>NC_135708.1:2796708-4291651 GCF_964276395.1 Gasterosteus aculeatus | reverse complement strand
AATGTCCGGAAGTCCATGTCTGAGTTTCCCTGGTTCCTGTCGCCGTTTTTGCCCCTTTTTTGCTTTTGGATTTTTTTGAACATTAATGTCTCTTTGTTTTTTGAAACTCTGCGTTTGAGTCCTGCCTTTCCCGCCATCCTGACAGAATGACGCGACCTTTCAAGGACTCAGCAGAGTTTGTTCCCCTGAACCAGTTGTGGGGAACTCGTGGGAGAACGCCAGCTGGCTTCCTGGCAGACGCAGTCGGCTCTCCTAGCGTCCCGGGAAGGTGTTCGGGTCGCCGTTATCGTCGCCCGTCATGACAAGCTTAGCCTAACCAGAAATGACTTTGACATTAATGGCCAACAGTACCTACAGATTAGTGGAGCAGCCATGGCAAGACATTTGCCCCGGCCTATGCAGATATTTACATGGCCACTTGGGAAGAATCCATTCTCCCTTTGTGCGCCAAACGTCCCAGTCATTACTACAGCTATTTGGATGAAGTCTGGGTCTGGCCTCACTCAGGAAAGGAGTTTGACTTCTTCCTCCAGACCTTCAATTCACACCACCCGGTCATTAAACTTACAGCCGTCACCAACTAATTGGAGCTTTTTGGACTTTTTCACTTCAAGGGGCCCAACTTCTCATTGTCTCCCTTTAAATTAAAGTGTTTTTTTTTTTTAAACCAACAGATTCACACATTGCTATATCGCACCGGTAACCATCACCCTCACGACTTCATTCTGAAGTCCCAATTATTCTCAGCCTGACCGCCCTCTGATGCATTACACCAAGAGACCCAGCTACTCCCGGATGGTCAGGTCAAAGGTCAATGAGATGCGGCCCATTGGTGCCAGGGGGAAAGCTAGGAGACTGCAGCGCATCTCTCTGCGTCCCCGGAAATGAGCCCATGGTATAAAGTCCTCAATCCAACGGGTCTCCTTCATTTCAAACACGTATCCTTAACTGTTTCTGCATCACCCACTTTGTTCTGCTGACGTCCCTCTCCTTTTTTCCCTTTTGGAGACCTGCTACTCTTAACTTCTCACATCATTTCCTTATGTGTTTTTGGTTTTATTATTTAAATGTACATTGATGAAATTAACGTATAATACTGTACATATTATTCTGTATATAGTAGGCTTTCCTATTGTTTTTCCTGTTCAGTAATATTCTCATTTTGTGTCACTGCTGAATCTTCTCTCCTGATATTGTCTGAAATCATCTTGTCTAAATAACTCATTACAATGTTAACATTGAGTATTTTGTGGTTATATGATAATCAAATGTTTACATCTGATCTCCATCAGTTTACTGTAAAGATCCTGTAGTTGTACACAATGTGTCAGAAAACAGCTGGCTCTGCTAATTGTATTTAAAAACTGTGATGTGATTTATGATGTAGAGAGAGAATGTAGAATAGGAGATGATAACAAGAACTGTGCCAGTGGGCCTCCAGCAAAGTGCCTGTGACAGAGCCAGTGATGAGGTGGCGTGACAGGAAATCAGCTACGCTCATCAACGGCCTCACATGTGGATATCAGGACAGCATGAAGCCTGTAGAGCTAAACACACATATCTACCCACTACAGCTGTGGTCACACGTTTACATACACTTGTAAAGAACATGATGTCATGGCTCTCCTTGAGTTTCCCCTTATTCCTACAAGTCTGATTTTCCTCTGATAGAAGAATCTGTTCCAATCACTCTGTCACAACAACATTCATGAGGTTTGGTTATTTTAGGACTTAATTATGGGTTAACAGAGAACATGACAGAATCTGATGGGTCATAAATATACATACAGCAGTGATAATATTTGGTCACATGTCCTTTGGCCATTTTCACTTCTATTAGGTGCTTTTGGTGGCCGTCCACAAGCTTCTCGTTGAATCTTTGACCGCTCCTCTGGACAACAGAATTGGTGCTGTTCAGTTAAATGTGATGGACTCTGACATGGACTTGTTTCTTCAGCATTGTTCACATCCACCAGCACCAGATCCACTGGCAGCATGATACTACCACCACCGTGCTTGGCGGTAGACATGGGGGGTATTCCAGAAAGGAGGTTCAACAAACTCTGAGTCTATCCCTGAACTCCGAGTTGACTTACTCTGAGTATCCGCTTCCAGAACAGCTGATCTGCGTTAGTTCATTCATTTTTTGGTTTCGTCTGACCACAGAACTTTCCTCCAGAAGGTCTCATCTTGGTCCACGTGATCAGCAGCAAACTTCAGTCGAGCCTTAAGGTGGCGCTTTTGGAGCAAGAGCTTCCTTCCTGCACGGCAGCCTCTCCGTCCATGGAGATGCCAAACACGACTGTGGACATGGACACTGTGTTCCAGCAGCTTCTACTTCTTGGCAGATCTGCATTTTGGTGGTTCTCTGTTGACTCTTCCCCCTCCTGACCAATGTTCTCTCAGCAGCAGGTGATAGCTTGTGTTTTCTTCCTGATGGTGACAAAACAGCGTCGTGCACTTTATACTTACAAACTACTGTTTGCACTGTTGCTCTTGGGACCTGTAGCTGCTTTGAAATGGCTCCAAGTCACTTTCCAGACTTGTTCAAGTCGATGATTCGCTTTGTCAGATCCATGCTGAGCTCCTTTGACTTTCCCATTGTAGCGTTTGTGGGCGTTTGTATCCAATGAGCTCTATTTAAATGCCTCAGAGTCACCAGCTGTAGTCACTCATATGCACTCACAAGAGGTTAAGAGGCCATGAAGCTCATTGCATTGACACAACGTTCTAAGGCACCAAAACTGCTAATTCATGTTGCTGTATGTATATTTTACACCCAGCAGATTTGATCACTTTTATTTATATATATATTTCTGTCCAACACACACTTTCAATACTCCACTTTGTGAGGAGATAAACTCCACCCTGTTATCAAATGTGTGCTTGTGCTTTGTGTGTTTTTGTTGGTGACTTAAGTGTGATATTTGGTGCAGAATGAAAGCTTCAAGTTGCACCTGAAGTAGCGAGCTCAGTAGTTTGTGTTGTTGTGAGACGGCTCTGCGTGAAGGTTAATAAGGTTAATAAAGCAACTTATTCATTACTCATTTCTTTATTTACTCACTTCCTTCTTCAACATGCTGCACCACCAATGTTTCCTCTGTGCTATTGACACAGCAACAGGGCTGTAGAATAAATACAGATATTATGGAGGAAATAGTACAAAAGTCAATAGTACAGCATCTTTAAAAAGGATCAGAGTATTTCATGTCAAAAGAAATAATACAGCGTGTTGAAAGCATCTTTATTTGATGGCCTGTTTAAACATGTACAGTTGTTTCCAATAAAAGTCATTTATTAACATTAGAGCCAAACAATTCTATTTCTGTTAAAGTAACACATGGAGTAAATGTTGTAAATGACATTATAGGGAATAAAAACACAAGTAACGCATATTCAATATTTCCTTGAGAGGTTTGCTGAACCATTAAAAAGCTTCTTGTTCAAAACAAACCTGATTATGTGAAATTAGATTTGATTTCACTCAACAGATTTAGAAAGATTTGAAGTTAAAATGGGCTCAAAAAGAATTACACATTCATATTTTCCTTCTTCACCTTGTTTTTATTATTGCTGATGAAGCGCACACACACATAAGGACACATTTGTCTCATATGGGGGGACAGATGAAAGAGCGTCTTATAAAATGTCTTCTTGAACACATAAAGATGAAGATTAAAGCCTAATTAGGAGCCAATATCTAAATGATCATCTATTGATTGAAGGAGCACAGCAGCATTAAGCTGAGCTCTTTCACACTTCCATCTGAGTCCCAGAGAGCTGTGGACCCCCCAGAGTCCAGACCAGCTCAGGTACCCCTCACCTGCTCCACCTGCATCTACACCCACATGAACCACCATCAGCTGTACAGACTGAACTATGTGGTGAGCAGAGAGGAAGGTTCTCCACCAGGAGGAGACTCTCCCTCCTGAAGAGGACACAGAGACACTGAGGAACCAGACCAGAACCAGACCCCAAACCCAGGATAAAGAGGTTCAGTGAATGTGGTGCTGAAGGTGTGGAGGTGGATCAGTGTGTCAGAGGAGACTCTGTAGAAGGACAGAGAGCCAGCAGGACAGTCCACATACACTGCTACTCTACCAGAGGAGGAGGAGGAGGAGGAGGAGGAGGTGCGTGTTACTGTCTTATTGTGAAGGACAGAGTAACCTCCATCAGAGCATCTCAGACTCCAGGACTGATCATTGTATCCAAACAAACAGTCTCTACTGTTTCCTTTCCTCCTGATTCCTCTGTAACTCACTGATACATTAACTCTTCCTCTCCACTCGACCTCCCAGTAACAGCGACCAGTCAGACCAGTTCTACACAGCAGCTGAGGCCTGCAGTCAAATCTGTCTGGATGATCAGGATGTGACTGATCCTCCTCCACACATGTCACCTTCCTGTTGTTGTCAGACAGTTTGAGGTGTTTGTTTACTGTGTTTGTGTCGATTGTGAGTTCACAGGAATCTGATGAGAGAACAAGACACAATACAGCTGCAGTTATTAATCATGTGTTCATCTACTGACACGTTGATGATGACATCACAGAGGTGAATGAGTGATGTCACAGTGTGAAGATGGTTGAATCTTCATGAATCAAAGCACACTTACACTTCCTCAGACCTGGTGTCAACCATCGGACTCCATCAGGCTCCACCCTGAAAGGAGGAGGGGGGTCAGAGCAGCATGGAGACATGGACATTACATCACTCTCACACACAGCTTTGTCCTTCATGTCCAAATGGAGCACCTCTTCTTCTTCTACCACTACTTACAGACGACCACAGACTGTCAGTCAGGCGTCACACAGCGACGAGGTGCTGGAATATATTCATGAAGAAGATGAATGGATAACAAATAAGAAATGGACCTGTCACTGTACTTTCACCAGATGTGAATTCAAACGGGAGAAATGACGTCATGCTACAGATCAAGCTTCATGGGACGTGTGCAAAGGAACATTCACATTAAACTGTTTCATAAAGATAAAGCAGATACAGACCATTCAGTATTCACACAATGTGCATGTTTCCATGTTGTCCCCATTTGTGGACAATGTCTCTCCCTGTGGTTCGCTGGAGTCTTTACAAATGGCTTTGTCACCTTTTCCACACTGATGGATCTCAATGACTTTGTTCCTCATTTGTTCCTGAATGTCTTTGGATCGCAGCCTGATGTCTCGCTTGTGAGGATCTTGTGGTCTACTTCACTTTGTCAGGCAGCTCCTATTTAAGTGATTTCTAGATTGAGAACGGCTGTGGCTGGAGAAATGGAACTGGGCTTTCCAAAGATGTGATGAACCTCACTTCATTTATGTTTTCATCACTTTTTCACACGGGGCCATTTAGGTTTGGATTCTTTTCTCCCCTTAATGATACAAACTGCATTTTGTGTTTACTTGCGTTATCTGTGTCTAATATTTACATTAGTTTGATGATCTGAAACATTTAAGTGTGACATGCAGGCATGAAAACGGGTCACGGGTGAAAAAGGTGAGAAGGATGTTTCCCCTCTAGGGGTTTTCAGCTGGTTTTGTCCCAGGGACCAACATTCTGAATAGAAAGTCACTGCGGCCTGTAACCTGGACCTCAAGTTCATAAGAAGAGATTGCGCCAAAGGATCGATCTCTTTCGCCTGACTTCCCGTTAGTGACAGATCGAGACAACACAACGTTGTTTGGTTTCTTTTCTTTCCCTCCAATTCCCAAGTTTCAGTCTTAATCTCGCTGGACGAACTCAAGACTCGCGCTCCACTACGTCCCGCTTCCTTTTCCCTTTTGATTTCATTCCTGTTGACTCCAGAGGACCGGAGAGACAGCTGCTCTCTGACCCCCCACCGCCTCTGTTCCCAACGACAAGTTCAGACCGGATCCGTTTGCCTGTGGTTTCATTTTGTATCGCCAGCCACATCGTTGGTTCTGTAACTGCACACACGTGGATCCGACCATCCTGATTCACGTTGCTGGTCTATGTTCCGCTGGTCGCGGGACAGAATCTCCTCGCGCCGCGTCTAAGTATCCCCCCCCCTCCTTCGTCCAAGCCGTAGTCCCTAGCAACAGATAGCGTTGCCATAGCAGTGCAACTGTCGTCTTCCTCGTTGCTTTAATACAGGGGTGTCCAAAGTACGGCCCGCGGGCCAACTGCGGCCCGGGATCCATTTTTTAGTGGCCCGCAGCAAATTATAGAAATAGAATGGAATGTGGCCCACACATGAAACTTGCCCTTGACTGTATTGTAGTTCTTAGTTTGACCAGTAGGTGGAGCTACTCACTAGCTGCAGTCCTAATGCAGCGTTTCCACAAAAAAAATGTTTCAAATAAAAAATTTCCACGACGACAAAATGGCAGAACCAAAGAAACGCAAGACAGCAAGTGAATGCAGAACATTTCAAACACGGTGGGAAAATGAATATTTCTTCAAAGAAGTCAAGGAGAAGTGTGTCTGTTTGATTTGCAATGAAACGGTTGCAGTGATGAAAGAGTCCAATGTAAGACGACACTACGAAACCAAGCATCCGACCTTCACGTCCTACACTGCTGCTGAGCGAGAGGACAAAGTCCAGCACATGGCAGCTAACCTGCAGGCTCAACAACAGTACTTTTACCCTGCTAACAACACACAAGAAAACGCTACAATAGCTAGCTATGAGGTAGCTCAACTCATAGCGCGCCGCGGGAAAGCTTTCTCAGACGCTGACTTGGTTAAACAGTGAATGGCATCCATGGTGTGCGCCAAGGTGCCAGAGAGTGGAGGCGAGGCTGTAAAATTGCACTGTATCATCCACCAAGAAGCTCTCTGTGCCAAGACAGTCCAGCTTGGCGATGTGATGACCACAGTTGTGAAAACTGTCAACATAATTCGAGCACGAGGGCTCTACCACAGAGAATTAAGCTTTCCTATCTGATGTCGATGCTGAATACGGGGACGTACTCTATCATTGTGACGTGCGCTGGCTTAGTCGCGGCTCCGTGCTGAAGCGGTTTTATTCCCTTATTGCCTTTCTAGTTGATCTTACTGGTCATCTGAACTCACTGAACAAGAGCCTACAAGGCAAAGACCAGCTTGTACCACAACTTTCTGTGCGAAGCTTCGTCTTTTTGAGACACAACTACGCAACTTCAACCTTGCGCACTTCCCTACGCTGTCCGAAATCAAACGTGCTCATCCAAAGGCCGACCTCTCTGCTAAAAAGGGGAAATATGTTTCTGTGATCACAACTCTTAGGACACAATTCAATCAGCGCTTCCAAGATGTTTCTGTCATTGAGAAAGAAATCAAGCTGTTCTCAACTCCCTTCCTGCTGGATGCAGAAGAAGTGGAAGAGAGTCTGCAACTAGAACTCATCGAGATGCAGCTCCTCTCCCTACCCGACTTCTACCGGAGCTTGGAAAAGGCCAAGTTTCCTCTGATGCGACGCCACGCAAAAAGAACGACCAGTCTGTTTGGCACAACATACATATGCGAGCAAACATTTTCTCTGTGAACTCTGAACAAAAGCAGATTGAGAACCAAAATGAGCGACAGCCATCTCTGTGATGTCCTTCACATCTCAACCAGCAAACTTACTCGTGACCTGCCAGCCGTCCTTCAGTCCAGAGCAGCATCACTGCTCCCATTAAGTGCAACACTGTTCCCATTGTAGGCGAGTTCAAATATATTACACAGTATTCATGTGTTCAAAAGCCCAATTACTTAATAAATGCAGTCAATTAAAGTTGATCACATTTTCTAAAACACGTTAGCTGATGAATGATTTTCATAAGTAGGTTAAATAAAGCCTTCCCTCTTTATACAGGGCTGTGAAGGGGGTCCCCATCCTGACGAAGAAGCAATCTGAGGATGAGCTGCCAACCCTTTTGTAAAAAAAATGAAAACCCAATAATGGAGACATGTGATTTATGCAGTTTTTTCTGTAAGTATAATAAATTATCAAGCATAATTTACCTACATTTGATTGATTTGTATTACTGTTAATACACTAGAGGTGATATACCTTAACTTTAGTGAGCGGCTCAACCTTTCACATATTTTTCTGTCTGTGGCCCTCAGTGAAAAAAGTTTGGACCCTCCTGCTTTAATACGTGGAACACTTCCTGCATCTCGCTCTCGCTCGCCCCTCGCGTCCAGTAGTCGTATTACACTGGCCGTTTCTCAATATGCGTTCTTGTGTGGACTTTTGTTCTCGTG
Source organism: Gasterosteus aculeatus (assembly GCF_964276395.1). Lineage (NCBI taxonomy): Eukaryota > Metazoa > Chordata > Actinopteri > Perciformes > Gasterosteidae > Gasterosteus > Gasterosteus aculeatus. Next base: position 4,283,462 of record NC_135708.1, on the reverse strand, counting down.
GACTCGTGAAACGTCATCAGTCACAGCCCGAGTACTGTTCCAATTCTCAAGTCCGCATCTGGCCGAGAACGGTCATAATACCCGGATGTGACTCGCCCCGCCCATTTTCCCGGGCATGCATCGAAGCAGGCTCGTCTGTTCTTGTGAGAGACATATATCCCAGAATGCATTTCACCTCAGCAAGCTGCGATGGCAGATGAGAAAACGCACAACTGTAAGTCGTCTTTTATTAAATACCACTTTTGTTAATTAACGGAATGTGATGTGAACACTTTTTAAGGATACAAGTTAGCGGTTTAAGCAACAAATGTGTGGTCAACATTCAGCCTATTTAAAAAAAAAGCCTCCAAATCTAACGGAGCCGTTATAACGTAACCTCTCGCGCACCGGGCGGTCAGCGCTCATTCCAGCCGCCTATTCTCGAGAATCATCTTCTAATGTGATGCTGGTATTAAAGTAGCAGTTAAACATGACACATACAATTCGTTTTGCTTTGTATGACGTCTAATCTGTTAGTTTATTTTTCGGTCATTTAACGTTAGTTAAATATGTTAAAGTACGGAGTTTAGATTCATAGCAGCATGTTTAAATTGAACTTCATGGTCTTTATATCTTAGACCATATTGTGCAGGCTTGTAATAATGGGTGTCATTGTGCATTTGAACTAATATGACCGTGATATCTTCAATAAGGGACAACTGAGGAAACCCAAGCCCTCATAGAGTGGCGTGCGGGCAACGAAAGCCTGTTCACAGGCCAACGAAACTCCAGCAAGACTGGATGGGAGTGAGTATTGAGCTTCTATCAGTGTGTAATTATGAGGAGGGCCAGGGTCTTGGGCCATCTCCATCTGAAATATTGATGGGGACATCATTCTTCATCACAGCATATTTAGTAACAGGATGTTTGTTCTGTAATAAACAAATGCAACAACTGTGATAATATTGTTAAATTGGTTATTCAGTTCGTAATATTAAAGAAATGCTGCATTTTACGATTATGCTTTGACTATTTCATATAGTTAATAAAAACGTTTCCATGGATTCCATAATGAATGAGGTCTTGCTGTGTTTTGCAGTAACGCATAATGATGTTTATGCCTCTGTCCATCTGAATACCAACCTCTTAATGTTTGAATACCAAGACGACCATTAGGTGTGTATGCTTTAGTAGGCTAATCGATGGTCAGATGCTGTTACTGTATCAAACCTCCTCTGTACCTGGTGGTTTATTAGGCCTGGATTAAGCTAACCTTGATACACATAACAACTGCCCTATCATTAATAACATCTGTAGGTTTCGTATGTAAAAGGTATCTTTTCTGTAATGTGCCTTTGAGGGCATTGCTCCAAACAATCTGTATTACAACCACCTTGCAGTATCAGCCACAACAGTCAAACAGCAGAGAAAACCACAGCTGACATTAATATAAATGATTACATATCATCAATGCTTTATACTGAATTAAACTTACAAAGAAAGCGAGACATGCTATTATGGCACGTCTCCTCGCCATCCTTCGCCTCATCTTGGATTTTCGCTTGCGTACGTTTCTCCTGAGTTGGGCAGCCTCCTCTTCAGCTTCTATATACAGTTTGCCGACCGCAACAGCAATATGTATCGGATCCATGTAGTTACTACTCAAATTAATTAATTATTAAATATAATAATACCAATATGTTTTTATTGTGCTCTTCGTTGCCAGCTACTCAGTCAGAATACTTTTGCAATTTCAACAAACACCTTCCACAACCGTTAACACGCTGCTGGCTTTTTATACATTTCCACTTGCGTGCGTAAACAAAGACCGCCTACTGTGGTGACGTCATCAAGTCAGCTGCTGTTCCAATTGCGGAAATGTCCGTTCTCCGTTCTCCCGTACCCGTGAGTCAGGACTCCCGAGTCTGTCTCCCGAGTCTATTCTCGCGGGAACGCGAGTCCGTTCTCGCCGTCTTAGGTATTGAGAAACGGCCACTGTTTAACGTTCCCGTCTTCCTCGGTGGTTTGATTTAACGGTCTCACTTCCGCCCCGCTGCTCTCGCTCGCCCCCTAGTGTGATAACCGGCACTCCGCTTGTTGTTGCGCGCAACCGCACCGCCGTTCCTTCCCTGCACCCCCCTCGTCTCCCCCCCTCTCTCTCTCACCCCCTCTGTGCTCACACACACACACACACACACACACACACACACACACACACACTGGTTTTGATTGCTTGTTTAGTGAGTAGGTTTAAAATAAGTGTTATGGGGATTGTTGGTTGCAGTTATAGGTGATCTTGATCGGTGTTCCTGTGAGTTAATAAACCCTGTTATACTTTAAAGAACCGTTTTCCTGTGTTTACTTGTGCATTTATATGGTGGTGACCGTTGACATACATCGCCAGTGCTCGAACTTAACTCCTTCTAACATCTTCACTCTCAAGGAGTGAATATCAATTATGAGACTTGATTTATAGTATTGGTTATTGGTCCCTGTTAGCTCAGGGTGGTGCCCTGTTATTTATTCATTCTGAGAAGTATCTTAGTGATTATTAATAATTCTATTAATGTCCATAAGTTAGTTCCTCATTTGCTAGTAACCTAATACGACCCCCTAGCCGCTCCCAACACTTCTCATCCAACCACAATCACATTCACTCCATCCGGATGGCAACATTTATCTGGATAGGGTTTTTTTGGTATGTTCTGTTCATTTCTACGATATAGTTGATACTAATTCCAGGTCCACCATCAGCTGTTGGTTCTTCACTGAGCATCTGTGGCCGACTGTCACCTGTAGCTTCAACAAGTCCACTCTTATCATCCAGGGAACCGTCTCTCAGTGCAAAGCACCAAAAGCAGGTGAAGCTGAACTCCTTTAAAACACCAAACGTTCCTCCTGTGATGATCCATCAAGACGCTTTGAACAGATTGTTTCTCTGACTGTTTGTCTCTTAATAATAATGTCTGGACTAAAGGACAAACACACACTGGAGGCAGCAGACCAGCATCTAAACATCCAAGTGTTGTTTGAGTTGTTAAGAGCCCACAAACCTGCAGGGTGACCACGTTGACTCATATCAACCCACCATGATGCCGTCAACGTGTCAGGAGACACTGTCCTCTCTTATAACGTGGAGACAAGACAAAGCTCCAGAGAAACAAGGTTTTCATCACCTTCCTCCCTGTTCAGGCTCATCCTGGCTACTGTTCCTCACTACTTCTGTCTGTGTTGATGGTCTCATGTGGGACACAAACAGTTTGATGAGTCTCTGGTAGTTTGAGGTCAGCTTGGTGTGTCAGGGTCTTATTAACCAAGCTGACAGTGGGACAGAGAAAAGGTTTCCAGCTCTACCTCCTCTACAGACTGATGGTCTGTGGCTGCAGCCTCTTCATACCTGAGAGTGTCCAGTCTCCAGTGAGGATCCTCCAGTCCAACAGACAGCAGCTTCAGTCCTGAGTCTCCTGGATGATTGTAGCTCAGGTCCAGCTCTCTCAGATGGGAGGGGTTGGAGCTCAGAGCTGAGGCCAGAGAAGCACAGCCTTCCTCTGTGATCAGACAGCCTGACAGCCTGCAGACACACAGAATAAGAACACATGTCACATGATCTGAGGGAGCTGTGAGGGCTGGAAGGTCACTGCAGTACTGAGATCCTATCAGGTACAGAGGGGTCACATTAACATGGTTACTGACTGGTTTCCAGTCACAACTAAACACCCACTAATGTACATCAACAACCTGATAACATTACTACTAACTCTATAATGTCAACTATTTACATTATATTGAATATAAACACATTTTATGGAAAGAGTTGGAAAATACATATTTGATTTAAATCATGCAAGCAGAAAGAATCTTATGGATGTAAATAAAGACACCAAGTGGACTTTAATTGAATCCTGACCTGAGAGTCTCCAGTTCACAGTGTGGACTCTTCAATCCAGCAGACAGCAGCTTCACTCTTGAATCCTGCAGGTTGTTGTTACTCAGATCCAGCTCTCTCAGACTAGAGGACTGGGAGCTGAGAACTGAGGACAGAGCGTCACAGCTTCTCTCTGAGAGGTTACAGACACTCAGTCTGAAGAGACAACAATCAACAAGAAAAATAACATTGATGTTAAAATTAAATCCTATTTCATATAAAATCAGTTAAGTGTTTATACAAGTACTAGTGTAGAATAGACTATTAAAACAGGAAAGTGATTAAAAAGGATCTTTATTTGCTAATTTAATGTCAGTTACCATCTACACCTTAAATGAGCAACCATCAAACTCCAAGCAGATTGTCACCGAAGCGCCAGAAATCCAAGTTTCAGTCTCTTTTACACCTCTGCTTTTCCCATTTTCCTCAATGAACCATATTAAAATAACATCACGCAGCATGAATAAGAGGATTAATAGGACGGCCCTGTGATGATTTATCGTGAGCCAACATTGTGTTTTAATTCCCTCCGTATCAAATGTGTTGGTTCCACAAGGATCCGATGATGTGATGGAAACATAAACAGATTGTTGTCCATAGTTTAGTCTCTTAGCTTATGGCTCCATAGATAAGGTTCATCTTCTGGTGGAAAAAGGTTTTTTTGAAGTCGGAAATCCTGATGAACAATGATGATGTTTATGCTGTGGAGTAATTGACTTTGAAATTAATATAAAAATATTTATGATGCGGCACATTAGTTATGTGAAACATTAATTGATGAAGCACAAACAATTTAAACGGACAGATTAATAAAACAATAAGGCTCTCGCTGGAAACGGCTGCTCTTGTCCGCCTGTCGTTGGTCAACAAACGGGGCGCCCTCTTCTAGTATTAAAGTCAATATACCGCATTGTCCGCACTCCAAGGGGCAGTTAAAAGGCTTTAATTTCCTCACAAACGACAGTGCCTTATAATCCGGAGCGCCTTATATATATATGGATCAATTGGTTAATCGGTTGATCCATACACGGCGCTCAAGACGCTTTGCCAAACACGCCAAAGCTCGTCTACGACGGCGAGATGCTGAGCGGCGCTCAAGCGCGTGAGATATGGAGCTGCTTTCAGGGCGCGTCGGAGAAACAAAGCTGTCGTTCTCACCGAGCACTTTATGAGATTAAAGAGCGAGAGACGGCGCCCTTTTCTCTACAGCAGCTGAACCATCTTAACGGGGCAAATAAGTTATTCTAAAAGCAGCCGAAGATTTAAGGCGTGGATGGCGAGGGGGGCAGCGGGAGCGGACGCACCTCGCAGCATCGATCGGACCCTGAATGCACTTTCTATCCCCTTTCTTCAGTGCGGAAATAGGCTTCTATAGTTGTGTGAATGCATCACTCCAGCCAATCCAAAGACGGGGTTTGTAACCAATCAGGTGTAGAGACCATGGTGACTGGCTCCGCCCCCTTACTGTCAGAAAGAACAACAGCGAGCGCGAGCAGAGACTAACCTTGCGAGCGAGGAAGTTCACGCTCCGCGAGAGAGCAAATATCTCACGCGAGACAGACTTTTGACTGCGGATGTCTGATTTACTCGAGCGCATCGACCTGATTTGCGCTCTCGAATTTTGTGTCAGTCGATGAGCCATAAACTGCAGTATCTTATGCGCCTTATTGTGCGGAAAACACGGCACATGAGCTCCGGAGAAAATGGTATACAAAACATACATTGTCGGTTAAAACATTTACGTTTGGTTAAATTATTAAGGTCATTTAATCATTATGTTTTGATCAGAGTTGTAATTAAAGGTTTAGGTGGCCCGCAAAAGATTTTCAAATTGGGTCACGGCATTCTGGAGGTTGGGAAGCGCTGGTTTAAGACATTCAGACAAACTAAATTAATTTGACCTCAGAGTCTCCAGTTCACAGTGTGGACTCTTCAATCCAGCAGACAGCAGCTTCACTCTTGAATCCTGCAGGTGGTTGTTACCCAGATCCAGCTCTCTCAGACTAGAGGACTGGGAGCTGAGAACTGAGGACAGAGCGTCACAGCTTCTCTCTGAGAGGTTAAAGCCACTCAGTCTGAAGAGAAGGATGAAGAAGAAGCAGTAAGTATAAAAGATGGCAGCATATTTAAGTTCTGATGTATGAATTTACTCTCTCTGTACTTACAGAACTTTTTTGGAGGCTTTGACCACTGGCAGCAGCCTCAGAAGAGCCTCCTCTGAAGCAGAGTATTTCTTCAGGTCAAACACCTCCAGATCTTCTTCTGATGACAGTAAGATGAAGACCAGAGCTGACCACTGAGCAGGAGACAGTTCTTCTGTGGAGAGACGTCCTGAACTAAGGAACCATTGGATCTCCTTCACTAGAGAAGCATCATTCAGTTCATTCAGACAGTGAAACAGATTGATGCTTTTCTCTGGAGACACATCCTCACTGATCTTCTCCTTGATGTACTGGACTGTCTCCTGATTGGTCTGTGAGCGACTTCCTGTCTGTGTCAGCAGACCTCGTAGGAGACTCTGATTGGTCTCTAGGGAAAGACCCAGGAGGAAGCGGAGGAACAAGTCCAGGTGTCCATTAGGACTCTGTAAGGCCTTGTCCACAGCACTCTGGTAGAGACGCTTTGGTTCAGGTTCGTCTTTAGAGACTTTAGACACCGCCGAGGTTGTTTGTTCTTCTGACAGCAGATTGACACCAGAGCTGAAGAAGGTCAGATGGACATGAAGACCAGCCAGAAACTCCTGAACACTCAGATGGACGAAGCAGAACACGTTGTCCTGGTACAGTCCTCTCTCCTCTCTGAAGATCTGAGTGAATACTCCTGAGTACACTGAGGCTGCTCTGATATCGATGCCACACTCTGTCAGGTCGGATTCATAGAAGATCAGGTTTCCTTTCTGCAGCTGATCAAAGGCCAGTTTTCCCAGAGACTCGATCATCATCCTGCTCTCTGGACTCCACACTGGATCCGTCTCAGCTCCTCCACCGTACTTGACCTTCTTCACTTTGGACTGAACCACCAGGAAGTGGATGTACATCTCAGTCAGGGTCTTGGGCAGCTCTCCTCCCTCTCTGGTCTTCAACACCTCCTCCAGAACTGTAGCAGTGATCCAGCAGAAGACTGGGATGTGGCACATGATGTGGAGGCTTCGTGAGGTCTTGATGTGAGAGATGATCTTGCTGGCCTGCTCCTCATCTCTGAACCTCTTCCTGAAGTACTCCTCCTTCTGGGGGTCAGTGAACCCTCTGACCTCTGTCACCATGCCAACACACTCAGGAGGGATCTGATTGGCTGCTGCAGGTCGTGTGGTTATCCAGAGGCGAGCAGAGGGAAGCAGCTTCCCCCTGATGAGGTTTGTGAGGAGCACATCCACTGAGGAGATCTCTGTGACATCAGTCAGGATCTCATTGTTGTGGAAGTCCAGAGGAAGTCGACACTCATCCAGACCGTCAAAGATGAACACGACCTGAAACTCTTCAAACCTGCAGATTCCTGCTGCTCTGGTTTCACTGAAGAAGTGATGAACAAGTCCCACCAAGCTGAACTTCTTCTCTTTCAGCACATTCAGCTCTCTGAAGGTGAATGGAAATGTGAACTGTATGTCCTGGTGGTCTTTGTCTTCAGCCCAGTCCAGAGTGAACTTCTGTGTTAAGACTGTTTTCCCAATGCCAGCCACTCCCTTAGTCATCACGGTTCTGATTGGTTCCTCTCCTCCAGTTGAGGCTTTGAGGAGGTATTCTTGTCTGATGGTTGTTTCTGGTCTGGCTGGTTTCCTGGATGCTGTTTCAATCTGTCTGACCTCATGTTCTTCATTGACCTCTGCAGTCCCTCCCTCTGTGATGTAGAGCTCTGTGTAGATCTCATTCAGAAGGGTTGGGTTTCCTGCTTTAGCGATCCCCTCAAACACACACTGGAACTTCTTCTTCAGGTTGGATTTGAGTTCACGCTGACAAACTGCAGCAGGAATTCCTGAATGAAGACAACAAAGAAGATCAATGAGTCACAGAATAGATTTCAACATGTCTTTCCTCAGAGAATGACTATGAATATATTCTGTCCATCTCTGGAGACATTAGTGAAGGTCTCATGTATCAGCATGGTAAGTCTGTAGAGAAATCCTCTTACTGCTCTGCAGACGCTCAGCCAGCTCCTCCTGCTTCATTCTCCTCAGGAAGTGCACTGAGATCTTCACAAAGGCCTCTCTGCTCCTCCTCTGCTCTTCATCTAGCACCTCCTCATCCTCTTTCTCTAAGCATTCTGGGTAATCTGAACTCATGAACTTCTGGATCTTCTTCAGCTCGTTCTTCACAAATGTGAGGATGTTCTCCTCCAGCAGCTGGAAAAGAACATTCTATGAATGACACCAACTAGAACATGGAAGCCACCATCAGGTCCATGTTGGACAGGCGGACAATCCACTGGTCTACAAAGAGCAGCGTGGGGATGATGGTGAACTGAGGGATGTTAAAGTAGTTGTACATGTACACACCATGAAGATGGAGTCCAGGTGTGTTTGATGCTGCTGGGCAGACGGACCTGTGGGAACCTCTGAGCTCTCCTGGTCCTCTCTGTGGAGGAACATGAACCATCAGCTCACATGGTGTTTGGACCATCAACACCAATACAACATTAGTTAAAGATATTGGCTTCTGTCATGATTGATCATGATGAAAACCAGATGCTAAAGACTGTCGATGATGACGGACAGTTTATTAGTTGAGTGACAGTTAGTCATCAGTTTCATCTGGTTTTAGTTCTTACTGTGGGTCATAACAACGTCTGCAGATCTCTGCATCTGGTCCAAAGTCCTATGGAACTACTCCAAACCTCTTTAAAACGCCCCCTGACCTCTAGAAGTCTCCTTAGACCTTCTGAAACTAGTCTTTGGACCTTTTCACAGAGTCTACTGACGATACTTTGTCCAAGCCTCTGCATGGAGTCCAGAGACCACGTCAGCTGGTCCACAGAGCACTGAGTTTATTCTAATCACATGTTCAGTCCCAGTCATCTGTCTCCAGAAACCTGCAGCTGTCTCCAGATGTGACCTTTGCTGATCCTGATGTGGAGGAACCAGCTCACATTGTGTTTACATCGGAGGATGTTTACAGTTATTGATTCACACTTAAACACACACAGACCAGTTAGATGATGGGTGTCTAACTCAAGGCCCGAAGGCCAAATCTGGTCTGCGGGGGTCCAGTGCAGCCCGCTGGATGACTTTACTATTGTGAGAATTACAGAAAGACACAAATAGCTTTTCTATAAAAGTAGCTGCTATTCCTAATCAGTCCACTGGGGGTCGCACTCTGTGAGTGAGCGCATGTGTTAGACCAGGGGGACCAGGGGCCTCATTTATAAAAGCTTGCGTAGGATTTGCTCCAGAAGTGGCGTACGGATGAAACGTAGGACGTGCGTACGCACAGAAATATTCAGACTTATTAAACGTCCTACGCAGTTTTCCCTTAATAAATCACAATCACTTCTAAATGCAGCGCAGCTTTTGCGGCTTCATGTCAAGCCCATAGTTGCCCATATATAGTCTGTGGAACGCCCACAAATGAATATTCATCGATTGGGAAATCATGACAAACACTGAGAGGAAAACGAAGAAACGTAACTTCACTCAGTGTGATGTGGAAATGATCATTGGGAGGTGGGAAGGAGAAGTAAGATGCTCTTTGGAGGACACAGTGTGGACATCACTGATGCCAACAAGGCACCTGAGGGGCAAAAGGTTGCAGAGCAACGCTGCAGCTTCACGACCTCGGACCCAAATAAAGAAAAACTGGTCTGACATCAAAGTGGAAGCAAAAAAGCGTTTAGCCATCGCCAAGGTGTGTCTGCCCGGGTGGGAAAGGGACACCGGAGCTGTCCCCTCCTGATGAGAGACTGGCGGCAGTGATTGGGGATCGGGGACAGGGTCTGGGCCAACATCGGCGTCAGGGGGTCGAGGCACGTTTGGAAGCTGAGCCACATCATGTAGCACAGCACACGCAGCACGATGTTTCACACCTTTTCAGGAGTAAACAACAACCTCCCTCCAGTGCAGTCGAGGCAGCATCATCTGCCCTTAAACAGGCCGATGGTGCGCTGCACTACAGCGCCAATCCTTCCATGTGCCACGTCTTCTAAGAGCGCAAGATCAGCCATCAGCGTCATCACGCATTGTGACGGCATCATGGCGTTTTATTACCGTCCATCTGATTGCATCTGACAAGCAACAGCTGTGTTTAGAGGATGAATTTAATAACATGCCGATATTATTGCAGAACATATTACCACCTTTGTTATATAACCAGATGTGACCTCTGCTGATCCTGATGTGGAGGAACTAGCTCACATTGTGTTTACATCTGAGGATGTTTACAGTTAATGATTCACACTTAAACACACACAGACCAGTTAGATGAAGATAATGAGTTCTGTCATGATGGATCGTCATGGAAACAACACGTTAAACACTGAACAAACATTTATGTAATTCATGACTGAGGATCAGAACAGTTCTTCATCTGTTTAAGAACTTACTCTGGGTCATAAGAACGGCGTCCATCTTTGAAGTTAATCGGACGACCAATAGACCGATCACTCTTCATGGACAAACATCTGGGTTCAGGAGACTTTCCTCTCTGCTGATGTGAACTGAAAGAAACACTGAGATTACATCATCACATCATCATCTAATCATGAAGCATCAGCTCACATGGTGTCCGTCCTCACAGAGACCAAAACAAGGTAAAGGTCCATGACGTGAGGTCTGGATGTGGACCACATGACTCCCTGTAGTGGTTTAGGTCTACTGGTCCTGCTGGTCCCACTGAGAATCAACAGCTCAGTCTTTCAGCTCACTGTTTTCTTCACCAGTCAGTTTGGTTTAGTCCCAACAGGTCTCACCAAGTCCTCCATGGAGCTCTCCCTCCCTCACTGGACACTGCTGAAGGGCCCTGGAGCAAGAAACCCAGAACCTCCACCAGAGAGTCTGGTAGAAACACCTCATCATCAGCCTGAGACCCTCACCTTGCATCTACAGAGGGACCAACATCTTTGAAGAGTAGAGGATGACTCATAGACCGTTTACTCTTCATGGACACACAGCTGGGTCCAGGTCCAGGTCCTGGTCTCTGATGGGTCCTGGTCACACATGTAGAAGCAGAGTCAGTGAGTCAGAGACGTTGGGACATGGAGACGAGTGGAGGACAGTTGGAGATGGTCCTCTCACCTCTGAGCTTTGGTCTGGCTGTCATGTTCCCCACACAGAGGGGCTTCAGAGGGAGGGACTCCGTCCTCTGGGTCCTCAGCCTGATTCATAGCAGAGTCCACACCTTCACACCTTCACACCAACCTGCTGGCAGAGCTCACACATTATTATCTTCATCAGGACAAACACACAGAGCTCATTCACCTCAACACTAAAACTCTCATGGGACACTTTGTGTTGTTGTCTTGAGACAACGTGTCAAGAGACGTCATTTTAAATTCTCATCCTATAAATGTCGTGTTTCTTTTAAGCGCTTTCCTTTGGCAGGAGGCAGCGGTCCATCAGGACGTTATTTATGTTAAATCACTATATAGGCCACTAAAACTCACCATGCAGAATGACAACATGAGATATGTATAGTTTTATAATATCAATATTATAAGTAAGTATAGGTGGAAGGGAACCAAAAGTGTGGTGCAAAGATCAGTCCTGTAAAACCAAACAAAAGGTTGTTTATACTCAAACCATACAACATATTTTATATTAGTAAGATTTATATTATAGACCTTGTGTATATACAAGGGACGTCCGACTTTTAGCGGAGTCTAAATTATCTTCCGTATTTCCGAGTCCGAAATAAATCGAACTTCTAGGGAGATAAAATACGTTCCGGGTGGTATTTATTACGTAGTTATCGTGATTAGTAACGATTGAAAAGTTCTTCTCTCTTTATTGAACCAGTATTGGCAATTTCTCAACGAGGAGAGACGCTGCAGAATCGGCGGCGGCTTTGCGCATGCGCGCGTTGACTTCAGCCTGCACGTGACGTGTGTCTCCTCTGACTGCAGCTGGACTGCTGCGAGCCGCCAGCTTCCTGCTTCAGTGACGTCACGCCACGTCAGACACCACAGAAGTCTCCAATAAAACCAGATAAGGTCGCTGGTCGCTTTTGACCAGAAGTCGCCAAGAGGGTTTATAAAGTCAATGTACCAAACAACGAAGGAGCCTGCGCATGCGCACATCTCAAGCCATAATGTCGACTTTCTTTTTTTTTGTGGCGGAAATGGACTTCCATAAAAATCACCGTAACTAGCAGAAAGAAACCTGTCAGCGGACCTGACAAGCGCCGCTTCAAGCCTTTGCGCATTAACTCTGCGCAGACATGATCCCCTTGAGTATCGCGACGTGCTAGTTTAGCCGCTACAACAACAACTAGCCAGTAACCGCAGATTCCATTTCAACAATAAAGATACAAACTTCTCAGTAGTAAATGAATTCACGTTTCAACTGCTCTATGCGGTGTTTACTCAGGTCGGTGATGTTTTAACGTGTGTAGTGGAATAAATAAAACATATTCCGGTGGTGGCTGTGTGGCAACGAACAACACTCTGAACGGCGGCCGCCATTTTGTTATGCGCACACGCCGTCTGCGCATACATCCCGCTTCCCACGTGATCCCGTTTTTCCTTAAGCAGGAAAAGTAGAAGGCAAAAATGCCACCTAAGAAAAAGATGAAACCTCTCGCTGACCAGAAGACTATTGCATCTGTATGTTCTGCTCCATGTGCCTCTGCACCCTCCCTGACTTTGATCCGCCTCCCGACAGTTCTGCTTAGTATTAAAATATAAACACGCACACTTAAGCCTAGTTTATGCTTCTGCGTTTCAGTTTGTTGTCTGTTCAAGTTTAGACTTCTGGAGAAAGACAAACTTTCTTTTACCTTTTTAAACTCTGTTAAAATGCTCATCCTATAAATGTAGTGTTTTACAAGATGAATGTTATCACTCTTCTTCCAGCAGGTGGAGCTGTGCTGTTTCTCCTCTTCAGAGTCCAGAAGTCAGTAAAACACAGACCAGTAAGGTGACCTGTAGCTGTCCTGATGGAAACACTGTGGTTACCATGGTAACATGGGGAAGCTTTCTCCTGATGGGATGCTTCACTTCACCATGTGATCAGTTAGTAAAAGGTCGACTACAACCTGCTGATCAATGAGAGAAAAACTGAAGACTAAAGAAAACAAACACAGTCAAACACTAAAAAGTGACTAAATGTGTTTAAAGCAGATGAAGAAATGAACATGAAGCTTTGTGGACTTAAAGGACTGAAGCAGCAGGTGAGACAAACAGAGCGTCTCTCAGGTGTGTTTCAGGAACAAAGGCCCAGGTGAGCTCTGTGGTCCCTGCTGGGTCCTAGTGCCCCTCCGTCTGCTACCTTCCCCTCCTCATCAGTAACAGTCCTCACAGACCCCAGATCAGACTGAGCTCCTCTTCTTCATCACAACGTCATCATTCAGACTAACAGCAGCTTCTCTCTGCTTGCTCACACAGGCGCCATCTTGTTTCCCAGCTTTAAACAATCACACCTTCACGACCATCAATGATGTCATTCAACCAATCACAGCTGCACTTACTGAGCTCGTAGACATGAACTTCCTCAGTGAGCAGCTCTCTTCTGTCCTCAGCAGGTCCGTGTAGAAAAGGAGCTCCGTGCTTCACTTCAGCTTCCATCAGACGGAGTGAAGTGACGCAGCTTGCTGTCCTTCATCAGAGAGGGTGTGTCCTCACGTCACCATCAAAGTATGCAGTCTGACTGGTTGACTGAGTCTCAGTCTGAGCTGTTAACAGGGTCAAAGGTCCTCGTGAACAGAATCCTCCTCACGGCTCAACAAGAGTCTTTCAGGATCAAAACCAGCATCTGTGGAACGATCCTTCCACCTTGTAAAGAGTTGCTATGACAACAGACTGGATGCTGTTGTTGGACCAGATGGTTCAGAGGACCCGTGCACGCCCCTCTTTGTCACCTGGTCTTCTTCTACATGTAGACTAGTAGGGAACACGTGATGAAGCAGAAACCTTTGTAACAAACGTAGTGAAGAGTTTATATTGAATAAAAACATCCACTAAGACAACAGAGTCTGAGCTGAGAGTGTTTTTATTCTTCACTCCACTTTGGTGATCAGGTTGAACCTGTTGGGGCGGAACAACTTCCCCACGTATCAGTCTGAAGCCGCCTGCCAAATCACAAAGGACATGTCGTTACATGCAGTGTTCTACTTCCTCATCACATGGCACCTTGAACCCTCTGGCTCATATACCTGCTGTGCAAAGGATTGTGGGTAAGAACAGCCAGTAAAGCAGCCTGCTTGCACACAGTAATTTGTGACTGAATGTAGAACACAAACTGTAATTCCTCCAGCTTCTGTCATTGATCATCATGAAAACCAGATGCTGAAGACTGTCGATGGACAGTTTATTAGTTGAGTGACAGTTAGTCATCAGTTTCATCTGTTTTTACTTCTTACTGTGGGTCAGAAAAACAACGTCTGCAGACCTCTGCATCGAAAATACAAATTCTAATGAAAGTACTGCAAAGCTCTTCAGACGGTCCTCTGACCTGTAGAAGTCTCCTTAGATCTTCTTCTGGTTTCTGATGGATCCTGGTCACACACGTAGAAGCAGAGTCAGCGAGTCAGAGACGTTGGGACATGGAGACGAGTGGAGGACAGTTGGAGATGGTCCTCTCACCTCTGAGCTTTGGTCTGGCTGTCATGTTCCCCACACAGAGGGGCTTCAGAGGGAGGGACTCCGTCCTCTGGGTCCTCAGCCGGATTCATAGCAGAGTCCACACCATTACACCTTCATTACATCACATGTCAATTAGCTGACGCTTTTATGCAAAGCGACTTACAATAAGTGCATTTCAACCATAAGGATACAAACCCAGAAGAACAAGAAACAACAAAAACAATAATACCAATACACAATGTGACTTGTATGTAGTGATGGCAAAGTGAAGCTTTCCAGCCAATCGTACCGTAAAAAGGTTCATTCATTCAATGCATCTCAAACTCTATGATGACGTCTGCTGTTGAAAACTTGTAGTGCAAATGTATCGAACAGCCCACCAGTATATTTTGGCCCAATCTCTGATTATGAAAAGTTGAACCAATAAATCATCTAATAAACACATGGATTCCTATATGAATAAAACTATTGTTTTCAGGTTTGACTTGTGTCCTTGTTTGTGTATTTCAATTCTCTGTACATTAACAAGAAGTGGAACACACACTTATCTATGTCTTTCTGCATCTTTGTGCATGTATGTTTGTGATCATACTAGCAGAAGAATTAATAGAAGATAGATTATATATAGTATAGAGTTATATGTAGGTAATATAATTTAAAACACCAGCAAGTGCTTCCTACTGCATGTGCAGTTCAGTCACAGGGACTTCTGTGAATTGTTTGAATGTGGGAAGTGATCACAGAGGAAAGGTCAGAGGGGCAGTGATTGTGCTGACAGGTTTCTTATGACAGGATATTGATTATTGATTTTTATTGAGAAACACAATTTCTCCACAGTATTGGGGTTGAGTCGGTTTCTTAGATACTGTTTCCCCAGCTTTTGAAAAAAGGCGCTCATGCGGCACGAGGAGGCAGGAATACTCAAAAGATCACGTGCTAATACAAATAGATGTGGGTACACATGTTTGTGTTTGATTCAATATTTTAGCGGTTCTTCACTCCGATGAATGTTTGATTCAGCCAAATATCGGGTGGTCTCCACAATAAAAATAAACATCCATAATTACACAATACAAATGACAGACTTTGTCTGCCTATTACAAACCTTGTTAGAGGAAATCAAATTAAAGTGCTGCCACATCTCGGAGCGACCTCTCTCTGCCACAGGTCTTTGCTACTACTACTACAACTACTAGTTGTACTACTACTACTACTACAACACTGACTTTGACTGTATCAAACCGACAAGCCCGAACCCTGTTTCCAGCCCATTGAATCAAATCGAAGCGGTCACGTGACGCAGGAACGAAGCTTCGGACGTCACTGATCACGTGATCAGCAGCGAACAAATCGAGCACCGACACGTTTGCTTCGCCTGCACTGGTTCATATTTCGACACAAGCTTCACAGCAGGAGGGTCGGAGGTAACAACACTAGTACAGGGCTCATCCTTACTTCTCACTGCTCCACCACGTGAAGCAACCCTGGTGGTGGGACGGCCAGTGAGGATTTGTGGACCATCAACAGTCATCATCCTTGTGCTTAATGTTGACCTGCTAGTGATGTGGGAACATTCATTTTCATTTCATTCCCGTCTTCTCCTGGCCCAGAGTCACAGAGCTCTCACAGCAGCCAGACAGCAGTGGGCTTCAGGACGGATCCAGCGTCCGTCCACCACATCCGCCCTGGAGTCCACTCGCCCTTCTCTATAGGCCTTCTAGTGTGGAAGCAAACGTCACCCGTCGCAGCCCGAGTACTGGTCCAGTTCTGCAGTCCGTGTAACCCCCCTGCAGCTGTCGCTTAGAGACAGTGCAGAATATACACAATAAAGGGGAATATTCCATGAGGGACTCAGACTGGTAAATAGTTCAATCGTCTGACAAGAAACGTCCACCCGAATTACGCTTAACACGACAGGTTTATTTAGAACACAATTAGACGACCAACACTGCAACAAATGGCCGATTCCACACATCAAAAGTGTCCAAGCAGCTAATATGTAATAATAATATATAATACAAAAAACTTAAAGATCTGTCTCAGAAGTTCAATTGGAAAAAAAATATCTAAAAGGGGTTTTGTCCTAAAATGTCCACCCCTGTTTTCTTACGACTGCTTTGACACAAAAATGTCAAATAACACAGTTAGTGAAACCTGACACTCAAGGAGCAAAACACAAGCCCAGACCTGCACAACTATAAGCACATTCTCAGACTCACACTATTTGCAAAATACTACACAGTGTTTCCGTGTGTCCCGTATCCCTCAACACACTTTTCTACATTAGACACAGACATTTTAGATTATGTCACTTAATTGCCTTTTTTAGACACTGCCTTAAAAAACGCCACAAATGTGAACACACTGATCAAACTCGGGCGTCAGGTGGGCTTAATGGTAAACATACTTTAGGATATTAGAAACAAATTGACGGTCCGGTTCATGAAATGAATAAAATGCATATAGTGTACACCAGAATACAGCCATGATTCTGAAACTGTGTAATCAATAAAGTAATGACAATATTGTAAAACCACTGTAATTCTGCAACTGTAATAGAATAATACCAATGCAGTTATGATTGTATTTGATTTAATGTAATCAACTGGAATGCATGCATGTAATACTTGCACAACAACTGATATTGACTAAGGGTCATTCAAAATCTGAGTTACATTGAACTCACCAGTGATAATCAAAAGTTATTTTCATGGTCTTAGTTGGGGGTTTGCTGTCTTGTCTTGATTTAAGAGTTAGGTAAAGCGCACAGCAGGATGTGCCAAGCAGGCAGACACGAGTCTGACAGGATGGGGAGTCAGTTTCTGTCCTGGCTGAGGAATGTAAGGTCTGCGGGTCAACTAGAAGATTTACCAGCCAAAGGGGGGTTAGAGACACACCAACACTGTTCAACATACACACTCTGTTTACGATGTTTACGTTAAGTCAGGAGTCTGGACATTGGATGTGACCGGATCTTAGATGCGGGAGGTGGAAGGTCCTCCTCTACGCCAGTTTAGGGCCAATAGAAATCTTTCCTTCTCTGTCTTTCAAGGGTTATAAAACATGATGTTCTTGCTGATGTTAGTTAGTTGTTCTTCCGGCCTGTGTGCTGCCTGAACTGCTCCTGCCTTTGCAAACGCAGCGCTGATACTTGACCTGTGATCTGACAAATAAATTTCCCAGAACCAGAGAAGTCGTTTCGTCTGAATTTTTGATAACCCCGACCAGGCTCCAAATCTTGAACACGTATTCTTACACCAGAAGACTCCCAGAGGTGTGGACACTAACATTCACACCTTTAAGCATTGTTATAAATACCTGTAGGAACCATTGTTCTGGAGTTCACTGGTGGAGGCGACAGACGGGCACTAGGGATGGTCAAAGGACTGACCTGGGGCCTGTTGGTTGCTGAGACCAGCGGCTCCTCAGCTGAGATGTTCTTTTTACCACAACGCCATCTCCTTTATTAAATACATTTGATTTAACCTTTTAAACAGCGATGACCTCTGTCCGTCCGGCGTTTCTTCATTTTTGAACACAACAACACTCAGACTGGTAAATAGTTCAATCGTCTGACGAGAAACGTCCACCCGAATTACGCTTAACACGACAGGTTTATTTAGAACACAATCAGACGACCAATACTGCAACAAATGGTCGATTCCACACATCAAAAGTGTCCAAGCAGCTTGTAGGGGCCATTATGTGTTGTTGTTGGCAAAGTATATTTTGTTTGTTACACTGTATTTATATTGACACTTTGGACACTAGGTGGCGGTGATTAGGTGCACCTGGGTGTACATAAGGGACGTAGGTGACAGGAAGCGAGGGACAGGTAGGGGAGCACCAGACAGTTCTCACCAGACCACGAAGACAGACCACCATCAATAGGAGCACGTTCAACCGGTATGTTCATCTGTTTATACAATTGCCTGCAATAAATTACAGTCTAACAAACAAAATATACTTTGCCAACAACAACACATAATGGCCCCTAATATAAAAAACTCAAAGATCTCAGTCTCAGAAGTTCAATTGGGAAAAAATATCTAAAAGAAGTATTGTCCTAAAATGTCCACCCCTGTTTTCTTACGACTGCTTGGACGAAACCTGACACTCAAGGAGCAAAACACAAGCCCAGACCTGCACAACTATAAGCACATTCTCAGACTCACACTATTTGCAAAATACTACACAGTGTTTCCGTGTGTCCCGTATCCCTCAACACACTTTTCTACATTAGACACAGACATTTTAGATTATGTCACTTAATTGCCTTTTTTAGACACTGCCTTAAAAAATGCCACAAATGTGAACACACTGATCAAACTCGGGCGACATTGAGAGGCTGGACAGAGAGTTCAGCTCAACCTCAGCCGATAAACTGTTCAACATCAGTAATACGGACATTTCGCCAAGAGCACAGGTGAGAATCACTTTTCTCTACTGTCTACAGTACAGTAAAATGCAGCCTATAGGCACTACATCAGTATTGTTTGTACCCATTCACTGCAGTCCATCATTGAAACAATGCCTAGAAGTCTGGCCTGTGACATTTGACATTTTGATTGTTCAACACAGGACTGAGGCCCGACAACGTCATGGAGGAAGGGGCCGGATATTCTCAGACGAACATGAGACAGAGATCATAAACATGGTTTTAGCCAATGACAAACATCCACAATGATGAAGCGCTTTTCAGTAATGTCAACCAGGTCTCCACATCAACACTGAATCCTTAAGAAACATCATGTACAGATGAAACAATTGTACAAAGTGCCATTTGAAAGAAATTCAGAGAGTGAAAAACCTGCGTGGTGAAGATGTTGAGGTCAGTACAGAAATGTACACTTTGTGTGGGTTTTTCACCGAGTGCGTTCAATGTGGATACAGTACAGTTACAGATGGTTTTTGTTCAAACTAACTACTACAGCAGCGATTCCCAAAGTGTGGGCCGCAGCCCACCAGGGGGCCGCGAAGGTACTGCAGGTGGGCCGCGAGAGGTCATTTACAATAAATAAATTGTTTTTAATTTTCAATTTTTAAAAGTTTGAAATTAATATAAAAATATTTATGATGCGGCACATTAGTTATTTGAAACATTAGTTGATGAAGCACAAACGATTTAAATGGACAGATTAATAAAACAATAAGGCTCTCGCTCAAAACGTCGTTGTTCAACAAACGCGGCGCCCTCTTGAAGTATTAAAGTCAATATACCGCATTGTCCGCACTCCAAGGCGCACTTAAAAGCCTTTAATTTCCTCACACAACGACAGTGCCTTATAATCCGGAGCGCCTTATATATATGGATCAATTGGTTAATGGGTTGATCCATACTGGTTGTACACGGCGCTCAAGGCGCTCTGCCAAACACGGCAAAGCTCGTCTACGACGGCGAGATGCTGAGCAGCGCTCAAGCGCGTGAGATATGGAGCTGCTTTCAGGGCGCGTCGGAGAAACAAAGCTGTCGTTCTCGCCGAGCACTTCATGAGATTAAAGAGCGAGAGACGGCGCCCTTTTCTCTACAGCAGCTGAACCATCTTAACGGGGAAAATAAGTTATTCTAAAAGCAGCCGAAGATTTAAGGCGTGGTTGGCGAGGGGGGCGGTGGGATCGATCGGACCCTGAACGCACCGTCTCCACCTCCCCACACCCCCATCCACCCGCCCCGACGCCAAACGTTTGACGGCTATGGCGTCAAATCACCAGCCAGTCTGCGAGCTGGACGCATCGGTCTTAATGTGCCGGTAATGATGGTAAACGATGCTTGTAGCTGGTTGTCATCTACGCTCCACTACGGTTACATAAAGGTGGCGTTTGTGTTTTCACACATGTGTGGAAATGGGCTTCTATAGTTGTGTGAATGCATCGCTCCAGCCAATCCAAAGACGGGGTTTGTAACCAATCAGGTGTAGAGACCATGTGACTGGCTCCGCCCCCTTACTGTCAGAAAGAACAACAGCGAGCGCGTAGAAAACTCCTTCGAGCGCGAGCAGAGATTCTCCTCGCGAGCAACGAAGGTCACGATTCGCACATGACTAATTCAGCTTCTTTCCGGGAGTTTTTTGTGCTTTCTCCCCTATCAGGTCTCCGTAGATCGTAGTTCCTTCTGGACCCTGGTCCTGACAGCTACCGTGGCCCTGCTGACGCGTGTTGTTGCCATCATCATCATCATCATTATTATTATTATTTTAGATATTAATCATATTACTGTACTCGTAAACCAACATTACCCTCTCCTAAAATCTCTGTGCTCTCCCTCCCCACAGGCCTCTGTGGATGGTGGTTCTATGTGATGGTGGTTCTATCTGATGGTGGTTCTATCTGATGGTGGTTCTATGATGGTGGTTCTATCTGATGGTGGTTCTATGATGGTGGTTCTATCTGATGGTGGTTCTATCTGATGGTGGTTCTATGATGGTGGTTCTATGTGATGGTGGTTGTCCCTGCAGTGGTCCTGCTGTGCGTCTGGTTTACTACTCACAGTTACTTCAATCATTTCTGTCATATAGTCTCATGTATTATACATTGTTCATTCTGTACACATGGCATCATTGTAGTCTGTCCATCAGGAGACGGATCCCCCCCCCCACTCAACGGCTGTACTGTTTGCCGGTCGGACCGCCAGCGCCGCCGGGTCCATAGCAGGGTAGTCCAAACTGTTTTCCCGAGGGCCACATACAGGAAAAATATCCAAAGGACTGGGCCCCTCACTAGATGTGATGTATACTGCCTCACTTCTAATGCAATGATATTGGAAAAATCAATCAAATGCAGGTAAATTATGTTTGATAGTTGAACATGTGTGAAGAAAAACAGCCTCCATCATAGCTCTCCATCAGTAGATCTCATTTTATTTTTTACTGAAAGGTTGGCAGCTCATTCTCTCAGTGAGCCTCAGATGGGTTCTTGTTAGGTTGTAGTTAGAAACCACGAACTGGACGCCGCGAGTGTGTAAATGTAAATGTGTGGACGGAAACAGAAAATAAAAGAAACGTGTGCTGAACAAACCTGCGGTGGTCCTTCCAGAATCCTGAAATCCACACGCGTCACAAATGCATTCGCATGACACGAAAAAGCACAATTTGCCTTTTTCACTTCCTGCGACAGGCAGTCTGCGCTTTTACCTCCGTGCGCCTTGTTTGTACCTCGCCGCGCTTTAACGCGCACATTGAGGAACAAATATGCGTGGGCACAAAAGCGCTGGTCCACGAGGCCCCGAGTGTGCAGCGTTCTGAGCCATGCACCACAACGTGGAAGTCAACACCTTCCCTGTATGTTTGGGTTTCGCCTTTCCAGTCTCCACCACTCAAAGCTCAAAGTGCATGTCAACACCTGCTGCCATTCCAGATGCCACCTGCCCGTCAGGAGCAGAAATAATCCCCAACGGGGAAACATTCAGAGTAATCTGGGGGTCCGTATCCCGCCAGAGGACACTGTCCAATATGGACAGCAGGAGCTGAAGATCGGACTGTTAGGGTCTCTATCTGCTTAGCAGTTTTTCCCCATCTGTGCTTTTGTTTTGTTGTTTTTTGTTGTTTTGTTGTTTTTTTGCCACTGATCAGGATCAGGGCGCCTCGTATTTATTTTGTCAGATGTAGCGCACCAGTTTGTATGTTAATGTCCCGCAGTGTCAGACCCACGGAGTACACGTGACTCGTTTTAATCAGACTCTGGTTATGGTGTCGGGCCTCGGGTTTCCACACCAGAACTGCTTTATCCCCTGACAGACGTCGGTGGAGTTTCCCTCCCGACTCCAGTTGAGCCCGAAGAGCACTTTCTGTTCCCCTTTTGACTGTTTGCCTTGTTTGTTTTTTTCTTTTTCCCTTCCCAGGTCGTATGGGAAATACAATCATTGGCTACAAATCAAACTGCTGTGCTTGTGCATTTGGGTCGACCTACTACTCCCCCTAACGTGGACGTAACGGATCGGAGGAGAACACACAGAGAATGAGGAAGGACACCAGGAGAACAGAACGCACTGTAGAGCAAACGCTCATATTTATTTTACCCAGTAAGTATTAGGAAGTCTGTCTGGAGACGAAAATATGTCATTCCAGCAGTAAAATACTTTCACTTCACTTTTCAATTCACTGCTGATGCATTTGGACCTGACAGTGTGTCTTATGTAGGCTGAGCTGCTCTTGACACGTTTAGGTCCCTGGTCCTCATGAAGTTGTTACACCTTTGCCAATTTGTTAAATTGCCTTGCAAATAAATGCTTTGCTATTTGTTAAAATCCAAATCTTTTCACTTCCACCATTTGTTCTTGGCCCGGCTCCTCCGTCACATTTTACAGCCCATTGTGGCCGCGAGTCAAAACGTTTGCCGACCTGCTATAGACCTGTCCTATGAGGGACATCTATAGACCTGTCCTATGAGGGACATCTATAGACCTGTCCTAGGAGGGACATCTAATGGACAACCAAGTACTGCAAGCTGGACTATTATGCAGTTATGGACACAACACAGGGGGTTCCTGGGCCTGAGAAGGGAAGAAAAGGAGTTTAATAAAGCTATTAAATGGGACTAAAACTACTTACATTTTAGTCTAGTTTTCGTCAACGAAAACTAGACTAAAACTAAGAAGGATTAAAATGACTAAATGTGACTAAAACTAATATGCATTTTTCGTCTAAAGACTAAGACTAAATCAAAAATAGCTTCCAAAATGAACACTGGTAACTTCACTTCCTGCCTTGTCCTGTGATTGGCTGCCGTGTCATGATTGTTTCCACCTGTGTCCAATCACCTGCACCTCCCAGTGTATTTAAGCCGTGTGCGTCTCTTGTCACGTCATTGATGAATGTTCTGGAAGTTCAAGTCTGAGGCCACATTTACACATATTTACAGTATTTACAGAAACAAATATTTCTGCCCCTCTGTTTTCAAAAAAGTTTCTGTTTATATGAACCCGCATAAATACGTCCCCGGGCGCCATCATAACTACGCCAAACCTGTAGTCGGCAGTGTAACGAGAAGGATAAAGACGTGCAAACCAATCAGAATTCTCAAAACCAACAACAAGTCGCATACTGTGACGTTTGACAACCTAAAACTCCGTTGGACCGAGTTCACACGCAAACACAAACACTGAGTTTTCAGAAATCTCCACTTTGGCCGGAGATTTTAGAAACGATCGTTTTCCGTGATAAAACCTCTGTTTTTGTGTAAATGAAAGGCCAAAACGTTTCCCCATCGTGTAAACGGGGTCTGAGGGTTCCTGGTTCCTGTCTGCATTTTTATCCCTTGGCCTTTTTTTGATTTGAAGTCTTGACTATCAGTCTTTTAGTTTCCCAAAGCTCTGCGTCTGGGTCCTGCCTTCCCCGCCACGTGACACGGGGCTGGGAGGCTTGAAGCTGCCGTTTGGACGCCAGCCCGGTCGGCTCGGATGTCACCTTGTGGCCGACTACAGCTTTTCGCTCAAAGGGGGCGGCACGCCCGCTGCCAACCAACCTATCCAGCTGTCCCAGTTTGACCCTCCATCGGGGGGGAGACTACTGTACCCGGTTGCGCTCTAAGGGCTTAGATACTGTAGGACTGATCTCAGGACGACACCAGAACTTCTAGCCTGTGGAGGTCACCTGAGGTCACAGGTGACTTTGCTGTTATATAAAATACTCAACCTGCGCAGCCACGAGACAAAAGATCTGTGGTCATCCAGGATTCAGAGAACCGTAGTTACTCACGTAACTTTTGTTTTGTATTGATATCATCTTCATTCCAGTTGTTGTGATTTTATCAGAAGATTTCTGTTATTAACAACTGACAGATGTTGAGATTAAATACAACTCGAGTTCCGACCACTATTTAGCTGCTTGAAAGTGATGGGTGGAGATGTTCTTGCCATCCATTGGTCCTTGTAACTCACTGCACACCTGCACATATATTTCAAACACAGAACTGAATCTCAACATTGAAAAAAGCTTCACTGCCACCCAGTGGGGGGAGTGCAAATCTACACTCACAGGTACACCGGGAGTCCCTGGATCTCCATCTGTGCCTCGCTCCCCCTGCAGAGACATACATCAGGATTAGATGTTTGTTTGCACACGTGCTGGTTTGGCTTTGTGTGAAAAGGTCATGATTACTACTATCAGCCAATAGGAGCGGCCCGGGGAGGGACAGGGGGGGAATTGGCTACTGGTGACCTTTAACAAGCCGGACTTTCCATCTCTTTTCCTGCAGCACTGTCACACAGCGCTCCTTCCTCTGCTCCTGACGCCTCTTTTCAATTACAGCGCGTAAGAAGGAAGCGACGGAGTAACGGAGCTCATTGCTTCCTCTGTGTTGATGCTCAGACGTTTGATGTCTTAATGATGTGAGATGGACTTTATGTAGTATATTTACTGTCAGTCTCTTAATATAAGGTATGATATGACAATGGAAGATTATACAAAGCCATTGAGACCCTTAAGTCCACACAGCTGTAACAGGATTACTGTACTTATGTTTAAACAGGCCGAGTGTCATAATGTGTCTGTTTACAGAGGAGGTATTATTTGATTGTATTGTGTGTGTGTGTGTGTGTGTGTGTACTGTACCTGATTTAGTTGTGGTTTAATAAAGGACAGGATTCTACCCTGTCAGCCGCATGGGGAGTGACCAGAGACGCACAGGACGCCGGCAAAGCCACCGATCAGGATCAGGGCGCCTCCTATTTATCAGCTTTCACGCACGGCTTTTGAAGTGAGAAGGACGACCTTCAGCACCATTTAAATGAATCATGTCATCTAAGCAACGTATGAACAAGTACATATCATAGCAGCCATTACTATCTACAGTCCAACATGCAAACGAAGGCTATAAATCATTCATAGTGTCGTCTGTTACCATTCGTTCTAAACCATCCAGGTGTTATTTGAAATGGTGCATGTACCATAATAGATGACTTTCACCTTGTGACCTTTGAACCCAGACAGTCCCGTGGCACCCGGCAGCCCTGGAAACCCCGACTCCCCTGCCGAGCCCTGTAGAAGTGAGAGTGTAAATCAATGGCTGCCATCGAAGAAACCACAGTGGTGCTGTTCTGCTGTGTTCCTCAAACTGGCCCATTTCACCCCACGTGTCCCACCATCATGTCCAAAGAGGAAGCACATACAGGGGAAAATAACGCTAGAGTTCTTTCCAGGTGTGTCTCTCCTATTGTGTGTAGAAACTTGCCAGCTGCTTCAGGGTCAGGGGTCGCCCTAAAGGTCACCGAGCCAGAAGCGACTTCCAACAGGAACAATCTGTACCCGTCACCAACAGATACAGGAACGCTTCACACTGTTCGTTAGTAAACGTATGTTCTGCAAATGAGTCCAGATAACTTTTTCCATCGAAGCTAGAAGCTAAAAACGCAAAACCCCAAAACCAATCGGTAGCACAGACGACGCTGAATGCAGCTGTACGCCGTTGGGGGGGTTCTAAGCCCATTGTCACTTCATCTTCACTCTGTGGTGGTAAAACGTTCCACAATTACCGTCCACACGCTAGGCGACCACATGCATGTGTGTTTAGCCCAGTATCGCCATGTTTTATAGGCCTTGATACCCTCTCAGTGACACTTTTTTTCAGGCGATTCTCAAAATTCAAAAGTTTTTTTGTGTGATTTATTTCTTCACTCGTAAAATATACCGTGATTTTTAAATAGCAAAAGAGATTCACAATTAAAAACAAAGTTGACTTTTTAATTGCTGAAAACGCGTCACTTGATTCCAATAAAAGTCCAGCTGTCAATGATCAGCAGGACCCCAAGGGAAGTAGGAACTTTCTGGCACGATGAGAGAGTGATGTTGGTTTAGAAAAGAGAAAATGTAAAGCTGTAGATGGGGCACGTTCACGTGCACTGAAAGCCGCCCCCCTTTCACACATCGGTTCAGTGTGTAGTTGTTACCCCTGATTTCACTCTGTGCACTAAAGACTACGATCAAGGGCAACAGCAGCTTTGTTATTTCCCTGGACACAGCACACCTAGCTGAAGATGATACTGTGACACTAGATATATAAGAGAGAATGCCTGTAATTATGAGACGATTAAGTAGGTCTCAAAGAAAACACAAAGCAAAAGAAAGCGTTGAAGACAGACTGACAGACAGAGGGGGAGGGGGACCATTGTGCTGGCTAACCTCACCTTCTGGCCTGGTGGACCAGCAGGTCCGGTGGCTCCTGGGTCTCCACACCTCCCCTAAATGAAACACATAACACACTTGTGAGGGCCTTCTGTTGGTGACACAGATGGGCCTCCCATGTGTACTCAGGCAGAGTAGCTGCTCGGGTCGACGTACTCAGCTACTTCCCACCACCGGAAACCAGCACAAAGCAGGAAAGATACGATGTCATTTGTTACCGGTCAAACACTTTGCAATGTTTTCCTTTTAAAACCACCATTCTCTTCACAGCTGCTTGAACAGATCTTGAGCTGGTCGGTGCATCGCAGGTTGGAGCTGCTTGTCGGCACAGTTCACCATCATATGCATGAAAAGGCAGCATTCTGCTTCCCAACCTTTCAGCGATGCACCGTCTGCGCTCCAGGGCTGAAAGTTATGATATCCCATCTCTGTTCGGACCATCAGACCAAGTTGCAAATCCCCAAACTACACGACAGTGCAACAACACATGATGGGAGTTCCCCTTGGGTCTGTGGCTACACCCCTGACTTGAGTTCTTTATGGGAAA
Organism: Gasterosteus aculeatus; assembly: GCF_964276395.1. Classification (NCBI taxonomy): domain Eukaryota; kingdom Metazoa; phylum Chordata; class Actinopteri; order Perciformes; family Gasterosteidae; genus Gasterosteus; species Gasterosteus aculeatus. The sequence continues at coordinate 4,256,173 of NC_135708.1, read as the reverse complement.
AGATCAATTTGTCTAAATGTGAACAGTCTTTGGCAGTGTAGCACTTCTATTTAGAAACAATTTCATTCCAAACGAGTTGCCTCCCTCTCAGCAAAACACTGTTTTCTCTACGGGAACATCAAGAGAAGTGGGAGGGGGGGGTTGCAGCAGCACATTAGCATAAAGACTCATTATAAGGTACGGACCTTGGGACCATCTGGGCCAAAATCTCCGGGCGGCCCCTGAGGCCCCTGGGCTCCCTGGATTCCCTGGACGGAGAGAGATATGGAGGGAGAGGAGGAAAGGGAGGAAGGAAGGGGTGAGAGAGTGAGATGGGAGACAGGCACAGAGCTCTGGGCTGGATGTGGCAGAGTCTGTGATGGCTTAGTCAGAAGGTACTGAGGGGAGATGAGATGCCTTAAGTCCACTCACAATGCACACACACACACTCCCAAACAAACCCATGCACATCCACACGTTTGCATATTGAAGAAAGCATTGTGCCTTTCCCAGAGGAACCGATGAATCCACAGTGGCGTAATCGGATTGACTGTGAGGGAAAATAAAAAGTATGATATGAGCTCCAGGTCAATAACAAGCTAAAGATAACGATGTATATACTCCTCATCGATGAAACGCGATGGCACAACTGTAGAAAACCAACTAACCAACGTTCCACATCTGACATCTTCAGATATTTGTGAGTACGATGTCATGCTCCTCTTGTCAAGGTGTGCAGAACTCACAGACTGCATATGAGACGTGGACAGAGAACCGTCAATCCCAATCAGCTGTTTTTGTGTCACAGAAAGAGTTTGAAGCAAATGCAGTCTAAAAAAGGCCCAAATCTGTAATGGAGCCATGTTGGGTGTTCATCTACACAGGTTTCCTTCATGCTAATGTGCATGCATTCCCATCCAGTGGTCACTGCACTCTTCATTACACATCTGTGCTGTCTCACTCCCCCCACAAGAGGGCACCGAGCTACAGGCATACTTTCCAGGGACCACATGGAGGCGTGTACTCACACTGCTGTGCTGTGATTGTGTGTGTCCACGTGTAATCTTGTTTACCAGAGGGGGGGGGGGGGGGGGGGCCCTGACTGTGTGTACAGCTGTAAACCCACACACACTCATCTGACTCTGGCTCTAAATTAACAGCCACTCACCACCTTAATGGCATTGCTAAGTAAATCAAATGGGCTCACATGGTGCCTGGGCTGAATGAATCATCTCATTATGAAGGGAATTGTGCTGCTGGAAGACTAATGGGTGAACAGGGGGCCCCTTACTCACTCATAGGTAACCCCTTAGGATTCAAATGTGGACAAAGTAAGTAAGATCTTAATAACCGGCCCACTTTACAGGTTGACACAGATTTGTCCTGTAACTACCGTACACCTTAAACCTACGTGAACTTCCAGTCGAAGGTTGTTTTGACAAGAATGCTTCCAACGCTGAGCGAAGCTGGAAGTGGAGGAGCCCCCGCGGACCACTGAGAACGTGTTCCCTGACAAACGAGCACAATCCTCTAGTGCAGTAAGGTGGGGAGTGATTCCTGCAGGAATCGCGTTGGCTATGAACAAGGGTCAATACTAGGAGACGCCAGCGCATTGTTTCAGCATGTTGGGAAAAGAGGGATGGTGATGTTGAACCAACCAGCGCCCCGTTTGTTCCAGGTCGTCCTCTTGGACCCGGCAAGCCGCCCGCGCCCTGAAAAGGCATCAAAGGGAAACAATCCATTAAAGCTTCAAGACAATTCTAACAAGTCTTGTCGAGTCCTACTGTACCTGAAGTCCCTCTGGGCCCTTTTCACCAGGAGAACCCTGGACACCCTGTGGACGACACAGTAAAGGTGTGAATACATACATGAGGTCTCCATCTTTTCAACTAGTGGATGTATTATGTATCCTCATCCTTAATCATTTGGAACATTTGTCATTCACATCAAAACGCTGGTAAATATAATGAACTGGATTGAGGTGCATAGCTCCTGTCTTCAGGCCTTCAGTGATGTTCCACACAGTCCTGCCTCAATGCGTCCACCTGCTAATACCTTCATCATGACGCCACGGCTGCAGAAACTTCTCATTTAGACAACAATGCACTATAACTGACCGCACTGTTGATTCTGACGGCCTCGGGCACATCTCTTGGACCACATGACGGCTGACATATGATTGGATAAAAGCTCTAACGTAAAGGCCGGCGCTGACAGGCCGACACTCCTCAAAGCTCACCATGGAATGTCTCATCGTCCATGTGCAGACCAGAAGACGAAGGACGGCCTTGTCCGTCGTGTGTCTTAGTGTGTGCACGTGTGTGTTTGTGTGTGCGTAGGCGGGCTAGAAGTGGCTTTACTAGAACACAGAGATGTATAAAAGCACCAATGAAATAGGAGCTCTCTCTTATGTCGTTAAAAAGCAGTAGCTTGTAATATGGACAGAACGCTCAACTCTCAACGCTTAACTCTTGACATGCATCACATGATCACATTTTAGTCACTCATTGCATCCAGCCTTCTGTAGGGCATCAAATCCACATCAACTCACCGGGGCGCCTTGAGCTCCAGCAGCACCCTGCACTCCCTGAAGACACAACAGACACGTGAGTATTTCTCCCCTTACAGGCGGTTTGCCATGTGATCATCATCGCTCATTCACATGTTCCTGTGGAAAACACGACTGAGAAGATAAAATGTGGAATATAATTCACACGTATTTATAGAATTCATCAAACTGTAACGACAATGCAAAAGATTGATTCCGTGTTGTGTGATTTAATAGTTATTATTATTACACATGTAAAATACAACAACCCTTTTGTCCAGACATTAGCTCATCAAAGAATGACATATTTGTAAATAAACACTATATACAGAATTATATATCCATATAAAAGTTGTCCTATCTGTTGCGCTGCAGGGCCTCGGATCGGTGCACATTAGTTTACTACTTTTGCTCGAGTGTAGAACTTCCCTCTCGTCTCAGCTACGTCACACAAAGGGAACCGTCGTGAACTTGTGTTACTGTTTGGGGGTTTGACGCACACGTTGTGTGGTGAGGAGATCTTGTGAGGCGGGAGCTTGTTAAAACCAAAATGAACAGCAGCAAATAAACTCATTTTTAGATAAACAGACACAACAAAGCACGCAATAAAGTTTTAACCATCCTCGAGATCGCAAAGCCCTCTACACTGTTTGCAACATCCACGTGTTCCAGCGGGGGCCACGCTAACATGCTAACACGCTAACACACGCCCGCTGGCAATGTACACGTGAAACTAGCTGTAAAATATGTTCTGTAACTTAGTATTTTGAGAACTGACCAGATTCTCTCCGCTTCCGTGCGCTTGTCCCTCTTGACATATTTGCCAAGCGTCACCAAGCGTTTTCCCACCTTATACATTTACCCGCTACTCGCTGCACGCGGCGGCTCCACCCACCAGCGGATAGAACGCGCTCGACGCCGAGTTAGGTTGAGGAAAAATGTGCTCTATAAATAAGAATAACTGTAGCGCTGGTTCAGTTCTTTAAGTACGTCACCATGAGGTTGAAGGCAGTTTCTTTTTGTTTCACTCTCTGCAGTCACAGAACGTACCACAACTGAATGAGTCTGTTTACCTCTGAAGTGTCTCGCCGCACTACGTACACGAAGCCATACGGGCCACATATCCCATAGTTACACAAGCCCACCACAGCCCAATAAATGAGCAGATGACACACTGGTGGACGACTGGACAAGAGGAAATAGAGAAGCAGCAGGCGAGCTGACTGACCTGTGAGCAGCCTACGCTGCTGCTTGGGCCTGGTAGAGCCTGAGGAGACTCAGAGCCTCACTAACTAGAATGGGGACGTAGAAGACCGACAGTTGGCACAACCATGCAATAAAAAAACCCATTTTATATCAAACTCAAGCTTGGTCACCAGGCAGAGACGGAACAGGAGACATTGTTAAGTATCTTCATCCACGAGGAAGAGATTCAACGGACAAAGAGACGGAGAAATCCTCCAGTTGATGTGGTTTGGCCATCTGATGAGAATGCAGGCAGATACAATGCCCATCATAATTAAAAAAAGACAACCATGGTTAAAGGGTTGGTTTGTGTGTCAAATTACAACCGTCCACCAAATAACAAATTCCCTCCAAAAACTGTGGGAAAGGCGCCAGTAGGCAGCGCAATCCTGAATGAAATGGTGGCAGGAGAGGTAAAGGGGACGAGACAGTCAGCAAGAAGTATGTGAATATGTGAAGAAAACCGTGAACTTTGTTTGTTTGGTGTGTCGGGAGAAGCTAACAAACAGTGTTGTGGTCACAAGTAAGCTTAAAGGTTCCCTCCAAAGCAAACACGCTCATTTACCAACAGGAACTATTGGGCCCCCGGCGTGCACAGACTGAGAGACGGGTAACTGTCACAAGAGAGCTCTCAAAGCTAGCTACGTAGTAGCTGACCCGCCCACCACCTCCAAAATCCCCCCCACGGTGGCAGACGCTGCTACTGGCTGCCTGCAGAGCCATGGTGAGCCAGATGCTCGGCCCCCAGTAGATGAAGTTGCTCTACACGTGTTATGCATGCCGACATGGGAAGAATCGTTTTTAATATAAAAATGTTCAGACAAACGATTTGCTGAGAAAAGAAAAACCAAGAAGCTTAAGACAAGCGGCCAGCTGCTACACAAGCGCCTGTTAACTCTGACCTCAAATGACGTCACCACCACAGACAGCATGTCTGTAAACTGTCATTATGAATAGCCCCTCCTGTGTGTTTGGGGGGGTCTAGAAGGTTCTTCATCTGCCTGCTTTGTGTGAGTTGTCTTTGGAAGCCTCTGTGTTGCACGTCTTGTTAGTACTTGAGTAAAACAGCACCGGCAACGTCTCCATGATTAATCACCTCATCAAATAGCTTACTGAGTAATGACAGGAAGGATTCCCAGAATAACAATTTAAACATGTGTATATTGTGTACATTGTTATTCTGGGAATCCTCTTTGTGGTATCGAGGATTCTTAAAGTAAAGGTCTGTTTATCTGCTGCCAAAAGTGTTAAATGCACATTGAAGAGTACCTTGAATTCAAGCTGAAGTCATATTATTATTATCATATTATTTGTAGTCAGAAATAATCTCAACGTGATTTCTAAATGTATCACTTTCTTCATTTAAAAAAAGAAAGACTTACTTACACCATTTATGCCCCAGTTTGTCTTGAAAAACAAACTTGTACCGATGGGTTTGAATGCGAGCGTCAAGGCTTGCTTTGTTAAAATAATAATCCCAGAAAGTTGGAAAAGTTTGGAGACAGAACACATCCTTTAGTATTTGTATTTATTTAACTACATCTGTAATCCAGCAGCTGGAGAAGCTGGAACCTGCACATGAATTTAGGAAGTTACTCTGAATTTATATTAAATTAAACCCAAAAGGCTTCCCTCTGATTTGTACAACGTTCCCATTTGATCAGTAAAACATCTTTTACAAAGTCGTCTTACAGCCAACAGTTAAACTACTAGTAATTATAGGGAAGCAATGTGTGATAGAACGTATTTTAATCTCCCTGTGACGTGGAAACCAAACATGGCTGCATCTGAAAATCTATAAATGTGGGTGCAGGAAAATCAGTGCCTGATAATAAGAGGCTGACACCAAGCTGATTATTTTTAATTTGTTTGACTTGAGTGTGAAACATCAAATCCAACAGTGGAGCTTGAAAGCTAATGTGGATGAAAGAGAGCAGTGTTACATGGGGGGCTGTTTGGGATTAAAGAGCAAGCTGAAAGCCTCAAGGCTTCTGTAGGGCTCATTAACATTCAATGGAGCTGTCATGGATGGGTGGACAGAAATGATTTACAGTCAATGGAGACCTCAGGCGGAGACCACATTGTGTGCTCATTTAGTGCAGCAGATAACATCTGCTTTTGACTCCCTTGCTGTGAAGTTCTATTCCTGTCCGTTCTATGGTAACTGGCATAATGCTGCATGGTGGTCCAAATGCCGTTTCAAACAATCTGCCTGGAAAAAATCCCCCGTGCGATAGTTGTCATTAAAGCCGGTAAACTCCCAGAAACAATACAGAGGACATGACTTCCGTGTTTGCTGGTCCTGACCTGAGGCTTTCACAGGCGTCATGGGGAAGGAAATCCAGTGGACCCTGGTTACGTTCCCAGTTCCCCAAATGGTGTCTTAGTGGCACCATTTAGACGTCATGGTCCAGGACCCTGGAGGGGAAACACTTCCTGGCCCCTATGGACGTAAAGCAGCACACATGACCACCTGCTGTTAAGTGAACTAAGTGTGATGGCAGCTCCGATCCCTGAGAAAGAGCGTGTTTGCTTCTAAAAAGTAGCAGCGCAGTGAATACTGAGAGCAGGTGTACAACTCTGAGCCCGATCACCGACCAACGGGTCGACCTGACAAACACTACACAGCAGTGGAAGTCGTCTCCTGCAGCACAAAGCTCAGCATGTCGCTGTTTGGTCGAGTCGTGTGGGTTTCTGCTTCGTCAAATACTCCACATTGACTTACTGTCACCAGCTGAGGAGGAGTCTGGTGTCTGGGCGGAATCAAAAGGTTGGTACGACTGTGACGCTCTCAGCTCACCTGTGGTGTAAGCATGGTCACAGGTCTCCAAGACAAATATTAGAGAGTAGCTAACATGTGCACCTAAAGTCCTTCATGTTTGCTGATCGGTGTGGAGAATTTGGTTTATGACAATGAGATCCTTAATGCCATACGTCTGGCTCTGTGTCGTATCAGCAGAAGCACCAGTAGAATGTTCAATGATCCCTTGAGCTGCAGGAAGGAGGGATGTGTGCTTGTTGGTCTAGTGGCCTCAGGTCAGGTCTAGATTGCTCCATGAATGTGTGAGAAGTGAACCATTACCATCCCATGTATTGAATGTTGCAGTCTGAAGGCCCAAACAATATCGTCAATGCAAACCCTCCCCCTTAGTTTCCACCGAGGACCGGAGGAGACTCCGTCATGTGGACTTCCTCTTTGTGACGGATAACAGAAATGCTTACAGCCGTTTTAAGTGTTGAACCACAATGTTTTTACCAAGCATGACCAGATCATCGTTCCCTCAGTGTTGGTCAGGATGGTAAATGGACATTACTTTCTAGTCTTCCAACCACTCAAAGCGCTTTAACACCATGACATCATTCATCCATTCATACCCTGATGACAGGAGAACCACACACAGAGCCACCTGCCCATCAGTAACTAACATCCACACACTAGTCACAGCTACAGGAGCAATGTTGGCTTAAGGACACATGCGGGTCAGTCGGGGTTCGAAGTGCCAACTCTGATTGGAGGACGACCGTGCCGATAGAAAACATGTCTCCCTCTAAACGTAACTGAGTATGCAGCTTGGTTCCATGGCGGTGTCATTGGCAGGAACCAGGGTTGCTGGACCCACAGAGAAGCATCACAGGCTCCACAGTTCAGCAAATGAAGCGTCTTTCTGCTCCCTGCTTTGTTTCTCACAGCTTTACTGTTCCGGTTCACTCGTATCTAATCAGACCTGTTCCCAGTAGCAGCAGGCAGCTGTTTTCATGGATGTGAAGCGGAGGAGAGGGAGACTACCCACCAAGCAGCATGCCGATACACTTTGAGATTAGCTGCTGAACATGGTGGAGTATTTAGCAGCTAAAGAGCCGGATGATAAACAACACGACTGTGGCTCTACACTGACACACACCTCTCCTGTGGCTCCATAACGCTAACTCTCTCAGAGGGTCATAAATGGGCTTCTAGCTGCTGTCAAAACGTAACCAGCAAAGAGACAGAGAGTGAGACAGCTACTTATGGTACACACACACACACACACACACACACACAGGTCCTACAGACAACACAACAGCTGACATGTTTCATTTCAAGCAGGACTTATTCTGATATTCATTTAGAGCAGATCTAGGTAAGGGGGTAGACCTTCAATATCTCACTGAATGGACTCTACTTCTGTTTTGGAGTATTCCAACGGCTCAAAGTACTTCATGTTGTCCACCAGCCGTTCACACAGAGATGACAGGAGCTGCCATACGTGTACCTGCCCATTTATACCCATTCACGCACACAGGGAAGCCTGCAGTAACCGTGTGGGGTTGAATGTCTGGACCGAGGAAACATCCACATGGATCAGGAGGATCAAACCACCGGTGGAAGGACAGGTGTCAGTTGGGTGTCGTTGTGTTATTGTACTAAAACTTTTCTAGATGTGTTGAGTTTAAAAAGAATAAACAATACTGACAGCATTTAGTTTTCCCCAAATTGTGGGGAGTGATTGAATGAACACAGAGAAGCCAGTCATCGTACCCCCACCTCCACATGCACACATATGGGCTCCAACCGTGGGCCACCATCCTCCAGTTGGTGCAGAGCACATTTGTGGGAGAAAGAAGCTTATTTTGATAACAAATTACTGAGCAGGCGAGTACAACTGGTGGAACACTCAAAGGAGTTCAGGGAAATCTGAAAATAGCATCGCACACTTGGAGCTGGTGGGCGTGTCCACATGTTTGCACTTGTGTGCATGGGCTCTTTCATCAAGCCACTGGTCCTTTTCCAGTTACTTTACCACACATCCCACCCACAATGTGAATGTGGTGTGTGCTCCTGCACTGGTGACACAAGGGGAGCGTTTTCTCCCAGTTATTGTTTCACACATCCACATTGAGTTTAGTAAGTTTGGATCTGAAAAAATCGGATCCAAACCACATGTGGGGGTGGTTTGAAATGCTTTCCAATCCTACACATCCCTTTTCCTCCCGATGCTATGGATGCTCAGATTACATTTTTAAAGTGCAGACGTTCTGAGCAGAGCACTAACGGAAGCTGAAATAAATCATCTGCTGCCACTTTCCGTTTGTAAAGCTGCGTCATCAGCCTACATTTTACCACAGCAACTCATCAGATGAATGATTTCTGGAACTATAAATACAATCTGATCACTGGCAAATAACAGTGTGGACGGTCTCTCTTAAAGCTCTGAATCGAGGAATGAATGGAATTCATCTGCAGTCTGAATTTAGCATTTGTCTGTTTGATAATCTCTTTGTTGACGTGGGAAAAGATTATTTGTGTCCTTCCTCACACAAAAAGCTCCCTTTTCATTTGCAGAACCCGGTGTTAAAAAATAAAGTACAGAAGTTTGATAACCTATAGAAACTGGAGCCCAAATGGGGGATGCCAGTGCATCATTAGCACCATTAGCACTCATCCCCGAGTGTGGCTAAAGATACGCTTGGAAGGCTACACTCTAGACAAAGTCCAAAGTATCACCTTGCAACCAACCAATGGTTCCAACACTGACTGGCTCCCTTCGCTCTCCACCTAAGAGTAAACCCTGGAATGGGAGCCCTCATGTGATGATTAAACATGGAGGAGACGTCTGGTTGGATGTAGATAATTCCCTGTTGGAAAACATGCATTTGTAGGGAGACAGAGTTTCACACAAGACGAGCCGTTTGCAACTGCAATATGCAATTCGCTAGAGGCAGACAAGTTAAAAAACTGTATGAACGTCTGTTCACGTCTGTGTGAGACCTCACATACCCCTTTTCCACCAAGGCAGAACTGGTGCTAGTTGGGAGCCAGAGCCTAGTTTCAAATGGGTTCTTTGGTTTTCCACCACCAAAGCACCAGCTCCCAACCAGTTAACAACAACACAATGGACGCTACTAGGCAAAAAGGCGAGCCGCGCGAACATGTTTGATCCGCCGTGTTTGGATGTCGATGTAGGTCCGCAAAGCCATGAACATCCATAGCAAAGCAACGTCCGCCATTGTTGATGATGTGTTTGTGTTTGGCGCAGCCGCGCTAACGTTGCTGGGAAAGATGAGACGTAACTGTGACGTAGGACTTGGCTCTGCGCTCAGTGCGCTGGCTCTTTAGCCGGTGGAAAAGCAAACCGGTTCTTTGGAGGCTCGTCAGTTGAACCAACTCCGAACCGGCTCTAGCTCTGGCTCCGAACCAGCACCTGGTTCTTGTTGGTGGAAAAGGGACAGACGCTCTTTGGGCTGAATGGGAGCCAATCGCTGCCTCCAGGTGTCAACATCTGGTGTAAGGTTTTCCCCAAAGAGCCTGTAGCAGCACACAGTAATAATGCCGAAGGTTCTAAACCATCAATGAGTGTAATGTCTTTACTTTTTAATTCCAACACACTGATCTGTCTCCACAGCAGGAGCAGCCTGCACTGACCTTTGGTCCTGGGTGCCCAGCAGGTCCAGCGGTGCCTGTTAATCCCGGCTCCCCCTGTGTGGATGATCAGCACACTCTGAGAGCAGTGGCAGCCAGATTCAACACTATTACTGTCCCGTCCATGTAGACAAAGGACAACACACACACAGAGAAGAGCGCCTTCATTCTCAGCTAAAGGTGGACTTTACTTCACTTTATCTTTACACAGAAATAGTTAAATGAATAGATCTTACCATTGGTCCAGCTTCTCCTGCTGGTCCTTGATCCCCTCTCTCGCCCTGTAAAAAAATAATGATGACATTAGGTCCTGATGTTCAATATATTCACATTGTGTATCTATCAGTGGTCTTTGTCTTTTTTTGTATTCTTTTGAGAACTTCTCTAGCACTGAGGCGTTTTTGGCCTCTGCTCAGAGTCCACTCACTAAGACTCCCATATCTCTGCATAACTACCAGTTCTTTATGGCACACAGAAAACAAGTAAAATAAGTATTTGCATGGGCTGTATCCCTTAAAAGGACCTTGGCTAATCCTCTCCTTTGTGATAGCACAGTATCGGTGTAGAGGTTTTACTGTGAGTCAAGCAGAACAAATCTAGAGAGGCTTTAGTGGAGGCCTCACAGGAGAGTCGCTGCAGACGAGTAAAGTGCAGTTTTTTCACATCTGAGCGAATCATGAGCCGATGTTCAAGTGAAGCCCCTTGTTGCAACCGACAGCCAATGGAATCAGGGCAGACACATATGGGGAAGAGTGACAGCTTCCTCAGCCAGTGCAGAGCGACGGATGACGTTTCACGCTCAAGTGTGAAAGTTCCCCCCCGACCATGAAGTCATTTGAAAAATCCCTGGAATAACACATTTCTGTCTTGGAAAATGGAAAAGTAAAGGAGCATTTATGATGACAAGCAGTCATGTGATTCGGCGGCTTGGTGTTTGTTTCCCCATAACTGGGAAGGTTTGTCTCAGATATCATCGTAATCAGGGTGGAATGCACTTGCTGTTTGGCGTCTCGGTTCCTCTGTTAGCATCTAGCTTTCCATCGACGGGTTCTAGCAGTTTTTATGCTGTACATTTATAAAAGGTTTCTTGAACCAGAATCATTTGGCAAACCCACATCTCTTCATTTGAACACAACAAATATTGTTAATCCTTCGCACAGTTTTACAAATGAGCCCTCAGGACACGGAGACATCCTGCAAACCCTGAAACGTTTCCGTATTAGAGGTGGCAAATCGATCAATCAATTAATCGATCAACAGCAAAGTGGATTCCGTTTGTTTTCATCTCTTACTCTGCACCGCTAACATCCAATCACAACACTAATCAGGTTGAATGCAACATTTGGCTTTTGTATGTACAAATTCATTATGAATATTTAATTAGATTGCCACGTGAGATTAACATGAATCTTCTGCATTCTGGCTTTTTTATAGTAATCTGGCCTCATATGTTGAAAGAATAAAGGAAATCATCAGGACACTTGGAGACGAGGTGAGATGCCAGACGAGGCTTGATGTCTTACGAATACAAATCTCTTTATCTTTCTGATGATCATAGTGAGTGCTCTGCACGTTGAAATAACTCTGTTGATTGAACCAGTAGTTCAAGGCGAAAATGGTCCCTCTGTCCCTGTGAGTAGTGTCCTTCATTTGGGAACATATTAGGTTTGGTAGCAACAAACGGGTTCATTTCCACTGTTACATACATTCATACATTGCATATTAATAAAACATGAATATGCACAATGTTTGACATCCAAGAAGATTGACAGGAAACACGGCCACCTGCGGCTGGCCGGAGACACCTGCTCCCTCTCCAAAGTCCGTTATTATTCTGGTTAGCACAACATCTGATCAGTTTCTGTCTCAACTGGTATTAAGGGAGTCCCACCTTGGGTCCCGGGGGTCCTGGATCTCCTGATAAGCCTGGTTCCCCTCGCTCTCCCTGGGCAGTGGCAGCAGACTCAGTTATTATCAGTACTGTCAGCAGGTTAGAAAAGCCACGACACTGAAACAAGTGTTTCTTTAAAGATCTACCTTGATGCCTTCTAGACCAGGCTCCCCTCTTGGTCCTGCTGGACCACCTTCTCCCTGTCAGAGGCATGACAGTAAGTAAGAGCATGTAGTCAAAGTCATTTTAGAAGTACGTTATGAAATCCATTCAGCATTTTCTTCCATACCTCTGCATTAATAACGGTCAAGTGCAATGACCTCATACAAGTAGTGAACTTTTAACAGGGCGAAACCTGGAGATGTTGTTATCATGACCTGAGAGATATCCGGGGTTATCCATCCCCTGATGCTAAAACTCATGGTTTGGAACTCACGAATCGGATCAGCACAAAAGAAAAAGCATAGTAAAGTTTACTTTCACGTTGTTTTGCACTAATTAGTTGCAGATCAATGATAGTGACTAATAAAAATAGTTTGGGTGGAACAAGAAAGGTGGACAAACTGATAGATAACGGATCTAAATGTAGAATAACACCGCGTGGAAGGAACTTAACAGGGAGAGGTGAGCGCATTCAGACACTTTGTCCATTATGAAATGCAGTAAGTAGAAATTGAGACTTGCTTTGTGGTACCTTGAAGATGTTGTAATAGAAGCTACTTCTTACCTTCATTCCTGGTGATCCAGAAGCACCAGACTCCCCAGGTTTCCCGTCATAACCCTGGTGAGAGTTATAACATAAGCTGATAATATCATTTGCATACAAATTGTATCCTGAAAATGATCTGCAGCAAGAAGACAGGGTAAAAAAAAGTGGGAAAAGGGGGGGACACTTACAGGCACACCATCAGGCCCTGGTGGTCCATCCCTCCCTGTCTCCCCTCGGACACCCTGAGACAAAAATGACATACTTTGAGGTAGGCAGTGTTGATCTCCGGGTCTCTCACATTTTGGAGTGTCTTAAAATGATCTTTAAAATGAATGGAGGCCAAAACGTTTGTGATTCCCTGACTTTTCATTTTTGTAAATGGTGAATTGGCTTCACTTGAGTAGCGCTTTTCTAATCTTCCAACCAAACTGCTTTTACACTATATGTCATCATTCACCCTGTAACTTACCCAGTTTGTGAGTATTGATGAATGTTTTGCCTTTATTACATATTGGGTTGATTTTGTTGTGCATTTCCTGTTTAGAGTTTGATGCTTTTATTTTGATGGCGGGGCTTGGGTAAAAAACTGGAAGTGAATGGTTGACAAAAGACCGCGAAAGGAAAAGGAACGAATGGTGATCAGTTAACGGGCGGTATTAGTGCCACCCCTCCCCCCGAAAGGCAAAAGCTGTTAAGGTTGTTTGGGTGATTTAAATGAATAAATCACCCAATGAAGCAGTAAAGCGTCAGACCACCTGTCGGGAGGGATATGCAACACACCCATTCATACGCATACAGGAGCACACAGAGCCACCTGCCCAACAGCAACCAACATTCACCCATTCATACACCGTAGTCACAGGAGCAACATCTGTCCGTCCTGGGAGAGGGATCCTCCTCTGACGTTCTCCCTAAGGTCTCTTCCCTTTGTTCCCCATGGAAGGGTTTCTCACTTTTGGGGAGTTTTTCCTGGCCGATGTGAGGGTTTTGGGACAGAGGATGTCGCATGTGTACAGACTGTAAAGCCCTCAGAGGCAAATTTGTCATTTGTGTAAAATGACTGGAATTGAATATCGGGTGCCTTGCCCAAGGACACGTTGACTAGCAGACTAACGGCGTCGGGAATCAAATCGTCGATCTTCTGACCGAAGGACAACCGTGCTCTCCACTGAGGAGACCAGACAAACTGGTGCCGGACACAATTGACCTTTGCCAGAGTCTGGTCTATTGCCACTAATTGACCTCTGCCCCCGCATTGAACCCTTCTGCAACAACGAGTGGACCAAAGAAAGAGAAAGTCGTCTGAGTGCCGGGTGTGTGATGAGGAGTGGACACCTCAATATGTCTTCACCAAAGTACGGTGAACAGACAAGGCGAGAACGGACGGCTACTGTACGGCAAACAGCTATTCAAGAACCAAGGCACGTCATTTACTACAAGTCTAATTATCAAAAGCCAGCAAGGGGAGCTTTTGAGTTTTTGAAAGGATGCATGGAGAGACAGCAGGTCTCTTGTGTCCAGAGAGCAGCAGGACAGTGACTCACCGTGTCCGCGGTCATCGAGAGGCTGAACCTCGGTGCACACTTCACCACTGATGGATCGCCAAACTTAAGAGGAAAAAACACTGGGCTGCTGAAGAGAATCCAGGATAAAAGCAAAGGGGAAAACCCTGAGCTGGATGTGCTTTTACTACACCAGGAAGTTCTGTCTGCACTGCAACTCGACCGCGTGGTGATGTTGTAAAACTCATGTCGGCGAGTGTGGGAGCTCAAAGGGGAGATTTTTTAGTAGTTAAACGGGAAAGCTGAGGATTCTCCACGGCTGAGCGACGCCCTTTGGCTTTGTGATTTTGAGTTTGCTGTGGACATACTGACACACATGCATGAACTGAAGGTGAAGCTACAGGAGAAAAAAGCCAAGTTGACTTTATTCTCAAGACAAATTTAAACAAACGATCAACACAGAGGATTCTGTGTTTGGCTGAGAGCAGACGTTTAGCGTGATCAACACCTCAGATCTGCCCTCAGAATCAGAATTGCCACAAGCAAACACACCAAACGTTGACGCTCTGGCAGAAAAGGGACCAGCTACACTGCTCCCACTGAAATTAAGAGTACGTTACCTTATACGTTTTAGGTAATCGCTTTTACTTCTAATTCATATTTGTTCACACACACACACTCTCCATCCATCAGCTACTGGCCCGACCCGTCTGTCAAACTCGAAAATGTTGTCTCACCCCTGCTGTAGCCCCTCCATGCAGGGAGATGCGTTTGGGTCACGTGATTTGGAGCCATGCACAGAAACTCTGTTACTACTGCTTGTGCTCATGCAGCGAATCAGCAGCTCTGCATACTCCGCCCTCTCGGACTCACTGGGTGGTGCCCTTGGTCCTCTATGGTTCTGTTTGGCGAACCATTGAGAAACTGACCTAGAGTGAGATTATTGGGACTGCCTCCCTAATCTTACCCCAAATGGTGCTTTGCTGTTGGACATCAGCGCTAGTCGTGCATCGGCCACAACAAACGCCAAACTCTTAGTAGATTCACTTTTTGTTATTGAGTACACATCGTTTTGGTTAATTGGACGACTAATTAAATGGGTAATAGCCAGTTATAGGACCAGCATGCACCTGGGTGACGTATTGTTTTTACCAGCATAGGAGAGCAGCCACAGCGTATGAGAGCATATTAGGAAAGGCAGCCAAAGTTTATGTGTTTGTTGGCTTGTTTTGTAAGCAAAATGAATACGGAACCAAAGGAAAGTCTGCTCTGACAATCCGCTCTCCTGCTGCGTCAAAGAAACTAACCAGTGGTGCACCAGTGGCCCTTTGACACAAATGTTCATTCATCCCAAGGACAAATGGCCACTACACATGCCCTGCATGGTATCTATAGTCATGAGCATCCGGTAGTGATCAATGTGATGAATGTTAAAAGCTGCCAGAATTTGCTTCATTTGTGGGATGGTTGGACTTAGACAGAGGTCAAAGAGCTCAGACGTCTGAAGGGAAGTCAGAGTGCAGCCACTGCTGCTTCACCTTGAAACGCCTCCTTTTTGACTTTTTACGGTCAAGTCCAACTGGTAAGATGGCCGAGGTGGGCCGAGAACATACTGGAGGAACTACACAGTAAATTTACCAGTGTCAAAAAGGCAGTGTCAAACTATTTTAATTCTTCCGGAGTTCTTCCAACAATGGACAGAGTAAAATTGAACCAGAAAACTTCCAGTGTTGGTGAAAATAATCGGAGTTAACAGAGGTTTTACTCTGTCAGTGTTATTGACTCTCTCAGGCCCTGATTCAACACTGATTAGAGCAAGATACCTTCCAGAGTATCACAAAAAATACTCTGGAGAGCCCCGCCCACCAACTTTCCCGGTCAAACTGAGAATGTGGATTCTGGCATCGCCATCTTCCTCGCATCGAAATACTGTGGTAAGTCTTTCTACTATTAACTATTCCCGTTGTTTTTCTTCATTCGAGTAGAATCTGTATAAGAATAAAGGGACGTATTCATTCACCACACTAGTCAATGTTGGGTACGTGTCTTCAAATACCGAATTTCAAATGGCTAACGTGATATCGGGTCGGCGGTTAGCTTAAATGTAGCAGCCACATGTCTGACCACCAACACCAAACTGAACAAAAACGACACGAGGTAACGTTAATGTCAGCGAGGACGAGCTGTCCTGGTGTGTTATGTGTCATGCTTGCACATTTATTTCAGTAAAATGACGACAAAAATTCGTTGAAGCAGTCATATTTATTATTTCTATTTGAGCCGGCGCAAATCGCTTTAGCGTGTCACAATTTGGTTGAGCATAGCGGGACATGTCGCGGACATGCGGACGGGCTCATAGGACCCGCTAGTTCACCGGCAGACGGCGGAATGCACCGAGTCGACCCAGTTAACGTGAACCGAGCCGCGGCTCCGAGAGGCTCGGTTCACGTTAGCTGCTGCTGTAGCCATAGACATATAAAGAGTAGACGCTGCATTGGCTGCTGAGGCGCAAACAAATAGTTTTTATTATATTATATACCAGAATAATATTACTGTTACGCCTACTATGAATATTAAAATACGCCGAATCATGTTTTCGGTGTCATGCCTACAAAATCCCGTGAACATCCGCTTTTGTATTCAGCGAGTGATGCGCTGACACTTCGTTGCGCCAGCTGGCACTGAGTGGAGCGGGTGACCGGTCCAAGCTGGCGGCCCCGCGGCTCGTCAGCACCACTAGGCAGCAGCGGTCGATGTCTATTCTTTATGTCTATGGCTGTAGCTGCTGTAAGCTTAATTTATGCTTCCACGTTACGGCGGCGGCGGGTGTGGCTGTGTGTTTCTGCGGGTGCCGAATCCTTGGTGAGCCGAATCTCATATTGAAGCGCAGGCTACGTAGAAGACGTGAATTTACAACACTGGTTCACCCACTGAGGGACCTGGATGAGCAAATGCACTTTCGATACTTTCAAATGTCAGCAACTGCCGCAAATTACGTTCTGAGCGGACCAATCACAGCACTTGCGGTCCACGTCAACTCGACTCGCAGTTAGATTTTTTCGGAGGTGCACGTCAGGCTACGGCGGAGGGGTCTACGTAGTTACGTAGTTACTTAATATGTATATTTTCCTTTTTTCTTTCAGATTGTTCTTTAATGTACTGTGGTGCTCTGGTGGTAAGTAATAAGTTGATGTACTTGACCGAAAATGTAGTTGTGTTTGTGATTTTTAAAGCTGAAATAGGGTATTTTCAGGTTGTCAGCTTGTATGGGGTTGTAGATCATAATGTTGATTTCAGTTTGCTGTCTTTGCAGATACCATCATGTTGATCAAAACATTCCTGTCATCCAGCACCAACCAAGATCTTTGCCACTGTGATAAGATGTGAGCTTTACATGTTTTAGGTTTACTTTTGATGCCAATATTTCATGTTTACTTGGAATAAATATGTATTACAGTATGGATACAATTGTCTGTGTGTTTTTCCCCCTGCATAGATATGCAACACTGGTAGGAGTTGGTTAAAAATCAACACTCTTTGGAGTGATTTCATAATCAACATAGTGTAAAGTAGGTTTAACACTGGAAAGGTTATTTCTTTTATAACTCTTTAGTGTTACATGTGAATAACACTATGGGTGTTACTTCTTACATAGTGTAAAACTTGATTGACACTTCTTAGAGTTAATATTATTACACTACACTGCACCTAGTGTAAAATTTTAACTCTTACCAGAGTAAAATTGACTCTGGAAATGTAACTCTGTGTTCAGTGTACATTTAACACTCTGTAGATAGGGACCATATGTTCACTGAGGTAGTGTTAAAATTGACTCTTTAAGTGTTGTATTAACACTGGCGATTTTACTGTGTACGTATCTGGTCAAGACGCAGCAACTTAGAGATCCCCAGAAGAGCTGGAAAGTGTTGCAGAGGTGAGCGGCATCCTCGACCTGCCTACATGATGACCTCTGACCTGGATGAGCAGATAGATATTTCTACCTAAAAGCTGCTTATACAATAAACATCACTTGATTACGCTAAATTGTTGAAATGGACGGTGTGTTTCAGTACTTCATATTTAAGGAACTCACCATAAAGTACACCAGGAGATTCCAAATACCTCTCTGGGTGAACATTAGAAGTGCGTCACTCACAGCAACTAGATGTCCTTAGAGGCCATTGGAGGACAGAAGTTGAGGTTGGGAAAAGTACTTTTCTGCTATGAAGCAGCATGTTTTCTATTTTCCAGTGTTCCATTTGAGGATCTGTCTTCCTCTCCATATACTGTACGTCAGTACATTCCAGTTTGTACATTAACACTAGTGGTTATGATAACCTCCATTTGAATGATGCAGCATTGACTCCAATAGGAGCGGATGTATTATTGCCACAAAAGAAATGTGTGCACGTTGTGCAAGAACTGCATTGCGTTCCAATAGCTGTGGTTGTATCAGTACTGTCCATTACCTCCTTCAGGTCACGTGTGGGTGCACGAGTACACGAGTGAGGACGTGTGCGCACGTCTTACCATGGGACCGGGCGCCCCACGCTGCCCTTGTGGTCCAACCACACAGTCGCAGTCTTCTTCGTCCGCGGTGGCTGTTCGATTCAGAGGACACTGAGGAGACACAGTCTAAGCTTCATCGTGAGGACAATAAAGCATCAGGAGGACACCAACAGTAAGACTTATGGAGTCATTTCCACTCTGCACTCACCTTTGCTTCACACGATCAGAAAAACAGTGTTGTTGTTTTGCCGAGGAGAGTTTTAGATGTATTATATTAGGATTTATTTGTTGATATAAGAACTAGTGCAGGTCGATTTTTATGCACACAATTCAAATGAGTTCAAAAGTAGTGCACTTTTGTTTAAAAAGTACTAGTTTATGAACAAAAGTTGAAATTAATAGAATAATTTGGTTTTAAACAGCAGTATTACTTTTACACTGTAGCAGCTCAAATATTTATTCTACATCCCAATTGAAACATTAATGCAATCAAATCAAATATAAAACCCGCATCAATACTGATTGACGTGGGTGACATCCAGCCTTCATAAGAACACATTCATATTCCTCCCCGTATCATTATTAATGAGCTCTTCTCATTTTCTTTATCCAGCATGTCAGTAATTTGCAAAAGGAGAACAGAGGACAGACACTGCACTTACCCTTTCATCGTCCTGCATGAGACAGAGGACAAGAGAAAAAGGTGATTGTCATTATCATCATTGTAGCCTCTCACACGCAGATACATGCAGAAGTACACAATGTGACCTTTACAGGGCAGATTACAGTGGATAAGAACACATTCATCTCTTGATCTGTGGCGCTCTGGTTCCCCTCCAGCAGGATACAGGGACAGCTCGTCACTGTCCACTCCTTAGCTGGTCTCACTTCAGCGGGTGCGTCCTCATGAGGACCGAGCAGTCACCGAAGATCACCTTCTCTATCTGCATGTTATACATTTTTGTTATGAGGCTTTTACTGTCAAGGCAACGGGGGCAGTGGAGGTAAAGTCCCCCCTCAGGACAGACCGTCCCGTTTCAGGGGCCGCTCTGTTCGGCCTATGCGGCCGTTGGAGGACCAGACCAGGTCTACCGTGAAGGCTGGGAAAACGTCCTTCTTCAGAGGACATTCGGTTATGGCGTCGTGAAAGGACAAATGCTTTTGGTGGGCGTGAACTTGACTGACTAATGAGCCACGAGGGTCACATGACTTCCGTCAGTCACGACTGTGAGACAGCTGTGTGGACCGTGTGGCTCTGGATTGGACGCCGGCAGGTGGGTGAGGACCGCTGCAAGGCCGTGTGCTGCACACCGAGGGGCCTACATGTGGTGGGAGGTGATAGTTGTCTCACCACAGAGTAGATCTCACACGCCGTTTCTCTCTCGCTCTGATGAGGGTCACAGTACAGACGAAGCTTCTGAATCTCCACCTGAATAAAAAGACAAGTGGTCAGAAAAATGGAAATGTTGTTTGGGTAAGAAGTAGTGGATTATTAATGAAATGACTTAATTATTATGAGAGCCAAACAGATGAGCTACAGAAGGACAAATGAGAGATTTCACCTATTTTATCACAGACTAGTCAGTTATTCACTTTGTATAATATTATCTCATTTCCTCAGTTTAAATGTTGCTTGATACACCTGAATCCGTCCCTCTGATTGACTCCTCCGTGAGTCAGACACACGTGTCCCCTGCACTTTGAGTCAAAACGTTGGCTCGTTTGTACTCACGGCCACAGGGAGGTTGGTTCCCCGTCTCTTAGCAACCTGGGTCTCCCCATTGATGTAGATGGGCTCCACCGGCTCCAGCAGTTCTTCCTGGATCAGCAGATCGTCCAGGAAACTGCTGACCTGACGTGGTCTCACCAGGACTTTGAGCTGATGCCACTTTCCGTCATAAAGAGTCTGAGATGAGGCACAGATATTTCATAAATACTTTATTTCTTAAGGTCCTCTCAAGTACAACAAATCCTTAACTGGGAGTCATTTCATCTGACGACTGAAAGGAGCTGAGACATAATATGCTGGGATACCTGGCTTAACAAGACCCTTCAAAATCATACGCGCTACGTCCAAAATACTGTGTACATTGTGAAATAATACATTAGAATAATTTGAGTGATTTAGACGATCAGGTTTGATTCATACATCAAACAGACCGTATAATACAGCACGACTCATAATACATACTGATTGAAGGATCCTACCACAATGCTGCCACAGTGTTTGGGCTTTCCTTTTTTAGTTACTATTTCCCTGCCTTGTGTTCCTGGCTTAACTTCCCTTGCTGGAGGAACTGTAGCTTTCTTCCTTCCTCCTCCAGCTCTGACTGGAGAGGGAACCACAGCTTCATCACAGGCTTCTGCTGCCCAAAGGTCACGTATGTGACGAATGAATATTCGGGGAAGACGTAATATATTACTACATTTTGTCAGAGGACCGTTGACATAAAATAAAAAAATGACATGCAACGGATATTACAATACTTTATTACTTCATCGTTCAGTAACATGTTTTGTGTTTCTGGTATTTTGTCGTATTTATAAACTCCACCCGACACCAACCTGGACGCCTCTGAAGGTGACTCTCTGCTCCTCTGCAGTTAAGCTAGTGGTGGTAAAGATGACACTTTTGTCCTTTCCACTCAGTGTCACTGCGACCTGTATCTCCTTATCCTTGGACAGCACCCTCCAAAGGTCAAAGGTCAGCCGGCTAGAAGTCCCCTTTAGACGCAGGGTGGCTATGAACACGTAGGAAGGAGGGAGGCCTTCTGGGAAGATGTCCCTGGTACGAGGAAGAGGTCGACATACTAAATACACACAACAGTTGATGGAGTAAACAGATGGATTTGTAAATTCTACCTGGTGTCCTCAGTAATGTCGGTGGAGGCCGTCAGAGCGTAAGCGGCCTCCGAAATCAAAGAGCCAGGGATCTTCTTGGCCTTCTTCTGAATGTTCATGCCCAGCAGCAGCTCAAAGCCTTTCTCATCCCGAGAGGCCACCGGGATTCGTGTTGGACAAACAGACTCTAGAAAGAAGAGAGGTCATTCGGTCAGCTACGCAAACCTCACGCCAAAGCCTGAGCTCAACCCATGACGCAAACATGGAACGTCCAGGGAAAGCAAGAAGATGAAGCCCTTATTGATGTCAAGTCCTGCTTCTCCTACATGGGGACACAATGTCTGCAGCTACTCTCTGCTTCCCTCTGCTCTTCCCTCAAGTCAGTGAGAACTTAGAACATGTTGACCTAATGCAAGCGGACGAGGTACATGATTAAGTGCTTGTTAAAGGAATTAACACACGCATAATAATGTAGTGTAATGGGAAGTGGGAGGAACTACCAGGTACCCAGCGCTCCTCAAGTCCCTTATGACTAAACTCATTGACACAACTTCAACCTGCATGATGGAATGTATCTGTCAAGTCACATCGAGGTTATTGTTTGAAGAAAGGCGTGAACTTGTAACACAGAGAATTGAGAAGAGTCCTTATAGACATGTCAAGTACAGAGAGGGACTAGATATCAACCTTCACAGAGCTTCTGCTCCATGGAACCTTGAATGAGGTCAATGGTGGTGTAATCTTCGGCGTATAGGACATAGGCAGATGACGGCCTGTTGGCGATGGATACCAGCTCTGAGGTGGTGATCTCACTGCCGACTCCAACAGCAAACACTGTAATGCCCTGAGCTCGGGCCTCCACACTGGCATCCACCTAAGGAGACACAGGCAGCAGTGAATGGTGGAGAGGCTTCCATTTAGACCGTAGAGTGGATGCTGGAAAAACAGTGCCAGAGATGTAATATTAATAATATTACAGCTTTCCCCAACATGCTGGGAGCTGCTCCCTCCTTGAGGTTCCATGGCTTACAAATATGGGTCACCCAAATAACCATGACTTGGTTTCACTGAGGCACCTGAACGCAGCAATGGGACATTTACCACGTCGTCCTGAGATTTGCCATCAGTGACCACGACGGCAATGCGATTTTTGACCTGCCTGGCTCTGTTGGAGGAGGCGAAGACGTGGTCCACGGCAAACTTGATGGCCCTGCCAGTCTGGGAGACAGTCAGAGAACAGTGAGGACCTGGTAGAACCGACGGAAAAACCCACAACGCTGTGAGGGATTGTGTGTGTGTGTAAACTGGTATGCTCACCGGTTCCCACCCATTGACAGCTGCATCACATCAGAGTACAAATACAATTATAAGGACACAAAAATGCTTTTAAAAGTCTCCGTAGGAACAGCACAACCTGTAAACAAGTGCTTGTGGTATCGCTGTGTGGTGCACCTGTGGTAACTGAATGTTTGCACCCTTTGACCTGCTCGAGTGGAGTCGCTCCTCTTTAGAATGTTTTACAAGTAGCTCGCTGTCCGTCTTCTGCATGCGAGGCCCCGATCAACCCGGGGAGGCAATTGTTGCAGCTACCAGCTCATTGAGGACATATGCACATATATTGCGTCAAGTGTCAAATATCAATTGAAATAAGTAGTATTATTCATTGTCATGAAATGTTTTAATTATATTAATCATCTAAATGTAATAATTGCATTTTTTAAAGCCATTGTGATATTTTTCATACAATTACATACCATGTAAATCTTTCCATTCCCCAAAGAGCCAGAAATTGTACCATTTTGCCACCAGGTCCAAATTTGCTTCAAAGCCGCGTACTTCTCCTCAGGACTCGACCTCATAAGTCGCAACGAATGTGCGAATTATTTAATTATTTAAACAATTAATAATTGTTTTGATAATAAAACGGTTTCACAGTCCATGAACACTGTCCAGCTGTGTTTTTTCCTTTCTTATCCCTTAGTGTGATTTATTCATCAGCCCTTAAACACTTTGTCAAATCTGTTTTTATCCAGAAGACTGGAGCCCAACACTTCCTGATTGTAGAATATTCTTCTAACACCTGCATGCAGATGGGCACAGAGGTGCAGAGAGAGCATGCTGTCCTGCCTGTGTGTTTCCTCCCAGGTAGCTGATGCTCTGTATGGCCTGGATGAGCTTCGCTCCGCTCTGGTGTTGCCCCAGAGGAATCTCCATTCGAGGCGTGTCACTGTACTGGATCACAGCCACCTGCAGCAGACACAAACAAACCCGATATTGCTCCGAGGCGCTTGGAACGCGACCACGACGGAGCAATGGAATGTTTTTATCCATCAAAGCTAACAACCGAAACAGAATGACAGTGTTCCTGATTCGACAGGAGAAGACAATCCATTGAGCAACCGTAAGCAAACTGAGAGTTAAAGGAAGGTTACCGCTAAATGTTAATTGCAATAACAATCTTGTCACAAGGTTTTCCACATGGTTTAAATGACCTGTGTGTAATGGGAGCTGACGTCAAACCGCCTGGTGATGTTGATGAGCCACTGCTTGGCCGTGTCAAAGTCAGAGAAGCCGACACTCCATGAGCCATCGACAATATAGACCAGGTCATTGACAGCTGTGCTACAGCCTACACACACACACACACACACACACACACACACACACACACACACACACACACATACACAGTGTAATCAAAGACACATCTTAACAATGCAGGGACAGATGATCAACATTTCAGACTCAAGAGTTGAGTGTCTAACGCGTAATAATAAGTGAACTCTACCTGCTCGGACATTGTCCTCCTCTGCAGCTTCAAGGGGGACCAGCAGCAATATCGCACTCCACAGTGACCACAGCAACATCACTGCATAGGACAGCCGTCTACCTTGGTCCAGTCCAACCTTGCAAAAAACAAGAATTTCAAAAATGGCCTTAAGACGTTTTATTCCGCCCCCATGAGGCTGACCTTTCCAACTGACCAAACCTTTCATTGATAATGTCTTTGACCAATGGTCAAAATAAAATACAATCACTTCAAATGAGTCCTTTAGCAGACTCCCCCTGCCAGCCGGCTCCTGGCTAATATCCAGTCACAGGACAACTCGGGCGCCCCCGAGAACAGGAGGTCGGTGCCCACGTCTTCTCAGAGACCTGGCCGGTTAGTTAAATATATTAAATATGGTTATTGCTGTGCACTGACTGTCTCAGACTCGTTTGGTCTGCAGAACATTTGAAAGCTGCTTGTTTTAAACCTCATAGCAAACCTCACCTGAGTGACTCCACCACTTGCTACAAGTCTGTTGAGTTGTGTGGAAGTAAGCGTACAACGGTCACACTGGCGGTGGTACACATGAAATGGGCTCAGACCGTGTTGCTACGTGGATTTGAATGGAAATGTCCCTTCTACGCCGACACTTGTGGATACCCAACCTAACCTATGTAAAACTGTACCCTGTTGTTCGGTTAGACAAAACAAGGTACTCTGCTTGTGTCAAGTTATTCTTCATGACAATAGAGATGTGATAAACTGTCTCTGCTCTGACCCGACTGAGAGGTATTGATAGTTAGAGAGGGAGGGGGGGGGCAGGCCCCCATCAGGAGTGCGTTGGCACTAGAGGACAAACAATAGTAGGCAGTCGTCCATTGGCTCCAGCTCTCCCTTTGGTTCTCCAACATGTCTTGGGCGGGTCTGGGCTTGTCTCTCAGCCATCTGGCTCTGTCCCACAGGGAGGTCTGCAGGGTCTGCTGGAGTTATGAAGAACTACACATTTTTCCCCAGATATTTCTCGTGGCCTTACATTTTTGTTAGACTTCCTGTATTTTAAATTACAGTTGGTTTCTTGCCTTTTAAAATCATCAAGTGCGTTTGATAATGAAATAGCATGAAAAATGGTAAAAAACGTTCAGTGGCTTGGAAGGCTCTCCTTCAGGGCCGGTCTAGTTCCTAGTGCCGGTTAGAGTCCTAGCTAGGCTAACGTTATCCTGGAAGGGTATAGCCAGTCAGCTTACCGTAGGGGGGGTCATAGACACGAAAAGAGGGTCACTTCTTTTCTCTCCTACATACAACGGTCAGTTCATACGGCCATGACCCCGATAGGACTTGCCAAGCCAAGTCGGCCTATATCTGGTATCTCCATCGATTGTCACCTTCTTAGTCTTGATGACACATCCCAACGCCCGGCTCTCCGAAAAGTTGCAAAGACCCAGATGGTCGGTGGTGCTGAGATGGGCCTGGGCAAGAAGGCAGAGGAGACAGTTAGCGGCGGGCGACGCTAGAGAGCACCTCCCTCTCCATGAAAGTGGCCACTCCCTTTGTTCTCTAGAACTAATGAATACGCTGCGTTGAAGCTTTGACTTGTCGCATTTAATATAGGAATACCTTGTAAAAGCCTTTTCCAAGCTTCCATATTGTGCCACGCAACGTATGGTCAGCAGCGTAGTGCGTTTTCTCCCTGTGTTCATTTTGAAGCACAAACATGGTTCCACAGACCACAAGGTTAGGCCGGAAAATACCAACGTGAGCACTATGCCGGGATGGGAAACGGAAAATATAAGCAATGCAGAGAGGGCTGCAGTGTCTGGCAAAGGCTTTAAAGACAGGGGAGGATCAGTCAGCTGAAGAGAGAACAGCCACCACAACCTTTCTGTGACAGTCTCCTCCCAGCTCTCTCTCTCTCTCTAGAGTCACATTACACCAAGCTGCTTCTATTTCTGAATTCATTTGTTTCCTCCAAAACAATTAGTTAACAGTATAAAGCAAACGTCTCAATGGGAAAAGACTGCAGTTGAAATAATACAAAACCTGTTGAGAATGGTTTCCTGCTTATAAGTGCATTAAGAAACTAAATAAATGAATTTATGAATGATATCAGGTGATGTTGTTGATCACTGCCTAGATGTGGTGAATAAATCTATAACACCAACTATCTTTGTCATTGTAGTGTCTAAATGCACAGTCAACCTGCTCCCTCACAAATTGCATGTGGCTAAGATGGGCTTTAAACAGGTGAACAGTGAGGCCCCCACAGGGCCGAACTGCAGCCTGTTTGCACGACTGAGGGACCATATGTGCTCAAAATGGGATGATTGAATGGACCCCTACTGGGTTTTATGTGTTTTAAGGACGTGTTGGAAGATGATTGACAGTGACTCGGTTTCCACCCACTTGTTACTGCCCCTAAAATTCAAATAAAGCTGTGAAGAAATCTTCCACATGTATGTTTCTATCCCTCCAGTACCGTCATGCAATTATTTGCAGTAGGTCCTTTGAGATGAGCCATTTTAATCCACCACTATTTGAGATGACATGAGCAGAGCACAAACCTCAGTGGATGTTGAAGTCACATGATCAGTTCCTTTGACTCTCTACCTCAGCCAAGCGTTATTTCTGAGTCCATATCATTTTCTCTCGGGTCTTTTCCATGCGTGTGTGTCGCAGGTGGATGGAAACACACTTTGTGTCTTTGGTTGAGTAGCATTTAGCATTTAGCTCGCCCTCTGAATTGGCCCCAATGACACACTCTAAAACTATAAACCGTGTGTGAGAAATGGACGTGGTTGTCGTGGCGTGTTTGTGGTTTTCTTCTTCTTCTTGACTTCTTTAGGTCTCAGTGCAACACACCGTCCTCCAAGTGTCACATGAGAGCTTGGAAACCAGAACTTGTGCTCCTGAAAAGTCACATGTCCTCTAGTTGGTATCCAGTGTCTCCTACAGGTGTTTGTTGCAGGACAGATGGGTCCCAGTGTGAGAGGAGAACATGGTGTAAAGCAGCAGGAGGCCCAAAGAACAACACTGAGACAACACAGGAGAACCTTTTCTACAAATGTCTCCAGCAGGATCCTTGCTTTGATCCATCTCCACGTCCTCTCCTCAGCGCCCCACTCTTTCATTTTAAAGCAGGCTGCTTTTCTAAATACACACAGTGGGGATCTGCAGGTAGTGAACCCAAGTTCTTCCAAACCACAAGTGCAGCACAGCAACCACATCCAGCATCCCCGCTGGCTGCAGCACCACACAGCGTTCCTCCTGCACACATGTTGGTGGGATTGCTCAACGCCTTTGGTGGCTTCACAGAACAAAGAGGACTAAACATTTATTCCTCACATGTATTTCTGACTGACGCCTGAGAAGATCCTTTGGTCCTTGTGGTAGATTCGAAGATGTACGGTCCGTCAGGATATTACTGTGTGATCGTAGTCAAATTGAGTCCAATACCTTTTCAAAAGATCCGTGTTGTTCCACGTTGAAGCTTGTTTACTGTCATTTACACCGTTCTTTAGATGATGCTGTGATTTCACAACTTGTATTTGTCACAGATGACAGTTTGCAGGGTGAGTGAAATGTTCTGTCCTTAAACCGTGTGACGATATGCACGTAACATGTTGACGCACATCACCTATAACTGATGCTAGAGGGGTAAGAAGTGGCTCCATCGTACTTTCTGTCTGTATTCCATTCATTTCATCAAGCTCAGAATGACAAAGTACATCCTGTACACATGCGACATCCTATTGGCCAGACAGAACTATGCGTCCTGTAGCAAAAACAGGTCCACTCCATCTTCTAACATCGTCTCCATCCTCTCCAACTGGTTCAGTCGTTGAACAGTTATTTCAGACTACACACTTAAGGAACAGCAGAGCTTGAAAATGGCAAAACACACAGAGAGACACTGAGGCAGACAACTCGCTGACCCATAATCACAGGCCCTATACTGTATATTTAGCCTTCTCTTTGTGCTGATGGACAGTCACTGGTGGACAGACCAATGGCGCGCTGACATGAAGTCCAGAACAGGCTACTAAATACATACATGTCACACGCGTCATACACGTCATACATGCAGCAGCAGCAAATCAAACAACAACCGACGAAACGCACAAGTGTCCAAACTCTGTGTCAGCCAGATAACTTTGATACTAACGAGCCTGAGATGTTATTTTGTGCTGGATACATGCGTACAGTTTATATAACATCTAGGTCTTCACAGCAGCACATACAGTGAAGTAAAGGATGGCAAAGCCTTACCTTCCTCTGTCAGCCCGCAGCAGCAACCATGAGGGAGAGTGAGGAGGGTGAAGTCCTGCCTCTGGTTGGCAGTGGGAGGGGTGGGAGGCTCCAGCCAAGCATTACAAATGGTGGAGGGGACGCCACTGAGAGTAGCACCTCATGTGGACACACACGTCCAATGTGTGGGCGGAGCACAGTGTCGAAATGCAAAAGGCTTTTAAAGAGTTTTCAGCCTTTTCGGTCACTGTTCACTTGAGCCCTTTAATTATCCCAACACACAGGAGCAGTCACATGGTCAGGTGGCACTGCAGGAGTTTAACTAACGCGGCGACACCCGACAGAGCATCTGTCGCACACGTTGGACCTCTGACACACTCCAGGATGAAGCCTCGACTGAAACACCAGCGTTTGCAGTGACAGGTGAGATGGTCCTGCCTGCACGTAGAACACGCTTCAACTAAATGAAACTTCTCTGCATCGTCTAACCAGCAGAAAGGATGTTCACAGCTCCATATTGTCTTCTATTGTTTGTATCTTCTGCTGAGGGACTTCATTCAGGCAATGAACTGTCATGAGCCTGGTCACCATCCTGGCAAATTGGGAGAATTATGGAGGCGTTATTTTACAAAGCCGACCGCACATGAAGGATGAGGAGGAGATACAGGACACAGTGGTTTGCACCTGCAGGTGGAACATCTCCTTGCTTTTGGCTCTTTTGTCAGTGTTTCGGTTCCTCGGTCAGCTCCTCATTTGATCTCATGGAATACTTTGACGTTTGGATGGTGCCATGCAATTGGGAATATATTTCCCAGGGGGGTCCTGTCCTATGGAGGACCAAAAATGACTTAATTATTATTAAATGGATGCATAAATAAATACACAAGTATTGTATTGTAATATTTTATTGACTAGGTGTCTCTTACGTCTCCTTTAATCATGCATGACAATCCTGTCCCCCCTTTTAATGTGGAGGTGACCAGTAGGAGCTGATCCAGCACCCCCACACCTCCCCCAAGGACAGAGATGTTTGTCACCTTAGACTATATAACTTGAAGACTTGTATGTGTCAACTCTGCAAGCGTTTAATGAACGTCATGTTCGATGATTTTACCGGCGTTGAGTGAAACGTTTTCTAACGTTGGTGGAGCAAATCCATTAAAGTTCTTGCACATTCGTCACTTGTGCCTGGTATCAAAATGAAGAGGACAGTTGGTTGATTCTTTCAACTTTTAGAGGATGCAAGCAGGAAGTCCCCCGTAGGACAGACTGTCCCATCTCAGAGGCCGCTCGGTTCAGCCCACGCAGTTGTTGGAGGACCAGACCAGGTAGACCAGAAGACTGCTGAAGGCTGCAGGCTACAAGGATGCAGCCTTTGAGACACACACACACTTTTCTTTCTGTTTGTCTCCACCTTGATGACATCACAAAGGTCCTCTAGCTCCACCTTGTGGTCGCACTGCAGGTTTAAACACACACACGACGGTCATGCGTCACGGGGGGTTCTCATAAACACCCCTGGCAACAGGCGGATGCTAGCGTGCGTCGCCATGGTAACCACTCTACTGGTGAGAGTGAGAGATGTAAGAAGTAGAAGCAGAATGAGCTTCTTGTCGGTCAGGTGAGCAGCAGAGGGGCTGTTCATCAGCTTCAGGTGTTGATGGAACAAACAACAACAAGGTCACTAGAGGATCAACAATGAGACGACCCCCCAAACAGGACTGGTTTCTCCCTCTGGATCTCTGACTGGTTTCCCACCAGTTGTCTTCATCTAGAGTCACCATCACTACTGGAGAGAGGACACCTCTGCACATTATGTTTGGTCCATCAGACCTGTTATCTGTCTCCTACATTATCAACATCAACATTTGTTTCAATTAATCACACAATAAAGTGCAGCACCTTTTAGAAATCTGACATTTCTTCATTCATCTGGACTTAATTTAAATAATCTTTTGGGTTTGTTTGAAACTTGATTTTCTTTTTTTAACTTTTATGTTTTTAATCTTTTGGTCGGTAAATCTAATGTATATTTACATGTTTTTGTGTATGTTTTCTTACTTTTTAGTTGGATTAAAGTATAATCCACCTTTACCTGTTACCTGAGGTTCATGTGCAGCATTCTGACTGAGATGTTGCTTCATATTTATTTCATGACAAACTGAACGATTGTTGTGAGTCTATTTTATTTGATGTTGCGATGAAGAATTCACTGACACATTCAGATTCCTGTGGATTTGAAGCTTGGGAGAACTTCCTTAAATAGACGCTGTGAGGTCAAAGGTCGTCACGTTTGGTTAAAGGTTGAGAGAGAAAAGAGGGAGAGTCGTGTGAAAGCACTTGTTCCTGTTTGTGTTCAGTACGACATCAACATGTTATTATCACAAAGAAATGAACATGAACGTCTCTGTTGGTGTTATTTGGTCTTTATTATATTCACACTGATACGTGTTGGGAATATGAATCATGTTTACTGGTTTAATCCCATCGCTGACGTCCCCCTGCTAGCCAGGACCAGTCACTGCACCACATGTTGTTTCCAATAAAAGTCATTTATTCACATTACAAACATACAATTATATTCCTGTGAAGCCAAAGTAACACATGGAGGCACTAAACGTTGTACTATTATATACTAACGGTAATAAAAACACAAGTACCTGATATTATCTGTCATTAAACCTTCTTCAGAGGTTTGCTGAAGCTTTCAAAAGCTTTTTGTTCACAACAAACCTGATTACGTGGAATTAGATTTCACACCAACAATCCTTGAAAAAGCAACACCTTGATTTTATTAGCATGAATGCTAATGAAGCACACACACAGATAAGGACAATTTATCATCAGAGACATTTGTCTCATATGGGGGGACAGATGAAAGAGCGTCTTATAAAATGTCTTCTTGAACACATAAAGATTAAGATTAAAGCCTAATTAGGAGCCAATATCTAAATGATCATCTATTGATTGAAGGAGCACAGCAGCATTAAGCTGAGCTCTTTCACACTTCCATCTGAGTCCCAGAGAGCTGTGGACCCCCCAGAGTCCAGACCAGCTCAGGTACCCCTCACCTGCTCCACCTGCATCTACACCCACATGAACCACCATCAGCTGTACAGACTGAACTATGTGGTGAGCAGAGAGGAAGGTTCTCCACCAGGAGGAGACTCTCCCTCCTGAAGAGGACACAGAGACACTGAGGAACCATAAGACCAGAACCTGAACCCAGGATAAAGAGGTTCAGTGAATGTGGTGCTGAAGGTGTGGAGGTGGATCAGTGTGTCAGAGGAGACTCTGTAGAAGGACAGAGAGCCAGCAGGACAGTCCACATACACTGCTACTCTACCAGAGGAGGAGGAGGAGGAGGAGGACGAGGAGGTGATGCGTGTTTCTGTCTTATTGTGACAGACAGAGTAACCTACATCAGAGCAGATCAGACTCCAGGACTGATCATTGGATCCAAACACAGAGTCTCTACTGTTTCCTTTCCTCCTGATTCCTCTGTAACTCACTGATACATGAATGACTCCTCTCCACTCGACCTCCCAGTAACAGCGACCAGTCAGACCAGTTCTACACAGCAGCTGATAACAGTAGTCAAATCTGTCTGGATGATCAGGATGTGACTGATCCTCCTCCACATGTGTCACCTTCCTGTTGTTGTCAGACAGTTTGAGTTGTTTGTTTACTGTGTTTGTGTCGATTGTGAGTTCACAGGAATCTGATGAGAGAACAAGACACAATACAGCTGCAGTTATTAATCATGTGTTCATCTACTGACACGTTGATGATGACATCACAGAGGTGAATGAGTGATGTCACAGTGTGAAGATGGTTGAATCTTCATGAATCAAAGCACACTTACACTTCCTCAGACCTGGTGTCAACCATCGGACTCCATCAGGCTCCACCCTGAAAGGAGGAGGGGGGTCAGAGCAGCATGGAGACATGGACATTACATCACTCTCACACACAGCTTTGTCCTTCATGTCCACATGGAGCACCTCTTCTTCTTCTACCACTACTTACAGACGACCACAGACTGTCAGTCAGGCGTCACACAGCGACGAGGTGCTGGAATATATTCATGAAGAAGATGAATGGATAACAAATAAGAAATGGACCTGTCACTGTACTTTCACCAGATGTGAATTCAAACGGGAGAAATGACGTCATGCTACAGATCAAGCTTCATGGGACGTGAACCGTCCCGTCACCGTTAGTGACGGATCGAGACAACACAACGTTGTTTGGTTTCTTTTCTTTCCCTCCAATTCCCAAGTTTCAGTCTTAATCTCGCTGGACGAACTCAAGACTCGCGCTCCACTACGTCCCGCTTCCTTTTCCCTTTTGTTCTGTTGAACACATGAAGGACGGCAGCGGATGATTTTCCTGAGACCATCTATCTAAAACTTCCACTTCATGTCACAAATATATGCAAACTAGCAACCCAAGTTGAAGGGGCCAGGAGGGGGCACCACTTCCCCCGTCCTGAGGGCAGAACAGACGTGTAGCAGAAAAGAAGTTTTCCCAAGTTTCAGTCTTAATGTCGCTGGACGAACTCAAGACTCGCGCTCCACTACGTCCCGCTTCCTTTTCCCTTTTGATTTCATTCCTGTTGACTCCAGAGGAGCGGAGAGACAGCTGCTCTCTGACCCCCCGCCGCCTCTGTTCCCAACGAGAAGTTCGGACCCCACGGCCGAAATCGCCTTCATCCACTGAGTTTCCCTACGCGGAGCTCAACTGTCCTCAGTCAGCTGGAAGCTGATGACCAACGCCCATCAAACAGTAAGACTGGTTTTCTGGGCAGACTAATTTAGCGTGTTGATATGAACTTGATGTTTATTTGATTTGTTCAGTCATAACGTGGTACGATAGAGTCCGGATCAACGAATCCGCTACCTTTGATTTATGTTTGAATGTGTACCTGCAAATGTCGTAATGTCCCCTGTTGATCTGATGCTGTGATACGTTTGCTGTAAGAGAGTGAAAGCGCCGACTGTGTTACGCTGTTGAATGATGTCTCATGGTCAGAATAGTTCCTTATTTTCTTTTCTTTTCCCGGGTCTCCGCCGTGAGATCCGTTTGCCTGTGGTTTCATTTCGTATCGCCAGCCACATCGTTGGTTCTGTAACTGCACACACATGGATCCGACCATCCTGATTCACGTTGCTGATCTACGTTCCGCTGGTCGCGGGACAGAATCTCCTCGCGCCGCGTCTAAGTATCCCCCCTCCTTCGTCCAAGCCGTAGTCCCTAGCAACAGATGGCGTTGCCATAGCAGTGCAACTGTCGTCTTCCTCGTTGGTTTAATACAGGGGTGTCCAAAGTACGGCGCGCGGGCCAACTGCGGCCCGGGATCCATTTTTTATTGGCCCGCAGCAAATTATAAAAATAGAATGGAATGTGGCCCACACATGAAACTTGCCCTTGACTGTATTGTAGTTCTTAGTTTGACCAGTAGGTGGAGCTACTCACTAGCTGCAGTCCTAATGCAGCGTTTCCACAAAAAAAATGTTTAAATAAAAAAATTCCGCGACGACAAAATGGCAGAAGCAAAGAAACGCAAGATAGCAAGTGAATGCAGAACATTTCAAACACGGTGGGAAAATGAATATTTCTTCAAAGAAGTCAAGGAGAAGTGTGTCTGTTTGATTTGCAATGAAACGGTTGCAGTGATGAAAGAGTCCAATGTACGACGACACTACGAAACCAAGCATCCGACCTTCACGTCCTACACTGCTGCTGAGCGAGAGGACAAAGTCCAGCACATGGCAGCTAACCTGCAGGCTCAACAACAGTACTTTTACCCTGCTAACAACACACAAGAAAACGCTACAATAGCTAGCTATGAGGTAGCTCAACTCATAGCGCGCCGCGGGAAAGCTTTCTCAGACGGTGACTTGGTTAAACAGTGCCTCATTAAAGTCGCTGGAATAATGTGCCCGGAAAAGATGCAGGAATTCAACAACGTGAGCATGTCCACAAACACAATTGTGCGTTGAATGGAAGACTTGTCAGCTAACATACAGAATCAAGTGTCACATAAAGCTTGTGCTTTTGACTTTTACTCCATTGCATGTGATGAAAGATGCAACAGACGCCGCACAACTGTTCATTTCTTTGCGGGGAGTTGACGATGACTTTTGCATCACGGAGGAGCTGCTTGATCTTCGGAGTCTAAAGGGCACAACAACGGGTGAGGACATTTTTGAAGCCGTGTCAGGTGCAATTGACAACATGGAACTTAAATGGGACGAGCTGTGTGGAGTTGCAACGGACGGGGCTCCCGCTATGACAGGCGAGCTCAAAGGAATGGCATCTATGGTGTGCGCCAAGGTGCCAGAGAGTGGAGGCGAGGCTGTAAAATTGCACTGTATCATCCACCAAGAAGCTCTCTGTGCCAAGACAGTCCAGCTTGGCGATGTGATGACCACAGTTGTGAAAACTGTCTACATAATTCGAGCACGAGGGCTCTACCACAGAGAATTAAGCTTTCCTATCTGATGTCGATGCTGAATACGGGGACGTACTCTATCATTGTGACGTGCGCTGGCTTAGTCGCGGCTCCGTGCTGAAGCGGTTTTATTCCCTTATTGCCTTTCTAGTTGATCTTACTGGTCATCTGAACTCACTGAACAAGAGCATACAAGGCAAAGACCAGCTTGTACCACAACTTTCTGTGCGAAGCTTCGTCTTTTTGAGACACAACTACGCAACTTCAACCTTGCGCACTTCCCTACGCTGTCCGAAATCAAACGTGCTCATCCAAAGGCCGACCTCTCTGCTAAAAAGGGGAAATATGTTTCTGTGATCACAACTCTTATGACACAATTCAATCAGCGCTTCCAAGATGTTTCTGTCATTGAGAAAGAAATCAAGCTGTTCTCAACTCCCTTCCTGCTGGATGCAGAAGAAGTGGAAGAGAGTCTGCAATTAGAACTCATCGAGATGCAGCTCCTCTCCCTACCCGACTTCTACCGGAGCTTGGAAAAGGCCAAGTTTCCACTGATGTGAAGCCACGCAAAAAGAATGACCAGTCTGTTTGGCACAACATACATATGCGAGCAAACATTTTCTCTGTGAACTCTGAACAAAAGCAGATTGAGAACCAAAATGAGCGACAGCCATCTCTGTGATGTCCTTCACATCTCAACCAGCAAACTTACTCGTGACCTGCCAGCCGTCCTTCAGTCCAGAGCAGCATCACTGCTCCCATTAAGTGCAACACTGTTCCCATTGTAGGCGAGTTCAAATATATTACTCAGTATTCATGTGTTCAAAAGCCCAATTACTTAATAAATGCAGTCAATTAAAGTTGATAACATTTTCTAAAACACATTAGCAGATAAATGATGATCATAAGTAGGTTAAATAAAGCCTTCCCTCTTTATACAGGGCTGTGAAGGGGGTCCCCATCCTGACGAAGAAGCAATCTGAGGATGAGCTGCCAACCCTTTTTGTAAAAAAAATGAAAACCCATTAATGGAGAGATGTGATTTATGCACTTTTTTTTCTTTAAGTTTATTCAATTATTAATAATAATTTACCTACATTTGATTGATTGATTTGTATTACTGTTAATACACTAGAGGTGATATACCTTAACTTTAGTGAGCGGCTCAACCTTTCACATATTTTTCTGTCTGTGGCCCTCAGTGAAAAAAGTTTGGACCCCCCTGCTTTAATACGTGGAACACTTCCTGCATCTCGCTCTCGCTCGCCCCTCGCGTCCAGTAGTCGTATTACACTGTTTAACGTTCCCGTCTTCCTCGGTGGTTTGATTTAACGGTCTCACTTCCGCCCCGCTGCTCTCGCTCGCCCCCTAGTGTGATAACCGGCACTCCGCTTGTTGTTGCGCGCAACCCCACCGCCGTCCTTCCCTGCACCCCCCTCGTCTCCCCCCCCTCTCACACAGAATAAGAAACATGTCCATCCATCCATCCATCTTCAACCGCTTATCCGGGGTCGGGTCGCGGGGGCAACAGCTCCAGCAGGGGACCCCAAACTTCCCTTTCCCGGGCCACATCTACCAGCTCTGACTGGGGGATCCCAAGGCGTTCCCAGGCCAGTGCAGAGATATAATCTCTCCACCTAGTCCTGGGTCTTCCCCGGGGCCTCTTCCCAGCTGGCCGTGCCTGAAACACCTCCCTAGGGAGGCGCCCAGGGGGCATCCTCACCAGATGCCCAAACCACCTCAACTGGCTCCTTTCGACGCAAAGGAGCAGCGGCTCTACTCCGAGCTCCTCGCGAATGGCTGAGCTTCTCACCCTATCCCTAAGGGAGACGCCAGCCACTCTCCTGAGGAAACCCATTTCGGCCGCTTGTACCCGTGACCTAGTTCTTTCGGTCATGACCCATCCTTCATGACCATAGGTGAGGGTAGGAACGAAGATTGACCGGTAGATCGAGAGCTTTGCCTTCCGGCTCAGCTCTCTTTTCGTCACAACGGTGCGGTAAAGCGAGTGCAATACCGCCCCCGCTGCTCCGATTCTCCGGCCAAACTCACACTCCATCTTCCCCTCACTCGTGAACAAGACCCCAAGGTACTTGAACTCCTTCACTTGGGGTAAGGACACATTCCCTACCTGGAGTAGGCAATCCATCGGTTTCCTGCTGAGAACCATGGCCTCAGATTTAGAGGTGCTAATCCTCATCCCGACCGCTTCACACTCGACTGCGAAACGCTCCAGTGAGAGTTGGAGGTCACAGACGGAAGATGCCATCAGGACCACATCATCTGCAAAAAGCAGCGATGAGATCCGCATTCCCCCGAACTGTAGACCCTCCTCCCCCCGACTACGCCTCGATATCCTGTCCATGAAGACCACAAACAAGATTGGTGACAAGGCGCAGCCCTGGCGAAGGCCAACCCCAACCGGAAACGCCTTCGACTTACTGCCGAGCACCCGAACACAGCTCTCGCTTTGGGCGTACAAGGATTGGATGGCCCCAAGCAAGGACCCCCTCACCCCGTACTCCCGCAGCACCTCCCACAGTATCTCTCGGGGGACCCGGTCATACGCCTTCTCCAAGTCCACAAAACACTGACCACAAAAACAAAAGACTGGTTGAGCATACTCCCAAGCCCCCTCTATGATCCTGGAAAGAGTGAAGAGCTGGTCCGTTGTTCCACGACCAGGACGAAAACCGCATTGTTCCTCTTCAATCCTTGGTTCGACTATCGGCCGAACCCTCCTTTCCAGCACCTTAGAGTAGACTTTACCCGGGAGGCTGAGTAGTGTGATACCCCTGTAATTGGCACACACTCTCTGGTCCCCCTTTTTAAAGAGGGGTACCACCACCCCGATCTGCCACTCTTTTGGCACTGTCCCAGACTTCCACGCAATGTTGAAGAGGCGTGTCATCCAAGACAACCCCCCAACACCCATTGCCTTTAGCATCTCTGGACGGATCTCATCAATCCCCGGGGCTTTGCCACTGCGGAGTTGTTTGACTACCTCAGTGACTTCCACCAGGCTAATTGACGATGATCCCTCCTCCGCCTCCAGCTCCGCCTCCACCACAGAGGGCGTAGTAGTTGGATTCAGGAGTTCCTCAAAGTGTTCCTTCCACCGCCCGATAACCTCCTCAGTCGCGGTCAACAGGGTGCCATCCTTACTGTAGACAGCTTGGATGGTTCCCCGTTTCCCCCTCCTGAGGTGCCGGATGGTCTTCCAAAAACACTTTGGTGCCGACCGAAAGTCCTTCTCCATAGTTACCCCGAACTCCTCCCATACTCGCTGCTTTGCCTCCATCACGGCAGAGGCTGCTGCCCTTCGAGCCTGTCGGTACACTGCAACTGCCTCTGGAGTCCCACCGGATATCATAACCCGGAAGGCCTCCTTCTTCAGTCGGACGGCTTCCCTGACCACCGGTGTCCACCACGGAGTTCGAGGGTTACCGCCCCTTGATGCACCTAAGACCTTGAGGCCACAACTCACCGCCGCGGCTTCAGCAATGGAGGTTTTGAACATAGACCACTCTGGTTCAATGTCCCCTACCTCCACAGGAATGTGAGAGAAGCTCCGCCGGAGGTGTGAGTTGAAAATCTTTTGGACCGGGGCCTCCTCCAGACGTTCCCAGTTCACCCTCACTACACGCTTGGGTTTACCGGGTCTGTCCCGAGTCTTCCCCCATCCTCTGACCCAGCTCACAACCAGATGGTGATCAGTTGACAGCTCTGCCCCTCTCTTTACCCGAGTGTCCAGAACATGCGGCCTCAGATCAGACGATACGATTACAAAATCGATCATTGATCTTTGGCCTAGGGTGCTCTGGTACCACGTACACTTATGAACATCCTTATGTTCGAACATGGTGTTTGTTATGGACAATCCGTGGCTAGCACAGAAGTCCAGTAACAAACACCCGCTCGGGTTCAGATCAGGGAGGCCATTCCTCCCAATCACGCCTCTCCAGTTATCTCCATCGTCGCCCACGTGCGCATTGAAGTCTCCCAGTAGGACTATGGAGTCCCCTACAGGAGCCCCATGCAGGACTCCATTCAGGGTCTCCAAAAAGGCCGAATACTCTGAGCTGCTGTTTGGTGCATATGCACAGACAACAGTCAGAGTTTCCCCCCCCACCACCCGAAGGCGTAGGGAGGCGACCCTTTTGTCCACTGGGGTAAACTCCAATGTAGCAGCACTCAGCCGGGGACTTATGAGTATCCCCACACCCGCCTGGCGCCTCACACCATGGGCCACTCCGGAGTAGAATAGAGTCCACCCCCTATCCAGGAGTTTGGTTCCAGAGCCGAGGCTGTGCGTAGAGGTAAGCCCCACCAGATCCAACTGATAACGCTCCACCTCCCGCACAAGCTCCGGCTCCTTCCCCCCCAGAGAGGTTACGTTCCACGTCCCCAGAGCCAGCATCTGCCGCCCAGGTCTGTTCCGTCTAGACCCCCCACTGTCACTGCCACCCTTGTAGCAGCGCTGCTCTCGCTCGCCCCCTAGTGTGATAACCGGCACTCCGCTTGTTGTTGCGCGCAACCCCACCGCCGTCCTTCCCTGCACCCCCCTCGTCTCCCCCCCCCTCTCACACAGAATAAGAAACATGTCTTCACTCCTAAACCGTTGACATACATTGCCAGTGCTCGAACGTTAACTCCTTCCAACATCTTCACTCTCAAGGAGTAAATATCAATTGGTATTGGTTATTGGTCCCTGTTAGTTCAGGGTGGTGCCCCGTTATTTATTCATTCTGAGAAGTATCTTAGTAATTATTAATAATTCTATTAATGTCCATAAGTTAGTTCCTCATTTGCTTGTAACCTAATACGACCCCCTAGCCACTCCCAACAATTCCCATCCAACCACAATCACATTCACTCCATCCGGATGTCAACATTTATCTGGATAGGGTGTTTTTGGTATGTTCCGTTCATTTCTACGATATAGTTGAAACTAATTCCAGGTCCACCAT
This sequence comes from Gasterosteus aculeatus, assembly GCF_964276395.1. Classification (NCBI taxonomy): domain Eukaryota; kingdom Metazoa; phylum Chordata; class Actinopteri; order Perciformes; family Gasterosteidae; genus Gasterosteus; species Gasterosteus aculeatus. Next base: position 4,216,110 of record NC_135708.1, on the reverse strand, counting down.
CAGCTGTTGGTTCTTCACTGAGCGTCTGTGGCCGACTGTCACCTTTAGCGTGACCACGTTGCCTCATATCAACCCACCATGATGCCGTCAACGTGTCAGGAGACACTGTCCTCTCTTATAACCTGGAGACAAGACAAAGCTCCAGAGAAACAAGGTTTTCATCACCTTCCTCCCTGTTCAGGCTCATCCTGGCTACTGTTCCTCACTACTTCTCCCGTCCCCTTCTCACTCAGAAGGCAGCGCAGGTACTGATTCAGGCTCTTGTCATCTCCCGCCTGGACTACTGCAACTCCCTCCTGGCTGGTCTCCCTGCCACCGCCATTCGACCTCTGCAGCTCATTCAGAATGCAGCAGCTCGACTGGTCTTTAACCTTCCGAAATTCTCCCACACTACTCCACTCCTCCGCTCTCTTCACTGGCTACCGGTGGCCGCCCGCATCCAGTTCAAAACACTGGTGCTCACGTACCATGCTGTGAATGGATCGGGTCCAGCTTACATCCAGGACATGGTCAAACCCTACATCCCAACCCGCACTCTCCGCTCTGCATCTGCAAAACTACTCGTCCCTCCCTCACTGAGAGCAAAACACTCGACTAGGTCTCGACTGTCCTTGCGCCGAAATGGTGGAACGAGCTCTCTGAAGACATCAGGACCGCAGAGAGCCTTCACATCTTCCGCCGCAAACTAAAGACACACCTCTTCAGACTCTACCTCGACTAAAGACTAACAAATTGTAGCACTTAAATTGTACTTGTAACGTCACTCATCTATAGCAAATTGTAAATTGGCTTATTTGAGGAAATTGCACTTTCATGTTTCTTGTTCTCCTGAGTTTGTACCCTATGGTTGAATGCACTTATTGTACGTCGCTTTGGATAAAAGCGTCAGCTAAATGACATGTAATGTAATACTTCTGTCTGTGTTGATGGTCTCATGTGGGACACAAACACTTTGATGAGTGTCTGGTAGTTTGAGGTCAGCTCGGTGTGTCAGGGTCTTATTAACCAGGCTGACAGTGGGACAGAGAAAAGGTTTCCAGCTCTACCTCCTCTACCAGACTGATGGTCTGTGGCTGCAGCCTCTTCATACCTGAGAGTCTCCAGTCTCCAGTGAGGGTCCTCCAGTCCAGCAGACAGCAGCTTCACTCCTGAGTCTCCTGGATGATTGTAGCTCAGGTCCAGCTCTCTCAGATAGGAGGGGTTGGAGCTCAGAGCTGAGGCCAGAGAAGCACAGCCTTCCTCTGTGATCAGACAGCCTGACAGCCTGCAGACACACAGAATAAGACACATGTCACATGATCTGAGGGAGCTGTGAGGGCTGGAAAGGCACTGCAGTACTGAGATACTATCAGGTACAGAGGGGTCACATTCACATGGTTACTGACTGGTTTCCAGTCACAACTAAACACCCACTAATGTAGATCAACAATCTGATGACATTACTACTAACTCTATAATGTCAAATATTTACATTATATTGAAAATAAACACATTTTATGGAAATAGTTGGATAATGCATATTTGATTTAAATCATGCAAGCAGAAAGAATCTTATGAAAGTCAGAAATGAACCATGGATGTAAATAAAGACACCAAGTGGACTTTAATTGAATCCTGACCTGAGAGTCTCCAGTTCACAGTATCGACTCTTCAATCCAGCAGACAGCAGCTTCACTCCTAAATCCTGCAGGTGGTTGTTACTCAGATCCAGCTCTCTCAGACTAGAGGACTGGGAGCTGAGGACTGAGGACAGAGCGTCACAGCTTCTCTCTGAGAGGTTACAGTCACTCAGTCTGAAGAGAGGGATGAAGAAGAAGCAGTAAGTATAAAAGATGGCAGCATATTTAAGTTCTGATGTATGAATTAACTCTCTCTGTACTTACAGAACTTTGTTGGAGGCTTTGACCACTGGCAGAAGCCTCAGAAGAGCCTCCTCTGAAGCAGAGTATTTCTTCAGGTCAAACACCTCTAGATCTTCTGATGACAGTAAGATGAAGACCAGAGCTGACCACTGAGAAGGAGACAGTTCCTCTGTGGAGAGAAGTCCTGATCTAAGGGACTGTTGGATCTCCTCCACTAGAGATCCATCATTCAGTTCATTCAGACAGTGGAACAGATTGATGCTTTTCTCTGGAGACACATCTTCACTGATCTTCTTCTTGATGTACTGGACTGTCTCCTGATTGGTCTGTGAATGACTTCCTGTCTGTGTCAGCAGACCTCGCAGGAGAGTCTGATTGGTCTCCAGGGAAAGACCCAGGAGGAAGCGGAGGAACAAGTCCAGGTGTCCATTAGGACTCTGTAAGGCCTCGTCCACAGCACTCTGGTAGAGACACTTTGGTTTAGGTTTGTCTCTAAAGACTTTAGACCACAGGCAGGTAGTTTGTTCTTCTGACAGCAGATTGACACCAGAGCTGAAGAAGGTCAGATGGACATGAAGAGCAGCCAGAAACTCCTGAACACTCAGATGGACGAAGCAGAACACCATGTCCTGGTACAGTCCTCTCTCCTTTCTGAAGATCTGAGTGAACACTCCTGAGTACACTGAGGCTGCTCTGATATCGATGCCACACTCTGTCAGGTCGGATTCATAGAAGATCAGGTTGCCTTTCTGCAGCTGATCAAAGGCCAGTTTTCCCAGAGACTCGATCATCTTCCTGCTCTCTGGACTCCAGTGTGGATCCGTCTCAGCTCCTCCATCGTACTTGACCTTCTTCACTTTGGACTGAACCACCAGGAAGTGGATGTACATCTCAGTCAGGGTCTTGGGCAGCTTTCCTCTCTTTATGGTCTTCAACACCTCCTCCAGAACTGTAGCAGTGATCCAGCAGAAGACTGGGATGTGGCACATGATGTGGAGGCTTCGTGAGGTCTTGATGTGAGAGATGATGCTTCTGGCCTGCTTCTCGTCTCTGAACCTCTTCCTGAAGTACTCCTCCTTCTGGGGGTCAGTGAACCCTCTGACCTCTGTCACCATGCCAACACACTCAGGAGGGATCTGTTTGGCTGCTGCAGGTCGTGTGGTTATCCAGAGGCGAGCAGAGGGAAGCAGCTTCCCCCTGATGAGGTTTGTGAGGAGCACATCCACTGAGGCCGACTCTGTGACATCAGTCAGGATCTCATTGTTGTGGAAGTCCAGAGGAAGTCGACACTCATCCAGACCGTCAAAGATGAACACAACCTGGAACTCTTCAAACCTGCAGATTCCTGCTGCTCTGGTTTTACTGAAGAAGTGATGAACAAGTCCCACCAAGCTGTACTTCTTCTCTCTCAGCACATTCAGCTCTCTGAAGGTGAATGGAAATGTGAACTGTATGTCCTGGTGGTCTTTGTCTTCAGCCCAGTCCAGAGTGAACTTCTGTGTTAAGACTGTTTTCCCAATGCCAGCCACTCCCTTAGTCATCACTGTTCTGATTGGTTCCTCTCCTCCAGCTGAGGCTTTGAGGAGGTCTTCTTGTCTGATGGTTGTTTCTGGTCTGGCTGGTTTCCTGGATGCTGTTTCAATCTGTCTGACCTCATGTTCTTCATTGACCTCTGCAGTCCCTCCCTCTGTGATGTAGAGCTCTGTGTAGATCTCTTTCAGAAGGGTTGGGTTTCCTGCTTTAGCGATCCCCTCAAACACACACTGGATCTTCTTCTTCAGGTTGGATTTGAGTTCACGCTGACAAACTGCAGCAAGAAGTCCTGAATGAAGACAATAAAGAAGATCAATGAGTCACAGAATAGATTTCAACATTTCCTCTCCTCAGAGAAAGACTATGAATATATTCTGTCCGTCTCTGGAGACATTAGTAAAGGTCTCATTTATCAGCATGGTAAGTCTGTAGAGAAATCCTCTTACTGCTCTGCAGACGCTCAGCCAGCTCCTCCTGCTTCATTCTCCTCAGGAAGTGCACTGAGATCTTCAAAAAGGCCTCTCTGCTCATCCTCTGCTCTTCATCCAGCACCTCCTCATCCTCTTTCTCTAAGCATTCTGGGTAATCTGAACTCATAAACTTCTGGATCTTCTTCAGCTCGTTCTTCACAAAAGTGAGGATGTTCTCCTCCAGCAGCTGGAACAGAACATTCTATGAATGACACCAACTAGAAGATGGAAGCCACCATCAGGTCCATGTTGGACAGACGGACAATCCACTGGTCTACAAAGTGCAGCATGGAGATGATGGTGAACTGAGAGATGTTAAAGTAGTTGTACATGTACACACCATGAAGATGGAGTCCAGGTGTGTTTGATGCTGCTGGGCAGACGGACCTGTGGGAACCTCTGAGCTCTCCTGGTCCTCTCTGTGGAGGAACATGAACCATCAGCTCACATGGTGTTTGGACCATCAACACCAATACAACATTAGGTAAAGATATTGGCTTTTGTCATGATGGATCATGATGGAAACCAGATGCTGAAGACTGTCGATGATGACGGATAGTTTATTAATTGAGTGACAGTTAGTCATCAGTTTCATCTGGTTTTAGTTCTTACTGCGGATCATAAAAACAACGTCTGCAGACCTCTGCATCTGGTACAAAGTCCTATGGAACTACTCCAAACCTCTTTAGTCCGTCCCCTGACCTCTAGAAGTCTCTTTAGATCTTCTGAAACTAGTCTTTGGACCTTTTCACAGAGTCTACTGACGATACTTTGTCGAAACCTCTGCATGGAGTCCAGAGACCACGTCAGCTGGTCTACAGAGCACTGAGTTTATTCTAATCACATGTTCAGTCCCAGTCATCTGTTTCCAGAAACCTGCAGCTGTCTCCAGATGTGACCTCTGCTGATCCTGATGTGGAGGAACTAGCTCACATTGTGTTTACATCTGAGGATGTTTACAGTTAATGATTCACACTTAAACACACACAGACCAGTTAGATGATGGGTGTCTAACTCAAGGCCCGAGGGCCAAATCTGGTCTGCTGGGGGTCCAGTGCAGCCCGCTGGATGACTTTACTATTGTGAGAATTACAGAAAGACACAAATAGCTTTTCTATAAAAGTATCTGCTATTCCTAATCAGTCCACTGGGGGTCGCACTCTGTGAGTGAGCGCATGTGTTAGACCAGGGGGACCAGGGGCCTCATTTATAAAAGCTTGCGTAGGATTTGCGCCAGAAGTGTCATACGGATGAAACGTAGGACGTGCGGACGCACAGAAATCTTCAGACTTATAAAACGTCCTACGCAGTTTTCCCTTAATAAATCACAATCACTTCTAAATGCAGCGCAGCTTTTGCGGCTTCATGTCACGCCCATAGTTGCCCTTATATAGTCTGTGGAACGCCCACAATATTTATCGATTGCGAAATCATGACAAACACTGAGAGGAAAACGAAGAAACGTAACTTCACTCAGTGTGAAGTGGAAATGATCATTGGGAGGTGGGAAGGAGAAGTAAGATGCTCTTTGGAGGACACAGTGTGGACATCAATGATGCCAACAAGGCACCTGAGGGGCAAAAGGTTGCAGAGCAACGCTGCAGCCTCACGACCTCGGACCCAAATAAAGAAAAACTGGTCTGACATCAAAGTGGATGCAAAAAAGCGTTTAGCGCGCCATCGCCAAAGTGTGTCTCCACGGGGGGGAAAGGGACACCGGAGCTGTCCCCTCCTGATGAGAGACTGGCGGCAGTGATTGGGGATCGGGGACAGGGTCTGGGCCAACATCGGCGTCAGGGGGTCGAGGCTCGTTTGGAAGCTGTGCCACATCATGTAGCACAGCACATGCAGCACGATGTTTCACACCTTTTCAGGAGTAAACAATAACCTCCCTCCAGTGCAGTCGAGGCAGCGCCATCTGCCCTTAAACAGGCCGATGGTGCGCTGCACTACAGCGCCAATCCTTCCATGTGCCACGTCTTCTAAGAGCGCAAGATCAGCCATCAGCGTCATTACGCATTGTGACGGCATCATGGCGTTTTATTACCGTCCGTCATTTCTTTTACAACAGTCTAGTTTTACACACTTTCACACACGTTTGCGTGTTTCTTGCATTTGCCGACGGTTCTCATTTCACCCGTTTTTGTGCGTACGCATGGGTCCGAGCTTGCGTGAAGGACATTTTTCCGTCAAGTTTGCTTTTTATAAATACCAATTATTGCGTAGAGAGCGGCGTACGCCTTCTTTTGTGCGAACGCAACGTTTATAAATGAGGCCCCTGGTCCTCCACCAACGCAGTGCTGGTAGATCACCTAACATTGAAGAAAGAACCAGGTCAGGTCGCCACGCATGCATCAGTGCAAGTCATGGAGTGAGGTAACGACCAAGAACGTCTGCAGTAACTTATTGTTGCTTGTTTCTCTACATGGATTCATTTTGTGCTCCCGGTCTGCAGCGCTGTTGTTCCCTTGGTTACCGCTGCTGCTCGTTGTTATTATTCGGGCGATCGCCATGACTTGGATTGAAGCGTTGATGACAAGTAGCTTGCGAGGTGATAAAGTGTGGGCTCCCCTGTGTTAGACCTTTTAGACCACAGCGTTCCTCCAGGCAGCAGCGCCCGCTTGGAAATGACGGCCCCCCGTCGACCGGACCATCGCCTAAGATTTTACTGGTCCGGCCCACTTGAGATCAAAGTGGACAGTATCTGACTCAAACCTAAGATGAGTTTGACACCCTGGAGTTAGATGAAGATAATGAGTTCTGTCATGATGGATCGTCATGGAAACAACACGTTAAACAATGAACAAACATTTATGTAATTCATGACTGAGGATCAGAACAGTTCTTCATCTGTTTAAGAACTTACTCTGGGTCATAAGAACGGCGTCCATCTTTGAAGTTAATCACAGCATCTTTAGACCGATCACTCTTCATGGACACACATCTGGGTTCAGGTCCAGATTGCAGACCAGGTTCAGGATCAGGTCCAGCTCCAGGTCCTGGTCTCTGATGGATCCTGGTTACACATGTATGTATTAAATGTATTGATCACAACATTAAAGCTACTCTCACATCGGGAATTAAGAATTAAAGCAAATAAAGCGTCTGTCTATGTCTAGCTGTATCTCACCCTTTTGTTGTGACACAATACTAATCATGGTTATTATTATTTTCTATCTTTCATCGTAGGCGTTGGACAACAGTACTTTCTGATTGATGTTGTCTTCATGGACAGATGTGAATACTTCCAAAGCCATTCTATTCTCTGTCAATCACAACGATGTGAGCGTGATGATGTCTGGGCCGTGGTGACTGATAATGCTGCTCACTGTCTGAAGGAATACAGGAGGCTCTGAGAGGAGTGTTGCCCAACAGCGTACATGTAACCTGCCTCTGCCATGTCATCACGCTGGTGGGTGAGACCTGGCAGCTCTGCAAATCATTCTCCATTGTGACATGGATGAGATCTGCCTGCTAGAAAGAGAAGATGGGTGCGCTTCCTCATCAGCGAGGAGTTTGTGCAAGCTAAGGCCCCGAGTTGCACTTGGAATTGAAGTTTACAATGTTTTTGATATTTCCACCAAAGTTAAGTTGAATTTCCAAAGTGTTTTATTGTTTACTGCACGGGCTGTTGCAATTGTTATGCACCTTTGTTAGTAGATATTGACAGGACTATTCTTACTTAGTTTGATCTTACATGGAACTAACGGCATTTTTTGTTCAGTCATGTATTTTGTTTAATTTAAACTAACAATTTTTTTTTGAGTGACTGTTCTGTTTGGACACACAAGAAAAGATATTGCCATGTTTTTATCATGCAGCATGTTTTTGCCTGAAATAAGGTTCTATGTATGGAAGTTTTCAGTTTTAACTGAATATATTTTCTACATTTCAGTTCTTAATTCACTGTCTCTGCGTAAAATGTTAAAAACCGAATTCTCAAAAAATTTAAAAAAAAAAAATTGTGGGAAAAAATAAACCGGAATTTGAGAAAAAATGAAACAGATTTTATCGGGCCCTACTTACTCTGTGTCATTAGAACGGCGTCCATCTTTGAAGTTAATCATATGACCTTTTGACCGATCACTCTTCATGGACAAACATCTGGGTTCAGGAGACTTTCCTCTCTGCTGATGTGAACTGAAAGAAACACTGAGATTACATCATCACATCATCATCTAATCATGAAGCATCAGCTCACATGGTGTCCGTCCTCACAGAGACCAAAACAAGGTAAAGGTCCATGACGTGAGGTCTGGATGTGGACCACATGACTCCGTGTAGTGCTTTAGGTCTACTGGTCCTGCTGGTCCCACTGAGAATCAACAGCTCAGTCTTTCAGCTCACTGTTTTCTTCACCAGTCAGTTTGGTTTAGTCCCAACAGGTCTCACCAAGTCCTCCATGGAGCTCTCCCTCCCTCACTGGACACTGCTGAAGGGCCCTGGAGCAAGAAACCCAGAACCTCCACCAGAGAGTCTGGTAGAAACACCTCATCATCAGCCTGAGACCCTCACCTTGCATCAACAGAGGGACCAACGTCTTTGAAGACTAGAGGAGGCTCCATAGACCGGTTACTCTTCATGGACACACAGCTGGGTCCAGGTCCAGGTCCAGGTCTCTGATGGATCCTGGTCACACACATAGAAGCAGAGTCAGTGAGTGAGAGACGTTGGGACATGGAGACGAGTGGAGGACAGTTGGAGATGGTCCTCTCACCTCTGAGCTTTGGTCTGGCTGTCATGTTCCCCACACAGAGGGGCTTCAGAGGGAGGGACTCCGTCCTCTGGGTCCTCAGCCTGATTCATAGCAGAGTCCACACCTTCACACCTTCACACCAACCTGCTGGCAGAGATCACACGTTATTATCTTCATCAGGACAAACACACAGAGCTCATTCACCTCAACACTAAAACTCTCATGGGACACTTTGTGTTGTTGTCTTGAGACAACGTGTCAAGAGACGTCATTTTAAATTCTCATCCAATAAATGTTGTGTTTCTTCTAAGCGCTTTCCTTTGGCAGGAGGCAGCGGTCCATCAGGACGTTATTTATGTTAAATCACTATATAGGCTACTAAAACTCGTTAACTCGTAAAAGTTAAGAAAGTGAGTGTCAACAGGAAACGCAGCAAAATCTGGACACATGTCAATGACATTGATCTATCTAATGCAGAATGTAGAGTCTGGAAGACTAAAATCTCTATCTTCTCCAAAACAGGGCAGATAATTTCAGAGAGAAGAAACAGGATCAGCCCCTCAAAGCGGAGCCACTTGGTCTCAATGTAGATCTTCGCTGAAGGACAAAACTCTGCATGCTGATTTTTTTTTTTTTGTTTTACACATTTTAATTTAATTGTGTTGTGTGAATCTGTAAGCTTCTGTATGTTGTTTCACTTTAAATTTGTTAAGTATTAAAAAGTTTAAAATAATTAAAAGTTAGTTAAGTTCACTTTTAAATAGTTAAACGTTTGTTTTTGCACTAATTCTCTTTTTTTTATCACTCTGTAGAGTGTATAAATAAAAGTGTATTTATATAAAAACATTTGATAGTGTTTTTTTTACATTAGTAATTCATATTGCGCATAATTTTACATTATTGTTGGTGATAAATTAATTTAAGCACCAAAAAATCAGAAGAGCCATTTGGGAGCCGAAAGAGCCGGTTCTCTAAAAAGAGCCGTAATTCCCATCACTACCGGGTAAAAGAGGACGTCTGCTTTGTCTCTGACTTCTGGCCCTGATCTGCTTAGAGGGCGTGGCGTCACGTGAGGGGCGTGTCCTCAACTGTGTTGCTTTCAGGAAACGTCGGCACTGTGAGAACTATGAATCCACACTTTCTATCCACCATATTCACATTTCAACTTTGATAAACACGACCTTTTTAAACAGATGTGAGGAAAGAGAAGAACGTTTAATCTCACAGAACCAAAACACGTGATGGTGGGCTCGACATGTGGACGTAAAACCGGACCAGAACCAGTACCGGAAACCATTGTTTAGGGTATATATCATGATAAAATACATCAACGCATTATCTTGTTTTTATTCGGCAGAGTCCTGACTACAATAAGCTGGAATCCACATTAAAATACTCCAAACACACCTTTAGCTGGTGGGGAAGAGTCACATATGACGTGCAGGTTTGTCCACAACCTTTGGACCGAGTGGGACATTTTGTCGGTGCTTGAAGCTCGCGGACGTTGGAGCCAAAGAACAGCAGCGAATCGGTGGATTATGAATCATTGAGTGAGACAAAGCCTGCAGAGTTACTGTGAAACACACAGCGAGCCAGCAAAGACACAGACACACACACACACACACACACACACACACACACACACACACACACGTCTTACCTCTGCCGCTTCTCACGGGAATTATGGATTTAATCTGCTGTTTCTGCAGTGAGGAAAGTCCCCGAGCCGCTTCACCTCCTGCTGGTTTAATGGATCACCGTGTTTCCCTTTACAGGCATAACATTAACTACCGTTTAACACACCGTAGTGCGCAAGCTCATTAGACTCCCGTACATGACAGCATTAAAAAGTACAACAAACACACATATATCTGTCAAGAATAACCAAAATGGGACAAATTACGAAATAAAAGACAACAGAATGAAAAATGAATGCTCCAAAAACGCCATGTGACTCACAACAACTTCCTCTACGTCGGCTCGGCTCTTTTTTTATTTTTAGGTTTCTGGGTGACTTCAAATTGCTTTCATTAAATATTACAGTTCCTTACGCAGGAGCACAGACTTGACTCAAACAACTCAGTCTGCAGACTTTGGTTTGCTGCAACGCGACTCCACCGTCCCCCTTCAGCACAGCAGACACACTACATCGAATAAGCATGAGGAAAGCTGCTGCTCCAGTGTTTAAAACCAGAGAGGAACGTATGAGGGGCCGTGAGGGACATTAGTCACAATACCCTCTCACACACACACATGTGAAATGTGCTCATACACACAACTGCAATGCTCTTCAGTTCAGTGGATGTTCCGTTTTCTCCCCACGGAAAGGGCAACCCGGCATACATAGACTTTACTCAAGATTCCTCATTTGTTTGTTTATTTCTAAAAAAAGGGGAATCAGGTAAAAAACCTGGAATAATAAGAAATGCAATGCTTCAATTTCCATGTGCACACCACAACCAACACAGCTCCCCAGTTCTTTATCTTAATAACAAAAATACAAATAAACATTATTAACATACTATAATCCACCATCATCAGTTTCGTTATTTGCATGTACACATTCAAACATTATGCACCACATTCACAATGCATGCAGTCTTTCCTTAGCAGGAAACTACAACTCCCAAAATGCAGTACCCACGTCACATACCAGTCCGTGTTTCATACTTTAAACATATAAGCCAAAGAAAGTAAACACAGCAGCAACACATTAAGGTGACATCAGACAACATGAAGCGTACATTATAAAGGAGACAAGACAACATTGGAAATTAAGAGAGCTTACCAAGTGGCTGCACACCGGGTTGGAAGTCGTTACCAACTAAGTGAAATGCGCTTTCTTTTCACTCAGTAAACACTGGTCACGTGACCTCACAGCACACTCCTCTCTTAAAGGGACACTACACTATTGCGCTGCTACCTCAAAGTTTCTCCATATGTTACTGGCATTTATATGTATAGCTCTGGCAGGTAAACATTTGATCACACATGTAAATACAAAATAACAAAACGTCATGAATTAAAAACTCCACAGAAAACACAACAGTGGAGAATAGAACATTGCTGTTATCTTGTATAGATCAAGAAGACTCCTGTGAGAACCTCAGTCCGTCCCAGATCGATCATTTTGTTGATTCTGCTACAGGCTCTTTGAGAGTGGCGCTGGATGCTATTGCTCCTATGGAAAGAAGAATAGCAACAAGAAGGAAGTCTGCTCTCCGTAACGCAAGAGCATCTTATTACTCATCATTAATAGAGAAAAATAAAAACAACTCCAGGTTTCTCCTCAGCACTGTAGCCAGACTGACAGAGAGTCACAGCTCTGTCGAGCCGTGTATTCCTTTGGACCTCACTAGTAACGACTTCATGAAGTTCTTCAATGATAAGATTCTGACTATCAAAGAGAAAATTGATGGTCTCCTGCCTTCAACCAGTGCCAACCTGGCTCCGATGTAGGAACCTTGGATGCAGCAGTGGGCCCTGATGCCTGTTTGGATGCCTTCTCTTCCATCAACCCAAATCAACTGACTTCTTTATTTTCAAAGTCTAAATCTTCTACTTGTCTCTTGGATCCGATTCCGACCAAGCTGCTTGAGGAAGTTTTTCCTTTAGTTAGCACATCCTTATTAGATATTATGAATCTGTCTTTGTTGACAGGACATGTACCACAGTCCTTCAAGGTAGCTGTAAACCTCTTCTTAAGAAACCTACTCTTGCTCCAGAGGTGTTGGCTAACTACAGACCTATCTCTAATCTTCCCTTCCTCTCTAAGATCCTTGAGAAATCCGTCGCAAATCAATCATGTGACTTTCTACAAAACAATGCTTTGTTCGAGGATTTCCAGTCAGGATTCCGAGTGCATCACAGTACAGAAACAGCACTGGTGAAAATTACGAATGATCTTCTACTTGCATCGGACCAAGGACTCATCTCTTTTCTTGTCTTGCTGGACCTCAGTGCCGCATTTGATACCATAGACCATTGTATCCTGTTGCAGAGACTAGAACATTTGATTGGTATCAAACGAACTGCACTCAGCTGGTTTAAATCCTACTTATCGGACCGATCCCAGTTTGTGCTTGTAAACGGTGAATCCTCAAAGACCACCAATGTTGGTCACGGAGTCCCACAAGGTTCTGTACTTGGACCGATTTTATTTACCCTCTATATGCTTCCTTTGGGCGATCTTATCAGGAAACACCGCATAAACTTCCATTGTTGTGCAGACGATACTCAACTGTATCTGTCGATCAAGCCAGAAGAGACGGACCAGCTAGTTAGACTTCAAGAATGTCTTGGAGACATCAAAACTTGGATGACCGGCAACTTCCTGATGCTAAACTCAGAAAAAACGGAAGTTATCCTGATAGGCCCAGAGCGCCTTCGAAGCCAGCTGTCGCGTGATACAGTTTTTATGGATGGAATTGCTCTGGTACCCAGCAGCACCGTCAGGAATCTGGGAGGACCAGGATATGACCTTCAACTCGCATATAAAGAAGACTTCAAGGACTGCCTATTTTCATCTACGTAACATATCAAAAATCAGGAACTTCCTGTCTCAAAGTGATGCAGAAAAATTAGTTCATGCGTTTGTCACTTCCAGACTGGACTACTGTAATTCTTTGTTATCAGGCTGCTCTTGTAAATCTCTGAAGCCTCTCCAGTTGATTCAGAATGCTGCAGCACGTGTATTAACAAGAACTAACTTCTCTGCACTGGCTCCCTGTTAAATCATGAATAGATTTTAAGGTACTTCTCCTCACCTACAAGGCACTTGCTGGTGAGGCACCGTCGTATCTTAAAGAGCTTGTAACACCTTGCTGCCCTACAAGGCAGCTGCGCTCCATAGATGCTGGGTTACTTGTTGTTCCTATGGTTTTAAAAAGTTGGCTGGGGGCCAGAGCCTTCATTTATCAAGCTGCTATTTTGTGGACCCAGGTTCCACTTTAAGTCCGGGGGGCGGATTCGGTCAGCTCTTTTAAAGTAAAACTTAAAACGTTCCTCTTTGATTTTGCCTATAGTTAGGGCTGGCTCAGGTTAGTCCGGACCAGCCCTTAGTTAAGCTGCTATAGGCTTAGACTGGCGGGGGACTTCTTAGGACACACCGAGCTCCTCTCCCACGCTCTCGTTCTACCATAATTCACGTTTTATTAATGCACATGACTAATTCAGCTTCTTATTTTACATATTAATCATATTACTGTACTCGTAAACCAATATTACCCTCTCCTTAAGTGTCTGTGCTCTCCCTCCCCACAGGCTTCTGTGGATGGTGGTGGTGCCTGCAGTGGTCCTGCTGTGCGCCTGGCTTACTACTCACAATTACATGAATCATTTCTGTCATATAGTCTCATGTATTATACATTGTTCATTCTGTACACATGACATCATTGTAGTCTGTCCATCCCGGGAGTGGGATCCCTCCTCTGACGTTCTCCCTAAGGTTTCTTCCCTTTTTCCCTCTTGGAAGTTTTTTTCATTTTTTGGGGAGTTTTTCCTGTGCCGATGGAGGGTTTCGGGACAGAGGATGTCGTGTGTGTACAGACTGTAAAGCCCTCTGAGGCTAATTTGTAATTTGCGATTTTGGGCTCTACAATATAAAATGAATTGAATTGAATCGGGTCTCAAACTCCAGCGTCCGGTGCCGCCCGCCGCCAACGGCGAGGAGTGGGCCGACTTTGGCGTACCGTCAGCGCCCCCCCCCCCCTCAACGGCTGTACTGTTTGCCGGTCGGACCGTCAGCTCCGCCGGGTCCATAGCAGGGTAGTCCAAACTGTTTTTCCGAGGGCCACATACCGAAAAATATCCAAAGGACTGGGCCCCTCACTAGATGTGATGTATACTGCCTCACTTCTAATGCAAAAAAATCAATCAAATGCAGGTAAATTATGTTTGATAGTTGAACATGTGTGAAGAAAAACAGCCTCCATCATAGCTCTCCATCAGTAGATTTCATTTTATTTTTGACTGAAAGGTTGGCAGCTCATTCTCTCAGTGAGCCTCAGATGGGTTCTTGTTAGGTTGTAGTTAGAAACCACGAACTGGACGCCGTGAGTGTGTAAATGTAAATGTGTGGACAGAAACAGAAAATAAAAGAAACGTGTGCTGAACAAACCTGCGGTGGTCCTTCCAGAACCCTAAAACGGAACAAACATGCGTGGGCACAAAAGCGCTGGTCCACGAGGCCCCGAGTGTGCAGCGTTCTGAGCCATGCACCACAACGTGGAAGTCAACACCTTCCCTGTATGTTTGGGTTTCGCTTTTCCAGTCTCCACCACTCAAAGCTCAAAGTGCATGTCAACACCTGCTGCCATTCCAGATGCCACCTGCCCATCAGGAGCAGAAATAATCCCCAACGGAGAAACATTCAGAGTAATCTGGGGGTCCGTATCCTGCCAGAGGACACTGTCCAATATGGACAGCAGGAGCTGAAGATCGGACTGTTAGGGTCTCTATCTGCTTAGCAGTTTTTCCCCGTCTGTGCTTTTGTTGTTTTTTTGGTGTTTTGTTGTTTTTTTGCCACTGATCAGGATCAGGGCGCCTCGTATTTATTTTGTCAGATGTAGCGCACCAGTTTGCATATTTATGTCCTGCAGTGTCAGACCCACGGAGTACACGTGACTCCTTTTAATCAGACTCTGGTTATGGTGTCGGGCCTCGGGTTTCCACACCAGAACTGCTTTATCCCCTGACAGACGTCGGTGGAGTTTCCCTCCCGACTCCAGTTGAGCCCGAAGAGCACTTTCTGTTCCCCTTTTGACTATTTGCCTTGTTTGTTTTTTTCTTTTTCCCTTCCCAGGTCGTATGGGAAATACAATCATTGGCTACAAATCAAACTGTTGTGCTTGTGCATTTGGGTCGACCTCCTACTCCCCCTAACGTGGACGTAACGGATCGGAGGAGAACACACAGAGAATGAGGAAGGACACCAGGAGAACAGAACGCACTGTAGAGCAAACGCTCATATTTATTTTACCCAGTAAGTATTAGGAAGTCTGTCTGGAGACGAAAATTTGTCATTCCAGCAGTAAAATACTTTCACTTCACTTTTCAATTCACTGCTGATGCATTTGGACCTGACAGTGTGTCTCATGTAGGCTGAGCTGCTCTTGACACTGTGGAAGTACAGAGTGGGAACATTAGACTGCAAACTGAGAAATCCACTTTTATCTGTCTCAAGTGTCACAAACAAGACTACACAACTCGGCCTCAACACACACGCGCATTGTCTAAACCCTATTAGGATAGGAGAAGATGCACGCCTCAGTGAGCACTTCTTGCTAATCTATTCCTTGAATGCTCCTCATGTGGTGGTGTTGTTATCAAATTGTGGATTTCAAGGAATAATACATCCTTCTGCAGAAGGCTTCAGCACTCACCCACCTGGAGGTGTCACCTCATCGAGGCAGGGTGTCACGGTTTGGGTTCTGTTTTATTTTGTAGTTTTTGGCCTCTGGGTAACTTCCAGTGTGAATTTCGTCGACGAAAACTATGACAAAAATTTTTCGTTAACGAAGCTTTTTTCCACGACTAAAACGAGACTAAGACGAGACGAAAACGATCTTAAAAAATAAAAACTATGACTAAATCTATTCTAACTTTCGTTAACGAGACGAGACGAACATGTTGGTGGTTGACGAAGTCACGATACTTTTTCCCCCTAAATTCTCACGCAGCCGACAGACAACAGACAGAAAAAGTACGGCGGTTATTAACGCGTCACGATGACGTCATCCACCAACCCAGAACGCGCGCAGCGGCGCAGCGGTGGTTCTTGTGCACCGACTACGGACCGCGACGACTATTTTACGCTGCGGCGAGTTTGAATGTGGCTTCGTTAGTTTAGCTCGGCTGTCTCGGGTTAGCTGCCTGTTAGCAGGCTGTTAGCTGCCTGTTAGCTGCCTGTTAGCAGGCTGAAGCCGCGCTGCTTCACAGAAACATGAAGACGCGTTTAAAGACTGTCGGAACTTTTCTGCTCTGGTCTCTGGCGACGGCAGGCAGCGTTTCCTCGCTGGATGAGACGCTCCGTCACAAACGCGTCTAACGTAATAAACTCATTGCAGGTTCTGAAGCCTCACGCATTTCTACTGTAGTTCACGCGCCACATCGTGAGAAGACGGTTAAACCGTCTCGGCCACCGTACGCTCGTTACTAAGCAACATAGAGGCGCGCACACACGTGACAGGTGGCCGTGTCAAAAGCATTGCAAGTAAACAAAGACAACAAAGTGTTGTGTTTAGATCCCTGGTCCTCATGAAGTTGTCACATCTTTGCCAATTTGTTAAATTGCCTTTCAAATAAATGCTTTGCTATTTGTTAAAATCCAAATCTTTTCACTTCCACCATTTGTTCTTGGCCCGGCTCCTCCGTCACATTTTACAACCCATTGTGGCGGGAGGAGGGACTGTTAGCAGAGATGGTTCGCTCAACGGTCCCGGCGTTCATACCCAATGCTAGGCCGAATATTATCGCAGTACAAGTAACACAAGTGGAGCATCATGGCTGTTTGACTTGAACTGAGTCGTCTTTATTGAACGCAGATCCATTTGACCTCTCCTAGGTCACATGTCCATTCAGGGGCATCCTATTGGCCACCGCTTAACACACAATACTGTATATAATGTATAGGAAAGTAAATACAACAGATTGTGACAATGGAGGGCATATACTCATATATGTTAACAGGGACATCTCTAGGCCTGTCCTAGGAGGGACATCTAATGGACAACCAAGTACTGCAAGCTGGACTATTATGCAGCTGTAGACACAACACAGGGGTCCCTGGGCCTGAGAAGGGAAGAAAAGGAGTTTAATAAAGCTATTAAATGGGACTAAAACTAGACTAAAACTAATTACATTTTAGTCTAGTTTTCGTCAACGAAAACTAGACTAAAACTAAGAAGGATTAAAATGACTAAATGTGACTAAAACTAATATGCATTTTTCGTCTAAAGACTAAGACTAAATCAAAAATAGCTGCCAAAATGAACACTGTAACTTCACTTCCTGCCTTGTCCTGTGATTGGCTGCGTGTCATGATTGTTTCCCCCTGTGTCCAATCACCTGCACCTCCCAGGGTATTTAAGCCGTGTGCGTCTCGTGTCACGTCATTGATGAATGTTCTGGAAGTTCAAGTCTGAGGCCACATTTACACATATTTACAGTATTTACAGAAACAAATATTTCTGCCCCTCTGTTTTCAAAAAAAGTTTCTGTTTATGTGAACCCGCATAAATACGTCCCCGGGCGCCATCATAACTACGCCAAACCTGTAGTCGGCAGTGTAACGAGAAGGATAAAGACGTGCAAACCAATCAGAATTCTCAAAACCAACAACAAGTCGCACACTGTGACGTTTGACAACCTAAAACTCTGTTGGACCGAGTTCACACGCAAACACAAAATCTGAGTTTTCAGAAATCTCCACTTTGCCCGGAGTTTTTAGAAACGATCGTTTTCCTTGATAAAACCTCCGTTTGACCCTCCATCGGGGGGGGAGACTACTGTACCCGGTTGCGCTCTAAGGGCTTAGATACCGTAGGACTGATCTCAGGACGACACCAGAACTTCTAGCCTGTGGAGGTCACCTGAGGTCTTTACCAACATTGGTTTGATGCCACAACTCCTCCAGTGTTGTGAGTTTGTGTGTTGAACAGTGAAGCGTGAGTGTGAGGTGTAATACCTGGCGTCCTCCAGGGCCCGTCTCTCCTCTCCCCCCCTACAGATACGTTGGACATTAGAAGACGTCCAACTTACAGGAAGTGTCACATCCAAATAGAGGCTGGTGGAGGAGTCCGCCCTGTCAGCCGCATGGGGAGTGACCAGAGACGCACAGGACGCCGGCAAAGCCACCGATCAGGATCAGGGCGCCTCCTATTTATCAGCTTTCACGCACGGCTTTTGAAGTGAGAAGGACGACCTTCAGCACCATTGAAATGAATCATGTCATCTAAGCAACGTATGAACAAGTACATATCATAGCAGCCATTACTATCTACAGTCCAACATGCAAACGAAGGCTACAAATCATTCATAGTGTCGTCTGTTACCATTCGTTCTAAACCAAACCATCCAGGTGTTATTTGAAATGGTGCATGTACCATAATAGATGACTTTCACCTTGTGACCTTTGAACCCAGACAGTCCCGTGGCACCCGGCAGCCCTGGAAACCCCGACTCCCCTGCCGAGCCCTATAGAAGTGAGAGTGTAAATCAATGGCTGCCATCGAAGAAACCACAGTGGTGCTGTTCTGCTGTGTTCCTCAAACTGGCCCATTTCACCCCACGTGTCCCACCATCATGTCCAAAGAGGAAGCACCTACAGGGGAAAATAACGCTGGAGTTCTTTCCAGGTGTGTCTCTCCTATTGTGTGTAGAAACTTGCCAGCTGCTTCAGGGTCAGGGGTCGCCCTAAAGGTCACCGAGCCAGAAGCGACTTCCAACAGGAACAATCTGTACCCGTCACCAACAGATACAGGAACGCTTCACACTGTTCGTTAGTAAACGTATGTTCTGCAAATGAGTCCAGATAACTTTTTCCATCGAAGCTAGAAGCTAAAAACCCAAAACCCCAAAACCAATCGGTAGCACAGACGACGCTGAATGCAGCTGTACGGCGTTGGGGGGGTTCTAAGCCCATTGTCACTTCATCGCACTGCATGAAAAGTGGGATTTTCGGCAGTATGCGGCACTGTAAATTGTCGTGGAATTTGCGGGCAATGCCGAAAACTGCCGTAAATTGTCAGAAATTGACGTGGGCCTCCCTTGGCAGTTGTCCCCCCATCACTCCCCTCCTCCTAATTCTAGGGGAGGCTTTGACATGTAAATGAAAATGCTGTGAGCTATACAAATGCAAATCAGGGTCGCAGAGGGAGTTTTAGCCCAGGTGACATTTTTTTAAAAGGTAAGAAAATCTCTGGTACAAATAGATCAGGCTCAGGAGCCTAATTATACACTCTTACATTTTGGCTTGAATTGATTTATTTAATTTAAATATGCTAGATTACTGTGTACGCCATTAGCAATGGCAAATGTTATGTAAAAAAGATACACAAAATAACTTCTTTAAAAAATTAGTTTTAATCAAGGTAAAATGAGCATTCCATGCAAACAACATTTGAATCAGAATGAGGGGTCTGCAGAGATCACAGTCTCCTAGAGCTCAACTACAGTGCATAGTGGCAGGACTACAGTGACCTTTTCTTTGGTCTTACTTAAATGCACAGAGGATGTATTAACCACACATCTTCTAGCAATGCGCTCAACTGGCAGAAATGATGCTGGGTATGACGTATCTGTTCCCTGCAAGCCCCAAACTTCTATTGGCTTTCCATAAAAATGTCTGTCCGGGTGGAGATGAAGCCAGGAAACTTGTGCAAGAACAAGTTTAAATGCCGTACCCTTTGACACAACATTAACAACTATAAACTGCTTTATAATGGCTGGTCGTAGTTCTGCTAGAGGGTCAAGGACGGGTTCCTCAAAACTGTTGGTGTTTCCACACCACTTAGCATGAACATATGCTGACCTTTCTGCTCTGCATCTATCGATTGAGTAAGTTACATTCATATATGTTACCCGTTTACATGTCATGGCAAAACATTCAACCTCAGTGACACAAGGGTACATGTGATGATACATTGTCAACATTGCATGTCTGTCAGACTCAAGATTGTCTGGTGGAATGGAGAAAGAGGCACCACTGTACAGATTTCTAGGGAAAGTCGTTCTGCTGACACCAAAACACTGCTTTACATAAAGTATATCAGCTGTTTCAAAGTCCCAACCATTTGTCTTCCTAAAATACTGGTCCTTCCGTATAACAATAACCTCTTATGTGATTGGAGGACCCTTCGTCCAATCACGTGTGAGGTCATAGGCATGACTCAGACTCGTCTTGCAGTACTTGCAAGACGAGCATACAAACAGACACGTGTGTGTTACTATATTCAGAAGAACTGTATCTCCAGTTCCTTTGTTTGGTTTTTCCTGCTTCGTGAATAA
The DNA here is from genome assembly GCF_964276395.1 of Gasterosteus aculeatus. Classification (NCBI taxonomy): domain Eukaryota; kingdom Metazoa; phylum Chordata; class Actinopteri; order Perciformes; family Gasterosteidae; genus Gasterosteus; species Gasterosteus aculeatus. The sequence continues at coordinate 4,195,543 of NC_135708.1, read as the reverse complement.
TGGCGGGACGACGTCTCGCGTTCAACTCGCCTTCAACTCCTCTCCGCGGTCACCAACGTTCGGCCAGTCCGCAGACAGACGAGAAGAAGCTGCTGATGCTCTCAGTGGATCGTCTCGTCAACTCCAACAACAAACTGCCGATATCAACGAGCGGTTCGCTCCACTGGAGCGTTCGGGACTCTGCGGGTTTCTGTCCATGGAGGAGAGGAACCGACTCAAAGAAGAGGAGACGGGCGCACGATCCCACGATAGCGGTAAGAATACGTTCGATGACTGCAAGCTAAGCTAAAAGTAGCGTAGCCTCAAGCTAAGCTAAGAGTAGCCTAGTACAGAGCTACCAACTCTCACGGTTTCGCCGTGTGACACACGCTTTTGCATGTTTTCACACGCACTCACGCCACACAACCAATTTCTCACGGCAAAAAAAAAAATTCTGATTTTGGGCCGAAGCGCGTTCGTTCCTTTTCAAACTCCCCGACAATAGATGGCGCTAAGGAGCGCGTCTGTGAACCTATTCGCTGCATAGACATCCTATTTACCCCAAAGAGTCCCGAAGTCAGCAACAGAAGAAGGTTTTCAAACAGACACTCAGGAGGAGCAAAGACTAAGGTACGTTAATGACATGTGGTTCAATTAAGTACTCACTCTCTTAAACTTTAAATCTGGAAAGAAATTATTAGTTGTGTTTGTGAGTGTGATTTTGAGTGGTGAATGTAAGCTGGCATAACAAGCCTCTTGGTATACTGCACGCTCAAAACATAATTGCTCACTGTGAGCAGCCTTAATAAACAATGCTTAATAAATAAATTACTAACCAGCTTCTGATCTCCTTCTTAATACCTCATTTTTGTTTTATTTATGTGTATTTATATTATGTGTATACATTGTTTTGCTTTGAAAGGCTACTGTTTAAGCACTTTAAGCACTTTATTTGTTGCACTTTTTTGTTTGATAATGAAAAATATTTTTCCCTAACTAAACTTGTCATTTTTTGCTGAACATAAATCATTAAGTGCTCTTAAGAATACAATTATTAACAATATAGGTTAGTTTTCAGTTAAGAATTGGTTGAATACCATTGTAATCCAAATGTCAATCAACCTAAATTGGTCTAATCTTAAACACAGGTCTATTAATTAGGCTATATTGTGGTACATAGACAGTCATTGAGGCACAGCAATAGTTTTCTGGTTGAATGTCCAGCTCAAGTCTAGAAGGCCCCACAAGTCATGAGGAGATGAACATGAATCAGAATAAGTTCAGGCATACCACCCCAAAATCCACTAGAATGCATGAAATAACATCTACTTAAACCCAAATGTCCTGGGGGTGGACCTTCAGCTATGTCTTTGCTTCACAGGATGTTGTCCATCTCCAGTAGGCCGCCCCTATCAAGACTTTGGGCCCCACAAACCACCAGAATGCAGGGTACAACATGGGTACTACGCCAAATGAATTCCAATTTCCTGATATTTGAGCCACCAACGTGTGTGGCTGCGCGCGCGGCAAGATTTTGGTCACCCCCGACAAAATCTCACTCCAAGGTTCTTTGAAAAGTTGGCAGCTCTGCTAGTAGCCTTACAAGTGAGCAGAAACAGCTTTATTAAAGTGTGTTTTCTTTGCCGTGTCGTTTACAGGAAGCGCTGCGCCGTCGTCACAACTACGAGACGAACTACAGGCGCTACGAACCGGAGCGAGGGTCAGATTTAAAGAATATGCTTTCATTCTGCGGTATAAGGAAATATATACGTATAGATACCGATCATAACTTTACATTTTGTTTTCACAGACTAATCTCGCCTCATAATGAGGCGGTGACCTCGTATTTGCTCCGGGAAAAGTCCAGATTTGTGTAAGTGACACTGTTTCTCCTTCCTTGTTAAATGTTACTGTGACTTGCGTTTGGTTTTTTTAAATTCATACCACACTCATTTAATTGTTTTCCAGCCGCCTGTGAGACGTATTTTGAGACGTACGCAGGAGCTTCAGGTTCAGGCGGAACACTCATTGCGGGCGGAAGCTGCGAAGGATTCAGCGCGGAGTCGAGCGAGAAGAAACACGGTCAGAGTTTATTTGCTGACTAGTTTCAGGTGCATTGATCGATGTGTTGTGTCCGTACGCATCGCACAGTACTGATTCATTGTTGTTTTTACAGCTGCTGGAATCGAGACAAAGTGTGCTGGCTGATGACGAGGTGGAACTATGGAACTCCGCCACCGTAGAGCTCACGTCGGGCGGAGGGGACGGCGTTGTTGGCGGGGTCTCGGGTGGATCGTACGGTCGCCACACGCACACGAGCCGCCTGCACAACAGACCTGCCTCGGAAAACACGCCGCCAGTGACGGTCAACAACCCCGAGGAGGCAAACGGACAGTTTACTGAGCTGTAGTTACCCAAGTGTGGGCAGATCCTCACTTTGTATGTAGTTGTTGTTTGTGTGTTGTTAATAAAGCTCTTTCTTTGCATAAACATGTGTCAAATGTTCATTTTCTCCGTAAAATTCATTGATGTCCTGGTTGGTATCCTAATAATAGTGTTGTAGCCTACATAGGATAACCATGAAATGAATATACAGCATAATATAAATATATAAATATATATAAATAAAATGAGGCGGGTGACCAATAGCGACAGATCTGCCAACCAATCACGAGTGATTGAAAGTTGTGGTTTCATCCAATCATGAACAAGGAAACTCAAGCCTGGTCTGCCCACGTGTGGTTTTGCTGCCAATCACGAGTGATTTTATTTGTTAGTAAGTTGTTTCCTCCAATAAGGAGTAAGGATATTCAAGCCCGCTCGGCTCGGCCACCCGCGGCTTCGCTGCATTCATATGCTAATTCGGACCATTCGCACCTCCGACAGCTCTCCCCCTACGTCATGGTTCGTTTCCGACAATTTGTGGCACAGACAAACGCGACGTGCGCGGGTTGCAAATTGTCGGAAATTGTCGGAAATTAGGGAGATTTCCGGGCGTTTACGGGGACGAAAATCTCACTCTTAATGCAGTGTGTATCACAACTAGCTGTAATGAAAACATCGCCACCTATCGTATCGGATATGACATGCTTTCGGCCAATAATTCGATTTATTCACTGCCATGTATATTGGGATAATAGCACCTCCCCCAGAAAGATAGCATAGTCCGACTAAGCAAAGCTTCCAATTATACCATCATGTAAACACACTGAGTGTCTTTTGAATCTGCAGTAGAACTCATTGAGCTCGTCTGCCAGGCGGAGGTCATTCATGGAGTGGGGGGTTTTTGGCTTGTAGTTGGTGAGGTGTTTGTCTCCAGACCGAAGCAGAGTCACTTGCTGAGAACTGTTGTTGGAGTTTCTCAGAGTACAGTCGTTTAGCATCTCTCACCGCCTTGCTAAACTTGTATTTTGCCTCTGTGTACAAGTCTTTGTCCCCACTCCTAAATGCCTGATCCTTCTGCAGGCGTAGTGTTCTGAGCTCCGCTGTGAACCAGGGTTTGTCGTTGTTGTAACTCACCCTGGTGCATGATGGTACACAGCTGTCCTCACAGAAGCCGATGTAGGAAGTTACAGCCTCTGTGAACTCATCCAGACTGTCAGTAGCCGTCCTGAAAACATCCCAGTCTGTGCAGTCAAAGCACGGCCGAAGATCCTCCAGCGCCTCACTGGTCCACTTCTTGAATTCCCTCAGCACAGGTTTGCAGAGCTTTAGTTTCTGCCTGTATGCAGGAATCAGATGGACCATGACGTGGTCAGAGTGTCCCAGTGCAGCACGAGGGACGGCGTGATGAGCCCTGCTTACTGTGGTGTAACAGTGATCCAGCGTGTTCTCCTCTCTGGTGGGCATTTAATAAACTGTCTGTATTTAGGAAGTTCATGGGTGAGATTTCCTTTGTTAAAGTCCCCGAGGACAATAACTAAAGAGTCCGGGTTGGTCCGCTCCACACGCCGTATCTGGTCGGCGAGTGTCCGCTGTGCCTCGTGCTCGTTGCCTGCATTGTGGATGAGCTGCAGAGGTGGAATGGTGGTAGCAGGAGACCTGCAGGAGAGAGTTACAGTAGTCAGACTGACGACGCTTCATGAATTAGACCAATGGATCAAATGCATTTAGTGTCCACCAGGATACAGCCCTGATTCTGACACTATGTGATCAATAAAGACATGAGAATAGTGTGACACCGCTGTCATGTTGACACTAATCAATAGAATAACACCAATGCACAGCTATGATTGTGTTCAATGTAATGTAACCAATCAAAATGCCTTCATGTAATACTTTGCACCACTTATATTGACCCAGAGAGTTACAGTGAACGCGCCATCCAATGTAATACCTCATTGCACCACTATATTCTGTAAATAACTATCAACTTGAACGCACCAGGAGGCGTCACGTGACTAGGGGTGTGGACACTGCTTCTCACACCTTTACTGAACTCTATAACTATCTATAAGCACCCATTGTTCTTGATTGGTTGGTGGAAGCAAGAGACGGTCACTATGTGATAGTCAATGAGCTCCTCTGTGGCCTGTTGATGCACAAACCAGCGGATCCTCAGCTCAGATCTTCTTTTTAGCACAACACCTTTTCTTTTATTAAAGGCTTTTCATTTGAACTTTTCAGTCCAACATGTCTTCTGTCTGTCCGGAGTTTGAACACAAGTGAGTGCGGTGCGTCACTGGGGGTCACTGGGGGTCACTGGGGGTCACTGGGGGCTCCTGAAGGTTCCCAGCTCGTGTGAAAAAGTGAAAAACGTCTACAACACTGTCTAGTAACCTTGGTCAGCGTTTATGTTCTAAGTATCTTTGCATCAGCAGATGAGAAGATTCAAATCCAACTGCCTGCTGTGGTCGACCCATTGCCCTGAACATCATGATGCACAAGACTGTCGGACTTTGGCCAAGACAACAAATGTTATGGTAAAATGATGAATGATGAAATGTCAGGTCCTGATGAAAGACACGAGTGCACAGCCACAACAAAGGCTCAGCAGCATCCCTCTGTGGTGGAAAGGGTAGTAGAGTCCATCTGCTGTATTCTGACTCTGCAGGGACCCTGAACCCCCACATTGAACACTGAGCCTTTATACACACGCTACAACTTCCTTTGCATTCTCATTTTCAGGAGATGCTAAATTTGATCTGCTGGCAGAATAATGCACAAGTTATTGATGAAAATAGCCACAGTTAAGCTGCAAATAAATAAAACCATGTCTTTGGTTACCTTTGAATTATGTTAACTAAAACGTGTTATTATACATATTGCAAACATCTCACAAAAAGCCAAGATATTAAAATTTAGAAATGACTTTATAAACAAAATATAAAAATGCATCATTTGTGTGTAACTCATAACTGAGGTGTTGAAATGTAGCACATACTTGGTGCTTTCCTTCTGTGGAGCATCACATACGTGCCGTGATCAACAAATAAGGTTTTCACACATCAGCTCAAGGACAGAGGGATCAAGGGGGGAGGAAGAGGAGAGGAGGAAGCGTGACAGGAAACTACAGTAAAGACACAGCGAGCTGAAACTGACGTCCAGATGAGGTGATGTCACTGAATCAATGCAGCAGGTCTTTGCATCTTAGAGTTGAGAAGTTCCCACACCAGAGACAAGGTTTATTACTGCGTGGGGACCAAAGTGGAGCATTTAGCAGCTAGAGAGACAGAACAAAAAGCAGAGTGAATATTGGACAAAGCATCCGGTTGACTGGAACAGGACACTAGTGGACACTTAGTGTTGGTGTTGCTCTTTGGCTCAGGTGTGTACTGACTGGCAACCGTTTGGCTTTCATACCTATCAATGTTTTCTTTACAGCTCGTCACACTGTGGCCCAAAAACCCAGTAATGCACTTTTCTCCATCCTACATTTGTGTTGTGGCCAAAGTAATAATAAGAATAAGAAGAAGAAGAAGTGACGCTGCATTCATCCCACATACAACATCACAGGACGAACACGGCAAGACTCACAACACACAACTCCTCACAATGACATGATCAGAAAATATGACACAATCACACCAGCTCAAAGTAATAAGCAACATATGTGCAACAGTCCATCTTACTCCAGTGTCCCTGAATCATAGGAAAATGATACAATGCATGAACGTAACCGTTTATCGCTCTAAACAAGAAATAAAATACATGAAACCTGAGAGACAAAATGTCTTAAAGTCTCTGTAGCTGCAAAGAAGTTCTTCCTCCTTTCATGTGAGTAGCGCTGCACTGCTCTCTGATGGAGGCGGATACTGAAACTCCTCTTGTGCCTTGTAGATATTTACAGTTTAGTTCCCACAGATCTTCACTCGTCTGATGCATCGGACCGGAGAGGAACACCAGCATGATCTTCGCTAAAATACCTTCTATATTTAGTTAAAGTATAAATGAACGTGTTGTCCGTCTCCAGGTCCCAGCAGCATCGGGTCCGACCTCTGTCTCCACGGGTTCAGCCTCGTGTACCAGAGCACGCCGACGGCCTTCAGCCCAGAGACACCAGGTACACACATGAACTACAAGCAGACGACACGAGCAGGAACATCCATGTTTCATTTTCACAATCCCTTGATGATCTTTAGTTCATGTGCCGTGGCAGTGACGGGGACCCTCACCGGCTGTATGAGCCGGATGTCTTTGCGTACGACTTGTACAGCCGCCTCGGCCCGTACGCCTCTGTTCCGCTGTTAGTGGCCCACAAACCAGACCGGACTTTGGGTGTTCTGGCTGAACGCCTGAGACGCTTGTTAACGTGGGTCACAGCGTGTCGGCTCCTCGGGCGAGTATTGTTCCTGTGTGCTTCTCATACAGTATCTGGTCCTCGGTCAGAGAGCTTCTTCTTTCAGCTGCGTAGTTCATCCCGTTTGTGTGACTGGGAACGATTGATCCGTCCTGCAGACTTTGCTGCTGCTTTTTGTCCTCCTGCTGGCAAACAGCCAATAAACCCGTTTATTACTACATTTATGTTGGAAAACATATAGAAATGCACATTTAACCACTTTACAAACCCCTCCCTCTCTAAGCACGGCCAAACTCCCCCACTGAAGACGAGGCGCATGGAGCCACAGACTGACAGAAAGATGTGTGATGGACAGCGTGGTTCTGCTCGGGCCCGGTCCACAGCAGCTGTTCACCCAGTACCAGTGTGCAGCACACAATATATTGGACTATTTGCATGTGGAAAGAAACCCCCCACAACAGGATTAGATAAGGATGATAAGGATGCAGCGTCAGATATCAGGTTGTTTACTGTTTATTGTGTCTTGTATGTTGCAAATTACACACATTAATGAGAAGGAACACGATGCTTTCTGTATCACTTCCCCTCTTAGTTTGTTTCTGCACATGTTGACAATATTCACATGATCCATAAGTCACGGCTACTCGTCTCTCCTCCCTCTCTCAGGATATCAAGTCCCGCCCCCTTTGTTTCCTCTCGGGTACCAGAGCCGCTGGATCTACGACGAAGAGGCTGACGTGAAGGCTGTGGACGCTGGATTCGACCGCCACGACATCCCGTGGGACGTTATCTGGATGGATATCGAGCACGCGGAGGGGAAGCGTTACTTCACCTGGGACGCCGCGCTTTTCCCCCCAACCGGCCAACCTGCAGCGCCACCTGGAGGAGAGGAAGAGGAAGGTGAGTTTCTAGCGTACATTGTCGGCCTTGTTTGTTTTTGGTTGTCATGAATCATTATGGTGCATTTTTTTCTTCTCTGTCAGCTGGTCGTGATAACCGATCCTCACATCAAGATCGACCCCAGTTGGTGTTTGTCTAATGAGGCCAGAGATGGGGGGCACTTCATCAAGAACAGAGACGGGCAGATCTATGAGGGGTCTCGTTGGCCTGGTAATGTTTCTCTGACTGAATAGAGTTTATGTCTAAAATGGTCAAATGAAAGTAGAGTTGCTCCCAATGAGGGACTTTGGTGCTGTAACATTGGACTGGAATGTTCTGTCCCGGTGTCAAACTGTTGAGTGGTTGAGGCCTCTCTCTTGCAGACATTTTAGGCCCTTTATAAAAACGTTCCAGAACTCTGCTGTGGTGGTGGCCGTGGTTTTTGCTCGTCTGCAGAGGGGGGGGGAGAGAGGGGGAGGGGCTCAGGGAACGTGGCAGGTGGAGGCAATTGGCCTCAGCTGAGCTGAATGTGTTTTGATGGTGTTGGTCTGGTTTTAAAATGCAGTAAGGGCGATCAGGAGGAGAGAGCCGCAGAGCGAGCGAGACGCCGGGAGCTCTCGCTGCGTTGACAACTGAAGCAACGAAATAAAAGGATCGTCTACCAAACCTGCTGTGTCCTGCCTGTACCCCAAAGAACATACACCGTGACATCTGCATTTCTGCAGACGTGGTCTCAGGGAACTGCAGCAATGTGACATTAAACACAGGTTCATTCATCTAAGCCGGAGACCGATGAGGACAGATCGACAAAGAGGATATAAACAAGTAAATACATTCTCTTCTTGTGAGGCGAGAGCCTAATCAGGCAGGAAAGAATATACAATAAACCCTGACGATTCTACATGCGATATTGTCGAGGTAACACAGCAAAGTGCTCTCTCTTTGCGGCCTGAGGGGGGCGCTGGTCTTGGGCCGATGCCTCACCTGGCGTGCAACGTGACCCGGAGCCGGAGATGCTGCCGCGCTGGAAGCAGGCGGCCGCCCTGCAGCCGTTCTTCAGAGGTCACTCTGCAAAGGGGACGAAGCTGTTTGGGGAGAAAGTCACCGCCGCCGTCCGCACTGCGATCCAACAGAGCTTCTCTGACTGTTTCAGTCAAATGAGTCACAGCCATTTGGATCCACCAGGAACGACTGCTTTCCCTTAATGAATATCATCTCCTAGGTCTTTTTTCAATTAGCGTGAAAAAACAATAAACAGGACGAATCGTCAAAATGTGTCTTAGTGGACAAAGAGGAGGTGGCCTTGTTAAATATCAGCGTGGACGTGCACAGTCCTCTTTGTTCAGTGTGTAATGATCCGAGTGTTGCCTCTTGTGCCCTCAGGTCCTGTTTGCTGCCTTACTGGTTTACTCTGTTCCACCTGGCTCACACCTCCGTCTGCCTCCCTCTGCTGCCCAGTGGAAGTACTGCAGGCTGTTTGTCCACTTTACCTTCTGCTTTCTGACACTAGAGGTCCATGTTTGTCATGTTTTAAGTTGGTCATTAAAACATCAGTAGATCCACTTTTTAAGAAGAGCTTATGGAAATGCTTGTTTTATTCAAACGCGCACAGACCTCTCTGGGTGGAGTTCCCAGGAGAACAGAGCACCTTCGCTGTGGACCACCAGTATATGATTGGTGATAAATACCTTTTTTTACTGGGTGAAGTTCTCACTTTTATGATCTTAACTGTCTTTGATTGTATGTAGGTGGAGCACTGCTGGCCAGTCCTGTAACCAAGCCGCGTGTTCAAGCTGTGCGAGTCCTTCTTCCTGGATCTGGTGAGGTAAATCAAGCAGCAGGTAACAAACGTCTTCTAGCGACTCACAAGTCACCTCATGGCGCCTGTTACATGAAGGGCTGCTTGTGTTTTAGGTTTGGTATGACGTCCTCACTGCAAAGGCGCATAAAGGAGGCGGGACTCTGGGTCTGCCCGTCACCCTGGACACAGTTAGTGTTAAAGTCTCAATTCACACAGCGAGGGTTACTTCCTATGTCATATTCTATATGAAACGTGTGTTTTCCTCTCAGGTTTCTGTGTTCCAGCGTGGCGGCTCGGTGGTCTGCAGGTCAACAGGAAGTGGTTCCTGCACAGCCGAACAGCAGCAGCTCCCCCTCTCTATCACGGTGGCCCTGAACTCTGAGGTGAGCATCAAAGGGTTTCAGGTAGGCAAATTAAATACAGGTTACTTTCTGACCAATAGTGATACAGAACAATGTCATTCAATGTCTTGTATTAAAGTCTTTGTTAATGGCTGAAATTTTAGAGACGTTGTTGAACGTGCTGCTTATGAGATGTGTGTATACATATTTTACTGTGCGCCGTGTTTGTACCCCGTCTCCATGGTGACGGAATGCTCGCCCCACATGAGTGCGTATTATTCCAACATTCATTTGCATACGGAATCAGAATATTTGCAAACGGAATCAGATGTTTCTGTTCATTGTCTTACTGAGTTCAGAGGGAGCAGTTCAGATATTTTCTCCAGAGAATTTATCAGCGACATCTGTCCGTTACAGAGTTAAGTAGCCTTTTGAAAGATTCAACACCCTTTTTCACAGACCACATTCAGTCAGTCATTTACCATCAAAACAAAAACCTTTTTCAAGGATTTGAGCCTTTTTACAGGCTTTCCACCGGTCTTTTTAAAGACTACACTGAGTCGTTTACCGTCTATCAAACGCCTTTTTACAGGCTTTCCACAAGTCTTTTTATTGATATTCACCATGTACCACGGAAACAACCGGAGACCCGGAGCTGGCGCTTCACTGCTCTGGACTCCTCCGACAGGATACAACGTGAATATGGCACTTTCTCGTGCCCCCAATGAAGTGCACTACCTGAAAAGGCCAGTGAGCGAGCTGCATGCCTTCATTGACACTGAGGCCAATATGTGCCGCCGGTTACAAGATCAAGAGCCGGCCTACGATCGCATGGTTTGTGAGCACACAACAATGCTTTCAGACCACAAGATTCACACCACTAGCTGTGTCCTGAGAAGGGAGGGCGGTCGACTCGATCTCATAGACGGTTCACATCTTGTTTGGTATTCATATCCGCGTTTCTTCTTTTTTGGTCTATTAATTATAAATTGCACCTGCCACTGAGGATGGCCTTCACATGTGTGTATAAAAACTTTTACTGCTCGGAACAAATTCCATCCAGGATTTTAAAAAGGGTCTCCGAAAGACTTGTATCAAGTGTATCGTGCACTTTACACTCAATAGCAGCACTCAACAATTTACAGCCCATCTCTGAGTTTAGGAGGAGACTAAAAAACTACAAACATTAATACAAAAAACTGACACTATGTACAATTCTCATCACCTTCATTCCTCATTTAAATCTTTCACAACCGTGTGTCATTGTTACTGACAGTTTCCCTCTATTAGTAAATCAATGTTTCGTACTGGTTGTAAATCTATTTTCTGACACTCTCAATAGTCTGTACTCTCTATTCTCCCTTCTTCTACCTGGAATGTGAGTCGTAAACTGGGGAGACTAAGGCTGCTTATCTGGGCTGTTGGGAAGCAGTGGGCGTCGGTGTGTCACCAGTTAGTAGTTATGGGGGTTGTATGAGGGGGGGGTGGACCCGTCCTCTGGTTCTGCCGGGCTGCGTTGTATAGAACAGCCGTGGTGGAGCGTTTGGTCGCATGTCCCTTTCATAACTCCTGGGACACTCTCTGCACCAATGGTCCTCCTGTCCACATATATAACATCCATGTCCTCTATTGTCCCCCACGTTGTCTGCTGGAGACCCATTGAACGGTCTCTACCTGCTGGATATTTGTCCTCTGGGGGGACGGGGTATTGGGGCCGTTTGTCTCTCACCTGCACTCGTCTCCTGTCTTGCTGTCTCTTGTTTGCTTCTGCTGCTGCAGATATCTGAGAATGTCTATGAGGAGGACGTCCTCCAACAGCAGCTTCTCCTCCTTCGCCGTGGTTTGGATGGGTTCTCTGCACATGTGGTTTGATGGACAGGAGTCCTGATGTGATGGACAGCTCTTCTGTGGCCCCCTGGTGTTCATGTTCACAGCTACCTGCTTCCTCTTCTATTTCCACCACCACGCTCTCGTGACCCTCATGTGACGTCATCTTTTGTTTCCCTCAGGCTCATCTTCTCCATCGCTCACGACTTCCCCCGTTCCTCCTCTCAGATGGAACAGAGGTTCTTGTTCTGGCTGCTGGGTTTCACAAAGGGACTGTTTGAAGTTCTCCTTTTCTCTGCATGTGGCGGGAAGGACCTGGCCTCTCCTGTGCAGCTGCTGTCATTTCTGGGTACAGCTGAGGGGGGGCATGGGTGTCTGCACTGAGAGGGGTGACATCTTGACCGGGCTCACAATCTGCTTCTTCTTCTGCCAGTCCAACAGCAGGTTTGGGGGTGTTTGGGTGGACTGCCCTCCAGTAGGCGAGCAGCCGCTTGGTGCAGACACGTCTCTTCTTACTTTTCTAAGCGGCCGGCTCCCACATAAGTCGTAGTGGCTTGGTTTCCTGCTGCTACAGTCTCCCTCCACACCTTGCGCCTGTCTTCACCCACAGGTGGTGACCTGGTTGGGAACCACCCATTCTTCTGCCATCTTCTCAAGCATCTCTTCATCCTCCTCCACTCCCTTTCTCTTTCTTTGGGCTCCATCTGCTCTTCATCTGCTCTCTGGTCCTTGTAAAAGTAACCATGATGCAACCTGGTGTATCTAAAGAACCCTGAGCTGTCCCTTTTGTCCCAGGAGCTATTGTGTCACTGACTATGAGGAGACAAATGATGTAAAGTCTAAACTAATGAAACCTACAAAACATGTTGAATCAGATCGACAACTGAAATCAGCAATGCAAAGTAAACTACAGGATCTGAAAGTGAGACAGTCAATGAAAACGCTGAGTCAAAGTAATAACTACAATACAGGTCAAAACGCTATCAATACAGGTCAAATTATCCAAAAAAATCTCAAACTGCTCCAAGAAAATCAAACCAGTTATGACTTGAGCAAATTCAAAATAAAAGTCCAACTCAATGAAACCTGAGATTAAACTTATACAATACGGCATAAACACTTCCACAGGAGAGAGAAGAGGAAACCCCCAAAACCCGATCATCTTAAGGTAAAATCCCTAAAGTCATAATTAAATTCAAACTATAAAGCCAATTAAGAAAGTAAAAGTAATGTGGTGAAATGGTTTCCTATTCTACCGGCAACGCCACTTGGGATTGGCCCAAGAGCTTTTAAAGCACACTGGTTCGTTCCACTCAACAGGCAAGGGCTCGTGGTTCCCAGTTTACAAAAACATTTTTATTCTATAAATATACATTACCGTAAAATCTAACATCACAAAATAAGAAAAGAAAACTAATCGCTAAGGCCTAATGGTGAGAAGCGCCGGTGAAGGGGAAGGAAAATGAATAGAACAAACTTAGAGAAAACCAAACCAGAGTTCACCCAGTGATCGCACAAAAATCCAATGGGACACGACACACGAGGAAGACCACCACCACCCACACCACCGGCGCCACCACCAGCCTACAGCCGCTAGGAAGGATGACAAAAAAAGAAGGTTACAAGAGGATTAAACCAAAAATGTACAACACAAAACAGAAAAAGAAAATAATTCACATAAAAATCATCCTAATCAAACAATTTGAATCAAAGGGTCACTGCTGCACCTAGTTTTTGTTTTCTGTCACGCAGTAAGAAAGCGGATTGTCTGGCCGATCTTTTCCTTTGTTTCGCCTTTATTCCACAGGATCCACAACACATACGATACAACTTGTCTGCCTTCCTATGCAGTGCTCTGTCTCACTGTCTCACTGCTAAACACTATTAGTCACCCAGGTGCATGCTGGTCCCACCTGGCTGTGCCCCCAAGTAACCTCCAGGTGCGCACAGCATCAGCCAATTAGTGATCCAATTACCCAAACAATTAATCCAACTATATTCAAGAATAAGTAACTAAATAATAGCTCCCACATCAAGCTGACGATAAACCTGAATGAGCATTAATGCAACATCCTGAAATGAAAATAGATGAACACTAACAATCAGATGCATCTACTCAATTCACATGTGGCCCCCTGGACATGTCTTCATTTAGTGTGTAACACTCACTAAATGACTTCAGCTCTGGAGTCACATTCTAATACTTCCTTCTGCATGACAACAGGAACTTGTTCTTTTCTCCTAAAAAGCCCAGAAATATCTTATGGAGAAAAATATTGAAGGTTACCCAAACTCTGTAATATACATACATATGACACAAATACATATGAAGTGTGCATTAGTGTCACGGAAGTCCAAATATAATATGTAATACTGTCCCATGTGAGCTTGTTTTGAGCATTAATCAGTCAGTAGCATTTATTCATAGAGAGATTGATCCCGATCGTCCTCTCATTGAATCATCTTCATGAATCCATTTCACTGACGACACAAATTAAAAGCATTCACCTCAAAAAGAGAAGCATCCGGAAGCTTCCCATCAGGGAGCCAGGAAGTAGTCGGTGACGGTCCTCATGCGTTTGTGCGTGAGGAGGTCAAGCCGAGCCATGAAACCTGGAGAAACGTCCACATAGAATCACCTTGGACCTTCATATCAGCCCTGGACATGGCTGGAGATCAAAGTGACCTACGATGAGTTTGACACACCTGCTTTAGAGCAGAATGAGGATGTACTTTATTGTAATCATTTCTTTCAGCTACAATAACCATGTTATTAAGAGATGGAAAGTTAAAGCCGTTCCTCTTTCTGTCCACGCTGCACAACGCGTGTTTTATTGCATTTAGTGGCAACGCTGCTGCTGCTTGTCTTTTATTTTGGCGGGAAATCCCATTTAACACTTTCAATACTCCACTTTGTGAGGAGATAAACTCCACCCTGTTATCAAATGTGTGCTTGTGCTTTGTGTGTTTTTGTTGGTGACTTAAGTGTGATATTTGGTGCAGAATGAAAGCTTCAAGTTGCACCTGAAGTAGCGAGCTCAGTAGTTTGTGTTGTTGTGAGACGGCTCTGCGTGAAGGTTAATAAGGTTAATAAAGCAACTTATTCATTACTCATTTCTTTATTTACTCACTTCCTTCTTCAACATGCTGCACCACCAATGTTTCCTCTGTGCTATTGACACAGCAACAGGGCTGTAGAATAAATACAGATCTTATGGAGGAAATAGTACAAAAGTCAATAGTACAGCATCTTTAAAAAGGATCAGAGTATTTCATGTCAAAAGAAATAATACAGCGTGTTGAAAGCATCTTTATTTGATGGCCTGTTTAAACATGTACAGTTGTTTCCAATAAAAGTCATTTATTAACATTAGAGCCAAACAATTCTATTTTTGTTAAAGTAACACATGGAGTAAATGTTGTAAATGACATTATAGGGAATAAAAACACAAGTAACGCATATTCAATATTTCCTTGAGAGGTTTGCTGAACCATTAAAAAGCTTCTTGTTCAAAACAAACCTGATTATGTGAAATTAGATTTGATTTCACTCAACAGATTTAGAGAGATTTGAAGTTAAAATGGGCTCAAAAAGAATTACACATTCATATTTTCCTTCTTCACCTTGTTTTTATTATTGCTGATGAAGCGCACACACACATAAGGACACATGTGTCTCATATGGGGGGACAGATGAAAGAGCGTCTTATAAAATGTCTTCTTGAACACATAAAGATGAAGATTAAAGCCTAATTTGGAGCCAATATCTAAATGATCATCTATTGATTGAAGGAGCACAGCAGCATTAAGCTGAGCTCTTTCACACTTCCATCTGAGTCCCAGAGAGCTGTGGACCCCCCAGAGTCCAGACCAGCTCAGGTACCCCTCACCTGCTCCACCTGCATCTACACCCACATGAACCACCATCAGCTGTACAGACTGAACTATGTGGTGAGCAGAGAGGAAGGTTCTCCACCAGGAGGAGACTCTCCCTCCTACAGAGGACACAGAGACACTGAGGAACCATAAGACCAGAACCTGAACCCAGGATAAAGAGGTTCAGTGAATGTGGTGCTGAAGGTGTGGAGGTGGATCAGTGTGTCAGAGGAGACTCTGTAGAAGGACAGAGAGCCAGCAGGACAGTCCACATACACTGCTACTCTACCAGAGGAGGAGGAGGAGGAGGAGGAGGAGGAGGAGGAGGAGGAGGTGGTGATGGGTGTTCCTGTCTCATTGTGACGGACATAGTAACCTCCATTAGAGCAGCTCAGACACCAGGACTGATCATTGTGTCCAAACAAACAGTCATCACTGTTTCCTTTCCTCCTGATTCCTCTGTAACTCACTGATACATGAACACTTCCTCTCCACTCGACCTCCCAGTAACAGCGACCAGTCAGACCAGTTCTACACAGCAGCTGAGGCCAGTAGTCAAATCTGTCTGGATGATCAGGATATGACTGATACTCCTCCACACGTGTCACCTTCCTGTTGTTGTCAGACAGTTTGAGGTGTTTGTTTACTGTGTTTGTGTCGATTGTGAGTTCACAGGAATCTGATGAGAGAACAAGACACAATACAGCTGCAGTTATTAATCATGTGTTCATCTACTGACACGTTGATGATGACGTCACAGAGGTGAATGAGTGATGTCACAGTGTGAAGATGGTTGAATCTTCATGAATCAAAGCACACTTACACTTCCTCAGACCTGGTCTCAACCATCGGACTCCATCAGGCTCCACCCTGAAAGGAGGAGGGGGGTCAGAGCAGCATGGAGACATGGACATTACATCACTCTCACACACAGCTTTGTCCTTCATGTCCACATGGAGCACCTCTTCTTCTTCTACCACTACTTACAGACGACCACAGACTGTCAGTCAGGCGTCACACAGCGACGAGGTGCTGGAATATATTCATGAAGAAGATGAATGGATAACAAATAAGAAATGGACCTGTCACTGTACTTTCACCAGATGTGAATTCAAACGGGAGAAATGACGTCATGCTACAGATCAAGCTTCATGGGACGTGTGCAAAGGAACATTCACATTAAACTGTTTCATAAAGATAAAGCAGATACAGACCATTCAGTATTCACACAATGTGCATGTTTCCATGTTTCAAAATGAACAATGAACCAACAACACATGTACTATGAACACAAACAAACAGAAGAAACACACTAGTTAGTTTATTTAGTTCCCTGTTTGGTTTTTCACACCACAGAGGCACCGACTGCTGACGTCACGTTCTGCATTATTACTGTGATATTACAGAACATCCTTATGTAAATGCATTCAACCATCTTCAAATGGATCCCTGTTGTTTTCATCATGAGACTCTAATCCATGAAGCTCTGTGATCCTCATCGCTGCTGTGAGATGCATGTACTATAAAATATGTTATAACATTGTTTTGTGCTAAAGCCGTGTCTCACGTGTCCTGTATTTGACCCTGATGTGCAAAGAGCAGCATGATACAAAATGTTGCTTTGCAGCTGTGTCCTGAGAAGGGAGGACGGTCAACTCGATCTCATAGACGCTTCAAAACAAAGAACTTCTGTTCATGACCTTGGTTCATATCTTATTCGGTACGAAAGTTCCGTATCCACGTTTTTACTTTATGTCAATTAATAATGATTTGCAGCGGCCACTGAGGAGGATCTTGTGTGTGTGTGTGCTGCCCTCAGCTTCACCTGGGTTCTTATCTCAACCTGCTTTGTAGCTTCTCGTAACTGGCACGGAGAATGTTCTTCACATGTGTATAAAAACTCAGCGTTTTCACTGCTCGGAGACGTCATTACGCCGAGCGCTGAGATACGTGCTGGTGTGTTGGACCTCCTGCTTGCAAGCAACAGTTAGAGACAGATGTCTGCGGAGAATTGCTCATGTAATCTTTCTCTCTTCTAAATAAATGTTAAATTTTGACTTTAATTGATCAACGTGCTGCGATTCGTCTCATCAACCAACTCGGGGGGATCGGAGACTCTGACAATTTGGGGGCTCGTCCGGGATGAGAGGTTTTCGTGCACAGGCAGATTCGATCTAAAACGCTTACACCTGCTGAACGCAACGTACTCCCAGGTCGGCCTCAAAACAAGGTAAGCAGAAACCTGTTACATCTAATTCTGCATATTGCATAAGCTGAAGTAAGGAGTACGTTGTGGATTGGTGGTGTACGAGCCAAATTAATATTATTCTCTAAAAAGAAAAAAGAAAAGAATTTTAAAAATGCATCGATGGGTTGAACACCGCCGAGTGTTTGTTTGCGTGTTGCCGGGTACGGGAAAAGTACTGCAGTGCTTAAGGTCTGGAATCAGAAAAGAAGTGATTACTGTTGTTTAGTGGGTACCTGGGTGTACCATCAAAGGAAAGGAATCGAAGGGCGCTGAAGATTGGGAATAAATAAATTAACTATGGTTTAGTGGATACCTGCGGGTTTCACGGGATCGTAAATCCGACATAAATTAAGGGAATTGATTCAGAGTCAATATCCTGGTCTCTGGTTTGGCAACCCCCTCAGATCCTGACAAGGGCTGATTTCACTAGGTGTGGGCTCCTGGGGATCTGGGGACCCCCGAAGGTCTGGTCCCTGGTTTGGTAACCCCCCTCAGACCCTGACGAGGGCCGATTTCACTAGGTGTGGGCTCCTGGGGATCTGGGGACCCCCGAAGGTCTGGTCCCTGGTTTGGTAACCCCCCTTCAGACCCTGACAAGGGCTGATTTCACTAGGTGTGGGCTCCTGGGGATCTGGGGACCCCCGAAGGTCTGGTCCCTGGTTTGGTAACCCCCCTCAGACCCTGACGAGGGCCGATTTCACTAGGTGTGGGCTCCTGGGGATCTGGGGACCCCCGAAGGTCTGGTCCCTGGTTTGGTAACCCCCCTTCAGACCCTGACGAGGGCTGATTTCGCTAGGTGTGGACTCCTGGGGATCTGGGGACCCCCGGAGGTCTGGTCCCTGGTTTGGTAACCCCCCTCAGACCCTGACGAGGGCCGATTTCACTAGGTGTGGGCTCCTGGGGATCTGGGGACCCCCGAAGGTCTGGTCCCCGGTTTGGTAACCCCCCTTCAAACCCTGACGAGGGCTGATTTTGCTAGGTGTGGACTCCTGGGGATCTGGGGACCCCCGAAGGTCTGGGGGCTGGTCACCCAGGTTTAGAGAGTTCCTTAAAAACCGTATGTTTGATTCCTAGACTTGTGCAGCCCTTGGAGAGGTGCTGGGATACAGTAAAATAAACAGCGCGCTTTGTGTGGAGGGGGAGAGAGAGGAGTGATTTAATAAATAAATAAATGTGTGGAGAAATGCACTTAAAGAAATAAGTTTTGGAAGTACGTTCTAAGGAATTGAGAACGCAGACAGACCGAAAGGTTAAAGCATAAACTTGCGGCTTTAATAATTGAGTCTGAGAGGTTAACATTAACTCACAGACGCGTTGACTCTAGGTTAGTATAAACTTTCAGAACACAGCTGTCTGCTCCGGTAAAATACATCCAAACTGGTTGACTGCTGATAAATGGAAGGTGAATTCGATGGAGAAGTGGAGGACGGCGGCGGAGAGATTGATTTACTAAAAAGAGGGGAAACAGGCATTGAAAATGAAGAGATGAGAAATAAGGAGAATTGTTGTATATAGGGTCCGATTTCTGTATTAATGTTTGTAGTTTTTTGAGTCTCCTCCTAAACTCAGAGATGGGCTGTAAATTGTTGAGTGCTGCTTATTGAGTGTAAAGTGCACGATACACTTGATACAGTATCTGGATGATGGGAGCAAACGTCTGATCAAAGGAACATTGATAGCAAAATGTGAGAAGGTGAATGTTTGGGGAAAAAGGAAACTTTACAAAGAAATTGACAAAATAGAGGACTTCAGGTCCGTATGGTTTTCGTGTTGGATAAAAAGTAAAGCTGTAGACAAAAACAACTGTGATGTCACGAGAGGCTCGGTCTTGGAAGGGAGACGCGTTCACCGGCGATGGCTGTAACTACTATGGCTCCATCTGCTGGTGGAGGTAGGAACTCCACCCAGAAACCCCGAAAGAGCATTCCCCTCATGCCTGAAACCCACCAGGGTGTGACGACCTGGAGGCCTCCATGAGGGCGGAAGACACACCGCTGAGGGAGGAGAGACGAGCTGCAGAAGAGCAGACCAAGACAGAAGGATTCCCGAATGCAGGAGAGACCGAGAGGTTTTCCGTTTCCCCTCCAAAGACAAGACATTAGTTAAGTTTTACCGGCAAAGATCGACCGAAGCCTGAGTTACTCCCTGTTTTGACTGTTTTCTGTTGAATCTGAAGGACGTAAATTAAAACCTTTGTTTACATTTTGAACCCGGTGTCCTCGCACTATTTGAACTACCCCGGAGAGAGCGGCGGCGCCTCTCGTGACGTCACACAACCGAGAACGGTGTAATTCAGATAAACCGCCTCCATACGAGGGTAGAAAAAAAAAAAAAAAGGAGAGACTGATTCTCAAACAACAAGTCTGCTGCTGCAGAGCCTTTTTTTTAAGCTCTCCAAGCTATTACTACACTTTTGATTTAAAAGTAGTAGAATTGTAGACATGCATTGAAGAAAGAAAAAGAAGATTTAAAGTCTTTAAAGCAACAACGGCTAGAATAAGCGTAATAAATCTCTGTTGAAGCAGCGGGGGTTTTATGGGAGTAAAAAGGTCACAGCAGTGAGAAGATGTGTGGGAGCAACGGTGGAGGCCAACAAGGTTTTATACCTCCTCACTTTAAGAAGCGCACACACATACTGTTGAATAAAGTTAATCCTGAGTGCCATCATTTAGTGATATAATTAGGTTTATGCATCTTTCTTGAATACCATGATATATAAAGAATAAAGAGGATAAATGTTCCGTTTTCTTTTCAGTTTAGAAGAATAAGCTCATCATTACTGGGCTGTCAAAGGTCGGCCAAAAACCTTTACATGAACAAGCGGGTTGTAGATTTTATGAAATCAACTAACAGGTTGATGAGACATTGCAACTTTTAGTTTCGCTGAACTACTTTCTTTTTAAGTGTAACACTTGAATCAAGGATTTAAAATATGATGAAAAATTATTAGAACAAATAGAAATAAACATGAAAACCAATTCAGCGCAGCAGGAAAGAAATTTGTTTTGGGGAAAAACACAGCGCGCTTATTTGAACGAATGTAAGGAAACATGGGTGAAACACACAGGTCATCACCCAGGCACTGCGGGAGTGCACAGGGAATGGTTTAGACAGGCGGTACTGGAGGGCGTACCAGAGAGTGTGAAAGCTAAAATGATGACTAACACAGACCTGCCAGGTAGTGACTCTGCTGTGTGGGAGAGACATTTGTTACACCATTTACAAGACGCGACAGAAGAAGCGAAAGGGGAAGATAAACAGTTAAAGGAGCTGCAGGCTCGACTGCTGAAGCTCCAGCTCGCCAAAGTAAGACAGGAAGTGAGCGACAAGGAGCAGAAAGGGAAAGACGAGCGATAGATGGTTGCACAGGCTGCCCCAGCTGGAGGTAACGCCCCTGATTTGTATCCACTCCCACCATGGGAGGAGACGTCGTATGGGACAGCCCAAGGGGGTGGTTACAGGGGAGGCTATGGAGGTAACTGCTGGGGAGGAGCGTGTTGAGGAGGTCCATATGCAGGGGGAGGAGGAAGAGGCAGACGCAGATGGGGAAGAGGTTGTTGGCACCAGGTTAAGGAGTGTCCTGGTAAAAGAAGACAGGGGAGGGGTAGAGGTGTCCCACCCCAGGAAGCATGGGCTCCCAACGCACATGCTGCACCGCCCCCTGGAGGACAGTACCCCACACTGGAGGACTGGGGCTATGAGGCAGATGCCTCTCAGTGACACACCCCCGAGCAGGGCAGACCCCATGCTGTCACTCACGGTACTACAACAACAACTGCAAAAAACCCAAAATGGATGGAACGGTTCTGCATTGCAATGACAATGGACAAACAAATGGTCAGTGGGTGGTGCAGCCACGAGACTTGAGAACTCCAACAGTATGGTGGCCAAGGGAAACCAGGCAGCGGACCAAGCTGCAAAACAGGCTGCAGGTTACCAAATTGGGCTCCAAATGGTAAGTGCAGAAGATGAGGGACAGTTGGGGCCACAACTTAACGAGGAACAAATTAAGGAAGTCCAAAAGGGGGCGTGTCCTCAGGAGAAAACGGTGTGGAAGCAAAGAGGGGCTACAGAGGTTGGAGGCCTCTGGAGGTCCCCTGATGGTCGCCCAGTAATGCCGCCGGGCATCAGAAACAAGTGTTTACAGGAGGCACATGGGATGGCTCATGTGGGGCACAAACAAAAATTGGCTAAAATCTGTTAATGGTCCTTAGAAGCTCAGTAAATCAGGGTACGAACTGACCACCGAGAGACAGTTCCCTGGACCCAGTGCCGGCCTGAAGCTTAGGCCCAACCCGGAAGCTCCACCAGGTGAGTATGCATGTCGTATAACGATGTACGAGCTCTCGTTTCAGATTTTGCAGACCAGGTGTGAGACAAAACGGGAGATCAGAACGCCCACAACCCCCACACGGAAGCCTGGGTCCTCCTTAGGGTCATTAAGAGGAAGTGGTCGGAGCCGCGGTGGACCGGACCATACCAGGGGGAGGAGAGATCCTCACATGCAGTGAGGCTGAGAGGGAAAGGTGATACCTGGTACCACTGGAGCCAGTGCGCCACCGCAGAGGAACCTGCTCGCACTCTCCAGGACGTCCTGAAGGATCAGGAGAAAGAGGCGGCAACGGGCACCGGAGGTCCCCAAACGCACTCTCAACGGGCAGTGTTAGGGATTTAAGCCAGAAGTGCACCCCTAGTCAGGAAATTATAGTACGTGTAATAATGTTTAGTGTTAGAATTATAGTTTGTGTGATGTTAGATATTAGTTATTACATTAACATGTTAGATGAAGTGAATGCAATTTCAATCAAACACAATTCATAGTCATTTAAATCATATACACACTGCACACATTAACATTCTGTTACAATGTGATGTTAAAACCTGGGGACGGATGCCAATTGCCGTTCTTTATGGATTTCTCCCAATTTTATCCCCAAGGAGGGTTTTTTGGGAGTTTTTTCTCCTGTCAGGTAATAAAATGAACAACTTATTGCGAGGCAGCCAACTGAGGCAAATGTCTTGAGAATGGAACCACATGAACTGTCTTAGATCTTATGATGAAGTGTGATGAACGGTGATCATTAATGATGGGTTGTTGTAATGAAAGTATACTAGTTATAAGATGAAGACTTAAACGATGTATGCTTTGTTGGGTTCACTCATTGAGGCATAAAGCCACTGTATCTACATTGAGTGCATTGGAATTTGAGGGACAGCTAGGACAGAGAGGTTTCAGGTTACAGCTGCAGCTTCACACCTCGACGTGAAGGGGACAATGGAGGAGGTGACCCTTTGGAGAAGAGGCCAATGACATTCAAATGCACCAAAGAAGACACACCTCAAGAGGTTTCAAAGGACCATGGCGGGGAAAAGACTGTTAGAACTTCTCCTGCAGCCGCGTTGATAAGTCACTTCAGACTTGCTCAGAGGATTCTCTATTTCGCGAAATATTCCACTGTTCGCTTAGTATTTCACTTTGTAATAGTAATCCCTATTACGTTGTTCAGTTATTAAATAACTTTTGATTTTTGAATTTAAACGAATTGACTCATTCGTGTCCTCGTTTCCGGCCGGGACGAGAACAAAGGATTGAGTCCTCCCTCGAGAGCTTCCGAAACCTTAACAGTTGGCGCCCAACGTGGGGCTCTCGTTGGGGGAAGGCGTTGCTGAGAGGTTTGACTGCAAGTACCACGGGTACAAACAAGGTAAAACCACCTTTTTCATGAATTCTGTGATAGGTAGGTTTAGGAAGACTTAGAGTGGTGCTGGCAGTCGGCCATGAGGCAAGGCCTTAGATGCTAAAGACTAAAGGCTAGTACATTAATGACTTGGGTGAATATAATAAGCTGATATTGAATGACAGTGGGGGCATACTTTTGCAAAGTGAATGCGAATGGGAGCCGGCTTTTAGAAATTCCAAACACGCGCGTTTGGTGCGTTCAGGTACACACTTAGAGCGTTAGAAAAATCCAGGCGGCGAACTGGTCTGCTGAGACATAAAGACCAGCAGGATAAAATCATACAAGTAGACCCGTATGGGATTGGTTAGGGGGTTCGCATGAGGTGTGACGATGCGCATGTTGTCCACTAGGTTTCCCACAATAATTACGGCGTCTTTAGGGAAGACTCTTCTCTTCATTTCCCCTCTCTGTGCATAAAGTCCTTCACAATTAGGTATTGCAGGATTTAATAGATTGGGGGGGGGGAGCTTGCTCTACGGGATTGGCATACGGGATAATCCAGCATCGACTGGTAAAGTGATAATCCAGCATCGACTGGTAAAGTGATAATCTAGCATCGACTGGTAAAGTGATAATCCAGCATCGACTGGTAAAGTTATAATCCAGCGGCGACTGGTGGAGGTTATAGTAAAGGAGAAATCCAGCATCGACTGGTAAGATCTGCTTAACATTTTCCACTCCCTAGAAATCCTATGAATTAGGTATATAGGTTGTCTAGAAGGGGGTGGGTGGCGGATATGCGCTTTAGTGTAAATGATAGTGTATATACATCTGAATGCTGGTGTGAGTGTGAGTGAGTGTTAGTACGTGGTGCGTGAGTGTTTGAGTTGCGGGGTGCATGTGCTTGATTGATGTATGGATGTTCCAAATTATGTTTTACTATGTGTATGTGATTGTTTAACAGTGTATATATATGTATAGAATCCGAACTGGAGACTGATCATCTCCGGCGTCGGGTTGTAAAACCGTAGCATATTAAGGTGTTGGTGAGTAGTCCAACCCGGACCACGTGGGCTGCCTTGCTAGCGGCTAACGGGGTCTCATTGGTAATTCCACTGGGGTAATAGCGGGGCTTGCGGGGTGCTGATAGCTTGACCACGTTGTGGGTTAGCAGTTAGCTTGAGCCCATTGTTCTTCGCTACGCCGGCACACGGCGTTTTACGATCCATGACCGGAAGCGTCGAGGCATTTCCTCTTTGGTAGTTCTGTGTTCGATCTTCAGCTATCGGCTGAACAGCGCCTCATGTGGTTGGAGTAAGTGCACATCGTGAGGGGAAAGCCCCTGAGTGTGCCATCTGGTGGGTGTAAGAGGGAATTACAAGAGGGGGAGTTCAATTTCTTCACTTGCCGTGTTCGGACGTTGACTTTGATGCACATTTGCCTTTGCTTAATAGGACAGTGCAAAGATTGATACGACAACTTGACGGATATCTGGATTGGTGTTGACGTTTATTTGAAACATTAAAGTGCTGTAATGTTACGTTGAATTTGGTTTGTACTATAGTTCTGCATCGATTTTGGATTGGAATTGGAGGTTGATTTAATTTTGATGTGGTGCTTTTGAGAAGCTGTTGTGAATTGTTTGATTTCGATCTCCAATGTTTAGCTGAAACCGGATTGACTGTCATTGCATTGTCTCTGGGTTGGGGGTGGATCATTGTTTATATTGTGGTATAATCTCTGGCGACATTTGTGGGGGAGTGCTTCTGCTATACTTCCTGATTAATATTGCCGGCAGTTTGACTGTATCATCATAACTTTGATTAATTTTGTAACCTTGATTAATAATTTGGAGTAATTCATTTTTAGACATCAAGATTAACTTTATTGAAGTTTAATTTTTAGACTTTTGAATTTTGAATGAAGATTGAGTTTTGATTTGAGATATAGTTAATTCTTTCTCTTTTTCCTCTGTTTAATTGTAATCATAGTCTTTGGCGTGGATCATTGATTATACTAATTTTTACAGTTCCGTGATTGATTTGATTTTGAGGTTAGAGGTACTGATAAGTTGATTTAACCTAGTGGTCTAACAAGATAGTTTAGTAAATTACACAGCAGTTATTGAACTGATTTGATGTTGTAAATTGTCCTCCTTACTTTTTAGATTTGGTTATTTGTTTTACTGTATCGATTCTGGTCGATAGTTCAATTTGACATTTCCTCGGACAGCTGCTAGGGGTGACTTAGTTTGGGTTTTTCTTACAGTTAGTGACAGAGTAACACCTAGGACAGAAGGGACAGCATAGCGGTTGTTTAGAGTATTCCAGGTTGCATGATGGCTGCGCTTATGACTCAGGAACTGCTTGTCAGGGCCAGAGAGGAGGAAGCAGGTAGCTGTGAACATGGCCGTAAAACACCAAGTGAATACCAGGAGGCCGCAGAGGAGCTGTATATTACTTCAGGACTCCTGTCTATCAAAATATACGTGCAGAGGACCCATCCAAACAACGACAAAGAAGGAGAGGTTGCTGATGGAGGACGTCATCACAATAGACATTGTATCCTGGTGAAGAAGGCTCCAAACCACTATGCAGACTATATTCTCCCTATAAGAAATGAGCCACCTGCAGCCTCCCCTGTCCCACAGTGCCCACTACTGAGAAAAGCCAACGGTCAGAGCGAGTTTGTGCCCTGGAGTCATCGGGACATGGAAGCGCTGGAAAAGGGACTGCCGCCATTGGGAGAAGGAGCTAACCCATGGATCCGGCTCTTTGAAAAATACACAATAGGTGATAAGTTGGCACTTGGAGATATGAGAGCCTTAATAGCCCGTCTAGAGGGAACAGTCAACCTAAGAGCCTTAGAAGCAAGAGCGGGAACCACCAACCAAGAGGATGAGGCTCCATTTGATAAGGTCAGAGGAGTATTTTGGGCCACAATGCGAAACATCTGGCCTACAAAGCCAAGCATGTCCATCCTGATGGGTCTGAGTATGAAACAAGGTGAAGACATGTCTCAATATCTGAGGAGAGCAGAAACAGAATGGCATTTGACCACAAGAGAAAGACACGACAATAACAAATCTACTGCAGTAACCTGGCGACACACTGTGCAGCAAGGCTTGCCCCAGGCTGTTCAAACAGCGTTGGAGGGAGTAGTGGGACTGGACGACATGGATGAAAGCACATGGAGAGACCATCTAACCCACTTTTACAAAATACAGAGAGCTGCGGAGACAAGGAGGCAAGAAGAACTGGGGACGATGACGCATCGACTCCTGAAGATCCAACTGGCAGCAGCAGATGCAGAAGCAACGAAAAAACAGAGAGTCAGGAAACAACTGTCGGTGAGAGATGAACAACCTCAATGCCCTGTTCCTCCAGAAGCCACATATCCAACCGTAGGTCCAGCAGTGAGAAACCAATTGAGAGGATACCAGCAACCATCACAGTACAGAGGGAGAGACAGAGGCCGTGAACCTAACCGAGGGAGTGGATACTACCAAGGAGGGTATGGGGTTGATGTGTGTTTTATATGTGGGCAGGTGGGACATTGGTCGAGAACGTGTCCAGTGAAATATGAAGGGAACACACGGTCAAATGCTCCTCCAGGAAGGTTTTCCAACCCACTGCAGTCCAGGCAGAACCAGAGGTTGGGCACACCCCAGCCTCCACCTCCCCATATGTGGTGACCACAGCAACAGATGCCACTTGCTTTGATGGAGACAAAGCAGACGAGCCCTAAACAACTAACTGGTGACACACCGACCCCCGCTGCTTTCCAACAGCTCAGATAAGCACCCTCAGTCTCTACGGTTTACGACTCACATTCCAGGTAGAGGAGACTAGAGATTATACACTGCTGAGAGTGTCAGCTGAAACTAGACTTAAACCTGTAGGGAAGATTGATTTTAAAAAGAGGAAATCAGTCATTGAAAATTAAGATACAAGGTTGTGTAAGATTTAAATGAGGAATGAAGGTGATAAGGAATTAGGAGAGTTGTTGTATATATTGTCAATTTTTTGGATTAATGTTTGTAGTTTTTTGAGTTTTCTCCTGAATTCAGAGATGGGCGGTAAATTGTTGAGTGCTGCTATTGAGTGTATAGTGCACGATACACTTGATACAGTATCTTGATGATTGAAGCAAATGTCTGATCAAAGGAACATTTATAGCACCAGATCACGAAATATGAAAGTTTGTTACAGACGGTCATCCTGTAATGTTCAACAAGTAGTACACCCTTACATTTGGATACGCTAACCACGAGAGGTTGGTGATCTATCAGTAATGAATGAATAGATTGGATCAAACTAAGCATGAGCTGAGTTTGTGTTTGCAGGTAACAGACACGTCTCCCACCCTCTGCTTTGCTGTTGGGCTGAAGAGCAATAAAAGTGGAGATTAACACAAGAGGGGGGTCTGGAACAGATGGGTCTGATGCTAAGTGGATTTATTATCTCCTGGTACTATTTGGGATCGAGGGACTCACACTCTTCATTGTTGTTTTATGACCCTGAAGGGTTTGGAGAACTTTTGTTGATATCACCGGGGTTTGAGGTTCACATTCTGATACATTGATTGAAGTTTTAGAGACTGATACTGCAAATGCTCGACCACTTGTGAAAGTGGTCACAAAGGTCAGCAAATTGACTATAATGATGGAGGCCTTCAGTGAGGCCATCGAATGGTTTATTTTAATGGGGAAGTGGTAAAAATGGGAAAACAGGTTGAAGAGTTATGCAGTAATGCATAGGTTTTCAAAGGTCATCATGACCGAGCAAACAGGCTGAAGGTAAAAGGAGAAGAAATTGACTGTGAAGGTGAGAATGTGAGGTAACATTTTTGTGTATACTTGGAATGAGCAGATTGCTTCGAGGTTAGAATGAACAAAGATAACTGGGTTGGTCAATTAGTTGATGAAGACATGGAACAGTCATACACCATGAGGGTGAGACCTACAAGCAAAAACTCAAAGAGATCATTGAACGGGGACGCGAAGGCAATATTGGTGTTAATTTTTCATGAGTTGACTATGGGGGTCAATAATCAGTTATGTCAAAGATTCCAAATTTCTATATATGAATGGCTCCTCAAATCGGTTGGAAACAAGGCCGTTTGAGAAAGGCAATTTTTCAAAACAGTGTGTAAATACTCTAGGAGCAGATAAAGATATGCAGAGGCATTCTTTACGTCAACGCATCACATTCTTCATTCAGCTGAGGCTCTAATCCAAAGTGACTTGCAGGAAGTGAATTTGAACAAGAGGGAACAGAACCAGAACAGCAAGAACAAAGAAGGGATTTCTCCTTCTAAGAAAACAACATTTATGAGTATCATCCAGGTGCTAATTCTTCAGTTGTAGTAGTAGGTAGGTATGTGTGTTTATTATGTTCATTAGGGAACTCCTTCCACCATCAGGTGAACATCAGGTGTCAGGACAAATGATGACTTTGTTGGGAGTTTAGCTCCCAGTAGGAGAAACAATAGGCAGATGCTGAGATGGGAGTGAATTAGGGACGAGGATAGATTCCAGAGGGGATGCAGAGGTTGAAAGGTGATGGCGACTCATGGTCGAGGAGGGAGTGAGCAGACCTCCCTAAAACAACAACTGATAAGAGGAGGAATCCTGGGGAAGTGTCGGAGCCATAAAATCCATCCACAGGTTGTATGTCATCTAAGAGTCATTTAAGAATCACACACGGTTGGTATGGGGGGAATTATTTCACTAGGATAAATTTACTGACACATTTTTCCTCGAATACATGTGCATGGCAATTGTTAACTATGTTTTGCTTTTCAGTAGGAACAGGCGACTCCAATGCGAGACGGTCCAGATCGGCAACGACACCCAGTAGAAACGGCGTTGTGGGAGTTTTACGACGTTGTTAGATAAGCCAGGAGGTGGCCTGGGGTTGATTAGCATCACCAAAGGCTATGTGAAGGGATGCTTTTACACCTACCTCAACATGAGGGACTGGGGGAGAACAGAATATAACTAGAGTATCTGCCGATTTGGGAACATTATTGCATGCAGTGAAAACACAATCATAAGATTCTAAACAACAGAGATGTGTAGATGACATTGATTTAAGGTGTTAAGAAGAACAATCAGTCTTTCTATCAATGAAACTTCTCACGAATTGATTGGAATGTTTTTAGGAAAACACTAGATGTTAGAGTTTAGCTACTCAAGTGGCATTTTACGGATAACAGCAGACGATGGCCAACGCAGGGATATCCAACCTGAACTTTTCTTCCTGGAACGAATGTGTAATGACATTGCTCTTCTCATTCACAGGCACAAGGACTGATGAGACACACAGATGATACAATTACTCCACATTAAAAGAAATAGCTAAACCTGGGAAATAAGTGGGTAAAAGGTTGAGTTCCAGTTATGTTTAAATATGCACACACTAGATGGTAGAACTTGTTTGCTTGAAGAGTTTGGTAAACCAGAAGAAAGAGCAACATGAATTGGGAGAACACACACACACGCACACACACACACTCACACGCACATCTAGACACACCTACACACACGCACACACATAGCTGCACCACTTGTGCTTCTCTATTCAACAGCCGATTGAGGAATCTTGTCCTAATGGGACCTCCGGTTAGCAGAGTAGTCTGCTCACAGGAACTGAGGTGATCCGAGGTTCAAGGAGGGAGCGTGAAGCTTAATCACACGTCTAGGATGACAGCTACGTGTCATCTGACCAAACCGCTGACAACAACAGATGTTCCAACAGAGGAACATCAAGGAGGAGAAGTATAGGCACACACATACAACGAAGGAATCCACAAACACTGAGCTAATGTGGCACACCATTTCCAGATTAGAGAAGGAACGGGAACTGCTGGGACACTTGATAAACACATATGATAAGAATGTTCAAACAAACATACGCCAACGATATTACAGTAACAGAACTTGAGGATTTTGAATTCAGAGCGGCTATTCGGTTGCAATGACCAAGCATCACCAAGATAAAACTAAGCAGCATTAGACACATTCACGGGGGAACATTTGGACAGAAGGAGGGGAGAGCGGTTTTGGCTTATCACAGTTCTAAATTAGATCCCATAGAACTAGGACAAGTAGGCTGCACCAGACATTTGGCCGCAATAGCTCGAGCGGTACAGAAGACTGCATACTTGGTAATGTGTCATCCTTTGAAGGTCCACACAGACCACGGTGTTGTAGCTTATCTAGACACACAAGCTTTCACTCTGACAGCTATGAGAGGGGCTAGGATATCTGGTATATTGACCCAGCCCCATCTCTCTTTCACATCAGAAGGTGTGAATATGACATCTGGATTGCCACCTACTGAGGGTGGTCATGACTGTGCAGAAGTAGCTAGGAAGGAGACGAAGGTGACGAACGCAGAGACAGCCGCCAGCCAAGGGAAGCAGGTTCCAGTCATACCGCCAGGAAGCTGGGTGTGGATTAAGGCCCATAAACGCAAGTGGAGTGATCCAAGGTGGACCGGTCCTTGGGAGGTAGTATTGGCAACGTCACACTCGGTAAAGGTGAAAGGTAAAGCGGGAGCCACTTGGCATCATCTCACACATTGTGCACCTGCTAAGGCACCAAGCCAAACCCTTGCGGAGACCCGATTAAATACCAGGCAAGTTAATTCAGAGCCAAAAGACACAGGAGGGAACAAAGCAGCAGAAAATGTCTCGCCCACAGCGTAAGTATCAGTTGGTAGTAGGGGGTTCAAGTTCAGCTCGGGGAAGTGCAGCTGTTCACACAGGTGACGATGACATGACGTCTGTAAGTGATCTATCCCATCCCAGTCGACAAGATGTTTCCTTACCACCTAACATCCAACCAGCAATTGCTCTCACGTTGACATTCAAGGAAAATATATCTGCATCTGTTCAATTTGATTATTGTGATATTGCAGCCTGCGGAGTCCGAGACCTCAGGTTTTGGAGGTCGGACCAATACTTGTGTTCCACCACCAACCGATGTGGACCAGGAGTCAGGTTTGGTAAGCCAGTGGAGCAGTACGGCTGTGACTGCGAGGAGGCAGAATGGAAGTTCGCACACACTGGTAGATGAAGTCATCTAAAACTGGTCCTAAACCTGGGCTGCAAACCCGTTTAACGATGCGGAAAAACCGGTATCCAGATTTGGCTAAATGTGGGGGAGGGTTGTGCAATTCACTAATAATCACATTGAAAAATCCAGAATTGGGGGACAGTGGACTATACGTGTTGAAAGGAGGGACATACGATATTGAAAGCCCACAAGGGTTGTTTAAGATTGTTGTTAAACCCTCTGCTAACAAACAGGAATCCACTGCTGATCAGGTTGGAGCTGAAGCTGACACTTCTTGGGAGGGTGTGGTAAGACGGGAAACTGGATTCTCGGAGTCTAATCTATGGCTCCAATGGGTACAGTATACTGCCACAAACATGCACAGTACAGATTGTATAGTGTGTTCTCAACCTAGGCCTATGCCCACTCCTGTACGTTCCAGATTCAGACCAATAAGTCCTATATTCAAATGTATACTGGAGCTCTTTGTCCTGCAGACTCAGCCTGTCCACCATACTTGTCTAGAGTTCCAATGGGATTATCCGCCAGCTACCTTGAGCACGCCACCTCAATTTATGGTTCCAGATGGTACATTTGATTGCATAGTATCAGAGATAACGGGAGGGATAAAAGTAGGTGACATTGCAGGAGTAAACTGTACCACAGTTCAGTTTGCTAATGTCACTCGATATTCAAGTGTGTTGAATCAGACGATTCCCAGAGCTGACCTCTGGTGGTGGTGTGGAACTAAGGTTATTTATCCAACGCTGCCAGCTAATTGGACGGGTACTTGTGCATTAGTGCAGCTTATCATGCCATTCTATGTCTTTCCAGTGAAGGAGACCACATTTCAAGACTTGATTTCACCACATCCTCACGTCGCCAGGAGAGCGAAGAGATCCACTAGTCCTGCGGGCTCATTTGATAGTCATGTGTACTTAGATGCCATTGGGGTGCCCAGAGGGGTGCCTGATGAGTTTAAAGCCAGGAATCAAATTGCGAGCGGCATAGAATCCTTTTTCTTCTGGTGGGTGACAATCAATAAAAATGTAGACTGGATTAATTACATATACTACAACCAGCAGCGATTCATAAATTTCACCCGGGATGCCAAGACAGGGCTCCACGAGCAGTTGGATAAGACTAGTTTGATGGCATGGCGAAATAGAATGGCACTGGACATGATCTTGGCAGAGAAGGGAGGAGTCTGTAGAATGTTTGGATCTGCCTGTTGTACTTTCATTCCCAATAATACAGCGTCTGACGGATCGGTGTCCAAAGCACTGGCTGGACTGACAGCTCGAACCAGCAGCTGGCAGACAACTAAGGCGACGACAATCCTCTCACCAACGGGTTTGTCAGTATTATAGCACAACGGAAAAGTGCATTCCTGTCTGCGTTAACCCTTCTTGTGTTACAGTCATGATCTAGTCCACTACGGATGAAGCTGCATCTCCTGCATCCTTGGATTCCTGCAGGGATTGATCGATATTGTGTTTAGTGAGACTAGCATACAGGGAAATCGGTAGCGAGTAGATGATGAGGGACAATCACTGTTGACGGATGTGACTGTATGATAATTTTTCTGTCTTTGAGGGATGCTCACAGTGAACTGTGAGCAAGGAGGGAATTGTTAGGGATTTAAGCCAGAAGTGCACCCCTAGTCAGGAAATTATAGTACGTGTAATAATGTTTAGTGTTAGAATTATAGTTTGTGTGATGTTAGATATTAGTTATTACATTAACATGTTAGATGAAGTGAATGCAATTTCAATCAAACACAATTCATAGTCATTTAAATCATATACACACTGCACACATTAACATTCTGTTACAATGTGATGTTAAAACCTGGGGACGGATGCCAATTGCCGTTCTTTATGGATTTCTCCCAATTTTATCCCCAAGGAGGGTTTTTTGGGAGTTTTTTCTCCTGTCAGGTAATAAAATGAACAACTTATTGCGAGGCAGCCAACTGAGGCAAATGTCTTGAGAATGGAACCACATGAACTGTCTTAGATCTTATGATGAAGTGTGATGAACGGTGATCATTAATGATGGGTTGTTGTAATGAAAGTATACTAGTTATAAGATGAAGACTTAAACGATGTATGCTTTGTTGGGTTCACTCATTGAGGCATAAAGCCACTGTATCTACATTGAGTGCATTGGAATTTGAGGGACAGCTAGGACAGAGAGGTTTCAGGTTACAGCTGCAGCTTCACACCTCGACGTGAAGGGGACAATGGAGGAGGTGACCCTTTGGAGAAGAGGCCAATGACATTCAAATGCACCAAAGAAGACACACCTCAAGAGGTTTCAAAGGACCATGGCGGGGAAAAGACTGTTAGAACTTCTCCTGCAGCCGCGTTGATAAGTCACTTCAGACTTGCTCAGAGGATTCTCTATTTCGCGAAATATTCCACTGTTCGCTTAGTATTTCACTTTGTAATTGTAATCCCTATTACGTTGTTCAGTTATTAAATAACTTTTGATTTTTGAATTTAAACGAATTGACTCATTCGTGTCCTCGTTTCCGGCCGGGACGAGAACAAAGGATTGAGTCCTCCCTCGAGAGCTTCCGAAACCTTAACAGTAGTTGACTGACAGACACCCAGAGCATGGTGATCTGTGTCGATTGTCTACAACCAAGAAGACCAAGAATAAGTGTATAACTATCCTCTCCTCTGTTCTATCTTTCTCAATTCTCCGCTTTAGTTTAGCAAAAAGAAAAAAAGAAAGGACAAGACACGATCCCATTATTGGCCTGGAAAGGAGGCAAGATGAGGAGGCTGATCCAGGAGACGTTCTCCAACAGCTGGGGTGATCTCTGAAGAGATCAGAAGGGGGAATTGTGAGATGCATGTACTGATAAAATATATTATAACAATGTTTTGTGCTAAAGCCGTGTCTCTAGTGTCTTTGACCCTGACGCGCAATAAGCAGCATGATACAAAATGTTAGTTTGTTTCGTTAGCTGTGTCCTGAGAAGGGAGGACGGTGAACTCGAGCTCATAGACTCTTCAAAACAAAGGACTTCTGTACATATCTTATTCGGTACGAAAGTTCCGGATCCATGTTTTTACTTTATGTCAATTAATTATAATTTGCACCGGCCACTGAGGAGGATCTTGTGTGTGTGTGTGTGTGTGTGTGTGTGTGTGTGTGTGTGCTATGCACACTATGCACTTATTGTACGTCGCTTTGGATAAAAACGTCCGCTAAATGACATGTAATGTAATGTAATGCTACCCTCAGCTTCACCTGGGTTCTTATCTCAACCTGCTTTGCAGCTTCTCGTAACTGGCACGGAGAATGTCCTCCACATGTGTATAAAAACTCAGCGTTTTTAATGCTCGGAGACGTCATTACGCCGAGCGCTGAGATACGTGCTGGTGTGTTGGACCTCCTGCTTGCAAGCAAACAGGATAAATAAATTTTAACTTTTTGACTTTAATTGATCAACGTGTTGCGATCCTTCTTATCAGCCAACTCGGGGGGATCGGAGATCCTGACACTGCTCTAACAACTCGCTAAAACTGAATCCTAAGACGTGAATCCTCTAAAGTGAAAGTGAAGCTCAGGGAGAATGGTGGTGTGATGGAAGTTGTGCCGTTAACTCGGCCGATGTTAGCTTGCTCTTCACAGATGAGGTAACGTTCCCTACGAGCTAGCCGAGCTAACGTTAGCTAGCTAAATGCCCAACATTGAGACCGTAGTGATCCGGTCAAATATCGTCGTCATGGAGATGATGTAATTCAACATGTCAGCCGCAGTCACTTGGTGACAATCGATGAGCACGCTATCCATGGTGGAAGCTGTAAAGAGGGAAATCCAACATGGAGGCAAAGCTTTATGAAATATAAATATCAGAATCACTCTCTCAGCAGCACCTTCTCCTGCTGATACTCAGACAGATGTTCTGCAGATGCTGCACAGTGAGACCATCATAGACGCGGTTCTGCTCTCCTTGTGCGTATTTAGCTCGCTACACAATTCAGCAGTAAGACAAACTCCTTTTAAACGAATACGGGAGTCAGGACGTAGCGTCCAAGCTCCAGATGCACTGAACTTTGACAGAATATACTAATGGAGAAAATAGGACTAAAATAGGACTTCTATGCTAAACAAATACTTGCAGACTTTTGAAGGCTTTAACACATGAAGGACGGCAGCAGATAAATTTCCTGAGAACTTCCTCTTTAGAGCCAATGTTGGTTCAACATTCATTTTGAAAGGGACAGTGTGGAGTCCACAGTGTTGAGATGCTACAGTAAATGGAGACCCACCTATATTCCATTATTTATGTATTTGATTTTCTAATTATTTGTTCATTAAACTAGCATATGTTCTTTTGCGAAGAGATACTCTGTAAATCTGTTGGTAAGTGAGAATGAGTTATGCTCAAACAAGCACTGAGGTCACCAAAGGGGTCATTGTTTTAGGAGTCAAGCGGGAGATGATTTTGCACGCTTGGGAGAAGTAAGGAAAGAAGGAAAATAGTGAGCTAAAGTGTACCTGTGTATCTGATGCGCACTTCTTACCTGTTCTAACGGAGGAATAAAGCACTTCTTAAAAACTAACGCACGCCTCACGTCTGTCCATGTGTGCTACATTCCTACTGTGATGATCCTTCAAGACGCTTTGAACAGATTGTTTCTTTTTGTTGTTTATTAACCAACATGCTGTCTGTTTGATTGTTGTTACTGTTAATTAATAGGACAACACACACTGGGGGCAGATGACGAGCAACTAACCGTCCAATAGCCTTTCATCAAAATGTTTCTTATTGTCCACCATATGCTCATGTTATAATCATGTCTGGGGAATTTTGCAAGTAGGGATATAGCTATATTTATATATCCAGGTAGTAATAATTTGTGTTCTATGGGTGTGTGTTACTAAATGTCCCTGGTCTGTGAGAATGTGATGTGAATGGTTAAAAACTACGAATAAATGAATCAACATCATTGATTAGGCTCATTAAGGCTAATGTTCCCTATCTACTCTGTCTGTATTTAAGGTCTGATGTGGGACACAAACAGTTTGATGAGTCTCTGGTAGTTTGAGGTCAGCTTGGTGTGTCACATTAACCAGGCTGAGAGTTTGACAGAGAAAAGGTTTCCAGCTCTACCTCCTTTAACACACTCATGGTATGTGACTGCAGCAGGCCTCTTCATACCTGAGAGTCTCCAGTGTGCAGTGTGGACTCTTCAATCCAGCAGACAGCAGCTTCACTCCTGAATCCTGCAGGTGGTTGTTACTCAGATCCAGCTCTCTCAGACTAGAGGACTGGGAGCTGAGAACTGAGGACAGAGTGTCACAGCTTCTCTCTGAGAGGTTACAGCCATCCAGTCTGAAGAGAGAACAATCAACAAGAAGAAAGATAACATTATTGTTATGAAATGAAATCTTCTTTGATGTATTTGAACTAAAATAAAATCAGTAGGACCAAAGAAAATGTATTTAGCTCCATATTAAACAAGAGGAACAATTTATAGTAAGTACTGTAGTATCAATATCAGGATGAGGCAGGGATAGTTAATGTTGTTTATTAGACCTAAATACAGAATTAGGCTTCTCTATCCTCTATTTGACTTATTTTAAAGAAAGATGAAGAGAGAGAACAAAGTGAGTGTTAATGAGAAATTAATCTTTTTTGTGTGATCTTGTGTTTTTTACATCCTGAATGACAAATAAACAACCATCAGACAAAAAAGTATTGAGTCTCTTTTCCTACTCTATTATCCTTTTCATCCATTAAATACATCAAAACAAAACATAACAAAGCTTGAGAGGAACAACAGGATGTACCTGTGATGTTTTTTTGTGAAGGAACATTGTGTTTCAGACTGTCTATTTTTTCCATCTCCATCTTCAACCGCTTATCCGGGGTCGGGTCGCGGGGGCAACAGCTCCAGCAGGGGACCCCAAACTTCCCTTTCCCGGGCCACATCTACCAGCTCTGACTGGGGGATCCCAAGGCGTTCCCAGGCCAGTGCAGAGATATAATCTCTCCACCTAGTCCTGGGTCTTCCCCGGGGCCTCTTCCCAGCTGGCCGTGCCTGAAACACCTCCCTAGGGAGGCGCCCAGGGGGCATCCTCACCAGATGCCCAAACCACCTCAACTGGCTCCTTTCGACGCAAAGGAGCAGCGGCTCTACTCCGAGCTCCTCGCGAATGGCTGAGCTTCTCACCCTATCCCTAAGGGAGACGCCAGCCACTCTCCTGAGGAAACCCATTTCGGCCGCTTGTACCCGTGACCTAGTTCTTTCGGTCATGACCCATCCTTCATGACCATAGGTGAGGGTAGGAACGAAGATTGACCGGTAGATCGAGAGCTTTGCCTTCCGGCTCAGCTCTCTTTTCGTCACAACGGTGCGGTAAAGCGAGTGCAATACCGCCCCCGCTGCTCCGATTCTCCGGCCAAACTCACACTCCATCTTCCCCTCACTCGTGAACAAGACCCCGAGGTACTTGAACTCCTTCACTTGGGGTAAGGACACATTCCCTACCTGGAGTAGGCAATCCATCGGTTTCCTGCTGAGAACCATGGCCTCAGATTTAGAGGTGCTAATCCTCATCCCGACCGCTTCACACTCGACTGCGAAACGCTCCAGTGAGAGTTGGAGGTCACAGACGGAAGATGCCATCAGGACCACATCATCTGCAAAAAGCAGCGATGAGATCCGCAGCCCCCTGAACTGTAGACCCTCCTCCCCCCGACTACGCCTCGATATCCTGTCCATGAAGACCACAAACAAGATTGGTGACAAGGCGCAGCCCTGGCGAAGGCCAACCCCCACCGGAAACGCCTTCGACTTACTGCCGAGCACCCGAACACAGCTCTCGCTTTGGGCGTACAAGGATTGGATGGCCCCAAGCAAGGACCCCCTCACCCCGTACTCCCGCAGCACCTCCCACAGTATCTCTCGGGGGACCCGGTCATACGCCTTCTCCAAGTCCACAAAACACATGTAGACTGGTTGAGCATACTCCCAAGCCCCCTCTATGATCCTGGAAAGAGTGAAGAGCTGGTCCGTTGTTCCACGACCAGGACGAAAACCGCATTGTTCCTCTTCAATCCTTGGTTCGACTATCGGCCGAACCCTCCTTTCCAGCACCTTAGAGTAGACTTTACCCGGGAGGCTGAGTAGTGTGATACCCCTGTAATTGGCACACACTCTCTGGTCCCCCTTTTTAAAGAGGGGTACCACCACCCCGATCTGCCACTCTTTTGGCACTGTCCCAGACTTCCACGCAATGTTGAAGAGGCGTGTCATCCAAGACAACCCCCCAACACCCATTGCTTTTAGCATCTCTGGACGGATCTCATCAATCCCCGGGGCTTTGCCACTGTGGAGTTGTTTGACTACCTCAGTGACTTCCACCAAGCTAATTGACGATGATCCCTCCTCCGCCTCCAGCTCCGCCTCCACCAAAGAGGGCGTAGTAGTTGGATTCAGGAGTTCCTCAAAGTGTTCCTTCCACCGCCCGATAACCTCCTCAGTCGCGGTCAACAGGGTCCCATCCTTACTGTACACAGCTTGGATGGTTCCCCGTTTCCCCCTCCTGAGGTGCCGGATGGTCTTCCAAAAACACTTTGGTGCCGACCGAAAGTCCTTCTCCATAGTTACCCCGAACTCCTCCCATACTCGCTGCTTTGCCTCCATCACGGCAGAGGCTGCTGCCCTTCGAGCCTGTCGGTACACTGCAACTGCCTCTGGAGTCCCACCGGATATCATAACCCGGAAGGCCTCCTTCTTCAGTCGGACGGCTTCCCTGACCACCGGTGTCCACCACGGAGTTCGAGGGTTACCGCCCCTTGATGCACCTAAGACCTTGAGGCCACAACTCACCGCCGCGGCTTCAGCAATGTCTATTTTTTAAGCTACTGAATTTGTTTTGTCTAAAAGGTTCTTGTAATGTCAGGGAAACAAACATACATTCACAAAAGGGCCAAAGTTTTGTCCCTGAGATTACTTCCTCTGTTTACAAAGTTCTGGTTTATTTCCTGGTGAAAAAGATTTTTATGAAACCTGAAATCTTAAACAAATAATTTTAAGAAGGGAGCTGATAGTTTAGACACACATTTAAATCATTGAAGACAAACCCATTTTCCTCAATTAGTGATATTATCACGTAGCATAAATAAGAAGATTAATAGGATGACACTGTTATGTTTTATTGTGAATGAACATTGTGTTTCAATTCCATGTAGCATGGCTGTAAATAAAGACACCAAGTGGACATTAATTGGATCCTGACCTGAGCGTCTCCAGTTCACAGTGTGGACTCTTCAATCCAGCAGACAGCAGCTTCACTCCTGAATCCTGCAGGTGGTTGCTACTCAGATCCAGCTCTCTCAGACTAGAGGACTGGGAGCTGAGAACTAAGGACAGAGCGTCACAGCTTCTCTCTGAGAGGTTACAACCACTCAGTCTGAAGAGAGGGATGAAGAAGAAGCAGTAAGTATAAAAGATGGCAGCATGTTTAAGTTCTGATGTAGGAATCTAACTCTCTCTGTACTTACAGAACTTTGTTGGAGGCTTTGACCACTGGCAGCAGCCTCAGAAGAGCCTCCTCTGAAGCAGAGTATTTCTTCAGGTCAAACACCTCCAGATCTTCTTCTGATGACAGTAAGATGAAGACCAGAGCTGACCACTGAGCAGGAGACAGTTCTTCTGTAGAGAGACGTCCTGATGTAAGGGACTGTTGGATCTCCTCCACTAGAGAACCATCATTCAGTTCATTCAGACAGTGGAACAGATTGATGCTTTTCTCTGGAGACACATTCTTACTGATCTTCTTCTTGATGTACTGGACTGTTCTCTGATTGGTCTGTGAGCGACTTCCTGTCTGTGTCAGCAGACCTCGTAGGAGAGTCTGATTAGTCTCCAGGGAAAGACCCAGGAGGAAGCGGAGGAACAAGTCCAGGTGTCCATTAGGACTCTGTAAGGCCTTGTCAACAGCACTCTGGTAGAGATGCTTTGGTTCAGGTTTGACTCTAAAGACTTTAGACACCAGGGAGTTTTTTTGTTCTTCTGACAGCAGATTGACACCAGAGCTGAAGAAGGTCAGATGGACATGAAGAGCAGCGAGAAACTCCTGAACACTCAGATGGACGAAGCAGAACACATTGTCCTGGTACAGTCCTCTCTCCTCTCTAAAGATCTGAGTGAACACTCCTGAGTACACTGAGGCTGCTCTGATATCGATGCCACACTCTGTCAGGTCGGATTCATAGAAGATCAGGTTGCCTTTCTGCAACTGATCGAAGGCCAGTTTTCCCAGAGACTCGATCATCTTCCTGCTCTCTGGACTCCAGTGTGGATCCGTCTCAGCTCCTCCATCGTACTTGACCTTCTTCACTTTGGACTGAACCACCAGGAAGTGGATGTACATCTCAGTCAGGGTCTTGGGCAGCTCTCCTCCCTCTCTGGTATTCAACACGTCCTCCAGAACTGTAGCAGTGATCCAGCAGAAGACTGGGATGTGGCACATGATGTGGAGGCTTCGTGAGGTCTTGATGTGAGAGATGATCCTGCTGGCCTGCTCCTCATCTCTGAACCTCTTCCTGAAGTACTCCTCCTTCTGGGGGTCAGTGAACCCTCTGACTTCTGTCACCATGCCAACACACTCAGGAGGGATCTGATTGGCTGCTGCAGGTCGTGTGGTTATCCAGAGGCGAGCAGAGGGAAGCAGCTTCCCCCTGATGAGGTTTGTGAGGAGCACATCCACTGAGGCCGACTCTGTGACATCAGTCAGGATCTCATTGTTGTGGAAGTCCAGAGGAAGTCGACACTCATCCAGACCGTCAAAGATGAACACAACCTGGAACTCTTCAAACCTGCAGATTCCTGCTGCTCTGGTTTTACTGAAGAAGTGATGAACAAGTTCCACCAAGCTGAACTTCTTCTCTCTCAGCACATTCAGCTCTCTGAAGGTGAATGGAAATGTGAACTGTATGTCCTGGTGGTCTTTGTCTTCAGCCCAGTCCAGAGTGAACTTCTGTGTTAAGACTGTTTTCCCAATGCCAGCCACTCCCTTAGTCATCACTGTTCTGATTGGTTCCTCTCCTCCAGCTGAGGCTTTGAGGAGGTCTTCTTGTCTGATGGTTGTTTCTGGTCTGGCTGGTTTCCTGGATGCTGTTTCAATCTGTCTGACCTCATGTTCTTTATTGACCTCTGCAGTCCCTCCCTCTGTGATGTAGAGCTCTGTGTAGATCTCATTCAGAAGGGTTGGGTTTCCTGCTTTAGCGATCCCCTCAAACACACACTGGAACTTCTTCTTCAGGTTGGATTTGAGTTCACGCTGACAAACTGCAATAAGAAGTCCTGAATGAAGACAACAAAGAAGATCAATGAGTCAAAGAATAGATTTCAACATGTCCTTTCCTCAGAGAATGACTATGAATATATTCTGTCCATCTCTGGAGACATTAGTGAAGGTCTCATGTATCAGCATTGTAAGTCTGTAGAGAAATCCTCTTACTGCTCTGCAGACGCTCAGCCAGCTCCTCCTGCTTCATTCTCCTCAGAAAGTGCACTGAGATCTTCACAAAGGCCTCTCTGCTCCTCCTCTGCTCTTCATCCAGCTCCTCCTCATCCTCCTTCTCTAAGCATTCTGGGTAATCTGAACTCACAACCTTCTGGATCTTCTTCAGCTCGTTCTTCACAAAAGTGAGGATGTTCTCCTCCAGCAGCTGGAACAGAACATTCTATGAATGACACCAACTAGAACATGGAAGCCACCATCAGGTCCATGTTGGACAGACGGACAATCCTCTGGTCTACAAAGTGCAGCATGGAGATGATGTTGACCTGAGAGATGTTAAAGTAGTTGTACATGTACACACCATGAAGATGGAGTCCAGGTGTGTTTGATGCTGCTGGGCAGACGGACCTGTGGGAGCCTCTGAGCTCTCCTGGTCCTCTCTGTGGAGGAACATGAACCATCAGCTCACATGGTGTTTGGACCATCAACACCAATACAACTGGCTTCTGTCATGATTGATCATGATGGAAACCAGATGCTGAAGATTATCGATGATGGACAGTTTATTAGTTGAGTAACAGTTAGTCATCAGTTTCATCTGGTTTTAGTTCTTACTGTGGGTCATAAAAACAACGTCTGCAGACCTCTGCATCTGGTACAAAGTCCTATGAAACTCCTCCAAACCTCTTTAGTCCGTCCCCTGACCTCTAGAAGTCTCCTTAGATCTTCTGAAACTAGTCTTTGGACCTTTTCACAGAGTCTACTGATGATGCCTTTTGACAGAGTCTACTGACGATACTTTGTCCAAACCTCTGCATGGAGTCCAGAGACCACATCAGCTGGTCCACAGAGCACTGAGTTTATTCTAATCACATGTTCAGTCCCAGTCGTCTCCAGAAACCTGCAGCTGTCTCCAGATGTGACCTATGCTGATCCTGATTTGGAGGAACTAGCTCACATTGTGTTCACATTTGAGGATGTTTACAGTCAATGATTCACACTTAAACACACACAGACCAGTTAGATGATGGGTGTCTAACTTAAGGCCCAAGGGCCAAATCTGGTCTGCTTGTGGGTCCAGTGCAGCCCGCTGGATGATTTTACTATTGTGAGAATTACAGAAAGACACAAATTGCTTTTCTATAAAAGTAGCTGCTATTCCTAATGAGTCCACTGGGGATCGCAGTCTGTGAGTGAGCGCAAGTGTTAGACCAGGGGGACCAGGGGGACCAGGGGCCTCATTTATAAAAGCTTGCGTAGGATTTGCTCCAGAAGTGGCGTACGGATGAAACGTAGGACGTGCGTACGCACAGAAATATTCAGACTTATAAAACAACCTACGCAGTTTTCCCTTAATAAATCATAATCACTTCTAAAGGCAGCGCCGCTTTTGCGGCTTCAGTGGAAATGATCATTGGGAGGTTGAAAGGAGAAGTAAGATGCTCTTTGGAGGACACAGGTCGGACATCACTGATGCCAACAAGGCACCTGAGTGGCAAAAGGTTGCAGAGCAACGCTGCAGCCTCACGACCTCGGACCCAAATAAAGAAAAACTGGTCTGACATCAAAGTGGATGCAAAAAAGCGTTTAGTGCGCCATCGCCAAAGTGTGTCTCCATGGGGGGGAAAGGGGACACCGGAGCTGTCCCCTCCTGATGAGAGACTGGCGGCAGTGATTGGGGATCGGGGACAGGGTCTGGGCCAACATCGGCGTCAGGGGGTCGAGGCGCGTTTGGAAGCTGTGCCACATTATGTAGCACAGCACATGCAGCACGATGTTTCACACCTTTTCAAGAGTAAACAACAACCTCCTCCAGTGCAGTCGAGGCAGCGCCATCTGCCCTTAAACAGGCCGATGGTGCGCTGCACTACAGCGCCAATCCTTCCATGTGCCATGTCTTCTAAGAGCGCGAGATCAGCCATCAGCATTATTACGCATTGTGACGGCATCATGGCATTTTATTACCGTCCATCTGATTGCATCTGACAAGCAACAGCTGTGTTTAGAGGATGAATTTAATAACATGCCGATATTATTGCAGAACATATTTCACTTTTCTTTTTGAAAATGTGTTAATTTGTATTTCTGTTTGTTTTACGCTGCAGATCGATCAATCGGGTGTTCGTGTTATTAATGAGAGGCAGTATTGTCATTTCTTTTACAACAGTCTAGTTTTACACACTTTCACACACGTTTACGTGTTTCTTGCGTTTGCCGACGGTTCTCATTTCACCCGTTTTTGTGCGTACGC
This sequence comes from Gasterosteus aculeatus, assembly GCF_964276395.1. Lineage (NCBI taxonomy): Eukaryota > Metazoa > Chordata > Actinopteri > Perciformes > Gasterosteidae > Gasterosteus > Gasterosteus aculeatus. The sequence goes on along the minus strand of NC_135708.1, from coordinate 4,151,362 downwards.
GTGGGTCCGAGCTTGTGTGAAGGACATTTTTCCGTCAAGTTTGCTTTTTATAAAAACCAATTATTGCGTAGAGAGCGGCATACGCCTTCTTTTGTGCGTACGCAACGTTTATAAATGAGGCCCCTGGTCCTTCACCAACGCAGTGCTGGTAGATCACCTAACATTGAAGAAAGAACCACGTCAGGTCACCACGCATGCATCAGTGCAAGTCATGGAGTGAGGTAACCACCAAGAACGTCTGCAGTAACTTATTGTTGCTTGTTTCTTTACATGGATTCGTTTTGTGCTCCCGGTCTGCAGCGCTGTTGTTCCCTTGGTTACCGCTGCTGCTCGTTGTTATTATTCGGGCGATCGCCATGACTTGGATTGAAGCGTTGAATGACAAGTAGCTTGCGAGCTGATAAAGTGTGGGCTCCCCTGTGTTAGACCTTTTAGACCACAGCGTTCCTCCAGGCAGCAGCGCCCGCTTGGAAATGACGGCCCCCGTCGACCGGACCATTGCCTAAGATCATACTGGTCCGGCCCACTTGAGATCAAAGTGGACAGTATCTGACCCAAACCTAAGATGAGTTTGACACCCTGGAGTTAGATGAAGATAATGAGTTTTGTCATGATGGATCGTCATGGAAACAACACTTTAAACAATGAACAAACATTTCTGTAATTCAAAACTGAGGATGATTTTTCATCTGTTTAAGAACTTACTCTGGGTCATAAGAACGGCATCCACCTTTGAAGGTAATCCATCGACCAATAGACTGATCACTCTTCATGGACACACATTTGGGGTCAGGTCCAGATTGCAGACCAGGTTCAGGATCAGGTCCAGCTCCAGGTCCTGGTCTCTGATGGATCCTGGTTACACATGTATGTATTAAATGTATTGATCACAACATTAAAGCTACTCTCACATCGGGAATTAAGAATTAAAGCAAATAAAGCGTCTGTCTATGTCTAGCTGTATCTCACCCTTTTGTTGTGACACAATACTAATCATGGTTATTATTATTTTCTATCTTTCATCGTAGGCGTTGGACAACAGTACTTTCTGATTGATGTTGTCTTCATGGACAGATGCGAATACTTCCAAAGCCATTCTATTCTCTGTCAATCACAACAATGTGAGCGTGATGACGTCTGGGCCGTGGTGACTGATAATGCTGCTCACTGTCTGAAGGAATACAGGAGGCTCTGAGAGGAGTGTTGCCCAACAGCGTACATGTAACCTGCCTCTGCCATGTCATCACGCTGGTGGGTGAGACCTGGCAGCTCTGCAAATCATTCTCCATTGTGACATGGATGAGATCTGCCTGCTAGAAAGAGAAGATGGGTGCGCTTCCTCATCAGCAAGGAGTTTGTGCAAGCTAAGGCTCCGAGTTGCACTTGGAATTGAAGTTTACAATGTTTTTGATATTTCCACCAAAGTTAAGTTGAATTTCCAAAATGTTTTATTGTTTACTGCACGGGCTGTTGCAATTGTTATGCACCTTTGTTAGTGGATATTGACAGGACTATTCTTACTTAGTTTGATCTTACAAAGAACTAACGGCATTTTTTGTTCAGTCATGTATTTTGTTTAATTTAAACCAACAAATCTGAACCAACAAATTTTTTTTGAATGACTGTTCTGTTTGGACACAAAAGAAAAGATATTGCCATGTCTTTATCATGCAGCATGTTTTGGCCTGAAATAAGGTTCTATGTATGGACGTTTTCAGTTTTAACTGAATATATTGTCTACATTTCAGTTTTTAATTCATTTTCTCTGCGTAAAATGTTCAAAACCGAATTCTCAAAAATTAAAAAACAAAAAGAATTGTGGGAAAAATTAAACCGGAATTTGAGAAAAAATGAGACAGATTTTATAGGGCCCTACTTACTCTGTGTCATAAGAACGGCGTCCATCTTTGAAGTTAAACAGACGACCAATAGAATGATCACTCTTCATGGACAAACATCTGGGTTCAGGAGACTTTCCTCTCTGCTGATGTGAACTGAAAGAAACACTGAGATTACATCATCACATCATCATCTAATCATGAAGCATCAGCTCACATGGTGTCCGTCCTCACAGAGACCAAAATAAGGTAAAAGTCCATGACGTGAGGTCTGGATGTGGACCACATGACTCCCTGTAGTGGTTTAGGTCTACTGGTCCTGCTGGTCCCACTGAGAATCAACAGCTCAGTCTTTCAGCTCACTGTTTTCTTCACCAGTCAGTTTGGTTTAGTCCCAACAGGTCTCACCAAGTCCTCCATGGAGCTCTCCCTCCCTCACTGGACACTGCTGAAGGGCCCTGGAGCAAGAAATCCAGAACCTCCACCAGAGAGTCTGGTAGAAACACCTCATCATCAGCCTGAGACCCTCACCTTGCATCAACAGAGGGACGAACGTCTTTGAAGAATGGAGGAGGCTCCATAGACCGGTTACTCTTCATGGACACACAGCTGGGTCCAGGTCCAGGTCCGGGTCTCTGATGGGTCCTGGTCACACACATAGAAGCAGAGTCAGTGAGTCAGAGACGTTGGGACATGGAGAGGAGTGGAGGACAGTTGGAGATGGTCCTCTCACCTCTGAGCTTTGGTCTGGCTGTCATGTTCCCCACACAGAGGGGCTTCAGAGGGAGGGACTCCGTCATCTGGGTCCTCAGCCTGATTCATAGCAGAGTCCACACCTTCACACCTTCACAACAACCTGCTGGGAGAGCTCACACATTATTATCTTCATCAGGACAAACACACAGAGCTCATTCACCTCAACACTAAAACTCTCATGGGACACTTTGTGTTATTGTCTTCTGTTAAAGTTTAGACTTCTGGAGAAAGACAAACTGTCTTTTACCTTCTTTAAACCCTGTTAACATGTCAAGAGACGTCATTTTAAATGCTCATCCTTTCAACGTAGTGTTTTTCAAGATGAATGTTATCACTCTTCATCCAGCAGATGGAGCTGTGCTGTTTCTCCTCTTGATCTCCTTCAGAGTCCAGAAGTCAGTAAAACACAGACCAGTTAGGGGACATGTAGCTGCCCTGATGGGAAACACTGTGGTTACCATGGTAACATGGGAAAGCTTTCTATTGATGTGATGGTGGTTCACCATGTGATCAGTTAGTAAAAGGTTGACTACAACCTGCTGATCAATGAGAGAAAAACTGAAGACTAAAGAAAACAAACACAGTCAAACAATAAAAAGTGACTAAATGTGTTTAAAGCAGATGAAGAAATGAACATGAAGCTTTGTGGACTTAAAGGACTGAAGCAGCAGGTGAGACAAACAGAGCGTCTCTCAGGTGTGTTTCAGGAACAAAGGCCCAGGTGAGCTCTGTGGTCCCTGCTGGGTCCTAGTGCCCCTCCGTCTGCTACCTTCCCCTCCTCATCAGTAACAGTCCTCACAGACCCCAGATCAGACTGAGCTCCTCTTCTTCATCACAGCGTCATCATTCAGACTAACAGCAGCTTCTCTCTGCCTGCTCACACAGGCGCCATCTTGTTTCCCAGCTTTAAACCATCACACCTTCACAAGCATCAATGATGTCATTCAACCAATCACAGCTGCACTTACTGAGCTTGTAGACATGAACTTCCTCAGTGAGCAGCTCTCTTCTGTCCTCAGCAGGTCCGGGTTAGAAAAGGAGCTCCGTGCTTCACTTCAGCTTCCATCAGACGGAGTGAAGTGACTTCTTATCAGCTTCTTATCTTTTATCACAGAGGGTGGGTCCTCACGTCAAGTCCAAAGTCTGACTGGTTGACTGATTCTCAGTCTGAGCTGTTAACAGGGTCAAAGGTCCTCGTGAACAGAATCCTCCTCACGGCTCAACAAGAGTCTTTCAGGATCTAAACCAGCATCTGTGGAACGATCCTTTCACCTTGTAAAGAGTTGCTATGACAACAGACTGGATGCTGTTGTTGGACCAGATGGTTCAGAGGACCCGTGCACGCCCCTCTTTGTCACCTGGTCTTCTTCTACATGTAGACTAGTAGGGAACACGTGATGAAGCAGAAACCTTTGTAACAAATGTAGTGAAGAGTTTATATTGAATAAAAACATCCACTAAGACAACAGAGTCTGAGCTGAGAGTGTTTTTATTCTTCACTCCACTTTGATGATCAGGTTGAACCTGTTGGGGCGGAACAACTTCCCCACGTATCAGTCTGAAGCCGCCTGCCAAATCACAAAGGACATGTTGTTACATGCAGTGTTCTACTTCCTCATCAAATGGCACCTTGAACCCTCTGGCTCATATACCTGCTGTGCAAAGGATTGTGGGTAAGAACAGCCAGTAAAGCAGCCTGCTTGCACACAGTAAGATGTGACTGAATGTAGAACACAAACTGTAATTCCGCCAGCTTCTGTCATTGATCATCATCACACACCACCACAACAACAGCAGCCCTGAAACGACCAGGAAGGACCGGACTTCAACATGGAACAGCACACACATGGTTACGCATCACAAACGCTGCGTTCCATCACACAATACTGGTTTCTATAGAAACAGGGAGGCAGCTTCCCTCCCTGCGCTCACTCACACACACAGCAGGATGACATACAAATCCAGCTTTTTAGACCTCAACAGTGGAAGCCCTGTTGGAATAGGAGGTGAATTTGTGCTGCTGCCTCGAGCCCGTCTGGATTCACATCACATCTGCGTTCAATTCCAAGCAAACCTCCTTCTGTTTTATATTAACCATTATATGGTTTAAAGGATTCATGGGTTCATGCATTAGCATCATCAACAGAGGTGTCAAGTAACCAAGTACAAATACTTTGTTACTGTACTCAAGTAGAAATGTTGGGTATCTATACTTTACTGCAGTATTTCTTTTTCAGACCACTTTTTACTTCAACTCTTTACACTTTCACGCAAATATCTGTACTTTCTACTCCTCACATTTTAAAAACAGCCTCGTTACTTCCGGCTTGTCGCAGTTCAACAACACAAAGACAAAAAAACGAGATAAATCCAGATAAACGTCGCTATGCGGACAGTGAGTGTGATTGTGGTTGGATGAGAATATAAACATTTAGCATCCAGACACCCGGTTGGTTTTCGCCTCCTCCTCTTCCTCCTCCTCTTCCTCACGCAGAGTCCATGTAACGTTAGATGAGCATCTTCATGACCGTGGGTTTGTCCTAAATGTTTGATTGAGAGTCCGGCACAACACAGCGACTTGCAAGCAGCGTATTAAATAAAGTGACGTGTGTCTTAATGCGGCTTTGGAAATGAACACAAAGGGATTCTGTATTTGCTCGTGAAGCCTGAACATTCTGCTTATGTTGTAAACTTGTAAATATAGTCAAGAAGAGTGCTTTGCAAAGGCGTCTGTTCTCTAATCTCCGTGCTGCTGAGGGAGAAGAACACACTGGGCTACTGGACCATTCTGAGGTGCGACGGCTTTCACGGGGAACTACGCAAATCTATTGGGGAGTTTTGACTTTTCCAAAAGCGCACAGAGCTGGCTGCACTTTTCACTGACAATGTGTCACCAAACTTTCATATCTTGCTGACGTTTTCGCCGAGTTGAACCAACTAAACAGTTCCATGCAAGGTGGCAATACACACGGCATCAGCTGTGTGACAGAATGGAAGGCTTTCTCATCGGGGAGGGAATATCTTCCATGTTTCTGTCAGTGGATGAGCTGGGGGATTCTGCTGTGCTCTCGCCTCCCGCAACACGCGCAATTCTTGTGGAGGCGCTGGAAGGACAATGTGGGAAGTACTTTTCTGAGGCTGACTCCCGGCGCAGGGACAAGGCTTGGAGACAGTTTCCATCCAGAGACAACGCAGCAGACGGCACACGCCTGACAGTGACAGAGGAGGATCAGCTCATCCAACTATCCACTGACCGTACGTTCAGAAACATTTACCAAACCAAACCACACAGTTCTGGATCTCTGGCCACAAAGACTTTCCACAACCAAAAGCAAGGATGAGCCTTTTGCCCTTTGCAACAACTTATCTTTGCCAAAGTGGATTTTCCTCCCTCACCTACCTGACAAACCAATCCAATCTAATAGTGATGAGATGTCGACTAATTCATGATTGACAGACTATGCAGACAACCCCCCCCAGAGAAAACAACAACAACAAGTCAAGAGTCAGAATCTCCCGCAGTGGAGGGAGGAGAAAAGCTGGAAGGAGAAGGCGTCCAATCACAGATGAATACTGGCAAGGCGCAGTAGAAGGAAACAAAGGGCCCCTTGCAGCAGACTCATAACACACTGTGTGATACGCGGCGTAACGCAGTGTGTGTTCATCTGCAGCTACACTTTGGGCTCCCACGTCTTGGTCCAGGGTAACGGATCAGACTCAAGAGCTTTTGTGGGAAGAAATGCGTAAATATGAGCCGTCATTGGCGGACTATGAGGACGCCGGATGGCCTCTGATTCATGGAGGGAGATCTCCACCAACGAGGGAACAAAGTCGTGGAGGAAAATACGGGACAAACGTGTCCTTGATGAAAAGCAGCAGTGTGGATGCACGGGGCAATAAAGTCTATGATCAATAAATAAAGCCACCAGCGACTTCCACACACAAAGACGTGACTCTCCAGGTCGTCTTCAACAAAACACGTGACTCCACCTGTTGTTCTGGAGGTGAATCGCTCTGCAACACACGCAGGACTTTACAACCAGGAAGTGAAACCAGCGCGTCGACGCAGACGCAGAAACACGCGGCGGCCTTTAGCCTGGGGGGAACAACTGTTCAGGCTAGAATGCAGATGTTTGTTTACTCTGTCTCTTTTGTTTCTGCTTGTTGGACTGTGTGTGTTTATTGTTGGTTTTTCTTTCATGTTTTGTGTTCTGGCTCCTTTGTAAAAGTGGAATAAAGGATTCTTTAAACCTCAAACCTCAAACCTCTCTCTCTCTCTCTCTCTCTCTCTCCCCCTCTCTCTCTCTCTCTCTCTCTCTCTCTCTCTCTCTCTCTCGGTGCATGCTGGGAGTGAGCGTGTGTGAGCGTGTGTGAGCGTCTTTGAGCGGTTTTCTCTATTTGTTTTTTTTCCCTTAGTTATATATATTAATTTAATGTGGTTTAGTGGTTGTTTCTCACTTTAGTCGTTGGGGTTTTTTCTTTGGGTTTCTTTTCTCCTGCCGGTGTCTCGCCGGTCGGCGTCTCTAGACGGTAAATGGAGACACGTTCTCCCAGCTCACGAGGAAGCACGGCATTAAGATCGCCGCGGGCTTCCCGTGCAGCGTGGAGGACATCGGGCTGTGGGGGAGAAGGTCGGGCACGGCAGCGTTAAGTCGGCCTCGCGCATGAACGGGGCCGTGGTCATCTTCCTGGACCAGGTGGAGAAGGTGAACCGTGTCGTGGAGGCGGGCCTCACGGTGAATGAATTGTTTGTGCAGGTGTTGCCGTTGACGCAACTGGCAACAAAAATCGTTCTATCAAACGTCCCTCCGTTCATCAGCGACGAGTTCCTCAGCAGAGAGCTGTCCAGACACGGAAAGGTGGTGTCACCGATCAAAGATCTTGTCTGGACGTCTCAGTTACTGAAGCACGTGGTGTCTCACCGCAGACACCTGAATATGATCCTTAACAACCGGAATGTGGAGCTCAACCTCCGCTTCCACGTGAAGGTGGATGATTATGAATACGTGATTTTTGCAGCATCCTCGTCGATGAAATGTTTCAGCTGCGGTGAGGAGGGGCACACCGTGAGAGCCTGTCCGGGGCGCGGGGTCCCTGCTCCGCCTGGCCCGGGGGGCACGGTAGTGGTGCTGCTGGGCCTGACCTGCACGGGGTGAGTATGAATGTGAACGGTGATGGTGATGGTGTCCAGGGCAGTAGGGGGGGGCTTTGGCTACAGGGGGAAATGGTGAGGAGGGAGGGGGTCAGATAGGAGCGGGTCAAAGTAGGAAGCCTGTAGAAGAGGCAGAACAGGGTGGCGGAGGGGAGGGGGGGATATAAAAGTACGAGTGGGGGGGGGTGAGCAGGTGGAAGAAGCAGAGATGGAGGAGGAGGAGGACGACGACTGTGGGGCCGGGGGGCAAAAATTTGCCCCAAAAGAAAAAATAAGGCGAAAAGCGTAGGCAGTGAAGCCAAGGCCAGCAGGGCGGGGAGGACACGCAGACTGGTCGGGGGCCGAGGCCGTCAGAGGACAGCGACAGTGAGGAGGGCTTGTCGGACTGCAGCGATGCCCCGACGGGGTTTTTAAGTAACAGCCAACAACAAAAAATGTACGGTGCTGAGAAAATAAGTATATTTTTAAAGAAAACAAAAGGGAAAAAGGGGGTAAAGGTCATAGATTTCTTCCCCGATCTTAATGTTGTGGAGCCACAACACCAACCTCAGTGGAGGAGTGGGCTTCCTCTTCTCCAGGTCCTTTAATCCACCGTCACTGGAGGTCAAACACATCATCGAGGGGAGGTTGTTCTTAGTCAAGGCACGGTTCCACCTTTTTACTGTTGTTTTTATCAATGTGCTCCAACAATCGGTGCAGAGAGGAAGCTGTTTTTACAAAAAAGTGATAATGATTTTAATGGCTGTGCCCCGGAGGATTTTTTATTTTTGGGGGGGATTTTAACTGTATGGAAAATGATTTGAAAGACCGTAATCACGCAGAGCCACATCTTTAGTCTGATGCGTGTCTCCTTGCAGGCGGCTGGTGGATCCAGAGGACCAGCTGGGTGACATCCGGTCGGACTCGGTGCCGTCCGAGGTTCGGGACTGGCTGGCTTCCACTTTCACCCGGCAGACGGTTGTGATGCTGCGCCGTAACGAGGACAAGCCACGCTTCCGCAGCATCGTTCATGCAGTGCAGGCCGGCATCTTTGTGGAGAGGTTTGGCTTGTTTGGTGTATTTGATGCAACAGTCATGTGGAATATTTGGCCCTTCATAGTTGTTTAGTCATGATGTGTGATGTTTGTTTCAAGGTTTTCCCATTTAACATGAATAATATAACACAGATAACATAAAGGGTTCATTGGTAATAATAATAAAACTCTGCATTATCCTCGTAGCTGAATAGGGTACAAACATGGTGGACTCCACTGGGTGATTGTTTGCTGTTGATGGTCAAAGCCAGCAGGGATACGCGTTACTTGTACGTGGTGCAACTAAGCCAATCAAATGTCCTCTTAGCCAGCTCAAACTAACCCGCTGACTGAAACCATGCTAGCTGATCCAGCTTAATGTCATCAACTGGAACCAGACGTCAGTCATCAGGATAATTGTGTGTCCGCGTCCTACTTCAAAAGGGGGAAGAGTCGATCAAATCAACTCAAAGGAAGAGGCTCTTTTTTCTCCGCTGACGAGCAGGAGGGGATCATGAACGCACCATATAGAACCAGGAGTTTGAATATGTGTGTGTGAATCAGCATGTGTGTGTGTATTCCCTCTATTCTTATCATGAGTCCACCTTAATCATATTCTATAAAGATGATAAGCTCCGTAATGAATAGTGATAGGAACGCCTTTTCAATAAGTGATGAAACACTGAATGACTCATTTACCTGCAGTTCCATAAAAGCCCTCTTTGATTGCATTTACTGGGACATCGGCAGGGAATGTAATGAACCATCCAGAAGTTTCTCAAGCGCCAAATAAACTTCAGGAACAGCGCGGCGTGCAGCGGCTTTCCCCATGTTCTCCGCATCCCAACAATGTACACAAATGCACCGTTGAGACACATCGTCCTGCCTGGAATGCAAGGACTCGATTGGTCGATTGGTATCACGTGGGACGACTTAACTCTGGACATAATGGCGAGGGACACTTGTTAGGATTTTATCAGCTACTGTCCATACTGCTTATCGGTCAGGTTCCTTATTGATACGATATGAATTATTTAGTCACAAATAGAAGATAATAAAAAATCCACATGCTTAATTGATTCCCGGTTGCTGGTAGCGTGAAGGGACTTGATGTGGGACCAGGATGAATGGTCCCACATCAATGAACAGTTGAACCGTTATGTGGACATTCACGTGCTAATAAAGCTTCTGTGTGTCTTTTCTAGCATGTGGACATGTGGTCTTTTGATGTGTTTGCACTGAACGATGCTAGTGGGGACCACGCTCTGAAATTTGTCTTCTATGAGCTATTCACCAGATATGACTTGATCAACCGTTTCAAGGTATGTCCATTTTGACAAGACGCTGTGTATGTAATGAGCACAATGTCAGTGACAGCAGAACTAAGTATTGATGGGGACGTACTGGGTTCAACAGAACAACTTCTCTGTATTGCTTCTACAATTCTGCAAAGCAACTGGTTGTTCCTTGTCTTCTGTTGAAGGTCCCTGTTTGTGCCCTCATATCCTTCGTGGACTCGTTGGAAGTGGGCTACAGCAAACACAAGAATCCCTATCAGAACCTGACGCATGCGGCTGATGTCACACAGACCATTCATTACCTGCTCCTCAAGACCGGCATGGTGGTACGTTCAGGGTTGGGTAAAAGCACAATGCGATACGCTTTTCAAAAGTGCCTGCAGACCCCCTCAGTGGATCTTACAAGTCACTCATCACAGCTTTCCTACCTCGAAATCCAATCGGGACGGGATGAATGATGACTGACAGGTAGATAATAATGATGCAATAGCAAAGTTAGTGTTGTCTCTTACTGTAAATGGATGAAAGGCTGCATGACAAACTGGAGCTTTAAGTGACTTTGACTTTTATTGATGTAGGTTGTTACAGCAAAGAAAGAACAACAGAAGAAAGAGTTCAGTGAATCAGTAAAGTAAAGACAAAACATAGATTTAAATCATGGTTAAAACCTAAATGAGACTCCCTCTCAGGTAAACAAGGCCGCAATAAACAGAGGGCCACGGGGCCTTTTTCAAGCCCCTCCCCCAAACACAAGCACCACCCAACTTAATTTGCGTTGAAATAATGCATCAACAATCCCTCATGACGGCTGTCTAGGGACTATAGCAGCACCACATGTACAATGCAGACATTGTGTTATTAAAAGGTACAAGCCCCGCCTCCACGTGCCTGTGGGTCACTACGGGGGTCAGAAAGCTGCATGGGGGCAAGGCCGGGGCTGGATGGGACTCGCCGTGAGTCTACATGTGCTTTGTGGACGGAGAAGGCTTTTGACTCTCCAGTTGGTGACTTTCATGGACAGGATATCTAGGCGCACCCGGGGGTGGAGGACCTCGGGTCGGGGGTCTCCATCTCCTCTCTGCTGGTGCTGATGTGATGTTGTCCTGTTGGCCTCCTCGCACAGTGACCTCCAGCACTCAGTGAGGCACTTTGCACCAGATCCTCTTGGTGAAGAGCTCTATTTGCTTTCATTTGAGTTGAGGTGCTACTGGAAAACAACCGAGGTGGTTCAGGCACACTGACAACTGGCAAAGAGACTCTGTGCTGTTTCACTTCCAGCAGGAGAACCGCACAACGTTAAGCAGGACGGGTTTTAATCTTCATCTCCCGATTGACACGTTCCTCCTCGTCTGTCTGCCTCTCTCCTTCAGCACTGGCTCAGTGAGTTGGAGATCTTTGCCATCATTTTTGCAGCTGCCATTCATGACTACGAGCACACAGGGACCACCAATAACTTCCATATTCAGACAAGGTAATTCCCACGTAGCATCGTTTGTAGCATTTCAATCCCTGCAGTCTCTGAGGACAGTGGACAACACTGGAGCATGAAGAGATATCTAACAGGTGACCTAATAAAAAGCCTACTATGAATGATAGCAGCTTTACCTCATACATTGTTGGCATTATCACGATGACGGTGAGGGTGATCATTCCTGAAGTAGCCGTGTCGCATTTGCAGGTCAGACACCGCCATGTTGTACAACGACCGAGGTGTTCTGGAGAACTACCACGTCAGTGCTGCATATCGCCTTCTACAGCACAGTGATGACATGAACATTCTGTCTAATCTCTCCAAAGACGAGTGGAGGTAAGAGAAGAGCGCTGCAGCTGAAGGGACGTCCTTTTTTACCGCTGTTTCCATTCAATGACTTCAAATAATAATTCACTGTACAATACAACCCCCAGATTACAGTGCAAGTCATTGCTTCTAAAATACTGCCTCCTACTGGTGCTTAGAGGGAGCTACAGCTGATGATACCAGGGAGAAACACGTCACCTTATTTTACAGTCAAGCAGAATCAAATGACTCATTTTAGGGACAAGTTGAGCAGTTTGGGGCAGAGTTGCATCGATCTGGCACTGCATTGCTGCAGAAATATAGAAGTGACAGCAACAGGATGAAAGCATCTCAGTCTCCTCTGATTAAACTTTCCCCAAGCTTCATCTAAGATTCCTTCTGTAGGGAGCATGAATGTTTTACTGCCTGCCCTCTTTCAGAGAGCTTCGGGCTCTGGTGGTGGAGATGGTGTTGGCCACAGACATGTCCTGCCACTTCCAGCAGATCAACGGGATGAAAAGCCACCTGCAGCAACATGAGGCGTGAGTGTTTCACGTCTGGGTCCGTCCCGCCTCATGCTGCCAGTCACTCCAGTCCTTCACAATGCTGAAACTATCAAACCATGATTGTTTCTGCTTTACAACCCTTCACGCGCCGCGTCCACTAACTGGACTGGACTTGCAGGCCCGACAAAGCAAAGGCCTCGTCCCTGCTACTGCACACTGCTGACATCAGCCACCCTGCCAAATGCTGGGACCTCCATCATCGCTGGACCACATCCCTTCTGGAGGAGTTCTTTAGACAGGTGACCGCTTTGAATCAATGAGCGGCCTTTTCATTTATGCAGTACTCCACATGGCTCTGCACTAGTGACCAATAAGAAGACGACAAAGTTTGGACCTAGTTTGTTTTCAGAGGTAAAATAAGCAGATGAGTACTCTGGGTGTAACCTCAGATAAACCAGCGCTGCCGCTCGCAGCTCACCGCCTGCTAACAATAGTTGATTGTATACATTCATTAGAATAAGGTTTAGTCTTTGTACATGTGAATTAGTAATGAGGTAGTAGAAGACACTCAGCACCTTCTGGTGGACTTGTCCTCCAGTAGCAGGCAGTCAGTGGTTGTTCATGTGAGACAATGACTTAGGAGGAAGGCGTGTAGGGAGGGGAGGAGATGAACTGTGGCTGAAAACATGTCGACAGTCCGAATCCACTCAGCGAGGAAACATTACAACAACAGGATGATTGTACATGTAGTCTGAAGTGCTGAAGCAGCCATGTGGGTCCAGATAAGATCATTGGTCACACTGAGACCATCTTAAGTACAAAAGGAAGAGATACTAACTAATAACGCTGCGGAAGTGCTACTGAAGTAATATGTACTACATGTAAAGGCAAATCCACATTCTACCTACAAATGACACACTAGTGTAAGAAAGGAATGAGAAACGAGCAAACAGATGGTGACGTGTTGTGTTGGTGAGCCTTGATGGCAGCACCTTGTAACGCTGCTTTGTCTACTCGTTTTTAGGGGGATAAAGAAGCGGAGCTGGGTCTACCGTTCTCTCCTCTCTGTGACCACAAACCCACCACGGTGGCACAGTCTCAGATTGGTAAAATAGAATAAGAATCATTTACACCACAAAGCTGCTTGTTTGTTTATCTGCTATCTAATGAACAGTCTGCTCCAGTGTACCTCTGTTATGGAAACCGTTGTCCCAGTATATCGATTCATTTGGGAGAAAAGTTCAGATGTTTATACGCTGGACCAACATTCGTATCTAGTTGTTGTGCGTGTGGAAGTAGCATGAAAACTAAGTGATTATTTAGTTACTAATCAACAAGGTGAAGTGAATCTGTTAAGTGGGCGTGTCGTCCGTATCCGGCAGGATTCATTGACTTCATGGTGGAACCAACATTTACAGTGCTGACAGAAATGATGGAGAAAACTGTGACTCCGCTTGTTGAGGAGGCATCGCGATCTGGAACGGCTGCCTTCAGACGCTGGAGGTGACAAACAGAAGATTACAAACACTTATTTTAGATGATCCTGTGGTGTAGATCAGCCGTCCCCAACCTGCTCCCGTCTTCCCCTCACGGACCATCGGCTGACGTCCTCATCGCATCAGATCGCTACCACCAAGACAGGAAGTCACAGATAGAAACTAAAACAGACCTTCAAAAGGCCCAATTTCAATTGTTTCCATGTGTCCATTCTGGGCCACCGTAGGAACATGACCACCCTCCCTAGATAGTTTTAACACTATTAAAAACCAGCATATAGTAAGAATCTATTCAATTTCCATCAACAGATCCCCGATACGCTACACACTGTTTATTCAAGGAAACTAGTACTTTAATACACTATAACCTTAAGCATGAACAGCACAGCTGCATTATCATCTAAACACGCTAGGAAACAATATTTACATCCGTTTACATGTCAACACGTTGATGCTTTTACTTTGAAGGGTAACGTTGACGGCGTTGCTTTGTCCAATAAGAGGCACCAGCTTTCTACCTCAACACGTCTGACAGGATGTGTGTTTGTGTGCACATGTCTACACTGTCCACAGTGACCACAGTGTCAGTGGCAGTGATGCAAAGAGGTCCAGTGTGAAGAGTACAGGCTCAGAGGGCAGCTGCTCTCTGACCACGGTGGACTTCAAGGGCTTCAAGGTCACATGGAACAAGGAGATTCACCACAACAGGGAGACGTGGAAGAACCAGGCAACCAAAGGTGCCCATACTTACCACCTGGTATCATCTGTCACTCTCTACAGGGCTCCTTCCAGTCCGGGGGGCCACATTATCAAACACACATGTGAGAAGCAGCTAAGCGTATTAGCTGTGAGAAGACATTGTAGCACTGCTTACTTTATCATGTCCTTATTTAATACACGCATGTCCATGGACTAATTACCTTCTGACAAATACAGGTACAGTCTGGGTTTTACTTCCTTCTGATAATCATGTGAATCAGCCTGTGAGCAGCAGCAGCTTCATCCTAACGTCTTCTGAGTGCTGCAGTGATGTCAAATGAAGCAACATCATAGAGAATATTGCTTTTGTTAATGCGTGTTGGTGTTCTGGAAGACCTGGAGGAAAAGGTCCAGAAGGAGGCAGGGGAGAGTGGCCGGCAAGAGAAGGACACAGCAGAGGAGACACAGCCAAAGAGACACAATTCAGGACAGGAGATGAAGACAGAGGTGGAGGGTCAGGTGGTGTTGGAGAGCAGGGTGCAGCAGGAGGTACAAACGCCCAAAGAGGAGGAAGGAGGAAATAATCCAGGTGGACCTTCAGCATCAGGCCCAAAGAACACAGAGGCAAAGCCTGAGGAGCAGACTGAGAAGCAGCCGTGCCACAATGGTCAGCATCCCCACAGTGTACTTAGTAGTACTGTGCTCAGGTACACTAAAACTAGTAGGACTATACTTTGACTCATTTTCACAGTATGTATTTGTTCATTCAGGAAATTAGTAAAAAATACTGTAAAAAGGTATCAAACTAATTTGTAGTTCAATATTCAACATTTACACAAAAATGTGGTGAATAAAAGTGTAACAATCTTATTTGTTATCAAATTATCACACATTATTAAAGTTAAAAAGCAATGGCACCTGTTGACATCTGGCCGGTTCCTGTTTATCAGCAGGTAGAAACATTAAACTATTCAAATTAATAGTATTTAATAAATAATAACGGGGCACCACCCTGGGATCAGGGGCCAATAACCAGACTATAAATGAGTTGTCTCACTGTTGGTGTTCACCCAATGTGTCAATAGTCAAAGTTCTGTTTGAAGGTTTGAATTCGAGCACCAGATCGTCATCAGAACAGTGCAACTTAATTCAAGCCACATCCTGATAAAAGATGATTATTATATCAGGGGGATGAAGGACTGCTGGAGAAGAGCTTCTACTTCATTCCTGCTCCACTAGTGATGGACAAATAGATGCTCTGCAGAGACATTTATAGTTATCACAGAAAATCTAAACTGATGAACCATTTCAACTATAGCACAGAGTTCTCTCGCCAGCCCTTCATCCACCTGAAGGAATCTTACCCCAGAACCCATTAACCACCTTAATTAGACCAGAGACCTGGACGGTCCCACATCGGATTCCCACCGGCAGAGACTGTGTCTCGTAGAAGAGTTTATTGATATCCATAATAACCGCTTGTCCCAAAAGCATGAAAGACATATAAAAAGAAACCTATGAAGTGATTAGGAACATTTTATTAATCTAGTGTTATGCTTTTCTCCATCGACGTTGATTCTCTCTACACCAACGTAGAGACCCAACTGGGTCTGAAAGCGATAAGGGACATTAGAAAATATCCTCATCCCACTGGGCCGGATGAGGGCCTCCTCACCCGTTCTACCAGAGAGGACTTTGTGTGGGTTTGTAGTTTCCTGCCTCTTGTGTCCCTGGGTTAGCTTCACTTCCTGCCCTGCGATTGTCCGCCGTGTCCCTGATTGTGTCCACCTGTATTTCCACCTGTGTCCAATCACCTGCGCCTTCCCTGTGTGTTTAAAGCACGTGTGTCTCTTGTCGTTACGTTGAATGTGTTTTGTATGTCGGCCTCGTAGTGCGTGCACGTCTTTTGATTGGATTACCAATATTGAGAGGCGGGTCCTATATGAGCAGGTCCATGCAGAACCTCAGAACTAGGAAACTGAATTAATTTGTGTACTACTATTAAATCTTAATTCCAATGAACATCTTAGTAGTCTACTAAGCTGTTTTTATAACCCACAATGGCAGAAGGAGGAGAAGATACCGATTTGATACCGAGAGGTCGCCCGAGGCCGACGCTACAAAGCCCGTCACAGGCGGGAAAGGGGTTCGTTCGCCACTTTCTTCGTTCCAACTACGAGCGCCATCAACGGCTCACAGGCCCCGAGAAGCTCTGCAAACTGGACTGCTGGGAATGCCTGTTATTTGCCAGTGATGGAGTTGGTGTTTGGAGCCACACTGGCTTTGCTAACTTGAGTTGTCTAACCAAGGCAGCAACCAGACACCAAAGTACGGCTGGACACTTACAAGCAACGGTGCTTTTCAAAACCTTTAGGGACACCCGAGTGGATGTACAGCTCAACGAACCAGCGCGCAGGGCAACGGAGCTGCACCATGAAGAGGGGAAGAAAAATAGGGAAATATTGAAAAGACTCGTTGATTGTGACGTTCATTTAGGGGACACGATGAAAGTGTGACTCCACAAACAAAGGGAACTACGTGGAGCTTCTTTCTTTCTTTTCTGAAAGCAACACAGATTTACGATAGCACCTGTCCACTAAGCAAGTCTTCATTGGGACGTCAGGCAAAATACAAAATGACCTAATTCATGCTATTGCTGAAGTGATGGGAGAAGAGATCAGAATGGGGATTAAAAAGCTCCCTTTGTTGCTGTTATGGAGGACCAGACAACAGATGTGAGAAATGCAGCACAGCTCCCACTCGTCCTGCGTTATGTGACGGACACAGGAGTCAAGGAGCGATTCATCCCATTTCAAGATGTGACAAGCGGCCAGCGGGCTGATGACATTGCCGCTCTTATTTTCCGTTTCTTGGAGGGAAATGAATGTCGTGTGGATAAAGTTGTGGCAGTGTTTTGATGGCGCAGCAGTCGTGGCATCTGGCCTTAATGGGGTGCAGGCTAAAGTTAAGGAGAGGGCACCGATGGCCTTATTCATTCACTGCTATGCACATCGATTCCATTTAGTACTGACTCACGGAGCCTCAGAGCTTAAAGAAGGTCTTCTTGGCCAACCTCAACGGCCTTGCAGCCTTTCTCTCACGATCCCCTAAGCGCACACAGCTGCTGGATGACATCTGCAAGCGCCGTCTTCCTAAGGCTGCACCAACGAGGTGGCAATGTACATCTAGACTGGTCAATGCCGTCTTTGAAAAGAGAGCTGCCCTAAAGGAGCCCTTTACCCACTTACTGGAACACCATGACGACCACGACGGGGACGGGTCCTCGTGGTGCAGGGGGTACAGCAGGAGTGCTGGGAAGCGCAAGGTTGGAGGTTTGAGTCCCGGCTGCCCCGTGTCTCAAGTCAAAGTGTCCCTGAGCAAGACACCTGACCCCTCATTGCTCCCCGGGCCAAATGTAAAAAAGAAAGTGTAACGTAAGTCGCTTTGGGTAAAAGCGTCTGCTCAATGACCTGTAATGTAAATACTGTGCTTATGCCTGATGGATTTAACGTCTGGATGAGTTTGAGTTTTGTTTCTTGCTTGAAACATTCAATGGGATTTTTCATTATTCGGATGTGCTTTTTGGAATCCTACAGAAACAAACTGTGGATGTACAATTCTGCCCGACAAGGTGAAGGAGTTTTGTGACACGATTGAGCGAGAGAGGCGCAGGTTCAGTCCGATCTACGAAGACACAGCGTCTCCAGTTCACCCAGCACAAGGAGACCGCACGTACCGCCAACAACTCCACAGCAATATTCTGGACAACATTCTTATACGAAACCGGTTTCAAGACCACGAAAAATGAATGTTCCTCTCCCTCCTGGACCCCCAGCACTTCCAGACCTACCGGAAGAAATCCCCCCAAACGGCCTCCTCCAGCTTAACAGGGAGACACGGAACACTGTTCGACCTGTCCAAGCTAAAAACAGAAGTGACTGTAATGTGCGCTGTTACTCATTTTGAAGGGAAAAGTCCGTCTGATCTCCTTGATTTCCTTAAGCAGAAACATCTGAATGAGGACACGGGGCGACTTCACACACTGGCATGTGTGACAGTGACTATCTGTGTCCACGGCTTCTGTCGAGCGCTCATTCTCCGCCTCAAAGCAAATCAAACCGTATTCCAGAAATGCTACTGGACAGACTGGGCTTTCAGCATCAGCCTCCATGTCGAGAGAAAAGGACTTATTGGTGGAACTAAACGCACTGATAGAGTCATTGAAGTCTTCTTGAGGAAAGAAAGGAGGATGGATTTTGTGTTCAAATACTCAGTCTTTGGTGAGTAGGCATACAATGCATTTTATTTATTATTAAATGTGTCTGTATGTTTTATTTCGTTCATATTAAATAGCCTATATATTAACAAAATAAAATGGCAAATAGCCTACGTTGCAAATGATTTATTTTCTTTCTTTTATTTCCAGTGAATAGTTGTGTGTCTATCATCACGGTGAAACTTCTTTGGGTGCGACAATAAATATTTATCTATATTTGGATTTAAAATATAAATCATTGACTTGTTCAAGTCAATGTCAGATCCATGCTGAGCTCCTTTGCCTTTCCCATTGTAGCGTTTGTGGGCGTTTGTATCCAATGAGCTCTATTTAAATGCCTCAGAGTCACCAGCTGTAGTCACTCATAAGCACTCACAAGAGGTTAAGAGGCCATGAAGCTCATTGCATTGACACAACGTTCTAAGGCACCAAAACTGCTAATTCATGTTGCTGTATGTATATTTTACACCCAGCAGATTTGATCACTTTTATTTGTATATATATTTCTGTCCAACACACACTTTCAATACTCCACTTTGTGAGGAGATAAACTCCACCCTGTTATCAAATGTGTGCTTGTGCTTTGTGTGTTTTTGTTGGTGACTTAAGTGTGATATTTGGTGCAGAATGAAAGCTTCAAGTTGCACCTGAAGTAGCGAGCTCAGTAGTTTGTGTTGTTGTGAGACGGCTCTGCGTGAAGGTTAATAAGGTTAATAAAGCAACTTATTCATTACTCATTTCTTTATTTACTCACTTCCTTCTTCAACATGCTGCACCACCAATGTTTCCTCTGTGCTATTGACACAGCAACAGGGCTGTAGAATAAATACAGATATTATGGAGGAAATAGTACAAAAGTCAATAGTACAGCATCTTTAAAAAGGATCAGAGTATTTCATGTCAAAAGAAATAATACAGCGTGTTGAAAGCATCTTTATTTGATGGCCTGTTTAAACATGTACAGTTGTTTCCAATAAAAGTCATTTATTAACATTAGAGCCAAACAATTCTATTTCTGTTAAAGTAACACATGGAGTAAATGTTGTAAATGACATTATAGGGAATAAAAACACAAGTAACGCATATTCAATATTTCCTTGAGAGGTTTGCTGAACCATTAAAAAGCTTCTTGTTCAAAACAAACCTGATTATGTGAAATTAGATTTGATTTCACTCAACAGATTTAGAAAGATTTGAAGTTAAAATGGGCTCAAAAAGAATTACACATTCATATTTTCCTTCTTCACCTTGTTTTTATTATTGCTGATGAAGCGCACACACACATAAGGACACATTTGTCTCATATGGGGGGACAGATGAAAGAGCGTCTTATAAAATGTCTTCTTGAACACATAAAGATGAAGATTAAAGCCTAATTAGGAGCCAATATCTAAATGATCATCTATTGATTGAAGGAGCACAGCAGCATTAAGCTGAGCTCTTTCACACTTCCATCTGAGTCCCAGAGAGCTGTGGACCCCCCAGAGTCCAGACCAGCTCAGGTACCCCTCACCTGCTCCACCTGCATCTACACCCACATGAACCACCATCAGCTGTACAGACTGAACTATGTGGTGAGCAGAGAGGAAGGTTCTCCACCAGGAGGAGACTCTCCCTCCTGAAGAGGACACAGAGACACTGAGGAACCATAAGACCTGAACCAGAACCCAGGATAAAGAGGTTCAGTGAATGTGGTGCTGAAGGTGTGGAGGTGGATCAGTGTGTCAGAGGAGACTCTGTAGAAGGACAGAGAGCCAGCAGGACAGTCCACATACACTGCTACTCTACCAGAGGAGGAGGAGGAGGAGGAGATGCGTGTTTCTGTCTTATTGTGACGGACAGAGTAACCTTCATTAGAGCAGATCAGACTCCAGGACTGATCATTGAATCCAAACCAACAGTCATCACTGTCTCCTTTCCTCCTGATTCCTCTGTAACTCACTGATACAAAAACTCTTCCTCTCCACTCGACCTCCCAGTAACAGCGACCAGTGAGACCAGTTCTACACAGCAGCTGAGGATCGTAGTCAAATCTGTCTGGATGATCAGGATATGACTGATCCTCCTCCACACATGTCACCTTCCTGTTGTTGTCAGACAGTTTGAGTTGTTTGTTTACTGTGTTTGTGTCGATTGTGAGTTCACAGGAATCTGATGAGACAACAAGACACAATACAGCTGCAGTTATTAATCATGTGTTCATCTACTGACACGTTGATGATGACGTCACAGAGGTGAATGAGTGATGTCACAGTGTGAAGATGGTTGAATCTTCATGAATCAAAGCACACTTACACTTCCTCAGACCTGGTCTCAACCATCGGACTCCATCAGGCTCCACCCTGAAAGGAGGAGGGGGGTCAGAGCAGCATGGAGACATGGACATTACATCACTCTCACACACAGCTTTGTCCTTCATGTCCACATGGAGCACCTCTTCTTCTTCTACCACTACTTACAGACGACCACAGACTGTCAGTCAGGCGTCACACAGCGACGAGGTGCTGGAATATATTCATGAAGAAGATGAATGGATAACAAATAAGAAATGGACCTGTCACTGTACTTTCACCAGATGTGAATTCAAACGGGAGAAATGACGTCATGCTACAGATCAAGCTTCATGGGACGTGTGCAAAGGAACATTCACATTAAACGGTTTCATAAAGATAAAGCAGATACAGACCATTCAGTATTCACACAATGTGCATGTTTCCATGTTGTCCCCATTTGTGGACAATGTCTCTCCCTGTGGTTCGCTGGAGTCTTTACAAATGGCTTTGTCACCTTTTCCACACTGATGGATCTCAATGACTTTGTTCCTCATTTGTTCCTGAATGTCTTTGGATCGCAGCCTGATGTCTCGCTTGTGAGGATCTTGTGGTCTACTTCACTTTGTCAGGCAGCTCCTATTTAAGTGATTTCTAGATTGAGAACGGCTGTGGCTGGAGAAATGGAACTGGGCTTTCCAAAGATGTGATGAACCTCACTTCATTTATGTTTTCATCACTTTTTCACACAGGGCCATTTAGGTTTGGATTCTTTTCTCCCCTTAATGATACAAACTGCATTTTGTGTTTACTTGCGTTATCTGTGTCTAATATTTACATTAGTTTGATGATCTGAAACATTTAAGTGTGACATGCAGGCATGAAAACGGGTCACGGGTGAAAAAGGTGAGAAGGATGTTTCCCCTCTAGGGGTTTTCAGCTGGTTTTGTCCCAGGGACCAACATTCTGAATAGAAAGCCACTGGCCTGTAACCTGGACCTCAAGTTCATAAGAAGAGATTGCGCCAAAGGATCGATCTCTTTCGCCTGACTTCCCGTTAGTGACAGATCGAGACAACACAACGTTGTTTGGTTTCTTTTCTTTCCCTCCAATTCCCAAGTTTCAGTCTTAATGTCGCTGGACGAACTCAAGACTCGAGCTCCACTACGTCCCGCTTCCTTTTCCCTTTTGATTTCATTCCTGTTGACTCCAGAGGACCGGAGAGACAGCTGCTCTCTGACCCCCCGCCGCCTCTGTTCCCAACGACAAGTTCAGACCGGATCCGTTTGCCTGTGGTTTCATTTCGTATCGCCAGCCAGATCGTTGGTTCTGTAACTGCACACACATGGATCCGACCATCCTGATTCACGTTGCTGATCTACGTTCCGCTGGTCTCGGGACAGAATCTCCTCGCGCCGCGTCTAAGTATCCCCCCCCCTCCTTCGTCCAAGCCGTAGTCCCTAGCAACAGATAGCGTTGGCATAGCAGTGCAACTGTCGTCTTCCTCGTTGCTTTAATACAGGGGTGTCCAAAGTACGGCCCGCGGGCCAACTGCGGCCCGGGATCCATTTTTATTGGCCCGCAGCAAATTATAGAAATAGAATGGAATGTGGCCCACACATGAAACTTGACTGTATTGGAGTTCTTAGTTTGACCAGTAGGTGGAGCTACTCACTAGCTGCAGTCCTAATGCAGCGTTTCCACAAAAAAAATGTTTCAAATAAAAAATTTCTGCGACGACAAAATGGCAGAAGCAAAGAAACGCAAGATAGCAAGTGAATGCAGAACATTTCAAACACGGTGGGAAAATGAATATTTCTTCAAAGAAGTCAAGGAGAAGTGTGTCTGTTTGATTTGCAATGAAACGGTTGCAGTGATGAAAGAGTCCAATGTACGACGACACTACGAAACCAAGCATCCGACCTTCACGTCCTACACTGCTGCTGAGCGAGAGGACAAAGTCCAGCACATGGCAGCTAACCTGCAGGCTCAACAACAGTACTTTTACCCTGCTAACAACACACAAGAAAACGCTACAATAGCTAGCTATGAGGTAGCTCAACTCATAGCGCGCCGCGGGAAAGCTTTCTCAGACGCTGACTTGGTTAAACAGTGAATGGCATCCATGGTGTGCGCCAAGGTGCCAGAGAGTGGAGGCGAGGCTGTAAAATTGCACTGTATCATCCACCAAGAAGCTCTCTGTGCCAAGACAGTCCAGCTTGGCGATGTGATGACCACAGTTGTGAAAACTGTCAACATAATTCGAGCACGAGGGCTCTACCACAGAGAATTAAGCTTTCCTATCTGATGTCGAAGCTGAATACGGGGACGTACTCTATCATTGTGACGTGCGCTGGCTTAGTCGCGGCTCCGTGCTGAAGCGGTTTTATTCCCTTACTGCCTTTCTAGTTGATCTTACTGGTCATCTGAACTCACTGAACAAGAGCCTGCAAGGCAAAGACCAGCTTGTACCACAACTTTCTGTGCGAAGCTTCGTCTTTTTGAGACACAACTACGCAACTTCAACCTTGCGCACTTCCCTACGCTGTCCGAAATCAAACGTGCTCATCCAAAGGCCGACCTCTCTGCTAAAAAGGGGAAATATGTTTCTGTGATCACAACTCTTAGGACACAATTCAATCAGCGCTTCCAAGATGTTTCTGTCATTGAGAAAGAAATCAAGCTGTTCTCAACTCCCTTCCTGCTGGATGCAGAAGAAGTGGAAGAGAGTCTGCAACTAGAACTCATCGAGATGCAGCTCCTCTCCTACCCGACTTCTACCGGAGCTTGGAAAAGGCCAAGTTTCCTCTGATGCGACGCCACGCAAAAAGAATGACCAGTCTGTTTGGCACAACATACATATGCGAGCAAACATTTTCTCTGTGAACTCTGAACAAAAGCAGATTGAGAACCAAAATGAGCGACAGCCATCTCTGTGATGTCCTTCACATCTCAACCAGCAAACTTACTCGTGACCTGCCAGCCGTCCTTCAGTCCAGAGCAGCATCACTGCTCCCATTAAGTGCAACACTGTTCCCATTGTAGGCGAGTTCAAATATATTACACAGTATTCATGTGTTCAAAAGCCCAATTACTTAATAAATGCAGTCAATTAAAGTTGATCACATTTTCTAAAACACGTTAGCTGATAAATGATTTGCATAAGTAGGTTAAATAAAGCCTTCCCTCTTTATACAGGGCTGTGAAGGGGGTCCCCATCCTGACGAAGAAGCAATCTGAGGATGAGCTGCCAACCCTTTTTGTAAAAAAAATGAAAACCCAATAATGGAGACATGTGATTTATGCAGTTTTTTCTGTAAGTATAATAAATTATCAAGCATAATTTACCTACATTTGATTGATTGATATTACTGTTAATACACTAGAGGTGATATACCTTAACTTTAGTGAGCGGCTCAACCTTTCACATATTTTTCTGTTTGTGGCCCTCAGTGAAAAAAGTTTGGACCCTCCTGCTTTAATACGTGGAACACTTCCTGCATCTCGCTCTCGCTCGCCCCTCGCGTCCAGTAGTCGTAATACACTGGCCGTTTCTCAATATGCGTTCTTGTGTGGACTTTTGTTCTCGTGGACTCGTGAAACGTCATCAGTCACAGCCCGAGTACTGTTCCAATTCTCAAGTCCGCATCTGGCCGAGAACGGTCATAATACCCGGATGTGACTCGCCCCGCCCATTTTACCGGGCATGCATCGAAGCAGGCTCGTCTGTTCTTGTGAGAGACATATATCCCAGAATGCATTTCACCTCAGCAAGCTGCGATGGCAGATGAGAAAACGCACAACTGTAAGTCGTCTTTTATTAAATACCACTTTTGTTAATTAACGGAATGTGATGTGAACACTTTTTAAGGATACAAGTTAGCGGTTTAAGCAACAAATGTGTGGTCAACATTCAGCCTATTTAAAAAAAAAGCCTCCAAATCTAACGGAGCCGTTATAACGTAACCTCTCGCGCACCGGGCGGTCAGCGCTCATTCCAGCCGCCTATTCTCGAGAATCATCTTCTAATGTGATGCTGGTATTAAAGTAGCAGTTAAACATGACACATACAATTCGTTTTGCTTTGTATGACGTCTACTGTTAGTTTATTTTTCGGTCATTTAACGTTAGTTAAATATGTTAAAGTACGGAGTTTAGATTCATAGCGGCATGTTTAAATTGAACTTCATGGTCTTTATATCTTAGACCAAATTGTTTGGCTGTCTATCCATATTGTGCAGGCTTGTAATAATGGGTGTCATTGTGCATTTGAACTAATATGACCGTGATATCTCCAATAAGGGACAACTGAGGAAACCCAAGCCCTCATAGAGTGGCGTGCGGGCAACGAAAGCCTGTTCACAGGCCAACGAAACTCCAGCAAGACTGGATGGGAGTGAGTATTGAGCTTCTATCAGTGTGTAATTATGAGGAGGGCCAGGGTCTTGGGCCATCTCCATCTGAAATATTGATGGGGACATCATTCTTCATCACAGCATATTTAGTAACAGGATGTTTGTTCTGTAATAAACAAATGCAACAACTGTGATAATATTGTTAAATTGGTTATTCAGTTCGTAATATTAAAGAAATGCTGCATTTTACGATTATGCTTTGACTATTTCATATAGTTAATAAAAACGTTTCCATGGATTCCATAATGAATGAGGTCTTGCTGTGTTTTGCAGTAACGCATAATGATGTTTATGCCTCTGTCCATCTGAATACCAACCTCTTAATGTTTGAATACCAAGACGACCATTAGGTGTGTATGCTTTAGTAGGCTAATCGATGGTCAGATGCTGTTACTGTATCAAACCTCCTCTGTACCTGGTGGTTTATTAGTCCTGGATTAAGCTAACCTTGATACACATAACAACTGCCCTATCATTAATAACATCTGTAGGTTTCGTATGTAGAAGGTATCTTTTCTGTAATGTGCCTTTGAGGGCATTGCTCCAAACAATCTGTATTACAACCACCTTGCAGTATCAGCCACAACAGTCAAACAGCAGAGAAAACCACAGCTGACATTAATATAAATGATTACATATCATCAATGCTTTATACCGAATTAAACTTACAAAGAAAGCGAGACATGCTATTATGGCACGTCTCCTCGCCATCCTTCGCCTCATCTTGGATTTTCGCTTGCGTATGTTTCTCCTGAGTTGGGCAGCCTCCTCTTCAGCTTCTATATACAGTTTGCCGACCGCAACAGCAATATGTATCGGATCCATGTAGTTACTACTCAAATTAATGAATTATTAAATATAATAATACCAATATGTTTTTATTGTGCTCTTCGTTGCCAGCTACTCAGTCAGAATACTTTTGCAATTTCAACAAACACCTTCCACAACCGTTAACACGCTGCTGGCTTTTTATACATTTCTACTTGCGTGCGTAAACAAAGACCGCCTACTGTGGTGACGTCATCAAGTCAGCTGCTGTTCCGATTGCGGAAATGTCCGTTCTCCGTTCTCCCGTACCCGTGAGTCAGGACTCCCGAGTCTGTCTCCCGAGTCTATTCTCGCGGGAACGCGAGTCCGTTCTCGCCGTCTTAGGTATTGAGAAACGGCCTGTGTTTAACGTTCCCGTCTTCCTCGGTGGTTTGATTTAACGGTCTCACTTCCGCCCCGCTGCTCTCGCTCGCCCCCTAGTGTGATAACCGGCACTCCGCTTGTTGTTGCGCGCAACCGCACCGCCGTTCCTTCCCTGCACCCCCCTCGCCTCCCCCCCCCTCTCTCTCTCCCCCTCTGTGCTCACACACACACACACACACACACACACACACACACACACACACACACACACACACACACACACACACACACACACACACTCTGGTTTTGATTGCTTGTTTAGTGAGTAGGTTTAAAATAAGTGTTGTGGGGATTGTTGGTTGCAGTTATAGGTGATCTTGATCGGTGTTCCTGTGAGTTAATAAACCCTGTTATACTTTAAAGAACCGTTTTCCTGTGTTTACTTGTGCATTTATATGGTGGTGACCGTTGACATACATCGCCAGTGCTCGAACTTAACTCCTTCCAACATCTTCACTCTCAAGGAGTGAATATCAATTATGAGACTTGATTTATAGTTTTGGTTATTGGTCCCTGTTAGCTCAGGGTGGTGCCCCGTTATTTATTCATTCTGAGAAGTATCTTAGTGATTATTAATAATTCTATTAATGTCCATAAGTTAGTTCCTCATTTGCTAGTAACCTAATACGACCCCCTAGCCGCTCCCAACACTTCTCATCCAACCACAATCACATTCACTCCATCCGGATGGCAACATTTATCTGGATAGGGTGTTTTTGGTATGTTCTGTTCATTTCTACGATATAGTTGATACTAATTCCAGGTCCACCATCAGCTGTTGGTTCTTCACTGAGCATCTGTGGCCGACTGTCACCTGTAGCTTCAACAAGTCCACTCTTATCATCCAGGGAACCGTCTCTCAGTGCAAAGCACCAAAAGCAGGTGAAGCTGAACTCCTTTAAAACACCAAACGTTCCTCCTGTGATGATCCATCAAGACGCTTTGAACAGATTGTTTCTCTGACTGTTTGTCTCTTAATAATAATGTCTGGACTAAAGGACAAACACACACTGGAGGCAGAGGACCAGCATCTAAACATCCAAGTGTTGTTTGAGTTGTTAAGAGCCCACAAACCTGCAGGGTGACCACGTTGACTCATATCAACCCACCATGATGCCGTCAACGTGTCAGGAGACACTGTCCTCTCTTATAACGTGGAGACAAGACAAAGCTCCAGAGAAACAAGGTTTTCATCACCTTCCTCCCTGTTCAGGCTCATCCTGGCTACTGTTCCTCACTACTTCTGTCTGTGTTGATGGTCTCATGTGGGACACAAACAGTTTGATGAGTCTCTGGTAGTTTGAGGTCAGCTTGGTGTGTCAGGGTCTTATTAACCAAGCTGACAGTGGGACAGAGAAAAGGTTTCCAGCTCTACCTCCTCTACAGACTGATGGTCTGTGGCTGCAGCCTCTTCATACCTGAGAGTGTCCAGTCTCCAGTGAGGGTCCTCCAGTCCAACAGACAGCAGCTTCACTCCTGAGTCTCCTGGATGATTGTAGCTCAGGTCCAGCTCTCTCAGATGGGAGGGGTTGGAGCTCAGAGCTGAGGCCAGAGAAGCACAGCCTTCCTCTGTGATCAGACAGCCTGACAGCCTGCAGACACACAGAATAAGAACACATGTCACATGATCTGAGGGAGCTGTGAGGGCTGGAAGGTCACTGCAGTACTGAGATACTATCAGGTACAGAGGGGTCACATTAACATGGTTACTGACTGGTTTCCAGTCACAACTAAACACCCACTAATGTACATCAACAACCTGATAACATTACTACTAACTCTATAATGTCAAATATTTACATTATATTGAATATAAACACATTTTATGGAAAGAGTTGGAAAATACATATTTGATTTAAATCATGCAAGCAGAAAGAATCTTATGGATGTAAATAAAGACACCAAGTGGACTTTAATTGAATCCTGACCTGAGAGTCTCCAGTTCACAGTGTGGACTCTTCAATCCAGCAGACAGCAGCTTCACTCTTGAATCCTGCAGGTTGTTGTTACTCAGATCCAGCTCTCTCAGACTAGAGGACTGGGAGCTGAGAACTGAGGACAGAGCGTCACAGCTTCTCTCTGAGAGGTTACAGACACTCAGTCTGAAGAGACAACAATCAACAAGAAAAATAACATTGATGTTAAAATTAAATCCTATTTCATATAAAATCAGTTAAGTGTTTATACAAGTACTAGTGTAGAATAGACTATTAAAACAGGAAAGTGATTAAAAAGGATCTTTATTTGCTAATTTAATGTCAGTTACCATCTACACCTTAAATGAGCAACCATCAAACTCCAAGCAGATTGTCACCGAAGCGCCAGAAATCCAAGTTTCAGTCTCTTTTACACCTCTGCTTTTCCCATTTTCCTCAATGAACCATATTAAAATAACATCACGCAGCATGAATAAGAGGATTAATAGGACGGCCCTGTGATGATTTATCGTGAGCCAACATTGTGTTTTAATTCCCTCCGTATCAAATGTGTTGGTTCCACAAGGATCCGATGATGTGATGGAAACATAAACAGATTGTTGTCCATAGTTTAGTCTCTTAGCTTATGGCTCCATAGATAAGGTTCATCTTCTGGTGGAAAAAGGTTTTTATGAAGTCGGAAATCCTGATGAACAATGATGATGTTTATGCTGTGGAGTAATTGACTTTGAAATTAATATAAAAATATTTATGATGCGGCACATTAGTTATGTGAAACATTAATTGATGAAGCACAAACAATTTAAACGGACAGATTAATAAAACAATAAGGCTCTCGCTGGAAACGGCTGCTCTTGTCCGCCTGTCGTTGGTCAACAAACGGGGCGCCCTCTTCTAGTATTAAAGTCAATATACCGCATTGTCCGCACTCCAAGGGGCAGTTAAAAGGCTTTAATTTCCTCACAAACGACAGTGCCTTATAATCCGGAGCGCCTTATATATATATGGATCAATTGGTTAATCGGTTGATCCATACACGGCGCTCAAGACGCTTTGCCAAACACGCCAAAGCTCGTCTACGACGGCGAGATGCTAAGCGGCGCTCAAGCGCGTGAGATATGGAGCTGCTTTCAGGGCGCGTCGGAGAAACAAAGCTGTCGTTCTCACCGAGCACTTTATGAGATTAAAGAGCGAGAGACGGCGCCCTTTTCTCTACAGTAGCTGAACCATCTTAACGGGGCAAATAAGTTATTCTAAAAGCAGCCGAAGATTTAAGGCGTGGATGGCGAGGGGGGCAGCGGGAGCGGACGCACCTCGCAGCATCGATCGGACCCTGAATGCACTTTCTATCCCCTTTCTTCAGTGCGGAAATAGGCTTCTATAGTTGTGTGAATGCATCACTCCAGCCAATCCAAAGACGGGGTTTGTAACCAATCAGGTGTAGAGACCATGGTGACTGGCTCCGCCCCCTTACTGTCAGAAAGAACAACAGCGAGCGCGAGCAGAGACTAACCTTGCGAGCGAGGAAGTTCACGCTCCGCGAGAGAGCAAATATCTCACGCGAGACAGACTTTTGACTGCGGATGTCTGATTTACTCGAGCGCATCGACCTGATTTGCGCTCTCGAATTTTGTGTCAGTCGATGACTTGCCGCCATAAACTGCAGTATCTTATGCGCCTTATTGTGCGGAAAACACGGCACATGAGCTCCGGAGAAAATGGTATACAAAACATACATTGTCGGTTAAAACATTTACGTTTGGTTAAATTATTAAGGTCATTTAATCATTATGTTTTGATCAGAGTTGTAATTAAAGGTTTAGGTGGCCCGCAAAAGATTTTCAAATTGGGTCACGGCATTCTGGAGGTTGGGAAGCGCTGGTTTAAGACATTCAGACAAACTAAATTAATTTGACCTCAGAGTCTCCAGTTCACAGTGTGGACTCTTCAATCCAGCAGACAGCAGCTTCACTCTTGAATCCTGCAGGTGGTTGTTACTCAGATCCAGCTCTCTCAGACTAGAGGACTGGGAGCTGAGAACTGAGGACAGAGCGTCACAGCTTCTCTCTGAGAGGTTAAAGCCACTCAGTCTGAAGAGAAGGATGAAGAAGAAGCAGTAAGTATAAAAGATGGCAGCATATTTAAGTTCTGATGTATGAATTTACTCTCTCTGTACTTACAGAACTTTTTTGGAGGCTTTGACCACTGGCAGCAGCCTCAGAAGAGCCTCCTCTGAAGCAGAGTATTTCTTCAGGTCAAACACCTCCAGATCTTCTTCTGATGACAGTAAGATGAAGACCAGAGCTGACCACTGAGCAGGAGACAGTTCTTCTGTGGAGAGACGTCCTGAACTAAGGAACCATTGGATCTCCTTCACTAGAGAAGCATCATTCAGTTCATTCAGACAGTGAAACAGATTGATGCTTTTCTCTGGAGACACATCCTCACTGATCTTCTCCTTGATGTACTGGACTGTCTCCTGATTGGTCTGTGAGCGACTTCCTGTCTGTGTCAGCAGACCTCGTAGGAGACTCTGATTGGTCTCTAGGGAAAGACCCAGGAGGAAGCGGAGGAACAAGTCCAGGTGTCCATTAGGACTCTGTAAGGCCTTGTCCACAGCACTCTGGTAGAGACGCTTTGGTTCAGGTTCGTCTTTAGAGACTTTAGACACCGCCGAGGTTGTTTGTTCTTTTGACAGCAGATTGACACCAGAGCTGAAGAAGGTCAGATGGACATGAAGACCAGCCAGAAACTCCTGAACACTCAGATGGACGAAGCAGAACACGTTGTCCTGGTACAGTCCTCTCTCCTCTCTGAAGATCTGAGTGAACACTCCTGAGTACACTGAGGCTGCTCTGATATCGATGCCACACTCTGTCAGGTCGGTTTCATAGAAGATCAGGTTTCCTTTCTGCAGCTGATCAAAGGCCAGTTTTCCCAGAGACTCGATCATCATCCTGCTCTCTGGACTCCACACTGGATCCGTCTCAGCTCCTCCACCGTACTTGACCTTCTTCACTTTGGACTGAACCACCAGGAAGTGGATGTACATCTCAGTCAGGGTCTTGGGCAGCTCTCCTCCCTCTCTGGTCTTCAACACCTCCTCCAGAACTGTAGCAGTGATCCAGCAGAAGACTGGGATGTGGCACATGATGTGGAGGCTTCGTGAGGTCTTGATGTGAGAGATGATCTTGCTGGCCTGCTCCTCATCTCTGAACCTCTTCCTGAAGTACTCCTCCTTCTGGGGGTCAGTGAACCCTCTGACCTCTGTCACCATGCCAACACACTCAGGAGGGATCTGATTGGCTGCTGCAGGTCGTGTGGTTATCCAGAGGCGAGCAGAGGGAAGCAGCTTCCCCCTGATGAGGTTTGTGAGGAGCACATCCACTGAGGAGATCTCTGTGACATCAGTCAGGATCTCATTGTTGTGGAAGTCCAGAGGAAGTCGACACTCATCCAGACCGTCAAAGATGAACACGACCTGAAACTCTTCAAACCTGCAGATTCCTGCTGCTCTGGTTTCACTGAAGAAGTGATGAACAAGTCCCACCAAGCTGAACTTCTTCTCTTTCAGCACATTCAGCTCTCTGAAGGTGAATGGAAATGTGAACTGTATGTCCTGGTGGTCTTTGTCTTCAGCCCAGTCCAGAGTGAACTTCTGTGTTAAGACTGTTTTCCCAATGCCAGCCACTCCCTTAGTCATCACGGTTCTGATTGGTTCCTCTCCTCCAGTTGAGGCTTTGAGGAGGTATTCTTGTCTGATGGTTGTTTCTGGTCTGGCTGGTTTCCTGGATGCTGTTTCAATCTGTCTGACCTCATGTTCTTCATTGACCTCTGCAGTCCCTCCCTCTGTGATGTAGAGCTCTGTGTAGATCTCATTCAGAAGGGTTGGGTTTCCTGCTTTAGCGATCCCCTCAAACACACACTGGAACTTCTTCTTCAGGTTGGATTTGAGTTCACGCTGACAAACTGCAGCAGGAATTCCTGAATGAAGACAACAAAGAAGATCAATGAGTCACAGAATAGATTTCAACATGTCTTTCCTCAGAGAATGACTATGAATATATTCTGTCCATCTCTGGAGACATTAGTGAAGGTCTCATGTATCAGCATGGTAAGTCTGTAGAGAAATCCTCTTACTGCTCTGCAGACGCTCAGCCAGCTCCTCCTGCTTCATTCTCCTCAGGAAGTGCACTGAGATCTTCACAAAGGCCTCTCTGCTCCTCCTCTGCTCTTCATCTAGCACCTCCTCATCCTCTTTCTCTAAGCATTCTGGGTAATCTGAACTCATGAACTTCTGGATCTTCTTCAGCTCGTTCTTCACAAATGTGAGGATGTTCTCCTCCAGCAGCTGGAAAAGAACATTCTATGAATGACACCAACTAGAACATGGAAGCCACCATCAGGTCCATGTTGGACAGGCGGACAATCCACTGGTCTACAAAGTGCAGCGTGGGGATGATGGTGAACTGAGGGATGTTAAAGTAGTTGTACATGTACACACCATGAAGATGGAGTCCAGGTGTGTTTGATGCTGCTGGGCAGACGGACCTGTGGGAACCTCTGAGCTCTCCTGGTCCTCTCTGTGGAGGAACATGAACCATCAGCTCACATGGTGTTTGGACCATCAACACCAATACAACATTAGTTAAAGATATTGGCTTCTGTCATGATTGATCATGATGAAAACCAGATGCTAAAGACTGTCGATGATGACGGACAGTTTATTAGTTGAGTGACAGTTAGTCATCAGTTTCATCTGGTTTTAGTTCTTACTGTGGGTCATAACAACGTCTGCAGATCTCTGCATCTGGTCCAAAGTCCTATGGAACTACTCCAAACCTCTTTAAAACGTCCCCTGACCTCTAGAAGTCTCCTTAGACCTTCTGAAACTAGTCTTTGGACCTTTTCACAGAGTCTACTGACGATACTTTGTCCAAACCTCTGCATGGAGTCCAGAGACCACGTCAGCTGGTCCACAGAGCACTGAGTTTATTCTAATCACATGTTCAGTCCCAGTCATCTGTCTCCAGAAACCTGCAGCTGTCTCCAGATGTGACCTTTGCTGATCCTGATGTGGAGGAACCAGCTCACATTGTGTTCACATCTGAGGATGTTTACAGTCAATGATTCACACTTAAACACACAGACCAGTTAGATGATGGGTGTCTAACTCAAGGCCCGAGGGCCAAATCTGGTCTGCGGGGGTCCAGTGCAGCCCGCTGGATGACTTTACTATTGTGAGAATTACAGAAAGACACAAATTGCTTTTCTATAAAAGTAGCTGCTATTCCTAATCAGTCCACTGGGGGTCGCACTCTGTGAGTGAGCGCATGTGTTGGACCAGGGGGACCAGGGGCCTCATTCATAAAAGCTTGCGTAGGATTTGCGCCAGAAGTGGCGTACGGATGAAACGTAGGACGTGCGTACGCACAGAAATATTCAGACTTATAAAACGTCCTACGCAGTTTTCCCTTAATAAATCACAATCACTTCTAAATGCAGCGCAGCTTTTGCGGCTTCATGTCACGCCCATAGTTGCCCATATATAGTCTGTGGAACGCCCACAAATTAATATTCATCGATTGGGAAATCATGACAAACACTGAGAGGAAAACGAAGAAACGTAACTTCACTCAGCGTGATGTGGAAATGATCATTGGGAGGTGGGAAGGAGAAGTAAGATGCTCTTTGGAGGACACAGTGTGGACATCACTGATGCCAACAAGGCACCTGAGGGGCAAAAGGTTGCAGAGCAACGCTGCAGCCTCACGACCTCGGACCCAAATAAAGAAAAACTGGTCTGACATCAAAGTGGATGCAAAAAAGCGCTTAGCCATCGCCAAGGTGTGTCTGCCCGGGTGGGAAAGGGACACCGGAGCTGTCCCCTTCTGATGAGAGACTGGCGGCAGTGATTGGGGATCGGGGACAGGGTCTGGGCCAACATCGGCGTCAGGGGGTCGAGGCACGTTTGGAAGCTGAGCCACATCATGTAGCACAGCACACGCAGCACGATGTTTCACACCTTTTCAGGAGTAAACAACAACCTCCCTCCAGTGCAGTCGAGGCAGCGCCATCTGCCCTTTAACAGGCCGATGGTGCGCTGCACTACAGCGCCAATCCTTCCATGTGCCACGTCTTCTAAGAGCGAAGATCAGCCATCAGCGTCATTACGCATTGTGACGGCATCATGGCGTTTTATTACCGTCCATCTGATTGCATCTGACAAGCAACAGCTGTGTTTAGAGGATGAATTTAATAACATGCCGATATTATTGCAGAACATATTGCCACCTTTATTATATAACCAGATGTGACCTCTGCTGATCCTGATGTGGAGGAACTGGCTCACATTGTGTTTACATCTGAGGATGTTTACAGTTAATGATTCACACTTAAACACACACAGACCAGTTAGATGAAGATAATGAGTTCTGTCATGATGGATCGTCATGGAAACAACACGTTAAACACTGAACAAACATTTATGTAATTCATGACTGAGGATCAGAACAGTTCTTCATCTGTTTAAGAACTTACTCTGGGTCATAAGAACGGCGTCCATCTTTGAAGTCAATCCGATGACCCATAGACCGATCACTCTTCATGGACAAACATCTGGGTTCAGGAGACTTTCCTCTCTGCTGATGTGAACTGAAAGAAACATTGAGATTACATCATCACATCATCATCTAATCATGAAGCATCAGCTCACATGGTGTCTGTCCTCACAGAGACCAAAACAAGGTAAAGGTCCATGACGTGAGGTCTGGATGTGGACCACATGACTCCCTGTAGTGGTTTAGGTCTACTGGTCCTGCTGGTCCCACTGAGAATCAACAGCTCAGTCTTTCAGCTCACTGTTTTCTTCACCAGTCAGTTTGGTTTAGTCCCAACAGGTCTCACCAAGTCCTCCATGGAGCTCTCCCTCCCTCACTGGACACTGCTGAAGGGCCCTGGAGCAAGAAACCCAGAACCTCCACCAGAGAGTCTGGTAGAAACACCTCATCATCAGCCTGAGACCCTCACCTTGCATCTACAGAGGGACCAACATCTTTGAAGAGTAGAGGAGGCTCCATAGACCGGTTACTCTTCATGGACACACAGCTGGGTCCAGGTCCAGGTCCTGGTCTCTGATGGGTCCTGGTCACACATGTAGAAGCAGAGTCAGTGAGTCAGAGACGTTGGGACATGGAGACGAGTGGAGGACAGTTGGAGATGGTCCTCTCACCTCTGAGCTTTGGTCTGGCTGTCATGTTCCCCACACAGAGGGGCTTCAGAGGGAGGGACTCCGTCCTCTGGGTCCTCAGCCTGATTCATAGCAGAGTCCACACCTTCACACCTTCACACCAACCTGCTGGCAGAGCTCACACATTATTATCTTCATCAGGACAAACACACAGAGCTCATTCACCTCAACACTAAAACTCTCATGGGACACTTTGTGTTGTTGTCTTGAGACAACGTGTCAAGAGACGTCATTTTAAATTCTCATCCTATAAATGTCGTGTTTCTTTTAAGCGCTCTCCTTTGGCAGG
Organism: Gasterosteus aculeatus; assembly: GCF_964276395.1. Lineage (NCBI taxonomy): Eukaryota > Metazoa > Chordata > Actinopteri > Perciformes > Gasterosteidae > Gasterosteus > Gasterosteus aculeatus. The sequence goes on along the minus strand of NC_135708.1, from coordinate 4,115,200 downwards.
AGGCAGCGGTCCATCAGGACGTTATTTATGTTAAATCACTATATAGGCCACTAAAACTCAGCATGCAGAATGACAACATGAGATATGTATAGTTTTATAATATCAATATTATAAGTAAGTATAGGTGGAAGGGAACCAAAAGTGTGGAGCAAAGATCAGTCCTGTAAAACCAAACAAAAGGTTGTTTATACTCAAACCATACAACATATTTTATATTAGTAAGATTTATATTATAGACCTTGTGTATATACAAGGGACGTCCGACTTTTAGCGGAGTCTAAATTATCTTCCGTATTTCCGAGTCCGAAATAAATCGAACTTCTAGGGAGATAAAATACGTTCCGGGTGGTATTTATTACGTAGTTATCGTGATTAGTAACGATTGAAAAGTTCTTCTCTCTTTATTGAACCAGTATTGGCAATTTCTCAACGAGGAGAGACGCTGCAGAATCGGCGGCGGCTTTGCGCATGCGCGCGTTGATTTCAGCCTGCACGTGACGTGTGTCTCCTCTGACTGCAGCTGGACTGCTGCGAGCCGCCGGGTTCCTGCTTCAGTGACGTCACGCCACGTCAGACACCACAGAAGTCTCCAATAAAACCAGATAAGGTCGCTGGTCGCTTTTGACCAGAAGTCGCCAAGAGGGTTTATAAAGTCAATGTACCAAACAACGAAGGAGCCTGCGCATGCGCACATCTCAAGCCATAATGTCGACTTTCTTTTTTTTGTGGCGGAAATGGACTTCCATAAAAATCACCGTAACTAGCAGAAAGAAACCTGTCAGCGGACCTGACAAGCGCCGCTTCAAGCCTTTGCGCATTAACTCTGCGCAGACATGATCCCCTTGAGTATCGCGACGTGCTAGTTTAGCCGCTACAACAACAACTAGCCAGTAACCGCAGATTCCATTTCAACAATAAAGATACAAACTTCTCAGTAGTAAATGAATTCACGTTTCAACTGCTCTATGCTGTGTTTACTCAGGTCGGTGATGTTTTAACGTGTGTGGTGGAATAAATAAAACATATTCCGGTGGTGGCTGTGTGGCAACGAACAACACTCTGAACGGCGGCCGCCATTTTGTTATGCGCACACGCCGTCTGCGCATACATGCCGCTTCCCACGTGATCCCGTTTTTCCTTCAGCAGGAAAAGTAGAAGGCAAAAATGCCACCTAAGAAAAAGATGAAACCTCTCGCTGACCAGAAGACTCTTGCATCTGTATGTTCTGCTCCATGTGCCTCTGCACCCTCCCTGACTTTGATCCGCCTCCCGACAGTTCTGCTTAGTATTAAAATATAAACACGCACACTTAAGCCTAGTTCATGCTTCTGCGTTTCAGTTTGTTGTCTGTTCAAGTTTAGACTTCTGGAGAAAGATAAACTTCCTTTTACCTTTTTAAACTCTGTTAAAATGCTCATCCTATAAATGTAGTGTTTTACAAGATGAATGTTATCACTCTTCTTCCAGCAGGTGGAGCTGTGCTGTTTCTCCTCTTCAGAGTCCAGAAGTCAGTAAAACACAGACCAGTAAGGTGACCTGTAGCTGTCCTGATGGAAACACTGTGGTTACCATGGTAACATGGGGAAGCTTTCTCCTGATGGGATGCTTCACTTCACCATGTGATCAGTTAGTAAAAGGTCGACTACAACCTGCTGATCAATGAGAGAAAAACTGAAGACTAAAGAAAACAAACACAGTCAAACACTAAAAAGTGACTAAATGTGTTTAAAGCAGATGAAGAAATGAACATGAAGCTTTGTGGACTTAAAGGACTGAAGCAGCAGGTGAGACAAACAGAGCGTCTCTCAGGTGTGTTTCAGGAACAAAGGCCCAGGTGAGCTCTGTGGTCCCTGCTGGGTCCTAGTGCCCCTCCGTCTGCTACCTTCCCCTCCTCATTAGTAACAGTCCTCACAGACCCCAGATCAGACTGAGCTCCTCTTCTTCATCACAGCGTCATCATTCAGACTAACAGCAGCTTCTCTCTGCCTGCTCACACAGGCGCCATCTTGTTTCCCAGCTTTAAACAATCACACCTTCATGACCATCAATGATGTCATTCAACCAATCACAGCTGCACTTACTGAGCTCGTAGACATGAACTTCCTCAGTGAGCAGCTCTCTTCTGTCCTCAGCAGGTCCGTGTAGAAAAGGAGCTCCGTGCTTCACTTCAGCTTCCATCAGACGGAGTGAAGTGACGCAGCTTGCTGTCCTTCATCAGAGAGGGTGTGTCCTCACGTCACCATCAAAGTATGCAGTCTGACTGGTTGACTGAGTCTCAGTGTGAGCTGTTAACAGGGTCAAAGGTCCTCGTGAACAGAATCCTCCTCACGGCTCAACAAGAGTCTTTCAGGATCAAAACCAGCATCTGTGGAACGATCCTTCCACCTTGTAAAGAGTTGCTATGACAACAGACTTGATGCTGTTGTTGGACCAGATGGTTCAGAGGACCCGTGCACGCCCCTCTTTGTCACCTGGTCTTCTTCTACATGTAGACTAGTAGGGAACACGTGATGAAGCAGAAACCTTTGTAACAAATGTAGTGAAGAGTTTATATAGAATAAAAACATCCACTAAGACAACAGAGTCTGAGCTGAGAGTGTTTTTATTCTTCTCTCCACTTTGATGATCAGCTTGAACCTGTTGGGGCGGAACAACTTCCCCACGTATCAGTCTGAAGCCGCCTGCCAAATCACAAAGGACATGTTGTTACATGCAGTGTTCTACTTCCTCATCACATGGCACCTTGAACCCTCTGGCTCATATACCTGCTGTGCAAAGGATTGTGGGTAAGAACAGCCAGTAAAGCAGCCTGCTTGCACACAGTAAGATGTGACTGAATGTAGAACACAAACTGTAATTCCTCCATCTTCTGTCATTGATCATCATGAAAACCAGATGCTGAAGACTGTCGATGGACAGTTTATTAGTTGAGTGACAGTTAGTCATCAGTTTCATCTGGTTTTACTTCTTACTGTGGGTCAGAAAAACAACGTCTGCAGACCTCTGCATCGACAATACAAATTGTAATGAAAGTACTGCAAATCTCTTTAGACGGTCCTCTGACCTGTAGAAGTCTCCTTAGATCTTCTCCTGGTCTCTGATGGATCCTGGTCACACACATAGAAGCAGAGTCAGTGAGTCAGAGACGTTGGGACATGGAGACGAGTGGAGGACAGTTGGAGATGGTCCTCTCACCTCTGAGCTTTGGTCTGGCTGTCATGTTCCCCACACAGAGGGGCTTCAGAGGGAGGGACTCCGTCCTCTGGGTCCTCAGCCGGATTCATAGCAGAGTCCACACCTTCACACCTTCATTACATCACATGTCAATTAGCTGACGCTTTTATGCAAAGCGACTTACAATAAGTGCATTTCAACCATAAGGATACAAACCCAGAAGAACAAGAAACAACAAAAACAATAATACCAATACACAATGTGACTTGTATGTACTGATGGCAAAGTGAAGCTTTCCAGCCAATCGTATCGTAAAAAGGTTCATTCATTCAATGCATCTCAAACTCTATGATGACGTCTGCTGTTGAAAACTTGTAGTGCAAATGTATCGAACAGCCCACCAGTATATTTTGGCCCAATCTCTGATTATGAAAAGTTGAACCAATAAATCATCTAATAAACACATGGATTCCTTTATGAATAAAACTATTGTTTTCAGGTTTGACTTGTGTCCTTGTTTGTGTATTTCAATTCTCTGTACATTAACAAGAAGTGGAACACACACTTATCTATGTCTTTCTGCACCTTTGTGCATGTATGTTTGTGATCATACTAGCAGAATAATTAATAGAAGATAGATTATATATAGTATAGAGTTATATGTAGGTAATATAATTTAAAACACCAGCAAGTGCTTCCTACTGCATGTGCAGTTCAGTCACAGGGACTTCTGTGAATTGTTTGAATGTGGGAAGTGATCACAGAGGAAAGGTCAGAGGGGCAGTGATTGTGCTGACAGGTTTCTTATGACAGGATATTGATTTTTATGGAGAAACACAATTTCTCCACAGTATTGGGGTTGAGTCGGTTTCTTAGATACTGTTTCCCCAGCTTTTGAAAAAAGGCGCTCACACGGCCCGATGAGGCAGGAATACTCAAAAGATCACGTGCTGAATACAAATAGATGTGGGTACACGTGTTTGTGTTTGATCCAATATTTTAGCGGTTCTTCACTCCGATGAATGTTTGATTCAGCCAAATATCGGGTGGTCTCCACAATAAAAATAAACATCCATAATTACACAATACAAATGACAGACTTTGTCTGCCTATTACAAATCTTGTTAGAGGAAATCAAATTAAAGTGCTCCCACATCTCGGAGCGACCTCTCTCTGCCACAGGTCTTTGCTACTACTACTACAACTACTAGTTGTACTACTACTACTACTACAACACTGACTTTGACTGTATCAAACCGACAAGCCCGAACCCTGTTTCCAGCCCATTGAATCAAATCGAAGCGGTCACGTGACGCAGGAACGAAGCTTCGGACGTCACTGATCACGTGATCAGCAGCGAACAAATCGAGCACCGACACGTTTGCTTCGCCTGCACTGGTTCATATTTCAACACAAGCTTCGAAGCAGGAGGGTGGGAGGTAACAACACTAGTACAGGGCTCATCCTTACTTCTCACTGCTCCACCACGTGAAGCAACCCTGGTGGTGGGACGGCCAGTGAGGATTTGTGGACCTTCAACAGTCATCATCCTTGTGCTTAAGGTTGACCTGCTAGTGATGTTGGAACATTCATTTTCATTTCATTCCCGTCTTCTCCTGGCCCAGAGTCATAGAGCTCTCATAGCAGCCAGACAGCAGTGGGCTTCAGGACGGATCCAGCGTCCGTCCACCACATCCACCCTGGAGTCCACTCGCCCTTCTCTATAGGCCTTCTAGTGTGGAAGCAAACGTCACCCGTCGCAGCCCGAGTACTGGTCCAGTTCTGCAGTCCGTGTAACCCCCTGCAGCTGTCGCTTAGAGACAGTGCAGAATATACAGAATAAAGGGGAATATTCCATGAGGAGACTCAGACTGGTAAATAGTTCAGTCGTCTGACAAGAAACGTCCACCCGAATTACGCTTAACACGACAGGTTTATTTAGAACACAATTAGACGACCAATACTGCAACAAATGGCCGATTCCACACATCAAAAGTGTCCAAGCAGCTTGTAGGGGCCATTATGTGTTGTTGTTGGCAAAGTATATTTTGTTTGTTAGACTGTATTTATATTGACACTTTGGACACTAGGTGGCGGTGATTAGGTGCACCTGGGTGTACATAAGGGACGTAGGTGACAGGAAGCGAGGGACAGGTAGGGGAGCACCAGACAGTTCTCACCAGACCACGAAGACAGACCACCATCAATAGGAGCACGTTCAACCGGTATGTTCATCTGTTTATACAATTGCCTGCAATAAATTACAGTCTAACAAACAAAATATACTTTGCCAACAACAACACATAATGGCCCCTAATATAAAAAACTCAAAGATCTCAGTCTCAGAAGTTCAATTGGGAAAAAATATCTAAAAGAAGTATTGTCCTAAAATGTCCACCCCTGTTTTCTTACGACTGCTTGGACGAAACCTGACACTCAAGGAGCAAAACACAAGCCCAGACCTGCACAACTATAAGCACATTCTCAGACTCACACTATTTGCAAAATACTACACAGTGTTTCCGTGTGTCCCGTATCCCTCAACACACTTTTCTACATTAGACACAGACATTTTAGATTATGTCACTTAATTGCCTTTTTAGACACTGCCTTAAAAAACGCCACAAATGTGAACACACTGATCAAACTCGGGCGACATTGAGAGGCTGGACAGAGAGTTCAGCTCAACCTCAGCCGATAAACTGTCCAACATCAGTAATACGGACATTTCGCCAAGAGCACAGGTGAGAATCACTTTTCTCTACCGTCTACAGTACAGTAAAATGCAGCCTATAGGCACTACATCAGTATTGTTTGTACCCATTGTACAATGTCCGCCTGTCGTTGTTCAACAAACGCGGCGCCCTCTTGTGGTATTAAAGTCAACATACCGCATTGTCCGCACTCCAAGGCGCACTTAAAAGCCTTTAATTTCCTCACAAAGCGACAGTGTCTTATAATCCGGAGCGCCTTATATATATGGATCAATTGGTTAATGGGTTGATCCATACTGGTTGTACACGGCGCTCAAGGCGCTCTGCCAAACACGCCAAAGCTCGTCTACGACGGCGAGACGCTGAGCGGCGCTCAAGCGCGTGAGATATGGAGCTGCTTTCAGGGCGCGTCGGAGAAACAAAGTTGTCGTTCTCACCGAGCACTTTATGAGATTAAAGAGCGAGAGACGGCGCCCTTTTCTCTACAGTAGCTGAACCATCTTAACGGGGAAATAAGTTATTCTAAAAGCAGCCGGAGATTTAAGGCGTGGATGGGGAGGGGGGCGGCGGGAGCGGACGCACCTCGCGGCATCGATCGGACCCTGAATGCACCGTCTCCACCTGTCAGAAAGAACAACAGCGAGCGCGTAGAAAACTCCTTCCAGCGCGAGCAGAGATTCTTTTTTCACGTTTCGCAAGCGAGCAAATATCTCGCGGATGTTTCATTTTGGTTAAATTCTTAAGGTCAATTAATCATTATGTTTTGATCAGAGTTGTGATTAAAGGTTTGAGTGGGACGCAAAAGATTTTCAGATTTCAAATTCGGCCGCGGCATTCTTCAGTTTGGGAACCGCTGTACTACAGTATTGACTGTATATGTAAAGTGCAAAGACACTTCACACTAAACCTCCATGTACATTGATACATCAACAGGCCTATACGCATTACAGAGGCCTACTGTAAACTACAACGTGCTGTGTTCTGTTTTTTTCACAGTTTTGCAAATGGATGCTGATGCAATCCGGCATGAATTCATACTCTTAGATGAGGCTGAGTTTAACCTGACAAAGGTTAGAAGAAGAGGGAGAAACCTCATCGGCCACATGGCATTGTCACACCAGAAGACCAGATAGAGGCAGAGCAGATGAGATACGTTGTCATCGGGGACCATGTATCTTTTCACTGATCTGCTCAGGTCCAAAACTAGTTTCAACAGCACCCGTCATTTTCAGTTCCGTACCTTCCACCAAACTCTCCCTTCCTTAACCCCATTGAGGAGTTTCTCTCTGCATGGTGGTGGAAGGTTTACGATCTCCAGCCCCATGTCAGGATACCCCTCATTCAAGCCATGGAGGAGGCGTGCAACCAGACTGATGCAGGGTCAGTGCAAGGATGGATTCGCCATTCAAGAAGATTCTTCCCTCGCTGTCTGGCGAGAGAGAACGTAGCCTGCGATGTGGACGACGGCCCGATCCAGCCAGGCGAAGAGATGATGGAATGATTTTTTCTGTATTTCATTAGCTGTATGCTTTCTTTTGTGTCCACAAATGGATTTGCTGTGTTTACAGTATTTAACTTGAAATCTGTATTTTCTGTACAAAATGCAACCTTTACGTAGTGTACGCAGACATGCATACAATGTGGAAGATCACAATATATATTTTCATTAGTGTGCAGTACTGGTGTTGTGTTTGGTCAACATATTCATGTACTTTTACATACTCTACTGTAACAATATCTGACAAAATCAAGCAGGTTATTGCATTAGAAGTCGTTTAAATTTTGCACAGCAGTGTGTAACTGGTTCAAATAGAGTCCAGTTTTATGAACCATGTGTGTGTCATACGGTGACAGAAATGGGGTTTTATACATGATTGTATCATTTTGAACAAAGTGTTTCATTTTGCAAAAGACTTGAGGTGTTCTGCTTCTTGTGTGTCTAGTTGTGTGAATCGTGTTGTGTTTTGACAACTTGAGCCCAGTTTTCAAAATTGTGCTTAAGCAGATGGAATAAAACTGTAAACAGGGAAAATGTGAGAACCTAATGACATATGAACAGTAACATATTTTAAACCCTGGTTCCATCCACATGTGAGGATACAAGACAGTGACTTCCGGATCGGTAGCAGGCAGACAAGCAACACTTGGTCCAGAAATCAGAAGGGTTTTTATTTGTAAAAAGGTCCCTGGTACACGTGTCATTAAACAAATAACCCATTTAACTCAGGGCTGTGGTTACATCACACTGCATTAGCTTCATAATGGTTCCATAAAGTAAGGACATTGGATACAACAACAACCAGTGGCAGCTGGTACATAAAGGGCCACCTTGAGCGAGGAAAAGAAAAGTATTTATTCATTATATATATCAAAATACATTTTACAAATAGTCAGTATTTGTGTTTTTGAAACGTGAATTATGTACCCTGTAATATTTGTAAATGACAGTTTTGATTACTAAGACTTCTTGAAACTAAACCCTTTTTCTCAAAACCTCATCTTCAAGCACTATTTACAAAACCTCTGAATCCTCTTGCAAAATCAAACTTGCCTGAAAACCTTTTTACCTTAAACAAAGTGATCAAAATAATACACTATCGAGCAGTCAGTAAACTATTCACCAATAAATAGTTACGTTGAAGTGAAGGTTCGGACCCCAAAGCAGACAGTGGTTTGTAGTAGGGTATACGAACAGTTTATTGGCTGGCTGGTGGATCCTGGCAACGGGGAGGATGAAGAGCCGAGCGAGGGGGCACACGAGAGTTCTGAGTGAAGGAAGCAACAAGGTTAGTGTACATCCAAAAAGACAACGAGGTCGAGTATCCTGCTAATCCCTTGCTACCGTAGCGGACGGAATAATCTGGCGTCGAAGTGATGAGACGCCCAGGCTTATATGGAGGAGGATGATTAGAAGGATTGGATGCCGGTGTGCCTTGTCCTGTGGCGAGGATAGGGTGAAAAAGGGGAATGCAACTAAATAAAGAAAAACCAACAACTCCACCCGGAATTTCACCCCGAGAAATAACCTGGACAGTACAAGGCCCACAGGTAAGTTTACTCTTATTAGGCAGGAGACGCAGTTCACGGTTTTAGAACAAGTACAACTTTATTTTAAATACTTTTAAAATCAGTCCAGTTTAATTCAAATCAAAAGAAAATCCATTAGAACAATTTGAGGGCTGGAGCTGGGTGGGCGGACAACGCTAGGTGTAGAGGCGGTGGGGGGAACCCACCAAATCAAGAAAACAAACTCAAAACAACTCAAAACCCCTCGACGTAGTGAGGAACCCACTTCCCAGGACACCGTAAACTAATGGGTAGGACACCACCACCCGGCCACCAGCACCACCAGTCTCCAGCAACTAAAAAAAAGACAAAAACAATTTACAAAATTACAATAAAATATCATCCAGCTAACAATACAAAAGGGACACGGCCCTGGTTAAAACACAGACGTGATGAGGGTTTAAAAAGGAACTGATCTGGCGCCCGGTATGAAGCGGGGATGCCAGGCGTGGCGACCGATATTCAGCACGCCAAGCTGCAGACAGACCGCACGCAGTCCTACACAGCGCAGTGTGGTAGGACAACGCTTCCGGGGGGGGGGGGGGGTAAAGGCTGTCAGGAGAACGCCACGGAGATTAAGCTTCCGTGGAGGTGGAGCTTCAGCGGAGAAGAGTGCATGGACGCACAAAACAGCAGCGACCCCACCCTGCTGATCAACACAACTCCTGTTCTAGGACACTGGCATTTACAGAGCTGCCAAAAAACCTTCAAAAAACCTTGGAGTGAGATCTTGTCGGGGGTGACCAAAATTTTGTTGACCATTCATTTGGCGTAGTACCCATGTTGTACGCTGCATTCTGGTGGTTTGTGGGGCCCAAAGTGGTTGATCGGGGCGGCCTACTGGAGATGGACAACATTGGTTACATTCTGTGAAGCAGACACAGCTGATGGTCCACCCCCAGGACATGTTGGTTTAAGTAGATGTTATTTCATGCATTCCAGTAGATTTGGGTGGTATGCCTGAACTTATTCTGATTCATGTTCATCTGCTCATGACTTGAGGGGCCTTCTAGACTTGATAGCCACGCAGTTCTCCCAAGGGATACAATGCTCCTCTAGGGTGGACTTAATTATGGCGAAGATCTCGCTTGCTGTTCCACATACCTTCCCACTTGTTGTACACATGCCCAAACATTGGTCGACAACTTTGCCTCCCATGAAGACCCAGACAGTGAGCGGGTTCATCTTTTGCGCTCCTATAATGACGAGTTAGAATTATACAAATGTACATGTTTGATGTTTACACAAAGCAAATGTTTTGTAGGAGATAAATAGTTTGGGATATACCCGTGTCATTTGACCCATCCGTAACAAGGGTGCATGCGCCGTTTTTGAGCTCCTTCACAAGCTCTTTGGTGAAATAAGGCGCCAGAGCTTCATTAACTATGCAGGATGATTTAGTCCTGGCACACCTGTAGTCCTGCGCCGTCTTAGAATCTCCAAAACAAACTTTAAGGAGAGGCCCCAGGTGGTCTGCAAAGGCTAGAGGAATATCATGCACCACCAACCCAGCTGTCATTTGGACCTCAGCCCTTCTTGTCTGTAAGAAAATAAAAATTATTAATCTTCCCAAAAGACCATAGTTTATTTCAAATAGACACCTGTCATAATAAGGCACAGGTAAAAAACACATTCAGCAACAAAGATCTTAAATTAAGAAAGTTGGACTGTAATACACTGAAATACAAACCACAAATTAGTCAAAACTATCAACCATGAATTTACCGTATTCAACTAGGACACAAAACTCTTGACTGAACCTGGACAGCACTATTACACACATCATACCTTGACCTCTTGTGCAGACATCCCTCCAACATTGTATATTTTGGCTGTGGAGTGAAGAGCTCGTTGCTTTTCTTGGAGGCCTTTAGTTTGTATGTGGCGCACTACTTCGGTCGCACCCTGGTGGCAACATGAGTTCTCAATACGGCACACTGCACACCAGCAGTGCGTGTTGAGGCTCCCTCTTGTAATAAAGGGACATGTGGAGGTCCACTCACTTTAAAGAGGGTTCTATATGTTGCTCTTATGGCCCGGTTGTTGGATTGGGGGAGTCTCCTCTGTCCCTCTGGGTCTTCTTCCATCTGCACTGTTGGTCAGTTTCTCCTGTGTGTTGCTCCTCTATCTGTTGCCCTGTTGTTTCTATAATTTGGTCTGACAGTGTCGGTCTGTCTTTTCTGACTTGGCTGGTTCTTTAAATATAATAACAGACTTCCCTTTTGTCCTGAGCCTGGCAAAGGTCTTTTACGAGACATCTTTGCTCCCTTAAAGAATTAAAATGGTTTTTAAAAACTCTACTCTCATTTACAAAAACATGTCTAATTCTATTGCACAAATTTCCCGTCTTTGTGTTAAAACGTTTTGAGGGGCTTTTTCTTTGGCCTGTAAATAAAAAGATAAATGCGAGGTGAGCAGCCTTAATAAACAATGCTGTGATGTTTTGAGCATGCAGTAAACCAAGAGGTTAACGCGCAGAGCGGCACGCGTCCCGTCGCCCGGAACTGACGCACCTCACAGAATAGAGGGCAAGAGGAAGAGCTAGTGGAGGCGTGCCACTTTTAAACCGGCCCACCTAATTGCAGCCACCTGGCGTTAATTGCCAAAAGGGTGGCAGCTCTATACTGCTACACAACCACCAGTCAGCCACACACAAACACACAGGAGAACACCGAAGGGAAAGGGGAGAACAAGCAAAACAAAATCACCACAGAAAGCCCCGCGTTCAAAGCCATACAATGTGTTTATAGTACATTATACAGCCTACAATGCACTGCAGGCCTACTACAGTATACAATACTACAGAAAAAGGGACACAAATCAAAGGAGTCAACATGTCATCAATGTGCTTCTTCTGCTCTTTGGGCTCAGTCAGGCCAGAGCACTTTGTCGCCATCACAAGCAATATTTTCTCTCCTTGGGCAACGGGGGAAGAAGCCTCTTGTGTGATGGATCCAGCCCTGACATGATTCCTCATCACCACAGGCTGATTCCATGGCTTGCAGCAGATCTACTCTGGTGCAGGGTTGTCTATCATACACTGTCCATCTCCATGAGGAGAAAAACTCCTCAATCGCATTCAGGAAAGGCGAGTATGGAGGGAGGTACAAGGTCATGAACTGACCGTGGATGTTAAACCGTTCCCTTACCTGAGCAGCTCGGTGGAAACTAACATTGTCCAACACCAGCACATGGGTGGGAATGGGATTCTCGTTTAGCTCTTGAACCTGCTGCTCAAATAAAATGCCTTGTATTGGGCAGAGATCGTAGAAGATGCTGGGTGTTATATGGCCCGAGTGTAACATGGTGATGTACAACACCATGGTTGCCGATAGCAGCACAGATTGTCACATTGCCACCTCATTGACCAGGGACTTCAACAATGGCCCGCTGTCCAACCACGTTTCTTACTCTCCTTCTCCTCTGTGAGATTGAAGCCTGCTTCATCAACAAATGGGGTCTGTCCAAGGATTCCAAGTCAAACATTGTCTGTTAGGAATACAATCAAATGTGTGTAGAATTCAGCAAGTTGTACAGAGACTCTATATTGTAAAGTTCAATTGGGCCGACTGTATCCACTTCTGATTCACATGCATTGTATGTACTGAAGAGTACATAGTATGTGGTACTGTAGACAATCTGAATTACAGTAAACGTGTCTGATTGTACACTTTCTTGCACATACTGAGCTTGCAGTTCTTTCAGTTGCGCTCAAAAGGTACTTTATGTACTTATTTCATTCACAGCCTGTTACGATGGAGGACACGGCCTATTGTCTCTCTCTCTCTTACACCAAGCTGCTTCTATTTCTGAATTCATTTGTTTCCTCCAAAACAATTAGTTAACAGCATAAAGTAAACGTCGCGATGGGAAAAGACTACAGTTGAAATAATACAAAACCTGTTGAGAATGGTATCCTGCTTATAAGTGCATTAAGAAAGTAAATAAATGAATTTATGAATGATATCAGGTAATGTTGTTGATCACTGCCTAGATGTGGTGAATAAATCTATAACACCAACTATCTTTGTCATTGTAGTGTCTAAATGCACAGTCAACCTGCTCCCTCACAAATTGCATGTCGCTAAGATGGGCTTTACACAGGTGAACAGTGAGGCCCCCACAGGGCCGAACTGCAGCTTGTGTGCACGACTGAGGGACCATATGTGCTCAAAATGGGATGATTGAATGGACCCCTACTGGGTTTTATGTGTTTTAAGGACGTGTTGGAAGATGATTGACAGTTACTCGGTTTCCACCCACTTGTTACTGCCCCTAAAATTCAAATAAAGCTGTGAAGAAATCTTCCACATGTATGTTTCTATCCCTCCAGTACCGTCATGCAATTATTTGCAGTAGGTCCTTTGAGATGAGCCATTTGAATCCACCACTATTTGAGATGACATGAGCAGAGCACAAACCTCAGTGGATGTTGAAGTCACATGATCAGTTCCTTTGACTCTCTACCTCAGCCAAGCGTTATTTCTGAGTCCATATCATTTTCTCTCGGGTCTTTTCCATGCGTGTGTGTCGCAGGTGGATGGAAACACACTTTGTGTCTTTGGTTGAGTAGCATTTAGCATTTAGCTTGCCCTCTGAATTGGCCCCAATGACACACTCTAAAACTATAAACCGTGTGTGAGAAATGGACGTGGTTGTCGTGGCGTGTTTGTGGTTTTCTTCTTCTTCTTGACTTCTTTAGGTCTCAGTGCAACACACCGTCCTCCAAGTGTCACATGAGAGCTTGGAAACCAGAACTTGTGCTCCTGAAAAGTCACATGTCCTCTGGTTGGTATCCAGTGTCTCCTACAGGTGTTTGTTGCAGGACAGATGGGTCCCAGTGTGAGAGAAGAACATGGTGTAAAGCAGCAGGAGGCCCAAAGAACAACACCGAGACAACACAGGAGAACCTTTTCTACAAATGTCTCCAGCAGGATCCTTGCTTTGATCCATCTCCACGTCCTCTCCTCAGCGCCCCACTCTTTCATTTTAAAGCAGGCTGCTTTTCTAAATACACACAGTGGGGATCTGCAGGTAGTGAACCCAAGTTCTTCCAAACCACAAGTGCAGCACAGCAACCACATCCAGCATCCCCGCTGGCTGCAGCACCACACAGCGTTCCTCCTGCACACATGTTGGTGGGATTGCTCAACGCCTTTGGTGGCTTCACAGAACAAAGAGGACTAAACATTTATTCCTCACATGTATTTCTGACTGACGCCTGAGAAGATCCTTTGGTCCTTGTGGTAGATTAGAAGATGTACGGTCCGTCCGGATATTACTGTGTGATCGTAGTCAAATTGAGTCCAATACCTTTTCAAAAGATCCGTGTTGTTCCACGTTGAAGCTTGTTTACTGTCATTTACACCGTTCTTTAGATGATGCTGTGATTTCACAACTTGTATTTGTCACAGATGACAGTTTGAAGGGTGAGTGAAATGTTCTGTCCTTAAACCGTGTGACGATATGCACGTAACATGTTGACGCACATCACCTATAACTGATGCCAGAGGGGTAAGAAGTGGCTCCATCGTACTTTCTGTCTGTCTTCCATTCATTTCATCAAGCTCAGAATGACAAAGTACATCCTGTACACATGCGACATCCTATTGGCCAGACAGAACTATGCGTCCTGTAGCAAAAACAGGTCCACTCCATCTTCTAACATCGTCTCCATCCTCTCCAACTGGTTCAGTCGTTGAACAGTCATTTCAGACCACACACTTAAGGAACAGCAGAGCTTGAAAATGCCAAAACACACAGAGAGACACGGAGGCAGACAACTCGCTGACCCATAATCACTGGCCCTATACTGTATATTTAGCCTTCTCTTTGTGCTGATGGACAGTCCCTGGTGGACAGACCAATGGCGCGCTGACATGAAGTCCGGAACAGGCTACTAAGCACATACATGTCACACGCGTCATACACGTCATACATGCAGCAGCAGCAAATCAAACAACAACCGACGTAACACACAAGTGTCCAAACTCTGTATTAGCCATATAACTTTGCTACTGACGAGCCTGAGATGTTATTTTGTGCTGGATACATGCGTACAGTTTATATAACATCTAGGTCTTCACAGCAGCACATACAGTGAAGTAAAGGATGGCAAAGCCTTACCTTCCTCTGTCAGCCCGCAGCAGCAACCATGAGGGAGAGTGAGGAGGGTGAAGTCCTGCCTCTGGTTGGCAGTGGGAGGGGTGGGAGGCTCAAGCCAAGCATTACAAATGGTGGAGGGGACGCCACTGAGAGTAGCACCTCATGTGGACACACACGTCCAATGTGTGGGCGGAGCACAGCGTTGAAATGCAAAAGGCTTTTAAAGAGTTTTCAGCCTTTTCGGTCACTGTGCATTTGAGCCCTTTAATTATCCCAACACACAGGAATAGCAGTCACATGGTCAAGCGGCACTGCAGGAGTTTAACTAACGCGGCGACACCCGACAGAGCATCTGTCGCACACGTTGGACCTCTGACACACTCCAGGATGAAGCCTTGACTGAAACACCAGCGTTTGCAGTGACAGGTGAGATGGTCCTGCCTGCACGTAGAACACGCTTCAACTAAATGAAACTTCTCTGCATCGTCTAACCAGCAGAAAGGATGTTCACAGCTCCATATTGTCTTCTATTGTTTGTATCTTCTGCTGAGGGACTTCATTCAGGCAATAAACTGTCATGAGCCTGGTCACCATCCAGGTAAATTGGGAGAATTATGGAGGCGTTATTTTACAAATGTCTTCTTGACAAACTAATCTCAAGAGAAGACACAAAATGATGAACGTGTCCTACCAGCAAGAGTTGTGTGTTTCTTATGTGTGAGATATGTTCTTCGTACAGCACTCCTCCAGATGTTCTCGTTCCATCATTGTCTCAATGACGTGTGAGCACAGGGACAAGGCGCCCCCTGCTGGAGCTGCTCAGCGAGTCAGTGTGAGCTCTGTAAGTACGATCAACACGAGCCAACCGCACATAAGGGATGAGGAGGAGATACAGGACACAGTGGTTTGCACCTACAGGTGGAACATCTCCTTGCTTTTGGCTCTTTTGTCAGTGTGTCGGTTCCTCTGTCAGCTACTCATTTGATCTCATGGAATACTTTGACGTTTGGATGGTGCCATGCAATTGGGAATATATTTCCCAGGGGGGTCCTGTCCTATGGAGGACCAAGAATGACTTAAGTATAATTAAATAAATGTATAAATAAATACAGGAGTATTGTAGTGTAATATTTTATTGACTAGGTGTCTCTTACGTCTCCTTTAATCATGCATGACAATGCTGTCCCCCCTTTTAATGTGGAGGTGACCAGTAGGAGCTGATCCAGCACCCCCACACCTCCCCCAAGGACAGAGATGTTTGTCACCTTAGACTATATAACTTGAAGACTTGTACGTGTCAACTCTGCAAGCGTTTAATGAACGTCATGTTCAATGATTTTACCGGCGTTGAGTGAAACGTTTTCTATCAATGGTGGAGCAAATCCATTAAAGTTCTTGCACATTCGTCACTTGTGCCTGGTATCAAAATGAAGAGGACAGTTGGTTGATTCTTTCAACTTTTAGAGGATGCAAGCAGGAAGTCCCCCGTAGGACAGACTGTCCCATCTCAGAGGCCGCTCGGTTCAGCCCACGCAGTTGTTGGAGGACCAGACCAGGTAGACCAGAAGACTGCTGAAGGCTGCAGGCTACAAGGATGCAGCCTTTGAGACACACACACACTTATCTTTCTGTTTGTCTCCACCCTGATGACATCACAAAGGTCCTCTAGCTCCACCTTCTGGTCGCACTGCAGGTTTAAACACACACACGACGGTCATGCGTCACGGGGGGTTCTCATAAACACCCCTGGCAACAGGCGGATGCTAGCGTGCGTCGCCATGGTAACCACTCTACTGGTGAGAGTGAGAGATGTAAGAAGTAGAAGCAGAATGAGCTTCTTGTCGGTCAGGTGAGCAGCAGAGGGGCTGTTCATCAGCTTCAGGTGTTGATGGAACAAACAACAACAAGGTCACTAGAGGATCAACAATGAGACGACCCCCCAAACAGGACTGGTTTCTCCCTCTGGATCTCTGACTGGTTTCCCACAAGTTGTCTTCATCTAGAGTCACCATCACTACTGGAGAGAGGACACCTCTGCACATTATGTTTGGTCCATCAGACCTGTTATCTGTCTCCTACATTATCAACATCAACATTTGTTTCAATTAATCACACAATAAAGTGCAGCACCTTTTAGAAACCTGACATTTCTTCATTCATCTGGACTTTATTTAAATAATCTTTTGGATTTGTTTGAAACTTGATTTTCTTTTTTAACTTATGTTTTTAATCTTTTGGTTGGTAAATCTAATGTATATTTACATGTTTTTGTGTATGTTTTATTTTTTATTGGATTAAAGTATAATCCACCTTTACCTGTTTGGTTTAAATCACCATGTGAGGTTCATGTGCAGCATTCTGACTGAGATGTTGCTTCATATTTATTTCATGACAAACTGAACGATTGTTGTGAGTCTATTTTATTTGATGTTGCGATGAAGAATTCACTGACACATTCAGATTCCTGTGGATTTGAAGCTTGGGAGAACTTCCTTAAATAGACGCTGTGAGGTCAAAGGGCGTCACGTTTGGTTAAAGGTTGAGAGAGAAAAGAGGGAGAGTCGTGTGAAAGCACTTGTTCCTGTTTGTGTTCAGTACGACATCAACATGTTATTATCACAAAGAAATGAACACGAACGTCTCTGGTGGTGTTATTTGGTCTTTATTATATTCACACTGTGATACATGTTGGGAATATGAATCATGTTTACTGGTTTAATCCCATTGCTGACGTCCCCCTGCTGGCCAGGACCAGTCACTGCACCACATGTTGTTTCCAATAAAAGTCATTTATTCACATTACAAACATACAATTATATTCCTGTGAAGCCAAAGTAACACATGGAGGCACTAAACGTTGTACTATTATATACTAACGGTAATAAAAACACAAGTACCTGATATTATCTGTCATTAAACCTTCTTCAGAGGTTTGCTGAAGCTTTCAAAAGCTTTTTGTTCACAACAAACCTGATTACGTGGAATTAGATTTCACACCAACAATCCTTGAAAAAGCAACGCCTTGATTTTATTAGCATGAACGCTAATGAAGCACACACACAGATAAGGACAATTTATTATCAGAGACATTTGTCTCACATGGGGGGACAGATGAAAGAGCGTCTTATAAAATGTCTTCTTGAACACATAAAGATTAAGATTAAAGCCTAATTAGGAGCCAATATCTAAATGATCATCTATTGATTGAAGGACCACAGCAGCATTAAGCTGAGCTCTTTCACACTTCCATCTGAGTCCCAGAGAGCTGTGGACCCCCCAGAGTCCAGACCAGCTCAGGTACCCCTCACCTGCTCCACCTGCATCTACACCCACATGAACCACCATCAGTTGTACAGAGCGAACTATGTGGTGAGCAGAGAGGAAGGTTCTCCACCAGGAGGAGACTCTCCCTCCTGAAGAGGACACAGAGACACTGAGGAACCAGAACTGAACCAGGACCTGAAGCCAGGATAAAGAGGTTCAGTGAATGTGGTGCTGAAGGTGTGGAGGTGGATCAGTGTGTCAGAGGAGACTCTATAGAAGGACAGAGAGCCAGCAGGACAGTCCACATACACTGCTACTCTACCAGAGGAGGAGGAGGAGGAGGAGGTGATGCGTGTTACTGTCTTATTGTGACGGACAGAGTAACCTCCATCAGAGCACATCAGACACCAGGACTGATCATTCCATCCAAACAAACAGTCATCACTGCCTCCTTTCCTCCTGATTCCTCTGTAACTCACTGATACATAAACTCTTCCTCTCCACTCGACCTCCCAGTAACAGCGACCAGTCAGACCAGTTCTACACAGCAGCTGATAACAGGAGTCAAATCTGTCTGGATGATCAGGATATGACTGATCCTCCTCCACATGTGTCACCTTCCTGTTGTTGTCAGACAGTTTGAGTTGTTTGTTTACTGTGTTTGTGTCGATTGTGAGTTCACAGGAATCTGATGAGAGAACAAGACACAATACAGCTGCAGTTATTAATCATGTGTTCATCTACTGACACGTTGATGATGACGTCACAGAGGTGAATGAGTGATGTCACAGTGTGAAGATGGTTGAATCTTCATGAATCAAAGCACACTTACACTTCCTCACAGCTGGTCTGAACCATCGGACTCCATCAGGCTCCACCCTGAAAGGAGGAGGGGGGTCAGAGCAGCATGGAGACATGGACATTACATCACTCTCACACACAGCTTTGTCCTTCACCTCTTCTTCTTCCACAGCTCATCATGTTCACTCATTCATCATCAGCATCATACTAACCATCATCTTCATTTCACTCTCAGCTTCCTTCAGCAGTCAGTCAATCAAATGTTTCAACCTGCATCAAGTGGTTTCTTTGTCCACTTGTGCTTAAACACAACATGTGACATGTGATCATCTTCTACAGTAGTTCTGTGTAACGTGAGATCAAGCAGCTGCTTCCACATCCAGCAGGTTCACGTCCACATGATGGTCCATCAGGAGTCTCTGTGTCTCCGGATGGATGAAGTCCACTATTCTCTGTGGTTCATCTCCACCACAGTCAGCTGATCCGTGGTCAGTGTAGAAGTATTGATTGTTGGACCTCTTGTGTTGGTTTAATAATGACTGTTGTCTCTCTGAAGTAAAGGAGAAAGTATCCTGAGATCACTACAGCACCACAAAGGTTTGGACTAAAAGACAAAGACACACTGGAGGCAGATGACCAGCATCTAAACATCCAGGTGTTGACAGGTGGTGTCTTTCAGGAAAGAAGTGGGTTTATTCGAGTGCTGTTGCTCCAATAAGTGTCTGACGTGAACGTGATGAGATGTCCAGCGTGTTCTGTGTGTTACTGAGAGTCACTGTGAGGACGTGTGGGTCCTCATCACCAGTCAGATAAAGTCACAGTTAAATAGTTCAAACAAGGAAGAAATGAATCCACCACATCTGGCGAGCTACCAGCGACCACGAGCCGGACCGACACCGGAGCTGCTGCTCCTCTCCTCTCACTGACCCAACGCCAAGACGTCATCAGAGGGAAGCAGGGAGACCTTTTCTAGTCCTCTGCAGTGGTGCTGTCGGTCTGTGAGGTACGAGGAGTGCTACTGAGGGTGGACGTTGTCCCACAGGAACCTTCCAGAGGACCATGGAAGTGAAGGACGGTGTTTGTGGGAAGTAACTGTTTGTGACCCCAAAGACGTAAGTACGAGTAATGCTGCTCAGTGATTGTCATCACAACGGACGATGCCACTGATTACGTGACATCTTCACAGGGAAAATATACCATGTGTGAGCACACAATGACCTGGCTGTGCGTAAAGGGCTTGGGGTCAGAGCCATTGAAATCCCCGTTAGTGGGCTGAAAGTGGCAGCAAATGTCCCGGCGACAGATACCTCCTCCAGCAGGAACAACAACTTCCAGGATTTTCAATCCTAGATTTTCAATCCTAGAAGTTGTGGATTAATAGAGAAAAATAAAAACAACTCCAGGTTTCTCTTCAGCACTGTAGCCCGACTGACAGAGAGTCACAGCTCTGTCGAGCCGTGTATTCCTTTGGACCTCACTAGTAACGACTTCATGAACTTCTGATGCCCTGATGCCTGTTTGGATGCCTTCTCTTCCATCAACCTTGATCAACTGACTTCTTTATTTTCAAAGTCTGAATCTTCTACTTCTACGACCAAACTGCTTAAGGAAGTTTTTCCTTTAGTTAGCACATCCTTATTAGATATTATGAATCTGTCTTTGTTGACAGGACATGTACCACAGTCCTTCAAGGTAGCTGTAATTAAACCTCTTCTTAAGAAACCTACTCTTGCTCCAGAGGTGTTGGCTAACTATAGACCTATCTCTAATCTTCCCTTCCTCTCTAAGATCCTTGAGAAATCAGTCGCAAATCAATTATGTGACTTTCTACAAAACAATGCTTTGTTCGAGGATTTCCAGTCAGGATATCGAGCGCATCACAGTACAGAAACGACACTGGTGAAAATTACGAATGATCTTCTACTTGCATCGGACCAAGGACTCATCTCTTTTCTTGTCTTGCTGGACCTCAGTGCCGCATTTGATACCATAGACCATTGTATCCTGTTGCAGAGACTAGAACATTTAATTGGTACCAAAGGAACTGCACTCACCTGGTTTAAATCCTACTTATCGGATCAATCCCAGTTTGTGCTTGTAAACGGTGAATCCTCAAAGACCACCAATGTTGGTCACGGAGTCCCACAAGGTTCTGTACTTGGACCGATTTTATTTACCCTTTATATGCTATATGCTGTTATCCATATTGGATAATCCTGACCACCCCTTCCACCACCTGCTACAGGGACAGCGGAGCACGTTCTCCGACAGACTCCTTAAGCTCCGCTGTCACAAGGACCGTTACAGGAGATCTTTCCTGCCCAGTGCAATAACACTTTACAATAAATCATCCCTGGCTAAATAATGACAATAATAACCCTGTACTGCTGTGATGTTGCTGCTCTTTCCTCTTCCTCTTCTCCTTTTACAAATTATTATTATTGTCTCGTTTGGAAGGTTATTCTTTTGTTTCAGTTTATTTAATTTAATAATTTAATATTTCTCTTATTATATTGTATATAATGTGTATCTTTTTATTCTATTTTCTTCCCTGTACATGCTGCTGTGATTCCAAAATTTCTATCTATCTTCCTTTGGGCGATCTTATCAGGAAACACCGCATGAACTTCCACTGTTATGCAGACGATACTCAACTGTATCTGTCGATCAAGCCAGAAGAGACGGACCAGCTAGTTAGACTTCAAGAATGTCTTGGAGACATCAAAACGTGGATGACCGGCAACTTCCTGATGCTAAACTCAGAAAAAACGGAAGTTATCCTGATAGGCCCAGAGCGCCTTCGAAGCCAGCTGTCACGTGATACAGTTTTTATGGATGGAATTGCTCTGGTACCCAGCAGCACCGTCAGGAATCTGGGAGTTATCTTCGACCAGGATATGACCTTCAACTCGCATATAAAGAAGACTTCAAGGACTGCCTATTTTCATCTACGTAACATATCAAAAATCAGGAACTTCCTGTCTCAAAGTGATGCAGAAAAATTAGTTCATGCGTTTGTCACTTCCAGACTGGACTACTGTAATTCTTTGTTATCAGACTGCTCTTGTAAATCTCTGTTGAGTTGAGTTGCAGACCGAGCCCCTCTCTGGCTGGGAGGTAGGTTTAGGTGTGTCGCTCAGGCTGGAGGCGGAGATTTTAATGCACTAGGTGGAGAGGATCTGGCGATCAGGGGGGTTGGAGTCACTCACTCACAGGACAGTGAAGAGCGAGCAGTGTGAGAAAGCGAGATTGAAGAGCTTGGAAAGAGGAGACTGCAGGAATAAAGCTTGCAAAGACTGAAGGAGGAGCCGGTGAGCTTTTGAGTGGCTGACTACTTATGGCATCAAATGCAAGATCAAATGTTCATATATTTAGTGTGTGTTTTAAAAAGTATTCAAGCTAAAAGTAATTGGATAAAAATTGATTTGTGTGTACTCAGCGGAGTTAAAATCTGCTAAAGTTTAACGGTTAAAATCATCATTAAATAGTGTTTTAAAAATGTATTTAATTTAGTATTGGGATACTTTCAATTTGGGTTGTCTTTCTACTTATTTTGAGGTTAATTTCCAGTAGATTATAAATTAAGTATGTGATTTTGGGTATGTGAATTGATTATGGTTTCTTGGGTTATATTTCTTTGACCTTACATTCATGTTTGTATTTAAAGGTTTTTCACCTGGTTTGACCTGGACAATTTTAAAAATAAAAAGCAAGAAAACAAAGAAGTCCGAATCTTGGTCATTGAGGGGAATCTAGTCTACACTTCTTAGCAAGCTGCCCTTTCAAGTGGGGAGCTGCAGTTTGAACCTCACAAAAGTGAGACACTTGACAATCTCTTAAGCCTCTCCAGTTGATTCAGAATGCTGCAGCACGTGTATTAACAAGAACTAAGAAAAGGGATCATATCACTCCTGTATTAACTTCTCTGCACTGGCTCCCGGTTAAATCTACAATAGATTTTAAGGTACTTCTCCTCACCTACAAGGCACTTGCTGGTGAGGCACCGTTGTATCTTAAAGAGCTTGTAACACCTTATTGCCCTACAAGGCAGCTGCGCTCCATAGATGCTGGGTTACTTCTTGTTCCTATGGTTTTAAAAAGTAGGCTGGGGGCCAGAGCCTTCAGTTATCAAGCTCCTCTTTTGTGGAACCAGGTTCCACTTTCAGTCCGGGGGGCAGATTACGTCAGCCCTTTTAAAGTAAAACTTAAAATATTCCTCTTTGATTGTGCCTATAGTTAGGGCTGGCTCAGGTTAGTCCGGACCAGCCCTTAGTTAAGCTGCTATAGGCTTAGAATGCCGGGGGAATTCTTAGGACACACCAAGCTCTTCTCTCACGCTCTCGTTCTACCATAATTCACGTTTTATTAATGCACATGACTAATTCAGCTTTTTTCCGGGAGGTTTTTTTTTTTGCTTTCTCCCCTATCAGGTCTCCGTAGATTGTGGTTCCTTTGGGACCCTGGTCCTGACACCTACTGTGGCCATGCTGACGCCTGCTGCTGCCATCATCATCAATATCATTTTAGATATTAATCATATTACTATACTCGTAAACCAACATTACCCTCTCCTTAAGTCTCTGTGTTCTCCCTCCCCACAGGCTTCTGTGGATGGTGGTTCTACCTGATGGTTGTTCTATCTGATGGTGGTGGTCCCTGCAGTGGTCCTGCTGTGCGCCTGGCTTACTACACACAGTTACTTGAATCATTTCTGTCATAGGAATTGCATGTATTATACATTGTTCATTCTGTACACATGGCATCCATTATAGTCTGTCCATCCCGGGAGTGGGATCCCTCCTCTGCGTTCTCCCTAAGGTTTCTTTTTTCCCTCTGGGAAAGGCTTTTTCATTTTTTGGGGAGATTTTCCTGTGCCGATGGTGGGTTTCGGGACAGAGGATGTCGTATGTGTACAGACTGTGAAGCCCTCTGAGGCAAATTTGTAATTTGCGATTATGGGCTATACAAAATAAAATGAATTTAATTTAATTGAAAAGGGAGTAGCTGATAAACGACTGTCCAACGCGATGGAACAGCACATATGAAACGATCTGCGGCGCATCGGAGCAGCAAGTAGCTGTGTCTGCTGTCATCTTTGAGAAGAAACTGTCAAGAATGGAGCTGAGCACAAGCTAATGGTCCCTAATGGAAAAGGTGAGCAGAGTGTATGAAATATGTACCGTGACAGGCTGGACAAATGCAAACGGTCCTAACAATAGGTAGAAGGACGGCCCCCATTTATTTACTGTGTGTCAATATTATTAACACATGGATAAATGCAAACCTGTCAATCTAATAACGCAAATTATATTCACTTATTCATTGCAGGTACAAGAGGTCCTTCAACCCTTTAAAGTGGCAACAGAAGCACTTTTAACTGACAAATGTCCAACTGCCTTTAAAACATGTTGTGAACAAGCCATCATTATAAAATAAATGAAAGGTATTTTGCAGGCTGCCCTGTGGGAGCACGGTTGGAGTAGATTTGGTTTAACCCAACAAGTGTGATGAAATAATGGGTGTTGTTGGTTGTGGGGATAAAAATGGATTGCGAATTGACTTTGGTTAAAGCATCTCGTCATTAGAGGTCCATTAGAACAATTTCTGGTGTTTCTCCTGTTTGGCTGAAGAATAAAGACAAACAGATTACGGAGACGGAAAAGAAAAGTGTGAAAAACACTATTGAAGGGAAAAAAAAGACACTACAAGGCCAACGCGCGCACACACACACACACACACACACACACACAGTGGAGAGACAAGGAAGGTGTCCTCAGAGACTCTCTCATCCATTGATCATCAAAATCGAGTGGAAAAAAACACGGACATGTTGGGCGTCAGTGACGACGGCATAAGAAGCTGTAAAGGGGGGGCAGCATTAAGGCCAAAGCTCTGAAGACGGAGGATTATCTAAAGGAAAAGGGGAAAAGCGTCATTCCAGGTGGACACAGCTGGGATAAGTGCACGTCCACGGCTTTCTAAAGTGGACCACGGTGTCCATCACAGATCTACTGACGCACAAATGGAGAAGAAGCGCGCAGCCTATTTTGTCAGGGTCTAACCAGGCTCACAGTGTGAGGGAAAGAAAAGGTTTCCAGCTTGTTGGTCTGTGGCTGCAGCCTCTTTATACCTGAGAGTCTCCAGTCTCCAGTGAGGATCCTCCAGTCCAGCAGACAGCAGCTTCACCCCTGAGTCTCCTGGATGATTGTAGCTCAGGTCCAGCTCTCTCAGATGGGAGGGGTTGGAGCTTAGAGCTGAGGCCAGAGAAGCACAGCCTTCCTCTGTGATCAGACAGCCTGACAGCCTGCAACACACGGAATAAGACACATGTCACATGATCTGAGGGAGCTGTGAGGGCTGGAAGGTCACTACAGTACTGAGATACTATCAGGTACAGAGGGGTCACATTAACATCGTTTCCAGTCACAACTAAACGCCCACTAATGTTCATCAACAACCTGATAACATTACTACTAACTCTATGATTAGTCTGACATATTTCACTTTGAAACATTGTATTGAAAATTCTATGTTTATTCTCTTTGTTTATGGAAATATTTGATTTAAATCATGCAAGCAGAAAGAATCTTATGAAGGTCAGAAATGTACCATGGATATAAATAAAGACACCAAGTGGACTTTAATTGAATCCTGACCTGAGAGTCTCCAGTTCACTGTGTGGACTGAGAGGTTACAGACACAGACACAACAATAAACAAGAAAAATAACATTTGTATTCATATTGAATCCTCTGATGATGAGTTTAGACTAAAAAACGATCAGTTAGAACATGAACAAACATATTCAGTCAAAGTGTTTACAATTGATTTTGTTCTACATAGAACAAGGAGGTTTGTGCTCTACTGTTTATCAGGATGAGGCAGGGATATTTATTGTTGTTTATTAGTTAAATTCAAAGTTAGGCTTCCCTTTCCTCCTTCTGACTCCTTCCATAGAAAGAAAGAGAGAACAAAGTGAGTGTAAATGTGGAATGAATCTTCATCAAATCAGAAATAATCAACCATCACTCAGCAGATCATCACTGTAGAGACACACACTAAAATCTTCAGTCTCTTCCCACCTTTGCTTTTCATTCATTCATTATATGAAACAGGACATCATAAATCCTGAATAACAGGAACAACAGGATGAACATGTGATGTTTTATCGTGAAAGAACATTGTGTTTCAGACGGTCTATTTTGAAGCTACTATGTGGTAAATATGTCTTGTCTACAAGGTTCTCGTGATGTGACGGAAACACAGATATTAATTCACAAAAAAGACGTTTAGCGCCAAGTTTTGTCTCTAAGATAAGATCCTCTGGATCCTCTGGAGAGTTCCCTAGAAGCATCATTGAAGACAAACTAACTTAATCTAACCTGAGCGTCTCCAGTTCACAGTGTGGACTCTTCAGTCCAGCAGACAGCACCTTCACTCCTGAATCCTGCAGGTGGTTGTTACTCAGATCCAGCTCTCTCAGACTAGAGGACTGGGAGCTGAGAACTGAGGACAGAGCGTCACAGCTTCTCTCTGAGAGGTTACAGCCACTCAGTCTGAAGAGAGGGATGAAGAAGAAGCAGTAAGTATAGAAGATGGCAGCATATTGAAGTTCTGATGTATAAAAATAACTCTCTCTGAACTTACAGAACTTTGTTGGAGGCTTTGACCACTGGCAGCAGCCTCAGAAGAGCCTCCTCTGAAGCAGAGTATTTCTTCAGGTCAAACACCTCCAAATCTTCTTCTGTTGACAATAAGATGAAGACCAGAGCTGACCACTGAGCAGGAGACAGTTCTTCTGTGGAGAGAAGTCCTGATCTAAGGAACTGTTGGATCTCCTCCACTAGAGAAACATCATTCAGTTCATTCAGACAGTGAAACAGATTGATGCTTTTCTCTGGAGACACATCCTCACTGATCTTCTCCTTGATGTACTGGACTGTTTCCTGATTGGTCTGTGAGCGACTTCCTGTCTGTGTGAGCAGACCTCGTAGGAGAGTCTGATTGGTCTCCAAGGAAAGACCCAGGAGGAAGCGGAGGAACAAGTCCAGGTGTCCATTAGGACTCTGTAAGGCCTCGTCCACAGCACGCTGGTAGAGACGCTTTGGTTCAGGTTTGTCTCCAAAGACTTTAGACCACAGGGAGGTAGTTTGTTCTTCTGACAGCAGATTGACACCAGAGCTGAAGAAGGTCAGATGGACATGAAGAGCAGCCAGAAACTCCTGAACACTCAGATGGACAAAGCAGAACATCTTGTCCTGGTACAGTCCTCTCTCCTCTCTGAAGATCTGAGTGAACACTCCTGAGTACACTGAGGCTGATCTGATATCGATGCCACACTCTGTCAGGTCGGATTCATAGAAGATCAGGTTGCCTTTCTTTAGCTGATCAAAGGCCAGTTTTCCCAGAGACTCGATCATCTTCCTGCTCTCTGGACTCCAGTGTGGATCCGTTTCAGGTCCTCCATCGTACTTGACCTTCTTCACTTTGGACTGAACCACCAGGAAGTAGATGTACATCTCAGTCAGGGTCTTGGGCAGCTCTCTTCCCTCTCTGGTCTTCAACACCTCCTCTAGAACTGTAGCAGTGATCCAGCAGAAGACTGGGATGTGGCACATGATGTGGAGGCTTCGGGAGGTCTTGATGTGAGAGATGATCCTGCTGGCCTGCTCCTCATCTGTGAACCTCTTCCTGAAGTACTCCTCCTTCTGGGGGTCAGTGAACCCTCTGACCTCTGTCACCATGCCAACACACTCAGGAGGGATCTGATTGGCTGCTGCAGGTCGTGTGGTTATCCAGAGGCGAGCAGAGGGAAGCAGCTTCCCCCTGATGAGGTTTGTGAGGAGCACATCCACTGAGGCTGTTTCTGTGACATCAGTCAGGATCTCGTTCTTGTGGAAGTCCAGAGGAAGTCGACACTCATCCAGACCGTCAAAGATGAACACAACCTGGAACTCTTCAAACCTGCAGATTCCTGCTGCTCTGGTTTCACTGAAGAAGTGATGAACAAGTTCCACCAAGCTAAACTTCTTCTCTTTCAGCACATTCAGCTCTCTGAAGGTGAATGGAAATGTGAACTGTATGTCCTGGTGGTCTTTGTCTTCAGCCCAGTCCAGAGTGAACTTCTGTGTTAGGACTGTTTTCCCAATGCCAGCCACTCCCTTAGTCATCACTGTTCTGATTGGTTCCTCTCTTCCAGCTGAGGCTTTGAGGAGGTCTTCTTGTCTGATGGTTGTTTCTGGTCTGGCTGGTTTCCTGGATGCTGTTTCAATCTGTCTGACCTCATGTTCTTCATTGACCTCTGCAGTCCCTCCCTCTATGATGTAGAGCTCTGTGTAGATCTCATTCAGAAGGGTTGTGTTTCCTGCTTTAGCAATCCCCTCAAACACACACTGGAACTTCTTCTTCAGGTTGGATTTCATTTCACGCTGACAAACTGCAGCAAGAAGTCCTGAATGAAGACAACAAAGAAGATCAATGAGTCACAGAATAGATTTAAACATGTCCTTTCCTCAGAATGACTATGTATATATTCTGTCCATCTCTTGAGACATTAGTGAAGGTCTCATTTATCAGTATGGTAAGTCTGTAGAGAAATCCTCTTACTGCTCTGCAGACGCTCAGCCAGCTCCTCCTGCTTCATTCTCCTCAGGAAGTGTACTGAGATCTTCACAAATGCCTCTCTGCTCCTCCTCTGCTCTTCATCCAGCTCCTCCTCATCCTCTTTCTCTAAGCATTCTGGGTAATCTGAACTCAGAACCTTCTGGATCTTCTTCAGCTCGTTCTTCACAAAAGTGAGGATGTTCTCCTCCAGCAGCTGGAACAGAACATTCTATGAATGACACAAACTAGAACATGGAAGCCACCATCAGGTCCATGTTGGACAGACGGACAATCCACTGGTCTACAAAGTGCAGCATGGAGATGATGGTGACCTGAGAGATGTTAAAGTAGTTGTACATGTACACACCATGAAGATGGAGTCCAGGTGTGTTTGATGCTGCTGGGCAGACGGACCTGTGGGAACCTCTGAGCTCTCCTGGTCCTCTCTGTGGAGGAACATGAACCATAAGCTCACATGGTGTTTGGACCATCAACACCAATACAACATTAGTTAAAGATATTGGCTTCTGTCATGATTGATCATGATGAAAACCAGATGCTGAAGACTGTCGATGATGACGGACAGTTTATTAGTTGAGTGACAGTCTCCAAAGTCTCCTTAGATCTTGTGAAACTAGTCTTTGGACCTTTTCACAGAGTCTACTGACGATACTTTGTCCAAACCTCTGCATGGAGTCCAGAGACCACGTCAGCTGGTCCACAGAGCACTGAGTTCATTCTAATCACATGTTCAGTCCCAGTCATCTGTCTCCAGAAACCTGCAGCTGTCTCCAGATGTGACCTATGCTGATTTTGATGTGGAGGAACTAGCTCACATTGTGTTTACATCTGAGGATGTTTACGGTTAATGATTCACACTTAAACACACACAGACCAGTTAGATGATGGGTGTCTAAATCTGGTCTGCCGGGGGGTCCATTGCAGCCCCCTGGAGGATTTTACTATTGTGAAAATTACAGAAAGACACAAATTGCTTTTCTATTAAAGAAGCTGCTATTCCTAATCAGTCCACTGGGTGTCGCACTCTGTGAGTCAGCGCATGTGTTAGATCAGGGGGACCAGGGGCCTCATTTATAAAAGCTTGTGTAGGATTTGCGCCAGAAGTGGCGTACGGATGAAACGTAGGACGTGCGTACGCACAGAAATATTCAGACTTATAAAACGTCCTACGCAGTTTTCCCTTAATAAATCACAATCACTTCTAAATGCAGCGCAGCTTTTGCAGCTTCATGCCACGCCCATAGTTGCCCATATATAGTCTGTGGAACGCCCACAAACTAATTTTCATCGATTGCGAAATCATGACGAACACTGAGAGGAAAACCAAGAAACGTAACTTCACTCAGTGTTAAGTGGAAATGATAATTGGGAAGGAGAAGTCAAATGCTCAGTCTTTCAGCTCACTGTTTTCTTCACCAGTCAGTTTGGTTTAGTCCCAACAGGTCTCACCAAGTCCTCCATGGAGCTCTCCCTCCCTCACTGGACACTGCTGAAGGGCCCTGGAGCAAGAAACCCAGAACCTCCACCAGAGAGTCTGGTAGAAACACCTCATCATCAGCCTGAGACCCTCACCTTGCATCAACAGAGGAACCAACATCTTTGAAGAGTAGAGGAGGATTCATAGACCGGTTACTCTTCATGGACACACAGCTGGGTCCAGGTCCAGGTCCTGGTCTCTGATGGATCCTAGTCACACATGTAGAAACAGAGTAAGTGAGTGCTCCCGGTCTGCAGCGCTGTTGTTCCCTTGGTTACCGCTGCTGCTCGTTGTCATTATTCGGGCGATCGCCATGACTTGGATTGAAGCGTTGATGACAAGTAGCTTGCGAGCTGATAAAGTGTGGGCTCCCCTGTGTTAGACCTTTTAGACCACAGCGTTCCTCCAGGCAGCAGCGCCCGCTTGTAAATAACGGCCCCCCGTCGACCGGACCATCGCCTAAGATTTTACTGGTCCGACCCACTTGAGATCAAAGTGGACAGTATCTGACCCAAACCTAAGATGAGTTTGACACCCTGGAGTTAGATGAAGATAATGATTTCTGTCGTGATGGATCGTCATGGAAACAACACTTTAAACAAGGAACAAACATTTATGTAATTTATGACGGAGGATCTTCAGTTCTTCATCTGTTTAAGAACTTACTCTGGGTCATAAGAAGGGCGTCCATCTTTGAAGTCAATCCATCGATCATTAGACTGATCACTCTTCATGGACAAACATCTGGGTTCAGGAGACTTTCCTCTCTGCTGATGTGAACTGAAAGAAACACTGAGATTACATCATCACATCATCATCTAATCATGAAGCATCAGCTCACATGGTGTCCGTCCTCACAGAGACCAAAACAAGGTAAAGGTCCATGACGTGAGGTCTGGATGTGGACCACATGACTCCCTATAGTGGTTTAGGTCTACTGGTCCTGCTGGTCCCACTGACAATCAACAGCTCAGTCTTTCAGCTCACTGTTTTCTTCACCAGTCAGTTTGGTTTAGTCCCAACAGGTCTCACCAAGTCCTCCATGGAGCTCTCCCTCCCTCACTGGACACTGCTGAAGGGCCCTGGAGCAAGAAACCCAGAACCTCCACCAGAGAGTCTGGTAGAAACACCTCATCATCAGCCTGAGACCCTCACCTTGCATCAACAGAGGAACCAACATCTTTGAAGAGTAGAGGAGGATTCATAGACCGGTTACTCTTCATGGACACACAGCTGGGTCCAGGTCCAGGTCCTGGTCTCTGATGGATCCTAGTCACACATGTAGAAACAGAGTAAGTGAGTGCTCCCGGTCTGCAGCGCTGTTGTTCCCTTGGTTACCGCTGCTGCTCGTTGTCATTATTCTGGCGATCGCCATGACTTGGATTGAAGCGTTGATGACAAGTAGCTTGCGAGCTGATAAAGTGTGGGCTCCCCTGTGTTAGACCTTTTAGACCACAGCGTTCCTCCAGGCAGCAGCGCCCGCTTGTAAATAACGCCCCCCCGTCGACCGGACCATCGCCTACGATTTTACTGGTCCGACCCACTTGAGATCAAAGTGGACAGTATCTTACCCAAACCTAAGATGAGTTTGACACCCTGGAGTTAGATGAAGATAATGATTTCTGTCGTGATGGATCGTCATGGAAACAACACTTTAAACAAGGAACAAACATTTATGTAATTCATGACGGAGGATCTTCAGTTCTTCATCTGTTTAAGAACTTACTCTGGGTCATAAGAAGGGCGTCCATCTTTGAAGTCAATCCATCGATCATTAGACTGATCACTCTTCATGGACAAACATCTGGGTTCAGGAGACTTTCCTCTCTGCTGATGTGAACTGAAAGAAACACTGGGATTAAATCATCACATCATCATCTAATCATGAAGCATCAGCTCACATGGTGTCCGTCCTCACAGAGACCAAAACAAGGTAAAGGTCCATGACGTGAGGTCTGGATGTGGACCACATGACTCCCTATAGTGGTTTAGGTCTACTGGTCCTGCTGGTCCCACTGACAATCAACAGCTCAGTCTTTCAGCTCACTGTTTTCTTCACCAGTCAGTTTGGTTTAGTCCCAACAGGTCTCACCAAGTCCTCCATGGAGCTCTCCCTCCCTCACTGGACACTGCTGAAGGGCCCTGGAGCAAGAAACCCAGAACCTCCACCAGAGAGTCTGGTAGAAACACCTCATCATCAGCCTGAGACCCTCACCTTGCATCAACAGAGGAACCAACATCTTTGAAGAGTAGAGGAGGATTCATAGACCGGTTACTCTTCATGGACACACAGCTGGGTCCAGGTCCAGGTCCTGGTCTCTGATGGATCCTAGTCACACATGTAGAAACAGAGTAAGTGAGTGCTCCCGGTCTGCAGCGCTGTTGTTCCCTTGGTTACCGCTGCTGCTCGTTGTCATTATTCTGGCGATCGCCATGACTTGGATTGAAGCGTTGATGACAAGTAGCTTGCGAGCTGATAAAGTGTGGGCTCCCCTGTGTTAGACCTTTTAGACCACAGCGTTCCTCCAGGCAGCAGCGCCCGCTTGTAAATAACGCCCCCCCGTCGACCGGACCATCGCCTAAGATTTTACTGGTCCGACCCACTTGAGATCAAAGTGGACAGTATCTGACCCAAACCTAAGATGAGTTTGACACCCTGGAGTTAGATGAAGATAATGATTTCTGTCGTGATGGATCGTCATGGAAACAACACTTTAAACAAGGAACAAACATTTATGTAATTCATGACGGAGGATCTTCAGTTCTTCATCTGTTTAAGAACTTACTCTGGGTCATAAGAAGGGCGTCCATCTTTGAAGTCAATCCATCGATCATTAGACTGATCACTCTTCATGGACAAACATCTGGGTTCAGGAGACTTTCCTCTCTGCTGATGTGAACTGAAAGAAACACTGAGATTACATCATCACATCATCATCTAATCATGAAGCATCAGCTCACATGGTGTCCGTCCTCACAGAGACCAAAACAAGGTAAAGGTCCATGACGTGAGGTCTGGATGTGGACCACATGACTCCCTATAGTGGTTTAGGTCTACTGGTCCTGCTGGTCCCACTGACAATCAACAGCTCAGTCTTTCAGCTCACTGTTTTCTTCACCAGTCAGTTTGGTTTAGTCCCAACAGGTCTCACCAAGTCCTCCATGGAGCTCTCCCTCCCTCACTGGACACTGCTGAAGGGCCCTGGAGCAAGAAACCCAGAACCTCCACCAGAGAGTCTGGTAGAAACACCTCATCATCAGCCTGAGACCCTCACCTTGCATCAACAGAGGAACCAACATCTTTGAAGAGTAGAGGAGGATTCATAGACCGGTTACTCTTCATGGACACACAGCTGGGTCCAGGTCCAGGTCCTGGTCTCTGATGGATCCTAGTCACACATGTAGAAACAGAGTAAGTGAGTGCTCCCGGTCTGCAGCGCTGTTGTTCCCTTGGTTACCGCTGCTGCTCGTTGTCATTATTCTGGCGATCGCCATGACTTGGATTGAAGCGTTGATGACAAGTAGCTTGCGAGCTGATAAAGTGTGGGCTCCCCTGTGTTAGACCTTTTAGACCACAGCGTTCCTCCAGGCAGCAGCGCCCGCTTGTAAATAACGCCCCCCCGTCGACCGGACCATCGCCTAAGATTTTACTGGTCCGACCCACTTGAGATCAAATTGGACAGTATCTGACCCAAACCTAAGATGAGTTTGACACCCTGGAGTTAGATGAAGATAATGATTTCTGTCGTGATGGATCGTCATGGAAACAACACTTTAAACAAGGAACAAACATTTATGTAATTCATGACGGAGGATCTTCAGTTCTTCATCTGTTTAAGAACTTACTCTGGGTCATAAGAAGGGCGTCCATCTTTGAAGTCAATCCATCGATCATTAGACTGATCACTCTTCATGGACAAACATCTGGGTTCAGGAGACTTTCCTCTCTGCTGATGTGAACTGAAAGAAACACTGAGATTACATCATCACATCATCATCTAATCATGAAGCATCAGCTCACATGGTGTCCGTCCTCACAGAGACCAAAACAAGGTAAAGGTCCATGACGTGAGGTCTGGATGTGGACCACATGACTCCCTATAGTGGTTTAGGTCTACTGGTCCTGCTGGTCCCACTGACAATCAACAGCTCAGTCTTTCAGCTCACTGTTTTCTTCACCAGTCAGTTTGGTTTAGTCCCAACAGGTCTCACCAAGTCCTCCATGGAGCTCTCCCTCCCTCACTGGACACTGCTGAAGGGCCCTGGAGCAAGAAACCCAGAACCTCCACCAGAGAGTCTGGTAGAAACACCTCATCATCAGCCTGAGACCCTCACCTTGCATCAACAGAGGAACCAACATCTTTGAAGAGTAGAAGAGGATTCATAGACCGGTTACTCTTCATGGACACACAGCTGGGTCCAGGTCCAGGTCCTGGTCTCTGATGGATCCTAGTCACACATGTAGAAACAGAGTAAGTGAGTGCTCCCGGTCTGCAGCGCTGTTGTT
This sequence comes from Gasterosteus aculeatus, assembly GCF_964276395.1. Classification (NCBI taxonomy): domain Eukaryota; kingdom Metazoa; phylum Chordata; class Actinopteri; order Perciformes; family Gasterosteidae; genus Gasterosteus; species Gasterosteus aculeatus. Next base: position 4,080,469 of record NC_135708.1, on the reverse strand, counting down.
CCCTTGGTTACCGCTGCTGCTCGTTGTCATTATTCTGGCGATCGCCATGACTTGGATTGAAGCGTTGATGACAAGTAGCTTGCGAGCTGATAAAGTGTGGGCTCCCCTGTGTTAGACCTTTTAGACCACAGCGTTCCTCCAGGCAGCAGCGCCCGCTTGTAAATAACGCCCCCCCGTCGACCGGACCATCGCCTAAGATTTTACTGGTCCGACCCACTTGAGATCAAAGTGGACAGTATCTGACCCAAACCTAAGATGAGTTTGACACCCTGGAGTTAGATGAAGATAATGATTTCTGTCGTGATGGATCGTCATGGAAACAACACTTTAAACAAGGAACAAACATTTATGTAATTCATGACGGAGGATCTTCAGTTCTTCATCTGTTTAAGAACTTACTCTGGGTCATAAGAAGGGCGTCCATCTTTGAAGTCAATCCATCGATCATTAGACTGATCACTCTTCATGGACAAACATCTGGGTTCAGGAGACTTTCCTCTCTGCTGATGTGAACTGAAAGAAACACTGAGATTACATCATCACATCATCATCTAATCATGAAGCATCAGCTCACATGGTGTCCGTCCTCACAGAGACCAAAACAAGGTAAAGGTCCATGACGTGAGGTCTGGATGTGGACCACATGACTCCCTATAGTGGTTTAGGTCTACTGGTCCTGCTGGTCCCACTGACAATCAACAGCTCAGTCTTTCAGCTCACTGTTTTCTTCACCAGTCAGTTTGGTTTAGTCCCAACAGGTCTCACCAAGTCCTCCATGGAGCTCTCCCTCCCTCACTGGACACTGCTGAAGGGCCCTGGAGCAAGAAACCCAGAACCTCCACCAGAGAGTCTGGTAGAAACACCTCATCATCAGCCTGAGACCCTCACCTTGCATCAACAGAGGAACCAACATCTTTGAAGAGTAGAGGAGGATTCATAGACCGGTGACTCTTCATGGACACACAGCTGGGTCCAGGTCCAGGTCCTGGTCTCTGATGGATCCTGGTCACACACATAGAAGCAGAGTCAGTGAGTCAGAGACGTTTGGACATGGAGACGAGTGGAGGACAGTTGGAGATGGTCCTCTCACCTCTGAGCTTTGGTCTGGCTGTCATGTTCCCCACACAGAGGGGCTTCAGAGGGAGGGACTCCGTCCTCTGGGTCCTCAGCCTGATTCATAGCAGAGTCCACACCTTCACACCTTCACACCAACCTGCTGGCAGAGCTCACACATTATTATCTTCATCAGGACAAACACACAGAGCTCATTCACCTCAACACTAAAACTCTCATGGGACACTTTGTGTTGTTGTCTTGAGACAACGTGTCAAGAGACGTCATTTTAAATTCTCATCCTATAAATGTTGTGTTTCTTTTAAGCGCTTTCCTTTGGCAGGAGGCAGCGGTCCATCAGGACGTTATTTATGTTAAATCACTATATAGGCTACTAAAACTCAGCATGCAGAATGACAACATGAGATATGTATAGTTTAATATTAGTACTTATAACTAATATTATAAGTAAGTATAGGTGGAAGGGAACCAAAAGTGTGGTGCAAAGATCAGTCAAGGTTGTTTATACATATTTTGTATTAGTAATATTTCTTATTATAGACCTTGTATATATATATATATATATATTGCTAGGTATCCATGCGTCCTGAACGCATGAATAATGAAAATAGGATAGTGAAAAGATGACTTAAGAAAGTGGAAATTATGAGATAAAAAGTGATAAGAAATGATGACTTGGTTGGTGACTACGGTCACACAGAGTTTAACAAAGTCTCACTGAGCAGCTATTAAACCAGGAAGTGTGAATGTGTGAATATATTTCCAACTTTAGCGAAGTGTAAACGTCGTACGTTCGATACCCGCTCACTCCTCTCTCATAACAAACAGGGACGTCCGACTTTTAGCGGAGTCTAAATTATCTTCCGTATTTCCGAGTCTTCTAGGGAGATAAAATACGTTCCGGGTGGTATTTATTACGTAGTTATCGTGATTAGTAACGATTGAAAAGTTATTCTCTCTTTATTGAACCAGTATTGGCAATTTCTCGCACAGAATTGGCGGCGGCTTTGCGCATGCGCGCGTTGATTTCAGCCTGCACGTGACGTGTGTCTCCTCTGACTGCAGCTGGACTGCTGCGAGCCGCAGGGTTCCTGCTTCAGTGACGTCACGACACGTCAGACACCACAGAAGTCTCCAATAAAACCAGATAAGGTCGCTGGTCGCTTTTGACCAGAAGTCGCCAAGAGGGTTTATAAAGTCAATGTATCAAACAACGAAGGAGCCTGCGCATGCGCATATCTCAAGTCATAATTTCGACTTTCTTTTTTTTGTGGCGGAAATGGACTTCCATGAAAATCACCGTAACTAGCAGAAAGAAACCTGTCAGCGGACCTGACAAGCGCCGCTTCAAGCCTTTGCGCATTAACTCTGCGCAGACATGATCCCCTTGAGTATCGCGACGTGCTAGTTTAGCCGCTACAACAACAACTAGCCAGTAACCGCAGATTCCATTTCAACAATAAAGATACAAACTTCTCAGTAGTAAATGAATTCACGTTTCAACTGCTCTATGCGGTGTTTACTCAGGTCGGTGATGTTTTAACGTGTGTAGTGGAATAAATAAAACATATTCCGGTGGTGGCTGTGTGGTAACGAACAACACTCTGAACGGCGGCCGCCATTTTGTTATGCGCACACGCCGTCTGCGCATACATGCCGCTTCCCACGTGATCCCGTTTTTCCTTCAGCAGGAAAAGTAGAAGGCAAAAATGCCACCTAAGAAAAAGATGAAACCTCTCGCTGACCAGAAGACTATTGCATCTGTATGTTCTGCTCCATGTGCCTCTGCACCCTCCCTGACTTTGATCCGCCTCCCGACAGTTCTGCTTAGTATTAAAATATAAACACGCACACTTAAGCCTAGTTTATGCTTCTGCGTTTTCAGTTTGTTGTCTGTTCAAGTTTAGACTTCTGGAGAAAGACAAACTTCCTTTTACCTTTTTAAACTCTGTTAAAATGCTCATCCTATAAATTTAGTGTTTTACAAGATGAATGTCATCACTCTTCTTCCAGCAGGTGGAGCTGTGCTGTTTCTCCTCGTCAGAGTCCAGAAGTCAGTAAAACACAGACCAGTAAGGTGACCTGTAGCTGTCCTGATGGAAACACTGTGGTTACCATGGTAACATGGGGAAGCTTTCTCCTGATGGGATGCTTCACTTCACCATGTGATCAGTTAGTAAAAGGTCGACTACAACCTGCTGATCAATGAGAGAAAAACTGAACACTAAAGAAAACAAACACAGTCAAACACTAAAAAGTGACTAAATGTGTTTAAAGCAGATGAAGAAATGAACATGAAGCTTTGTGGACTTAAAGGACTGAAGCAGCAGGTGAGACAAACAGAGCGTCTCTCAGGTGTGTTTCAGGAACAAAGGCCCAGGTGAGCTCTGTGGTCCCTGCTGGGTCCTAGTGCCCCTCCGTCTGCTACCTTCCCCTCCTCATCAGTAACAGTCCTCACAGACCCCAGATCAGACTGAGCTCCTCTTCTTCATCACAGCGTCATCATTCAGACCAACAGCAGCTCCTCTCTGCCTGCTCACACAGGCGCCATCTTGTTTCCCAGCTTTAAACAATCACACCTTCACGACCATCAATGATGTCATTCAACCAATCACAGCTGCACTTACTGAGCTTGTAGACATGAACTTCCTCAGTGAGCAGCTCTCTTCTGTCCTCAGCAGGTCCGTGTAGAAAAGGAGCTCCGTGCTTCACTTCAGCTTCCATCAGACGGAATGAAGTGACTTCTTATCAGCTTCTTATCTTTTATCACAGAGGGTGGGTCCTCACGTCAAGTCCAAAGTCTGACTGGTTTACTGATTCTCAGTCTGAGCTGTCAACAGGGTCAAAGGTCCTCGTGAACAGAATCCTCCTCACGGCTCAACAAGAGTCTTTCAGGATCAAAACCAGCATCTGTGGAACGATCCTTCCACCTTGTAAAGAGTTGCTATGACAACAGACTGGATGCTGTTGTTGGACCAGATGGTTCAGAGGACCCGTGCACGCCCCTCTTTGTCACCTGGTCTTCTTCTACATGTAGACTAGTAGGGAACACGTGATGAAGCAGAAACCTTTGTAACAAATGTAGTGAAGAGTTTATATTGAATAAAAACATCCACTAAGACAACAGAGTCTGAGCTGAGAGTGTTTTTATTCTTCTCTCCACTTTGATGATCAGGTTGAACCTGTTGGGGCGGAACAACTTCCCCACGTATCAGTCTGAAGCCGCCTGCCAAATCACAAAGGACATGTTGTTACATGCAGTGTTCTACTTCCTCATCACATGGCACCTTGAACCCTCTGGCTCATATACCTGCTGGGCAAAGGATTGTGGGTAAGAACAGCCAGTAAAGCAGCCTGCTTGCACACAGTAAGATGTGACTGAATGTAGAACACAAACTGTAATTCCTCCAGCTTCTGTCATTGATCATCATGAAAACCAGATGCTGAAGACTGTCGATGGACAGTTTATTAGTTGAGTGACAGTTAGTCATCAGTTTCATCTGTTTTTACTTCTTACTGTGGGTCAGAAAAACAACGTCTGCCGACCTCTGCATCGAAAATACAAATTCTAATGAAAGTACTGCAAAGCTCTTCAGACGGTCCTCTGACCTGTAGAAGTCTCCTTAGATCTTCTGAAACTAGACGTTGGACCTTTCACAGAGCTGCTGGCAGTGACGTGCGGTGAGGTTGGTGGCTGGAGGCTCTGACTCTTTCAAAGTCACATTCACAAACATATGAATTCAACAAAGTAGCATAAATTCACCATCAACTGGCTGCTTGCACTTGGACTACTGGTTATGTTTCATGTCCCGTATCGTATATTCTTTTATAATACGGGTGAAATCAAGCGCTCTGATTGGTGGAGAGTGAGTCACGAAGTGCACTGAATTGAGCCATAATGTGATGTTACATCGACCTGAGCGTTCATATCAGTAAGGTGATCTAAATAACAGCTGGACTTTGTGCGACCGTTGGTTGTCATTTCAGTCTTTAGGTCGGTGGCGATCGACTAAATCGACACCGCGGAAACACCGCTAATGAGCAGTTTCAGGCAATGCGAGCTTTCCCAACCGATTTAGGGCACTTTTTAGCCAAAGAGGAACATTCATGTGGACGTCATGAGCCAAGTGAATGAATGAGACGGTGCGACATCGAGCAGGGAGACCTGGCATGTTTTCACACCACAAATGAATGTGAAATCCCTCACTGACATCAATCCATATTCACTTAATTTTACAACACAACCAATCATCATGTTCTTCATCTGGTTCTTCTGTTCAAGAGCTTAGTGAGGCTCATAAGAAACAGGATTTATTGCCATAATATGTCAGACATACAAGGAATTTGACTTGGCGGTTGGTGCGTGACAGTGGACAGTGTAACAATGGACAACAAGACAAGAGTGCACGAGGAATGAAATAAAAAATAATGCTATGGGTTAGTGAGAGGGGTCGGCTACGATCTTTTTAGCTCGCTTCAGGGTCCTAGAAGCGAACAAGTCCTGCAGGGACGGCAGATTGCAGCCGATCACCCTCTCTGCAGAGCGGAGGACACGCTGCAGCCTGCCCTTGTCCTTGGCTGTGGCTGCAGCGTACCAGACGCTGATGGAGGAGCAGAGGATGCACTCGATGATGGCCGTGTAGAAGTGGACCATCATCGTCTTTGGCAGGTTGAATTTCTTCAGCTGCCTCAGGAAGAACAACCTCTGCTGAGCCTTCTTGGTGATGGGGCTGATGTTCAGCTCCCACTTGAGGTCCTGGGTGATGATGGAGCCCAGGAAACGGAAGGAATCCACAATAGTGACTGGGGAGTCACACAGGGTGATGGGGGAGGGTGGGGCTCTGTTCCGCCGGAAATCCACAACCATCTCCACTGTCTTTAAAGCGTTGAGCTCCAGGTTGTTCTTGCTGCACCACGACACCAGATGGTCAGACTCCACCTGTAGGCGGACTCGTCCCCACCAGAGATCAGTCCAATGAGGGTGGTGTATTCCGTGTCGGGGGAGAATTTGTTGAGGTGCATATTGTGAGAGTCTCAAGAACTCGTATGTGACCTTTCTTGGGAAACTCGTGACCTGACCTAGTCTACGATGAAATCCATATGTGGCTTGGACAGACCATATCATGTTCTTCTATTTACCTTTCTCCTGTGTTTTCCTCTCTGTCTAAATGATTGATTTGGTCCCACTAAGGGAGTGTCGCGGAGGTTCTCGAAACAACATCTGGTTACCATTCCTCGGACCTTCAGAGATGTATAAAAGCTCCTGGTTCCCCCCAGAAACTTTGTCAGATCTTCCTGCTCCTTTTGGGGGAAGGAACATTCTGTCCCTTTTCAGCTGAATTGTAGTCATTTGACTTCTGTCTGTACTTACGGCTTGTGTTGATGATTCTTGTATACTTATGATTTTTCCTATATCCTAATTAGTAAAATACTTAATCATAAGCGAGTCTCTGATACTTTTGATTTCTCACAAGGCCTAAGTCCACAATTTCCACCACATTCCGCAAACTTCAGGAGCTTGACGGACTGGTGACTGGAGGTGCAGCTGTTGGTGTACAGGGAGAAGAGCAGAGGGGAAAGAACGCAGCCTTGGGGGGAACCGGTGCTGATGGTCCGAGAGGCTGAGGGAAGGGGAAGGTGATATAGATGAAGAGGCGTGAGCCCCTGATGGGCTGGGGGAGGGAGGGGTGGGGGACTGCAGCAGGTTGGTGGAGCTGTGGGGGATGGGATCAGGACATTCAGTGTGGTTACATGGATTCGAATAACTGGCTTAGTCGGACTGAAATCAAATTATCCGTTTCATGTAAACACCTTTGTCCGACTATGTGCGGTCCGACTACGATCCGACTGACACCCCTGGATAACTCGATCCGATCCAGGTGATAGTTCGACTATTGCGGCATGTAACGGTGAATCGGATGAGGAACTGGAATTTGCGTCTTTGCGCATCCTTGAGATCCTGACGGCGTCTTCTCTCCGTTATCAAATCAGCCAATAGCGCCATTCGCATTCGCTGTGCTCCTGTTAACATCATGCAGATAGTAGAGGGATGTAGCTTCACCTCGCTCTATGTTCGCCATCTTTCTCGTAATGTTGATGTTGTTTTTGTTGTTGTTGGTAGTGGTGAAGCGGTCAACCGGAAATGGCTGTATCACAACTAGCTGTAATGAAAACAGCGTCACCTATCGTATCGGATATGACATGCTTTCGGCCAATGATTCGATTTATTCACTGCCATGTATATTGGGATAATAGCACCTCCCCCCAAAAGAGAGCATAGTCCGACTAAGCAAAGATTATAATTATACCATCATGTAAACACACTGAGTGTCTTTCGAATCTGCAGTAGAACTCATTCAGCTCGTCTGCCAGGCGGAGGTCATTCATGGAGTGGGGGGTTTTTGGCCTGTAGTTGGTGAGGTGTTTGAGGCCTCTCCAGACCGAAGCAGAGTCACTTGCTGAGAACTGTTGTTGGAGTTTCTCAGAGTACAGTCGTTTAGCGTCTCTCACCGCCTTTCTAAACTTGTATTTTGCCTCTGTGTACAAGTCTTTGACCCCGCTCCTAAATGCCTGATCCTTCTGCAGGCGTAGTGTTCTGAGCTCCGCTGTGAACCAGGGTTTGTCGTTGTTGTAACTCACCCTGGTGCATGATGGTACACAGCTGTCCTCACAGAAGCCGATGTAGGAAGTTACAGCCTCTGTGAACTCATCCAGACTGTCAGTAGCCGTCCTGAAAACATCCCAGTCTGTGCAGTCAAAGCACGCCCGAAGATCCTCCAGAGCCTTACTGGTCCACTTCTTGAATTCCCTCACCACAGGTTTGCAGAGCTTTAGTTTCTGCCTGTATGCAGGAATCAGATGGACCATGACGTGGTCAGAGTGTCCCAGTGCAGCACGAGGGACGGCGTGATAAGCCCTGCTTACTGTGGTGTAACAGTGATCCAGCGTGTTCTCCTCTCTGGTGGGCATTTAATAAACTGTCTGTATTTAGGAAGTTCATGGGTGAGATTTCCTTTGTTAAAGTCCCAGAGGACAATAACTAAAGAGTCCGGGTTGGTCCGCTCCACACGCCGTATCTGGTCGGCGAGTGTCCGCTGAGCCTCGTGCACGTTGCCCGCCGGCGGCATGTAAACACCGACCAGGATGAATGAAGCGAACTCGCGGGGGGAATAAAAGGGTTTGCAGTGGATGAAGAAAGTTTCCAGATCAGGAGAACAGTGTTGTAGGATCACCGTTACGTCGTTGCATTCTGGATCACACTCACTGTTTGAGTTCCTTTGCTCTCAGTGAGGAGGAACAAGCAGTTTATCACATGCAGAGCGGAGAGTGCGGGTCGGGATGTCGGGTTGGACCAGGTCCTGGATGTAAGCTGGACCCCATCCATTCACAGCACGGTACGTGAGCACCATGTTTAGAGGACTTAGGAAGGTTAAAGAGCAGTGGAGCTGCTGCATTGTGGATGAGCTGCAGAGGTGGAATGGTGGTAGCAGGAGACCTGCAGGAGAGAGTTACAGTAGTCAGACTGACGACGCTTCATGAATTAGACCAATGGATAAAATGCATTTAGTGTCCACCAGGATACAGCCCTGATTCTGACACTATGTGATCAATAAAGACATGAGAATAGTGTGACACCGCTGTCATGTTGACACTAATCAATAGAATAACACCAATGCACAGCTATGATTGTGTTCAATGTAATGTAACCAATCAAAATGCATTCATGTAATACTTTGCACCACTTATATTGACCCAGAGAGTTACAGTGAACGCGCCATCCAATGTAATACCTCATTGCACCACTATATTCTGTAAATAACTAGTCAACTTGAACGCACCAGGAGGCGTCACGTGTCCAGGGGTGTGGACACTGCTTCTCACACCTTTACTGACCTCTATAAATATCTGTAAGCACCCTTTGTTCTTGATTGGTTGGTGGAAGCAAGAGACGGTCACTATGTGATAGTCAATGAGCTCCTCTGTGGCCTGTTGATGCACAAACCAGCGGATCCTCAGCTGAGATCTTCTTTTTAGCACAACACCTTTTCTTTTATTAAAGGCTTTTCATTTGAACTTTTCAGTCCAACATGTCTTCTGTCTGTCCGGAGTTTCTTCATTTTTTGAACACAAGTGGGTGCGGTGCGTCACTGGGAGTCACTGGGAGTCACTGGGGGTCACTGGGGGTCACTGGGGGTCACTGGGAGTCACTGGGGGTCACTCGGGGCTCCTGGAGGTTCCCAGCTCGTGTGAAAAAGTGAAAAACGTCTACAACACTGTCTAGTTCCTTTGTCAGCGTTTATGTTCTAAGTATCTTTGCATCAGCAGATGAGAAGATTCAAATCCAACTGCCTGCTGTGGTCGACCCATTGCCCTGAACATCATGATGCACAAGACTGTCGGACTTTGGCCAAGACAACAAATGTTATGGTAAAATGATGAATGATGAAATGTCAGGTCCTGATGAAAGACACGAGTGCACAGCCACAACAAAGGCTCAGCAGCATCCCTCTGTGGTGGAAAGGGTAGTAGAGTCCATCTGCTGTATTCTGACTCTGCAGGGACCCTGAACCCCCACATTGAACACTGAGCCTTTATACACACGCTACAACTTCCTTTGCATTCTCATTTTCAGGAGATGCTAAATTTGATCTGCTGGCAGAATAATGCACAAGTTATTGATGAAAATAGCCACAGTTAAGCTGCAAATAAATAATACCATGTCTTTGGTTACCTTTGAATTATGTTAACTAAAACGTGTTATTATAAATATTGCAAACATCTCACAAAAAACCAAGATATTAAAATTTAGAAATGAAGACATTTATAAACAAAATAGAAAAATGCATCATTTGTGTGTAACTCATAACTGAGGTGTTGAAATGTAGCACATACTTGGTGCGATCCTTCTGTGGAGCATCACATACGTGCCGTGATCAACAAATAAGGTTTTCACACATCAGCTCAAGGACAGAGGGATCAAGGGGGGAGGAAGAGGAGAGGAGGAAGCGTGACAGGAAACTACAGTAAAGACACAGCGAGATGAAACTGACATCCAGACGAGGTGATGTCACTGAATCAATGCAGCAGGTTGTTGCATCTTAGAGTTGAGAAGTTCCCACACCAGAGACAACGTTTATTACTGCGTGGGGACCAAAGTGGAGCATTTAGCAGCTAGAGAGACAGAACAAAAAGCAGAGTGAATATTGGACAAAGCATCCGGTTGACTGGAACAGGACACTAGTGGACACTTAGTGTTGGTGTTGCTCTTTGGCTCAGGTGTGTACTGACTGGCAACCGTTTGGCTTTCATACCTATCAATGTTTTCTTTACAGCTCGTCACACTGTGGCCCAAAAACCCAGTGATGCACTTTTCTCCATCCTACATTTGTGTTGTGGCCAAAGTAATAATAAGAATAATGAGAAGAAGAACTGACGCTGCATTCATCCCACATACAACATCACAGGACGAACACGGCAAGACTCACAACACACAACTCCTCACAATGACATGATCAGAAAATATGACACAATCACACCAGCTCAAAGTAATAAGCAACATATGTGCAACAGTCCATCTTACTCCAGTGTCCCTGAATCATAGGAAAACGATACAATGCATGAACGTAACCGTTTATCGCTCTAAACAAGAAATAAAATACATGAAACCTGAGAGACAAAATGTCTTAAAGTCTCTGTAGCTGCAAAGAAGTTCTTCCTCCTTTCATGTGAGTAGCGCTGCACTGCTCTCTGATGGAGGCGGATACTGAAACTCCTCTTGTGCCTTGTAGATATTTACAGTTTAGTTCCCACAGATCTTCACTCGTCTGATGCATCGGACCGGAGAGGAACACCAGCATGATCTTCGCTAAAATACCTTCTATATTTAGTTAAAGTATAAATGAACGTGTTGTCCGTCTCCAGGTCCCAGCAGCATCGGGTCCGACCTCTGTCTCCACGGGTTCAGCCTCGTGTACCAGAGCACGCCGACGGCCTTCAGCCCAGAGACACCAGGTACACACATGAACTACAAGCAGACGACACGAGCAGGAACATCCATGTTTCATTCTCACAATCCCTTGATGATCTTTAGTTCATGTGCCGTGGCAGTGACGGGGACCCTCACCGGCTGTATGAGCTGGATGTCTTTGCGTACGACTTGTACAGCCGCCTCGGCCCGTACGCCTCTGTTCCGCTGTTAGTGGCCCACAAACCAGACCGGACTTTGGGTGTTCTGGCTGAACGCCTGAGACGCTTGTTAACGTGGGTCACAGCGTGTCGGCTCCTCGGGCGAGTATTGTTCCTGTGTGCTTCTCATACAGTATCTGGTCCTCGGTCAGAGAGCTTCTTCTTTCAGCTGCGTAGTTCATCCCGTTTGTGTGACTGGGAACGATTGATCCGTCCTGCAGACGTTGCTGCTGCTTTTTGTCCTCCTGCTGGCAAACAGCCAATAAACCCGTTTATTACCACATTTATGTTGGAAAACATATAGAAATGCACATTTAACCACTTTACAAACCCCTCCCTCTCTAAGCACGGCCAAACTCCCCCACTGAAGACGAGGCGCATGGAGCCACAGACTGACAGAAAGAGGTGTGATGGACAGCGTGGTTCTGCTCGGGCCCGGTCCACAGCAGCTGTTCACCCAGTACCAGTGTGCAGCACACAATATATTGGACTATTTGCATGTGGAAAGAAACCCCCCACAACAGGATTAGATAAGGATGATAAGGATGCAGCGTCAGATATCAGGTTGTTTACTGTTTATTGTGTCTTGTATGTTGCAAATTACACACATTAATGAGAAGGAACACGATGCTTTCTGTATCACTTCCCCTCTTAGTTTGTTTCTGCACATGTTGACAATATTCACATGATCCATAAGTCACGGCTACTCGTCTCTCCTCCCTCTCTCAGGATATCAAGCCCCGCCCCCTTTGTTTCCTCTCGGGTACCACCAGAGCCGCTGGATCTACGACGAAGAGGCTGACGTGAAGGCTGTGGACGCTGGATTCGACCGCCACGACATCCCGTGCCACGTTATCTGGATGGACATCGAGCACACGGAGGGGAAGCGTTACTTCACCTGGGACGCCGCGCTTTTCCCCCCAACCGGCCAACCTGCAGCGCCACCTGGAGGAGAGGAAGAGGAAGGTGAGTTTCTAGCGTACATTGTCGGCCTTGTTTGTTTTTGGGTGTCACGAATCATTATGGTGCATTTTTTTCTTCTCTGTCAGTTGGTCGTGATAACCGATCCTCACATCAAGATCGACCCCGGTTGGTGTTTGTCTAATGAGGCCAGAGATGGGGGGCACTTCATCAAGAACAGAGACGGGCAGATCTATGAGGGGTCTCGTTGGCCTGGTAATGTTTCTCTGACTGAATAGAGTTTATGTCTAAAATGGTCAAATGGAAGTAGAGTTGCTCCCAATGAGGGACTTTGGTGCTGTAACATTGGACTGGAATGTTCTGTCCCGGTGTCAAACTGTTGAGTGGTTGAGGCCTCTCTCTTGCAGACATTTTAGGCCCTTTATAAAAACGTTCCAGAACTCTGCTGTGGTGGTGGCCGTGGTTTTTGCTCGTCTGCAGAGGGGGGAGAGAGAGGGGGAGGGGCTCAGGGAACGTGGCAGGTGGAGGCAATCGGCCTCAGCTGAGCTGAATGTGTTTTCATGGTGTTGGTCTGGTTTTAAAATGCAGTAAGGGCGATCAGGAGGAGAGAGCCGCAGAGCGAGCGAGACGCCGGGAGCTCTCAGTCTGCAAAGGGGACGAAGCTGTTTGGGGAGAAAGTCACCGCCGCCATCCGCACTGCGATCCAACAGAGCTTCTCTGACTGTTTCAGTCAAATGAGTCACAGCCATTTGGATCCACCAGGAACGACTGCTTTCCCTTAATGAATATCATCTCCTAGGTCTTTTTTCAATTAGCGTGAAAAAACAATAAACAGGACGAATCGTCAAAATGTGTCTTAGTGGACAAAGAGGAGGTGGCCTTGTTAAATATCAGCGTCGACGTGCACAGTCCTCTTTGTTCAGTGTGTAATGATCCGAGTGTTGCCTCTTGTGCCCTCAGGTCCTGTTTGCTGCCTTACTGGTTCACTCTGTTCCACCTGGCTCACACCTCCGTCTGCCTCCCTCTGCTGCCCAGTGGAAGTACTGCAGGCTGTTTGTCCACTTTACCTTCTGCTTTCTGACACTAGAGGTCCATGTTTGTCATGTTTTAAGTTGGTCATTAAAACATCAGTAGATCCACTTTTTAAGAAGAGCTTATGGAAATGCTTGTTTTATTCAAACGTGCACAGACCTCTCTGGGTGGAGTTCCCAGGAGAACAGAGCACCTTCGCTGTGGACCACCAGTATATGATTGGTGATAAATACCTTTTTTTACTGGGTGAAGTTCTCACTTTTATGATCTTAACTGTCTTTGATTGTATGTAGGTGGAGCACTGCTGGCCAGTCCTGTAACCAAGCCGCGTGTTCAAGCTGTGCGAGTCCTTCTTCCTGGATCTGTTGAGGTAAATCAAGCAGCAGGTAACAAACGTCCTCTAGTGACTCACAAGTCACCTCATGGCGCCTGTTACATGAAGGGCTGTTTGTGTTTTAGGTTTGGTACGACGTCCTCACTGCAAAGGCGCATAAAGGAGGCGGGACTCTGGGTCTGCCCGTCACCCTGGACACAGTTAGTGTTAAAGTCTCAATTCACACAGCGAGGGTTACTTCCTATGTCATATTCTATATGAAACGTGTGTTTTCCTCTCAGGTTTCTGTGTTCCAGCGTGGCGGCTCGGTGGTCTGCAGGTCAACAGGAAGTGGTTCCTGCACAGCCGAACAGCAGCAGCTCCCCCTCTCTATCACGGTGGCCCTGAACTCTGAGGTGAGCATCAAAGGGTTTCAGGTAGGCAAATTAAATACAGGTGACTTTCTGACCAATAGTGATACAGAACAATGTCATTCAATGTCTTGTATTAAAGTCTTTGTTAATGGCTGACATTTTAGAGACGTTGTTGAACGTGCTGCTTATGAGATGTGTGTATATACATATTTTACTGTGCGCCGTGTTTGTACCCCGTCTCCATGGTGACGGAATGCTCGCCCCACATGAGTGCGTATTATTCCAACATTCATTTGCATACGGAATCAGAATATTTGCAAAGGGAATCAGATGTTTCTGTTCATTGTCTTACTGAGTTCAGAGGGAGCAGTTCAGATATTTTCTCCAGAGAATTTATCAGCGACATCTGTCCGTTACAGAGTTAAGTAGCCTTTTGAAAGATTCAACACCCTTTTTCACAGACCACATTCAGTCAGTCATTTACCATCAAAACAAAAACCTTTTTCAAGGATTTCAGCCTTTTTACAGGCTTTCCACCGGTCTTTTTAAAGACCACACTGAGTCGTTTACCGTCTATCAAACGCCTTTTTACAGGCTTTCCACAAGTCTTTTTATTGATATTCACCATGTACCACGGAAACAACCGGAGACCCGGAGCTGGCGCTTCACTGCTCTGGACTCCTCCGACAGGATACAACGTGAATATGGCACTTTCTCGTGTCCCCAATGAAGTGCACTACCTGAAAAGGCCAGTGAGCGAGCTGCACGCCTTCATTGACACTGAGGCCAATATGTGCCGCCGGTTACAAGATCAAGAGCCGGCCTACGATCGCATGGTTTGTGAGCACACAACAATGCTTTCAGACCACAAGATTCACACCACTAGCTGTGTCCTGAGAAGGGAGGGCGGTCGACTCGATCTCATAGACGGTTCACATCTTGTTTGGTATTCATATCCGCGTTTCTTCTTTTTTGGTCTATTAATTATAAATTGCACCTGCCACTGAGGATGGCCTTCACATGTGTGTATAAAAACTCTTACTGCTCGGAACCAATTCCATCCAGGATTTTAAAAATGGTCTCCGAAAGACTTTCGACCAAGTCTCAACGGAGTGAGAAAGGGAAAGAGAGCTGAGTGGGCTGAAACAAGGACGACCATCTGTTTGTTTACGCCATTCGCTTCCAGTGTGTACTACTTGTTGTACCATTACAGGATGACCGTCTAACAAGTTTCCCTATTTCATGTACTGCTGCTATCAATGTTCCTTTGATCAGACGTTTGCTTCCATCATCCAGATACTGTATCAAGTGTATCGTGCACTTTACACTCAATAGCAGCACTCAACAATTTACAGCCCATCTCTGAGTTTAGGAGGAGACTAAAAAACTACAAACATTGATACAAAAAACTGACACTATGAACAATTATCATCACCTTTATTCCTCATTTAAATCTTTCACAACCGTGTCTCATTGTTACTGACAGTTTCCCTCTATTAGTAAATCAATGTTTCGTACTGGT
Source organism: Gasterosteus aculeatus (assembly GCF_964276395.1). NCBI lineage: Eukaryota > Metazoa > Chordata > Actinopteri > Perciformes > Gasterosteidae > Gasterosteus > Gasterosteus aculeatus. Next base: position 4,065,048 of record NC_135708.1, on the reverse strand, counting down.
TGTAAATCTATTTTCCGACACTCTCAATAGTCTGTACTCTCTATTCTCCCTTCTTCTACCTGGAATGTGAGTCGTAAACTGGGGAGACTAAGGCTGCTTATCTGGGCTGTTGGGAAGCAGTGGGCGTCGGTGTGTCACCAGTTAGTTGTTATGGGGGTTGTATGAGGGGGGGGAGGTGGACCCGTCCTCTGGTTCTGCCGGGCTGCGTTGTATAGAACAGCCGTGTTGGAGCGTTTGGTCGCATGTCCCTTTCATAACTCCTGGGACACTCTCTGCACCAATGGTCCTCCTGTCCACATATATAACATCCATGTCCTCTATTGTCCCCACGTTGTCTGCTGGAGACCCATTGAACGGTCTCTACCTGCTGGATATTTGTCCTCTGGGGGGGACGGGGTATTGGGGCTGTTTGTCTCTCACCTGCAGTCGTCTCCTGTCTCGCTGTCTCTTGTTTGCTTCTGCTGCTGCAGATATCTGAGAATGTCTATGAGGAGGACGTCCTCCAACAGCAGCTTCTCCTCCTTCGCCGTGGTTTGGATGGGTTCTCTGCACAAGTGGTTTGATGGACAGGAGTCCTGATGTGATGGACAGCTCTTCTGCGGCCCCCTGGTGTTCATGTTCGCAGCTACCTGCTTCCTCTTCCTCTTCTATTTCCACCACCACGCTCTCGTGACCCTCATGTGACGATGTCATCTTTTGTTGTTTCCCTCAGGCTCATCTTCTCCATCGCTCACGACTTCCCCCGTTCCTCCTCTCAGATGGAACAGAGGTTCTTGTTCTGGATGCTGGGTTTCACAAAGGGACTGTTTGAAGTTCTCCTTTTCTCTGCATGTGGCGGGAAGGACCTGGCCTCTCCTGTGCAGCTGCTGTCATTTCTGGGTACAGCTGAGGGGGGGCATGGGTGTCTGCACTGAGAGGGGTGACATCTTGACCGGACTCACAATCTGCTTCTTCTTCCTCTGCCAGTCCAACAGCAGGTTTGGGGGTGTTTGGGTGGACTGCCCTCCAGTAGGCGAGCAGCCGCTTGGTGCAGACACGTCTCTTCTTACTTATCTAAGCGGCCGGCTCCCACATAAGCCGTAGTGGCTTGGTTTCCTGCTGCTACAGTCTCCCTCCACACCTTGCGCCTGTCTTCACCCACAGGTGGTGAACTGGTTGGGAACCACCCATTCTTCTGCCATCTTCTCAAGCATCTCTTCATCCTCCTCCACTCCCTTTCTCTTTCTTTGGGCTCCATCTGATCTTCATCTGCTCTCTGGTCCTTGTAAAAGTAACCATGATGCAACCTGGTGTATCTAAAGAACCCTGAGCTGTCCCTTTTGTCCCAGGAGCTATTGTGTCACTGACTATGAGGAGACAAATGATGTAAAGTCTAAACTAATGAAACCTACAAAACATGTTGAATCAGATCGACAACTGAAATCAGCAATGCAAAGTAAACTACTGGATCTGAAAGTGAGACAGTCAATGAAAACGCTGAGTCAAAGTAATAACTACAATACAGGTCAAAACGCTATCAACACAGGTCAAATTATCCAAAAAAATCTCAAACTGCTCCAAGAAAATTCAACCAGTTATGACTTGAGCAAATTCAAAATAAAAGTCCAACTCAATGAAACCTGAGATTAAACTTATACAATACAGCGTAAACACTTCCACAGGAGAGAGAAGAGGAAACCCCAAAAACCCGATTATCTTAAAGTAAATTCCCTAAAGTCATAATTAAATTAAAACTAAAAAGCCAATTAAGAAAGTAAAAGTCTAAGCCTGTAATGATAATCGATCAGGAATTAAATCCTTATATGTTTAAACGTTGAATACCATTCAAACGTTAACTAGTAGTGATGATGTAACCTTAACTCAAAGCATGATGCAATAATAACTTCCTTAGATCAAATCAACATAAGGGCGCCTGGGGAGCAGTGAGGGGTTTGGCCGTCTTGCTTAGGGACGTTTTGACTTGGGATTTGAACCACAAACCCTGCGGTTTGCAGCACACCCTCTGTACTCCATGTGCCACGGTCACAATGATGGAAATCACAACAAACTCTGATTTTAAAATGTAAGTTGTATTTTTTACCTTCACTCTGTATGTCAGTGTTGAACTAAAGAGAAAGTGAAACTGTTCTCTCTCCCTTTGACTCTACATCATGTTCTTACTCCTCCAAACCATATGAGGCTGTTAACAGCTGATGATCTAACAGTTTTTCCCCACAGAGGAAGTAACTCACTCTGAGCACATGGGAGGTAGAAATGCTGTGCTGCTCAGGTCTTAACGTTACATTGTGGCTGTTCATGTGTACAGTGATTATATGACATAAATGACTATTGTGTTTGATTCATATTACAACTATTTTATTAAACATGCTAATTGTAGTGGCCGTTTGTCCTTGTTACCAACACATCTTTGAATCAAAGGGTCACTGCTGCACCTAGTTTTTGTTTTCTGTCACGCAGTAAGAAAGCGGATTGTCTGGCCGATCTTTTCCTTTGTTTCGCCTTTATTCCACAGGATCCACAACACATACGATACAACTTGTCTGCCTTCCTATGCAGTGCTCTGTCTCACTGTCTCACTGCTAAACACTATTAGTCACCCAGGTGCATGCTGGTCCCACCTGGCTGTGCCCCCAAGTAACCTCCAGGTGCAATTAGTGATCCAATTACCCAAACAATTAATCAAACTATATTCAAGAATAAGTAACTAAATAATAACTCCCACATCAAGCTGACGATAAACCTGAATGAGCATTAATGCAACATCCTGAAATGAAAATAGATGAACACTAACAATCAGATGCATCTACTCAATTCACATGTGGCCCCCTGGACATGTCTTCATTTAGTGTGTAACACTCACTAAATGACTTCAGCTCTGGAGTCACATTCTAATACTTCCTTCTGCATGACAACAGGAACTTGTTCTTTGCTCCTAAAAAGCCCAGAAATATCTTATGGAGATAAATATTGAAGGTCACCCAAACTCTGTTATATACATACATATGACACAAATACATATGAAGTGTGCATTAGTGTCACGGAAGTCCAAATATAATATGTAATACTGTCCCATGTGAGCTTGTTTTGAGCATTAATCAGTCAGTAGCATTTATTCATAGAGAGATTGATCCCGATCGTCCTCTCATTGAATCATCTTCATGAATCCATTTCACTGACGACACAAATTAAAAGCATTCACCTCAAAAAGAGAAGCATCCGGAAGCTTCCCATCAGGGAGCCAGGAAGTAGTCGGTGACGGTCCTCATGCGTTTGTGCGTGAGGAGGTCAAGCCGAGCCATGAAACCTGGAGAAACGTCCACATAGAATCACCTTGGACCTTCATATCAGCCCTGGACATGGCTGGAGATCAAAGTGACCTACGATGAGTTTGACACACCTGCTTTAGAGCAGAATGAGGATGTACTTTATTGTAATCATTTCTTTCAGCTACAATAACCATGTTATTAAGAGATGGAAAGTTAAAGCCGTTCCTCTTTCTGTCCACGCTGCACAACGCGTGTTTTATTGCATTTAGTGGCAATGCTGCTGCTGTTTTTTATTTTGGCGGGAAATCCCATTTAACACTTTCAATACTCCACTTTGTGAGGAGATAAACTCCACCCTGTTATCAAATGTGTGCTTGTGCTTTGTGTGTTTTTGTTGGTGACTTAAGTGTGATATTTGGTGCAGAATGAAAGCTTCAAGTTGCACCTGAAGTAGCGAGCTCAGTAGTTTGTGTTGTTGTGAGACGGCTCTGCGTGAAGGTTAATAAGGTTAATAAAGCAACTTATTCATTACTCATTTCTTTATTTACTCACTTCCTTCTTCAACATGCTGCACCACCAATGTTTCCTCTGTGCTATTGACACAGCAACAGGGCTGTAGAATAAATACAGATATTATGGAGGAAACAGTACAAAAGTCAATAGTACAGCATCTTTAAAAAGGATCAGAGTATTTCATGTCAAAAGAAATAATACAGCGTGTTGAAAGCATCTTTATTTGATGGCCTGTTTAAACATGTACAGTTGTTTCCAATAAAAGTCATTTATTAACATTAGAGCCAAACAATTCTATTTCTGTTAAAGTAACACATGGAGTAAATGTTGTAAATGACATTATAGGGAATAAAAACACAAGTAACGCATATTCAATATTTCCTTGAGAGGTTTGCTGAACCATTAAAAAGCTTCTTGTTCAAAACAAACCTGATTATGTGAAATTAGATTTGATTTCACTCAACAGATTTAGAAAGATTTGAAGTTAAAATGGGCTCAAAAAGAATTACACATTCATATTTTCCTTCTTCACCTCGTTTTTATTATTGCTGATGAAGCGCACACACACATAAGGACACATTTGTCTCATATGGGGGGACAGATGAAAGAGCGTCTTATAAAATGTCTTCTTGAACACATAAAGATGAAGATTAAAGCCTAATTAGGAGCCAATATCTAAATGATCATCTATTGATTGAAGGAGCACAGCAGCATTAAGCTGAGCTCTTTCACACTTCCATCTGAGTCCCAGAGAGCTGTGGACCCCCCAGAGTCCAGACCAGCTCAGGTACCCCTCACCTGCTCCACCTGCATCTACACCCACATGAACCACCATCAGCTGTACAGACTGAACTATGTGGTGAGCAGAGAGGAAGGTTCTCCACCAGGAGGAGACTCTCCCTCCTGAAGAGGACACAGAGACACTGAGGAATCAGAACCAAACCAGAACCCAGGATAAAGAGGTTCAGTGAATGTGGTGCTGAAGGTGTGGAGGTGGATCAGTGTGTCAGAGGAGACTCTGTAGAAGGACAGAGAGCCAGCAGGACAGTCCACATACACTGCTACTCTACCAGAGGAGGAGGAGGAGGTGATGGGTGTTACTGTCCCATTGTGCCAGACAAAGTAATCTCCATCAGAGCAGATCAGACTCCAGGACTGATCATTGCATCCAAACACACAGTCTAAACTGTCTCCTTTCCTCCTGATTCCTCTGTAACTCACTGATACAATAACTCTTCCTCTCCACTCGACCTCCCAGTAACAGCGACCAGTCAGACCAGTTCTACACAGCAGCTGAGGACAGAAGTCAAATCTGTCTGGATGATCAGGATGTGACTGATCCTCCTCCAAACGTGTCACCTTCCTGTTGTTGTCAGACAGTTTGAGGTGTGTGTTTACTGTGTTTGTGTCGATTGTGAGTTCACAGGAATCTGATGAGAGAACAAGACACAATACAGCTGCAGTTATTAATCATGTGTTCATCTACTGACACGTTGATGATGACATCACAGAGGTGAATGAGTGATGTCACAGTGTGAAGATGGTTGAATCTTCATGAATCAAAGCACACTTACACTTCCTCAGACCTGGTGTCAACCATCGGACTCCATCAGGCTCCACCCTGAAAGGAGGAGGGGGGTCAGAGCAGCATGGAGACATGGACATTACATCACTCTCACAGGAGTGTCAGCAGAGATTCTCCTCGCGAGCAACGAAGTTCACGTTCAAAAGTCCGTCTCACCAGAGATATTCATTTATTTATTTATTTGCTCGCGAATGTTTGATTTACGCATCAACCTGATTTGCGCTCTGAATTTTGGCAGTGATTTGCTGCCATACCCCCCCCCCAAAAAAGGTGAGGGATTTTCATGCCTGAACATGAAAGAAATGAGGAATCAGGAAGGCAGCAAACACTTTATCACACAACTGTAACACATAAAAGCAGAAGCCATTTTCCAGTGAGGCTGAATGAGGCGAGTCGGAGGACGTCCACGTTGTCCCATTGATCAGGTGGACTGCAGTGTCTCCCCGTTGTACTACTTCATGGGGGGGCACCCCTGTTATAATGATGGAAACACTGAACTGGCTTCGGTCGCTTATCAAAACATCGGCCAAATAAGCCGTTTTTCAGACTTTATGAGCAAATACAGAATCCCTTTGTGTTCATTTCTAAAGCCGCATAAAGACACACGTGACTTTATTTAAGGCGCTGCGCTACTTGCAAGTCGCTGTGTTGTGGCAGATTCTCCATAAAGGTAGAAAACAACAAACTCATGGTCATGAAGGTCCTCATGTAACGTTACATGGAATCTGCATGAGGAGGAGGAGGAGGGTCCATGTCGCTAAATACCAACTGAGATCGGCTTGTGGCTTCTGACAAAGGATCCTTCCACCGACCACTTTTCACACCCGCCGTCGCTCTGATCTGCAGGCGCATGGCGGAGAAAACCAATCGGGTGTCTGGATGCTAAATGTTCATACTTCTGTTGGGCCTCCACCCTGCTAATGAACCTCACCACGTGTTTCTTCACTGAGGACAAAGGAAGAACACCAACATATAGGGGTCCCCCGTGGCCTGATGCCAGGGGCTGATAACAGGACCCCTGCAGCTCTCCAGACCCCCTTGGCCATAAAAAGAGGACGTACCAAAGAACACCGAGCGCTCCCATTGGCCGAGGACAGTGACATTTATTTATGGACCTCAAGTTCATAAGAAGAGATTGCGCCAAAGGATCGATCTCTTTCGCCTGACTTCCCGTTAGTGACAGATCGAGACAACACAACGTTGTTTGGTTTCTTTTCTTTCCCTCCAATTCCCAAGTTTCAGTCTTAATCTCGCTGGACGAACTCAAGACTCGCGCTCCACTACGTCCCGCTTCCTTTTCCCTTTTGATTTCATTCCTGTTGACTCCAGAGGACCGGAGAGACAGCTGCTCTCTGACCCCCCGCCGCCTCTGTTCCCAACGAGAAGTTCGGACCCCACGGCCGAAATCGCCTTCATCCACTGAGTTTCCCTACGCGGAGCTCAACTGTCCTCAGTCAGCTGGAAGCTGATGACCAACGCCCATCAAACAGTAACACTGGTTTTCTGGGCAGAGTAATTTAGCGTGTTGATATGAACTTGATGTTTATTTGATTTGTTCAGTCATAACGTGGTACGATAGAGTCCGGATCAACGAATCCGCTACCTTTGATTTATGTTTGAATGTGTACCTGCAAATGTCGTAATGTCCCCTGTTGATCTGATGCTGTGATACGTTTGCTGTAAGAGAGTGAAAGCGCCGACTGTGTTACGCTGTTGAATGAAGTCTCATGGTCAGAATAGTTCCTTATTTTCTTTTCTTTTCCCGGGTCTCCGCCGTGAGATCCGTTTGCCTGTGGTTTCATTTCGTATCGCCAGCCACATCGTTGGTTCTGTAACTGCACACACATGGATCCGACCATCCTGATTCACGTTGCTGATCTACGTTCCGCTGGTCGCGGGACAGAATCTCCTCGCGCCGCGTCTAAGTATCCCCCCCCTCCTTTGTCCAAGCCGTAGTCCCTAGCAACAGATAGCGTTGCCATAGCAGTGCAACTGTCGTCTTCCTCGTTGCTTTAATACAGGGGTGTCCAAAGTACGGCGCGCGGGCCAACTGCGGCCCGGGATCCATTTTTTATTGGCCCAGCAAATTATAAAAATAGAATGGAATGTGGCCCACACATGAAACTTTCCACAAAAAAAATGTTTAAATAAAAAAATTCCGCGACGACAAAATGGCAGAACCAAAGAAACGCAAGATAGCAAGTGAATGCAGAACATTTCAAACACGGTGGGAAAATGAATATTTCTTCAAAGAAGTCAAGGAGAAGTGTGTCTCTTTGATTTGCAATGAAACGGTTGCAGTGATGAAAGAGTCCAATGTACGACGACACTACGAAACCAAGCATCCGACCTTCACGTCCTACACTGCTGCTGAGCGAGAGGACAAAGTCCAGCACATGGCAGCTAACCTGCAGGCTCAACAACAGTACTTTTACCCTGCTAACAACACACAAGAAAACGCTACAATAGCTAGCTATGAGCTAGCTCAACTCATAGCGCGCCGCGGGAAAGCTTTCTCAGACGGTGACTTGGTTAAAAAGTGCCTCATTAAAGTCGCTGGAATAATGTGCCCGGAAAAGATGCAGGAATTCAACAACGTGAGCATGTCCACAAACACAATTGTGCGTTGAATGGAAGACTTGTCAGCTAACATACAGAATCAAGTGTCACATAAAGCTTGTGCTTTTGACTTTTACTCGATTGCATGTGATGAAAGATGCAACAGACGCCGCACAACTGTTCATTTCTTTGCGGGGAGTTGACGATGACTTTTGCATCACGGAGGAGCTGCTTGATCTTCGGAGTCTAAAGGGCACAACAACGGGTGAGGACATTTTTGAAGCCGCGTCAGGTGCAATTGACAAGATGGAACTTAAATGGGACGAGCTGTGTGGAGTTGCAACGGACGGGGCTCCCGCTATGACAGGCGAGCCCAAAGGAATGGCATCTATGGTGTGCGCCAAGGTGCCAGAGAGTGGAGGCGAGGCTGTAAAATTGCACTGTATCATCCACCAAGAAGCTCTCTGTGCCAAGACAGTCCAGCTTGGCGATGTGATGACCACAGTTGTGAAAACTGTCAACATAATTCGAGCACGAGGGCTCTACCACAGAGAATTAAGCTTTCCTATCTGATGTCGATGCTGAATACGGGGACGTACTCTATCATTGTGACGTGCGCTGGCTTAGTCGCGGCTCCGTGCTGAAGCGGTTTTATTCCCTTATTGCCTTTCTAGTTGATCTTACTGGTCATCTGAACTCACTGAACAAGAGCCTACAAGGCAAAGACCAGCTTGTACCACAACTTTCTGTGCGAAGCTTCGTCTTTTTGAGACACAACTACGCAACTTCAACCTTGGGCACTTCCCTACGCTGTCCGAAATCAAACGTGCTCATCCAAAGGCCGACCTCTCTGCTAAAAAGGGGAAATATGTTTCTGTGATCACAACTCTTATGACACAATTCAATCAGCGCTTCCAAGATGTTTCTGTCATTGAGAAAGAAATCAAGCTGTTCTCAACTCCCTTCCTGCTGGATGCAGAAGAAGTGGAAGAGAGTCTGCAATTAGAACTCATCGAGATGCAGCTCCTCTCCCTACCCGACTTCTACCGGAGCTTGGAAAAGGCCAAGTTTCCTCTGATGCGACGCCACGCAAAAAGAATGACCAGTCTGTTTGGCACAACATACATATGCGAGCAAACATTTTCTCTGTGAACTCTGAACAAAAGCAGATTGAGAACCAAAATGAGCGACAGCCATCTCTGTGATGTCCTTCACATCTCAACCAGCAAACTTACTCGTGACCTGCCAGCCGTCCTTCAGTCCAGAGCAGCATCACTGCTCCCATTAAGTGCAACACTGTTCCCATTGTAGGCGAGTTCAAATATATTACACAGTATTCATGTGTTCAAAAGCCCAATTACTTAATAAATGCAGTCAATTAAAGTTGATAACATTTTCTAAAACACGTTAGCTGATAAATGATTTGCATGAGTAGGTTAAATAAAGCCTTCGCTCTTTATACAGGGCTGTGAAGGGGGTCCCCATCCTGACGAAGAAGCAATCTGAGGATGAGCTGCCAACCCTTTTGGTAAAAAAAAATTGAAAACCCATTAATGGAGACATGTGATTTATGCAGTTTTTTCTGTAAGTATAATAAATTATCAAGCATAATTTACCTACATTTGATTGATTGATTTGTATTACTGTTAATACACTAGAGGTCATATACCTTAACTTTAGTGAGCGGCTCAACCTTTCGCATATTTTTCTGTCTGTGGCCCTCAGTGAAAAAAGTTTGGCCCCCCCTGCTTTAATACGTGGAACACTTCCTGCATTTCGCTCTCGCTCGCCCCTCGCGTCCAGTAGTCGTATTACACTGTTTAACGTTCCCGTCTTCCTCTGTGGTTTGATTTAACGGTCTCACTTCCGCCCCGCTGCTCTCGCTCGCCCCCTAGTGTGATAACCGGCACTCCGCTTGTTGTTGCGCGCAACCCCACCGCCGTTCCTTCCCTGCACCCCCCTCGTCTCCCCCTCTCTCTCTCTCTCTCACCCCCTCTGTGCTCACACACACACACACACACACACACACACACACACACACACACACACAAATACACACTCTGGTTTTGATTGCTTGTTTAGTGAGTAGGTTTAAAATAAGTGTTATGGGGATTGTTGGTTGCAGTTATAGGTGATCTTGATCGGTGTTCCTGTGAGTTAATAAACCCTGTTATACTTTAAAGAACCGTTTTCCTGTGTTTACTTGTGCATTTATATGGTGGTGACCGTTGACATACATCGCCAGTGCTCGAACTTAACTCCTTCCAACATCTTCACTCTCAAGGAGTGAAGATCAATTATGAGACTTGATTTATAGTATTGGTTATTGGTCCCTGTTAGCTCAGGGTGGTGCCCCGTTATTTATTCATTCTGAGAAGTATCTTAGTGATTATTAATAATTCTATTAATGTCCATAAGTTAGTTCCTCATTTGCTAGTAACCTAATACAACCCCCTAGCCGCTCCCAACACTTCTCATCCAACCACAATCACATTCACTCCATCCGGATGGCAACATTTATCTGGATAGGGTTTTTTTGGTATGTTCTGTTCATTTCTACGATATAGTTGATACTAATTCCAGGTCCACCATCAGCTGTTGGTTCTTCACTGAGCGTCTGTGGCCGACTGTCACCTGTAGCTTCAACAAGTCCACTCTTATCATCCAGGGAACCCTCTCTCAGTGCAAAGCACCAAAAGCAGGTGAAGCTGAACTCCTTTAAAACACCAAACGTTCCTCCTGTGATGATCCATCAAGACGCTTTGAACAGATTGTTTCTCTGACTGTTTGTCTCTTAATCATAATGTCTGGACTAAAGGACAAACACACACTGGAGGCAGAGGACCAGCATCTAAACATCCAAGTGTTGTTTGAGTTGTTAAGAGCCCACAAACCTGCAGCGTGACCACGTTGACTCATATCAACCCACCATGATGCCGTCAACGTGTCAGGAGACACTGTCCTCTCTTATAACGTGGAGACAAGACAAAGCTCCAGAGAAACAAGGCTTTCATCACCTTCCCCCCTGTTCAGGCTCATCCTGGCTACTGTTCCTCACTACTTCTGTCTGTGTCGATGGTCTCATGTGGGACACAAACAGTTTGATGAGTCTCTGGTAGTTTGAGGTCAGCTTGGTGTGTCAGGGTCTTATTAACCAGGCTGACAGTGGGACAAAGAAAAGGTTTCCAGCTCTACCTCCTCTACCAGACTGATGGTCTGTGGCTGCAGCCTCTTCATACCTGAGAGTCTCCAGTCTCCAGTGAGGGTCCTCCAGTGCAGCAGACAGCAGCTTCACTCCTGAGTCTCCTGGATGATTGTAGCTCAGGTCCAGCTCTCTCAGATGGGAGGGGTTGGAGCTCAGAGCTGAGGCCAGAGAAGCACAGCCTCCCTCTGTGATCAGACAGCCTGACAGACTGCAGACACACATAATAAGACACATGTCACATGATCTGAGGGAGCTGTGAGGGCTGGAAGGTCACTGCAGTACTGAGATACTATCAGGTACAGAGGGGTCACATTAACATGGTTACTGACTGGTTTCCAGTCACAACTAAACACCCACTAATGTACATCAACAACCTGATAACATTACTACTAACTCTATAATGTCAAATATTTACATTATATTGAAAATAAACACATTTTATGGAAATAGTTGGAAAATACATATTTGATTTAAATCATGGAAGCAGAAAGAATCTTATGAAAGTCCGAAATGTACCATGGATGTAAATAAAAATTGAATCCTGACCTGAGAGTCTCCAGTTCACAGTGTGGACTCTTCAATCCAGCAGAAAGCAGCTTCACTCCTGAATCCTGCAGGTGGTTGTTACTCAGGTCCAGCTCTCTCAGACTAGAGGACTGGGAGCTGAGAACTGAGGACAGAGCGTCACAGCTTCTCTCTGAGAGGTTACAGACACTCAGTCTGAAGAGACAACAATAAACAAGAAAAATAACATTTGTATTCATATTGAATCCTCTGATGATGAGTTTGGACTAGAATACGATCAGTTAGAACATGAAAAAACATGTTCAGTGAAAGTGTTTACAATTGATTTTGTTCTACATAGAACAGGGAGGTTTATTGTGCTCTGTTTACAGGAATTACTGTGGTATTAATATCAGGATGAAGCAGGGATATTTATTGTTGTTTATTAGTTAAATTCAAAGTTAGGCTTCTCTATCCTCCTTCTGACTCCTTCCATAGAAAGAAAGAGAGAACAAAGTGAGTGTAAATGTGGAATGAATCTTCATCAAATCAGAAATAATCAACCATCACTCAGCAGATCATCACTGTAGAGACACACATTAAAATCTTCAGTCTCTTCACACCTCTGCTTTTCATTCATTCATTATATGAAATAGGACATCATAAAGCCTGAATAACAGGAACAACATGATGAACATGTGATGTTTTATTGTGAAAGAACATTGTGTTTCAGACGGTCTATTTTCAAGCTACTATGTGGTAAATATGTCTTGTCTACAAGGTTCTCGTGATGTGATGGAAACACAGATATTAATTCACAAAAAAGACGTTTAGCCCCAAGTTTTGTCTCTAAGATTAGATCCTCTGGTTCCAGAGTTCCCTAGACGCAACATTGAAGACAACCTAACTTAATCTAACCTGAGCGTCTCCAGTTCACAGTGTGGACTCTTCAGTCCAGCAGACAGCAGCTTCACTCCTGAATCCTGGAGGTGGTTGTTACTCAGGTCCAGCTCTCTCAGACTAGAGGACTGGGAGCTGAGAACTGAGGACAGAGCGTCACAGCTTCTCTCTGAGAGGTTACAGCCACTCAGTCTGAAGAGAGGGATGAAGAAGAAGCAGTAAGTAGAAAAGACGGCAGCGTGTTTAAGTCCTGATGTATGAATCTGATTCTCTCTGTACTTACAGAACTTTGTTGGAGGCTTTGACCACTGGCAGCAGCCTCAGAAGAGCCTCCTCTGAAGCAGAGAATTTCTTCAGGTCAAACACCTCCAGATCTTCTTCTGATGACAGTAAGATGAAGACCAGAGCTGACCACTGAGAAGGAGACAGTTCATCTGTGGAGAGAGGTTCTGATCTAAGAAACCATTGGATCTCCTCCACTAGAGAAACATCATTCAGTTCATTCAGACAGTGGAACAGATTGATGCTTTTCTCTGGAGACACATTCTCACTGATCTTCTCCTTGATGTAGTGGACTGTCTCCTGATTGGTCTGTGGGTGATTTCCTGTCTGTGTCAGCAGACCTCGTAGGAGAGTATGATTGGTCTCCAGGGAAAGACCCAGGAGGAAGCGGAGGAATAAGTCCAGGTGTCCATTAGGACTCTGTAAGGCCTCGTCCACAGCACTTTGGTAGAGACACATTGGTTCAGGTTCGTCTTTAGAGGCTTTAGACACCAGGGAGGTTATTTGTTGTTCTGACAGCAGATTGACACCAGAGCTGAAGAAGGTCAGATGGACATGAAGAGCAGCCAGAAACTCCTGAACACTCAGATGGACGAAGCAGAACACCTTGTCCTGGTACAGTCCTCTCTCCTCTCTGAAGATCTGAGTGAACACTCCTGAGTACACTGAGGCTGCTCTGATATCGATGCCACACTCTGTCAGGTCGGATTCATAGAAGATCAGGTTGCCTTTCTGCAGCTGATCAAAGGCCAGTTTTCCCAGAGACTCGATCATCTTCCTGCTCTCTGGACTCCAGTGTGGATCCGTCTCAGCTCCTCCATCGTACTTGACCTTCTTCACTTTGGACTGAACCACCAGGAAGTGGATGTACATCTCAGTCAGGGTCTTGGGCAGCTCTCCTCCCTCTCTGGTCTTCAACACCTCCTCCAGAACTGTAGCAGTGATCCAGCAGAAGACTGGGATGTGGCACATGATGTGGAGGCTTCGTGAGGTCTTGATGTGAGAGATGATCTTGCTGGCCTGCTCCTCATCTCTGAACCTCTTCCTGAAGTACTCCTCCTTCTGGGGGTCAGTGAACCCTCTGACCTCTGTCACCATGCCAACACACTCAGGAGGGATCTGATTGGCTGCTGCAGGTCGTGTGGTGATCCAGAGGCGAGCAGAGGGAAGCAGCTTCCCCCTGATGAGATTTGTGAGGAGCACATCCACTGAGGCCGACTCTGTGACATCAGTCAGGATCTCATTGTTGTGGAAGTCCAGAGGAAGTCGACACTCATCCAGACCGTCAAAGATGAACACAACCTGGAACTCTTCAAACCTGCAGATTCTTGCTGCTCTGGTTTCACTGAAGAAGTGATGAACAAGTTCCACCAAGCTGAACTTCTTCTCTCTCAGCACATTCAGCTCTCTGAAGGTGAATGGAAATGTGAACTGTATGTCCTGGTGGTCTTTGTCTTCAGCCCAGTCCAGAGTGAACTTCTGTGTTAAGATTGTTTTCCCAATGCCAGCCACTCCCTTAGTCATCACGGTTCTGATTGGTTCCTCTCCTCCAGCTGAGGCTTTGAGGAGGTCTTCTTGTCTGATGGTTGTTTCTGGTCTGGCTGGTCTCCTGGATGCTGTTTCAATCTGTCTGACCTCATGTTCTTCATTGACCTCTGCAGTCCCTCCCTCTGTGATGTAGAGCTCTGTGTAGATCTCATTCAGAAGGGTTGGGTTTCCTGCTTTAGTGATCCCCTCAAACACACACTGGAACTTCTTCTTCAGGTTGGATTTGAGTTCACGCTGACAATCTGTAGGAAGAAGTCCTGGATGAAGACAACAAAGAAGATCCATGAGTCAAAGAACAGATTTCATCATGTCCTTTCCTCAGAGAATGACTATGAATATATTCTGTCCGTCTCTTGAAACATTAGTGAAGGTCTCATTTATCAGCATGGTAAGTCTGTAGAGAAATCCTCTTACTGCTCTGCAGACGCTCAGCCAGCTCCTCCTGCTTCATTCTCCTCAGGAAGTGCACTGAGATCTTCATAAAGGCCTCTCTGCTCCTCTTCTGCTCTTCATCCTGCACCTCCTCATCCTCTTTCTCTAAGCATTCTGGGTAATCTGAACTCACAACCTTCTGGATCTTCTTCAGCTCGTTCTTCACAAAAGTGAGGATGTTCTCCTCCAGCAGCTGGAACAGAACATTCTATGAATGACACCAACTAGAACATGGGAGCCACCATCAGGTCCATGTTGGACAGACGGACAATCCACTGGTCTACAAAGTGCAGCATGGAGATGATGGTGAACTGAGAGATGTTAAAGTAGTTGTACATGTACACACCATGAAGATGGAGTCCAGGTGTGTTTGATGCTGCTGGGTAGATGGACCTGTGGGAACCTCTGAGCTCTCCTGGTCCTCTCTGTGGAGGAACATGAACCATCAGCTCACATGGTGTTTGGACCATCAACACCAATACAACATTAGTTAAAGATATTGGCTTCTGTCATGATGGATCATGATGAAAACCAGATGCTGAAGACTGTCGATGATGACGGACAGTTTATTAGTTGAGTGACAGTTAGTCATCAGTTTCATCTGTTTTTAGTTCTTAATGTGGGTCATAAAAACAACGTCTGCAGACCTCTGCATCTGGTACAAAGTCCTATGGAACTACTCCAAACCTCTTTAGTCCGTCCCCTGACCTCTAGAAGTCTCCTTAGATCTTCTGAAACTAGTCTTTGGACCTTTTCACAGAGTCTACTGACGATACTTTGTCCAAACCTCTGCATGGAGTCCAGAGACCACGTCGGCTGGTCCACAGAGCACTGAGTTTATTCTAATCACATGTTCAGTCCCAGTCATCTGTCTCCAGAAACCTGAGGCTGTCTCCAGATGTGACCTCTGCTGATCCTGATGTGGAGGAACTAGCTCACATTGTGTTTACATCTGAGGATGTTTACAGTTAATGATGCACACTTAAACACACACAGACCAGTTAGATGATGGGTGTCTAACTCAAGGCCCGAGGGCCAAATCTGGTCTGCGGGGGGTCCAGTGCAGCCCGCTGGATGACTTTACTATTGTGAGAATTACAGAAAGACACAAATAGCTTTTCTATAAAAGTAGCTGCTATTCGTAATCAGTCCACTGGGGGTCGCACTCTGTGAGTGAGCGCATGTGTTAGACCAGGGGGACCAGGGGCCTCATTTATAAAAGCTTGCGTAGGATTTGCTCCAGAAGTGGCGTACGGATGAAACGTAGGACGTGCGTACGCACAGAAATATTCAGACTTATAAAACGTCCTACGCAGTTTTCCCTTAATAAATCACAATCACTTCTAAATGCAGCGCAGCTTTTGCGGCTTTATGTCACGCCCACAGTTGCCCAAATATAGTCTGTGGAACGCCCACAAATTAATATTCATCGATTGCGAAATCATGACAAACACTGAGAGGAAAACGAATAAACGTAACTTCACTCAGTGTGAAGTGGAGATGAACATTGGGAGGTGGGAAGGAGAAGTAAGATGCTCTTTGGAGGACACAGTGTGGACATCACTGATGCCAACAAGGCACCTGAGGGGCAAAAGGTTGCAGAGCAACGCTGCAGCCTCACGACCTCGGACCGAAATAAAGAAAAACTGGTCTGACATCAAAGTGGAAGCAAAAAAGTGTTTAGCGCGCCATCGCCAAGGTGTGTCTCCACGGGGGGGAAAGGGACACCGGAGCTGTCCCCTCCTGATGAGAGACTGGCGGCAGTGGTTGGGGATCAGGGACAGGGTCTGGGCCAACATCGGCGTCAGGGGGTCGAGGCACGTTTGGAAGCTGTGCCACATCATGTAGCACAGCACATGCAGCACGATGTTTCACACCTTTTCAGGAGTAAACAACAACCTCCCTCCAGTGCAGTCGAGGCAGCGCCATCTGCCCTTAAACAGGCCGATGGTGCGCTGCACTACAGCGCCAATCCTTCCATGTGCCACGTCTTCTAAGAGCGCGAGATCAGCCATCAGCGTCATTACGCATTGTGACGGCATCATGGCGTTTTATTACCGTCCATCATTTCTTTTACAACAGTCTAGTTTTACACACTTTCACACACGTTTGCGTGTTTCTTGCATTTGCCGACGGTTCTCATTTCACCCGTTTTTGTGCGTACGCGTGGGTCCGAGCTTGCGTGAAGGACATTTTTCCGTCAAGTTTGCTCTTTATAAATACCAATTATTGCGTAGAGAGCGGCGTACGCCTTCTTTTGTGCGTACGCAACGTTCATAAATGAGGCCCCTGGTCCTTCACCAACGCAGTGCTGGTAGATCACCTAACATTGAAGAAAGAACCACGTCAGGTCACCACGCATGCATCAGTGCAAGTCATGGAGTGAGGTAACGACCAAGAACGTCTGCAGTAACTTATTGTTGCTTGTTTCTTTACATGGATTCGTTTTGTGCTCCCGGTCTGCAGCGCTGTTGTTCCCTTGGTTACCGCTGCTGCTCGTTGTCATTATTCGGGCGATCGCCATGACTTGGATTGAAGCGTTGATGACAAGTAGCTTGCGAGCTGATAAAGTGTGGGCTCCCCTGTGTTAGACCTTTTAGACCACAGCGTTCCTCCAGGCAGCAGCGCCCGCTTGTAAATAACGCCCCCCCGTCGACCGGACCATCGCCTAAGATTTTACTGGTCCGGCCCACTTGAGATCAAAGTGGACAGTATCTGACCCAAACCTAAGATGAGTTTGACACCGTGGAGATAGATGAAGATAATGAGTTCTGTCATGATGGATCGTCATGGAAACAACACGTTAAACAATGAACAAACATTTATGTAATTCATGACTGAGGATCAGAACAGTTCTTCATCTGTTTAAGAACTTACTCTGGGTCATTAGAACGGCATCCATCTTTGAAGTCAATGAGACGACCAATAGACTGATCACTCTTCATGGACACACATCTGGGTTCAGGTCCAGATTGAAGACCAGGTTCAGGATCAGGTCCAGCTCCAGGTCCTGGTCTCTGATGGATCCTGGTTACACATGTATGTATTAAATGTATTGATCACAACATTAAAGCTACTCTCACATCGGGAATTAAGAATTAAAGCAAATAAAGCGTCTGTCTATGTCCAGCTGTATCTCACCCTTTTGTTGTGACACAATACTAATCATGGTTATTATTATTTTCTATCTTTCATCGTAGGCGTTGGACAAGAGTACTTTCTGATTGATGTTGTCTTCATGGACAGATGTGAATACTTCCAAAGCCATTCTATTCTCTCTCAATCACAACAATGTGAGCGTGATTATGTCTGGGCCGTGGTGACTGATAATGCTGCTCACTGTCTGAAGGAATACAGGAGGCTCTGAGAGGAGTGTTGCCCAACAGCGTACATGTAACCTGCCTCTGCCATGTCATCACGCTGGTGGGTGAGACCTGGCAGCTCTGCAAATCATTCTCAATTGTGACATGGATGAGATCTGCCTGCTAGAAAGAGAAGATGCTGCTTCCTCATCAGCAAGGAGTTTGTGCAAGCTAAGGCTCCGAGTTGCACTTGGAATTGAAGTTTACAA
Organism: Gasterosteus aculeatus; assembly: GCF_964276395.1. Lineage (NCBI taxonomy): Eukaryota > Metazoa > Chordata > Actinopteri > Perciformes > Gasterosteidae > Gasterosteus > Gasterosteus aculeatus. The sequence goes on along the minus strand of NC_135708.1, from coordinate 4,046,683 downwards.
TGTTTTTGATATTTACACCAAATGTTTTATTGTTTACTGCACGGGCTGTTGCAATTGTTATGCACCTTTGTTAGTAGATATTGACAGGACTATTCTTACTTAGTTTGATCTTACAAAGAACTAACGGCATTTTTTGTTGAGTCATGTATTTTGTTTAATTTAAACCAATAAACCTGAATTTTTTTTTGAATGACTGTTCTGTTTGGACACACAAGAAAAGATATTGCCATGTTTTTATCATGCAGCATGTTTTTGCCTGAAATAAGGTTCTATGTGTGGAAGTTTTCAGTTTTAACTGAATATATTGTCTACATTTCAGCTCTTAATTCACTGTTTCTGCGTAAAATGTTAAAAAACAAATTCTCAAAAATTAAAAAACAAAGAGAATTTGTGGGAAAAATTAAACTGGAATTTGAGAAAAATGAAACAGATTTCATAGGGCCCTACTTACTCTGTGTCATAAGAACGGCGTCCATCTTTGAAGTTAAACAGATGATCATTAGACTGATCACTCTTCATGGACAAACATCTGGGTTCAGGAGACTTTCCTCTCTGCTGATGTGACCTGAAAGAAACACTGAGATTACATCATCACATCATCTAATCATGAAGCATCAGCTCACATGGTGTCCGTCCTCACAAAGACCAAAGGTAAAGGTCCATGACGTGAGGTCTGGATGTGGACCACATGACTCCCTGTAGTGGTTTAGGTCTACTGGTCCTGCTGGTCCCACTGAGAATCAACAGCTCCGTCTTTCAGCTCACTGTTTTCTTCACCAGTCAGTTTGGTTTAGTCCCAACAGGTCTCACCAAGTCCTCCATGGAGCTCTCCCTCCCTCACTGGACACTGCTGAAGGGCCCTGGAGCAAGAAACCCAGAACCTCCACCAGAGAGTCTGGTAGAAACACCTCATCATCAGCCTGAGACCCTCACCTTGCATCAACAGAGGCACCAACATCTTTGAATTCTATAGGAAGATTCATAGACCGGTTACTCTTCATGGACACACAGCTGGGTCCAGGTCCAGGTCCTGGTCTCTGATGGGTCCTGGTCACACATGTAGAAGCAGAGTCAGTGAGTCAGAGACGTTGGGACATGGAGACGAGTGGAGGACAGTTGGAGATGGTCCTCTCACCTCTGAGCTTTGGTCTGGCTGTCATGTTCCCCACACAGAGGGGCTTCAGAGGGAGGGACTCCGTCCTCTGGGTCCTCAGCCTGATTCATAGCAGAGTCCACACCTTCACACCTTCACACCAACCTGCTGGCAGAGCTCACACGTTATTATCTTCATCAGGACAAACACACAGAGCTCATTCACCTCAACACTAAAACTCTCATGGGACACTTTGTGTTGTTGTCTTGAGACAACGTGTCAAGAGACTTCATTTTAAATTCTCATCCTATAAATGTCGTGTTTCTTTTAAGCGCTTTCCTTTGGCAGGAGGCAGCGGTCCATCAGGACGTTATTTATGTTAAATCACTATATAGGCCACTAAAACTCAGCATGCAGAATGACAACATGAGATGTGTATCATATATCGCTACGTTTAGCCGCTAGCAAGACACCTCGTTAGCAATGTTAATAAGCTTGTTATAGCACGCTCGTACATTGATGCTAGTATTAAGGGCTCTCGCGATGGCTTCTTTGTAATGTTACTGTGAGCTACAGAGCTGACACTTTTTCACTAAACCTTGGAGTGAGATGTTGTCAGGGATGAAGCTGCAGCCGACAGCAGAAACATGAACATGCAAAACAACCTACAATCTCACTCATGTGGGCCTTTATGATCATGAGGTCAGAATGCACACAATTGTACCAAATACACACCTGATGCAATAGGCTACAAGCGACTAGATCTCCACTCTTTGCTGTCCTGCTCCTAAATGGTGGAAGGAGGTCACTGAAGACATCAGGACCACAGAGAGCCTTCACATCTTCAGACTACAGACACACCTCTTCAGACTCTACCTCCACTAACACACTAACTAACTGTACCACTTACATTGGACTTATAATGGTTCTTATCTACAGCAAGTTGTAAAGCGGCTTATTTGATGAAAGTGCACTTTGTTGTTTCTTGTTCTTCTGGGTTTGTGTCCTTATGGTTGAAACGCTCTTATTGTAAGTGGCTTTGGATAAAAGCGTCAGCTAAATGACATGTAATGATTTAAAAGATGAACATTAGCACTCATCTTCCAGCCGATGGAGCTGTGCTGTTTCTCCTCTTCATCTCCTTCAGAGTCCAGAAGTCAGTAAAACAGTCCAGTATCACATGACATGTGTCATGGTCAAATATGTTAGAACATAATGATCACTTTTAGCATAAGATTGTCTATATTGAAGCTTGACGTGTGAAAAGCAGAATGACCCAACGTTTCCATTTGCAGCGGAGTCTAAAGAAAGGAGGGCGAGTCAACTTGCTCTCACACAAACGCTGGAACAAAGGAACTGTCTGTTACTTCATCTCAACCTTCATATCTCACTTCGCAATTTGTCATACTGGCCACTGGAGACGACCTTCATGTGTGTGTATAAAAGCTCAGCGCTGCTCGGAGACGCGTCTCCACAGAGCTCTGTAATACGTGCGCGTGTATTTGACCTCCTGCTAGCAAGAAATCAATTGACTTTTACAACTTTGATCATTCATCAAGACTTTGATGACACACACACAGTGTGTAAAATAAAAGTTACGAAAGTGAGTGTCAACAGGAAACTCAGCAAAATCTGGACACATGTCAATGACATTGATCCATCTAATGCAGAATGTAGAGTCTGCAAGACTAAAATCTCCTATCTTCTCCAAAACAGGGCAGATAATTTCAGAGAGAAGAAACAGGATCAGCCCCTCAAAGCGGAGCCACTTGGTCTCAATGTAAATCTTCGCTGAAGGACAAAACTCTGCATGCTGACTTTTTTTCTTTTTGTTTTACACATTTTAATTTATATTTTGTTGTGTGATTCTGTAAGCTTCTGTATGTTGTTTCACTTTAAATTTGTTAAGTATTAAAAAGTTTAAAATAAAAGTTTGTTAAGTTCATTTGTATGTATATTCATTTGTTTTTGCACTATTTTTTTTTTTTGATCACTTTGTAGAGTGTATAAATAAAAGTGTATTTATATAAAAACATTTGAGAGTGTTTTTTTTACATTAGTAATTCATATTGCGCATAATTTTACATTATTGTTGGTGATAAATTAATTTAAGCACCAAAAAATCAGAGGAGCCATTTCGGAGCCGAAAGAGCCGGTTCTCTAAAAAGAGGCGTAATTCCCATCACTACCGGGTAAAAGAGGACGTCTGCTTTGTCTCAGACTTCTGGCCCTGATCTGCTTAGAGGGCGTGGCATCACGTGAGGGGCGTGTCCTCAACTGTGTTGCTTTCAGGAAACGTCGGCACTGTGAGAACTATGAATCCACACTTTCTATCCACCATGTTCACATTTCAACTTTGATAAACACGACCTTTTTAAACAGATGTGAGGAAAGAGAAGAACGTTTAATCTCACAGAACCAAAACACATGATGGTGGGCTCGACATGTGGACGTAAAACCGGACCAGAACCAGTACCGGAAACCATTATTTAGGGTATATATCATGATAAAATACATCAACGCATTATCTTTTTTTCTTTATTCGGCAGAGTCCTGACTACAATAAGCTGGAATCCACATTAAAATACTCCAAACACACCTTTAGCTGGTGGGGAAGAGTCACATATGACGTGCAGGTTTGTCCACAACCTTTGGACCGAGTGCGACATTTTGTCGGTGCTTGAAGCTCGCGGACGTTGGAGCCAAAGAACAGCAGCGAATCGGTGGATTATGAATCATTGAGTGAGACAAAGCCTGCAGAGTTACTGTGAAACACACAGCGAGCCAGCAAAGACACACACACACACACACACACACACACACACACACACACACACGTCTTACCTCTGCCGCTTCTCACGGGAATTATGGATTTAATCTGCTGTTTCTGCAGTGAGGAAAGTCCCCGAGCCGCTTCACCTCCTGCTTCAGGTGTGACACGTGAAACCGCCTCAGGAGTCTGGCAGGTGTTTTTTGAGCCAATCAGAAAGCTTGAGCGTCATGTGACCGGTTTTTCCTGCCTGGGGAAGCTGGCGATCGTGTGTGTTACACAGTTCAGTGACATGTCTTGTTTATTTTGGCTACAAAGATGATGTGATGACTATTGAAACAAGGAAAATCCTTGTTTCAATAGTATATGAAACTCAAAATGCCCTTTGTTATTAACGTGACTGAAAATTAGTCAAATGTTTCATATTTTGTTCATCATTTTGAAAATTATATTTGACTAAATTATATTTTTAAAAGCTAACCTCACCTTTTATTTTCCAAATAATAACATACACTCTTACCAGCGGTCAAAACAAAGCCATTTACTGCTTTTAATATAGAAATAAAGTGTATATTGCATAATTAAACATTACAAAAAGAGTTCAAAAAAATGCATAGTAATAATGGGTGAAGGCCGCTTAAAGGCCGGATGGCACGAACAACATGTATTTCAAGTTACAAAACCAGCACACGAACATGTTGAAAAGAGATGCAGCACTATCTGGGTCAAATGCAGTCCAACTGGAACCACCTGTTCCCCTTTCTAAGAATAACATGTCCACACCTAGAACTACGCCTAGCGCTCATATGCAAATCATCATGCACACATCTGCCAAACATCCTGATAAGAAGAACTCATGAACAACGGAGGCGTGATGATCCGAGAGCCCAGAGGGATGGACGTCCCTGTGCTCCAATGAGGCTCTCTGAAGGTTCTAAGCAGGAGCCGCCTCCATCTTACTAACCAATCAAAATGCTCTTAGAGACCATATAATACGAGCGCACTTTGTATTATGCGCCTTTTTTCATGTCGTTGTTGAACTGCCTGAAACAGGTCCGTGCACGTATGACTGCAGGACACAATACTCCTTGGGTTAAAATAAAGTATCCGCTTTGACTTTAAACATTCAGCTGTAGTTGTTTTTGTCCGTCTCAACACTACCGTCCCCCTTCAGCACAGCAGACACACTACGCAATAAGCATCAGGAAAGCCGCTGCTTCAGGGTCAGTGAGGCCGGGTGCAAAAAGTGGTCGGTGGAAGGTTCCCTTTTCGGATCGGCAGGTTTCATTGGTCGGTGGTCGGTTCTTCCGGTGGTCGTGGAAGGATCCTTTTTCAGTAGAGACATGGACCCGCCTCCTAAAGTTAGTTAGAGAAAATGACTTACGGCAAACCCATGGTCGTGAAGATACTCATTAACATGTCATTTGCATGAGGAGGAGGCGGGTCCATGTCTCTACTGAAGAAGGATCCTTCCACCGACCAACGGAAGAACCGACCAATGCAACCTGCCGCTCTGAAAAGGGAACCTGCCACCGACCACCAGAACCTGCCGTCCGGACAAAGGAAGCTTCCACCGACCACTTTCGCACCCGGCGTCACTCTCCAGTGTTTAAAACCAGAGAGGAACGTATGAGGGGCCGTGGGGGACATTAGTCACAATATCCTCTCACACAAACACACATGTGAAATGTGCTCATACACACAACTGCAATGCTCTCGCATGATAATGTGGAATATAACGGTTCAGTGGAGAATACGAACATTATGATTAAAAAGGAAGGACTTCCTTTCAACTGCAGGAAACAGGAAGTCCACACCAGGAAGTGCATGTGCTTTTACTGGATTTGAAGTAGTACTTCAACCACAATGCATGTTCACCTGATCCTCCTCATCCAAACTTTATTCTTTGAGGTGAGAGGCAATGAAAGTCAAGTCAAGCAGAGGTGCCTTTGACATCTCGAGGTCCTCAAGGGTTTTACTGTCAGATACCGAGCGTCACACGGAGTATAAGGAAAAACAACGAGGGAAATACACTTTACCGTCTACAGCAATAGTGGAGGAATTCAAACTATAGGAAGTGAGCATTCAGCAATGAGCAGACTGGGCTGGATTGGTTCTCCCTCTCAAAACGCCAAGAGAATATTGTAATGTGACCTAATTCTAATGCAGGATAACAGTTAAACTACCCACTGACCTTGTGACTCTTTGTCTTGTAGCTCTGGTTTTGCTGAAGCATCAACCAGAAGAGAAAACCCTGTTGGTGAGAGGAGGTTTGTTGGCGGAGCGCCATGTACCAAGCTTACAGCAATGGCTCTGCCAGCTGTGTCGTACCGTCCTCTCTTAGAGCTTCAAACAGGATAAAAGGAAATGTGATATTGATAAAGATAAAGGTTTGTGACTCTACTTATTCTACTTGTTTGTGACTGTGCTTATGTTACTAGTGACAACATGTAACACGCAGAACATTTCATTCATTTCCATTTAAAACTAGCAACCTGTCCACAGGGCTTCAGGCGGTTTCTTTTCCTGAGAGTGTTTCACCTTTAGAGACTTTCACAGGGAGCAGATGAAGCTGGGGAACAAAGTCACAGCAAGTTCATACAAGTGAGGATACACTTCTTATGTTCTTAGCTTCTCCAAACGTCCAAGGTTTGGTCCACCTTGGTTGGTCTCCTTGTTCTCATGCAGGCCTCTATGATGCCTCAGCATAGATGAGCTGTTGTATCCAAGCTCCTTTAACACAACAGACACTTCACCTTTTAAAACACCAGGAATAAGACGACATTAGAACAAGCGATACGTCACATTTATTTACGCTAGTTATTTAGTTACCGTGTGCACACCTTATTATGAGGATCAGCTCAAAATGTTCCCAGACAGGAAGGTTCCCAACGTCACCACATGGTGGGCAGGAAGAGAAATCTGTTCATCACTGCATCATACATGAAGAATCCCTGTGTGGTGAAGCCCTAAAGATGGAACACGTTATGACCACAGTAACACAAGCTAACTTCATAAGAGCCAAAGCTCTGAATCACCGCCGGTTTAAGTCTTTTCTGGGCGGGTGTGGTTCTGAATACGCAGACGTGCCGCATCACACACAGGTGAGATGGTTAAGTAGTTAAAAGTACTGAACAGATGTTTGGAGCTGCGTGTCAGTTTCTGCAAAGCAAAGGGAAGGACACAGCAGAGCTCCGGGACCAAACGTTTCTGAGGGACATCTCAAGCATCTCGATGCTCTGAACCTGCAGCTGCATGGTCACAGACGTGCACGCAGCAGTGAGAGCTTCTAAGACTAAACTGTGTCTGAGGGAGAATCAGATGCTGCAAGGAAACCGTGGCCAGTTTCCCTGCTGCCAAACCATAAAAACACAGATATCTGCCGCCGTGTGCGCACAGTTTGCTGAACAACTCCGTGTACTCGGCGTTGAGTTTACCGGCGATTTGCCAACTTTCATGTCTAGAAATGTAGATTTGAAACTGCTTAGCAATCCCTTCGCAGTTGATGTGGAAAACGCAGCAACCAGCCTCCAAATGGAGCTGATTGAGCTCCAGTGTAACGACACGCTGAAGTCAAAGTATGACGCTGTTGGCACAGTTTGCACAGTTCATCCCCGACACAACGCCTCAGCTCCGCATCCGAGCTGCTCAATCGCTCTCCATGTTCGGCAGCACTGATCTATGTGAGCAACGTTTCTCCTGGATGAAGATAGAAACATCTCACAGGAGACGTCTGGCTGATGAGCACCTTGGTGAGGGTTTCCTTAGCTCAGAGCCTGAGCCCAGACATCGATGAACTATCATCCAAGAACAGATGCCAGGTATCTGGCTTCAGATTAGATCCGTATGTCGCAAACTGAGCAATAATAATGTTTTCTAAACGGTTGATTCAATGTTAAAGTAAAACTTGTTTGGGTTCATATTAAAAGGTTTGTTGGTTTAATTCCACATTATGTGAGTTTGACACGCCTGCGTTAGGGGTTATACGTCATCACCACGAGCCTCGACACGCGCTTCATAGAAAGCTTCCTGGATTACTGGACACCAGCTTCGCCACATCGCTGCTGTTTACCTGTTTCTTACCTGCCTCACGCCACTCACACACCCCCACCTGCTTCACCTGGATTCCACTGTGGAACTCCGTCGGATCTGCCACTGCCTGATTCCCTCAGGCTTCAGCCCCTTCCCAGGACCTCCAAGCTCAGCCTCAACTGTTCGTCTCCCTCTGAGGATTCACTCTTATTACATGACTTGACCTGATATTCTGTGTCCTGTGTGGTGTCTCTGTGTGCTGGCTCATATGTACAGTCACGACACATTGGGCTATTAAATAAATTGTAAATCAGTTCAAAGGCTAAAAGTTGTTCCCATGAATGAAAATGGTCATTACCAGCACTGTCAAGACTTCTTGCTGTTTTCTTCTCCCTCAAACATGGGTGACCTGGCCATGGTTTCCATCAGCAGCGTCAAGAATTCCCTCCTTGGCCGTCCTGAATCAATCCCTTCCTCATTTCTCCCCACGTCATTTTACACAGAGCATAAACCTGTTTCCTTCACACCAATATGAATAGGAATGTTTTTACCCCCCAATTGTAAACTAAACTACTGAGTAGAGAACATACTGCTACTAAATAATTGTCAATAGTGGGTCAATTCTAATTCTAACTCATATTTAATACTTTCAATAAATAATAATCCATTTAAAACTCATTGTGCATGTGGAAGAGATACTTGAGATGTGACTTCTACAATATGAAGTCGTTTTGCTATGAAAACCTGATACAACACATCTGGTATCAAAGAATGTAGAATACATAAACATATCATTCCTTGAATTCCGTGAATTTATTTCTCTCTTTAGAATGTTTAGGGAGCAAGAATGCTTGAGCAACATCAGACTCTTCTTTTTCGTGATTCTTTAGGTGACGAGCTATTTTTGACTGAGGTTTCCTGCAAACAAAACAGTCTGTCACGGTTTGGGTTCATGTCTGGTTTTATTTTGTAGTTTCTTGCCTTTGTTCTCCCTGGGTCACGTCACTTCCTGCCTTGTCCTGTCGTCCCCTGGGATCGTCTAATCGTTTCCACCTGTGTCCAATCACCTGCACCTCTCTAGTGTATTTAAGCCATGTGTGTCTGTTGTCACTTGTGGTGTCATTATTGAATGTCAGAAGTGCAGGTCTGTGTTCTTGTTCTTGTTCTTGTTCTTGTTCTTGTTCTTGTTCTTGTTCTTGTTCTTGTTCTTGTTCTTGTTCTTGTTCTTGTTCTTGTTCTTGTTCTTGTTCTTGTTCTGTTGGAGTTTTTTGACAATTAAAGTCCCTTTTTGTTTCCCGCAAACTCTGCATTTGAGTCCTGCCTTTTTACCCAGCGCAAGACAACAAGAAAAACCGGTAAACAAATATACTTTCTTATCGCCCTTTTAGGGAACGTGACAGTGTGGGAGGGAGGCGGGGCTTTATGGATCGCTACTGACACAGAGGAGATGACTGACCTGATTGACAGAACAGCCGAGCATTATGGGATTTGTAGTATTAGCGGTGAATGCGCTGGAATACCGGCGGGCCAGCTCTAATAGTAATTTGATATTGCCTCGCCAAATTTGGCCCGCGGGCCAGAGTTTGACACCCGGGTAAATGTCAGAAGCCCCGGTCTGTGTCCTTGTTCTTGTTCCCTGACCTCGTTTTTGCCCTGTTGGAGTTTTGAGTTTAAGGAGGGTTTTTTTGACGATTGAAGTCCCTTTTTGTTTCCCTCAAAAAACGTTTTCCCCACGTAGCTCCGTGACAGTCATAGACTCAGCCAAGTCGGGGACTCCCTCATTAATTTAGCAGCAGTCTTTCAAGATTTCATACATCTCGTGATCCTAACCTAACCTTTCTGCTCAGACCCGTGCCCCTGCTGTTTCAGCTGGGGATTCTGGTGCCGTAGCCCCCCCGGCACAAGCCACTCTGCACTCCATCTAACTCCACCTCAGCGATAAGATGGCAGCCCTGAATCCTGTAGAGGTTTTCTAACCTCCTTTGGTGCTCTTTGGTTTTTGAACTGTAACCCACAGTTTGCCTCAGGTCGTGCTAAAGTGGCTTTTCTTATCTCTAGACTAACAGGAAGAGCCCTGGAGTGGGCCACAGCAGTGTGGGATCAACAGAACCCAGTTTGTTCAGACAGTGATGTTCATGTAACAGTTAAAACATGTGATTGATCATCCCACTAACATGCAGGAAGCGGCTAAACGCCTCCTGAATCTACGCCAGGGACAACAGTCAGTTTCTGACTTTGCCATAGATTTCAGGACCCTGGCTGCAGAGAGTAGGTGGGAGGATTCTGCTGACAACCTTCTATTACGGCCTCAACGACATCATTAAGGATGAGCTGGTTAATCGGGAATGGGGTAACCTTGAGGACCTCATCGACCTGGCTGCTCAACTGGACCGCCGCATGAGAGAACAACAGCTGGAAAAGAGTTCCAGGCGCAGCAATATCTATTGTCCCAGGGTCTCTTCACATCCCGTCTCTATTTCGGCCCCCGTCCCGGAGGAGGAACTGATTGTCTCTTGTGGAGCGTGAACGACGGACTCTTTCGGATCACCTGCTCACGTCGGATGACTGGATCAGAACAGCCTCTACGAGGGAGTACGCTTCTCTGTCCGAACATTTCTCAGCACCAATGCCTTTTACCTGTCACTGTCTCTGGGAGTATGGGTCAGGCAACAGTTTCAGCCTTGATCGACTCTGGGTCTGCAGGAAACTTCATAAGTCAACGCCTGGTTCAACAACTTCAACTGCCTACGTCACCCTGTTCTCCTCCACTACCGATTACATCCGTTGACAATCAGCCCCGTGGTTCTGGCTTCATTACCCAGGCTGCAGTCCCGGTTACTCTGGTTTTGGGTGTTCTTCACTCTGAGAAATTATCTTAGTTATAGATCACATAACGAATAATGTCATTTTAGGGTTACCTTGACTCTCTCACCATGAACCACATATTTCCTGGTCTAACAAACTGCTCCGTTGGGGTAGCAAGTGTGTTTCCCAGTGTCTGGCTACACCCATCAGAGCAACCACCATCGAGTTGCTGTCACACCAGATGTCCCCTCAGCCTATTTAGACCTGGCAGCGGTCTTCAGCAAGAGGAGCGCCACCTACCTGCCACCACACAGGCCGTGGGACTGTGCCATAGACTTAGTGTCTGGAGCTACTCCACCCAGAGGTAGGATCTATCCATAATCATTGCCTGAATCCCAAGCTATGGAATCCTATGTAGAGGAGGCTCTCGCCAATGGTTTTATCCCATCCACATCCCCCGCAGCCTCGAGTTTCTTTTTTGTTGGAAAGCAGGACGGTGGTCTCAGGCCATATATAGACTATCGAGATGTGAATTCTGTTACTGTAAAGTATCACTATCCCTTGCCTTTGGTGCCTGCAGCATTAGAACAAATATACACAAAACCTCATTCGCATCAGGGACGGTGATGAATGGAAGATGGCTTTTCACACGACAGGCCATTATAAGTATCTGGTGATGCTCTTTGGATTATCCAACGCCCCCAGTGTTCCAGGCTGTTGTTAACCAAGTTCTCTCTGAATACATTTGCAAATGTTTGACGTGTACATTGATGAAATTTTGGTGTACTCCTCAGATCTGGGTGAGCATGTACGCCAAGTCCTCAACAAGCTCCTTGAAAACCGTCTGTCAAACTGGAGAAGTATGAGTTCCACAAGACCGAATTATAGTTTCTGGGGTACAGAATATCCTCCCAGGGGGTCCAGATGGATGAGGGTAAAGTCAAGGAAGTGGTAAACTGGCCCGAGCCCCAGACCGTTAAGGAGCTTCAGCGTTTTCTGGGCTTTACTAATTTATACAGACTCTTTGTTCGCACTTTTAGTTCAGTTGCCGCACCCCTAACGTCTCTGTTAAAAGGGGCCACAAAGAGGCTCTGTTGGAATGATGCGGCCGACCGGGCCTTCAGGAAGTTGAAGAGCATGTTCACCTCAGCGAAGGAGATCCGAATCCGGATGCTTGAGTGTCTTCAAGAGTATGCGTTTTGTTTAAGTACACCTCTCAACACCTACACTTCTTATATGCATCCATGCATTTGCATAACACCCCTCATATGCCCACTTTCACACTTCACCAGTTTATTTTCATCACTACAGAATATAGTGCATTGAAGGAGCAGCAGGATGCACAAACCTACATATCCATGAGAGATGGATTAGGTTAGTCGGCCTTTAAAGGTCTATTCATGACTGGATCACTTGTTTGTCCTCAGCCTTACTTTAATGTAACAGTGCTGCATCCTGCTGCACAAACCAGAGAAAAAGGAAAAATAACTTCTGATCATGAAGTTGTGAATCTACACAGATGCACTGAGCTCCAGTGGATCATCAATAGAAGCAGCAGCCTTCACTTTAACGTTCATATGTTTTCCATAGTAAACACAATCATACAACCTACATCTTCTGAGCTTAGGATTCTCTTTCACCAAACTAAGCTCAGCTCAGTTACCTTTAACTCTCAAAACTTTGCGAACCAGCATCCGGAAGCTTCCCATCAGTGGGCCAGGAAATAGTCGGTGACGGTCCTCATGCGTTTGTGCGTGAGGAGGCCGAGCCATGAAACCTGGAGAAATGTCCACATAGAATCACCTTGGACCTTCATATCAGCCCTGGACATGGCTTGAGATCAAAGTGACCTACAATGAGTTTGACACACCTGCTTTAGAGCAGAATGAGGATTACTATTGTAATCATTTCTTTCAGCTACAATAACCATGTTATTAAGAGATGGAAAGTTATAGCCGTTCCTCTTTCTGTCCAGGCTGCACAACACGTGTTTTATTGCATTTTTTGGGAATGCTGCTGCTGTTTGTTTTATTTTGGCGGGTGCATTGAGAGACTACATCACATTTAACACTTTCAATACTCCATTTTCTGAGGAAATAAACTCCACCCTGTTATCAAATGTGTGCTTGTGTTTTTGTTGCCAAAATATCCGCAGTGGTGATATTTAGTGCTTCAAGTTGCACCTGAAGTAGCGAGCTCAGTAGTTTATGTTGTTTTGAGACGGCTCTGTGTGAAGGTTAATATGGTTAACTAGAAAATGCATTTCCTGCTGAAAATGCGTTGGAATGCAAAAAGCGTTTTTTAAAATAGCTGAAAATACAGAAAGTTGAAGGGAATTTGAATACATTTGCTGAAATTACAGATATTAGAAAAGTTGAAATTGCTGAAAATACAGATAAGGGAGAAGCTGCATGGAATTTCAATAGCTTTGTCACGGTGTGGTTCACTTCCTGTTGTATTTTGTAGTTTTCTGCCGCTCGTGTCCCCGGGTAACTTCACTTCCTGCCTTGTCCCGTCATCCCCTGTGATCGTCTAATTGTTTCCACCTGTGTCCAATCACCTGCACCTCCCTTGTGTATTTAAGCCGTGTGTCTCTTGTGTCACTTGTCGCGTCATTGTCTTTCGTCACGCATGTTCTTGTCTCCTGTTGTGGATCCCCGTAGTTTCTTGCCTGCTGTTTTTCCTCCCGGTTCCTGTGTTTTTGGCTTTTGACTATTAAAGTCTTTTGATTTCCTGACAAGTCTGCGTTTGAGTCCTGCCTTGCACCCCCAACCCTGACAGAATGACGCGACCAAAGAAGGGCTCGGCAGACCCGCTGCCAGACTACGGTCCGGACTACCTGGACGTAAGAAGTCCCTTCTGGCAGCGGAAAACAAATTGTGTTTTTGGTCCCAGGAGCTATCAGCTCGCCTGCCTCGAGCTCCGGGACCTCCTTAATCCTAAGAGGAGCCCTGGCAAGAGGAAGAACAGACTTCCCCCCCCCTGGGCCGCCGCAGCGATCTCCCGCTGGGCCGCCGCAGTGATCTCAGTCCCGACCCCGACTCGGCCAGTCCCCGCTCCGAGACTCTCAGTCCCGACCCCGACTCGGCCAGTCCCCGCTCCGAGACTCTCAGTCCGACCCCGGTACCGGCCCCACGATCCATGCCCCCTACCCGACCAGTACCGGCCCCACGTTCCATGCCCCCGGTACCGGCCCCCGTCTCGGCCAGTCCCCGCTCCGAGACTCAGGCTCCCTCCCTCCCATCCCATGGTCCTCTCCCACCCTCCCGTTGGTGATTTGAGGGCCGTCTGGGATCCGGCCCTTGAGGGGGGGGGCTGAGCCGCCGACTGCGGAGGTGTTCCCTGTCCCCGAGCCGCCGCCGACTACCCCGGAGGCGTTCCGTGTCCCCGAGCCGCCGCCGACTACCCCGGAGGCGTTCCGTGTCCCCGAGCCGCCGCCGACTACCCCGGAGGCGTTCCGTGTCCCCGAGCCGCCGCCGACCACCCCGGAGGCGTTCCAGTGTCCCCGAGCTACCGCCGACTACACCGGAGGTTTCCAGTGTCCCCGAGCTACCGCCGACTACACCGGAGGTTTCCAGTGTCCCCGAGCTACCGCCGACTACACCGGAGGTTTCCAGTGTCCCCGAGCTATCCCCGTAGTTTCTTGCCTGCTGTTTTTCCTCCCGGTTCCTGTGTTTTTGGCTTTTGACTATTAAAGTCTTTTGATTTCCTGACAAGTCTGCGTTTGAGTCCTGCCTTCCACCCCCAACCCTGACAAGATTTGCTGAAAAAGCAGAAATAAAAAAAAGCTGAAATGAATGTGAAATATTGCAAAACAAATACAGAAATTAATATTAAAACATTGCTTTTAATAGAGGCATGAGAAAAGCTGAAATTATTTTAAAGAACTGCTGAAAATACAGGAAGTGGGGAAGCTGAATTTCAATAGAATTTCTAAAAAATACAAAAGTTTAAGGAGCTTAAATGGATTTAAAAAAAATACAGGAATAACAAAAGCTGAAATGAATAAAGAGGTTTTAAATTGTTTGTAGTAATTTTAGTATTAGTTATAGTTGTAATTGTGGTATTAGTAGTACTAGCAGTAGAAGTCGGTTTAGTATCAATAGCGGTAGAAACAGATGAAATACTAATACTATTAGCCATAGTAGTATTTGTAATAACATTAGTAGTAGTTGTAGTATTAATAGCAGTAGAAATACTAGTAGTATGGTAGTAGAAGTATCAGTTGTAGTACTAGAAGTACTAGTAATATTCGTAGTGGTTGTAGTAGTATTTGAAAGCAATACGTATTTCAACAAAACCATTCATTCTGAAAACCATTCAGTCATTCTGAGCTTCATGGTTAAGGTACAGATAATCATTGAGGCTTTTATTTTGAAATGATGGAATTGGGTGAGGAGGGGTTGGGAGACAGAATGTTTGTTATTCAAATTAAGAAGTTTTCAATTAATAGGCCTCATCACAAACATTACAGTAAAAATTCCCTCCATGGGGCTTTTTGAAATTATTGAAATTATTGGATTGGGTGGGGTGGGGGGGGGGGGGGTGTAGATAGAGGGAGGGAGGGTGAGGAAGGGAGGAGTGGTGAGGAAGAGATAGAGAGGGGAGGAGAAACAGACAGACGGAGTGAGTGATTAACAGTGAAAAGAGGTCAGGGTGGAGGGTGGAGGGGGGGGTGAGTATCTTCATCATGTTGGTCTGTTGACAGAAAGCATAGCTGCGTCATGTGACTCCACTAATAAGGTAATAGGAGCAGCTGTGAGTCACAGACAGAGATACTGCAGCATGTGTGTGCGAGTAACCACGGCAACGGCGCACCTGGGTTCATTAACGAGCTGCTGAGACAGGACAGCGAGTTACACAGAATCCACACCTCAAACAAGTGTCCTTTAGCGCAAAACTATAACAGCTATCTAAAAAATTAGACATTTCTGCGAGACCCAAGACTCTACCGAACGCATGGATGCGTTTTTTATGTCTGTCCGGTAATAAATACGGCTCCTGTCGCAGTTTACAAAACGTGTACCTTCTGGATTTTTTGAGAAATATGTCGGCAGATTTGTATTGGAGCCTATGGGGCTATTGGCAGAGGTTGTGTCACTTTAACACTCCGGAAGCCAAAACTAAAGAACTCTGGGATTCCATGAACACATGAATCCAATCAGCAATCCATGCCCTCATTAATCTGAAGAAATGAAGCCTCAAGAGTGTATACTTTGGCTGCAAGGACAGAAGTTCCATATTTTTTTAACCAGATTCTGACGCTGCCCCACACTCTAGCCCTCGAGGTCTCACTCTAGCAACCGCAATACACACGCATGTAAAACTCAGAAACGGAGTGAAGAACTAGTGAAACATAATCAGTGATTATGAAAAAAGTACAATAGATATCAACAAGCAGTTTCATTTTCATAAAATAGTTGAGACTTGTGTCAACATTTGAAAGTTGAAATGGTGTCTGTAGCTGAAAGATTGGCGAATCTGAAAGTTGAAGAAGTTTAAGAGGATTTGAAAAACGATCTCCATTGGAAAACCATGTTAAAATATTAATGATTACTGATTTATATAAATTCAAGCTTAAGAGCCAGAAAACTGAAAAGTCATAGCACCCCTCCTGGGAAAGAGCTGAATATTTTAACATTTGAACGGTTTTAATAGCTGAAAGTGTGAAGGAGTGTAAAGGTGGCGCGGAAGAAATAGAATAAGTTGAATAAAGATTCGAAGAACAATAGTTCTTCAATAAAGCAACGTATTCATTACTCATTTCTTTATTTACTCACTAACGTTTCACTTCCTTCAACATGCTGCACCACCAATGTTTCCTCTGTGCTATTGACACAGCAATAGGGCTGTAGAATAAATACATATATTATGGAGGAAATAGTACAAAAGTCGATAGTCGAACCATGGATTGAAGAGGAACAATGCGGTCTTGGTCGTGGAACAACGGACCAGCTCTTCACTCTTTCCAGGATCATAGATGGGGCTTGGGAGTATGCTCATCCAGTCTCCATGTGTTTTCATGACTTGGAGAAGGCGTATGACCGGGTCCCCCGAGAGAAACTGTGGGAGGTGCTGCGGGAGTATGGGGTGAGGGGGTCCTTGCTTGGGGCCATCCGATCCTTGTACGGCCAAAGCGAGAGCTGTGTTCGGGTGCTCGGCAGTAAGTCGAAGGCGTTTCCGGTGGGGGTTGGCCTTCGCCAGGGCTGCGCCTTGTCACCAATCTTGTTTGTGGTTTTCATGGACAGGATATCGAGGTGTAGTCGGGGGGAGGAGGGTCTACAGTTCGGGGGGCTGCGGATCTCATCGCTGCTTTTTGCAGATGATGTGGTCCTGATGGCATCTTCCGTCTGTGACCTCCAACTCTCACTGGAGCGTTTCGCAGTCGAGTGTGAAGCGGTCGGGATGAGGATTAGCACCTCTAAATCTGAGGCCATGGTTCTCAGCAGGAAACCGATGGATTGCCTACTCCAGGTAGGGAATGTGTCCTTACCCCAAGTGAAGAAGTTCAAGTACCTCGGGGTCTTGTTCACGAGTGAGGGGAAGATGGAGTGTGAGTTTAGCCAGAGAATGGGAGCAGCGGGGGCAGTATTGCACTCGCTTTACCGCACCGTTGTGACGAAGAGAGAGCTGAGCCGGAACGCAAAGCTCTCGATCTACCGGTCAATCTTTGTTCCTACCCTCACCTCTGGTCATGAAGGATGGGTCATGACCGAAAGAACTAGGTCTCGGGTACAAGCGGCCGAAATGGGTTTCCTCAGGAGAGTGGCTGGCGTCTCCCTTAGAGATAGGGGGAGAAGCTCAGCCATTCGCGAGGAGCTCGGAGTAGAGCCGCTGCTCCTTTGCGTCAAAAGGAGCCAGTTGAGGTGGTTTGGGCATCTGGTGAGGATGCCCCCTGGGCGCCTCCCTAGGGAGGTGTTCCAGGCACGGCCAGCTGGGAAGAGGCTCCGGGGGAAGACCCAGGACTAGGTGGATACATTGTATCTCTGCACGGGCCTGGGAACGCCTTGGGATCCCCCAGTCAGAGCTGGTAGATGTGGCCCGGGAAAGGGAAGTTTGGGGTCCCCTGCTGGAGCTGTTGCCCCCGTGACCCGACCCCGGATAGGTGGTTGAAAATGGATGGATGGATAGTACAAAAGTCAATAGTACAGCATCTTTAAAAAGGATCATAGTATTTCATGTCAAAAGAAATAATACAGCATGTTGAAGGCATGTTTATTTTATGGCATGTTTAAAAATGTACAGTTGTTTCCAATAAAAGTCATTTATTAACATTAGACCCAAACAATTCTATTTCTGTTAAAGTAATACATGGAGTAAATGTTGTAAATGACATTATAGTGAATAAAAGTAACGGATATTCAATATTTCCTTGAGAGGTTTGCTGAACCATTAAAAAGGATATTTTTCAAAACAAACCTGATTATGTGAAATTCATATTTTCCTTATTCGCCTTGTTTTTATTATTGCTGATGAAGCGCACACACACATAAGGACACATTTATCTTATATGGGGGGACAGATGAAAGACAGTCTTATAAAATGTCTTCTTGAACACAAAGATTAAGATTAAACCCTAATTAGGAGCCAATATCTAAATGATCATCTATTGATTGAAGGAGCACAGCAGCATTAAGCTGAGCTCTTTCACACTTCCATCTGAGTCCCAGAGAGCTGTGGACCCCCCAGAGTCCAGACCAGCTCAGGTACCCCTCACCTGCTCCACCTGCATCTACACCCACATGAACCACCATCAGCTGTACAGACTGAACTATGTGGTGAGCAGAGAGGAAGGTTCTCCACCAGGAGGAGACTCTCCCTCCTGAAGAGGACACAGAGACAATGAGGAACCAGAACCGGACCAGAACCCAGGATAAAGAGGTTTAGTGAATGTGGTGCTGAAGGTGTGGAGGTGGATCAGTGTGTCAGAGGAGACTCTGTAGAAGGACAGAGAGCCAGCAGGACAGTCCACATACACTGCTACTCTACCAGAGGAGGAGGAGGAGGAGGTGATGCGTGTTCTTGTCTCATTGTGATAGACAGAGTAACCTCCATCAGAGGAGCTCAGACTCCAGGACTGATCATTGTATCCAAACAAACAGTCATCACTGTTTCCTTTCCTCCTGATTCCTCTGTAACTCACTGATACATTAACTCTTCCGCTCCACTCGACCTCCCAGTAACAGCGACCAGTCAGACCAGTTCTACACAGCAGCTGAGGACAGTAGTCAAATCTGTCTGGATGATCAGGATATGACTGATACTCCTCCTTCACACGTGTCACCTTCCTGTTGTTGTCAGACAGTTTGAGTTGTCTGTTTACTGTGTTTGTGTCGATTGTGACTTCACAGGAATCTGATGAGAGAACAAGACACAATACAGCTGCAGTTATTAATCATGTGTTCATCTACTGACACGTTGATGATGACGTCACAGAGGTGAATGAGTGATGTCACAGTGTGAAGATGGTTGAATCTTCATGAATCAAAGCACACTTACACTTCCTCAGACCTGGTCTCAACCATCGGACTCCATCAGGCTCCACCCTGAAAGGAGGAGGGGGGTCAGAGCAGCATGGAGACATGGACATTACATCACTCTCACACACAGCTTTGTCCTTCATGTCCACATGGAGCACCTCTTCTTCTTCTACCACTACTTACAGACGACCACAGACTGTCAGTCAGGCGTCACACAGCGACGAGGTGCTGGAATATATTCATGAAGAAGATGAATGGATAACAAATAAGAAATGGACCTGTCACTGTACTTTCACCAGATGTGAATTCAAACGGGAGAAATGACGTCATGCTACAGATCAAGCTTCATGGGACGTGTGCAAAGGAACATTCACATTAAACTGTTTCATAAAGATAAAGCAGATACAGACCATTCAGTATTCACACAATGTGCATGTTTCCATGTTGTCCCCATTTGTGGACAATGTCTCTCCCTGTGGTTCGCTGGAGTCCCAAAACTTTACAAATGGCTTTGTCACCTTTTCCACACTGATGGATCTCAATGACTTTGTTCCTCATTTGTTCCTGAATGTCTTTGGATCGCAGCCTGATGTCTCGCTTGTGAGGATCTTGTGGTCTACTTCACTTTGTCAGGCAGCTCCTATTTAAGTGATTTCTAGATTGAGAACGGCTGTGGCTGGAGAAATGGAACTGGGCTTTCCAAAGATGTGATGAAGCTCACTTCATTTATGTTTTCATCACTTTTTCACACAGGGCCATTTAGGTTTGGATTCTGTTCTCCCCTTAATGATAAAAACTGCATTTTGTGTTTACTTGCGTTATCTGTGTCTAATATTTACATTAGTTTGATGATCTGAAACATTTAAGTGTGACATGCAGGCATGAAAACGGGTCACGGGTGGAAAAGGTGAGACGTATGTTTCCCCTCTAGGGGTTTTCAGCTGGTTTTGTCCCAGGGACCAACATTCTGGATAGAAAGCCACTGGCCTGTAACCGCCCCCCCACATATTCCGCCTGTAGCACTTGTCAGTGGAATCTCTTCCATATTCTTCTGGATATTCAAGTGACTGAATGTCTTCAGCTGGACGCATCGGTCTTAATGTGCCGGTAATGATGGTAAATGATGCTTGTAGCTGGTTGTCATCTACGCTCCACTACGGTTACATAAAGGTGGCGTTTGTGTTTTCACAACGTTTTATCTCATAATTTAGACTTTCTATCCCCTTTCTTCCGTGCGGAAATGGGCTTCTATAGTTGTGTGAATGCATCACTCCAGCCAATCCAAAGACGGGGTTTGTAACCAATCAGGTGTAGAGACCATGGAGACTGGCTCCGCCCCCTTACTGTCAGAAAGAACAACAGCGAGCGCGTAGAAAACTCCTTCGAGCGCGAGCAGAGATTCTCCTGGCGAGCATCGAAGGTCACGTTCAAAAGTCCGTCTCACGAGAGATATTTATTTATTCATTTATTTATTTGTTTATTTGCTCGCGGATGTTTGATTTACGCTCATCAACCTGATTTGCGCTCTGGAATTTTGGCAGTGATTTGCTGCCATACCCCCCCCCAAAAAAGGTGAGGGATTTTCATGCCTGAACATGAAAGAAATGAGGAATCAGGAAGGCAGCAAACACTTTATCACACAACTGTAACACATAAAAGCAGAAGCCATTTTCCAGTGAGGCTGAATGAGGCGAGTCGGAGGACGTCCACGTTGTCCCATTGATCAGGTGGACTGCAGTGTCTCCCCGTTGTACTACTTCATGGGGGGGCACCCCTGTTATAATGATGGAAACACTGAACTGGCTTCGGTCGCTTATCAAAACATCGGCCAAATAAGGTCGCGGGACAGAATCTCCTCGCGCCGCGTCTAAGTAACCCCCCCTCCTTCGTCCAAGCCGTAGTCCCTAGCAACAGATAGCGTTGCCATAGCAGTGCAACTGTCGTCTTCCTCGTTGCTTTAATACAGGGGTGTCCAAAGTACGGCCCGCGGGCCAACTGCGGCCCGGGATCCATTTTTTATTGGCCCGCTGCAAATTATAGAAATAGAATGGAATGTGGCCCACACATGAAACTTGACTGTATTGTAGTTCTTAGTTTGACCAGTAGGTGGAGCTACTCACTAGCTGCAGTCCTAATGCAGCTTTTCCACAAAAAAAATGTTTCAAATAAAAAATTTCTGCGACGACAAAATGGCAGAAGCAAAGAAACGCAAGATAGCAAGTGAATGCAGAACATTTCAAACACGGTGGGAAAATGAATATTTCTTCAAAGAAGTCAAGGAGAAGTGTGTCTGTTTGATTTGCAATGAAACGGTTGCAGTGATGAAAGAGTCCAATGTACGACGACACTACGAAACCAAGCATCCGACCTTCACGTCCTACACTGCTGCTGAGCGAGAGGACAAAGTCCAGCACATGGCAGCTAACCTGCAGGCTCAACAACAGTACTTTTACCCTGCTAACAACACACAAGAAAACGCTACAATAGCTAGCTATGAGGTAGCTCAACTCATAGCGCGCCGCGGGAAAGCTTTCTCAGACGGTGACTTGGTTAAACAGTGCCTCATTAAAGTCGCTGGAATAATGTGCCCGGAAAAGATGCAGGAATTCAACAACGTGAGCATGTCCACAAACACAATTGTGCGTTGAATGGAAGACTTGTCAGCTAACATACAGAATCAAGTGTCACATAAAGCTTGTGCTTTTGACTTTTACTCCATTGCATGTGATGAAAGATGCAACAGACGCCGCACAACTGTTCATTTCTTTGTGGGGAGTTGACGATGACTTTTGCATCACGGAGGAGCTGCTTGATCTTCGGAGTCTAAAGGGCACAACAACGGGTGAGGACATTTTTGAAGCCGTGTCAGGTGCAATTGACAAGATGGAACTTAAATGGGACGAGCTGTGTGGAGTTGCAACGGACGGGGCTCCCGCTATAACAGGCGAGCCCAAAGGAATGGCATCTATGGTGTGCGCCAAGGTGCCAGAGAGTGGAGGCGAGGCTGTAAAATTGCACTGTATCATCCACCAAGAAGCTCTCTGTGCCAAGACAGTCCAGCTTGGCGATGTGATGACCACAGTTGTGAAAATTATCAACATAATTCGAGCACGAGGGCTCTACCACAGAGAATTAAGCTTTCCTATCTGATGTCGATGCTGAATACGGGGACGTACTCTATCATTGTGACGTGCGCTGGCTTAGTCGCGGCTCCGTGCTGAAGCGGTTTTATTCCCTTATTGCCTTTCTAGTTGATCTTACTGGTCATCTGAACTCACTGAACAAGAGCCTACAAGGCAAAGACCAGCTTGTACCACAACTTTCTGTGCGAAGCTTCGTCTTTTTGAGACACAACTACGCAACTTCAACCTTGCGCACTTCCCTACGCTGTCCGAAATCAAACGTGCGCATCCAAAGGCCGACCTCTCTGCTAAAAAGGGGAAATATGTTTCTGTGATCACAACTCTTATGACACAATTCAATCAGCGCTTCCAAGATGTTTCTGTCATTGAGAAAGAAATCAAGCTGTTCTCAACTCCCTTCCTGCTGGATGCAGAAGAAGTGGAAGAGAGTCTGCAATTAGAACTCATCGAGATGCAGCTCCTCTCCCTACCCGACTTCTACCGGAGCTTGGAAAAGGCCAAGTTTCCTCTGATGCGACGCCACGCAAAAAGAATGACCAGTCTGTTTGGCACAACATACATATGCGAGCAAACATTTTCTCTCCCTTTTGGTTAATGGAGAGATGTGATTTATGCAGATTTATGCATTTTTTTTTCTTTAAGTTTATTCAATTATCAAGCATATTTTACCTACATTTGATTGATTTTATTTGAAAATAGATAAATGAAAACCCATACATAGAAAGATGTGATGTATGCAGTTTTTTCTGTAAGTATAATAAATTATCAAGCATAATTGACCTACATTTGATTGATTGATTTGTATTACTGTTAATACACTAGAGGTGATATACCTTAACTTTAGTGAGCGGCTCAATCTTTCGCATATTTTTCTGTCTGTGGCCCTCAGTGAAAAAAGTTTGGACCCCCCAGCTTTAATACGTGGAACACTTCCTGCATTTCGCTCTCGCTCGCCCCTCGCGTCCAGTAGTCGTATTACACTGTTTAACGTTCCCGTCTTCCTCGGTGGTTTGATTTAACGGTCTCACTTCCGCCCCGCTGCTCTCGCTCGCCCCCTAGTGTGATAACCGGCACTCCGCTTGTTGTTGCGCAACCGCACCGCCGGTCCTTCCCTGCACCCCCCTCGTCTCCCCCCCTCTCTCTCTCTCTCACCCCCCTCTGTGCTCACACACACACACACACACACACACACACACACACACACTCTGGTTTTGATTGCTTGTTTAGTGAGCAGGTTTAAAATAAGTGTTATGGGGATTGTTGGTTGCAGTAAGAGGTGATCTTGATCGGTGTTCCTGTGAGTTAATAAACCCTGTTATACTTTAAAGAACCGTTTTCCTGTGTTTACTTGTGCATTTATGGTGGTGACCGTTGACATACATCGCCAGTGCTCGAACTTAACTCCTTCCAACATCTTCACCCTCAAGGAGTGAATATCAATTATGAGACTTGATTTATAGTATTGGTTATTGGTCCCTGTTAGCTCAGGGTGGTGCCCCGTTATTTATTCATTCTGAGAAGTATCTTAGTGATTATTAATAATTCTATTTATGTCCATAAGTTAGTTCCTCATTTGCTAGTAACCTAATACGACCCACCATGATGCCGTCAACGTGTCAGGAGACACTGTCCTCTCTTATAACGTGGAGACAAGACAAAGCTCCAGAGAAACAAGGCTTTCATCAACTTCCTCCCTGTTCAGGCTCATCCTGGCTACTGTTCCTCACTACTTCTGTCTGTGTTGATGGCCTCATATGGGACACAAACAGTTTGATGAGTCTCTGGTAGTTTGAGGTCAGCTTGGTGTGTCAGGGTCTTATTAACCAGGCTGACAGTGGGACAGAGAAAAGGTTTCCAGCTCTATCTCCTCTACCAGACTGATGGTCTGTGGCTGCAGCCTCTTCATACCTGAGAGTCTCCAGTCTCCAGTGAGGATCCGCTAGTCCAGCAGACAGCAGCTTCACTCCTGAGTCTCCTGGATGATTGTAGCTCAGGTCCAGCTCTCTCAGATGGGAGGGGTTGGAGCTCAGAGCTGAGGCCAGAGAAGCACAGCCTTCCTCTTTGATCAGACAGCCTGACAGCCTGCGGACACACAGAATAAGACACATGTCACATGATCTGAGGGAGCTGTGAGGGCTGGAAGGTCACTGCAGTACTGAGATACTATCAGGTACAGAGGGGTAACATTCACATGGTTACTGACTGGTTTCCAGTCACAACTAAACACCCACTAATGTACATCAACAACCTGATAACATTACTACTAACTCTATAATGTCAAATATTTACATTGGAAAATTGTAAAAAGAAAGACACACATTTACCTGAAAATATTTTGAAAATACATATTTGATTTAAATCATGGAAGCAGAAAGAATCTTATGAAAGTCATTAATGTACCATGGATGTAAATAAAGACACCAAGTGGACTTTAATTGAATCCTGACCTGAGAGTCTCCAGTTCACAGTGTGAACTCTTCAGTCCAGCAGAAAGCAGCTTCACTCCTGAATCCTGCAGGTGGTTGTTACTCAGATCCAGCTCTCTCAGACTAGAGGACTGGGAGCTGAGAACTGAGGACAGAGCGTCACAGCTTCTCTCTGAGAGGTTACAGACACTCAGTCTGAAGAGAAGGATGAAGAAGAAGCAGTAAGTATAAAAGATGGCAGCATATTTAAGTTCTGATGTATGAATCTTATTCTCTCTTTACTTACAGAACTTTGTTGGAGGCTTTGACCACTGGCAGCAGCCTCAGAAGAGCCTCCTCTGAAGCAGAGTATTTCTTCAGGTCAAACACCTCCAGATCTTCTTCTGATGACAGTAAGATGAAGACCAGAGCTGACCACTGAGAAGGAGACAGTTCTTCTGTGGAGAGAGGTCCTGATCTAAGGGACTGTTGGATCTCCTCCACTAGAGAACCATCATTCAGTTCATTCAGACAGTGGAACAGATTGATGCTTTTCTCTGGAGACACATCCTCATTGATCTTCACCTTGATGTACTGGACTGTCTCCTGATTGGTCTGGGAGCGACTTCCTGTCTGTGTCAGCAGACCTCGTAGGAGAGTCTGATTAGTCTCCAGGGAAAGACCCAGGAGGAAGCGGAGGAACAAGTCCAGGTGTCCATTAGGACTCTTTAAGGCCTCGTCCACAGCATTCTGGTAGAGACGCTTTGGGTCAGGATTAGGTTTAAAGCGTTTAGACACCAGGGAGGTTGTTTGTTGTTCTGACAGCAGATTGACACCAGAGCTGAAGAAGGTCAGATGGACATGAAGACCAGCCAGAAACTCCTGAACACTCAGATGGACGAAGCAGAACACCTTGTCCTGGTACAGTCCTCTCTCCTCTCTAAAGATCTGAGTGAACACTCCTGAGTACACTGAGGCTGCTCTGATATCGATGCCACACTCTGTCAGGTCGGATTCATAGAAGATCAGGTTGCCTTTCTGCAGCTGATCAAAGGCCAGTTTTCCCAGAGACTCGATCATCTTCCTGCTCTCTGGACTCCAGTGTGGATCCGTCTCAGCTCCTCCATCGTACTTGACCTTCTTCACTTTGGACTGAACCACCAGGAAGTGGATGTACATCTCAGTCAGGGTTTTGGGCAGCTCTCCTCCCTCTCTGGTCTTAAACACCTCATCCAGAACTGTAGCAGTGATCCAGCAGAAGACTGGGATGTGGCACATGATGTGGAGGCTTCGCGAGGTCTTGATGTGAGAGATGATCCTGCTGGCCTGCTTCTTGTCTCTGAACCTCTTCCTTAAGTGCTCCTCCTTCTGGGGGTCGGTGAACCCTCTGACCTCTGTCACCATGCCAACACACTCAGGAGGGATCTGATTGGCTGCTGCAGGTCGTGTGGTGATCCAGAGGCGAGCAGAGGGAAGCAGCTTCCCCCTGATGAGGTTTGTGAGGAGCACATCCACTGAGGCCGACTCTGTGACATCAGTCAGGATCTCATTGTTGTGGAAGTCCAGAGGAAGTCGACACTCATCCAGACCGTCAAAGATGAACACAACCTGGAACTCTTCAAACCTGGAGATTCCTGCTGCTCTGGTTTCACTGAAGAAATGATGAACAAGTCCCACCAAGCTGAACTTCTTCCCTCTCAGCACATTCAGCTCTCTGAAGGTGAATGGAAATGTGAACTGTATGTCCTGGTGGTCTTTGTCTTCAGCCCAGTCCAGAGTGAACTTCTGTGTTAAGACTGTTTTCCCAATGCCAGCCACTCCCTTAGTCATCACGGTTCTGATTGGTTCCTCTCCTCCAGCTGAGGCTTTGAGGAGGTCTTCTAGTCTGATGGTTGTTTCTGGTCTGGCTGGTCTTCTGGATGCTGTTTCAATCTGTCTGACCTCATGTTCTTCATTGACCTCTGCAGTCCCTCCCTCTGTGATGTAGAGCTCTGTGTAGATCTCATTCAGAAGGGTTGGGTTTCCTGCTTTAGCGATCCCCTCAAACACAAACTGGAACTTCTTCTTCAGGTTGGATTTGAGTTCACGCTGACAATCTGTAGGAAGAAGTCCTGAATGAAGACAACAAAGAAGATCAATGAGTCACAGAATAGATTTCATCATGTCCTTTCCTCAGAGAATGACTATGAATATATTCTGTTCATCTCTGGAGACATTAGTGAAGGTCTCATTTATCAGCATGGTAAGTCTGTAGAGAAATCCTCTTACTGCTCTGCAGACGCTCAGCCAGCTCCTCCTGCTTCATTCTCCTCAGGAAGTGCACTGAGATCTTCACAAAGGCCTCTCTGCTCCTCCTCTGCTCTTCATCCAGCTCCTCCTCATCCTCCTTCTCTAAGCATTCTGGGTAATCTGAACTCACAACCTTCTGGATCTTCTTCAGCTCGTTCTTCACAAAAGTGAGGATGTTCTCCTCCAGCAGCTGGAACAGAACATTCTATGAATGACACCAACTAGAACATGGAAGCCACCATCAGGTCCTTGTTGGACAGACGGACAATCCACTGGTCTACAAAGTGCAGCGTGGGGATGATGGTGAACTGAGAGATGTTAAAGTAGTTGTACATGTACACACCATGAAGATGGAGTCCAGGTGTGTTTGATGCTGCTGGGCAGACGGACCTGTGGGAACCTCTGAGCTCTCCTGGTCCTCTCTGTGGAGGAACATGAACCATCAGCTCACATGGTGTTTGGACCATCAACACCAATACAACATTAGTTAAAGATATTGGCTTCTGTCATGATGGATCATGATGGAAACCAGATGCTGAAGACTGTCGATGATGACGGACAGTTTATTAGTTGAGTGACAGTTAGTCATCAGTTTCATCTGGTTTTAGTTCTTACTGTGGGTCAAAAAAACAACGTCTGCAGACCTCTGCATCTGGTACAAAGTCCTATGGAACTACTCCAAACCTCTTTAGTCCGTCCCCTGACCTCCAGAAGTCTCCTTAGATCTTCTGTAACTAATCTTTGGACCTTTTCACAGAGTCTACTGACGATACTTTGTCCAAACCTCTGCGTGGAGTCCAGAGACCACGTCAGCTTGTCCACAGAGCACTGAGTTTATACTAATCACATGTTCAGTCCCAGTCATCTGTCTCCAGAAACCTGCAGCTGTCTCCAGATGTGACCTCTGCTGATCCTGATGTGGAGGAACTAGCTCACATTGTGTTTACATCTGAGGATGTTTACAGTTAAAGATTCACACTTAAACACAAACAGACCAGTTAGATGATGGGTGTCTAACTCAAGGCCCGAGGGCCAAATCTGGTCTGCCGGGGGGTCCAGTGCAGCCCGCTGGATGACTTTACTATTGTGAGAATTACAGAAAGACACAAATAGCTTTTCTATAAAAGTAGCTGCTATTCCTAATCAGTCCACTGGGGGTCGCACTCTGTGAGTGAGCGCATGTGTTAGACCAGGGGGACCAGGGGCCTCATTTATAAAAGCTTGCGTAGGATTTGCTCCAGAAGTGTCGTACGGATGAAACGTAGGACGTGCGTACGCACAGAAATATTCAGACTTATAAAACGTCCTACGCAGTTTTCCCTAAATAAATCACAATCACTTCTAAATGCAGCGCAGCTTTTGCGGCTTCATGTCACGCCCATAGTTGCCCATATATTGTCTGTGGAACGCCCACAAATTAATATTCATCGTTTGCAAAATCATGACAAACACTAAGAGGAAAACGAAGAAACGTAACTTCACTCAGTGTGAAGTGGAAATGATCATTGGGAGGTGGGAAGGAGAAGTAAGATGCTCTTTGGAGGACACAGTGTGGACATCACTGATGCCAACAAGGCACCTGAGGGGCAAAAGGTTGCAGAGCAACGCTGCAGCCTCACGACCTCGGACCCAAATAAAGAAAAACTGGTCTGACATCAAAGTGGAAGCAAAAAAGCGTTTAGCGCGCCATCGCCAAGGTGTGTCTCCACGGGGGGGAAGGGACACCGGAGCTGTCCCCTCCCGATGAGAGACTGGCGGCAGTGATTGGGGATCGGGGACAGGGTCTGGGCCAACATCGGCGTCAGGGGGTCGAGGCACGTTTGGAAGCTGTGCCACATCATGTAGCACAGCACATGCAGCACGATGTTTCACACCTTTTCAGGTGTAAACAACAACCTCCCTCCAGTGCAGTCGAGGCAGCGCCATCTGCCCTTAAACAGGCCGATGGTGCGCTGCACTACAGCGCCAATCCTTCCATGTGCCACGTCTTCTAAGAGCGAAGATCAGCCATCAGCGTCATTACGCATTGTGACGGCATCATGGCGTTTTATTACCGTCCATCTGATTGCATCTGACAAGCAACAGCTGTGTTTAGAGGATGAATTTAATAACATGCCGATATTATTGCAGAACATATTACCACCTTTATTATATAACCAGATGTGACCTCTGCTGATCCAGATGTGGAGGAACTGGCTCACATTGTGTTTACATCTGAGGATGTTTACAGTTAATGATTCACACTTAAACACACACAGACCAGTTAGATGAAGATAATGAGTTCTGTCCTGATGGATCGTCATGGAAACAACACGTTAAACACTGAACAAACATTTATGTAATTCATGACTGAGGATCAGAACAGTTCTTCATCTGTTTAAGAACTTACTCTGTGTCATAAGAACGGCGTCCATCTTTGAAGTTAATCGGACAACCTTTAGACTGATGACTCTTCATGGACAAACATCTGGGTTCAGGAGACTTTCCTCTCTGCTGATGTGAACTGAAAGAAACACTGAGATTACATCATCACATCATCATCTAATTATGAAGCATCAGCTCACATGGTGTCCGTCCTCACAGAGACCAAAACAAGGTAAAGGTCCATGACGTGAGGTCTGGATGTGGACCACATGACTCCCTGTAGTGGTTTAGGTCTACTGGTCCTGCTGGTCCCACTGAGAATCAACAGCTCAGTCTTTCAGCTCACTGTTTTCTTCACCAGTCAGTTTGGTTTAGTCCCAACAGGTCTCACCAAGTCCTCCATGGAGCTCTCCCTCCCTCACTGGACACTGCTGAAGGGCCCTGGAGCAAGAAACCAAGAACCTCCACCAGAGAGTCTGGTAGAAACACCTCATCATCAGCCTGAGACCCTCACCTTGCATCAACAGAGGGACCAACATCTTTGATGTCTATAGGATGATTCATAGACCGGTTACTCTTCATGGACACACAGCTGGGTCCATGTCCAGGTCCTGGTCTCTGATGGGTCCTGGTCACACACATAGAAGCAGAGTCAGTGAGTCAGAGACGTTGGGACATGGAGACGAGTGGAGGACAGTTGGAGATGGTCCTCTCACCTCTGAGCTTTGGTCTGGCTGTCATGTTCCCCACACAGAGGGGCTTCAGAGGGAGGGACTCCGTCCTCTGGGTCCTCAGCCTGATTCATAGCAGAGTCCACACCTTCACACCTTCACACCAACCTGCTGGCAGAGCTCACACGTCATTGACAAACCACCAATTTGGGTTTTTCCTATGAAGCCAAATGGAAGCGCAGCAGCTAAACCAGAAGTGCACATTTTCACAGTAAAAGTCCTGGAAGGGAAGGTTTGTAGGGTATAAATGCGTCAGTGATCCAGCGTATAGCAGGGTAGCATATGAAGAAACGTTAGCTAGTGAATATAAATGGATCTCGGTTATTACTGATGTTTTTGTAGCCCAATTCAGTCCAAAGGTTTGGACACTTTCTCATTGAATCGATGTCTCCTGGTCCTGCTTGTCAGTTTGGGTGGACTTCCTCCTCTTGGCAGGTTTGTGGCTGTTTAATCCTTCATGGACTTGAAAGCTAAAGAAGTTCTGCAGGTGTTGAGGAGCAGGGGGTGTCAGACCCAACTGCTCTGTGGAGGAACGGAACATGTTGAGGGAAAGAGGATGTTACGCTCAGCTAGTGTGGAGACACTCGTGGTGCTCTACAAGTATTTGTAGCTGTAAAACATTTGCCATATGAAACTCATAGAGGTGGATTTGACTTTGTTACCTTGAAGCTAAAGGAGGGGAATGATTCTGCTTTCATAGAAGCACAAGCACTCACTACCTGGAAGGGGATCGGATCATTGAAGCCTCTATTAAGGCCACCACAGTGTTCTCAGGATAAATGGACCTTTGACTGCTGATGAGAGGAAACTAATCAAAAGTACGCTGTGCATCCGCCCACAGCTCCAGAGGTCCCTCTGAGGTCACAGGTCACATGGCAGCAAAGAAGGAAAGAGAAGCAATCCTTCTCTTTTCTGCTCTCGTCTCGTGACATTTGGGAAAATGTGTCAAATGTTCTAGAGTCCAAATGTCTGAAGGCCGTAAAGTCACACGAGTCATTTTCTTTAGACCAACATTATATCTTCTCATCTTGGACCTTTGAGCTCTTTGGTCTACAGCTTGATTTAGGATGGAAGTGTGACAAACAAAGAGACGTCTCTATTCTTATTTATTGATCCATGAACAACACGTGTTCACTCCTCCACGACATCAACATACATGATGTTTACAACTAAGCATGAATATCAAATGAAGGAAACACAAGCATTCAATGCATCTGTCCCAGAAACAACAACCGTTCAATATGATTCAATCTGTGGTTTGAATCAGTGGTTCTCAACTGGTGGGTCGCGGACCCCTTTTTAATGGCCTGGGAATTGGCGTTTTCCCCTTTGACTGGGAAATAAAAATTATAATTAAAAGAAAATTGGGGAGACTTTGGGTTTTTGGGATAATTAAACCTCCTACTTAGTTTTCTAATTAAACATGGCGAAACGGAAGTACTGTGTGTACAAAGTGCTGCTACCTTTCAGCACTGCCTGTCTCTGTGAGTGCGTCTCAGCTCTGGTTCAGCTGGAGACTAAACACAGGAAGAGACTGGACATCGAGCTTGACCTCAGACTGGCCTTGTCCACTAGAACTCCAGACTTTGAGACTCTTGCCAAGAGCAAAAAACATGCCCAGTTCTCCCAGTAGAAATTCCTCCAGACTCAAGTCAGTTTTCACCTCAGGCTGAAGGGAGTGCTGCTTAATTTCTGTAAAGCACAAAGTTTTTCAGGATTTACCTCCTGATGAGGTAATCACAAGAAACGCTCATTTTCTATATCCGAATCCTTTTGAATAAACTTTCTATTTAATTTATTTTGCATTTGTGCAAAAGCTCCTCAAGACACAGTGTTTGTCGTATCTGTTAAAGTCATTTGAGTCTTTTTTGTTTGAAATGGCTGAAGATTCTTAATTGTTGTATGTTGTAATACCTCGTGTCCTCAAGATGCACTTTGGGGTTTTAGCTCATTTAGTGTAAAGGGAATAGTTCCCTCTCTAGCGTCGCTACCAGCTGGCTGTTTTCTCATTAAACTTGTTTTTGTGTGGTCATACGTGTTCTGTCTCCACACGCTCTCAGGTTCAAACTGCACCATATTTTCATTAAATACATCTGAGAAGTGAAGGATGTCCCTCGATTTGGGTCGGTTGTCATTGAGGGGTGATGGTGGGTCCCGGAGCCACCAGACCAGCTGAGAACCACTGCTTTAAATAGTCGTATTCTGCCCCCTAGTGGTGGAGATGTGAACACGTTTACTCTCCTTAAAGTGTCTCTGAGCACTGAAGCAACACAACAATACTGGAAATAAATATCAGAGCCAACAGCAACGAGTCTGCCACCACAAACTGTGTCATTACCTACAGTAATAAATGTGTTGTTACTATATTATAACTATATTGCATCAAACAGCGCACAGATGAATGAGTATCTGTGTACGTGGATGAATGTAAATGTGTCTGCGTGTAGTCAACTGCTGTTGTTAACACACGATGACGTTTCATATTCATTCTTCTAATGTTACTCTGCTATATTATAGATATTGTTGCGTCACAGACGGATTTCTATCGTACAAACGTTCTATTGCGTTTTACTGTTAAAATGTGCGCACTTCCGGTTCAGCGGCTGCGCTTCGGTTTCGTTTTAAAAGGAACAAACAAAAAGGGATTTACAGAAAAACAGATCGGTCGTTTTTTCGTGTTTGGATTTGGACAGAAAAGGACATTTACTCTTTTGGTTTAAAGCAAAAAAACTCAAATAAAACGGTGTTATTTCCGTATTTTCGTTTCATTTCCGTATTTTTCGTCTAAACGGTAAAGGAACTTTGCAAAGGTTGACGGCCCGTTAACACACAAACACACAGTAAACACACGCTGTGTGTCACGGGACATACTCACACGATGTGACACTTTAAGACGTTAAAGTGAAGCTTGGTGACTTTCTACGCGTCTCCCTCACGTCTACTTCCGGTTTGTTCTGGCGGGTCGCAACCAACGTAACTACTAACATAAGATAACATAACGTAACACACCTCACTGAATACCCGACGGATTTTCACGTGGGTTTTTTTTGCTGCAAAGCTCATACATGCAGCTATGACACAGGGCACATAGTTCGGCGTATTTTAATATTCATTGTGGACTTAACAGTAATGTTATATTCTGATATATGATGTGATGTAGACTATGAGAGGTATTTTGAAAATCACACAATATAATTTTGATAGTAGCAGTAAAGTCAGACATTTAATACGTTAAAAAACAATATAGAATTAGAAATAAAATGAATTGAATATTTGCAAGCACACACACACGCACACAAATAACTTCAACAGAACGCCGGGTGTTTGCACCAAAAGAGCGTCTAACTAACTATCACACACACACACACACACACACACACACACACACACACACACACACACACACACACACACACACACACACACACACACACACACACACACACACACACACACCCACCCCTGGAATAGGACTGTCTTGCAGAGCTTCTTGACAACCAATGACAACAAGTCTGAGTGATGGTTGTCGATGCCAAACTGTGTCTCTTCATGTGTTCCCCAAGCAAAAAACCATCATCCGTTCCAATCTCCTCTCGGACGATGTGTGTGACTGTCGACGCCTCAGGAGCTTGTGTTGTTGGATTTTAAAAAAGGTTTATTTGTAAGTGTGTTTAATATGAGTGGCAGCAAACAAGTGAGATTCTAATATGTCCAAAACATTATTATATGATGTTTAAAGTAGAAATATGCACATCATTAGGCTGAGGCTGTGGGTGTGAGGTTGCCATTGCTTGGGAATCCTGAGAGGCCACAGACAGACGTTCATCAGCTCTTCTGGAGGTAGACCTGCCCTTCTCCAACTGATATGAAGAAGCATAATACATATATATAAGTATCTCACCCTGCCCTGTGACGATAATAGAATATGTACATTTATGAATGCTAATGCTAATAGCCTACTTTTTGGAGGTGAACCGGGAAGCTGAAGACTGATGGAATAACACCATCTCGGAGTGGGACAATCTGACCTGTCTCATCAAAGTGTTCACAGCAAAGCACTGATGAATCACTCGCTGTAAATCCATCTCTCCTCAAGGCCACTTCTTCCTCACATTCAAAATGAAAACGGAAGATTTGGGAGAGTCTACACAAAAAACATTTCACAAAGAAGTTCAAGCTTATTTCCTTTCTTCACATTTCTTATAACCTTTCTTAAACAAAACTCCGATGTTGATGAATATTGTTGATGATGAACCAAAGTTGCTGAAATTGTAAATAAGCTTGTTTGCAAACCATTCTAAGGTCAGATGTTCTGTTGCCTTTATTGTAAGTAAGCGGGATATGAGATACGAGAGGTATCTTACTTTTGTTGAATTACATGTGAATAATACACTGTGTTGGCAAGTTGTTTTCACATTGAACTCAGCTAAGCGATAAGTTACTCTGCCAAGCTGCTACACAGTGAAATGCAGCAAGTATCACAAACACAGCAGCTAGTTCGCTACATAGCGGATAACAGTTAAACTACCAACTGACCTTGTGACTCTTTGTCTTGTAGCTCTGGTTTTGCTGAAGCATCAACCAGAAGAGAAAAGGGGCGTGTCTAGAGGAAGCAGGTGAGGAGGCGTGGCCGTTCATCCTGCTCCATTCCTACACAGCTGATCCACATTCCATGATCCACCCCTGCAGTATTTAGAGCCGGGCTGTTCACCTCTCCAGTGGCACCTTGTTAATACTCCTACGTGGTAACGTGGCTCAGTAGCTCTGCTCGTGTTGTCCAGCAAACTCCTGTTCTGTAGTTCTTTCTGTGTGACTTCAGTTCCTCTGATTCTGCTGTTTACTAGTGACGGCCAGATGAAGCCAGATGAAGCTTTATGAAGCTTTATGAAGCAGTGAAGCTTTCCAGCCAATCGTATCGTAAAAAGGTTCATTCATTCAATGCATCTCAAACTCTATGATGACGTCTGCTGTTGAAAACTTGTAGTGCAAATGTATCGAACAGCCCACCAGTATATTTTGGCCCAATCTCTGATTATGAAAAGTTGAACCAATAAATCATCTAATAAACACATGGATTCCTATATGAATAAAACTATTGTTTTCAGGTTTGACTTGTGTCCTTGTTTGTGTATTTCAATTCTCTGTACATTACCAAGAAGTGGAACACACACTTATCTATGTCTTTCTGCACCTTTGTGCATCGTATACATACTAATATATACAAACAATATATATATATATATATATATATATATATACAAACCTTTACCCGAAGTACAGAAAGCACAAGACCCACCAGAGAGTCACCAAATAGCGCTTAACTACTACCGGACTAGGAGAACACCAAAATAGCCGAGGCTACAATTAGCGTAAACAAAACGCTAATCCTCTTCTCGCCTCCTCTGATTGTGCTTCCTTTCCTCTTGGTCTTTCCTCATTGCTCGAGTCACGCTGACACGCTGCCCGGAGCTTTCGGGCCTTTCGTATCGGGCGAGCAATGGCGCTCTGACGCCGGTGTCAAGTCTCTGACGGCGTCGGACCCTCTTCTTTGGGATGCGCCCTTTGGATGAGGACGTTTTGTCCCAAGAGCTTTCATCGTCATCTACACACGAGGAAAAACAGAAGGGAACATTTGTAGTGAACTAAAGCCACCGGCTGCGTTAAATGGTCTTATTTCATCCTTTCACGGCTCAGACACTAAAGACACCGTAAGAAAAAGGTCCCAACAGCGTGAATCAGAGGTTTATCTCCAGGTACCCACTTCTCCACCTGACAAGTCCAGTAAAGCACCAACACCAGTTAATGCAGACGTCTGTCTGGATTCCCCACTTACCTCGAGTCCTTTTAGGGCCCCAGAGTCATTGTGGCCTTTTCTCAATGTTCGCCCACTGCAAAAAACCTGTGTGCAGTTCCAAGGCTGCTAACTACCTGACCCGCGAGTGTTCTTAAGCTGTGGAGAACGGAACATGGACATGGAAGTTAGAACACGGAAGGTGGAACGTGGAGAGTCAGTCAGGCCTTCTGGAATATGCAAATGACCATTCAGAGTGAGTTATTTCATGGAGAGGTATAACTTTATTTGCATTGCTCTAAAAAATATGGTTGTACGTTTCATTTGTTTTTAGCTGATGGAGCCATCTGCTTACTTGAATTATGTTTTTGTTTCTTTGTTTGAAAAAACATAGATGGAGGAGCCACAAAATTCAACATGGACCATTTTGTTGGGGCATGAACGTCTTTTTTCACATTTCCAAAGTCCTCATATTATCTGTCAAAGGTCACAGCAGCTATTTATTATATAGCTGCTGTGACCTTTTTACAACTGACAAGTAATTCTGTTTACGTGTTTGTTGTATTTATGTTTAACACTAATAATCTATATGTTTCTATATGTTCATATATTACTCAGTTGGTGATGGGGGAAGGCAGAGGCAGCACCCAGACGCAGAGCTTGAAAACAAAAAGACTTTAATAGTCAAAATTAGTGACGTTACCAGATGTGCCGACGCCTCGCGCGTGTCGAGTAACTGAGGGGGCGTGTCCTCGCAGCGCGTACCGAGGCTCGCTTCATTTAGGGGAGGAGCCATAAACGATGGCATCCGAAGCCTCGCTGCCCGGCGGGACCACGTGACGCTTCGGGAAGGGCTTCAGATTTACTTCCATGTATAAACCCCTCAGGCTCCATTCAAGATGTGGGTTGTTGGTGGAGAGTTGGTCAGTTAGAGTTTGGATGGTTCGGATAGTTTACATCGTTTGGAGAGTTTAGAGAGAGATAGTTGAGAGTGAGGAGAGAAGGTCAGGTGATAAGATGGAGCCAGCTAGGAAGAGGAGGACTTCCTCTGTGATTAGATCACTCCTAATAAGGTGAGCTGAATCTCACTCTATTTCAGACACATTTGCTTATCAAGAACTGTACTTTTCAGTTTCTTATTTGATTCAAAGGTGAGGTGTTTATTGTGCTCCGAGGAGTTTGGGTGCAATAACAGCACCTCCTCCATGCTGAGGCCTCACCGTGCCTTGCATGAGAATAAGGAGGAACCTGGAGCTTCACCCAGCCAAGGTAAGTCATTACAACATTACAAAGGCACCAACATGACATGAAGTCCTGTTTCCAATCCTGACACACTGAGGCCTGCCAGTCAAAGTCAGACAGCCAGTCACAGAGGGTGGGGTGCAGACCGAGTGTGGAGAGTTCATGGATGAGTTTGTGGGGGACGACCGTGTTGAAAGCGGAGCTGTAGTCGACAAAGAGCCTCCTAATGTAGGAGTCCTTGTTTCCTAGGTGGGAGAGGGAGTAGTGGAGGGCAGCAGCTGGGGCGTCTGAGGTGGACCTGTTGCGCCTGTAGGCGTACTGCTGGGGGTCCAGGGTGTCCGGTATGCTGCTCTGAATGTGGGACAGAATCACTCTCTCAAAGCACTTCATGAGGATTGGAGTGAGTGCTACTGGCCTGTAGTCATTCAGGCAGGTGGGTGGGCTCTTTTGGGGGAGGGGAATGATGGTCGTGGTCTTGAAGCAGGTGGGGACGGTGCTCATGCTGAGGGAGAGGTTGAAGATGGAGGTGAGAACATCAGTCAGCTCATTTGCACATGCTCTCAGGGCACGCCCAGGGGTGTTGTCTGGCCCTGCTGCCTTTCGGGGGTTGATCTTCCTGAGAGCTGGTCCTCCAGCAGGCTGTCTGTGGTGCTGATGGAGCTGGTGGTGGTCCTGTAGTCGGTGGTGTGCTGTAGGCCACATCTGCCTGCAGTCAGCAGTGGAGTAGAAGCCATCCAGCTTCTCTCTGTACTGCCTCTTTGCCGCTGTGACGGCTTTTCTCAGTCGGTACTTAGCAGCTTTGTACTCCGTCTCAATGCCTGATCTGAATGCAGCAGAGCGAGACGTACCTGACTGTTAATCCAGGGCTTCTGGTTGGGGAACTTCCTGACCTGTATGGTGGGCACAATGTTGTCTACACAAGTGTAGATGTACCCGGTCACATACTCTGCGTAGTCCTGTACGCTAACAGAAGAGTCCTCCCTTGTGGCTGCAGCTTTGAACACATCCCAGTCTGTTTGAGCCAAACCGTCCTGCAGGATTCCCTCAGTCTCTGTGGTCCGAAGCTTAACTGACTTGGTGACAGGGTTGGATTGTTTCAGTTTTTGTTTGTAGGCTGGATACAGGAACAGTGAGATGTGGTCAGAGTGTCCGACGTGTGGGCGGGGAGCTGCCCTGTATGCACCGCGTATGTTGCTGTACACGTGATCCAGCGTGGGGATGTGGATGTGTTGGTAATATTTGGGAAATACAGTCCGTAAATTACACTGGTTGAAGTCTCCAGCGGCGATAAGGACGACCTCGGGGTGAGCGGTTTCTACCGCGCTGATGACGTCATGGGGTTTGCTGAGCGCAGCTGTGGCGTCGGCTCGCGGGGGACGTAAACAGCAGCCTGAGACACAGCAGTGAATTCCCTCGGTAGATAGTAGGGACGGCCTTCCAGCAGCAAAAACCCCACGTCTGGTGAACAGCGTCTATAAACAGTCTGTAAATCTCCACAAGTATTGACATACTTGATGCACATCTCATGTGTTGATTCTTAAACACGTGCGGACTCTTAAATAATCACATTAAAGCACAGTGAATAGATAGTTGTGTGTTTATTCACGTTATAATGAGGTGGCATAAAAAGCTGTGATATAAAATGATGCTGGAACATTGTTTCACTAAAGAATAGACAAACAAAGAATGAGCACATGTTAAACACATTACATCACAGAACGATGCTCTTGCCAACAACTATTTCACTTATTTATCACACTCCTATCGAGTCCTGCAGCATACGTAATGTCAGTTTGCAGGAGTGTTTAACATATTCATAATGTGTGTGTACTTGGAACGTGACGGTGTGTGTGCACGCAGTGACACGTGGGTAACACACAGTGTGGTTACGCATGATGTTCAGACACAAATGAGACCATTTCACAGTGAGTCTGAATGCTTGCCCATCTTCCAAAAGCAGATGTGTGTGAGCTTCACCGTCATCTGCTGGATTACTGAGGCTACAGTCAAAGCCTCTTCTGTCCCCATCAGGTTGCATCTGGAAGAGAAATAAAAACCTCTCCAGTCATTTTATGCAAACAGTTAAATATAATGCTCATTGCGACAGTCATATGCTGTAGAATCAGGGTGGAAATCTAAACTTTCCATCAATGAAATGAATAGTTGGACACAGCAGAAGTTCTAGGAGGAGATGCTCAATTACAGGACAGTTGATTGCACTGCTGCCACCAGGATAAAAACCAGACTGATGAGACATTTAACTGGCTCAGTGACATGAGGGCACGTCTGGCCCTTTCAGTTTGCACTGAGGATCTGTCCATCACCCGACTCGGTCCCTGCCTTTGTCCCTGAGGTTCTTCAGGTGACGGGACATGTGGTGCAGCCTCTAGGCAGGAGGAAGAGGAATAGTTTGTGTAAGAG
Source organism: Gasterosteus aculeatus (assembly GCF_964276395.1). Classification (NCBI taxonomy): domain Eukaryota; kingdom Metazoa; phylum Chordata; class Actinopteri; order Perciformes; family Gasterosteidae; genus Gasterosteus; species Gasterosteus aculeatus. The sequence goes on along the minus strand of NC_135708.1, from coordinate 4,007,117 downwards.
GTGGTGGGCAAAGAGGAGGAGTAGAAGGACAACGAAGAGCAAGACAAAGAATAGTCATTTCAGATCATATTCATGGTCTAACTGTGATCGACCATGTTCTTGTTCATGGAATGACAATGAGGGAAGCAGGACAAAGAGTACAACCCAATTTGAGCAGATGCTCTGTGGCCACCATGATCAGGACCTTCAGGGAAGAGAACAGGTAAATGTATTGTTTTTCTCATTTCTGCGACTAAAAGTTTACTGTATACATTTGATACAGTACATAAGTTTTTGACTAGAGAAAAAAAAGATTTACAATACATGTCCATTTCTATTGTTACTGTATGTATACATTTGTAAGAGCATTTTCCCTTTTGTAGAATTGCAAGACTACCAAATGAGGGTGGAAGGACTCCTTTGTTCACCCAACAGCAAGAGCTTCTCATTGTTGATATGGTTCGTCAACACAATGCCATCCGACTGCGTGAAATACAGCAAAGAGTTGTAGAAGACAATGTAAACTTTGAACCAATCAACAGTGTCCTATAGGGACCGTATAGAGGGTATTTGAAATGGATTCCATGGAAAGGCCTCATGAATACATTTTTGTAGATGAAGCAGGGTTCAATCTGGCGAAGAGGAGAAGGAGAGGCCGGAACATAATTGTCCCCCTATGTGCAGCCATAAGCAATGGGGGGGTCTCCACCATCACGCAACCCTGGGGCCGTATAACACTGACCATCTTCTTACATTTCTGGGTGGTCTTCGGGATGTTTGGTTTGAACGTGAGCAGCAGGATCATCAGCAGGCAGTGCATCCTGTCTATGTTGTGGTTTGGGACAATGTCAGCTTTCACCGTAGTGTCAGAGTACGTGAGTGGTTCAACATCAACCAGCAATTCTTAAATGTTTGCCTTCCACCATGCAGCCCTTTCCTCAACCCAATAGAAGAGTTTTTCTCTGCGTGGCGATGGAAGGTCTATGACCGTAACCCGTATACAAGGGTACATCTTTTACAGGCAATGGAATTGGCCTGTGGTGACATGAGTGTGGAGAGTTGTCAAGGCTGGATCCGGCACACGAGAGGGTTCAGATCGCTGATTGGCCAGAGGTGAGGGTGGTGAGAGAGCGCTCCTCTTGGCCGTCCCGCCCAGCCTGAAAACACAGCAGCGCCAGCCAGCACCCAGGATCAAAATATACCAAATGAGTGAAGGCCAAGAAATCAGAATCACCACAGCTGGATGGTTCTGATGAGGCCCACTCACACTCCCACATCAGCACAACGTTCAAACCCTGTTGTTTCTGCAGGGCATCTGTTCTCTCCATAAGCGCCTTGTGTTGTTACCATACGGGACTTTGGTGACGGGGTTCATGTCGCTCTGTACGCGACATTTGACACATCCGGGAAAAAAACAACCGGCCGATTCATAACAAGCGAATTCTAACCGTCCACATAGAACGGAGCAGACTGGTGCTCCCCGTGGTTGAGTGCATGTCTGATGTCAATATTCTCCGTGTGGGACACGTATTCAGGCCACTGCATGGAAACATCACAATACGTCTTCTTGTGTCTTGTGGAGCCCCTCGTGTGTCAGAGCCACCGTGTCCCGCGGGAGGAACAAGGTTCTGAACACACCCAAACAGCTGGATGGCAAAGTGGTGAGAGGAACAGGGTGGAGCTGCGTGCGTTCTAGGAATGTTCCACCATGAATGGAGCACGCGCTCCACAACGCCTCTACATCATTGACACAGCAGGCTGAGCTCTGCCTGGAAATCACATTTCTCTCCACAAACTGTGCTGCACCACCTCATGAATGAAGTTTGTTCAGTGTCACACGTCTCGTACCCGTAGTGAGACGGGTCGGGGTCTCTGCCAACGTAGTATTCACTCACCCTCCTGTTGAACTTGTGTGGAAAATAACCTTTTTCCACATCCTCAAACCCCAACGCCGCGGGTGTTTGTGCCAAACGCATGCGTAGAAAACTAAGTGAGTCTTCTGATGTCTGCTGGTCTGCGTTGTCATACATCAGCGTGACTCCCACTCATGACCACCGTGGGCCGGATCTTCTGTTTTACACGATACTCCAGGATGATAGAGTTGTCAAACCAGATGCATTGTGGGCTATGGATGTATAAGCTGTGTGTTCTGGTCTTGTGTCGTTCCTCACAAGGTGCTTACCGTTATGAACGCGTGTCTCACAGTCATACAACATGTGTGCTGTTTGAGGCTCTTTCTTTTCACTGGGTTGAATGAAGCATTCATGCTCGTCCTCACCCTCCATTTGTGGCTCCACAGTGGAAACACACGTCGGCTTGCATGTGTGCGCTTTTTACCGCCTCTGTGTGTTTCTCCACACACCTCACAGTATTTCATAGCGTCACACGGTACGACGGCGTGTATTGCTTCTGGACGCTTGTGCTGATCAAAACCATATTTAGATTCACATCTGCGTTCACAGTCGCTGCGTTTCTGTGTGTTGGTTGTGTGTGTTGGACATTGTGTTGTATAACAGCTGTTTCCAGTGAGCCGGGTCTCATATGTCTGGTACCAATACTGACATACACATGTAGCCCAAACAATCCGGTCTTATTTCCAATCCTGTGCTGGTGCTCATTGTATAGATGGAGCCACACTGTCTGCAGGTGGGGTGTGTCGTGTGTTCTGAAGCCCTGCAGGCGTTTACGACCTGTCACATGGTGGAAGATGATGACCTTCAGCCCCAGATACCTTTCAAAAGCCGCTACATCGGCATGTGTTCATTTAGAAGGAGCGTCCTTGTCTGGGCGGATGAAACGTGCTAAACACAGATTGTTATCCCTGTTGTTTGCTGCGTACAGAAGACAATATCTGATCATAGGGGATGTTTCCTAGTTTTAAACGGGCCCCATCGCCTCCGCTTCCATTTCCTGCCACGGAGACCACGATGTCCAGTTCATGGTCCGTTACAGAGTCATCGTCACTTTGCGGCACATGAACAGATCTACATGGTACGAGTCGTCTGCGTGGAGAACGGTTTGCACGCCGCTGGCCAACGACGCTCCATGTGACACAACATGGAGAACGCCGCCTTCATCAACACGGACTGACTCTGACGTTCCACCGCTCACTTTATTTCTCACCTCACTCGTCACTTTCTGTTGGCTGGTGTACTTTATCTTAAAGTTGAAATGTAACTTTTATTCCTTTATGTTTAAACTAACCCATCGCCTTATAGGCTGTACTTTATCCTCCAATGATGGAGCAGTTCTCCGCTGCGCGTCGGGCCTAACAACGCCCCCCAACTCTTACATTATTGGAGATAAAGTGCTGCTTTTATAATACGGTTACCAGCCACATTATGAACAGTAAGTAAATAGCTGCTTTCAGCACTAAATAGTTGTAGCCAACAAACGTTGTGTGTCTCATTTCAGGAGTCTAGAGACAAAATAGTCCCCGTACGTGCAGGTAAACAGCATCGGGTGCTGCAGCGTCTCCTTCATTCACATCGCTCATGACGGCTGTAGTAGTTCACATATACTACGGTAATGTTGGCCATAGTATTAAGGTAATTACGGTATCTGTATGAGCCACTTCACTATCTGTATACCGGGATTCGAGTTATAAGTAAACGGCAAACAGACGTATCTTCTCCCTGTCTCCGTGTGCCCTTCCTTCACCTACAAATATTACAGTGGCGACGAGGTAACAAAGTGAATCCACATCAGTGATGAAAACTAAAGGTGTTTGATGAGTATAACTTCTCCTAAATGCAAGATTTCCCATGTTTTCTGTTTCGGAAGAAACTGTAAATGCTAGCTGCTGGAATCGATGCTAAGCAGGGAACAACATTTGAAAGTGCAAGAGCGCCCTCCTGTGGTGAGGGACTGTAACAAAAAGGGAAAATTGTGTTCAAGACAAAAAGAAAGTGGTTTAAATTGACAAAGAAAAACGGAGATTAACTGAAAGGGAAGTCAACTGAAGGATTTCTTGAAAGAGGGGGAATTATAAAGTTGCAGAGACATTCAAATAAGACTACAACTGCAGAAATGGCAAATATCGGAAAGGTTCCGGAATTTGACAATAAGAAAGAGGATTTTGATTCATATTTGAAAAGGTTTGAAAGATGGCTGTCTGCAAATGACATTGATGCAGGGAAGAATGCTGATGTATTCGTGAGTGTTTTGGGTCCGACTGAATATGGATTACTAAAAAATTTGGTTGCACCAAAAAAAGTCAGATTTACGATAGCCTCACGAAAGCCATGTCACTGCATTTCAAGCCGAAGCCTATCTTGATAGCAGAGCGATTCAGATTCTACAAATGACAGCAAAAGCAAGATGAATCAGTCTCTGAATATATCTTTGCACTGAAGAAACTTGCGAGCACTTGTGACTTTGGACAATTTCTCAATGATGCACTCAGGGATACGTTTGTATGTGGCCTCTTAGGGGAGCGGTATCGCAAAAGGCTACTCTACTACTACTACTCCACTACTACAAAAGAACTCACTTTCCAAAAGACCTGTGAAATTACACTTGCTCTAGAATCGGCCTACAAGGACACAGAAGAATTGAGAGAACATGCTGAGAAACCAAAAGGTGCAGTTAACAAAGTCTTCAATACTTCAAGTGAAAGACGACATCACATGAAAGGTCAAAGTTCACGTTACGACCGGCAGGATGGTTCTAGAGCAGGGGTCTCAAACTCAAATCAGCTGCGGGCCAGATGCAGCCCACTTCAACCGAACGCGGGCCAGACTAGCGTCCGAACGGCATGGTCGACAATAACACGACTTAACACTCACTTTCAAAAGCAGTCATTGAACCCCACCCTGGGGGATCGGTCCGAATGAGACTAGAACACTAGTCCTCCTTTAACTCAGCGGGGGAGACCTAAGGTCATGTGACCGTGGAATTCCTTTATAGCCAAACGTGAAGTTACGTGAATCGAAGCTGCGTAGTAATGGACGGAGACGCTCGTCGGTGACGTCAGATGCTTCATGTGTTGTTAGTGTGAGTCGTAAAGGAAAACTTTATTAAACGAGCGATGCTAACGGTTAGTCACATGATCACCTGCGCGAAAGAGGGCAGGAAACTGAATTTCACCCTCCTGCTCTCGGCCGACACACACAACCCGCCCCCCATGTCAGTCACATGCATGCCACGTTCACTGGACAAGCACACAGTAGGAAACCAGAACATTATAACATGTCCCACACAGCAGCTGACAGTGGGGTTACAGTATACAACTTGCGGGCCGCACTAACATTACACTTTCATATTAAGGATGGGGCCACAAAATATCGTCCCGAGGGCCGCAATTGGCCCGCGGGCCGCGAGTTTGAGACCCCTGTTCTAGAGGAAAACAACGGGTGTCAGAGAAATGGCAGTGCTATCGATGTGGCAAAGATAACCATCAACCAACTGAATGCCACTACCGCACTGAAACACGCCATGGATGCGGGAAGGTTGGACATTTGAAAAGAGTCTGCAAGAAAATAAGACAGAGGGACAAAGCGCCAATGGTCATAGCAACCAGGGAAACGGATGACTCGGAAGATGGTGATGACGATGAGCTGGAATTGTTTACAGTATACACTGCACAAGGAAAGAAAGACGGCATTTTTGTCAGCATGGAGTTATCTGGGAAACCAGTGAAAATGCAAGTGGATACGGGTGCTTCAGTATCTTTGATTCCAGAGTCCCTTTATCAGGAGCAACTGAAGAATTGCCCACTAAAACCAGCTGCCATTCACCTGTCTTCAGACACAGGAGATATCATACCTGTGCTGGGGAAGGTCCTGGTGCCGGTGAAGTATGGGGAACAAGAGTGGAAGTTGCCACTTGTGGTGGTTAAAGGCAGTTAACCGCCATTGCTGGGAAGAAATTGGTTGCAGAAGATAAAGCTGAACTGGGGCAAGATCTTCAGCCTTCAGAGAACTGAACCACTCACACTGCAAGACATGCTTGAAAAGCACAAAGACTTGTTCAAGGATGGATATGGGAAGATTAAAGACTTCCGAGCAAAGATTAGAGTGCAGAGCAATGCCAAACCCATCTTCCACAAGTCACGACCAGTACCGTATGCGTTGAGGGAAGCAGTGGAAAAAGAACTTGAGCGCTTACAGAAGAACGGAATCATTACACAAGTGGAAAGGAGTGATTGGGCTGCACCTATCGTCGTAGTACCAAAGAAAGACAAGACTGTGAGATGTGCGGTGACTACAAAGTGACTGTGAATAGATGCATACTCCCAGAGGAATATCCTCTACCAAACGCTGAGGACTTATTTGCTACTTTGGTTGGCGGAATAGTTTTCAGTAAACTTGACCTGTCCTTCGCTTATCAACAATTGCAGCTTGATCTAGAATCAGAGCAGTATCTGACGATACACACACACAAGGGCCTCTTCAGATACCACCGTCTGGCCTACGGTGTCTCCACAGCTCCGGCAGTGTTCCAACACACAATGGACCAAATCCTTCATGGAATGGAAAATGTAGTGTGCTTTATGGATGACATTCTTGTCTCAGCGCCTACAAAAGAAAGACATTTAGCAATATTAGATGAAGTCATGAAAAGGCTGGAAAAGCATGGAATAAGGATCAAGAAATCAAAGTGTGCATTCTTGCAAGATTCAGTGGAGTACCTCGGATACAGAATTGATGCACAAGGACTTCACCCAACAGCAAGCAAGGTAGAAGCCATAGTAAACGAACCAGCTCCACAGAATGTGACAGAGCTAATATCATTCCTGGGATTGCTTAATTATTATGGAAAGTTCTTGGCAAATGTATCTACATTACTGCATCCACTTCACCAGCTGCTACACCTAGACACACCATGGACATGGTCAGAGAAATGTGAAGACGCATTCAAAGCCTGCAAACAGCGTCTCCTGAACAGTAAGTGTCTTGCACACTATGACCCAGAGAAGCCTCTTAGGCTAGCATGTGACGCCAGTCCATATGGTGTTGGTGCAGTAATTTCGCAAGTGCTACCCTCAGGTGAAGAGCAACCAATTGCTTTTGCATCAAGGACTCTTTCATCAAGTGAGCGGAATTATGCTCAAATTGAAAAAGAAGCATTGAGCATAATATTCGGTGTCAAGAAATTCCATAAGTACCTGTATGGAAGGAAGTTTGTGCTTTTGACCGACCACAAGCCACTTTTGACCATATTAGGCCCCAAATCAGCAGTTCCAACTCTTGCTGCACTCCGCATGCAACGCTGGGCCTTAATCCTACTGGCATATGACTATGACATCCAGTATAGACGTTCCAGTGACCACGCCAATGCAGATGCGTTGTCACGTCTTCCATGCAAGCATGACGTTGATGAAAGCACAGATGAGAATGAAGCCTTCTGTGTGTCCCATGTTGAGCAGTTGCCCGTGTCTGCCAGAGACATAGCAGAGGAGACTAGACTTGACCCAATCCTCTCTAAGGTCCTGGATCTGACATTGTCAGGATGGCCAAGGTTTGTGCCCAATCCAGAGCTCAAGCCATTTTACTTGAGGAAGGACCAGTTGTCTACAGACCAGGGATGTATTATTTGGGGGTCAAGGGTAATTATACGTCTTCTGTCAGATGTGCATGAGGGACATCCAGGAATGACACGGATGAAGGCATTAGCCAGAAGTTTCCTGTGGTGGCCTGCACTAGACCAAGAGATAGAGAATCACGTGAGTCAGTGTGCAGCGTGTGAGACTACACTGAACAGACCTGCTGCAGCACCTCTTCATCCTTGGTCATGGGCTACAACACCGTGGGAAAGAATACATGTGGACTTCGCTGAAATCAACAAGCAGCACTACCTGGTGGTAGTAGATGTCTATTCCAAATGGCTAGAAGTCCTGCCTACACAACTAACAACAGCAGAGAAGACTGCAAATCTTCTCAGGAACCTCTTTGCGTCATATGGTCTGCCAAAGGTGCTTGTGTCAGACAATGGCCCTCCCTTTACATCGACAGAGTTTGAGCAGTTTCTCAAGAATAACGGAGTACGCCATGTTCTCACACCACCTTACCATCCTGCGTCTAACAGAGCAGCGGAACGAGCGGTACAGACTTTCAAGAAAGCCTGGACGCGACTGGAAGCACAGTCTGTGTCACCCCATCTACGGCTTGCTGAAAAGACAACCACGCACTCGCCTGTCATTACTGAAGCCGGACATATCCGAAGTGGTGGTCAAGCATCAGCTACAACAAAAAAAGGCTCATGACAAGCGGGCAAAGCCTCTCCGGATGTTTAATCTGGGAGAGAGGGTGCTAGTTCGAGATTTCAGACATCCTAAGAAACTGTGGATTCCAGGGGAAATTCTGCAACGGAAAGGACCTCTGACCTATGTAGTCAAGGTGCATGTGGATCACCTTCGGGCATCTAAAGCTTCAACACGTCCAAGCAGAATGGATGACAGCGATTTCCTGGACTGCACAGCAAGCTCTGAGGACCAAGCAGAAAGCACGGAGCAAGAAGATGCAGCTGCTGGTGCATCTCCGGAAGCTCAACCGGAGCGCAGCTATCCTGAAAGACAGCGAACAGCACCAGAAAGACTGAATCTCTAAATGTTCATGTAGAGATAATGACTTTATTTAGTCAGTAATTATGTTCAGACTGCTTACTGTTATGATTATGAAGTTTAGGGTATGTTACTGTTAATTGAACCCTGCATATGTAGTTTAAGGAATGACTAATGCAATGAAGTATGTAGTCTGGCTATATATGTTATAATCTAGGACGGAGGAGTGTAGTAGTTCACATATACTACGGTAATGTTGGCCATAGTATTAAGGTAATTACGGTATCTGTATGAGCCACTTCACTATCTGTATACCGGCATTCGAGTTATAAGTAAACGGCAAACAGACGTCTTTGTGTGCCCTTCCTTCACCTACAAATATTACAACGGCCACCTTCATTGTCCGGTTGTGGAAGCTCGCGTTGACCCAAACTGATCATTTGTGGGATTTCTGGTCTCTTCTCGGCGATCGCCACTGAGCTGAACACTGAAATGTCAACTAACGGCACAAAATCTGACCTGTTACTTTGTGTGCAGTGATACGGAACGCTCGGGTCAATGTGACCAGCAACTGTACATTATGGCTCAATAATGCACCGTGACTCACTCTCAACCAATCAGAGCGCTGCATTTCATCTACCCGTGTTATAATATGCTACAAGCTGCTAGAGGTTTAGAGCTTAACAACAGGAATCCAAAGGGATGCATTTTACTTCAGGAGAACCTGAACGTGTTTCTATTTAGTCTCTAAAAAATGTCTCGTCTTCTATGAGGTCAAACACTACGTTGTGTTACCAGAACCTGCTGCAAACCCACAACTGGTTAATTACTATTTGTTCTGTCTGAGTCAATTGAAGGTATAAGGGCCCATTATAAATGCCTCTCATCCTCTCATCAGCAGATCTCATGTCATGGGAGGAATAGGTGCATGGGAGTCCTCACTGAATGATGTATGATCAGTGTGTACAAATACATGAAATGAGCATACTGGGTACAGTTATACAGTATATTCATTAGGTATTTATTCCTCAATGGAAACAGAACAAACTCCCAAATACAACAGTAACAAGCAGCATGTTGATGTATAAGCTGAATATCAGTTAGCAGAGGAGCGTTGGGGACACAGGAAGTCACTGGTGACCTCTCTGTGACCTCTGGCTTGGGTTAGACCACTTCCTGTTCAACAGAGGAGACGGCGGTATGAGGATCATCAGACTGTGTGGTTAATGCTGCTAATCACCACTCTCATTCATTCACATTGATTTATTATTAACATTATTGTTTAATGTTGCTTTTGTAAAATGGGACATGAGGTGCAACAACCTCCATCAGTCCATGTATGAATGTGATGTGATTTCCTCTGAGCATAATACTAATAACTCTGTAGTACCTTGGATGAGCTCGTAGATGTTGCAGTAGTTGGTGCCGTGGTCTTTAACGGCATACCAGGTCTCAGAGATGGACATGGCCTGCAGACAGTTACAGCTCTGTGTTAAATGAAAGAGAAAGAGACACTGTGCTTCTCCTGCAGCCACTCGGCTGGCTGCAGGAGAAGATCCTCTTCCTTACTCCCTTTCACAAAGACATTGCAGGTCTTTGGTCTCTTTGGCTGATGTTCCCGTTTATGACTCTTCACAAATGACAAAACAACGTGATGTGACTTGGCTTCCTGGTCTGGCTCGGTGTGTCTGCTTTGCAGTAAAAACGCTGTGATCTCCCCGTCAGCCATGCATCATTACCTGAGTCAGCACTTTAGTTGGGAGTGAAAAGCTACGGAAAGGTGACAGCAGGAGAAGAAGTGACAGGAGGCCAGCCGGTAGTTGATGTGCTCCACGTAGCGTGTGAAGGGAGTGGTGTGTTTGGCTGCTATGAAGTGGACACAAGCAGACTGCAGCTGCACAGAGAACACGTACTAGTTAACTAAAAGTCATTTCACTCACTTACACTTTCATATAAAAGACTGAAAAGACATGAACTAAATACACTTTCAGCTGAAATACGTATGTGTGTCACAGACAGACAGCAACGGTCTCACATGTTTTCACAAGGTCGCTGACGGTCAACCACCTTAATCACATTATTTAAACAAAGTGACCTGTTCAAACTATTTAAGAGAAGCGCTTCAATTTCTACCTTCTACACGTTATTTATTGTAATCAAATCCTCTGCAGTTCATCGGTTGGTGTTTGTCAGCCTCTGTCAACTTAATAACACAAGTTGACCAATGGTTGGGGACCATTTAGTGGCCTTCATTAGTCTCTGGATACTTGGGGCACATTAGTATTTATAAAGCCCATCCTTGGCCTGCTCTCCTCTTTTCTTACTAGCTACTATATGTTCTCCCCTAGAAATCCATTAAAGTAGCATGAAAGCCTTGGGAGTTCAGTCTGTAGTGACCCTGAATATATGAACCATGAATGTAGACCTTGTGACGGCACCACAAGAAGAGTTTGTGGACGTTCAGTCATTAGCGTTGCCAGGCAACAGCCTTGTTCTCACAGATGGTTTGTGTCATGTGACAGTGTCTGGTTGTTTTGGTGGGGACCAATAATTGGGACTATCGTCGTCATCCACACACACCTGGTACAGACACCTGTGTCCTCCCATGGTGCAGCCAGCCATGGTTCTCCACATGTTAGTCTGTGACAGCAGGGATTCATAAACCACTCTGCAAGGTGTCCCAAAGTACCTGCGTGAGAAAATACAGCACCGTGCTCACTGAACGTGTGTTTAGGTGCACGGGACCACTCGGCTTGTCAACACGCAACACTGCAGCTTGCAAATGAAACGGCGCCATCTAGTGGACATTAGCTGTACATGTTGGTCTGAGGCTTCATGACAACTGTGTCTCATCTTTATTAGGAAGCCTTTAAAGGCTACAGGTCACATTCTAGTCACAACACAACATATATGTATATATATATGTTCAATTCTGTTTGGCTTCCAAACTGTCAGCCAATGAGTGTCAACAGAAGACGACATGTCCCACCACATGTCCCTTCTGTCTCAGGGACTGTAAGAAGAATGAAGATCACAGATAAACTCTTTCTCCCTGTCGCCCTTCACTCATGTGTCCCTCAACAAAACATCTCATGGTGGAGCTGAATAAGAATTCACTTCATTATTCTGATGTTACCAACGATGGCTTGACAGAGAAGCACCATCTTCTCCAGTATGGTCTGGTATGTATGCTCCAGTCTGGTTCCACTTCATCTAAAGAAAAGCATGTTTGATGAGCACACTCACCCCGTCACACTGCTTGGTTGTTGAATTTATCTTCCTGTAATTCTCTTTGTAACCATTTTTAAAATAACCAATAAAGTTCATAAATCTGGTAGATGCCTTCAATCTCAATCTCCTCAAGAGATTTCCTTCTTCCAAGAGATCTTTTCTCCATTGCCAGGAGAAGCTTTGAGATTTTTGACTTTTTCTGAGACACCCTGAAAAGACAGAAGTGTCCTCTGACGGGTAGAAACACGCCATCAGCTTGTGTTTGTCCATCCATCCATCCATCTTCAACCGCTTATCCGGGGTCGGGTCGCGGGGGCAACAGCTCCAGCAGGGGACCCCAAACTTCCCTTTCCCGGGCCACATCTACCAGCTCTGACTGGAGGATCCCAAGGCGTCCCAGGCCAGTGCAGAGATATAATCTCTCCACCTAGTCCTGGGTCTTCCCCGGGGCCTCTTCCCAGCTGGCCGTGCCTGAAACACCTCCCTAGGGAGGCGCCCAGGGGGCATCCTCACCAGATGCCCAAACCACCTCAACTGGCTCCTTTCGACGCAAAGGAGCAGCGGCTCTACTCCGAGCTCCTCGCGAATGGCTGAGCTTCTCACCCTATCCCTAAGGGAGACGCCAGCCACGCTCCTGAGGAAACCCATTTCGGCCGCTTGTACCCGTGACCTAGTTCTTTCGGTCATGACCCATCCTTCATGACCATAGGTGAGGGTAGGAACGAAGATTGACCGGTAGATCGAGAGCTTTGCCTTCCGGCTCAGCTCTCTTTTCGTCACAACGGTGCGGTAAAGCGAGTGCAATACCGCCCCCGCTGCTCCGATTCTCCGGCCAAACTCACACTCCATCTTCCCCTCACTCGTGAACAAGACCCCGAGGTACTTGAACTCCTTCACTTGGGGTAAGGACACATTCCCTACCTGGAGTAGGCAATCCATCGGTTTCCTGCTGAGAACCATGGCCTCAGATTTAGAGGTGCTAATCCTCATCCCGACCGCTTCACACTCCACTGCGAAACGCTCCAGTGAGAGTTGGAGGTCACAGACGGAAGATGCCATCAGGACCACATCATCTGCAAAAAGCAGCGATGAGATCCGCAGCCCCCCGAACTGTAGACCCTCCTCCCCCCGACTACGCCTCGATATCCTGTCCATGAAGACCACAAACAAGATTGGTGACAAGGCGCAGCCCTGGCGAAGGCCAACCCCCACCGGAAACGCCTTCGACTTACTGCCGAGCACCCGAACACAGCTCTCGCTTTGGGCGTACAAGGATTGGATGGCCCCAAGCAAGGACCCCCTCAGCCCGTACTCCCGCAGCACCTCCCACAGTATCTCTCGGGGGACCCGGTCATACGCCTTCTCCAAGTCCACAAAACACATGTAGACTGGTTGAGCATACTCCCAAGCCCCCTCTATGATCCTGGAAAGAGTGAAGAGCTGGTCCGTTGTTCCACGACCAGGGCGAAAACCGCATTGTTCCTCTTCAATCCTTGGTTCGACTATCGGCCGAACCCTCCTTTCCAGCACCTTAGAGTAGACTTTACCCGGGAGGCTGAGTAGTGTGATACCCCTGTAATTGGCACACACTCTCTGGTCCCCCTTTTTGAAGAGGGGTACCCCGATCTGCCACTCTTTTGGCACTGTCCCAGACTTCCAAGCAATGTTGAAGAGGCGTGTAATCCAAGACAACCCCCCAACACCCATTGAGACAGTCGTGTACTACTGTATTCTCCCAATGAGCCACATGTAGCGTCTCACTGTGTGAAAGAAGAATACTTTCTAACTCACATGATTGACACAAAATGCACCCAAAGCATCTTCTGCTGTTGGAGCAGCTAAATACAGAAGGTCAAATGGCTCTGCTTCACTTTTACTGGGACTTTAAGGGCCGGTTAACTTGTAAAAACACACACATGGGGAATAAAAGGGAACATAAAGGCACCATTGAGCGCCACGGCCAACAAGAATCCCCATATTGTACGTTATCTCCTGGCCTGAACATCTCTCCTTCACAGCAAACAGGCACACGTGTGGCCTTCCTTTCACACTCATGTTTGTAACTCTGCAGCTGCTTCATGTGCTGGAGGAAGGAGGATCATCCAGAAGTTCTACATTCAGGCTGCCTGTAGTATTGTCACTAACTTCTTTGTTCCCCACATGTCACACTTGCTGATTGACTGAGCTTCAGATGCACGGACTCACTGTGGAACTCAGGCCCACATGGGGAATGAGTTCTTTCAGTTTGGATGCTTATTGACAGGAAACAGCAGAGAGCCAGTTAGCTGAGCCGTGATGCAGAGGCTGAAGTTCTGTACCACAGCCTCACCAGACACCGACTTTGGTTTACATCCATAGATTGGCCTTTCCCTGCCATTGCACATCTGGATGAGCAGATGTACCAAAGGCATTACATCAAGTTGGATAATCACTGTAAAAGCATCACTACAGACTATAGTGCAGTGAAGGAGCAGCAGGATGCACAAACCTACATATCCATGAGAGATGGATCTCACAGGTTAGTCGGCCTTTAAAGGTCAGTTACCTTTAACTCTTCAAGAACGTTGCAAACCAGCATCCGGAAGCTTCCCATCAGGGAGCCAGGAAGTAGTCGGTGACGGTCCTCATGCGTTTGTGCGTGAGGAGGTCAAGCCGAGCCATGAAACCTGGAGAAACGTCCACATAGAATCACCTTGGACCTTCATATCAGCCCTGGACATGGCTGGAGATCAAAGTGACGTACAATGAGTTTGACACACCTGCTTTAGAGCAGAATGAGGATGTACTTTATTGTAATCATTTCTTTCAGCCACAATAACCATGTTATTAAGAGATGGAAAGTTAAAGCCGTTCCTCTTTCTGTCCACGCTGCACAACGCGTGTTTTATTGCATTTAGTGGCAATGCTGCTGCTGTTTGTCTTTTATTTTGGCGGGAAATCCCGTTTAACACTTTGAATACTCCACTTTGTGAGGAGATAAACTCCACCCTGTTATCAAATGTGTGCTTGTGCTTTGTGTGTTTTTGTTGGTGACTTAAGTGTGATATTTGGTGCAGAATGAAAGCTTCAAGTTGCACCTGAAGTAGCGAGCTCAGTAGTTTGTGTTGTTGTGAGACGGCTCTGCGTGAAGGTTAATAAGGTTAATAAAGCAACTTATTCATTACTCATTTCTTTATTTACTCACTTCCTTCTTCAACAAGCTGCACCACCAATGTTTCCTCTGTGCTATTGACACAGCAACAGGGCTGTAGAATAAATACAGATATTATGGAGGAAATAGTACAAAAGTCAATAGTACAGCATCTTTAAAAAGGATCAGAGTATTTCATGTCAAAAGAAATAATACAGCGTGTTGAAAGCATCTTTATTTGATGGCCTGTTTAAACATGTACAGTTGTTTCCAATAAAAGTCATTTATTAACATTAGAGCCAAACAATTCTATTTCTGTTAAAGTAACACATGGAGTAAATGTTGTAAATGACATTATAGGGAATAAAAACACAAGTAACGCATATTCAATATTTCCTTGAGAGGTTTGCTGAACCATTAAAAAGCTTCTTGTTCAAAACAAACCTGATTATGTGAAATTAGATTTGATTTCACTCAACAGATTTAGAAAGATTTGAAGTTAAAATGGGCTCAAAAAGAATTACACATTCATATTTTCCTTCTTCACCTTGTTTTTATTATTGCTGATGAAGCGCACACACACATAAGGACACATTTGTCTCATATGGGGGGACAGATGAAAGACTGTCTTATAAAATGTCTTCTTGAACACATAAAGATGAAGATTAAAGCCTAATTAGGAGCCAATATCTAAATGATCATCTATTGATTGAAGGAGCACAGCAGCATTAAGCTGAGCTCTTTCACACTTCCATCTGAGTCCCAGAGAGCTGTGGACCCCCCAGAGTCCAGACCAGCTCAGGTACCCCTCACCTGCTCCACCTGCATCTACACCCACATGAACCACCATCAGCTGTACAGACTGAACTATGTGGTGAGCAGAGAGGAAGGTTCTCCACCAGGAGGAGACTCTCCCTCCTGAAGAGGACACAGAGACACTGAGGAACCAGAACCAGACCAGAACCCAAACCCAGGATAAAGAAGTTCAGTGAATGTGGTGCTGAAGGTGTGGAGGTGGATCAGTGTGTCAGAGGAGACTCTGTAGAAGGACAGAGAGCCAGCAGGACAGTCCACATACACTGCTACTCTACCAGAGGAGGAGGAGGAGGAGGTGCGTGTTACTGTCTCATTGTGACAGACATAGTAACCTTCATCAGAGCAGCTCAGACTCCAGGACTGATCATTGCATCCAAACCAACAGTCATCACTGTTTCCTTTCCTCCTGATTCCTCTGTAACTCACTGATACATTAACTCTTCCTCTCCACTCGACCTCCCAGTAACAGCGACCAGTCAGACCAGTTCTACACAGCAGCTGAGGCCTGTAGTCAAATCTGTCTGGATGATCAGGATATGACTGATCCTCCTCCATCACATATGTCACCTTCCTGTTGTTGTCAGACAGTTTGAGGTGTTTGTTTGCTGTGTTTGTGTCGATTGTGAGTTCACAGGAATCTGATGAGAGAACAAGACACAATACAGCTGCAGTTATTAATCATGTGTTCATCTACTGACACGTTGATGATGACATCACAGAGGTGAATGAGTGATGTCACAGTGTGAAGATGGTTGAATCTTCATGAATCAAAGCACACTTACACTTCCTCAGACCTGGTCTCAACCATCGGACTCCATCAGGCTCCACCCTGAAAGGAGGAGGGGGGTCAGAGCAGCATGGAGACATGGACATTACATCACTCTCACACACAGCTTTGTCCTTCATGTCCACATGGAGCACCTCTTCTTCTTCTACCACTACTTACAGACGACCACAGACTGTCAGTCAGGCGTCACACAGCGACGAGGTGCTGGAATATATTCATGAAGAAGATGAATGGATAACAAATAAGAAATGGACCTGTCACTGTACTTTCACCAGATGTGAATTCAAACGGGAGAAATGACGTCATGCTACAGATCAAGCTTCATGGGACGTGTGCAAAGGAACATTCACATTAAACTGTTTCATAAAGATAAAGCAGATACAGACCATTCAGTATTCACACAATGTGCATGTTTCCATGTTGTCCCCATTTGTGGACAATGTCTCTCCCTGTGGTTCGCTGGAGTCCCAAAACTTTACAAATGGCTTTGTCACCTTTTCCACACTGATGGATCTCAATGACTTTGTTCCTCATTTGTTCCTGAATGTCTTTGGATCGCAGCCTGATGTCTCGCTTGTGAGGATCTTGTGGTCTACTTCACTTTGTCAGGCAGCTCCTATTTAAGTGATTTCTAGATTGAGAACGGCTGTGGCTGGAGAAATGGAACTGGGCTTTCCAAAGATGTGATGAACCTCACTTCATTTATGTTTTCATCACTTTTTCACACAGGGCCATTTAGGTTTGGATTCTTTTCTCCCCTTAATGATAAAAACTGCATTTTGTGTTTACTTGCGTTATCTGTGTCTAATATTTACATTAGTTTGATGATCTGAAACATTTAAGTGTGACATGCAGGCATGAAAACGGGTCACGGGTGAAAAAGGTGAGACGGATGTTTCCCCTCTAGGGGTTTTCAGCTGGTTTTGTCCCAGGGACCAACATTCTGGATAGAAAGTCACTGGCCTGTAACCGTCCCCCCACATATTCCGCCTGTAGCACTTGTCAGTGGAATCTCTTCCATATTCTTCTGGATATTCAAGTGACTGAATCTCTTCAGCTGGACGCATCGGTCTTAATGTGCCGGTAATGATGGTAAATGATGCTTGTAGCTGGTTGTCATCTACGCTCCACTACGGTTACATAAAGGTGGCGTTTGTGTTTTCACAACGTTTTATCTCATAATTTAGACTTTCTATCCCCTTTCTTCAGTGCGGAAATGGGCTTCTATAGTTGTGTGAATGCATCACTCCAGCCAATCCAAAGACGGGGTTTGTAACCAATCAGGTGTAGAGACCATGGTGACTGGCTCCGCCCCCTTACTGTCAAAAAGAACAACAGCGAGCGCGTAGAAAACTCCTTCGAGCGCGAGCAGAGATTCTCCTCGCGAGCAACGAAGTTCACGTTCAAAAGTCCGTCTCACAATAGATATTTATTTATTTATTTATTTGCTCGCGGATGTTTGATTTACGAGCATCAACCTGATTTACGCTCTGGAATTTTGACAGTGATTTGCTGCCATACCCCCCCCCCCCAAAAAAAGGTGAGGGATTTTCATGCCTGAACATGAAAGAAATGAGGAATCAGGAAGGCAGCAAACACTTTATCACACAACTGTAACACATAAAAGCAGAAGCCATTTTCCAGTGAGGCTGAATGAGGCGAGTCGAAGGACGTCCACGTTGTCCCATTGATCAGGTGGACTGCAGTGTCTCCCCGTTGTACTACTTCATGGGGGGGCACCCCTGTTATAATGATGGAAACACTGAACTGGCTTCGGTCGCTTATCAAAACATCGGCCAAATAAGCCGTTTTTCAGACTTTATGAGCAAATACAGAATCCCTTTGTGTTCATTTCTAAAGCCGCATAAAGACACACGTCACTTTATTTAAGGCGCTGCGCTACTTGCAAGTCGCTGTGTTGTGGCAGATTCTCCATAAAGGTAGAAAACAACAAACTCATGGTCATGAAGGTCCTCATGTAACGTTACATGGAATCTGCATGAGGAGGAGGAGGAGGGTCCATGTCGCTAAATACCAACTGAGATCGGCTTGTGGCTTCTGACAAAGGATCCTTCCACCGACCACTTTTCACACCCGCCGTCGCTCTGATCTGCAGGCGCATGGCGCAGAAAACCAATCGGGTGTCTGGATGCTAAATGTTCATACTTCTCATCCGACCACAATCACATTCACTCCATCCGGATGCTAACATTTATCTGGATAGGGTGTTTTTGGTATGTTCTGTTCATTTCTACGATATGGTTGATACTAATTCCAGGTTCACCATCAGCTGCTGGTTCTTCACTGAGCGTCTGTGGCCGACTGTCACCTGTAGCTTCAACAAGTCCACTCTTATCATCCAGGGAACCGTCTCTCAGTGCAAAGCACCAAAAGAAGATGAAGCTGAACTCCTTTAAAACACCAAACGTTCCTCCTGTGATGATCCATCAAGACGCTTTGAACAGATTGTTTCTGACTGTTTGTCTCTTAATAATAATGTCAGGACTAATGGACAAACCCACACTGGAGGCAGAGGACCAGCATCTAAACATCCAAGTGTTGTTTGAGTTGTTAAGAGCCAACAAACCTCCAGCGTGACCACGTTGACTCATATCAACCCACCATGATGCCGTCAACGTGTCAGGAGACACTGTCCTCTCTTATAACGTGGAGACAAGACAAAGCTCCAGAGAAACAAGGTTTTCATCACCTTCCTCCCTGTTCAGGCTCATCCTGGCTACTGTTCCTCACTACTTCTGTCTGTGTTGATGGTCTCATGTGGGACACAAACAGTTTGATGAGTCTCTGGTAGTTTGAGGTCAGCTTGGTGTGTCAGGGTCTTATTAACCAGGCTGACAGTGGGACAGAGAAAAGGTTTCCAGCTCTACCTCCTCTACCAGACTGATGGTCTGTGGCTGCAGCCTCTTCATACCTGAGAGTCTCCAGTCTCCAGTGAGGATCCTCCAGTCCAGCAGACAGCAGCTTCACTCCTGAGTCTCCTGGATGATTGTAGCTCAGGTCCAGCTCTCTCAGATGGGAGGGGTTGGAGCTCAGAGCTGAGGCCAGAGAAGCACAGCCTTCCTCTGTGATCAGACAGCCTGACAGCCTGCAACATACAGAATAAGACACATGTCACATGATCTGAGGGAGCTGTGAGGGCTGGAAGGTCACTGCAGTACTGAGACACTATCAGGTACAGAGGGGTCACATTAACATGGTTACTGACTGGTTTCCAGTCACAACTAAACACCCACTAATGTACATCAACAACCTGATAACATTACTACTAACTCTATAATTTCAAATATTTACACTGGAAACATGTCAAAAAAAATTAAACACATTTCCCTGAAAATATTTGGAAAATACATATTTGATTTAAATCATGCAAGCAGAAATAATCTTATAAAAGTCAGAAATGTACCATGGATGTAAATAAACCATCACTCAGCAGATCATCACTGTAGAGACACACATTAAAATCTTCAGTCTCTTCCCATCTCTGCTTTTCATTCATTCATTATATGAAACAGGACATCATAAAGCCTGAATAACAGGAACAACAAGATGAACATGTGATGTTTTATCGTGAAAGAATATTGTGTTTCAGACGGTCTATTTTCAAGCTACTATGTGGTAAATATGTCTTGTCTACAAGGTTCTCGTGATGTGATGGAAACACAGATAATAATTCACAAAAAAGACGTTTAGCCCCAAGTTTTGTCTCTAAGATTAGATCCTCTGGTTCCAGAGTTCCCTAGACGCATCATTGAAGACAAACTAACTTAATCTTACCTGAGCGTCTCCAGTTCACAGTGTGGACTCTTCAATCCAGCAGAAAGCAGCTTCACTCCTGAATCCTGCAGGTGGTTGTTACTCAGATCCAGCTCTCTCAGACTAGATGACTGGGAGCTGAGAACTGAGGACAGAGCGTCACAGCTTCTCTCTGAGAGGTTACAGATACTCAGTCTGAAGAGAGGGATGAAGAAGAAGCAGTAAGTAGAAAAGACGGCAGCATATTTAAGTTCTGATGTATGAATCTGACTCTCTGTACTTACAGAACTTTGTTGGAGGCTTTGACCACTGGCAGCAGCCTCAGAAGAGCCTCCTCTGAAGCAGAGTATTTCTTCAGGTCAAACACCTCCAGATCTTCTTCTGATGACAGTAAGATGAAGACCAGAGCTGACCACTGAGCAGGAGACAGTTTATCTGTGGAGAGACGTCCTGATCTAAGGGACTGTTGGATTTCCTCCACTAGAGAACCATCATTCAGTTCATTCAGACAGTGGAACAGATTGATGCTTTTCTCTGGAGACACATCCTCACTGATCTTCTCCTTGATGTACTGGACTGTTCTCTGATTGGTCTGTGAGCGACTTCCTGTCTGTGTCAGCAGACCTCGTAGGAGAGTCTGATTGGTCTGCAGAGAAAGACCCAGGAGGAAGCGGAGGAACAAGTCCAGGTGTCCATTAGGACTCTGTAAGGCCTCGTCCACAGCACTCTGGTAGAGACGCTTTGGTTTAGGTTTGTCTCTAAAGACGTTAGACACCAGGGAGGTGGTTTGTTCTTCTGACAGCAGATTGACACCAGAGCTGAAGAAGGTCAGATGGACATGAAGAGCAGCCAGAAACTCCTGAACACTCAGATGGACGAAGCAGAACACCTTGTCCTGGTACAGTCCTCTCTCCTCTCTGAAGAATTGAGTGAACACTCCTGAGTACACTGAGGCTGCTCTGATATCGATGCCACACTCTGTCAGGTCGGATTCATAGAAGATCAGGTTGCCTTTCTGCAGCTGATCAAAGGCCAGTTTTCCCAGAGACTCGATCATCTTCCTGCTCTCTGGACTCCAGTGTGGATCCGTCTCAGCTCCTCCATCGTACTTGACCTTCTTCACTTTGGACTGAACCACCAGGAAGTGGATGTACATCTCAGTCAGGGTCTTGGGCAGCTCTCCTCCCTGTCTGGTCTTCAACACCTCCTCCAGAACTGTAGCAGTGATCCAGCAGAAGACTGGGATGTGGCACATGATGTGGAGGCTTCGCGAGGTCTTGATGTGAGAGATGATCCTGCTGGCCTGCTCCTCATCTCTGAACCTCTTCTTGAAGTACTCCTCCTTCTGGGGGTCAGTGAACCCTCTGACCTCTGTCACCATGCCAACACACTCAGGAGGGATCTGATATGCTGCTGCAGGTCGTGTGGTGATCCAGAGGCGAGCAGAGGGAAGCAGCTTCCCCCTGATGAGGTTTGAGAGGAGCACATCCACTGAGGCCGACTCTGTGACATCAGTCAGGATCTCATTGTTGTGGAAGTCCAAAGGAAGTCGACACTCATCCAGACCGTCAAAGATGAACACAACCTGGAACTCTTCAAACCTGCAGATTCTTGCTGCTCTGGTTTCACTGAAGAAGTGATGAACAAGTTCCACCAAGCTGAACTTCTTCTCTCTCAGCACATTCAGCTCTCTGAAGGTGAATGGAAATGTGAACTGTATGTCCTGGTGGTCTTTGTCTTCAGCCCAGTCCAGAGTGAACTTCTGTGTTAAGACTGTTTTCCCAATGCCAGCCACTCCCTTAGTCATCACGGTTCTGATTGGTTCCTCTCCTCCAGCTGAGGCTTTGAGGAGGTCTTCTAGTCTGATGGTTGTTTCTGGTCTGGCTGGTTTCCTGGATGCTGTTTCAATCAGTCTGACCTCATGTTCTTCATTGACCTCTGCAGTCCCTCCCTCTGTGATGTAGAGCTCTGTGTAGATCTCATTCAGAAGGGTTGGGTTTCCTGCTTTAGCGATCCCCTCAAACACACACTGGAACTTCTTCTTCAGGTTGGATTTGAGTTCACGCTGACAAACTGCAGCAAGAAGTCCTGAATGAAGACGACAAAGAAGATCAATGAGTCAAAGAATAGATTTCAACATGTCCTTTCCTCAGAGAATGACTATGAATATATTCTGTCCGTCTCTGGAGACATTAGCGAAGGTCTCAATTATCAGCATGGTAAGTCTGTAGAGAAATCCTCTTACTGCTCTGCAGACGCTCAGCCAGCTCCTCCTGCTTCATTCTCCTCAGGAAGTGCACTGAGATCTTCACAAAGGCCTCTCTGCTCCTCCTCTGCTCTTCATCCAGCTCCTCCTCATCCTCCTTCTCTAAGCATTCTGGGTAATTTGAACTCACTACCTTCTGGATCTTCTTCAGCTCGTTCTTCACAAAAGT
The DNA here is from genome assembly GCF_964276395.1 of Gasterosteus aculeatus. Lineage (NCBI taxonomy): Eukaryota > Metazoa > Chordata > Actinopteri > Perciformes > Gasterosteidae > Gasterosteus > Gasterosteus aculeatus. The sequence goes on along the minus strand of NC_135708.1, from coordinate 3,984,462 downwards.
GAGGATGTTCTCCTCCAGCAGCTGGAACAGAACATTCTATGAATGACACCAACTAGAACATGGAAGCCACCATCAGGTCCATGTTGTACAGACGGACAATCCACTGGTCTACAAAGTGCAGCATGGAGATGATGGTAACCTGAGAGATGTTAAAGTAGTTGTTCATGTACACACCATGAAGATGGAGTCCAGGTGTGTTTGATGCTGCTGGGCAGACGGACCTGTGGGAACCTCTGAGCTCTCCTGGTCCTCTCTGTGGAGGAACATGAACCATCATCTCACATGGTGTTTGGACCATCAAAACCATCACAACATTAGTTAAAGATATTGGCTTCTGTCATGATGGATCATGATGGAAACCAGATGCTGAAGACTGTCGATGATGACGGACAGTTTATTAGTTGAGTGACAGTTAGTCATCAGTTTCATCTTTTCACAGAGTCTACTGACGATACTTTGTACAAACCTCTGCGTGGAGTCCAGAGACCACGTCAGCTGGTCCACAGAGCACTGAGTTTATTCTAATCACATGTTCAGTCCCAGTCATCTCACTCCAGAAACCTGCAGCTGTCTCCAGATGTGACCTCTGCTGATCCGGATGTGGAGGAACTAGCTCACATTGTGTTTACATCTTAGGGTGTTTACAGTTAATGGTTCACACCTAAACACACACAGACCAGTTAGATCTGGGTTGTCTAACTCAAGGCCCGAGGACCAAATCTGGTCTGCTGGGGGGTCCAGTGCAGCCCGCTGGATGACTTTACTATTGTGAGAATTACACAAAGACACAAATTGCTTTTCTATAAAAGTAGCTGCTATTCCTAATCAGTCCACTGGGGGTCGCACTCTGTGAGTGAGCGCATGTGTTAGACCAGGGGGACCAGGGGCCTCATTTATAAAAGCTTGCGTAGGATTTGCTCCAGAAGTGGCGTACGGATGAAACGTAGGACGTGTGTACGCACAGAAACATTCAGACTTATAAAACGTCCTACGCAGTTTTCCCTTAATAAATCACAATCACTTCTAAATGCAGCGCAGCTTTTGCGGGTTCATGTCACGCCCACAGTTGCCCATATATAGTCTGTGGAACGCCCACAAATTAATATTCATCGATTGCGAAATCATGACAAACACTGAGAGGAAAACGAAGAAACGTAACTTCACTCAGTGTGAAGTGGAAATGATCATTGGGAGGTGGGAAGAAGAAGTAAGATGCTCTTTGGAGGACACAGTGTGGACATCACTGATGCCAACAAGGCTCCTGAGAGGCAAAAGGTTGCAGAGCAACGCTGCAGCCTCACGACATCAGGACCCAAATAAAGAAAAACTGGTCTGACATCAAAGTGAATGCAAAAAAGCGTTTAGCGCGCCATCGCCAAAGTGTGTCTCCACGGGGGGTAAGGGACACCGGAGCTGTCCCCTCCTGATGAGAGACTGGCGGCAGTGATTGGGAATCGGGGACAGGGTCCAACAACAACAACCTCCCTCCAGTGCAGTCGAGGCAGCGCCATCTGCCCTTAAACAGGCCGATGGTGCGCTGCACTACAGCGCCAATCCTTCCATGTGCCACGTCTTCTAAGAGCGAAGATCAGCCATCAGCGTCATCACGCATTGTGACGGCATCATGGCGTTTTATTACCGTCCATCTGATTGCATCTGACAAGCAACAGCTGTGTTTAGAGGATGAATTTAATAACATGCCGATATTATTGCAGAACATATTTCACTTTTCTTTTTGAAAATGTGTTAATTTGTATTTCTGTTTGTTTTACGCTGCAGATCAAACGGGTGTTTGTGTTATTTATGAGAGGCAGTATTGGCATTTCTTTTACAACAGTCTAGTTTTACACACTTTCACACACGTTTGCGTGTTTCTTGCGTTTGCCGACGGTTCTCATTTCACCCGTTTTTGTGCGTACGCGTGGGTCCGAGCTTGCGTGAAGGACATTTTTCCGTCAAGTTTGCTTTTTATAAATACCAATTATTGCGTAGAGAGCGGCGTACGCCTTCTTTTGTGCGTACGCAACGTTTATAAATGAGGCCCCTGGTCCTTCACCAACGCAGTGCTGGTAGATCACCTAACATTGAAGAAAGAACCACGTCAGGTCACCACGCATGCATCAGTGCAAGTCATGGAGTGAGGTAACGACCAAGAACGTCTGCAGTAACTTATTGTTGCTTGTTGCTTGGCAGCAGCGCCCACTTGGAAATGACGGCCCCCCGTCGACCGGACCATCACATAAGATTTTACTGGTCCGGCCCACTTGAGATCAAAGTGGACAGTATCTGACCCAAACCTAAGATGAGTTTGACACCCTGGAGTTAGATGAAGATAATGAGTTCTGTCATGATGGATCGTCATGGAAACAACACTTTAAACAATGAACAAACATTTATGTAATTCATGACTGAGGATCAGAACAGTTCTTCATCTGTTTAAGAACTTACTCTGGGTCATAAGAACGGCGTCCATCTTTGAAGTCAATCCATCGATCATTAGACTGATCACTCTTCATGGACACACATTTGGGTTCAGGAGACTTTCCTCTCTGCTGATGTGAACTGAAAGAAACACTGAGATTACATCATCACATCATCATCTAATCATGAAGCATCAGCTCACATGGTGTCCGTCCTCACAGAGACCAAAACAAGGTAAAGGTCCATGACGTGAGGTCTGGATGTGGACCACATGACTCCCTGTAGTGGTTTAGGTCTACTGGTCCTGCTGGTCCTACTGAGAATCAACAGCTCAGTCTTTCAGCTCACTGTTTTCTTCACCAGTCAGTTTGGTTTAGTCCCAACAGGTCTCACCAAGTCCTCCATGGAGCTCTCCCTCCCTCACTGGACACTGCTGAAGGGCCCTGGAGCAAGACACCCAGAACCTCCACCAGAGAGTCTGGTAGAAACACCTCATCATCAGCCTGAGACCCTCACCTTGCATCTACAGAGGGACCAACATCTTTGAAGTTTAGAGGATGACCCATAGACCGGTTACTCTTCATGGACACACAGCTGGGTCCAGGTCCAGGTCCTGGTCTCTGGTGGGTCCTGGTCACACATGTAGAAGCAGAGTCAGTGAGTCAGAGACGTTGGGACATGGAGACGAGTGGAGGACAGTTGGAGATGGTCCTCTCACCTCTGAGCTTTGGTCTGGCTGTCATGTTCCCCACACAGAGGGGCTTCAGAGGGAGGGACTCCGTCTTCTGGGTCCTCAGCCTGATTCATAGCAGAGTCCACACCTTCACACCTTCACACCAACCTGCTGGCAGAGCTCACACGTTATTGACAAACCACCAATTTGGGTTTTTCCTATGAAGCCAAATGGAAGCGCAGCAGCTAAACCAGAAGTGCACATTTTCACAGTAAAAGTCCTGGAATGGAAGGTTTGTAGGGTATAAATGCGTCAGTGATCCAGCGTATAGCAGGGTAGCATATGAAGAAACGTTAGCTAGTGAATATAAATGGATCTCGGTTATTACAGATGTTTTTGTAGCCCAATTCAGTCCAAAGGTTTGGACACTTTCTCATTGAATCGAATGAGTAAACGTGTCCAAACGTTTGACTGTTCATCTCATTTAAGAACCAATCGGTGTGGTTGAGGTTTGGGCTTTGGGCCGTTTTACAACATGAATGCTTTGATGTGAACTATTCCATTGTAGCCCAGGCTGTATGTTTAGGCTCATTGTCCTCTTGTCCTCTATTTGGCTCCGTCCATCTTCCCCTCATTCATTGTCTCCTGGTGCTGCTTGTCAGTTCGGGTGGACTTCCTCCTCTTGGCAGGTTTGTGGCTGTTTAATCCTTCATGGACTTGAAAGCTAAAGAAGTTCTGCAGGTGTTGAGGAGCAGGGGGTGTCAGACCCAACTGCTCTGTGGAGGAACCGAACATGTTGAGGGAAAGAGGATGTTACGCTCAGCTAGTGTGGAGACACTCGTGGTGCTCTACAAGTATTTGTAGCTGTAAAACATTTGCCATATGAAACTCATAGAGGTGGATTTGACTTTGTTACCTTGAAGCTAAAGGAGGGGAATGATTCTGCTTTCATAGAAGCACAAGCACTCACTACCTGGAAGGGGATTGGATCATTGAAGCCTCTATTAAGGCCACCACAGTGTTCTCAGGATAAATGGACCTTTGACTGCTGATGAGAGGAAACTAATCAAAAGTACGCTGTGCATCCGCCCACAGCTCCAGAGGTCCCTCTGAGGTCACAGGTCACATGGCAGCACAGAAGGAAAGAGAACCAATCCTTCTCTTTTCTGCTCTCGTCTCGTGACATTTGGGAAAATGTGTCAAATGTTCTAGAGTCCAAATGTCTGAAGGCCGTAAAGTCACACGAGTCATTTTCTTTAGACCAACATTATATCTTCTCATCTTGGACCTTTGAGCTCTTTGGTCTACAGCTTGATTTAGGATGGAAGTGTGACAAACAAAGAGACGTCTCTATTCTTATTTATTGATCCATGAACAACACGTGTTCACTCCTCCATGACATCAACATACATGATGTTTACAACTAAGCATGAATATCAAATGAAGGAAACACAAGCATTCAATGCATCTGTCCCAGAAACAACAACAGTTCAATATGATTCAATCTGTGGTTTGAATCAGTGGTTCTCAACTGGTGGGTCGCGGACCCCTTTTTAATGGCCTGGGAATTGGCGTTTTCCCCTTTGCCTGGGAAAATAAAAATTATAATTAAAAAGAAAATTGGGGAGACTTTGGGTTTTTGGGTTAATTAAACCTCCTACTTAGTTTTCTAATTAAACATGGCGAAACGGAAGTACGACACCGACTACGTTAGATGTGGGTTTTCTTATATTGAGGACAAAAGAGGGCAAAAACCTCAGCGCGTTTTGTGCAGCGAGGTTCTGGCACAAGAAGCATGAAGCCGTCCAAACTGAAGCGGCATTTGGAAAGTAAGCGCTCTTCTCACAAAGAGACCTGTGGAGCCCTTTAAACGGATTAAATCTGTCTCTGCAGCGGAAGGGGAACAACATTCATCAACAGCAGGACAAAATCAATGCTTCCAGAAAAAAGATCTCTGTGTGGGCAAGTCATGCTTCCAGAAGCCGACTCGACGTGTTCCCCAATGCCTGTCATGAGGGACAGCAGCTGGACACGGCAGACAAGAACGTACTGGAGGAACAATCAAACTGGAGCCGTTTAACGAATACTTTCCCCAGAAACAGAGGGACGACCACTGGATACGTGACCCGCTTGGAATCCACATAGAAAGTGTCACGTTGCCAAGCAACGGAGAGTCAGCTGATGGTCATGTGACCGTACGCGGAGGTGAGCCCCTCCCAGTTGTGGTGCAGCAGCGTGATCAGCGAGTGTCCTTCCCTCGCCACTCGAGCAGTCAAAGTGCTGCTACCCTTCAGCACTGCCTGTCTCTGTGAGTGCGTCTCAGCTCTGGTTCAGCTGGAGACTAAACACAGGAAGAGACTGGACATCGAGCTTGACCTCAGACTGGCCTTGTCCACTAGAACTCCAAACTTGGAGACTCTTGCCAAGAGCAAAAAACATGCCCAGTTCTCCCAGTAGAAATTCCTCCAGACTCAAGTCAGTTTTCACCTCAGGTTGAAGTGAGTGCTGCTTAATTTCTGTAAAGCACAAAGTTTTTCAGGATTTACCTCCTGATGAGGTAATCACAAGAAACGCTCATTTTCTATATCCGAATCCTTTTGAATAAACTTTCTATTTAATTTATTTTGCATTAGTGCAAAAGCTCCTCAAGACACAGTGTTTGTCGTATCTGTTAAAGTCATTTGAGTCTTTTTTGTTTGAAATGGCTGAAGATTCTTAATTGTTGTATGTTGTAATACCTCGTGTCCTTAAGATGCACTTTGGGGTTTTAGCTCATTTAGTGTAAAGGGAATAGTTCCCTCTCTAGCGTCGCTACCAGCTGGCTGTTATCTCATTAAACTTGTTTTTGTGTGGTCATACGTGTTCTGTCTCCACACGCTCTCAGGTTCAAACTGCACCATATTTTCATTTAATACATGTGAGAAGTGAAGGATGTCCCTCGATTTGGGTCGGTTGTCATTGAGGGGTGATGGTGGGTCCCGGAGCCACCAGACCAGCTGAGAACCACTGCTTTAAATAGTCGTATTCTGCCCCCTAGTGGTGGAGATGTGAACACGTTTACTCTCCTTAAAGTGTCTCTGAGCACTGAAGCAACACAACAATACTGGAAATAAATATCAGAGCCAACAGCAACGAGTCTGCCACCACAAACTGTGTTATTACCTACAGTAATAAATGTGTTGTTACTATATTAATAACTATATTGCATCAAACAGCGCACAGATGAATGAGTATCTGTGTACATGGATGAATGTAAATGTGTCTGCGTGTAGTCAACTGCTGTTGTTAACACACGATGACGTTTCATATTCATTCTTCTAATGTTACTCTGCTATATTATAGATATTGTTGCGTCACAGACGGATTTCTATCCTACAAACGTTCTATTGCGTTTTACTGTTAAAATGTGCGCACTTCCGGTTTAGCGGCTGCGCTTCGGTTTCTTTTAAAAGGAACAAACAAAAAGGGATTTACAGAAAAACAGATCGGTCGTTTTTTCGTGTTTGGATTTGGACAGAAAAGGACATTTACTCTTTTGGTTTAAAGCGAAAAAACTCAAATAAAACGGTGTTATTTCCGTCTTTTCGTTTTATTTCCGTATTTTTCGTCTAAACGGTGAAGGAACTTTGCAAAGGTTGACGGCCCGTTAACACACAAACACACAGTAAACACACGCTGTGTGTCACGGGACATACTCACACGATGTGACACTTTAAGACGTTAAAGTGAAGCTTGGTGACTTTCTACGCGTCTCCTCACGTCTTCTTCTTCTTCTTCTTCTTCTTCTTCTTCGTCTTCTTCCGGTTTGTGCTGGCGGGTCGCAACCAGCGTCACGTGACCAGGTGCATCGCGCCACCTGCTGGACCGGAGTGTGCAGGTTCAGGGTTTATTGCTCAGCCTGCCGCTGTTACCTGGATCCTACGACCTGGTCCCGTCTCTTCTATGAGACGCATCAGGGGTCTAAAGCAGTCGGGCCCACCCTGCTCCACTGACACGACTCCCTCCACACTCCACTTCCGTCCCCGGTGGACAATGTGAGCCTCCAATCGGTTTCTTTCGTTATTGTATTTTGACCCTTCGTAACGACGCGCTCCACATCTTCAGTTTCGTTGCCATTACGAACAGAGTTGAGTTCAGACCTGTGTGACTGAGTCGTGATATGATGACCTCCTCTCTCCGCGTACAGCAGGGATCCAATATCTCTTCCAGCATCCATAAACATGTCATTAATCATGATATTATAGTAATATTACAATTACGTTTGTCCTCTGAATAATAAACGTGTCTGTCCTCATCCCTTCATAATGAGAGTCTCTGTCCTCTCCACCAGACCTCCTTGTAGAAACATCTCGTTTTAGCAGCTCCGTTCACCGGAACATGGAGGAGAAACACACAGAAACGGAAGCGAAAAGACTCCGAAGGCTCGTGTTGCTGTAAACGTCTTCCGGATGTAAGTTAGTTCAACGTGAGAGCCGATAAACCGCTACGGTCTCCTGATGAGACAACATGTCCAAAGGGCTCAGAGTGGGATTGTTATCAGACACGTTGGTTCTTCAGGTGATTCCGTGTTGCCGAATAACAGATGAGCTCCGCGTGGTTCACAAAGGCTCTTCTACTTGATGTTAGTGGTGATGTTTGGGCCGGTTAGGCAGCAGCGTTTGTTTAATTCAACCCTTTCTGAACAGAGTTCTGCAGCACACGTCACCGTCAGGCTGAGCGCTTATAAGCAGCTGCTTGGTTTGCCCACGTGGGGGCGCTGTGGCCCACAGAGTCACCGGTTAGTTCTGTGACGTCACATAAGTGCGTTTTAAGTGTTTAAAAGACACTAGAACACAACACACTGAACTAAACCAGAGACGTGTGTGGGACAACGTCCTGTAAGAGGACAACGAGGGAACTCGTGTTGATGTCCAGCAAGGGGACGTTGTCCCTCCAGATGTTAGTCCATCGTGTTCAGAGGCGCTGACGTTCTCAGTGAACTACAAGCAGGAAGTGAACTAATCCCACATGTGCTGCTGCTCGATGACTGAACCCGTTGTTGTGAACAAGAAGAGGCTCTTTAGTCACCAAAGAACAACAGTTACTTCATTATCGTGGCTCCACTGACCTGTGATTGACAGGTGACATCACGTCACTACCTGAGTTAAGACAATGACGTCACTACAAGGCTCACCGCTACTTGAGCTTCTCTGCATGGCCTCAGCGCGCTGCATCGTGCCGCCTTCATTCACGTGTCATTCAACATGATTGACAGCTGTATGAACAGCAGCTGAGGGGCGCGGAGACGTTCCTGCAGCAGGAAGAACGGAGAGAACTCAGAGCACCAGTAAAGGTCTTCAGGGAGCCCCGGTGGTGGAGCTCAGTGGTTCCATTAGCGCCTCGGTCCAGGGGAAGCTTCAGGAGAACGGCTGGTCATGGACGGGTAATAAGCAGCAACAGAAACATACGAGAAGACTGTCCACAGCTGCATCATGAGGGACCTCTGTCCTCGTGTCCCCTGTTGACTGGACGACACGTGGAAGCAGCTGAAGGTCCTGATCTCCACGCTGCTCGTATTAACCTCCCAACGTGGGGCCCTTTCTCAACGATGGGACGCAGAGGACGGACTTGCGTTCTGGGGAGAACAGACTCGGGGGTCCTGACTCACGGGGACAACAGAGGACGCTCGTTTCATGGGACAGCAGCTGCCTCGATGACGTCAGCTGCTCTGAAACATTTGAATACGCTTCTTGACTGTCGGGTGTTTAACTATCGCGCTTTTGTTTGCTTCTCATTTCAAATAGAAACGCTGTGTGTGACGGAGCAGCAGAGGAAACTAATTCACAGTAAATATAAATATCAGACATGAAAGTGTCTCAATGGAGCAGATCAGAGTTGTTGGAGCCTCGAGGGGCGAAGAGCAAAGAGGAAAAGGGCGGCGTTTACCCTGAACACCCGTCCACAGCAGCACAGAGAGAACGGCCCCCCCTCACCCACTGAGGGACACCGTGCACATCAGGAGCCCAACGACACGACCAACGTCCAACAAACAGGCGTTTAAAAAGGGCGGCAGTGCTACTTTCTGCACGGACGCTTCAGCTTCACCATTGGTGAGATGCTCTGTGTTTCAGTGTGTGTGTGTTACTCAGCTTCATTGTGTTCTATTTGTAGCCGTTTACCTGCTTCATCTTCCTCCGTCTGGATGTAGCGTGTCCTTCAAGACAAACACACAAAGTGAAACTATGTCTTTGTGATGACGGCTTTAAAGCAACATTTAGTGACTTCAATGAAACGTCTCACTGTCTCTTGACTGTAGAACACGAGACATAATCTACACGTCCACAAGGAGACACGTCCTGGCTCGACTGCTTTCTGTCCCAACATGTTTTACTGCTCATCAGTAGCTGAAACATGCCTCTGAAACAGCTCATAGGACGTTTAGATCAGACGGTTTGATTGTCAACGTGTCACTGGCAGTGATTGACAGCTGTGTTGGAGACTCCAGGCTCTGATTGGTGGCTTTCCTTTGGGCGCAGTGAAACGCGCCAAAGGCCATTAGGAGCACTAAGCGCAGGCCGAGCATCCTGATCACCATCACTTTTGCCTTGTTGACAAGTCGTCTTTTCCTCCTGCAACCAGCTGACAGCAGCTCCAAGAGGAAACGCTTCCCCACTTTGTGTCTCCTTGTTTGTCCCCGATGGCACGGCCGCAGTAGGAACTGCTCCAGGAGACATCGGGATGGACTGAAGTCCACAGCCGGCCTCATAACAGCCGACGTAGCCCGGCCCACTGTGAAGAGGGCGTAGTTACTGTCTGATGGAGTCCATGTGATGAGTACGGAGAACAGCACACAGCGTGGTGTTTACAGGCTGCTGTCTCCATGGCAACCAGGAGACTGGGAGGTGACGTCATGTCGACTGGTGTGTCGTCAGTTGTTGGGCAGCGGAGCTCAGGGAGTCATTGTCACTAATGAAGAGGCTGCTTCTTGATGTCCTCCTTCACTTCCTGATTCCAGCTGCACCCCCATGACGCACACACACACACACACACACACACACACACACACACACACTCTGATCCTCTGACCAGTGGCTCTGGGTTGGGAAGGTCAGGTGTTATGTTTCCTTTTACTGATTCTATTCTTGTTCTTATCACCTGGTTGGAAACACGTTTCACACACAAGCAAGTTTACTTCCACGAGCGGCTGAACAACACAAACAAAACGTGGGGCTGCAGGTTGGCGTCTGTGACCAAACACAGGTTGGGTACAAGTATCCTGGGAATGAACGAGGTCACTAAAGTGGACGTGACTTTAGAGACGAATGTCCCCACACTGTACCAGGTGGACCAGGAGAGTAAGCACAGTGTGTGTCCCCAGCACCGCGCTGTCATTGGACAATAGAAGTCATGCTTATTGGACCCAAATGACCAGTAAGAATGTCAAAGGACAGAAATTCTCCTTCTTTTGTCCAGTTGCCAACGAGGCGGCGCCGAGCTCCCGCTTTCCACCGGCCCACTTGGCACGTGAGTTCATCCAACTTGTGTTTCAAACAGCGACCTCTGTAATGCGGGTAAATACCGTGTGACGGGGGCTTCTGTCCACACGTGAGGGGCACATGCACATGTGACCCGCCATGAATACGTCCCCTGCAGAAGGGGACACTGAGCCGGCTGTCAGTCCAAACAGTCGCACAACTGGAGGCAACAACAAGTCGGCCAGAAAACTCTACTGATTCTGTTCAGACTTCATTCTTTAACTATCCCCACTTTCTTTGTGCAGCATCAGGATTTGCTCCTCTGACGTGTGTGTTTTCCAGCAGTGGGTCTAAGCCTCCTTTGTAGTTGACACATCTTTTTCCTTCAACTGTGTTCACTCCTCCGTGTCCATTCAAACACGTCCTCGTCTCTCCGTCTTACGGCCGACTGCGTCAATCACTTTGGTCCCTGATGGATTAAAACATGGACGCTGCACACGTGGAAATGCTAGCAGGCGCTTTTGTGTCCATCGTTCAGGCTCACGGTCCCAGAATGCACTGCGCACTGCCGTCCCAGCGGCTGTTGGCATCACTGAATACAAAGGAGTTCAGAATGAAGAGATCCTGAAGGATGAGCTGCCGGTCCTTGGTGCCCCGGACACCATGGAGAAGACTGCCAGCAGGTCACACACACACACACACACACACACACACACACACACACACACACACACACACACAGCGGCCTTTGCTTCATGTAAATGTATCATTCACATGCCAAATGAAGCTGTGATGAAGGGAAACGTGGAAGAGGAGCTTTGCTTGCTGCCTTTGCTAAACAGATGGTGTCCTTTACTTTAAGTTTTACTCGCCACACATAGAACAGGCTTTACACTTCCTTTCATGGCGTTCTAGCCAATTGTTTAGAAGGTGCTTTGAGACGGGACTTCAACCCACAATCTACGTCCACTGAGTGAGACAGAACCCAGTTAGAAAAGAGCGCTGCAGCTTTCTTTGCAGTGACATTAACAGTGAAACTGCTGATTTGACTTTGACATTACCAACTGCACTGCCATGTAATATGGGCGCACGTATTATACAGCCCAGATTGTGCTAATCACTCCCAAACCATCTGTGGGAGATATATTCTATCTATAGATTGTACAGCTCCCCAATCCAGCGTTTGGGACGGTCTGAATGGAGGGCCGATGCTGCTGGGCCTCTATGTGTTGCAGGTTGTCTTGTGAAGCAGCTGGAAAGGGGGGAGGCATCTGTGGTGGAGCTGAAGAGAAACCTGGACTACGCCGCCTCAGTCCTAGAAGCTCTGTGCATTGAGGAAGCCAGGCGAGAGATTTCACTTCTGCTTTTCTCAAATAATCCATGAACATGAAGAAAAAGGGATTTTAAAAGGATTTTCTTGAATTCTTTCACGATCGGCAGCTAAATAGACCTTTGAGCAGAGGTGGAGGAGCACGTAGAGAAATGGCCAAACGCAAACGTTTGTCTTAAAAAACCAACCTGTGGAGCAGAGGAGTCCACAAAAGGTACAACAATCCAAAGAATCCAAGGGGAGACATTGAAGTGTAAAAGCAGAAAGCAGGTGAGGTTCAGGTTAACACATCGTCCTCATGCACGCAGGACTTTATGGACACAAAGGGTTTCTTCCCGTCGGCAGTCGCTCATCAACAGAGCGCGGCTCCCCCAGCGTTTTAATGGCACACGGTACTGGGCCATTCCAGTAGCACGGTGGCTTCCTCACTCATTCATAAATCACAACGGGATCATTTACACACAAGCTACGTCGTCTTAAGCATTTTGAAGCTAAAGTAAAGCACTCTAAATATCTTAAGACTATATTAACTGCAATACCCCGTAAATTGGTGAAAGGCAATTAAATATTGTATGTTAGTAAGTAAGATCGTTCATGGATGATAAATAAATTACAATTACATTATCATTCATTCATATTATTTTACTACTAATTAGTATTTAAATGATTCCATTAAGTCTATGTGTATGTTAGTAATATATTTAATTTAATGAGTAACTCGTGGCTCAATACGGTTTCCAAGTTTCTAACCCAGAGTTGTTTAAATTCTTGCTGCACAATGTTGCGAGCCTTATTCCTTATAGGACAGTGGGACCCTGCACATGAATACAGGAGACCAGCCGGCAGTTACTAGTTAGTTACACAAACGATGGCTGACCTGAAGGTAAACCAGTAGTCAACTCTCGTCTTGTGGAAGTTGTAACAAAATGACGGCAGGACGTTTCAGTTAAATGTGAATGTGTCTGAACGCTGGTAAATACGCGTCACATCAGCCACGTGGACGTGTGACACAATCGGTTGGGAAAATCTGACAAGCCGCGTTCTACACAATAATTGAATTGTGTGCTCATCGAGTTGTGAATAAGACAATCCTTCAATTTGTTGATGAAGATCATCAATCAGCAGCTTTGGCGAGAAGGTGTGATCTTTTTTCTGGCTTTTAGTCTGATGCGTGTCTCCTTGCAGGCGGCTGGTGGATCCAGAGGACCAGCTGGGTGACATCCGGTCGGACTCGGTGCCGTCAGAGGTTCGGGACTGGCTGGCTTCCACTTTCACCCGGCAGACGGTTGTGATGCTGCGCCGTAACGAGGACAAGCCACGCTTCCGCAGCATCGTTCATGCAGTGCAGGCCGGCATCTTTGTGGAGAGGTTTGGCTTGTTTGGTGTATTTGATGCAACAGTCATGTGGAATATTAGGCCCTTCATAGTTGTTTAGTCATGATGTGTGATGTTTGTTTCAAGGTTTTCCCATTTAACATGAATAATATAACACAGATAACATAAAGGGTTCATTGGTAATAATAATAAAACTCTGCATTATCCTCGTAGTTGAATAGGGTCCAAACATGGTGGACTCCACTGGGTGATTGTTTGCTGTTGATGGTCAAAGCCAGCAGGGATACGTGTTACTTGTACGTGGTGCAACTAAGCCAATCAAATGTCCTCTTAGCTCAAACTAACCCGCTGACTGAAACCATGCTAGCTGATCCAGCTTAATGTCATCAACTGGAACCAGACGTCAGTCATCAGGATAATTGTGTGTCCGCGTCCTACTTCAAAAGGGGGAAGAGTCGATCAAATCAACTCAAAGGAAGAGGCTCTTTTTTCTCCGCTGACGAGCAGGAGGGGATCATGAACGCACCATATAGAACCAGGAGTTTGAATATGTGTGTGTGAATCAGCATGTATGTGTGTATTCCCTCTATTCTTATCATGAGTCCACCTTAATCATTTTCTATGAAGATGATAACGGGATGAATGATGACTGACAGGTAGATAATAATGATGCAATAGCAAAGTTAGTGTTGTCTCTGACTGTAAATGGATGAAAGGCTGCATGACAAACTGGAGCTTTAAGTGACTTTGGTGACTTTTATTGATGTAGGTTGTTACAGCAAAGAAAGAACAACTGAAGAAAGAGTTCAGTCAATCAGTAAAGTAAAGACAAAACATAGATTTACATCATGGTTAAAACCTAAATGAGACTCCTTCTCAGGTAACCAAGGCCGCAATAAACAGAGGCCCACGGGGCCTTTTTCAAGCCCCTCCCCCAAACACAAGCACCACCCAACTTAATTTGCGTTGAAATAATGCATCAACAATCCCTCATGACGGCTGTCTAGGGACTATAGCAGCACCACATGTACAATGCAGACACTGTGTTGTTAAAAGGTACAAGCCCCGCCTCCACGTGCCTGTGGGTCACTACGGGGGTCAGAAAGCTGCATGGGGGCAAGGCCGGGGCTGGATGGGACTCGCCGTGAGTTGCTGAAGGGGATATCACACTTTCACCTTTCTGGGGAAAGACTATGCTGGGGAGGCAGTGACTCATATCACAGCATATGGAACCTTGGACTCAAGCAGAGTAGTGCTCATTCCGTCCCGGTCTTGGACCAGTGGACCAGCTCTTTACCCTCCCGAGACTACTGGGGGGGTCCTGGCAGTTTGCCCAACCAGTCTACATGTGCTTTGTGGACGGAGAAGGCTTTTGACTCTCCAGTTGGTGACTTTCATGGACAGGATGTCTAGGCCCACCCGGGGGTGGAGGACCTCGGGTCGGGGGTCTCCATCTCCTCTCTGCTGGTGCTGATGTGATGTTGTCCTGTTGGCCTCCTCGCACAGTGACCTCCAGCACTCAGTGAGGCACTTTGCACCAGATCCTCTTGGTGAAGAGCTCTATTTGCTTTCATTTGAGTTGAGGTGCTACTGGAAAACAACCGAGGTGTTTCAGACACACTGACAACTGGCAAAGAGACTCTGTACTGGTTCACTTCCAGCAGGAGAACCGCACAACGTTAAGCAGGACGGGTTTTTAATCTTCATCTCCCGATTGACACGTTCCTCCTCGTCTGTCTGCCTCTCTCCTTCAGCACTGGCTCAGTGAGTTGGAGATCTTTGCCCTCATTTTTGCAGCTGCCATTCATGACTACGAGCACACAGGGACCACCAATAGCTTCCATATTCAGACAAGGTAAGTCCCACGTAGCATCGTTTGTAGCATTTCAATCCCTGCAGTCTCTGAGGACAGTGGACAACACTGGAGCATGAAGAGATATCTAACAGGTGACCTAATAAAAAGCCTACTATGAATGATAGCAGCTTTACCTCATACATTGTTGGCATTATCACAATGACGGTGAGGGTGATCATTCCTGAAGTAGCCGTGTCGCATTTGCAGGTCAGACACCGCCATGTTGTACAATGACCGAGCTGTTCTGGAGAACTACCACGTCAGTGCTGCATATCGCCTTCTACAGCACAGTGATGACATGAACATTCTGTCTAATCTCTCCAAAGACGAGTGGAGGTAAGAGAAGAGCGCTGCAGCTGAAGGGACGTCCTTTTTTACCGCTGTTTCCATTCAATGACTTCAAATAATAATTCACTGTACAATACAACCCCCAGATTACAGTGCAAGTCATTGCTTCTAAAATACTGCCTCCTACTGGTGCTTAGAGGGAGCTACAGCTGATGATACCAGGGGGTAACACATCACCTTATTTTACAGTCAAGCAGAATCATATGATTCTCATTTTAGGGACAAGTTGAGTAGTTTGGGGCAGAGTTGCATCAATCTGGCACTGCATTGCTGCAGAAATATAGAAGTGACAGCAACAGGATGAAAGCATCTCAGTCTCCTCTGATTAAACTTTCCCCAAGCTTCATCTAAGATTCCTTCTGTAGGGAGCATGAATGTTTTACTGCCTGCCCTCTTTCAGAGAGCTTCGGGCTCTGGTGGTGGAGATGGTGTTGGCCACAGACATGTCCTGCCACTTCCAGCAGATCAACGGGATGAAAAGCCACCTGCAGCAACATGAGGCGTGAGTGTTTCACGTCTGGGTCCGTCCCGCCTCATGCTGCCAGTCACTCCAGTCCTTCACAATGCTGAAACTATCAAACCATGATTGTTTCTGCTTTACAACCCTTCACGCGCCGCGTCCACTAACTGGACTGGACTTGCAGGCCCGACAAAGCAAAGGCCTCGTCCCTGCTACTGCACACTGCTGACATCAGCCACCCTGCCAAACGCTGGGACCTCCATCATCGCTGGACCACATCCCTTCTGGAGGAGTTCTTTAGACAGGTGACCACTTTGAATCAATGAGCGGCCTTTTCATTTATGCAGTACTCCACATGGCTCTGCACTAGTGACGAATAAGAAGAAGACAAAGTTTGTTTTCAGAGGTAAAATAAGCAGATGAGTACTCTGGGTGTAACATCAGATAAACCAGCGCTGCCGCTCGCAGCTCACCGCCTGCTAACAATAGTTGATTGTATACATTCATTAGAATAAGGTTTAGTCTTTGTACATGTGAATTAGTAATGAGGTAGTAGAAGACGCTCAGCACCTTCTGGTGGACTTGTCCTCCAGTAGCAGGCAGTCAGTGGTTGTTCATGTGAGACAATGACTTAGGAGGAAGGCGTGTAGGGAGGGGAGGAGATGAACTGTGGCTGAAAACATGTCGACAGTCCGAATCCACTCAGCGAGGAAACATTACAACAACAGGATGATTGTACATGTAGTCTGAAGTGCTGAAGCAGCCATGTGATTGTCTGATTGTTTCCACCTGTGTCCAATGACCTGCACCTGCCTAGTGTATTTAAGCCATGTGTGTCACTTGTCGCGTCATTGTTGAATGTCCGGAAGTCCATGTCTGAGTTTCCCTGGTTCCTGTCGCCGTTTTTGCCCCTTTTTTGCTTTTGGATTTTTTTGACCAATAATGTCTCTTTGTTTTTTGAAACTCTGCGTTTGAGTCCTGCCTTTCCCGCCATCCTGACAGAATGACGCGACCTTTCAAGGACTCAGCAGAGTTTTTTCCCCAGAACCAGTTGTGGGGAACTCGTGGGAGAACGCCAGCTGGCTTCCTGGCAGACGCAGTCGGCTCTCCTAGCGTCCTGGGAAGGTGTTCGGGTCGCCATTCTCGCCGCCCGTCATGACAAGCTTAGCCTAACCAGAAATGACTTTGACATTAATGGCCAACAGTACCTACAGATTAGTGGAGCAGCCATGGCAAGAAATTTGCCCCGGCCTATGCAGATATTTACATGGCCACTTGGGAAGAATCCATTCTCCCTTTGTGCGCCAAACGTCCCAGTCATTACTACAGCTATTTGGATGAAGTCTGGGTCTGGCCTCACTCAGGAAAGGAGTTTGACTTCTTCCTCCAGACCTTCAATTCACACCACCGGTCATTAAACTTACAGCTGTCACCAACTAATGGGAGCTTTTTGGACTTTTTCACTTCAAGGGCCTCAACTTCTCATTGTCTCCCTTTTAAATTAAAGTTTTTTGTTTTTTTTAAACCAACAGATTCACACTTATTGCTATATCGCACCGGTAACCATCACCCTCACGACTTCATTCTGAAGTCCCAATTATTGAGGTTTGAACGGATCTGCTCACGGGCGCAGGACTGAGGCCCGGCCACACAGATCTTATTCAAGGCCTGAGGAGAGAGGGGCTACCCCCGATCCCTTCTTAGAAAAGTTAGAAAGGAGGTTTATGCGATATCTCCGCCTTTGAACCGCCGCTCTCCCAGGGGGGCAGGACAACACTTTGATCCGCTTCATTAAAACTTACAGCCACTTTTCAGCATGGGCGACCGGGAACACCAGAAGGAGCTTTGACCGGCTCTTGGGTCCCACATCACTGTTTCCGTTGTTGGACATTGTCTCGGCCCACGGAAGAAACCCAAACTGGATGCAGGATGCATTGGTACACCTCTTCCAGAACCGCAAGTCACCACCAGGAACCCATTGATCAAAATCCCAAAGGACATCATGTTGCGACACAAAAACTGGTTTTAACAGATCGGTTGTACCGGTGTGGTGACAGATGGCTGTCACCACACCGGTACAAGTCCTCAACTCCTGGTGTCACACTTCACGAGGCATGGGGTGCACAAACTATTCCTCCAGGGCCCGGCAAACCGACCCAACTAGTCCACATCTGAAAGAAGGATGGAACGTCAGCGGATAGCTTACCTGCTTTCGGTCCACTCACATGGCCTAAATCTGGGGGTCTTCTAAAGACGCTCGGGAACACGTTGAGCCTCTGGGGGCGCGAGTTATCACCCAAAACATAATTACCATGGAAATTGTTAAATTACTATTGATTAGATTGAACAGGATTTGTTCAGTAGCGGCGGATGTCGAGTTGGCCACAAGGATCCTCTTCCGGGTAAATGTTGTGTCCTCAATGAGTCTACAGCATTAAGTATGCAGAACTGGATCGAAAGAGACAGAATGTACAGAATAGAAAAATGAAACGTAATGACAAGAATACAAACAAAAATGCATCAAAATTAGGAGAGCTACCAGAATGCATGTGCCCTGCCTTTGCAGTAGAATATAACTTCCATTTCTCTGTCCCAGCAGGGCCTCAGCCTGACCGCCCTCTGATGCATTACACCAAGAGACCCAGCTACTCCCGGATGGTCAGGTCAAAGGTCAATGAGATGCGGCCCATTGATGCCAGGGGGAAAGCTAGGAGACTGCAGCGCATCACTCTGCGTCGCCGGAAATGAGCCCATGGTATAAAGTCCTCAATCCAACGGGTCTCCTTCATTTCAAACACGTATCCCTAACTGTTTCTGCATCACCCACTTTGTTCTGCTGACGTCCCTCTCCTTTTTTCCCTTTTGGGGACCTGCTGCTCTTAAATGACTTCTCACATCATTTCCTTATGTGTTTTTGGTTTTATTATTTAAATGTACGTTGATGAAATTAACGTATAATACTGTACATGTTATTCTGTATATAGTAGGCTTTCCTATTGTTTTTCCTATTCAGTAATATTCTCATTTTGTGTCACTGCTGAATCTTCTCTCCTGATATTGTCTGAAATCATCTTTAACTCATTACAATGTTAACATTGAGTATTTTGTGGTTATATGATAATCAAATGTTTACATCTGATCTCCATCAGTTTACTGTAAAGATCCTGTAGTTGTACACAATGTGTCAGAAAACAGCTGGCTCTGCTAATTGTATTTAAAAACTGTGATGTGATTTATGATGTAGAGAGAGAATGTAGAATAGGAGATGATAACAAGAACTGTGCCAGTGGGCCTCCAGCAAAGTGCCTGTGACAGAGCCAGTGATGAGGTGGCGTGACAGGAAATCAGCTACGCTCATCAACGGCCTCACATGTGGATATCAGGACAGCATGAAGCCTGTAGAGCTAAACACACATATCTACCCACTACAGCTGTGGTCAAACGTTTACATACACTTGTAAAGAACATGATGTCATGGCTCTCCTTGAGTTTCCCCTTATTCCTACAAGTCTGATTTTCCTCTGATAGAAGAATCTGTTCCAATCACTCTGTCACAACAACATTCATGAGGTTTGGTTCTTTTAGGACTTAATTATGGGTTAACAGAGAACATGACAGAATCCGCTGGGTCATAAATATACATACAGCAGTGATAATATTTGTCCTTTGGCCATTTTCACTTCTATTAGGCGCTTTTGGTGGCCGTCCACAAGCTTCTCGTTGAATCTTTGACCGCTCCTCTGGACAACAGAATTGGTGCTGTTCAGTTAAATGTGATGGCTCTCTGACATGGACTTGTTTCTTCAGCATTGTTCACATCCACCAGCACCAGATCCATTGGCAGCATGATACTACCACCACCGTGCTTGGCGGTAGACATGGGGGGTATTCCAGAAAGGAGGTTCAACAAACTCTGAGTCCATCCCTGAACTCCGAGTTGACTTACTCTGAGTATCCGCTTCCAGAACAGCTGATCTGCGTTAGTTCATTCATTTTTTGGTTTCGTCTGACCACAGAACTTTCCTCCAGAAGGTCTCATCTTGGTCCACGTGATCAGCAGCAAACTTCAGTCGAGCCTTAAGGTGGCGCTTTTGGAGCAAGAGCTTCCTTCCTGCACGGCAGCCTCTCCGTCCATGGAGATGCCAAACACGACTGTGGACATGGACACTGTGTTCCAGCAGCTTCTACTTCTTGGCAGATCTGCATTTTGGTGGTTCTCTGTTGACTCTTCCCCCTCCTGACCAATGTTCTCTCAGCAGCAGGTGATAGCTTGTGTTTTCTTCCTGATGGTGACAAAACAGCGTCGTGCACTTTATACTTACAAACTACTGTTTGCACTGTTGCTCTTGGGACCTGCAGCTGCTTTGAAATGGCTCCAAGTCACTTTCCAGACTTGTTCAAGTCGATGATTCGCTTTGTCAGATCCATGCTGAGCTCCTTTGACTTTCCCATTGTAGCGTTTGTGGGCGTTTGTATCCAATGAGCTCTATTTAAATGCCTCAGAGTCACCAGCTGTAGTCACTCATAAGCACTCACAAGAGGTTAAGAGGCCATGAAGCTCATTGCATTGACACAACGTTCTAAGGCACCAAAACTGCTAATTCATGTTGCTGTATGTATATTTTACACCCAGCAGATTTGATCACTTTTATTTATATATATATTTCTGTCCAACACACACTTTCAATACTCCACTTTGTGAGGAGATAAACTGCAGCCTGTTATCAAATGTGTGCTTGTGCTTTGTGTGTTTTTGTTGGTGACTTAAGTGTGATATTTGGTGCAGAATGAAAGCTTCAAGTTGCACCTGAAGTAGCGAGCTCAGTAGTTTGTGTTGTTGTGAGACGGCTCTGCGTGAAGGTTAATAAGGTTAATAAAGCAACTTATTCATTACTCATTTCTTTATTTACTCACTTCCTTCTTCAACATGCTGCACCACCAATGTTTCCTCTGTGCTATTGACACAGCAACAGGGCTGGAGAATAAATACAGATATTATGGAGGAAATAGTACAAAAGTCAATAGTACAGCATCTTTAAAAAGGATCAGAGTATTTCATGTCAAAAGAAATAATACAGCGTGTTGAAAGCATCTTTATTTGATGGCCTGTTTAAACATGTACAGTTGTTTCCAATAAAAGTCATTTATTAACATTAGAGCCAAACAATTCTATTTCTGTTAAAGTAACACATGGAGTAAATGTTGTAAATGACATTATAGGGAATAAAAACACAAGTAACGCATATTCAATATTTCCTTGAGAGGTTTGCTGAACCATTAAAAAGCTTCTTGTTCAAAACAAACCTGATTATGTGAAATTAGATTTGATTTCACTCAACAGATTTAGAAAGATTTGAAGTTAAAATGGGCTCAAAAAGAATTACACATTCATATTTTCCTTCTTCACCTTGTTTTTATTATTGCTGATGAAGCGCACACACACATAAGGACACATGTGTCTCATATGGGGGGACAGATGAAAGAGCGTCTTATAAAATGTCTTCTTGAACACATAAAGATGAAGATTAAAGCCTAATTAGGAGCCAATATCTAAATGATCATCTATTGATTGAAGGAGCACAGCAGCATTAAGCTGAGCTCTTTCACACTTCCATCTGAGTCCCAGAGAGCTGTGGACCCCCCAGAGTCCAGACCAGCTCAGGTACCCCTCACCTGCTCCACCTGCATCTACACCCACATGAACCACCATCAGCTGTACAGACTGAACTATGTGGTGAGCAGAGAGGAAGGTTCTCCACCAGGAGGAGACTCTCCCTCCTGAAGAGGACACAGAGACACTGAGGAACCATAAGACCAGAACCTGAACCCAGGATAAAGAGGTTCAGTGAATGTGGTGCTGAAGGTGTGGAGGTGGATCAGTGTGTCAGAGGAGACTCTGTAGAAGGACAGAGAGCCAGCAGGACAGTCCACATACACTGCTACTCTACCAGAGGAGGAGGAGGAGGAGGTGATGCGTGTTACTGTCTTATTGTGACAGACATGGTAAACTCCACCAGAGCAGTCTAGACTCCAGGACTGATCATTGGATCCAAACAAACAGTCTTCACTGTCTCCTTTCCTCCTGATTCCTCTGTAACTCACTGATACATCAACTCCTCCTCTCCACTCGACCTCCCAGTAACAGCGACCAGTCAGACCAGTTCTACACAGCAGCTGATGATAGTAGTCAAATCTGTCTGGATGATCAGGATATGACTGATCCTCCTCCACACGTGTCACCTTCCTGTTGTTGTCAGACAGTTTGAGGTGTTTGTTTACTGTGTTTGTGTCGATTGTGAGTTCACAGGAATCTGATGAGAGAACAAGACACAATACAGCTGCAGTTATTAATCATGTGTTCATCTACTGACACGTTGATGATGACGTCACAGAGGTGAATGAGTGATGTCACAGTGTGAAGATGGTTGAATCTTCATGAATCAAAGCTCACTTACACTTCCTCAGACCTGGTCTCAACCATCGGACTCCATCAGGCTCCACCCTGAAAGGAGGAGGGGGGTCAGAGCAGCATGGAGACATGGACATTACATCACTCTCACACACAGCTTTGTCCTTCATGTCCACATGGAGCACCTCTTCTTCTACCACTACTTACAGACGACCACAGACTGTCAGTCAGGCGTCACACAGCGACGAGGTGCTGGAATATATTCATGAAGAAGATGAATGGATAACAAATAAGAAATGGACCTGTCACTGTACTTTCACCAGATGTGAATTCAAACGGGAGAAATGACGTCATGCTACAGATCAAGCTTCATGGGACGTGTGCAAAGGAACATTCACATTAAACTGTTTCATAAAGATAAAGCAGATACAGACCATTCAGTATTCACACAATGTGCATGTTTCCATGTTGTCCCCATTTGTGGACAATGTCTCTCCCTGTGGTTCGCTGGAGTCCCAAAACTTTACAAATGGCTTTGTCACCTTTTCCACACTGATGGATCTCAATGACTTTGTTCCTCATTTGTTCCTGAATGTCTTTGGATCGCAGCCTGATGTCTCGCTTGTGAGGATCTTGTGGTCTACTTCACTTTGTCAGGCAGCTCCTATTTAAGGGATTTCTAGATTGAGAACGGCTGTGGCTGGAGAAATGGAACTGGGCTTTCCAAAGATGTGATGAACCTCACTTCATTTATGTTTTCATCACTTTTTCAAAACTGTGGTTCGTTTCATAACTGTGGTTCGTAACTGTGTTACGCTGTTGAATGATGTCTCATGGTCGGAATAGTTCCTTATTTTCTTTTCTTTTCCCGGGTCTCCGCCGTGAGATCCGTTTGCCTGTGGTTTCATTTCGTATCGCCAGCCACATCGTTGGTTCTGTAACTGCACACACATGGATCCGACCATCCTGATTCACGTTGCTGGTCTACGTTCCGCTGGTCGCGGGACAGAATCTCCTCGCGCCGCGTCTAAGTATCCCCCCCCTCCTTCGTCCAAGCCGTAGTCCCTAGCAACAGATAGCGTTGCCATAGCAGTGCAACTGTCGTCTTCCTCGTTGCTTTAATACAGGGGTGTCCAAAGTACGGCCCCCGGGCCAACTGCGGCCCGGGATCCATTTTTTATTGGCCCAGCAAATTATAAAAATAGAATGGAATGTGGCCCACACATGAAACTTGCCCTTGACTGTAATGTAGTTCTTAGTTTGACCAGTAGGTGGAGCTACTCACTAGCTGCAGTCCTAATGCAGCTTTTCCACAAAAAAAATGTTTCAAATAAAAAATCTCCGCGACGACAAAATGGCAGAACCAAAGAAACGCAAGATAGCAAGTGAATGCAGAACATTTCAAACACGGTGGGAAAATGAATATTTCTTCAAAGAAGTCAAGGAGAAGTGTGTCTGTTTGATTTGCAATGAAACGGTTGCAGTGATGAAAGAGTCCAATGTACGACGACACTACGAAACCAAGCATCCGACCTTCACGTCCTACACTGCTGCTGAGCGAGAGGACAAAGTCCAGCACATGGCAGCTAACCTGCAGGCTCAACAACAGTACTTTTACCCTGCTAACAACACACAAGAAAACGCTACAATAGCTAGCTATGAGGTAGCTCAACTCATAGCGCGCCGCGGGAAAGCTTTCTCAGACGCTGACTTGGTTAAACAGTGCCTCATTAAAGTCGCTGGAATAATGTGCCCGGAAAAGATGCAGGAATTCAACAACGTGAGCATGTCCACAAACACAATTGTGCGTTGAATGGAAGACTTGTCAGCTAACATACAGAATCAAGTGTCACATAAAGCTTGTGCTTTTGACTTTTACTCCATTGCATGTGATGAAAGATGCAACAGACGCCGCACAAGTGTTGATTTCTTTGCGGGGAGTTGACGATAACTTTTGCATCACGGAGGAGCTGCTTGATCTTCGGAGTCTAAAGGGCACAACAACGGGTGAGGACATTTTTGAAGCCGCGTCAGGTGCAATTGACAAGATGGAACTTAAATGGGACGAGCTGTGTGGAGTTGCAACGGACGGGGCTCCCGCTATGACAGGCGAGCCCAAAGGAATGGCATCTATGGTGTGCGCCAAGGTGCCAGAGAGTGGAGGCGAGGCTGTAAAATTGCACTGTATCATCCACCAAGAAGCTCTCTGTGCCAAGACAGTCCAGCTTGGCGATGTGATGACCATAGTTGTGAAAACTGTCAACATAATTCGAGCACGAGGGCTCTACCACAGAGAATTAAGCTTTCCTATCTGATGTCGATGCTGAATACGGGGACGTACTCTATCATTGTGACGTGCGCTGGCTTAGTCGCGGCTCCGTGCTGAAGCGGTTTTATTCCCTTATTGCCTTCATGTGTTCAAAAGCCCAATTACTTAATAAATGCAGTCAATTAAAGTTGATAACATTTTCTAAAACACGTTAGCTGATGAATGATTTGCATAAGTAGGTTAAATAAAGCCTTCCCTCTTTATACAGGGCTGTGAAGGGGGTCCCCATCCTGACGAAGAAGCAATCTGAGGATGAGCTGCCAACCCTTTTTGTAAAAAAAATTAAAACCCATTAATGGAGAGATGTGATTTATGCAGTTTTTTTCTTTAAGTTTATTCAATTATCAAGCTTAATTTACCTACATTTGATTGATTGATTTGTATTACTGTTAATACACTAGAGGTGAGATACCTTAACTTTAGTGAGCGGCTCAACCTTTTGCATATTTTTCTGTCTGTGGCCCTCAGTGAAAAAAGTTTGGACCCCCCTGCTTTAATACGTGGAACACTTCCTGCATTTCGCTCTCGCTCGCCCCTCGCGTCCAGTAGTCGTACTACACTGTTTAACGTTCCCGTCTTCCTCGGTGGTTTGATTTAACGGTCTCACTTCCGCCCCGCTGCTCTCGCTCGCCCCCTAGTGTGATAACCGGCACTCCGCTTGTTGTTGCGCGCAACCGCACCGCTGTTCCTTCCCTGCACCCCCCTCGTCTCCCCCCCTCTCTCTCTCACCCCCCTCTGTGCTCACACACACACACACACACACACACACACACACACACACACACACACACACACACACACACACACACACACTCTGGTTTTGATTGCTTGTTTAGTGAGTAGGTTTAAAATAAGTGTTATGGGGATTGTTGGTTGCAGTTATAGGTGATCTTGACCTATCAACCACAATCACATTCACTCCATCCAGATGGCAACATTTATCTGGATAGGTTTTTTTTGGTATGTTCTGTTCATTTCTACGATATAGTTGATACTGATTCCAGGTCCACCATCAGCTGTTGGTTCTTCACTGAGCGTCTGTGGCCGACTGTCACCTGTAGCATCAACAAGTCCACTCTCATCATCCAGGGAACCGTCTCTCAGTGCAAAGCACCAAAAGCAGGTGAAGCTGAACTCCTTTAAAACACCAAACGTTCCTCCTGTGATGATCCATCAAGATGCTTTGAACAGATTGTTTCTCTGACTGTTTGTCTCTTAATAATAATGTCTGGACTAAAGGACAAACACACACTGGAGGCAGAGGACCAGCATCTAAACATCCAAGTGTTGTTTTAGTTGTTAAGAGCGCACAAACCTGCAGCGTGACCACGTTGACTCATATCAACCCACCATGATGCCGTCAACGTGTCAGGAGACACTGTCCTCTCTTATAACGTGGAGACAAGACAAAGCTCCAGAGAAACAAGGTTTTCATCACCTTCCTCCCTGTTCAGGCTCATCCTGGCTACTGTTCCTCACTACTTCTGTCTGTGTCGATGGTCTCATGTGGGACACAAACAGTTTGATGAGTCTCTGGTAGTTTGAGGTCAGCTTGGTGTGTCAGGGTCTTATTAACCAGGCTGACAGTGGGACAGAGAAAAGGTTTCCAGCTCTACCTCCTCTACCAGACTGATGGTCTGTGGCTGCAGCCTCTTCATACCTGAGAGTCTCCAGTCTCCAGTGAGGGTCCTCAAGTCCAGCAGACAGCAGCTTCACCCCTGAGTCTCCTGGATGATTGTAGCTCAGGTCCAGCTCTCTCAGATGGGAGGGGTTGGAGCTCAGAGCTGAGGCCAGAGAAGCACAGCCTTCCTCTGTGATCAGACAGCCTGACAGCCTGCAGACACACGGAATAAAACACATGTCACATGATCTGAGGGAACTGTGAGGGCTGGAAGGTCACTGCAGTACTGAGATCCTATCAGGTACAGAGGGGTCACATTAACATGGTTACTGACTGGTTTCCAGTCACAACTAAACACCCACTAATGTGCATCAACACTCTGATAACATTACTACTAACTCTATAATGTCAAATATTTACATTATATTGAAAATAAACATTTTATGGAAATACATGGAAAATACATATTTGATTTAAATCATCGAAGCAGAAAGAATCTTATGAAGGTCAGAAATGTACCATGGATGTAAATAAAGACACCAAGTGGACTTTAATTGAATCCTGACCTGAGAGTCTCCAGTTCACAGTGTGGACTCTTCACTCCAGCAGACAGCAGCTTCACTCCTGAATCCTGCAGGTGGTTGTTACTCAGATCCAGCTCTCTCAGACTAGAGGACTGGGCGCTGAGAACTGAGGACAGAGCGTCACAGCTTCTCTCTGAGAGGTTACAGACACTCAGTCTGAAGAGAAGGATGAAGAAGAAGCAGTAAGTATAAAAGATGGCAGCATATTTAAGTTCCGATGTATGAATCTAACTCTCTCTGTACTTACAGAGCTTTGTTGGAGGCTTTGACCACTGGCAGCAGCCTCAAAAGAGCCTCCTCTGAAGCAGAGTATTTCTTCAGGTCAAACACCTCCAGATCTTCTTCTGATGACAGTAAGATGAAGACCAGAGCTGACCACTGAGCAGGAGACAGTTCTTCTGTGGAGAGACGTCCTGATCTAAGGAACCGTTGAATCTCCCCCACTAGAGAACCATCATTCAGTTCATTCAGACAGTGGAACAGATTGATGCTTTTCTCTGGAGACACATTCTTACTGATCTTCTCCTTGATGTAGTGGACTGTCTCCTGATTGGTCTGTGGGCGATTTCCTGTCTGTGTCAACAGACCTCGTAGGAGAGTCTGATTGGTCTCCAGGGAAAGACCCAGGAGGAAGCGGAGGAATAAGTCCAGGTGTCCATTAGGACTCTGTAAGGCCTCGTCCACAGCACGCTGGTAGAGACGCTTTGGTTCAGATTTGTCTCTAAAGACTTTAGACCACAGGTAGGTTGTTTGTTCTTCTGACAGCAGATTGACACCAGAGCTGAAGAAGGTCAGATGGACATGAAGAGCAGCCAGAAACTCCTGAACACTCAGATGGATGAAGCAGAAGACCTTGTCCTGGTACAGTCCTCTCTCCTCTCTGAAGATCTGAGTGAACACTCCTGAGTACACTGAGGCTGCTCCGATATCGATGCCACACTCTGTCAGGTCGGATTCATAGAAGATCAGGTTGCCTTTCTGCAGCTGATCAAAGGCCAGTTTTCCCAGAGACTCGATCATCTTCCTGCTCTCTGGACTCCAGTGTGGATCCGTCTCAGCTCCTCCATCGTACTTGACCTTCTTCACTTTGGACTGAACCACCAGGAAGTGGATGTAAATCTCAGTCAGGGTCTTGGGCAGCTCTCCTCCCTCTCTGGTCTTCAACACCTCCTCCAGAACTCCAGCAGTGATCCAGCAGAAGACTGGGATGTGACACATGATGTGGAGGCTTCGTGAGGTCTTGATGTGAGAGATGATCCTGCTGGCCTGCTCCTCATCTGTGAACCTCTTCCTAAAGTACTCCCCCTTCTGGGGGTCAGTGAACCCTCTGACCTCTGTCACCATGCCAACACACTCAGGAGGGATCTGATTGGCTGCTGCAGGTCGTGTGGTTATCCAGAGGCGAGCAGAGGGAAGCAGCTTCCCCCTGATGAGGTTTGTGAGGAGCACATCCACTGAGGCCGACACTGTGACGTCATTAAGGATCTCATTGTTGTGGAAGTCCAGAGGAAGTCGACACTCATCCAGACCGTCAAAGATGAACACAACCTGGAACTCTTTAAACCTGCAGATTCCTGCTGCTCTGGTTTCACTGAAGAAGTGATGAACAAGTCCCACCAAGCTGAACTTCTTCTCTCTCAGCACATTCAGCTCTCTGAAGGTGAATGGAAATGTGAACTGTATGTTTTGGTGGTCTTTGTCTTCAGCCCAGTTCAGAGTGAACTTCTGTGTTAGGACTGTTTTGCCAATGCCAGCCACTCCCTTAGTCATCACTGTTCTGATTGGTTCCTCTCCTCCAGCTGAGGCTTTGAGGAGGTCTTCTTGTCTGATGGTTGTTTCTGGTCTGGCTGGTCTTCTGGATGCTGTTTCAATCTGTCTGACCTCATGCTCTTCATTAACCTCTGCAGTCCCTCCCTCTGTGATGTAGAGCTCTGTGTAGATCTCATTCAGAAGGGTTGGGTTTCCTGGTTTAGCGATCCCCTCAAACACATGCTGGAACTTCTTCTTCAGGTTGGATTTGAGTTCACGCTGACAAACTGCAGCAAGAAGTCCTGAATGAAGACAACAAAGAAGATCAATGAGTCACATAATCAATTTAAACATGTCCTTTCCTCAGAGAATGACTATGAATATATTCTGTCCATCTCTGGAGACATTAGTGAAGGTCTCATTTATCAGCATGGTAAGTCTGTAGAGAAATCCTCTTACTGCTCTGCAGACGCTCAGCCAGCTCCTCCTGCTTCATTCTCCTCAGGAAGTGCACTGAGATCTTCACAAATGCCTCTCTGCTCCTCCTCTGCTCTTCATCCACCACCTCCTCGTCCTCCTTCTCAAAGCATTCTGTGTAATTTGAACTCACTACCTTCTGGATCTTCTTCAGCTCGTTCTTCACAAAAGTGAGGATGTTCTCCTCCAGCAGCTGGAACAGAACATTCTATGAATGACACCAACTAGAACATGGAAGCCACCATCAGGTCCATGTTGGACAGACGGACAATCCACTGGTCTACAAAGTGCAGCATGGAGATGATGGTGACCTGAGAGATGTTAAAGTAGTTGTTCATGTACACACCATGAAGATGGAGTCCAGGTGTGTTTGATGCTGCTGGGCAGACGGACCTGTGGGAACCTCTGAGCTCTCCTGGTCTTCTCTGTGGAGGAACATGAACCATCAGCTCACATGGTGTTTGGACCATCAGCCTCACAACCTCGGACCCAAATAAAGAAAAACTGGTCTGACATCAAAGTGGATGCAAAAAAGCGTTTAGCGCGCCATCGCCAAGGTGTGTCTCCACAGAGGGGAAAGGGACACCGGAGCTGTCCCCTCCTGATGAGAGACTGGCGGCAGTGATTGGGGATCGGGGACAGGGTCTGGGCCAACATCGGCGTCAGGGGGTCGAGGCACGTTTGGAAGCTGTGCCACATCATGTAGCACAGCACACGCAGCACGATGTTTCACACCTTTTCAGGAGTAAACAACAACCTCCCTCCAGTGCAGTCGAGGCAGCGCCATCTGCCCTTAAACAGGCCGATGGTGCGCTGCACTACAGCGCCAATCCTTCCATGTGCCACGTCTTCTAAGAGCGAAGATCAGCCATCAGCGTCATTACGCATTGTGACGGCATCATGGCGTTTTATTACCGTCCATCTGATTGCATCTGACAAGCAACAGCTGTGTTTAGAGGATGAATTTAATAACATGCCGATATTATTGCAGAACATATTTCACTTTTCTTTTTGAAAATGTGTTAATTCGTATTTCTGTTTGTTTTACGCTGCAGATCAAACGGGAGTTCGTGTTATTTATGAGAGGCAGTATTGGCATTTCTTTTACAACAGTCTAGTTTTACACACTTTCACACACGTTTGCGTGTTTCTTGCGTTTGCCGACGGTTCTCATTTCACCCGTTTTTGTGCGTACGCATGGGTCCGAGCTTGCGTGAAGGACATTTTTCCGTCAAGTTTGCTTTTTATAAATACCAATTATTGCGTAGAGAGCGGCGTACGCCTTCTTTTGTGCCTACGCAACGTTTATAAATGAGGCCCCTGGTCCTTCACCAACGCAGTGCTGGTAGATCACCTAACATTGAAGAAAGAACCACGTCAGGTCACCACGCATGCATCAGTGCCATGGAGTGAGGTAACGACCAAGAACGTCTGCAGTAACTTATTGTTGCTTGTTTCTTTACATGGATTCGTTTTGTGCTCCCGGTCTGCAGCGCTGTTGTTCCCTTGGTTACCGCTGCTGCTCGTTGTTATTATTCGGGCGATCGCCATGACTTGGATAGAAGCGTTGATGACAAGTAGCTTGCGAGCTGATAAAGTGTGGGCTCCCCTGTGTTAGACCTTTTAGACCACAGCGTTCCTCCAGGCAGCAGCGCCCGCTTGGAAATGACGGCCCCCCGTCGACCGGACCATCGCCTAAGATTTTACTGGTCCGGCCCACTTGAGATCAAAGTGGACAGTATCTGACCCAAACCTAAGATGAGTTTGACACCCTGGAGTTAGATGAAGATAATGAGTTCTGTCCTGATGGATCGTCATGGAAACAACACGTTAAACAATGAACAAACATTTATGTAATTTATGACTGAGGATCAGAACAGTTCTTCATCTGTTTAAGAACTTACTCTGGGTCATAAGAACGGCGTCCATCTTTGAAGGTAATCCATCGACCAATAGACTGATCACTCTTCATGGACAAACATCTGGGTTCAGGTCCAGATTGCAGACCAGGTTCAGGATCAGGTCCAGCTCCAGGTCCTGGTCTCTGATGGATCCTGGTTACACATGTATGTATTAAATGTATTGATCACAACATTAAAGCTACTCTCACATCGGGAATTAAGAATTAAAGCAAATAAAGCGTCTGTCTATGTCTAGCTGTATCTCACCCTTTTGTTGTGACACAATACTAATCATGGTTATTATTATTTTTTATCTTTCATCGTAGGCGTTGGACAACAGTACTTTCTGATTGATGTTGTCTTCATGGACAGATGCGAATACTTCCAAAGCCATTCTATTCTCTGTCAATCACAACGATGTGAGCGTGATGACGTCTGGGCCGTGGTGACTGATAATGCTGCTCACTGTCTGAAGGAATACAGGAGGCTCTGAGAGGAGTGTTGCCCAACAGCGTACATGTAACCTGCCTCTGCCATGTCATCACGCTGGTGGGTGAGACCTGGCAGCTCTGCAAATCATTCTCAATTGTGACATGGATGAGATCTGCCTGCTAGAAAGAGAAGATGGGTGCGCTTCCTCATCAGCAAGGAGTTTGTGCAAGCTAAGGCTCCGAGTTGCACTTGGAATTGAAGTTTACAATGTTTTTGATATTTCCACCAAAGTTAAGTTGAATTT
This sequence comes from Gasterosteus aculeatus, assembly GCF_964276395.1. Classification (NCBI taxonomy): domain Eukaryota; kingdom Metazoa; phylum Chordata; class Actinopteri; order Perciformes; family Gasterosteidae; genus Gasterosteus; species Gasterosteus aculeatus. The sequence goes on along the minus strand of NC_135708.1, from coordinate 3,952,780 downwards.
CCAAAATGTTTTATTGTTTACTGCACGGGCTGTTGCAATTGTTATGCACCTTTGTTAGTAGATATTGACAGGACTATTCTTACTTAGTTTGATCTTACAAAGAACTAACGGCATTTTTTGTTGAGTCATGTATTTTGTTTAATTTAAACCAATAAACCTGAATTTTTTTTGGAATAACTGTTCTGTTTGGACACACAAGAAAAGATATTGCCATGTTTTTATCATGCAGCATGTTTTTGCCTGAAATAAGGTTCTATGTATGGAAGTTTTCAGTTTTAACTGAATATATTGTCTACATTTCAGTTCTTAATTCACTGTCTCTGCGTGAAATGTTAAAAACCTAATTCTCAAAAATTAAAAAAACAAAGAGAATTTGTGGGAAAAATTAAACTGGAATTTGAGAAAAATGAAACAGATTTTATAGGGACCTACTTACTCTGTGTCATAAGAACGGCGTCCATCTTTGAAGTCAATATATCGACCCATAGAATAATCACTCTTCATGGACAAACATCTGGGTTCAGGAGACTTTCCTCTCTGCTGATGTGAACTGAAAGAAACACTGAGATTACATCATCACATCATCATCTAATCATGAAGCATCAGCTCACATGGTGTCCGTCCTCACAGAGACCAAAACAAGGTAAAGGTCCATGGCGTGAGGTCTGGATGTGGACCACATGACTCCCTGTAGTGGTTTAGGTCTACTGGTCCTGCTGGTCCCACTGAGAATCAACAGCTCAGTCTTTCAGCTCACTGCTTTCTTCACCAGTTCAGTTTGGTTTAGTCCCAACAGGTCTCACCAAGTCCTCCATGGAGCTCTCCCTCCCTCACTGGACTCTGCTGAAGGGCCCTGGAGCAAGAAACCAAGAACCTCCACCAGAGAGTCTGGTAGAAACACCTCATCATCAGCCTGAGACCCTCACCTTGCATCAACAGAGGGACCAACGTCTTGGAAGTTTAGAGGAGGCTCCATAGACCGGTTACTCTTCATGGACACACAGCTGGGTCCAGGTCCAGGTCCTGGTCTCTGATGGGTCCTGGTCACACACATAGAAGCAGAGTCAGTGAGTCAGAGACGTTGGGACATGGAGACGAGTGGAGGACAGTTGGAGATGGTCCTCTCACCTCTGAGCTTTGGTCTGGCTGTCATGTTCCCCACACAGAGGGGCTTCAGAGGGAGGGACTCCGTCCTCTGGGTCCTCAGCCTGATTCATAGCAGAGTCCACACCTTCACACCTTCACACCAACCTGCTGGGAGAGCTCACACATTATTATCTTCATCAGGACAAACACACAGAGCTCATTCACCTCAACACTAAAACTCTCATGGGACACTTTGTGTTGTTGTCTTGAGACAACGTGTCAAGAGACGTCATTTTAAATCCTCATCCTATAAATGTCGTGTTTCTTTTAAGCGCTTTCCTTTGGCAGGAGGCAGCGGTAAGGGAATAGTTCCCTCTCTAGCGTCGCTACCAGCTGGCTGTTTTCTCATTAAACTTGTTTTTGTGTGGTCATACGTGTTCTGTCTCCACACGCTCTCAGGTTCAAACTGCACCATATTTTCATTAAATACATCTGAGAAGTGAAGGATGTCCCTCGATTTGGGTCGGTTGTCATTGAGGGGTGATGGTGGGTCCCGGAGCCACCAGACCAGCTGAGAACCACTGCTTTAAATAGTCGTATTCTGCCCCCTAGTGGTGGAGATGTGAACACGTTTACTCTCCTTAAAGTGTCTCTGAGCACTGAAGCAACACAACAATACTGGAAATAAATATCAGAGCCAACAGCAACGAGTCTGCCACCACAAACTGTGTTATTACCTACAGTAATAAATGTGTTGTTACTATATTAATAACTATATTGCATCAAACAGCGCACAGATGAATGAGTATCTGTGTACGTGGATGAATGTAAATGTGTCTGCGTGTAGTCAACTGCTGTTGTTAACACACGATGACGTTTCATATTCATTCTTCTAATGTTACTCTGCTATATTATAGATATTGTTGCGTCACAGACGGATTTCTATCGTACAAACGTTCTATTGCGTTTTACTGTTAAAATGTGCGCACTTCCGGTTTAGCGGCTGCGCTTCGGTTTCGTTTTAAAAGGAACAAACAAAAAGGGATTTACAGAAAAACAGATTGGTCGTTTTTTCGTGTTTGGATTTGGACAGAAAAGGACATTTACTCTTTTGGTTTAAATGTTATTGTGTTATTTCCGTATTATTTCCGTATTTTTCGTCTAAACGGTAAAGGAACTTTGCAAAGGTTGACGGCCCGTTAACACACAAACACACAGTAAACACACGCTGTGTGTCACGGGACATACTCACACGATGTGACACTTTAAGACGTTAAAGTGAAGCTTGGTGACTTTCTACGCGTCTCCCTCACGTCTTCTTCTTCTTCTTCTTCTTCTTCTTCTTCCGGTTTGTTCTGGCGGGTCGCAACCAGCGTCACGTGACCTGCTGTACCGGAGTGTGCAGGTTCAGGGTTTATTGCTCAGCCTGCCGCTGTTACCTGGATCCTACGACCTGGTCCCGTCTCTTCTATGAGACGCATCAGGGGTCTAAAGCAGTCGGGCCCACCCTGCTCCACTGACACGACTCCCTCCACACTCCACTTCCGTCCCCGGTGGACAATGTGAGCCTCCAATCGGTTTCTTTCGTTATTGTATTTTGACCCTTCGTAACGACGCGCTCCACATCTTCAGTTTCGTTGCCATTACGAACAGAGTTGAGTTCAGACCTGTGTGACTGAGTCGTGATATGATGACCTCCTCTCTCCGCGTACAGCAGGGATCCAACATCTCTTCCAGCATCCATAAACATGTCATTAATCATGATATTATAGTAATATTACAATTACGTTTGTCCTCTGAATAATAAACGTGTCTGTCCTCATCCCTTCATAATGAGAGTCTCTGTCCTCTCCACCAGACCTCCTTGTAGAAACATCTCGTTTTAGCAGCTCCGTTCACCGGAATATGGAGGAGAAACACACAGAAACGGAAGCGAAAAGACTCCGAAGGCTCGTGTTGCTGTAAACGTCTTCCGGATGTAAGTTAGTTCAACGTGAGAGCCGATAAACCGCTACGGTCTCCTGATGAGACAACATGTCCAAAGGGCTCAGAGTGTGATTGTTATCAGACACGTTGGTTCTTCAGGTGATTTCGTGTTGCCGAATAACAGATGAGCTCCGCGTGGTTCACAAAGGCTCTTCTACTTGATGTTAGTGGTGATGTTTGGGCCGGTTAGGCAGCAGCGTTTGTTTAATTCAACCCTTTCTGAACAGAGTTCTGCAGCACACGTCACCGTCAGGCTGAGCGCTTATAAGCAGCTGCTTGGTTTGCCCACGTGGGGGCGCTGTGGCCCACAGAGCCACCGGTTAGTTCTGTGACGTCACATAAGTGCGTTTTAAGTGTTTAAAAGACACTAGAACACAACACACTGAACTAAACCAGAGACGTGTGTGGGACAACGTCCTGTAAGAGGACAACGAGGGAACTCGTGTTGATGTCCAGCAAGGGGACGTTGTCCCTCCAGATGTTAGTCCATCGTGTCCAGAGGCGCTGACGTTCTCAGTGAACTACAAGCAGGAAGTGAACTAATCCCACATGTGCTGCTGCTCGATGACTGAACCCGTTGTTGTGAACAAGAAGAGGCTCTTTAGTCACCAAAGAACAACAGTTACTTCATTATCGTGGCTCCACTGACCTGTGATTGACAGGTGGCATCACGTCACTACCTGAGTTAAGACAATGACGTCACTAGAAGGCTCACCGCTACTTGAGCTTCTCTGCATGGCCTCAGCGCGCTGCATCGTGCCGCCTTCATTCACGTGTCATTCAACATGATTGACAGCTGTATGAACAGCAGCTGAGGGGCGCGGAGACGTTCCTGCAGCAGGAAGAACGGAGAGAACTCAGAGCACCAGTAAAGGTCTTCAGGGAGCCCCGGTGGTGGAGCTCAGTGGTTCCATTAGCGCCTCGGTCCAGGGGAAGCTTCAGGAGAACGGCTGGTCATGGACGGGTAATAAGCAGCAACAGAAACATACGAGAAGACTGTCCACAGCTGCATCATGAGGGACCTCTGTCCTCGTGTCCCCTGTTGACTGGACGACACGTGGAAGCAGCTGAAGGTCCTGATCTCCACGCTGCTCGTATTAACCTCCCAACGTGGGGCCCTTTCTCAACGATAGGACGCAGAGGACGGACTTGCGTTCTGGGGAGAACAGACTCGGGGGTCCTGACTCACGGGGACAACAGAGGACGCTCATTTCATGGGACAGCAGCTGCCTCGATGACGTCAGCTGCTCTGAAACATTTGAATACGCTTCTTGACTGTCGGGTGTTTAACTATCACGCTTTAGTTTGCTTCTCATTTCAAATAGAAACGCTGTGTGTGACGGAGCAGCAGAGGAAACTAATTCACAGTAAATATAAATATCAGACATGAAAGTGTCTCAATGGAGCAGATCAGAGTTGTTAGAGCCTCGAGGGGCGAAGAGCAAAGAGGAAAAGGGCGGTGTTTACCCTGAACACCCGTCCACAGCAGCACAGAGAGAACGGCCCCCCCTCACCCACTGAGGGACACCGTGCACATCAGGAGCCCAACGACACGACCAACGTCCAACAAACAGGCGTTTAAAAAGGGCGGCAGTGCTACTTTCTGCACGGACGCTTCAGCTTCACCATTGGTGAGATGCTCTGTGTTTCAGTGTGTGTGTGTTACTCAGCTTCATTGTGTTCTATTTGTAGCCGTTTACCTGCTTCATCTTCCTCCGTCTGGATGTAGCGTGTCCTTCAAGACAAACACACAAAGTGAAACTATGTCTTTGTGATGACGGCTTTAAAGCAACATTTAGTGACTTCGATGAAACGTCTCACTGTCTCTTGACTGTAGAACACGAGACATAATCTACACGTCCACAAGGAGACACGTCCTGGCTCGACTGCTTTCTGTCCCAACATGTTTTACTGCTCATCAGTAGCTGAAACATGCCTCTGAAACAGCTAATAGGATGTTTAGATCAGACGGTTTGATTGTCAACGTGTCACTGGCAGTGATTGACAGCTGTGTTGGAGACTCCAGGCTCTGATTGGTGGCTTTCCTTTGGGCGCAGTGAAACGTGCCAAAGGCCATTAGGAGCACTAAGCGCAGGCCGAGCATCCTGATCAGCATCACTTTTGCCTTGTTGACAAGTCGTCTTTTCCTCCTGCAACCAGCTGACAGCAGCTCCAAGAGGAAACGCTTCCCCACTTTGTGTCTCCTTGTTTGTCCCCGATGGCACGGCCGCAGTAGGAACTGCTCCAGGAGACATCGGGATGGACTGAAGTCCACAGCCGGCCTCATAACAGCCGACGTAGCCCGGCCCACTGTGAAGAGGGCGTAGTTACTGTCTGATGGAGTCCATGTGATGAGTACGGAGAACAGCACACAGCGTGGTGTTTACAGGCTGCTGTCTCCATGGCAACCAGGAGACTGGGAGGTGACGTCATGTCGACTGGTGTGTCGTCAGTTGTTGGGCAGCGGAGCTCAGGGAGTCATTGTCACTAATGAAGAGGCTGCTTCTTGATGTCCTCCTTCACTTCCTGATTCCAGCTGCACCCCCATGACGCACACACACACACACACACACACACACACACACACACACACACACACACACACACACACACACACACACACACACACACACACTCTGATCCTCTGACCAGTGGCTCTGGGTTGGGAAGGTCACGTGTTATGTTTCCTTTTACTGATTCTATTCTTGTTCTTATCACTTGGTTGGAAACACGTTTCACACACAAGCAAGTTTACTTCCACGAGCGGCTGAACAACACAAACAAAACGTGGGGCTGCAGGTTGGCGTCTGTGACTAAACACAGGTTGGGTAGAAGTATCCTGGGAATGAACGAGGTCACTAAAGTGGACGTGACTTTAGAGACGAATGTCCCCACACTGTACCAGGTGGACCAGGAGAGTAAGCACAGTGTGTGTCCCCAGCACCGCGCTGTCATTGGACAATAGGAGTCATGCTTATTGGACCCAAATGACCAGTAAGAATGTCAAAGGACAGAAATTCTCCTTCTTTTGTCCAGTTGCCAACGAGGCGGCGCCGAGCTCCCGCTTTCCACCGGCCCACTTGGCACGTGAGTTCATCCAACTTGTGTTTCAAACAGTGACCTCTGTAATGCAGGTAAATACCATGTGACGGGGGCTTCTGTCCACACGTGAGGGGCACATGCACATGTGACCCGCCATGAATACGTCCCCTGCAGAAGGGGACACTGAGCCGGCTGTCAGTCCAAACAGTCGCACAACTGGAGGCAACAACAAGTCGGCCAGAAAACTCTACTGATTCTGTTCAGACTTCATTCTTTAACTATCCCCACTTTCTTTGTGCAGCATCAGGATTTGCTCCTCTGACGTGTGTGTTTTCCAGCAGTGGGTCTAAGCCTCCTTTGTAGTTGACACATCTTTTTCCTTCAACTGTGTTCACTCCTCCGTGTCCATTCAAACACGTCCTCGTCTCTCCGTCTTACGGCCGACTGCGTCAATCACTTTTGTCCTTGATGGATTAAAACATGGACGCTGCACACGTGGAAATGCTAGCAGGCGCTTTTGTGTCCATCGTTCAGGCTCACGGTCCCAGAATGCACTGCGCACTGCCGTCCCAGCGGCTGTTGGCATCACTGAATACAAAGGAGTTCAGAATGAAGAGATCCTGAAGGATGAGCTGCCGGTCCTTGGTGCCCCGGACACCATGGAGAAGACTGCCAGCAGGTCACACACACACACACACACACACACACACAGCGGCCTTTGCTTCATGTAAATGTATCATTCACATGCCAAATGAAGCTGTGATGAAGGGAAACGTGGAAGAGGAGCTTTGCTTGCTGCCTTTGCTAAACAGATGGTGTCCTTTACTTTAAGTTTTACTCGCCACACATAGAACAGGCTTTACGCTTCCTTTCATGGCGTTCTAGCCAATTGTTTAGAATGTGCTTTGAGACGGGACTTCAACCCACAATCTACGTCCACTGAGTGAGACAGAACCCAGTTAGAAAAGAGCGCTGCAGCTTTCTTTGCAGTGACATTAACTGTGAAACTGCTGATTTGACTTTGACATTACCAACTGCACTGCCATGTAATATGGGCGCACGTATTATACAGCCCAGATTGTGCTAATCACTCCCAAACCATCTGTGGGAGATATATTCTATCTATAGATTGTACAGCTCCCCAATCCAGCGTTTGGGACGGTCTGAATGGAGGGCAGATGCTGCTGGGCCTCTATGTGTTGCAGGTCGCGCTGTGAAGCAGCTGGAAAGGGGGGAGGCATCTGTGGTGGAGCTGAAGAGAAACCTGGACTACGCCGCCTCAGTCCTAGAAGCTCTGTGCATTGAGGAAGCCAGGCGAGAGATTTCACTTCTGCTTTTCTCAAATAATCCATGAACATGAAGAAAAAGGGATTTTAAAATGATTTTCTTCAATTCTTTCACGATCGGCAGCTAAATAGACCTTTGAGCAGAGGTGGAGGAGCACGTAGAGAAATGGCCAAACGCAAACGTTTGTCTTAAAAAACCAACCTGTGGAGCAGAGGAGTCCACAAAAGGTACAACAATCCAAAGAATCCAAGGGGAAACATTGAAGTGTAAAAGCAGAAAGCAGGTGAGGTTCAGGTTGACACATCATCCTCATGCACGCAGGACTTTATGGACACAAAGGGTTTCTTCCCGTCGGCAGTCGGCTCATCAACAGAGCGCGGCTCCCCCAGCGTTTTAATGGCACACGGTACTGGGCCATTCCAGTAGCACGGTGGCTTCCTCACTCATTTATAAATCACAACGGGATCATTTACACACAAGCTACGTCGTCTTAAGCATTTTGAAGCTAAAGTAAAGCACTCTAAACATCTTAAGACTATATTAACTGCAATACCCCGTAAATTGGTGAAAGGGAATTAAATATTATATGTTAGTAAGTAAGATCGTCCATGGATGATAAATACATGACAATTACTACATACATCATCATTCATTCATATTATTTTACTACTAATTAGTATTTAAATGATTCCATTAAGTCTATGTGTATGTTAGTAATATATTTAATTTAATGAGTAACTCATGGCTTAATACGGTTTCCAAGTTTCTAACCCAGAATTGTTTAAATTATTTCTGCACAATGTTGCGAGCCTTATTCCTTATAGGACAGTGGGACCCTGCACATGAATACAGAAGACCAGCAGGCAGTTACTAGTTAGTTACACAAAAGATGGCCGACCTGAAGGTAAACCAGTAGTCAACTCTCGTCTTGTGGAAGTTGTAACAAAATGACGGCAGGACGTTTCAGTTAAATGTGAATGTGTCTGAACGCTGGTAAATACGCGTCCCATCAGCCACGTGGACGTGTGACACAATCGGTTGGGAAAATCTGACAAGCCGCGTTCTACACAATAATTGAATTGTGTGCTCATCGAGTAGTGAATAAGACAATCCTTCAATTTGTTGATGAAGATCATCAATCAGCAGCTTTGGCGAGAAGGTGTGATCTTTTTTCTGGCTTTTAGTCTGATGCGTGTCTCCTTGCAGGCGGCTGGTGGATCCAGAGGACCAGCTGGGTGACATCCGGTCGGACTCGGTGCCGTCAGAGGTTCGGGACTGGCTGGCTTCCACTTTCACCCGGCAGACGGTTGTGATGCTGCGCCGTAACGAGGACAAGCCACGCTTCCGCAGCATCGTTCATGCAGTGCAGGCCGGCATCTTTGTGGAGAGGTTTGGCTTGTTTGGTGTATTTGATGCAACAGTCATGTGGAATATTAGGCCCTTCATAGTTGTTTAGTCATGATGTGTGATGTTTGTTTCAAGGTTTTCCCATTTAACATGAATGATATAACACAGATAACATAAAGGGTTCATTGGAAATAATAATAAAACTCTGCATTATCCTCGTAGCTGAATAGGGTACAAACATGGTGGACTCCACTGGGTGATTGTTTGCTGTTGATGGTCAAAGCCAGCAGGGACACGCGTTACTTGTACGTGGTGCAACTAAGCCAATCAAATGTCCTCTTAGCTCAAACTAACCCGCTGACTGAAACCATGCTAGCTGATCCAGCTTAATGTCATCAACTGGAACCAGACGTCAGTCATCAGGATAATTGTGTGTCCGCGTCCTACTTCAAAAGGGGGAAGAGTCGATCAAATCAACTCAAAGGAAGAGGCTCTTTTTTCTCCGCTGACGAGCAGGAGGGGATCATGAACGCACCATATAGAACCAGGAGTTTGAATATGTGTGTGTGAATCAGCATGTATGTGTGTATTCCCTCTATTCTTATCATGAGTCCACCTTAATCATATTCTATAAAGATGATAACGGGATGAATGATGACTGACAGGTAGATAATAATGATGCAATAGCAAAGTTAGTGTCTCTGACTGTAAATGGATGAAAGGCTGCATGACAAACTGGAGCTTTAAGTGACTTTGGTGACTTTTATTCATGTAGGTTGTTACAGCAAAGAAAGAACAACTGAAGAAAGAGTTCAGTGAATCAGTAAAGTAAAGACAAAACATAGATTTAAATCTTGGTTAAAACCTAAATGAGACTCCTTCTCAGGTAACCAAGTCCGCAATAAACAGAGGCCCACGGGGCCTTTTTCAAGCCCCTCCCCCAAACACAAGCACCACCCAACTTAATTTGTGTTGAAATAATGCATCAACAATCCCTCATGCCGGCTGTCTAGGGACTATAGCAGCACCACATGTACAATGCAGACATTGTGTTATTGAAAGGTACAAGCCCCGCCTCCACGTGCCTGTGGGTCACTACGGGGGTCAGAAAGCTGCATGGGGGCAAGGCCGGGGCTGGATGGGACTCGCCGTGAGTTGCTGAAGGGGATATCACACTTTCACCTTTCTGGGGAAAGACTATGCTGGGGAGGCAGTGACTCATATCACAGCATATGGAACCTTGGACTCAAGCAGAGTAGTGCTCATTCCGTCCCGGTCTTGGACCAGTGGACCAGCTCTTTACCCTCCCAAGACTACTGGGGGGGTCCTGGCAGTTTGCCCAACCAGTCTACATGTGCTTTGTGGACGGAGAAGGCTTTTGACTCTCCAGTTGGTGACTTTCATGGACAGGATATCTAGGCGCACCCGGGGGTGGAGGACCTCGGGTCGGGGGTCTCCATCTCCTCTCTGCTGGTGCTGATGTGATGTTGTCCTGTTGGCCTCCTCGCACAGTGACCTCCAGCACTCAGTGAGGCACTTTGCACCAGATCCTCTTGGTGAAGAGCTCTATTTGCTTTCATTTGAGTTGAGGTGCTACTGGAAAACAACCGAGGTGTTTCAGGCACACTGACAACTGGCAAAGAGACTCTGTGCTGGTTCACTTCCAGCAGGAGAACCGCACAACGTTAAGCAGGATGGTTTTTAATCTTCATCTCCCGATTGACACGTTCCTCCTCGTCTGTCTGCCTCTCTCCTTCAGCACTGGCTCAGTGAGTTGGAGATCTTTGCCTGATCATTTTTGCAGCTGCCATTCATGACTACGAGCACACAGGGACCACCAATAACTTCCATATTCAGACAAGGTAATTCCCACGTAGCATCGTTTGTAGCATTTCAATCCCTGCAGTCAAGAGATATCTAACAGGTGACCTAATAAAAAGCCTACTATGAATGATAGCAGCTTTACCTCATACATTGTTGGCATTATCACGACGACGGTGAGGGTGATCATTCCTGAAGTAGCCGTGTCCCATTTGCAGGTCAGACACCGCCATGTTGTACAATGACCGAGCTGTTCTGGAGAACTACCACGTCAGTGCTGCATATCTCCTTCTACAGCACAGTGATGACATGAACATTCTGTCTAATCTCTCCAAAGACGAGTGGAGGTAAGAGAAGAGCGCTGCAGCTGAAGGGACGTCCTTTTTTACCGCTGTTTCCATTCAATGACTTCAAATAATAATTCACTGCACAATACAACCCCCAGATTACAGTGCAAGTCATTGCTTCTAAAATACTGCCTCCTACTGGTGCTTAGAGGGAGCTACAGCTGATGATACCAGGGAGAAACACGTCACCTTATTTTACAGTCAAGCAGAATCAAATGACTCATTTTAGGGACAAGTTGAGTAGTTTGGGGCAGAGTTGCATCGATCTGGCACTGCATTGCTGCAGAAATATAGAAGTGACAGCAACAGGATGAAAGCATCTCAGTCTCCTCTGATTAAACTTTCCCCAAGCTTCATCTAAGATTCCTTCTGTAGGAGCATGAATGTTTTACTGCCTGCCCTCTTTCAGAGAGCTTCGGGCTCTGGTGGTGGAGATGGTGTTGGCCACAGACATGTCCTGCCACTTCCAGCAGATCAACGCGATGAAAAGCCACCTGCAGCAACATGAGGCGTGAGTGTTTCACGTCTGGGTCCGTCCCGCCTCATGCTGCCAGTCACTCCAGTCCTTCACAATGCTGAAACTATCAAACCATGATTGTTTCTGCTTTACAACCCTTCACGCGCCGCGTCCACTAACTGGACTGGACTTGCAGGCCCGACAAAGCAAAGGCCTCGTCCCTGCTACTGCACACTGCTGACATCAGCCACCCTGCCAAACGCTGGGACCTCCATCATCGCTGGACCACATCCCTTCTGGAGGAGTTCTTTAGACAGGTGACCGCTTTGAATCAATGAGCGGCCTTTTCATTTATGCAGTACTCCACATGGCTCTGCACTAGTGACGAATAAGAATCATTTACACCACAAAGCTGCTTGTTTGTTTATCTGCTATCTAATGAACAGTCTGCTCCAGTGTACCTCTGTTATGGAAACCGTTGTCCCAGTATATCGATTCATTTGGGAGAAAAGTTCAGATGTTTATACGCTGGACCAACATTCGTATCTAGTTGTTGTGCGTGTGGAAGTAGCTTGAAAACTAAGTGATTATTTAGTTACTATCAAATAGTAAAAACATGTCGACACAAATTAGAATCAACAAGGTGAAGTGAATCTGTTAAGTGGGCGTGTCTTCCGTATCCGGCAGGATTCATTGACTTCATGGTGGAACCAACATTTACAGTGCTGACAGAAATGATGGAGAAAACTGTGACTCCGCTTGTTGAGGAGGCATCGCGATCTGGAACGGCTGCCTTCAGACGCTGGAGGTGACAAACAGAAGATTACAAACACTTATTTTAGATGATCCTGTGGTGTAGATCAGCCGTCCCCAACCTGCTCCCGTCTTCCCCTCACGGACCATCGGCTGACGTCCTCATCTCATCAGATCGCTACTACCAAGACAGGAAGTCACAGATAGAAACTAAAACAGACCTTCAAAAGGCCCAATTTCAATTGTTTCCATGTGTCCATTCTGGGCCACCGTAGGAACATGACCACCCTCCCTAGATAGTTTTAACACTATTAAAAACCAGCATATAGTAAGAATCTATTCAATTTCCATCAACAGATCCCCGATACGCTACACACTGTTTATTTAAGGAAACTAGTACTTTAATACACTATAACCTTAAGCATGAAGAGCACGGCTGCATTATCATCTAAACACGCTAGGAAACAATATTTACATCCATTTACATGTCAACACGTTGATGCTTTTACTTTGAAGGGTAACGTTGACGGCGTTGCTTTGTCCAATAAGAGGCACCAGCTTTCTACCTCAACACGTCTGACAGGATGTGTGTTTGTGTGCACGTGTCTACACTGTCCACAGTGACCACAGTGTCAGTGGCAGTGATGGAAAGAGGTCCAGTGTGAAGAGTACAGGCTCAGAGGGCCGCTGCTCTCTGACCACGGTGGACTTCAAGGGCTTCAAGGTCACATGGAACAAGGAGATTCACCACAACAGGGAGACGTGGAAGAACCAGGCAACCAAAGGTGCCCATACTTACCACCTGGTATCATCTGTCACTCTCTACAGGGCTCCTTCCAGTCCGGGGGGCCACATTATCAAACACACATGTGAGAAGCAGCTAAGCGTATTAGCTGTGAGAAGACATTGTAGCACTGCTTACCTTATCATGTCCTTATTTAATAAATGCATGTCCATGGACTAATTACCTTCTGACAAATACAGGTACAGTCTGGGTTTTACTTCCTTCTGATAATCATGTGAATCAGCCTGTGAGCAGCAGCAGCTTCATCCTAACGTCTTCTGAGTGCTGCAGTGATGTCAAATGAAGCAACATCATAGAGAATATTGCTTTTGTTAATGCATGTTGGTGTTCTGGAAGACCTGGAGGAAAAGGTCCAGAAGGAGGCAGGGGAGAGTGGCTGGCAAGAGAAGGACACAGCAGAGGAGACACAGCCAAAGAGACACAATTCAGGACAGGAGATGAAGACAAATGTGGAGGGTCAGGTGGTGTTGGAGAGCAGGGTGCAGCAGGAGGTACAAACGCCCAAAGAGGAGGAAGGAGGAAATAATCCAGGTGGACCTTCAGCATCAGGCCCAAAGAACACAGAGGCAAAGCCTGAGGAGCACACTGAGAAGCAGCCGTGCCACAGTGGTCAGCATCCCCACAATGTACTTAGTAGTACTGTGCTCAGGTACACTAAAACTAGTAGGACTATACTTTGACTCATTTTCACAGTATGTATTTGTTCATTCAGGAAATTAGTAAAAAATACTGTAAAAAGGTATCAAACTAATTTGTGGTTCAATATTCAACATTTACACACAAATGTGGTGAATAAAAGTGTAATAAGCTTATTTGTTATCAAACTATCACACATTATTAAAGTTAAAAAGCAATGGCACCTGTTGACATCTGGCAGGTTCCTGTTTATCAGCAGGTAGAAACATTAAACTATTCAAATTAATAGTATTTAACAAATAATAACGGGGCACCACCCTGGGATCAGGGGCCAATAACCAGACTATAAATGAGTTGGTGTTCACCCAATGTGTCAATAGTCAAAGTTCTGTTTGAAGGTTTGAATTCGAGCACCAGATGGTCATCAGAACAGTGCAATTTAATTCAAGCCACATGCTGATAAAAGATGATTATTATATCAGGGGGATGAAGGACTGCTGGAGAAGAGCTTCTACTTCATTCCTGCTCCACTAGTGATGGACAAATAGATGCTCTGCAGAGACCTTTATAGTTATCACAGAAAATCTAAACTGATGAACCATTTCAACTATAGCACAGAGTTCTCTCGCCAGCCCTTCATCCACCTGAAGGAATCTTACCCCAGAACCCATGAACCACCTTAATTAGACCAGAGACCTGGACGGTCCCACATCGGATTCCCACCGGCAGAGACTGTGTCTCGTAGAAGAGTTTATTGATATCCATAATAACCGCTTGTCCCAAAAGCATGAAAGATATATAAAAAGACACCTATGAAGTGATTAGGAACATTTTATTAATCTAGTGTTATGCTTTTCTCCATCGACGTTGATTCTCTCTACACCAACGTAGAGACCCAACTGGGTCTGAAAGCGATAAGGGACATTAGAAAATATCCTAATCCCACTGGGCCGGATGAGGGCCTCCTCTCCCGTTCTACCAGAGAGGACTTTGTGTGGGTTTGTAGTTTCCTGCCTCTTGTGTCCCTGGGTTAGCTTCACTTCCTGCCCTGCGATTGTCCGCCGTGTCCCTGATTGTGTCCACCTGTATTTCCACCTGTGTCCAATCACCTGCGCCTTCCCTGTGTGTTTAAAGCACGTGTGTCTCTTGTCGTTACGTTGAATGTGTTTTGTATGTCGGCCTCGTAGTGCGTGCACGTCTTTTGATTGGATTACCAATATTGAGAGGCGGGTCCTATATGAGCTGGTCCATGCAGAACCTCAGAACTAGGAAACTGAATTAATTTGTGTACTACTATTAAATCTTAATTCCAATGAACAGCTTAGTAGTCTACTAAGCTGTTTTTCTAACCCACAATGGCAGAAGGAGGAGAAGATACCGATTTGATACCGAGAGGTCGCCCGAGGTCGACGCTACAAAGCCCGTCACAGGCGGGAAAGGGGTTCGTTCGCCACTTTCTTCGTTCCAACTACGAGCGCCATCAACGGCTCACAGGCCCCGAGAAGCTCTGCAAACTGGACTGCTGGGAATGCCTGTTATTTGCCAGTGATGGAGTTGGTGTTTGGAGCCACACTGGCTTTGCTAACTTGAGTTGTCTAACCAAGGCAGCAACCAGACACCAAAGTACGGCTGGACACTTACAAGCAACGGTGCTTTTCAAAACCTTTAGGGACACCCGAGTGGATGTACAGCTCAACGAACCAGCGCGCAGGGCAACGGAGCTGCACCATGAAGAGGTGAAGAAAAATAGGGAAATATTGAAAAGACTCATTGATCGTGACGTTCATTTAGGGGACACGAGGAAAGTTTGACTCCACAAACAAAGGGAACTACGTGGAGCTTCTTTCTTTCTTTTCTGAAAGCAACACAGATTTACGATAGCACCTGTCCACTAAGCAAGTCTTCATTGGGACGTCAGGCAAAATACAAAATGACCTAATTCATGCTATTGCTGAAGTGATGGGAGAAGAGATCAGAATGGGGATTAAAAAGCTCCCTTTGTTGCTGTTATGGAGGACCAGACAACAGATGTGAGAAATGCAGCACAGCTCCCACTCGTCCTGCGTTATGTGACGGACACAGGAGTCAAGGAGCGATTCATCCCATTTCAAGATGCGACCAGCGGCCAGCGGGCTGATGACATTGCCGCTCTTATTTTCCGTTTCTTGGAGGGAAATGAATGTAGTGTGGATAAAGTTGTGGCAGTGTTTTGATGGCGCAGCAGTCAGATACTCAGTCTTTGGTGAGTAGGCATACAATGCATTTAATTTTTTATTAAATGTGTCTGTATGTTTTATTTCGTTCATATTAAATAGCCTATATATTAACAAAATAAAATGGCAAATAGCCTACGTTGCAAATGATTTATTTTCTTTCTTTTATTTCCAGTGAATAGTTGTGTGTCTTTATCATCACGGTGAAACTGCTTTGGGTGCGACAATAAATATTTATCTATATTTGGATTTAAAATAAAAATCATTGACTTGTCAAGTCGATGATTCGCTTTGTCAGATCCATGCTGAGCTCCTTTGACTTTCCCATTGTAGCGTTTGTGGGCGTTTGTATCCAATGAGCTCTATTTAAATGCCTCAGAGTCACCAGCTGTAGTCACTCATAAGCACTCACAAGAGGTTAAGAGGCCATGAAGCTCATTGCATTGACACAACGTTCTAAGGCACCAAAACTGCTAATTCATGTTGCTGTATGTATATTTTACACCCAGCAGATTTGATCACTTTTATTTATATATATATTTCTGTCCAACACACACTTTCAATACTCCACTTTGTGAGGAGATAAACTCCACCCTGTTATCAAATGTGTGCTAGTGCTTTGTGTGTTTTTGTTGGTGACTTAAGTGTGATATTTGGTGCAGAATGAAAGCTTCAAGTTGCACCTGAAGTAGCGAGCTCAGTAGTTTGTGTTGTTGTGAGACGGCTCTGCGTGAAGGTTAATAAGGTTAATAAAGCAACTTATTCATTACTCATTTCTTTATTTACTCACTTCCTTCTTCAACATGCTGCACCACCAATGTTTCCTCTGTGCTATTGACACAGCAACAGGGCTGTAGAATAAATACAGATATTATGCAGGAAACAGTACAAAAGTCAATAGTACAGCATCTTTAAAAAGGATCAGAGTATTTCATGTCAAAAGAAATAATACAGCGTGTTGAAAGCATCTTTATTTGATGGCCTGTTTAAACATGTACAGTTGTTTCCAATAAAAGTCTATTTATTAACATTAGAGCCAAACAATTCTATTTCTGTTAAAGTAACACATGGAGTAAATGTTGTAAATGACATTATAGGGAATAAAAACACAAGTAACGCAGATTCAATATTTCCTTGAGAGGTTTGCTGAACCATTAAAAAGCTTCTTGTTCAAAACAAACCTGATTATGTGAAATAAGATTTGATTTCACTCAACAGATTTAGAAAGATTTGAAGTTAAAATGGGCTCAAAAAGAATTACACATTCATATTTTCCTTCTTCACCTTGTTTTTATTATTGCTGATGAAGCGCACACACACATAAGGACACATTTGTCTCATATGGGGGGACAGATGAAAGAGCGTCTTATAAAATGTCTTCTTGAACACATAAAGATGAAGATTAAAGCCTAATTAGGAGCCAACATCTAAATGATCATCTATTGATTGAAGGAGCACAGCAGCATTAAGCTGAGCTCTTTCACACTTCCATCTGAGTCCCAGAGAGCTGTGGACCCCCCAGAGTCCAGACCAGCTCAGGTACCCCTCACCTGCTCCACCTGCATCTACACCCACATGAACCACCATCAGCTGTACAGACTGAACTATGTGGTGAGCAGAGAGGAAGGTTCTCCACCAGGAGGAGACTCTCCCTCCTGAAGAGGACACAGAGACACTGATGAACCAGAACCAAACCAGAACCTGAACCCAGGATAAAGAGGTTCAGTGAATGTGGTGCTGAAGGTGTGGAGGTGGATCAGTGTGTCAGAGGAGACTCTGTAGAAGGACAGAGAGCCAGCAGGACAGTCCACATACACTGCTACTCTACCAGAGGAGGAGGAGGAGGAGGAGGTGATGCGTGTTTCTGTCTTATTGTGATAGACAGAGTAACCTTTATCAGAGCAGATCAGACTCCAGGACTGATCCTTGTATCCAAACAAACAGTCATCACTGTATCCTTTCCTCCTGATTCCTCTGTAACTCACTGATACATTAACTCTTCCTCTCCACTCGACCTCCCAGTAACAGCGACCAGTCAGACCAGTTCTACACAGCAGCTGAGGACAGGAGTCAAATCTGTCTGGATGATCAGGATATGACTGATCCTCCTTCACATCTGTCACCTTCCTGTTGTTGTCAGACAGTTTGAGGTGTTTGTTTACTGTGTTTGTGTCGATTGTGAGTTCACAGGAATCTGATGAGAGAACAAGACACAATACAGCTGCAGTTATTAATCATGTGTTCATCTACTGACACGTTGATGATGACGTCACAGAGGTGAATGAGTGATGTCACAGTGTGAAGATGGTTGAATCTTCATGAATCAAAGCACACTTACACTTCCTCAGACCTGGTCTCAACCATCGGACTCCATCAGGCTCCACCCTGAAAGGAGGAGGGGGGTCAGAGCAGCATGGAGACATGGACATGACATCACTCTCACACACAGCTTTGTCCTTCATGTCCACATGGAGCACCTCTTCTTCTTCTACCACTACTTACAGACGACCACAGACTGTCAGTCAGGCGTCACACAGCGACGAGGTGCTGGAATATATTCATGAAGAAGATGAATGGATAACAAATAAGAAATGGACCTGTCACTGTACTTTCACCAGATGTGAATTCAAACGGGAGAAATGACGTCATGCTACAGATCAAGCTTCATGGGACGTGTGCAAAGGAACATTCACATTAAACTGTTTCATAAAGATAAAGCAGATACAGACCATTCAGTATTCACACAATGTGCATGTTTCCATGTTGTCCCCATTTGTGGACAATGTCTCTCCCTGTGGTTCGCTGGAGTCCCAAAACTTTACAAATGGCTTTGTCACCTTTTCCACACTGATGGATCTCAATGACTTTGTTCCTCATTTGTTCCTGAATGTCTTTGGATCGCAGCCTGATGTCTCGCTTGTGAGGATCTTGTGGTCTACTTCACTTTGTCAGGCAGCTCCTATTTAAGTGATTTCTAGATTGAGAACGGCTGTGGCTGGAGAAATGGAACTGGGCTTTCCAAAGATGTGATGAACCTCACTTCATTTATGTTTTCATCACGTTTTCACACAGTGACATGTGATGACCACAGTTGTAAAAACTGTCAACATAATTCGAGCACGAGGGCTCTACCACAGAGAACTAAGCTTTCCTATCTGATGTCGATGCTGAATACGGGGACGTACTCTATCATTGTGACGTGCGCTGGCTTAGTCGCGGCTCCGTGCTGAAGCGGTTTTATTCCCTTATTGCCTTTCTAGTTGATCTTACTGGTCATCTGAACTCACTGAACAAGAGCCTACAAGGCAAAGACCAGCTTGTACCACAACTTTCTGTGCGAAGCTTTGTCTTTTTGAGACACAACTACGCAACTTCAACCTTGCGCACTTCCCTACGCTGTCCGAAATCAAACGTGCTCATCCAAAGGCCGACCTCTCTGCTAAAAAGGGGAAATATGTTTCTGTGATCACAACTCTTATGACACAATTCAATCAGCGCTTCCAAGATGTTTCTGTCATTGAGAAAGAAATCAAGCTGTTCTCAACTCCCTTCCTGCTGGATGCAGAAGAAGTGGAAGAGAGTCTGCAATTAGAACTCATCGAGATGCAGCTCCTCTCCCTACCCGACTTCTACCGGAGCTTGGAAAAGGCCAAGTTTCCTCTGATGCGACGCCACGCAAAAAGAATGACCAGTCTGTTTGGCACAACATACATATGCGAGCAAACATTTTCTCTGTTAACTCTGAACAAAAGCAGATTGAGAACCAAAATGAGCGACAGCCATCTCTGTGATGTCCTTCACATCTCAACCAGCAAACTTACTTGTGACCTGCCAGCCGTCCTTCAGTCCAGAGCAGCATCACTGCTCCCATTAAGTGCAACACTGTTCCCATTGTAGGCGAGTTCAAATATATTACACAGTATTCATGTGTTCAAAAGCCCAATTACTTAATAAATGAGGTCAATTAAAGTTGATTTTCTAAAACACGTTAGCTGATGAATGATTTGCATAAGTAGGTTAAATAAAGCCTTCCCTCTTTATACAGGGCTGTGAAGGGGGTCCCCATCCTGACGAAGAAGCAATCTGAGGATGAGCTGCCAACGCTTTTTGTAAAAAAAATGAAAATCCATTAATGGAGACATGTGATTTATGCAGTTTTTTCTTTAAGTTCATTCAATTATGAAGCATAATTTACCTACATTTGATTGATTGATTTGTATTACTGTTAATACACTAGAGGTGATATACCTTAACTTTAGTGAGCGGCTCAACCTTTCGCATATTTTTCTGTCTGTGGCCCTCAGTGAAAAAGGTTTGGACCCTCCTGCTTTAATACGTGGAACACTTCCTGCATTTCGCTCTCGCTCGCCCCTCGCGTCCAGTAGTCGTATTACACTGTTTAACGTTCCCGTCTTCCTCGGTGGTTTGATTTAACGGTCTCACTTCCGCCCCGCTGCTCTCGCTCGCCCCCTAGTGTGATAACCGGCACTCCGCTTGTTGTTGCGCGCAACCGCACCGCCGTTCCTTCCCTGCACCCCCCTCGTCTCCCCCCCTCTCTCTCTCACCCCCTCTGTGCTCACACACACACACACACACACACACACACACACACACTCTGGTTTTGATTGCTTGTTTAGTGAGTAGGTTTAAAATAAGTGTTATGGGGATTGTTGGTTGCAGTTATAGGTGATCTTGATCGGTGTTCCTGTGAGTTAATAAACCCTGTTATACTTTAAAGAACCGTTTTCCTGTGTTTACTTGTGCATTTATATGGTGGTGACCGTTGACATACATCGCCAGTGCTCGAACTTAACTCCTTCCAACATCTTCACCCTCAAGGAGTGAATATCAATTATGAGACTTGATTTATAGTATTGGTTATTGGTCCCTGTTAGCTCAGGGTGGTGCCCCGTTATTTATTCATTCTGAGAAGTATCTTAGTGATTATTAATAATTCTATTAATGTCCATAAGGTAGTTCCTCATTTGCTAGTAACCTAATACGACCCCCTAGCCGCTCCCAACACTTCTCATCCAACCACAATCACATTCACTCCATCAGGATGGCAACATTTATCTGGATAGGGTTTTTTTGGTATGTTCTGTTCATTTCTACGATATAGTTGATACTAATTCCAGGTCCACCATCAGCTGTTGGTTCTTCACTGAGCGTCTGTGGCCGACTGTCACCTGTAGCTTCAACAAGTCCACTCTTATCATCCAGGGAACCGTCTCTCAGTGCAAAGAACCAAAAGCAGGTGAAGCTGAACTCCTTTAAAACACCAAACGTTCCTCCTGTGATGATCCATCAAGACGCTTTGAACAGATTGTTTTTCTGACTGTTTGTCTCTTAATAATAATGTCTGGACTAAAGGACAAACACACACTGGAGGCAGAGGACCAGCATCTAAACATCCAAGTGTTGTTTGAGTTGTTAAGAGCCCACAAACCTGCAGCGTGACCACGTTGACTCATATCAACCCACCATGATGCCGTCAACGCGTCAGGAGACACCGTCCTCTCTTATAACGTGGAGACAAGACAAAGCTCCAGAGAAACAAGGTTTTCATCACCTTCCTCCCTGTTCAGGCTCATCCTGGCTACTGTTCCTCACTACTTCTGTCTGTGTTGATGGCCTCATGTGGGACACAGTTTGATGAGTCTCTGGTAGTTTCAGGTCAGCTTGGTGTGTCAGGGTCTTATTAACCAGGCTGACAGTGGGACAGAGAAAAGGTTTCCAGCTCTACCTCCTCTACCAGACTGATGGTCTGTGGCTGCAGCCTCTTCATACCTGAGAGTCTCCAGTCTCCAGTGAGGGTCCTCCAGTCCAGCAGACAGCAGCTTCACTCCTGAGTGTCCTGGATGATTGTAGCTCAGGTCCAGCTCTCTCAGATGGGAGGGGTTGGAGCTCAGAGCTGAGGCCAGAGAAGCACAGCCTTCCTCTGTGATCAGACAGCCTGACAGCCTGCAGACACACAGAATAACACGTCACATGATCTGAGGGAGCTGTGAGGGCTGGAAGGTCACTGCAGTACTGAGATACTATCAGGTACGCCAGAAATGCAAGTTTCAGTCTCTTTTACACCTCTGCTTTTCCCATTTTCCTCAATGAACCATATTAAAATGACATCACACAGCATGAATAAGAGGATTAATAGGACGACCCTGTGATGATTTATCATGAGCCAACATTATGTTTTAATTCCCTCCGTATCAAATGTGTTGGTTCCACGAGGATCCGATGATGTGATGGAAACATAAACCGATTTTTGTCCCTAGTTTAGTCTCTTAGATTAGATCTTCTGGCTCCATAGATAAGGTTCATCTTCTGGTGGAAAAAGGTTTTTATGAAGTCTGAAATCCTGATGAACAATGATGATGTTCATGCTGTGGAGTAGATAGTTTAAGACAGTGATTCCCAAAGTGTGGGCCGCGGCCCCCTGGTGGGCCACGAGAGGTTATTTACAGTAAATAAATAAAACGTTTTTAATTTTCAATTTTGAAAAGTTTGAAATTAATATAAAAATATTTAAGATGCGGCACATTAGTTATGTGAAACATTAATTGATGAAGCACAAACAATTTAAACGGACAGATTAATAAAACAATAAGGCTCTCGCTGGAAACGGCTGCTCTTGTCCCCCTGTCGTTGGTCAACAAACGCGGCGCCCTCTTGTGGTATTAAAGTCAATATACCGCATTGTCCGCACTCCAAGGCGCACTTAAAAGGCTTTTATTTCCTCACAAAAAGACAGTGCCTTATAATCCGGAGCGCCTTATATATATGGATCAATTGGTTAATCGGTTGATCCATACTGGTTGTACACGGCGCTCAAGGCGCTCTGCCAAACACGCCAAAGCTCGTCTACGACGGCGAGATGCTGAGCGGCGCTCAAGCGCGTGAGATATGGAGCTGCTTTCAGGGCGCGTCGGAGAAACAAAGCTGTCGTTCTCGCCGAGCACTTCATGAGATTAAAGAGCGAGAGACGGCGCCCTTTTCTCTACAGTAGCTCAACCATCTTAACGGGGAACATAAGTTATTCTAAAAGCAGCCGAAGATTTAAGGAGTGGATGGCGAGGGGGGCGGCGGGAGCGGACGCACCTCGCAGCATCCATCGGACCCTGAAAGCACCGTCTCCCCCTCCCCACCCCCCCATCCACCCGCCCCGACGCCAAACGTTTGACTGCTACGGCGGCAAATCACCAGCCGGTCTGCGAGCTGGACCAATCGGTCTTAATGTGGCGGTAATGATGGTAAATGATGCTTGTAGCTGGTTGTCATCTACGCTCCACTACGGTTACATAAAGGTGGCGTTTGTGTTTTCACAACGTTTTATCTCATAATTTAGACTTTCTATCCCCTTTCTTCAGTGCGGAAATGGGCTTCTATAGTTGTGTGAATGCATCACTCCAGCCAATCCAAAGACGGGGTTTGTAACCAATCAGGTGTAGAGACCATGGTGACTGGCTCCGCCCCCTTACTGTCAAAAAGAACAACAGCGAGCGCGAAGAAAACTCCTTCGAGCGCGAGCAGAGATTCTCCTCGCGAGCAACGAAGCTCACGTTCAAAAGTCCGTCTCACGAGAGATATTTATTTATTTATTTATTTATTTGCTCGCGGATGTTTGATTTACGCGCATCAACCTGATTTGCGCTCTGGAATATTGACAGTGATTTGCTGCCATACCCCCCCCCAAAAAAAGGTGAGGGATTTTCATGCCTGAACATGAAAGAAATGAGGAATCAGGAAGGCAGCAAACACTTTATCACACAACTGTAACACATAAAAGCAGAAGCCATTTTCCAGTGAGGCTGAATGAGGCGAGTCGGAGGACGTCCACGTTGTCCCATTGATCAGGTGGACTGCAGTGTCTCCCCGTTGTACTACTTCATGGGGGGGCACCCCTGTTATAATGATGGAAACACTGAACTGGCTTCGGTCGCTTATCTAAACATCGGCCAAATAAGCCGTTTTTCAGACTTCATGAGCAAATACAGAATCCCTTTGTGTTCATTTCTAAAGCCGCATAAAGACACACGTGACTTTATTTAAGGCGCTGCGCTACTTGCAAGTCGCTGTGTTGTGGCAGATTCTCTATAAAGGTAGAAAACAACAAACTCATGGTCATGAAGGTCCTCATGTAACGTTACATGGAATCTGCATGAGGAGGAGGAGGAGGGTCCATGTCGCTAAATACCAACTGAGATCGGCTTGTAGCTTCTGACAAAGGATCCTTCCACCGACCACTTTTCACACCCGCCGTCGCTCTGATCTGCAGGCGCATGGCGGAGAAAACCAATCGGGTGTCTGGATGCTAAATGTTCATACTTCTGTTGGGCCTCCACCCTGCTAATGAACCTCACCACGTGTTTCTTCACTGAGGACAAAGGAAGAACACAAACATATAGGGGTCCCCGTGGCCTGATGCCAGGGGCTGATAACAGGACCCCTGCAGCTCTCCAGACCCCCTTGGCCATAAAAAGAGGACGTACCAAAGAACACCGAGCGCTCCCATTGGCCGAGGACAGTGACATTTATTTATGGACCTCAAGTTCATAAGAAGAGATTGCGCCAAAGGATCGATCTCTTTCGCCTGTCTTCCCGTTAGTGACAGATCGAGACAACACAACGTTGTTTGGTTTCTTTTCTTTCCCTCCAATTCCCAAGTTTCAGTCTTAATCTCGCTGGACGAACTCAAGACTCGCGCTCCACTACGTCCCGCTTCCTTTTCCCTTTTGATTTCATTCCTGTTGACTCCAGAGGAGCGGAGAGACAGCTGCTCTCTGACCCCCCGCCGCCTCTGTTCCCAACGAGAAGTTCGGACCCCACGGCCGAAATCGCCTTCATCCACTGAGTTTCCCTACGCGGAGCTCAACTGTCCTCAGTCAGCTGGAAGCTGATGACCAACGCCCATCAAACAGTAACACTGGTTTTCTGGGCAGACTAATTTAGCGTGTTGATATGAAGTTGATGTTTATTTGATTTGTTCAGTCATAACGTGGTACGATAGAGTCCGGATCAACGAATCCGCTACCTTTGATTTATGTTTGAATGTGTACCTGCAAATGTCGTAATGTCCCCTGTTGATCTGATGCTGTGATACGTTTGCTGTAAGAGAGTGAAAGCGCCGACTGTGTTACGCTGCTGAATGATGTCTCATGGTCAGAATAGTTCCTTATTTTCTTTTCTTTTCCCGGGTCTCCGCCGTGAGATCCGTTTGCCTGTGGTTTCATTTCGTATCGCCAGCCACATCGTTGGTTCTGTAACTGCACACACATGGATCCGACCATCCTGATTCACGTTGCTGATCTACGTTCCGCTGGTCGCGGGACAGAATCTCCTCGCGCCGCGTCTAAGTATCCCCCCCCTCCTTCGTCCAAGCCGTAGTCCCTAGCAACAGATGGCGTTGCCATAGCAGTGCAACTGTCGTCTTCCTCGTTGCTTTAATACAGGGGTGTCCAAAGTACGGCGCGCGGGCCAACTGCGGCCCGGGATCCATTTTTTATTGGCCCGCAGCAAATTATAAAAATAGAATGGAATGTGGCCCACACATGAAACTTGCCCTTGACTGTATTGTAGTTCTTAGTTTGACCAGTAGGTGGAGCTACTCACTAGCTGCAGTCCTAATGCAGCTTTTCCACAAAAAAAATGTTTAAATAAAAAATTTCCGCGACGACAAAATGGCAGAAGCAAAGAAACGCAAGATAGCAAGTGAATGCAGAACATTTCAAACACGGTGGGAAAATGAATATTTCTTCAAAGAAGTCAAGGAGAAGTGTGTCTGTTTGATTTGCAATGAAACGGTTGCAGTGATGAAAGAGTCCAATGTACGACGACACTACGAAACCAAGCATCCGACCTTCACGTCCTACACTGCTGCTGAGCGAGAGGACAAAGTCCAGCACATGGCAGCTAACCTGCAGGCTCAACAACAGTACTTTTACCCTGCTAACAACACACAAGAAACGCTACAATAGCTAGCTATGAGGTAGCTCAACTCATAGCGCGCCGCGGGAAAGCTTTCTCAGACGCTGACTTGGTTAAACAGTGCCTCATTAAAGTCGCTGGAATAATGTGCCCGGAAAAGATGCAGGAATTCAACAACGTGAGCATGTCCACAAACACAATTGTGCGTTGAATGGAAGACTTGTCAGCTAACATACAGAATCAAGTGTCACATAAAGCTTGTGCTTTTGACTTTTACTCCATTGCATGTGATGAAAGATGCAACAGACGCCGCACAGCTGTTCCTTTCTTTGCGGGGAGTTGACGATAACTTTTGCATCACGGAGGAGCTGCTTGATCTTCGGAGTCTAAAGGGCACAACAACGGGTGAGGACATTTTTGAAGCCGCGTCAGGTGCAATTGACAAGATGGAACTTAAATGGGACGAGCTGCGTGGAGTTGCAACAGACGGGGCTCCCGCTATGACAGGCGAGCCCAAAGGAATGGCATCTATGGTGTGCGCCAAGGTGCCAGAGAGTGGAGGCGAGGCTGTAAAATTGCACTGTATCATCCACCAAGAAGCTCTCTGTGCCAAGACAGTCCAGCTTGGCGATGTGATGACCACAGTTGTGAAAACTGTCAACATAATTCGAGCACGAGGGCTCTACCACAGAGAATTAAGCTTTCCTATCTGATGTCGATGCTGAATACGGGGACGTACTCTATCATTGTGACGTGCGCTGGCTTAGTCGCGGCTCCGTGCTGAAGCGGTTTTATTCCCTTATTGCCTTTCTAGTTGATCTTACTGGTCATCTGAACTCACTGAACAAGAGCCTACAAGGCAAAGACCAGCTTGTACCACAACTTTCTGTGCGAAGCTTCGTGTTTTTGAGACACAACTACGCAACTTCAACCTTGCGCACTTCCCTACGCTGTCCGAAATCAAACGTGCTCATCCAAAGGCCGACCTCGCTGCTAAAAAGGGGAAATATGTTTCTGTGATCACAACTCTTATGACACAATTCAATCAGCGCTTCCAAGATGTTTCTGTCATTGAGAAAGAAATCAAGCTGTTCTCAACTCCCTTCCTGCTGGATGCAGAAGAAGTGGAAGAGAGTCTGCAATTAGAACTCATCGAGATGCAGCTCCTCTCCCTACCCGACTTCTACCGGAGCTTGGAAAAGGCCAAGTTTCCTCTGATGCGACGCCACGCAAAAAGAATGACCAGTCTGTTTGGCACAACATACATATGCGAGCAAACATTTTCTCTGTTAACTCTGAACAAAAGCAGATTGAGAACCAAAATGAGCGACAGCCATCTCTGTGATGTCCTTCACATCTCAACCAGCAAACTTACTCGTGACCTGCCAGCCGTCCTTCAGTCCAGAGCAGCATCACTGCTCCCATTAAGTGCAACACTGTTCCCATTGTAGGCGAGTTCAAATATATTACACAGTATTCATGTGTTCAAAAGCCCAATTACTTAATAAATGCAGTCAATTAAAGTTGATAACATTTTCTAAAACACGTTAGCTGATGAATGATTTGCATAAGTAGGTTAAATAAAGCCTTCCCTCTTTATACAGGGCTGTGAAGGGGGTCCCCATCCTGACGAAGAAGCAATCTGAGGATGAGCTGCCAACCCTTTTTGTAAAAAAAATGAAAACCCATTAATGGAGAGATGTGATTTATGCAGTTTTTTCTGTAAGTATAATAAATTATCAAGCATAATTTACCTACATTTGATTGATTAATTTGTATTACTGTTAATACACTAGAGGTGATATACCTTAACTTTAGTGAGCGGCTCAACCTTTCGCATATTTTTCTGTCTGTGGCCCTCAGTGAAAAAAGTTTGGACCCCCCTGCTTTAATACGTGGAACACTTCCTGCATCTCGCTCTCGCTCGCCCCTCGCGTCCAGTAGTCGTATTACACTGTTTAACGTTCCCGTCTTCCTCGGTGGTTTGATTTAACGGTCTCACTTCCGCCCCGCTGCTCTCGCTCGCCCCCTAGTGTGACAACCGGCACTCCGCTTGTTGTTGCGCGCAACCGCACCGCCGTTCCTTCCCTGCACCCCCCTCGTCTCCCCCCCTCTCTCTCTCACCCCCTCTGTGCTCGCTCTCTCTCACACACACACACACACACACACACACACACACACACACACACTCTGGTTTTGATTGTTTGTTCAGTGAGTTGGTTTAAAATAAGTGTTATGGGGATTGTTGGTTGCAGTTATAGGTGATCTTGATCGGTGTTCCTGTGAGTTAATAAACCCTGTTATACTTTAAAGAACCGTTTTCCTGTGTTTACTTGTGCATTTATATGGTGGTGACCGTTGACATACATCGCCAGTGCTCGAACTTAAATCCTTCCAACATCTTCACTCTCAAGGAGTGAATATCAATTATGAGACTTGATTTATAGTATTGGTTATTGGTCCCTGTTAGCTCAGGGTGGTGCCCCGTTATTTATTCATTCTGAGAAGTATCTTAGTGATTATTAATAATTCTATTAATGTCCATAAGTTAGTTCCTCATTTGCTAGTAACCTAATACGACCCCCTAGCCGCTCCCAACACTTCTCATCCAACCACAATCACATTCACTCCATCCGGATGGCAACATTTATCTGGATAGGGTGTTTTTGGTATGTTCTGTTCATTTCTACGATATAGTTGATACTAATTCCAGGTCCACCATCAGCTGTTGGTTCTTCACTGAGCGTCTGTGGCCGACTGTCACCTCTAGCTTCAACAAGTCCACTCTTATCATCCAGGGAACCGTCTCTCAGTGCAAAGCACCAAAAGCAGGTGAAGCTGAACTCCTTTAAAACACCAAACGTTCCTCCTGTGATGATCCATCAAGACGCTTTGAACAGATTGTTTCTCTGACTGTTTGTCTCTTAATAATAATGTCTGGACTAAAGGACAAACACACACTGGAGGCAGAGGACCAGCATCTAAACATCCAAGTGTTGTTTGAGTTGTTAAGAGCCCACAAACCTGCAGCGTGACCACGTTGACTCATATCAACCCACCATGATGCCGTCAACGTGTCAGGAGACACTGTCCTCTCTAATAACGTGGAGACAAAGCTCCAGAGAAACAAGGCTTTCATCACCTTCCTCCCTGTTCAGGCTCATCCTGGCTACTGTTCCTCACTACTTCTGTCTGTGTTGATGGTCTCATGTGGGACACAAACAGTTTGATGAGTCTCTGGTAGTTTGAGGTCAGCTTGGTGTGTCAGGGTCTTATTAACCAGGCTGACAGTGGGACAGAGAAAAGGTTTCCAGCTCTACCTCCTCTACCAGACTGATGGTCTGTGGCTGCAGCCTCTTCATACCTGAGAGTCTCCAGTCTCCAGTGAGGATCCTCCAGTGCAGCAGACAGCAGCTTCACTCCTGAGTCTCCTGGATGATTGTAGCTCAGGTCCAGCTCTCTCAGATGGGAGGGGTTGGAGCTCAGAGCCGAGACCAGAGAAGCACAGCCTTCATCTTTGATCAGACAGCCTGATAGCCTGCAGACACACAGAATAAGACACATGTCACATGATCTGAGGGAGCTGTGAGGGCTGGAAGGTCACTGCATTACTGAGATACTATCAGGTACAGAGGGGTCACATTAACATGGTTACTGACTGGTTTCCAGTCACAACTAAACACCCACTAATGTACATCAACAACCTTATAACATTACCACTAACTCCATAATGTCAAATATTTACATTATATTGAAAATAAACACATTTTATGGAAATAGTTGGAAAATACATATTTGATTTAAATCATGCAAGCAGAAAGAATCTTATGAAAGTCAGAAATGTACCATGGATATAAATAAAGACACCAAGTGGACTTTGAATCCTGACCTGAGAGTCTCCAGTTCACAGTGTGGACTCTTCAGTCCAGCAGAAAGCAGCTTCACTCCTGAATCCTGCAGGTGGTTGTTACTCAGATCCAGCTCTCTCAGACTAGAGGACTGGGAGCTGAGAACTGAGGACAGAGCGTCACAGCTTCTCTCTGAGAGGTTACAGCCACTCAGTCTGAAGAGAGGGATGAAGAAGAAGCAGTAAACATTAAAGATGGCAGCATATTTAAGTTCTGATGTAGGAATCTAACTCTCTCTCTACTTACAGAACTTTCTTGGAGGCTTTGACCACTGGCAGCAGCCTCAGAAGAGCCTCCTCTGAAGCAAAGTAATTTTTCAGGTCAAACACCTCCAGATCTTCTTCTGATGACAGTAAGATGAAGACCAGAGCTGACCACTGAGCAGGAGACAGTTTCTTTTTGGAGAGACGTCCTGATCTAAGGGACTGTTGGATCTCCTCCACTAGAGAACAATCATTCAGTTCATTCAGACAGTGGAACAGATTGATGCTTTTCTCTGGAGACACATCCTCACTGATCTTCTCCTTGATGTACTGGACTGTCTCCTGATTGGTCTGTGAGCGACTTCCTTTCTGTGTCAGCAGACCTCGTAGGAGAGTCTGATTGGTCTCCAGGGAAAGACCAAGGAGGAAGCGGAGGAACAAGTCCAGGTGTCCATTAGGACTCTGTAAGGCCTTGTCCACAGCACTCTGGTAGAGACTCATTGGTTCAGGTTGGTCTTTAGAGACTTTAGACACCGGCGAGGTTGTTAGTACTTCTGACAGCAGATTGACACCAGAGCTGAAGAAGGTCAGATGGACATGAAGAGCAGCCAGAAACTCCTGAACACTCAGATGGACGAAGCAGAAGACCATGTCCTGGTACAGTCCTCTCTCCTCTCTGAAGATCTGATTGAACACTCCTGAGTACACTGAGGCTGCTCTGATATCGATGCCACACCCTGTCAGGTCGGATTCATAGAAGATCAGGTTGCCTTTCTGCAGCTGATCAAAGGACAGTTTTCCCAGAGATTTGATCATCTTCCTGCTCTCTGGGCTCCAGTGTGGATCCGTCTCAGCTCCTCCGTCGTACTTGACCTTCTTCACTTTGGACTGAACCACCAGGAAGTGGATGTACATCTCAGTAAGGGTCTTGGGCAGCTCTCCTCCCTCTCTGGTCTTCAACACCTCCTCCAGAACTGTAGCAGTGATCCAGCAGAAGACTGGGATGTGGCACATGATGTGGAGACTTCGTGAGGTCTTGACGTGAGAGATGATCCTACTGGCCTGCTCCTCATCTTTGAACCTCTTCCTGAAGTACTCCTCCTTCTGGGGGTCGGTGAACCCTCTGACCTCTGTCACCATGCCAACGCACTCAGGAGGGATCTGATTGGCTGCTGCAGGTCGTGTGGTTATCCAGAGGCGAGCAGAGGGAAGCAGCTTCCCCCTGATGAGGTTTGTGAGGAGCACATCCACTGAGGCCGACTCTGTGACGTCAGTCAGGATCTCATTGTTGTGGAAGTCCAGAGGATGTCGACACTCATCCAGACCGTCAAAGATGAACACAACCTGGAACTCTTCAAACCTGCAGATTCCTGCTGCTCTGGTTTCACTGAAGAAGTGATAAACAAGTTCCACCAAGCTGAACTTCTTCTCTCTCAGCACATTCAGCTCCCTGAAGGTGAATGGAAATGTGAACTGTATGTCCTGGTGGTCTTTGTCTTCAGCCCAGTCCAGAGTGAACTTCTGTGTTAAGACTGTTTTCCCAATGCCAGCCACACCCTTAGTCATCACTGTTCTGATTGGTTCCTCTCCTCCAGCTGAGGCTTTGAGGAGGTCTTCTTGTCTGATGGTGGTTTCTGGTCTGGCTGGTCTCCTGGATGCTGTTTCAATCTGTCTGACCTCATGTTCTTCATTGACCTCTGCAGTCCCTCCCTCTGTGATGTAGAGCTCTGTGTAGATCTCATTCAGAAGGGTTCTGTTTCCTGCTTTAGTGATCCCCTCAAACACACACTGGAACTTCTTCTTCAGGTCGGATTTGAGTTCACGCTGACAAACTGGAGCAAGAAGTCCTGAATGAAGACAACAAAGAAGATCAATGAGTCACAGAATAGATTTCAACATGTCCTTACCTTAGAGAATGACTATGAATATATTCTGTCCATCTCTGGAGACATTAGTGAAGGTCTCATTTATCAGCATGGTAAGTCTGTAGAGAAATCCTCTTACTGCTCTGCAGACGCTCAGCCAGCTCCTCCTGCTTCATTCTCCTCAGGAAGTGCACTGAGATCTTCACAAAGGCCTCTCTGCTCCTCCTCTGCTCTTCATCCAGCACCTCCTCATCCTCTTTCTCTAAGCATTCTGGGTAATCTGAACTCACAACCTTCTGGAGTTTCTTCAGCTCGTTCTTCACAAAAGTGAGAATGTTCTCCTCCAGCAGCTGGAACAGAACATTCTATGAATGACACCAACTAGAACATGGAAGCCACCATCAGGTCCATGTTGGACAGACGGACAATCCACTGGTCTACAAAGTGCAGCATGGAGATGATGATGAACTGAGAGATGTTAAAGTAGTTGTTCATGTACACACCATGAAGATGGAGTCCAGGTGTGTTTGATGCTGCTGGGCAGACGGACCTGTGGGAACCTCTGAGCTCTCCTGGTCCTCTCTGTGGAGGAACATGAACCATCAGCTCACATGATGTTTGGACCATCAACACCAATACAACATTAGTTAAAGATATTGGCTTCTGTCATGATGGATCATGATGGAAACCAGATTCTGAAGACTGTCGATGATGACGGACAGTTTATTAGTTGAGTGACAGTTAGTCATCAGTTTCATCTGGTTTTAGTTCTTACTGTGGGTCATAAAAACAACGTGTGCAGACCTCTGCATCTGGTCCAAAGTCCTATGGAACTACTCCAAACCTCTTTAGTCCGTCCCCTGACCTCTAGAAGTCTCCTTAGATCTTCTGAAACTAGTCTTTGGACCTTGTCACAGAGTCTACTGACGATACTTTGTCCAAACCTCTGCATGGAGTCCAGAGACCACGTCAGCTGGTCCACAGAGCACTGAGCTTATTCTAATCACATGTTCAGTCTCAGTCATCTGTCTCCAGAAACCTGCAGCTGTCTCCAGATGTGACCTCTGCTGATCCTGATGTGGAGGAACTAGCTCACATTGTGTTTACATCTGAGGATGTTTACAGTTAATGATTCACACTTAAACACACACAGACCAGTTAGATGATGGGTGTCTAACTCAAGGCCCGAGGGCCAAATCTGGTCTGCGGGGGGTCCAGTGCAGCCCGCTGGATGACTTTACTATTGTGAGAATTACACAAAGACACAAATAGCTTTTCTATAAAAGTAGCTGCTATTCCTAATCAGTCCACTGGTCGCCAGCCAATCGCAGGGCCAACACGGAGACACACAACCATTCACACTCACATTCACACATCTACGGGAAATTTAGAGTCCCCAATTAATCCCAGAGCATGTCTTTGGATTGTGGGAGGAAGCCGGAGAACCCGGAGAGAACCCACGCAGACACGGGGAGAACATGCAGACTCCACACAGAAAGGCCACTTGGCGGAATCGAACCCAGGACCTTCTGCTGTGAGGCGACAGTGCTAACCACCACACCACCTTGCCGCACAATACTAATAATGGTTATTATTATTTTCTATCTTTCATCGTAGGCGTTGGACAACAGTACTTTCTGATTGATGTTGTCTTCATGGACAGATGCGAATACTTCCAAAGCCATTCTATTCTCTGTCAATCACAACGATGTGAGCGTGATGATGTCTGGGCCGTGGTGACTGATAATGCTGCTCACTGTCTGAAGGAATACAGGAGGCTCTGAGAGGAGTGTTGCCCAACAGCGTACATGTAACCTGCCTCTGCCATGTCATCACGCTGGTGGGTGAGACCTGGCAGCTCTGCAAATCATTCTCAATTGTGACATGGATGAGATCTGCCTGCTAGAAAGAGAAGATGGGTGCGCTTCCTCATCAGCAAGGAGTTTGTGCAAGCTAAGGCTCCGAGTTGCACTTGGAATTGAAGTTTACAATGTTTTTGATATTTACACCAAAGTTAAGTTGCATTTCCAAAATGTTTTATTGTTTACTGCACAGGCTGTTGCAATTGTTATGCACCTTTGTTAGTAGATATTGACAGGACTATTCTTACTTAGTTTGATCTTACAAAGAACTAACGCCATTTTTTGTTTAGTCATGTATTTTGTTTAATTTAAACCAATAAACCTGAATTTTTTTTTGAATGACTGTTCTGTTTGGACACAAGAAAAGATATTGCCATGTTTTTATCATGCAGCATGTTTTTGCCTGAAATAAGGTTCTATGTATGGAAGTTTTCAGTTTTAACTGAATATATTGTCTACATTTCAGTTCTTAATTCACTGTCTCTGCGTAAAATGTTAAAAAACAAATTCTCAAAAATTAAAAAACAAAGAGAATTTGTGGGAAAAATTAAACTGGAATTTGAGAAAAATGAAACAGATTTTATAGGGCCCTACTTACTCTGTGTCATAAGAACGGCGTCCATCTTTGAAGTTAAGCAGACGACCATTAGACTGATCACTCTTCATGGACAAACATCTGGGTTCAGGAGACTTTCCTCTCTGCTGATGTGAACTGAAAGAAACACTGAGATTACATCATCACATCATCATCTAATCATGAAGCATCAGCTCACATGGTGTCCGTCCTCACAGAGACCAAAACAAGGTAAAGGTCCATGACGTGAGGTCTGGATGTGGACCACATGACTCCCTGTAGTGGTTTAGGTCTACTGGTCCTGCTGGTCCCACTGAGAATCAACAGCTCAGTCTTTCAGCTCACTGTTTTCTTCACCAGTCAGTTTGGTTTAGTCCCAACAGGTCTCACCAAGTCCTCCATGGAGCTCTCCCTCCCTCACTGGACACTGCTGAAGGGCCCTGGAGCAAGAAACCCAGAACCTCCACCAGAGAGTCTGGTAGAAACACCTCATCATCAGCCTGAGACCCTCACCTTGCATCAACAGAGGGACCAACGTCTTTGAAGGCTATAGGACAATCCATAGACCGGTTACTCTTCATGGACACACAGCTGGGTCCAGGTCCAGGTCCTGGTCTCTGATGGGTCCTGGTCACACATGTAGAAGCAGAGTCAGTGAGTCAGAGACGTTGGGACATGGAGACGAGTGGAGGACAGTTGGAGATGGTCCTCCCACCTCTGAGCTTTGGTCTGGCTGTCATGTTCCCCACACAGAGGGGCTTCAGAGGGAGGGACTCCGTCCTCTGGGTCCTCAGCCTGATTCATAGCAGAGTCCACACCTTCACACCTTCGCACCAACCTGCTGGGAGAGCTCACACATTATTATCTTCATCAGGACAAACACACAGAGCTCATTCACCTCAACACTAAAACTCTCATGGGACACTTTGTGTTGTTGTCTTGAGACAACGTGTCAAGAGACGTCATTTTAAATCCTCATCCTATAAATGTTGTGTTTCTTTTAAGCGCTTTCCTTTGGCAGGAGGCAGCGGTCCATCAGGACGTTATTTATGTTAAATCACTATATAGGCTACTAAAACTCAGCATGCAGGATGACAACATGAGATGTGTATCATATATCGCTACGTTTAGCCGCTAGCAAGACACCTCGTTAGCAATGTTAATAAGCTTGTTATAGCACGCTCGTACATTGATGCTAGTATTAAGGGCTCTCGCGATGGCTTCTTCGTAATGTTACTGTGAGCTACAGAGCTGCCACTTTTTCACTAAACCTTGGAGTGAGATGTTGTCAGGGATGAAGCTGCAGCCGACAGCAGAAACATGAACATGCAAAACAACCTACAATCTCACTCATGTGGGCCTTTATGATCATGAGGTCAGAATGCACACAATTGTACCAAATACACACCTGATGCAATAGGCTACAAGCGACTAGATCTCCACTCTTTGCTGTCCTGCTCCTAAATGGTGGAAGGAGGTCTCTGAAGACATCAGGACCACAGAGAGCCTTCACATCTTCAGACTAAAGACACACCTCTTCAGACTCTACCTCCACTAACACACTAACTAACTGTACCACTTACATTGGACTTATAATGGTTCTTATCTACAGCAAGTTGTAAAGCGGCTTATTTGATGAAAGTGCACTTTGTTGTTTCTTGTTCTTCTGGGTTTGTGTCCTTATGGTTGAAACGCTCTTATTGTAAGTGGCTTTGGATAAAAGCGTCAGCTAAATGACATGTAATGATTTAAAAGATGAACATTAGCACTCATCTTCCAGCCGATGGAGCTGTGCTGTTTCTCCTCTTCATCTCCTTCAGAGTCCAGAAGTCAGTAAAACAGTCCAGTATCACATGACATGTGTCATGGTCAAATATGTTAGAACATAATGATCACTTTTAGCATAAGATTGTCTATATTGAAGCTTGACGTGTGAAAAGCAGAATGACCCAACGTTTCCATTTGCAGCGGAGTCTAAAGAAAGGAGGGCGAGTCAACTTGCTCTCACACAAACGCTGGAACAAAGGAACTGTCTGTTACTTCATCTCAACCTTCATATCTCACTTCGCAATTTGTCATACTGGCCACTGGAGACGACCTTCATGTGTGTGTATAAAAGCTCAGCGCTGCTCGGAGACGCGTCTCCACAGAGCTCTGTAATACGTGCGCGTGTATTTGACCTCCTGCTAGCAAGAAATCAATTGACTTTTACAACTTTGATCATTCATCAAGACTTTGTTTTTATTAGATAACCATAGAAATAAATGATTCTCTTCTCCCGAACTAGTTACAACTAGAAAAGGCATTTCCTGCTGAAAATGCGTTGGAATGCAAAAAGCTGAAAGCTGCACTGAATATTTAAAAATAGCTGAAAATACAGAAAGTTGAAGGGAATTTGAATACATTTGCTGAATATTTAAAAATAGCTGAAAATACAGAAAGTTGAAGGGAATTTGAATACATTTGCTGAAATAAAAGATATTAGAAAAGCTGAAATTAATTTGAAATAGCTGAAAATACAGAAATGGGAGAAGCTGAAAGGAATTTGAATAGATTTGCTGAAAAAGCAGAAATGAAAACAGCTGAAATAAATGTGAAATATTGCAAAACAGAAGTTGCAGGAGCTTAAATGAATTTTAAAAAGTACAGAAATAACAAAAGCTGAGATGAATAAAAAGAGGTTTAAAATTGTTTGTAGTAATGTTAGTTGTAATTTGGGTATCAGTACTAGCAGTAGAAGTCGGTTTAGTATCAATAGCAGTAGAAACAGCTGGAATACTGATACTATTAGCCATAGTAGTATTTTTAATAACATTAGTAGTAGTTGTATTAATAGCAGTAGAAATACTAGTAGTATGGTAGTAGAAGTATCAGTTGTAGTTCTACTGAGGTACTAGTAATATTCGTAGTGGTTATAGTAGTATTTGAAAGAGCAATGCGTATTTCAACGAAACCGCTTCATGGTTAAGGTACAGATAATCATTGAGGCTTTTAGTTTGTAATGATGGAATTGGGTGAGGGGGGGTTGGGAGACAGAATGTTTGTTATTCAAACTAAGAAGTTTTTAATTAATAGGCCTCATCACTAACATTACAGTAAAAATTC
Source organism: Gasterosteus aculeatus (assembly GCF_964276395.1). Classification (NCBI taxonomy): domain Eukaryota; kingdom Metazoa; phylum Chordata; class Actinopteri; order Perciformes; family Gasterosteidae; genus Gasterosteus; species Gasterosteus aculeatus. Next base: position 3,915,556 of record NC_135708.1, on the reverse strand, counting down.
CCTCCATGGGGCTTTTATTTTGAAATTATTGGATTGGGTGGGGTGGGGGGGTGTAGATAGAGGGAGGGAGGGTGAGAGGGTGAGGAAGGGAGGGGTGGTGAGGAAGAGATAGAGGGAGAGAGAGAGAGGAGAGATAGACAGACATACTGACTGACTGAGTGATAAACAGTGAGAAGAGGTCAGGGTGGAGGGGGGAGGGGGGGCGAGTGTCTTTATCATATTGGTCTGTTGACAGAAAGCATAGCTGCGTCATGTGACTCCACTAATCAGGTCACAAGGAGCAGCTGTGAGTCACAGACACAGATCCTGCAGCATGTGAGTGCTCGTAACCACGACAACGACGCACCTGTGATCATTAACGATCTGCTGCAAAAGACAGAGACATGGCAGCAAGTTACACAGAATCCACACCTCAAACAAATGGGAACCAGCGCAAAACTATAACAGCTATCTAAAAAATACGGCGTTTGTATGAGACCCAAGACTCTACCGAACGCGTGGATGTGCTTTTTATGTCTGTCCGGTAATAAATACGGCTCCTATGGCCGTTGACAAAACGTGTACCTTGTGGATTTTTGTGAGAAATATGTCGGCAGATTTGTATTGGAGCCTATGGGGCTTTTGGCAGAGGTTGTGTCACTCAAACACTCCTTGCGCCAAAACTAAAGAACTCTGGGATTCCATGAACACATTAATCCAATCAGCACAACCATACCCTCATTAATCTGAAGAAATGAAGCCTCTAGAGTGTATACTTTGGCTGCAAGGACAGAAGTTCCATACTTTTTTAACCAGATTCCTGCGATGCCCCACACTCTAGCCTCGAGCTCTCCACTCTAGCAGACGCAACACACACTCATGTAAAAGTCAGAAACGGAGCGAAAAACTAGTGAAACATAATCAGTGATTATGAAAAAAGTACAATAGATATCAAGAAGCAGTTTTTTTCATAAAATAGTTGAGACTTGTGTGAACATTTGAGAGTTGAAATGGTGTCTGTAGCTGAAAGATTGGCGAAGCTGAAAAATCTGAAAGTTGAAGAAGTTGAAGAGGATTTGAAAAGCAAACTCCATTTGAAAACCATGTTAAAATATTAACGATTATTGATTTATATAAATTCAAGCTTAAGAGGTAGAAAGCTGAAAAGTCATAGCCCCCAAGCCAGAAAGAAGCTGAACATTTTAATATTTGAAGGATTTTAATAGCTGAAAGTGTGAAGGAGTTGAAAGGTGGCGCGGAAGAAATAGAAGAAGAAGATGAAGATGAAGAAATAAAGATTCGAAGAACAATACTTGGAATGCATCGTTAATGCATTCCAACAATAAACCCTGACGATTCTACATGCAATATTGTCGAGGTAACACAGCAAAGTGCTCTCTCTTTGCGGCCTGAGGGGGGCGCTGGTCTTGGGCCGAGGCCTCACCTGGCGTGCAACGTGACCCGGAGCCGGAGATGCTGCCGCGCTGGAAGCAGGCGGCCGCCCTGCAGCCGTTCTTCAGAGGTCACTCTGCAAAGGGGACGAAGCTGTTTGGGGAGAAAGTCACCGCCGCCATCCGCACTGCGATCCAACAGAGCTTCTCTGACTGTTTCAGTCAAATGAGTCACAGCCATTTGGATCCACCAGGAACGACTGCTTTCCCTTAATGAATATCATCTCCTAGGTCTTTTTTCAATTAGCGTGAAAAAACAATAAACAGGACGAATCGTCAAAATGTGTCTTAGTGGACAAAGAGGAGGTGGCCTTGTTAAATATCAGCGTCGACGTGCACAGTCCTCTTTGTTCAGTGTGTAATGATCCGAGTGTTGCCTCTTGTGTCCCTCAGGTCCTGTTTGCTGCCTTACTGGTTTACTCTGTTCCACCTGGCTCACACCTCCGTCTGCCTCCCTCTGCTGCCCAGTGGAAGTACTGCAGGCTGTTTGTCCACTTTACCTTCTGCTTTCTGACACTAGAGGTCCATGTTTGTCATGTTTTAAGTTGGTCATTAAAACATCAGTAGATCCACTTTTTAAGAAGAGCTTATGGAAATGCTTGTTTTATTCAAACGCGCACAGACCTCTCTGGGTGGAGTTCCCAGGAGAACAGAGCACCTTCGCTGTGGACCACCACTATATGATTGGTGATAAATACCTTTTTTTACTGGGTGAAGTTCTCACTTTTATGATCTTAACTGTCTTTGATTGTATGTAGGTGGAGCACTGCTGGCCAGTCCTGTAACCAAGCCGCGTGTTCAAGCTGTGCGAGTCCTTCTTCCTGGATCTGGTGAGGTAAATCAAGCAGCAGGTAACAAACGTCTTCTAGTGACTCACAAGTCACCTCATGGCGCCTGTTACATGAAGGGCTGCTTGTGTTTTAGGTTTGGTACGACGTCCTCACTGCAAAGGCGCATAAAGGAGGCCGGACTCTGGGTCTGCCCGTCACCCTGGACACAGTTAGTGTCAAAGTCTCAATTCACACAGCGAGGGTTACTTCCTCTGTCACATTCTATATGAAACTTGTATTCTATATGAAACCGTTTTTTGTGTTGATATTCACCATGTACAACGGAAACAACCGGAGACCCGGAGCTGGCCCTTCACTGCTCTGGACTCCTCCGACAGGATACAACGTGAATATGGCACTTTCTCGTGCCCCCAATGAAGTGCACTACCTGAAAAGGCCAGTGAGCGAGCTGCATGCCTTCATTGACACTGAGGCCAATATGTGCCGCCGGTTACAAGATCAAGAGCCGGCCTACGATCGCATGGTTTGTGAGCACACAACAACGCTTTCAGACCACAAGATTCACACCACTAGCTGTGTCCTGAGAAGGGAGGGCGGTCGACTCGATCTCATAGACGGTTCACATCTTGTTTGGTTTTCATATCCGCGTTTCTTCTTTTTTGGTCTATTAATTATAATTTGCACCTGCCACTGAGGATGGCCTTCACATGTGTGTATAAAAACTCTTACTGCTCGGAACAAATTCCATCCAGGATTTTAAAAAGGGTCTCCGAAAGACTTTCGACCAAGTCTCAACGGAGTGAGAAAGGGAAAGAGAGCTGAGTGGGCTGAAACAAGGACGACCATCTGTTTGTTTACGCCATTCGCTTCCAGTGTGTACTACTTGTTGTACCATTACAGGATGACCGTCTAACAAGTTTCCCTATTTCATGTACTGCTGCTATCAATGTTCCTTTGATCTGACGTTTGCTTCCATCATCCAGATACTGTATCAAGTGTATCGTGCACTTTACACTCAATAGCAGCACTCAACAATTTACAGCCCATCTCTGAGTTTAGGAGGAGACTAAAAAACTACAAACATTAATACAAAAAACTGACACTATGTACTATTCTCATCACCATCTCCAATGAGGAGGAGGGACTGCGTTTGGATTTGTCTCCACGGGGCTTTGCATCCACAGCCCAGAGCTGAATGAAGAAACAATGGTGGCGTCCCGTGGAGCCACAGGGGAATTCTGATAGCAAAATACTTCATTAGCAAAAAGTGGTGTGTGATGTCTGACTACTGGTGAATATGGTTTATTACCAGAAGAACTGGTGTCACCATGACGACATCGACCACAAAAATACCTCAATGAGAGAAAAGGCAGACGGGCTGAAACGTTGAGCCAGTGGATAAAGGCCTTACTCTCTACTGGCCAGCAGGGGGCGACTCCTCTGGAGAAAACGACTACTTTTCAGTGGCAGCTTCACTGAGTTACAGACTTTAATACTCACACGAAGCAAGAATACACTTTAGCAGCACACACACAGCGCAAAGGAGAGGCCATCGTATAACACGCTACAGGGAGTCTACATGCTGCAGGAATGCATGATGGGCTTTGAAGACGCATCTCCGGGGAAACAAGTGGACTACTTGGCAGATTCCAAGACCACGTGAGGAACATGCAGCGGCCCATGGATTGGAACTGGCAGTCAGATGCTCTCAGAGAAGTGGCTTCAGGAAGCAGCGGCTGAGCTCAACGTGCAGATATTGAAGGCTGGACCATATTTTCTCCATCAGATGGGTCTCCAGGAGCCAGAATACTGTAAACGCTGGATGAAGAGATTTCCCTGGTCTGGAACTTCACCAGCTGCAGAGAAGAGACACCACACTTGGTCCAACGAAACGCTTATGTTGGACAGCCAGGTACAGCGCTGGTTGGACATTGATGAAGGAGGCTGAACAGCGTCTCACGGGCCTTTTCAAAGATGTGGAGCTGACTCGCTGCTCTGCAAACAAAGCATCTACTGGAGTCAAACTGGGTCCAAAGGCTGAAGGTTCTGGAGCAGCGTTTTAGGCCCAGAGAGCCTTTACTTTGAATGAAGAAGTACAGCGCCTGGATAGACTCAGCTTTGTGTAGCAGGCTAGAGGTTGTGTGGTTGTGTAGCCATTGTGTACAGCGGTTTGATGGCCTTTTATCGTATGCTTCACATGTCCTGTTGTGTTTACGGCCTATTTAAGACTGGAGCACTATAGAGGCTCGCCATGCGGCGCTCTCCAATGCGCTGAGGGCTGGATCGAGGCTCATAGACCAGAATCCTTTGGGGTTTTTTGTTGATGGACAGCAGCAAAAACAAGCTAACGTCAGCTAATGACGTGACAAAGTGTTGCAGACTTTAGAAGGAGAAATCTCTCCAGATGTCACACGAGCCGTCCTGTGAGACACTTGGACCCAAACGCCAGCAGCAGAGCAGCAGCTGAGTGAGAAGGAGTCCTCAGGGGGGCACAGGGGGGTTGGGGCCTGGCACAGGGAGACCCGTGTAATGAGCTGGCTGGGGGACTTGGCAGACCGGAGAGGCTGGATGAGCAGGCAGGTGATCCTGGAGACCAGGAGAACAGGACTCAGGGACTGCTGGCAGGAGACAGACTGTCTGATTGGATGGACGATAAGCCGATAGACGAGCGCCTTAAGCCTCCACACTGATGGACAAGGAATGGGGCGAGAGTCTAATTACCGGGTTAGAGAGAGAGACAGAGGGGGCTCATACATACACACTCACAGAAAGACAATGTCCCAAACATGGACGCCTTCCTTAAGTAGGACAGCTGCACCATCATGAATATGATGAGAGGATGTGGATCAGACCAGTCTACGCCCAGCGGATAAAATAGCAATAATTATCAGTCATTTAACAGCAGCAGTCAGAAGACACAAACCATTGACTGCTGACTGGCTGAGAAGTTGTCTCTTGCTCAGAGTTAATAAATGAAAGACACTCGTCTTTGATACTCAACCACACATGTAAAAGTGTTGGAGGCCGGAGCGTCAGCGGTTCCTCACCAACAAATAAGAAATCCAGACCTCCTCCACCTTCCTCCCACGTCTCAGTCTGTGGAAAGATGAACAGGCAGCTGTTTCTCCTCGTACAGAAATGAATCAACCGTTATGGAGAAAAGTAACACATGGAGCTGTAAATGGGAGGAGGACGAGGAGGACGAGGAGGTAACGGTGGGTGGAGGCAGTGAGTGAGTGGAGGAGACGGGGTTGGACTGAAAGGGAACAGTAAATAAGGTAAGGGGGTGGAGTGACATGGAGGCTGGGGACACATCAGGGGCCGACAAGCGCAGCCCTCCCAGGAGGATGTGAGTGTAGGTTCCTCATGTCCTCCCCCTCGTGGTGAAGACCCCCTGGACAGAATGTCCACGTCCCACCTGCAGCATTTGTGCCGCTGCAGTTACGCTCATGAAGGATCAGGATCCCCGATGGTTCAGTGATGTCATACAGAGCAGCGACAGCTTCCACCCAGCAGACGTCCCCAAAGAGTCCAAAGTGGGGACAACTGTCCATCACGTCAACACACAGATGGGAAACATAAGCAACAGTTCAGTGATATTCTGTCAGTTAGAGATTAGCTTTGTAATAGACAATGAATGTCTGTACATTTTGTATTGTATGTCCCAAGTCTTAGAGACAACATGCATCCACAAGGCTGCAGCTCGTGTACAGGAGAAAACCAAGGAGAGGGACGATACTACTCCTGTATTAGCTTCTCTGCACTGGCCCCTGTTGAATGAACTACAATATGAACTCCTCAGCACTAGTTCTCAGGCACAGTCATGTCTTATGAAGCTTATAGTACCTTATTATGTGAATAAAGAGCAGCGCTTCCTGAACGCTGGCTTCCTTGTGCTTCCTAGAGGCCTCCAAAGCAGGATGGGAACCAGAGCCTCCAGTTTCCAGGCTCCTCTTCACACTTTCAGTCCCACACTCACCACGTTTAAATCAAACATCTGGACTTGTTTGGGAGCGGTTAACAGGGACATGGATACGACACAATGTGCAGGCAGTGTTGTATGCTGTGGGAATACTCCAAATATGAGGGCTCAGCTCACACGCCAGCATCCAGAGACAACCTGAACACTGGACACACTTAGCTTGACCTTCCACTTGTGAGCAAGCTAGGAAAACACTTCCAACATGGCCGTTGCCCTTCAGTCAGCCCGATGGTGGGCAAAAACATTTATAATACTGGCGCTTGTTGCCCCCCTTTACGAGCTGTGGATCCTAGACTATATACTTTCCCATATATTCTAAAACCTTTAAACATCCCTAAATGTTTGCATTTACTGCACACTGCCCAACATAGCCTACTCTTTAGCTCAATAAGTAAGTTAACTTACCCAAGGCCTTCTTCGGCCAATCTCCTCTGACTCGTGCTGGATGACACACGAGACAGATCTGCGATTTCTCGGGTTGATAAACCGGACAACACAAAGTTAGCCAGCTTGTCGCCAGGAATATCCAGAGGCGGGCGTCCAGCACCTGTGCTTGTAGTATCAGCAAATATTGACTTCATCAACTTGGACCTCTTCCACACGCACGCGGTGCTCAATCAGTATTAAACTATTTAAAACTTCGTTGTCTATGTATACATCTTAAAGAGCACTTATCCGCCCTAGTATTTCCAAAAAACCCTCAATATGTGTCAGAATCGTATCTGCAGAAAACCCATGTTGATCGATTTGATCTGCTAATGCTAGCATGCTACCTCGGAGCCCACCGATGTCTTCCACTCACGTCCCTCAGCCAGCCTTCTTCTGCACACGGCTCTGTTGTCTGTTCTAAATGTTAGATGTAGCCACGCCCCCTGATTTGCATATAAGAACGTGAAATGTAAAACGTCATTATGAAATAAGAGTACCATGAAATAATTAAATGTATTTAATATGTATGTATTTATTGCCTCATGTATTTATTTCATGATGTATTTCAAATGAATATTTCATGTATTTATGTGTTTATTCATTTATTTAATTTAGACTAAAACGGCATTCCATAACAATAACCATGTTATTAAGAGATGGAAAGTTAAAGCCGTTCCTCTTTCTGTCCACGCTGCACAACGCGTGTTTTATTGCATTTAGTGGCAATGCTGCTGCTGTTTGTCTTTTATTTTGGCGGGAAATCCCGTTTAACACTTTCAATACTCCACTTTGTGAGAAGATAAACTCCACCCTGTTATCAAATGTGTGCTTGTGCTTTGTGTGTTTTTGTTGGTGACTTAAGTGTGATATTTGGTGCAGAATGAAAGCTTCAAGTTGCACCTGAAGTAGCGAGCTCAGTAGTTTGTGTTGTTGTGAGACGGCTCTGCGTGAAGGTTAATAAGGTTAATAAAGCAACTTATTCATTACTCATTTCTTTATTTACTCACTTCCTTCTTCAACATGCTGCACCACCAATGTTTCCTCTGTGCTGTTGACACAGCAACAGGGCTGTAGAATAAATACAGATATTATGGAGGAAATAGTACAAAAGTCAATAGTACAGCATCTTTAAAAAGGATCAGAGTATTTCATGTCAAAAGAAATAATACAGCGTGTTGAAAGCATCTTTATTTGATGGCCTGTTTAAACATTTACAGTTGTTTCCAATAAAAGTCATTTATTAACATTAGAGCCAAACAATTCTATTTCTGTTAAAGTAACACATGGAGTAAATGTTGTAAATGACATTATAGGGAATAAAAACACAAGTAACGCATATTCAATATTTCCTTGAGAGGTTTGCTGAACCATTAAAAAGCTTCTTGTTCAAAACAAACCTGATTATGTGAAATTAGATTTGATTTCACTCAACAGATTTAGAAAGATTTGAAGTTAAAATGGGCTCAAAAAGAATTACACATTCATATTTTCCTCATTCATCTTGTTTTTATTATTGCTGATGAAGCGCACACACACATAAGGACACATTTGTCTCATATGGGGGGACAGATGAAAGAGCGTCTTATAAAATGTCTTCTTGAACACATAAAGATGAAGATTAAAGCCTAATTAGGAGCCAATATCTAAATGATCATCTATTGATTGAAGGAGCACAGCAGCATTAAGCTGAGCTCTTTCACACTTCCATCTGAGTCCCAGAGAGCTGTGGACCCCCCAGAGTCCAGACCAGCTCAGGTACCCCTCACCTGCTCCACCTGCATCTACACCCACATGAACCACCATCAGCTGTACAGACTGAACTATGTGGTGAGCAGAGAGGAAGGTTCTCCACCAGGAGGAGACTCTCCCTCCTGAAGAGGACACAGAGACACTGAGGAACCAGAACCAGACTTGAACCCAAACCCAGGATAAAGAGGTTCAGTGAATGTGGTGCTGAAGGTGTGGAGGTGGATCAGTGTGTCAGAGGAGACTCTGTAGAAGGACAGAGAGCCAGCAGGACAGTCCACATACACTGCTACTCTACCAGAGGAGGAGGAGGAGGAGGAGGAGGAGGAGGAGGAGGTGATGCGTGTTACCGTCTTCTTGTGATAGACAGAGTAACCTCCATATGAGCAGATCAGACTCCAGGACTGATCATTGTGTCCAAACCAACAGTCTCTACTGCCTCCTTTCCTCCTGATTCCTCTGTAACTCACTGATACATAAACGTCTCCTCTCCACTCGACCTCCCAGTAACAGCGACCAGTCAGACCAGTTCTACACAGCAGCTGATGCCAGCAGTAAAATCTGTCTGGATGATCAGGATATGACTGATCCTCCATCACACGTGTCACCTTCCTGTTGTTGTCAGACAGTTTGATGTGTTTGTTTACTGTGTTTGTGTCGATTGTGAGTTCACAGGAATCTGATGAGAGAACAAGACACAATACAGCTGCAGTTATTAATCATGTGTTCATCTACTGACACGTTGATGATGACGTCACAGAGGTGAATGAGTGATGTCACAGTGTGAAGATGGTTGAATCTTCATGAATCAAAGCACACTTACACTTCCTCAGACCTGGTCTCAACCATCGGACTCCATCAGGCTCCACCCTGAAAGGAGGAGGGGGGTCAGAGCAGCATGGAGACATGGACATTACATCACTCTCACACACAGCTTTGTCCTTCATGTCCACATGGAGCACCTCTTCTTCTTCTACCACTACTTACAGACGACCACAGACTGTCAGTCAGGCGTCACACAGCGACGAGGTGCTGGAATATATTCATGAAGAAGATGAATGGATAACAGATAAGAAATGGACCTGTCACTGTACTTTCACCAGATGTGAATTCAAACGGGAGAAATGACGTCGTGCTACAGATCAAGCTTCATGGGACGTGTGCAAAGGAACATTCACATTAAACTGTTTCATAAAGATAAAGCAGATACAGACCATTCAGTGTTCACACAATGTGCATGTTTCCATGTTGTCCCCATTTGTGGACAATGTCTCTCCCTGTGGTTCGCTGGAGTCCCAAAACTTTACAAATGGCTTTGTCACCTTTTCCACACTGATGGATCTCAATGACTTTGTTCCTCATTTGTTCCTGAATGTCTTTGGATCGCAGCCTGATGTCTCGCTTGTGAGGATCTTGTGGTCTACTTCACTTTGTCAGGCAGCTCCTATTTAAGTGATTTCTAGATTGAGAACGGCTGTGGCTGGAGAAATGGAACTGGGCTTTCCAAAGATGTGATGAACCTCACTTCATTTATGTTTTCATAACTTTTTCACACAGGGCCATTTAGGTTTGGATTCTTTTCTCCCCTTAAAGATAAAAACTGCATTTTGTGTTTACTTGCGTTATCTGTGTCTAATATTTACATTTGTTTCATGATCTGAAACATTTAAGTGTGACATGCAGGCATGAAAACGGGTCGCGAGTCGGAGGACGTCCACGTTGTCCCATTGATCAGGTGGACTGCAGTGTCTCCCCGTTGTACTACTTCATGCGGGGGCACCCCTGTTATAATGATGGAAACACTGAACTGGCTTCGGTCGCTTATCAAAATATCGGCCAAATAACCCGTTTTTCAGACTTTATGAGCAAATACAGAATCAGGAAATCAGGAAACATTTATTAGCCAAAATATGTCAAACATACAAGGAATTTGTCTTGGCGGTTAGTGCGCGACAGTAGACAGACAAGACAACAGTGCACAGGTAATAAAATAAAGTGGAATGAAATGCTAATGCAATGGGTTAGTAAGAATAAGGCTAAGGGTTATGGGTTAGTATAAAACAGGGGAATAAAGTTCAACAAATTTTAAATATAAAAAGTTGAAAAATAGGGCGGCACGGTGGCGTGGTGGTTAGCACTGTCGCCTCACAGCAAGAAGGTCCTGGGTTCGATTCCACCCAGTGGCCTTTCTGTGTGGAGTCTGCGTGGGTTCTCTCCGGGTTCTCCGGCTTCCTCCCACAGTCCAAAGACATGCTCTGGGGATCAGGTTAATTGGGGACTCTAAATTGCCCGTAGATGTGTGAATGTGAGTGTGAATGGTTGTATGTCTCTGTGTTGCCCTGCGATTGGCTGGCGACCAATCCAGGATGTACCCTGTCTATCGCCCGAAGTTGGCTGGGATGGACTCCAGCCCCCCCGCGACCCTGTGTGCAGGATAAGCGGTTTGACAATGGATGGATGGAAGTTGAAAAATATTAAGCATAAAGTGCACTAACAGACAAGAGACAAAGTGACAAGTGACAAAGTGATGAATTGCAGTTAGGTCGTAGTCCTGATGGACCTCATCCTCCTGCCAGATGGAAGGGGCACAAACAGTTTATGTCCGGGGTGGGCCGCGATCTTTTTAGCTCGCTTCAGAGACCTGAAAGCGAACAAGTCCTCCAGGGACGGCAGATTGCAGCCGATCACCCTCTCTGCAGAGCGGATGACACGCTGCAGCCTGCCCTTGTCCTTGGCTGTGGCTGCAGCGTACCAGACGGTGATGGAGGAGCAGAGGATGGACTCGATGATGGCCGTGTAGAAGTGGACCATCATCGTCTTTGGCAGGTTGAGTTTCTTCAGCTGCCTCAGGAAGAACAACCTCTGCTGAGCCTTCTTGGTGATGGAGCTGATGTTCAGCTCCCACTTGAGGTCCTGGGTGATGATGGAGCCCAGGAAACGGAAGGAATCCACAATAGTGACGGGGGAGTCACACAGGGTGATGGGGGAGGGTGGGGCTCTGTTCCTCCTGAAATCCACAACCATCTCCACTGTCTTTAGAGCGTTGAGCTCCAGGTTGTTCTGGCTGCACCACGACACCAGATGGTCAGACTCCCACCTGTAGGCGGACTCATCCCCACCAGAGATCAGTCCAATGAGGGTGGTGTCATCCGCAAACTTCAGGAGCTTGACGGACTGGTGACTGGAGGTGCAGCTGTTGGTGTACAGGGAGAAGAGCAGAGGGGAAAGAACGCAGCCTTGGGGGGAACCGGTGCTGATGGTCCGAGAGGCTGAGACATGTTTCCCCAGCTTCACGTGCTGCTTCCTGTCTGACAGGAAGTCTGTGATCCACTTGCAGGTGGAGTCGGGCACGTGCAGCTGGGAGAGTTTGTCCTGCAGCAGAGACGGGATGATAGTGTTAAAAGCAGAGCTGAAGTCCACAAACAGGATCCTGGCGTAGGTTCCTGGGGAGTCCAGATGCTGGAGGATGTAGTGGAGGGCCATGTTGTAAGCATCGTCCACAGACCTGTTGGCTCTGTAGGCGAACTGCAGGGGGTCCAGGAGGGGTCGGTGAGGGACTTCAGGCGGGTCAGGACTAGCACCCCCCGCTGCGGAGTCTCACCAGCGAGCCGGCCCGTTTTCCTCTCCTACGGGGTCTCACCGCGTGACGAAAGGTGAGCGCACCTTTGACTAGAATGTCCAGTAATTCCACGGATGAAAGCAGGAAAGTTGGAAGTAACTCCGCTGGAGTTGTTCCACGGATGTTCAAGAGCTCATCTCTGGTGAAAGAGCTCTGGGAATCGCAGCAGCAAACGTAATTAACAACAAAAACAACAAAAAACGAAGCGCACCGAAGCACCGAGGCGGCCATCGACGGCGCCATCTTGAATCCCTTTGTGTTCATTTCTAAAGCCCCATAAAGACACACGTGACATTATTTAAGGCGCTGCGCTACTTGCAAGTCGCTGTGTTGTGGCAGATTCTCTATAAAAGTAGAAAACAACAAACTCATGGTCATGAAGGTCCTCATGTAACGTTACATGGAATCTGCATGAGGAGGAGGAGGAGGAGGGTCCATGTCGCTAAATACCAACTGAGATCGGCTTGTGGCTTCTGACAAAGGATCCTTCCACCGACCACTTTTCACACCCGCCGTCGCTCTGATCTGCAGGCGCATGTCGGAGAAAACCAATCGGGTGTCTGGATGCTAAATGTTCATACTTCTGTTGGGCCTCCACCCTGCTAATGAACCTCACCACGTGTTTCTTCACTGAGGACAAAGGAAGAACACAAACATATAGGGGTCCCCCGTGGCCTGATGCCAGGGGCTGATAACAGGACCCCTGCAGCTCTCCAGACCCCCTTGGCCATAAAAAGAGGACGTACCAAAGAACACCGAGCGCTCCCATTGGCCGAGGACAGTGACATTTATTTATGGACCTCAAGGTCATAAGAAGAGATTGCGCCAAAGGATCGATCTCTTTCGCCTGACTTCCCGTTAGTGACAGATCGAGACAACACAACGTTGTTTTGTTTCTTTTCTTTCCCTCCAATTCCCAAGTTTCAGTCTTAATCTCGCTGGACGAACTCAAGACTCGCGCTCCACTACGTCCCGCTTCCTTTTCCCTTTTGATTTCATTCCTGTTGACTCCAGAGGAGCGGAGAGAAAGCTGCTCTCTGACCCCCCGCCGCCTCTGTTCCCAACGAGAAGTTTGGACCCCACGGCCGAGATCGCCTTCATCCACTGAGTTTCCCTACGCGGAGCTCAACTGTCCTCAGTCAGCTGGAAGCTGATGACCAACGCCCATCAAACAGTAAGACTGGTTTTCTGGGCAGACTAATTTAGCGTGTTGATATGAACTAGATGTTTATTTGATTTGTTCAGTCATAACGTGGTACGATAGAGTCCGGATCAACGAATCCGCTACCTTTGATTTATGTTTGAATGTGTACCTGCAAATGTCGTAATGTCCCCTGTTGATCTGATGCTGTGATACGTTTGCTGTAAGAGAGTGAAAGCGCCGACTGTGTTACGCTGTTGAATGATGTCTCATGGTCAGAATAGTTCCTTATTTTCTTTTCTTTTCCCGGGTCTCCGCCGTGAGATCCGTTTGCCTGTGGTTTCATTTCGTATCGCCAGCCACATCGTTGGTTCTGTAACTGCACACACATGGATCCGACCATCCTGATTCACGTTGCTGATCTACGTTCCGCTGGTCGCGGGACAGAATCTCCTCGCGCCGCGTCTAAGTATCCCCCCCTCCTTCGTCCAAGCCGTAGTCCCTAGCAACAGATGGCGTTGCCATAGCAGTGCAACTGTCGTCTTCCTCGTTGCTTTAATACAGGGGTGTCCAAAGTACGGCCCGCGGGCCAACTGCGGCCCGGGATCCATTTTTGGCCCGCAGCAAATTATAAAAATAGAATGGAATGTGGCCCACACATGAAACTTGCACATGACTGTATTGTAGTTCTTAGTTTGACCAGTAGGTGGAGCTACTCACTAGCTGCAGTCCTAATGCAGCTTTTCCACAAAAAAAAGGTTTCAAATGAAAAATTTCTGCGACGACAAAATGGCAGAAGCAAAGAAACGCAAGTGAATGCATAACATTTCAAACACGGTGGGAAAATGAATATTTCTTCAAAGAAGTCAAGGAGAAGTGTGTCTGTTTGATTTGCAATGAAACGGTTGCAGTGATGAAAGAGTCCAATGTACGACGACACTACGAAACCAAGCATCCGACCTTCACGTCCTACACTGCTGCTGAGCGAGAGGACAAAGTCCAGCACATGGCAGCTAACCTGCAGGCTCAACAACAGTACTTTTACCCTGCTAACAACACACAAGAAAACGCTACAGTAGCTAGCTATGAGGTAGCTCAACTCATAGCGCGCCGCGGGAAAGCTTTCTCAGACGCTGACTTGGTTAAACAGTGCCTCATTAAAGTCGCTGGAATAATGTGCCCGGAAAAGATGCAGGAATTCAACAACGTGAGCATGTCCACAAACACAATTGTGCGTTGAATGGAAGACTTGTCAGCTAACATACAGAATCAAGTGTCACATAAAGCTTGTGCTTTTGACTTTTACTCCATTGCATGTGATGAAAGATGCAACAGACGCCGCACAACTGTTCATTTCTTTGCGGGGAGTTGACGATAACTTTTGCATTACGGAGGAGCTGCTTGATCTTCGAAGTCTAAAGGGCACAACAACGGGTGAGCACATTTTTGAAGCCGCGTCAGGTGCAATTGACAAGATGGAACTTAAATGGGACGAGCTGTGTGGAGTTGCAACGGACGGGGCTCCCGCTATGACAGGCGAGCGCAAAGGAATGGCATCTATGGTGTGCGCCAAGGTGCCAGAGAGTGGAGGCGAGGCTGTAAAATTGCACTGTATCATCCACCAAGAAGCTCTCTGTGCCAAGACAGTCCAGCTTGGCGATGTGATGACCACAGTTGTGAAAACTGTCAACATAATTCGAGCACGAGGGCTCTACCACAGAGAATTAAGCTTTCCTATCTGATGTCGATGCTGAATACAGGGACGTACTCTATCATTGTGACGTGCGCTGGCTTAGTGGCGGCTCTGTGCTGAAGCGGTTTTATTCCCTTATTGCCTTTCTAGTTGATCTAACTTACTTACTGGTCATCTGAACTCACTGAACAAGAGCCTACAAGGCAAAGACCAGCTTGTACCACAACTTTCTGTGCGAAGCTTCGTCTTTTTGAGACACAACTACGCAACTTCAACCTTGCGCACTTCCCTACGCTGTCCGAAATCAAACGTGCTCATCCAAAGGCCGACCTCTCTGCTAAAAAGGGGAAATATGTTTCTGTGATCACAACTCTTATGACACAATTCAATCAGCGCTTCCAAGATGTTTCTGTCATTGAGAAAGAAATCAAGCTGTTCTCAACTCCCTTCCTGCTGGATGCAGAAGAAGTGGAAGAGAGTCTGCAATTAGAACTCATCGAGATGCAGCTCCTCTCCCTACCCGACTTCTACCGGAGCTTGGAAAAGGCCAAGTTTCCTCTGATGCGACGCCACGCAAAAAGAATGACCAGTCTGTTTGGCACAACATACATATGCGAGCAAACATTTTCTCTGTTAACTCTGAACAAAAGCAGATTGAGAACCAAAATGAGCGACAGCCGTCTCTGTGATGTCCTTCACATCTCAACCAGCAAACTTACTCGTGACCTGCCAGCCGTCCTTCAGTCCAGAGCAGCATCACTGCTCCCATTAAGTGCAACACTGTTCCCATTGTAGGCGAGTTCAAATATATTACACAGTATTCATGTGTTCAAAAGCCCAATTACTTAATAAATGCAGTCAATTAAAGTTGATAACATTTTCTAAAACACGTTAGCTGATAAATGATTTGCATAAGTAGGTTAAATAAAGCCTTCCCTCTTTATACAGGGCTGTGAAGGGGGTCCCCATGCTGACGAAGAAGCAATCTGAGGATGAGCTGCCAACCCTTTTTGTAAAAAAAATGAAAACCCATTAATGGAGAGATGTGATTTATGCAGTTTTTTCTGTACGTATAATAAATTAACATAATTGACCTACATTTGATTGATTGATTTGTATGACTGTTAATACACTAGAGGTGATATACCTTAACTTTAGTGAGCGGCCCAACCTTTCACATATTTTTCTGTCTGTGGCCCTCAGTGAAAAAAGTTTGGACCCCCCTGCTTTAATACGTGGAACACTTCCTGCATCTCGCTCTCGCTCGCCCCTCGCGTCCAGTAGTCGTATTACACTGTTTAACGTTCCCGTCTTCCTCGGTGGTTTGATTTAACGGTCTCACTTCCGCCCCGCTGCTCTCGCTCGCCCCCTAGTGTGATAACCGGCACTCCGCTTGTTGTTACGCAACCGCACCGCCGTTCCTTCCCTGCACCCCCCTCGCCCCCCCCCCCCTCTCCCTCTCACCCCCCTTGTTGGTTGCAGTTATAGGTGATCTTGATCGGTGTTCCTGTGAGTTAATAAACCCTGTTATACTTTAAAGAACCGTTTTCCTGTGTTTACTTGTGCATTTATATGGTGGTGACCGTTGACATACATCGACAGTGCTCGAACGTAACTCCTTCCAACATCTTCACTCTCAAGGAGTGAATATCAATTATGAGACTTGATTTATAGTATTGGTTATTGGTCCCTGTAAGCTCAGGGTGGTGCCCCATTATTTATTCATTCTGAGAAGTATCTTAGTGATTATTAATAATTCTATTAATGTCCATAAGTTAGTTCCCCATTTGCTAGTAACCTAATACGACCCCCTAGCCGCTCACAACACTTCTCATCCAAACACAATCACATTCACTCCATCCGGATGGCAACATTTATCTGGATAGGGTTTTTTTTTGGTATGTTCTGTTCATTTCTACGATATAGTTGATACTAATTCAAGGTCCACCATCAGCTGTTGGTTCTTCACTGAGCGTCTGTGGCCGACTGTCACCTGTAGCTTCAACAAGTCCACTCTTATCATCCAGGGAACCGTCTCTCAGTGCAAAGCACCAAAAGCAGGTGAAGCTGAACTCCTTTAAAACACCAAACGTTCCTCCTGTGATGATCCATCAAGACGCTTTGAACAGATTGTTTCTCTTGACTGTTTGTCTCTTAATAATAATATCTGGACTAAAGGACAAACACACACTGGAGGCACCAGCATCTAAACATCCAAGTGTTGTTTGAGTTGTTAAGAGCCCACAAACCTGCAGCGTGACCACGTTGACTCATATCAACCCACCATGATGCCGTCAACGTGTCAGGAGACACTGTCCTCTCTTATAACGTGGAGACAAGACAAAGCTCCAGAGAAACAAGGCTTTCATCACCTTCCTCCCTGTTCAGGCTCATCCTGGCTACTGTTCCTCAATACCTCTGTCTGTGTTGATGGCCTCATGTGGGACACAAACAGTTTGATGAGTCTCTGATGAGTAGTTTGAGGTCAGCTTGGTGTGTCAGGGTCTTATTAACCAGGCTGACAGTGGGACAGAGAAAAGGTTTCCAGCTCTACCTCCTCTACCAGACTGATGGTCTGTGGCTGCAGCCTCTTCATACCTGAGAGTCTCCAGTCTCCAGTGAGGATCCTTTAGTCCAGCGGACAGGAGCTTCACTCCTGAGTCTCCTGGATGATTGTAGCTCAGGTCCAGCTCTCTCAGATGGGAGGGGTTGGAGCTCAGAGCTGAGGCCAGAGAAGCACAGCCTTCCTCTGTGATCAGACAGCCTGACAGCCTGCAGACACACAGAATAAGACACATGTCACATGATGTGAGGGAGCTGTGAGGGCTGGAAGGTCACTGCAGTACTGAGATACTATCAGGTACAGAGGGGTCACATTCACATGGTTACTGACTGGTTTCCAGTCACAACTAAACACCCACTAATGTACATCAACAACCTGATAACATTACTACTAACTCTATAATGTCAAATATTTACATTATATTGAAAAAAAACACATTTTATGGAAATAGTTGGAAAATACATATTTGATTTAAATCATGCAAGCAGAAAGAATCTTATGAAAGTCAGAAATGTACCATGGATATAAATAAAGACACCAAGTGGACTTTAACTTAATCTGACCTGAGAGTCTCCAGTTCACAGTGTGGACTCTTCACTCCAGCAGACAGCAGCTTCACTCCTGAATCCTGCAGGTGGTTGTTACTCAGATCCAGCTCTCTCAGACTAGAGGACTGGGAGCTGAGAACTGAGGACAGAGCGTCACAGCTTCTCTCTGAGAGGTTACAGACACTCAGTCTGAAGAGACAACAATAAACAAGAAAAATAACATTTGTATTCATATTGAATCCTCTGATGATGAGTTTGGACTAAAATACGATCAGTTAGAACATGAAAAAACATGAAAGTGTTTACAATTATTTTTGTTATAATAATAAATAATAAGTTATAATAAGCTACATAGAACAAGGTTTATTGTGCTCTACTGTTTACAGAAATTACTGTGGTATTAATATCAGGATGAGGCAGGGATATTTATTGTTGTTTATTAGTTAAATTCAAAGTTAGGCTTCTCTATCCTCCTTCTGACTCCTTCCATAGAAAGAAAGAGAACAAAGTGAGTGTAAATGTGGAATGAATCTTCATCAAATCAGAAATAATCAACCATCACTCAGCAGATCATCACTGTAGAGACACACAATATAATTTTCAGTCTCTTCCCACCTCTGCTTTTCATTCATTCATTATATGAAACAGGACATCATAAAGCCTGAATAACAGGAACAACAGGATGAACATGTGATGTTTTATCGTGAAAGAACATTGTGTTTCAGACGGTCTATTTTCAAGCTACTATGTGGTAAATATGTCTTGTCTACAAGGTTCTCGTGATGTGATGGAAACACAGATATTAATTCACAAAAAGGACGTTTAGCCCCATGTTTTGTCTCTAAGATTAGATCCTCTGGTTCCAGAGTTCCCTAGACGCATCATTGAAGACAAACTAACTTAATCTTACCTGAGAGTCTCCAGGTTACAATGTGGACTCTTCAGTCCAGCAGAAAGCAGCTTCACTCCTGAATCCTGCAGGTGGTTGTTACTCAGATCCAGCTCTCTCAGACTAGAGGACTGGGAGCTGAGAACTGAGGACAGAGCGTCACAGCTTCTCTCTGAGAGGTTACAGACACTCAGTCTGAAGAGAGGGATGAAGAAGAAGCAGTAAGTATAAAAGATGGCAGAATATTTAAGTTCTGATGTATGAATCTAACTCTCTCTGTACTTACAGAACTTTGTTGGAGGCTTTGACCACTGGCAGCAGCCTCAGAAGAGCCTCCTCTGAAGCAGAGTATTTCTTCAGGTCAAACACCTCCAGATCTTCTTCTGATGACAGTAAGATAAAGACCAGAGCTGACCACTGAGCAGGAGACAGTTCTTCTGTGGAGAGAAGTCCTGATCTAAGGGACTGTTGGATCTCCTCCACTAGAGAAACATCATTCAGTTCATTCAGGCAGTGGAACAGATTGATGCTTTTCTCTGGAGACACATTCTCACTGATCGTCTTCTTGATGTACTGGACTGTCTCCTGATTGGTCTGTGAGCGACTTCCTGTCTGTGTCAGCAGACCTCGTAGGAGAGTCTGATTGGTCTCCAGGGAAAGACCCAGGAGGAAGCGGAGGAACAAGTCCAGGTGTCCATTGCGACTCTGTAAGGCCTTGTCCACAGCACTCTGGTAGAGACGCTTTGGTTCAGGTTTGTCTCCAAAGACTTTAGACCACAGGGAGGTTGTTTGTTGTTGTTCTTCTGACAGCAGATTGACACCAGAGCTGAAGAAGGTCAGATGGACATGAAGACCAGCCAGAAACTCCTGAACACTCAGATGGACAAAGCAGAACACGTTGTCCTGGTACAGTCCTCTCTCCTCTCTGAAGATCTGAGTGAACACTCCTGAGTACACTGAGGCTGCTCTGATATCGATGCCACACTCTGTCAGGTCGGATTCATAGAAGATCAGGTTGCCTTTCTGCAGCTGATCAAAGGCCAGTTTTCCCAGAGACTCTATCATCTTCCTGCTCTCTGGACTCCACACTGGATCCGTCTCAGCTCCTCCACCGTACTTGACCTTCTTCACTTTGGACTGAACCACCAGGAAGTGGATGTACATCTCAGTCAGGGTCTTGGGCAGCTCTCCTCCCTCTCTGGTCTTCAACACCTCCTCCAGAACTGTAGCAGTGATCCAGCAGAAGACTGGGATGTGGCACATGATGTGGAGGCTTCGTGAGGTCTTGATGTGAGAGATGATCTTGCTGGCCTGCTCCTCATCTCTGAACCTCTTCCTGAAGTACTCCTCCTTCTGGGGGTCAGTGAACCCTCTGACCTCTGTCACCATGCCAACACACTCAGGAGGGATCTGATTGGCTGCTGCAGGTCGTGTGGTGATCCAGAGGCGAGCAGAGGGAAGCAGCTTCCCCCTGATGAGGTTTGTGAGGAGCACATCCACTGAGGCCGACTCTGTGACATCAGTCAGGATCTCATTGTTGTGGAAGTCCAGAGGAAGTCGACACTCATCCAGACCGTCAAAGATGAACACGACCTGGAACTCTTCAAACCTGCAGATTCGTGCTGCTCTGGTTTCACTGAAGAAGTGATGAACAAGTTCCACCAAGCTGAACTTCTTCTCTCTCAGCACATTCAGCTCTCTGAAGGTGAATGGAAATGTGAACTGTATGTCCTGGTGGTCTTTGTCTTCAGCCCAGTCCAGAGTGAACTTCTGTGTTAAGACTGTTTTCCCAATGCCAGCCACTCCCTTAGTCATCACTGTTCTGATTGGTTCCTCTCCTCCAGCTGAGGCTTTGAGGAGGTCTTCTTGTCTGATGGTTGTTTCTGGTCTGGCTGGTCTTCTGGATGCTGTTTCAATCTGTCTGACCTCATGTTCTTCATTGACCTCTGCAGTCCCTCCCTCTGTGATGTAGAGCTCTGTGTAGATCTCATTCAGAAGGGTTGTGTTTCCTGCTTTAGCGATCCCCTCAAACACACACTGGAACTTCCTCTTCAGGTCGGATTTGAGTTCACGCTGACAAACTGGAGCAAGAAGTCCTGAATGAAGACAACAAAGAAGATCCATGAGTCACAGAATAGATTTAAACATGTCTTTCCTCAGAGAATGACTATGAATATATTCTGTCCATCTCTGGAGACATTAGTGAAGGTCTCATGTATCAGCATGGTAAGTCTGTAGAGAAATCCTCTTACTGCTCTGCAGACGCTCAGCCAGCTCCTCCTGCTTCATTCTCCTCAGGAAGTGCACTGAGATCTTCACAAAGGCCTCTCTGCTCCTCCTCTGCTCTTCATCCAGCACCTCCTCATCCTCTTTCTCTAAGCATTCTGGGTAATCTGAACTCACAACCTTCTGGAGTTTCTTCAGCTCGTTCTTCACAAAAGTGAGAATGTTCTCCTCCAGCAGCTGGAACAGAACATTCTATGAATGACACTAACTAGAACATGGAAGCCACCATCAGGTCCTTGTTGGACAGACGGACAATCCACTGGTCTACAAAGTGCAGCGTGGAGATGATGGTGACCTGAGAGATGTTAAAGTAGTTGTTCATGTACAGACCATGAAGATGGAGTCCAGGTGTGTTTGATGCTGCTGGGCAGACGGACCTGTGGGAACCTCTGAGCTCTCCTGGTCCTCTCTGTGGAGGAACATGAACCATCAGCTCACATGGTGTTTGGACCATCAACACCAATACAACATTAGTTAAAGATATTGGCTTCTGTCATGATTGATCATGATGAAAACCAGATGCTGAAGACTGTCGATCATGACGGACAGTTTATTAGTTGAGTGACAGTTAGTCATCAGTTTCATCTGGTTTTAGTTCTTACTGTGGGTCATAAAAACAACGTGTGCAGCTCTCTGCATCTGGTCCAAAGTCCTATGGAACTACTCCAAACCTCTTTAGTCCGCCCCCTGACCTCTAGAAGTCTCCTTAGATCTTCTGAAACTAGTCTTTGGACCTTTTCACAGAGTCTACTGACGATACTTTGTCCAAACCTCTGCATGGAGTCCAGAGACCACGTCAGCTGGTCCACAGAGCACTGAGTTTATTCTAATCACATGTTCAGTCCCAGTCATCTGTCTCCAGAAACCTGCAGCTGTCTCCAGATGTGACCTCTGCTGATCCTGATGTGGAGGAACTAGCTCACATTGTGTTTACATCTTAGGGTGTTTACAGTTAATGATTCACACTTAAACACACACAGACCAGTTAGATGATGGGTGTCTAACTCAAGGCCCGAGGGCCAAATCTGGTCTGCCGGGGGTCCAGTGCAGCCCGCTGGATGACTTTACTATTGTGAGAATTACACAAAGACACAAATAGCTTTTCTATAAAAGTAGCTGCTATTCCTAATCAGTCCACTGGGGGTTGCACTGGTCGCCAGCCAATCGCAGGGAGGAAGCCGGAGAACCCGGAGGGAACCCACGTAGACACGGGGAGAACATGCAGACTCCACACAGAAAGGCCACTTGGCAGAATCAAACCCAGGACCTTCTTGCTGTGAGGCGACAGTGCTAACCACCACGCCACCGTGCCGCACAATACTAATCATGGTTATTATTATTTTTTATCTTTCATCGTAGGCGTTGGGCAACAGTACTTTCTGATTGATGTTGTCTTCATGGACAGATGTGAATACTTCCCAAGCCATTCTATTCTCTGTCAATCACAACAATGTGAGCGTGATGACGTCTGGGCCGTGGTGACTGATAATGCTGCTCACTGTCTGAAGGAATACAGGAGGCTCTGAGAGGAGTGTTGCCCAACAGCGTACATGTAACCTGCCTCTGCCATGTCATCACGCTGGTGGGTGAGACCTGGCAGCTCTGCAAATCATTCTCCATTGGGACATGGATGAGATCTTCCTGCCAGAAAGAGAAGATGGGTGCGCTTCCTCATCAGCAAGGAGTTTGTGCAAGCTAAGGCTCCGAGTTGCACTTGGAATTGAAGTTTACAATGTTTTTGATATTTACACCAAATGTTTTATTGTTTACTGCACGGGCTGTTGCAATTGTTATGCACCTTTGTTAGTAGATATTGACAGGACTATTCTTACTTAGTTTGATCTTACAAAGAACTAACGGCATTTTTTGTTGAGTCATGTATTTTGTTTAATTTAAACCAACAAATCTGAATTTTTTGAATGACTGTTCTGTTTGGACACACAAGAAAAGATATTGCCATGTTTTTATCATGCAGCATGTTTTTGCCTGAAATAAGGTTCTATGTATGGAAGTTTTCAGTTTCAACTGAATATATTGTCTACATTTCAGTTCTTAATTCACTGTCTCTGCGTAAAATGTTAAAAAACAGATTCTCAAAAATTAAAAAACAAAGAGAATTTGTGGGAAAAATTAAACTGGAATTTGAGAAAAATGAATCAGATTTCATGGGGCCCTACTCACTCTGGGTCATAAGAACGGGGTCCATCTTTGAAGTCAATATATCGACCAATAGACTGATCACTCTTCATGGACACACATCTGGGTTCAGGAGACTTTCCTCTCTGCTGATGTGAACTGAAAGAAACACTGAGATTACATCATCACATCATCACCTAATCATGAAGCATCAGCTCACATGGTGTCTGTCCTCACAGAGACCAAAACAAGGTAAAGGTCCATGACGTGAGGTCTGGATGTGGACCACATGACTCCCTGTAGTGGTTTAGGTCTACTGGTCCTGCTGGTCCCACTGAGAATCAACAGCTCAGTCTTTCAGCTCACTGTTTTCTTCACCAGTCAGTTTGGTTTAGTCCCAACAGGTCTCACCAAGTCCTCCATGGAGCTCTCCCTCCCTCACTGGACACTGCTGAAGGGCCCTGGAGCAAGAAACCCAGAACCTCCACCAGAGAGTCTGGTAGAAACACCTCATCATCAGCCTGAGACCCTCACCTTGCATCAACAGGGGGACCAACATCTTTGATGGTCATAGGATGATCCATAGACTGGTTACTCTTCATGGACACACAGCTGGGTCCAGGTCCAGGTCCTGGTCTCTGATGGGTCCTGGTCACACACATAGAAGCAGAGTCAGTGAGTCAGAGACGTTGGGACATGGAGACGAGTGGAGGACAGTTGGAGATGGTCCTCTCACCTCTGAGCTTTGGTCTGGCTGTCATGTTCCCCACACAGAGGGGCTTCAGAGGGAGGGACTCCGTCCTCTGGGTCCTCAGCCTGATTCATAGCAGAGTCCACACCTTCACACCTTCACACCAACCTGCTGGCAGAGCTCACACGTTATTATCTTCATCAGGACAAACACACAGAGCTCATTCACCTCAACACTAAAACTCTCATGGGACACTTTGTGTTGTTGTCTTGAGACAACGTGTCAAGAGACGTCATTTTAAATCCTCATCCTATAAATGTCGTGTTTCTTTTAAGCGCTTTCCTTTGGCAGGAGGCAGCGGTCCATCAGGACGTTATTTATGTTAAATCACTATATAGGCTACTAAAACTCAGCATGCAGAATGACAACACGAGATATGTATAGTTTTATAATATCAATATTATAAGTAAGTATAGGTGGAAGGGAACCAAAAGTGTGGTGCAAAGATCAGTCCTGTAAAACCAAACAAAAGGTTGTTTATACTCAAACCATACAACATATTTTATATTAGTAATATTTCTATTATAGACCTTGTATATATATATATATATATATATATATATATATATGTATATGGTCACACAGAGTTTAACAACGTCTCACTGAGCAGCTATTAAACCAGGAAGTGTGAATGTGTGAATATATTTCCAACTTTAGCGAAGTGTAAACGTCGTACGTTCGATACCCGCTCACTCCTCTCTCATAACAAACAGGGACGTCCGACTTTTAGCGGAGTCTAAATTATCTTCCGTATTTCCGAGTCCGAAATAAATCGAACTTCTAGGGAGATAAAATACGTCCCGGGTGGTATTTATTACGTAGTTGTCGTGATTAGTAACGATTGAAAAGTTCTTCTCTCTTTATTGAACCAGTATTGGCAATTTCTCAACGAGGAAAGACGCTGCAGAATCGGCGGCGGCTTTGCGCATGCGCGCGTTGATTTCAGCCTGCACGTGACGTGTGTCTCCTCTGACTGCAGCTGGACTGCTGCGAGCCGCCAGGTTCCTGCTTCAGTGACGTCACGCCACGTCAGACACCACAGAAGTCTCCAATAAAAACAGATAAGGTCGCTGGTCGCTTTTGACCAGAAGTCGCCAAGAGGGTTTATAAAGTCAATGTACCAAACAACGAAGGAGCCTGCGCATGCGCATATCTCAAGTCACAATTTCGACTTTCTAACTCTTTTTTTGTGGCGGAAATGGACTTCCATAAAAATCACCGTAACTAGCAGAAAGAAACCTGTCAGCGGACCTGACAAGCGCCGCTTCAAGCCTTTGCGCATTAACTCTGCGCAGACATGATCCCCTTGAGTATCGCGACGTGCTAGTTTAGCCGCTACAACAACAACTAGCCAGTAACCGCAGATTCCATTTCAACAATAAAGATACAAACTTCTCAGTAGTAAATGAATTCACGTTTCAACTGCTCTATGCGGTGTTTACTCAGGTCGGTGATGTTTTAACGTGTGTAGTGGAATAAATAAAACATATTCCGGTGGTGGCTGTGTGGCAACGAACAACACTCTGAACGGCGGCCGCCATTTTGTTATGCGCACACGCCGTCTGCGCATACATGCCGCTTCCCACGTGATCCCGTTTTTCCTCCAGCAGGAAAAGTAGAAGGCAAAAATGCCACCTAAGAAAAAGATGAAACCTCTCGCTGACCAGAAGACTATTGCATCTGTATGTTCTGCTCCATGTGCCTCTGCACCCTCCCTGACTTTGATCCGCCTCCCGACAGTTCTGCTTAGTATTAAAATATAAACACGCACACTTAAGCCTAGTTTATGCTTCTGCGTTTCAGTTTGTTGTCTGTTCAAGTTTAGACTTCTGGAGAAAGACAAACTTCCTTTTACCTTTTTAAACTCTGTTAAAATGCTCCTCCTATAAATGTAGTGTTACAAGATGAATGTTATCACTCTTCTTCCAGCAGATGGAGCTGTGCTGTTTCTCCTCTTCAGAGTCAAAGAAGTCAGTAAAACACAGACCAGTAAGGTGACCTGTAGCTGTCCTGATGGAAACACTGTGGTTACCATGGTAACATGGGGAAGCTTTCTCCTGATGGGATGCTTCACTTCACCATGTGATCAGTTAGTAAAAGGTCGACTACAACCTGCTGATCAATGAGAGAAAAACTGAAGACTAAAGAAAACAAACACAGTCAAACACTAAAAAGTGACTAAATGTGTTTAAAGCAGATGAAGAAATGAACATGAAGCTTTGTGGACTTAAAGGACTGAAGCAGCAGGTGAGACAAACAGAGCGTCTCTCAGGTGTGTTTCAGGAACAAAGGCCCAGGTGAGCTCTGTGGTCCCTGCTGGGTCCTAGTGCCCCTCCGTCTGCTACCTTCCCCTCCTCATCAGTAACAGTCCTCACAGACCCCAGATCAGACTGAGCTCCTCTTCTTCATCACAGCGTCATCATTCAGACTAACAGCAGCTTCTCTCTGCCTGCTCACACAGGCACCATCTTGTTTCCCAGCTTTAAACAATCACACCTTCACAACCATCAATGATGTCATTCAACCAATCACAGCTGCACTTACTGAGCTCGTAGACATGAACTTCCTCAGTGAGCAGCTCTCTTCTGTCCTCAGACGGTCCGTGTAGAAAAGGAGCTCCGTGCTTCACTTCAGCTTCCATCAGACGGAGTGAAGTGACGCAGCTTGTTGTCCTTCATCAGAGAGGGTGTGTCCTCACGTCACCATCAAAGTATGCAGTCTGACTGGTTGACTGAGTCTCAGTCTGAGCTGTTAACAGGGTCAAAGGTCCTCGTGAACAGAATCCTCCTCATGGCTCAACAAGAGTCTTTCAGGATCAAAACCAGCATCTGTGGAACGATCCTTCCACCTTGTAAAGAGTTGCTATGACAACAGACTGGATGCTGTTGTTGGACCAGATGGTTCAGAGGACCCGTGCACGCCCCTTCTTTGTCACCTGGTCTTCTTCTACATGTAGACTAGTAGGGAACACGTGATGAAGCAGAAACCTTTGTAACAAATGTAGTGAAGAGTTAATATTGAATAAAAACATCCACTGAGACAACAGAGTCTGAGCTGAGAGTGTTTTTTAGGAGGGACGGCATCTCCATTCTGTATACTCTGTCTGTATGCTCTGTCGAGCCGTGTATTCCTTTGGACCTCACTAGTAACGACTTCATGAACTTCTTCAATGATAAGATTCTGACTATCAAAGAGAAAATTGATGGTCTCCTGCCTTCAACCAGTGCCGACCTGTCCTCCGATGTAGGAACCTTGGATGCAGCAGTGGGCCCTGATGCCTGTTTGGATGCCTTCTCTTCCATCAACCTTGATCAACTGACTTCTTTATTTTCAAAGTCTAAATCTTCTACCTGTCTCTTGGATCCGATTCCGACCAAACTGCTTAAGGAAGTTTTTCCTTTAGTTAGCACATCCTTATTAGATATTATGAATCGGTCTTTGTTGACAGGACATGTACCACAGTCCTTCAAGGTAGCTGTAATTAAACCTCTTCTTAAGAAACCTGCTCTTGCTCCAGAGGTGTTGGCTAACAACAGACCTATCTCTAATCTTCCCTTCCTCTCTAAGATCATTGAGAAATCCGTCGCAAATCAATTATGCGACTTTCTACAAAACAATGCTTTGTTCGAGGATTTCCAGTCAGGATTTCGAGTGCATCACAGTACAGAAACAGCACTGGTGAAAATTACGAATGATCTTTTACTTGCATCGGACCAAGGACTCATCTCTTTTCTTGTCTTGCTGGACCTCAGTGCCGCATTTGATACCATAGACCATTGTATCCTGTTGCAGAGACTAGAACATTTAATTGGTATCAAAGGAACTGCACTCAGCTGGTTTAAATCCTACCTATCGGACCGATCCCAGTTTGTGCTTGTAAACGGTGAATCCTCAAAGACCACCAATGTTGGTCACGGAGTCCCACAAGGTTCTGTACTTGGACCGATCTTATTTACCCTCTATATGCTTCCTTTGGGCGATCTTATCAGGAAACACCGCATAAACTTCCATTGTTATGCAGACGATACTCAACTGTATCTGTCGATCAAGCCAGAAGAGACAGACCAGTTAGTTAGACTTCAAGAATGTCTTGGAGACATCAAAACTTGGATGACCGGCAACTTCCTGATGCTAAACTCTGAAAAAACGGAAGTTATCCTGATAGGCCCAGAGCGCCTTCGAAGCCAGCTGTCACGTGATACAGTTTTTATGGATGGAATTGCTCTGGTACCCAGCAGCACCGTCAGGAATCTGGGAGTTCTCTTCGACAAGGATATGACCTTCAACTCGCATATAAAGAAGACTTCAAGGACAGCCTATTTTCATCTACGTAACATATCAAAAATCAGGACCTTCCTGTCTCAAAGTGATGCAGAAAAATTAGTTCATGCGTTTGTCACTTCCAGACTGGACTACTGTAATTCTTTGTTATCAGGCTGCTCTTGTAAATCTCTTAAGCCTCTCCAGTTGATTCAGAATGCTGCAGCACGTGTATTAACAAGAACTGAGAAAAGGGATCATATCACTCCTGTATTAACTTCTCTGCACTGGCTCCCTGTTAACTCAAGAATAGATTTTAAGGTACTTCTTCTCACCTACAAGGCACTTGATGGTGAGGCACCGTTGTATCTTCAAGAGCTTGCAACACCGTATTGCCCTACAAGGCAACTGCGCTCCATAGATGCTGGGTTACTTGTTGTTCCTATGGTTTTAAAAAGTAGGCTGGGGGCCAGAGCCTTCAGTTATCAAGCTCCTCTTTTGTGGAACCAGGTTCCACTTTCAGTCCGGGGGGCAGATTCGGTCAGCTCTTTTAAAGTAAAACTTAAAACGTTCCTCTTTGATTCTGCCTATAGTTAGGGCTGGTTCAGGTTAGTCCGGACCAGCCCTTAGTTAAGCTGCTATAGGCTTAGAATGCCGGGGGAATTCTTAGGACACACCAAGCTCCTCTTGCACGCTCTTGTTCTACCATACTTCACATTTTATTAATGCACATGACTAATTCAGCTTCTTTCCGGGAGTTTTTTTTGTGCTTTCTTCCCTATCAGGTCTCCGTAGATCGTGGTTCCTTCGGGACCCTGGTCCTGACACCTACCGTGGCCATGCTGACGCCTGCTGCTGCCATCATCATCATCATCATTATTTTAGATATTAATCATATTACTTTACTCATAAACCGACATTACCCTCTCCTAAAATCTCTGTGCTCTCCCTCCCCACAGGCTTCTGTGGATGGTGGTTCTATGTGATGGTGGTTCTATGTGATGGTGGTTGCCCCTGCAGTGGTCCTGCTGTGCGCCTGGCTTACTACTCACAACTACTTCATTACTATCATTTCTGTCATAGGAATTGCATGTATTATACATTGTTCATTCTGTACACATGGCATCATTGTAGTTTGTCCATCCCGGGAGTGGGATCCCTCCTCTGACGTTCTCCTAAGGTTTCTTCCCTTTTTTCCCTCTTGTAAGGGTTTTTTCATTTTTTGGGGAGTTTTTCCTGTGCCAATGGTGGGTTTCGGGGCAGAGGATGTTGTATGTGTACAGACTGTAAAGCCCTCTGAGGCAAATTTGTAATTTGCGATAATGGGCTATACAAAATAAAATGACTTGACTTGACTTTTTCACTAAACCTTGGAGTGAGATGTTGTCAGGGATGAAGCTGCAGCCGACAGCAGAAACATAAACATGCAAAACAACCTACAATCTCACTCATGTGGGCCTTTATGATCATGAGGTCAGAATGCACACAATTGTACCAAATACACACCTGATGCAATAAGCTACAAGCGACTAGATCTCCACTCTTTGCTGTCCTGCTCCTAAATGGTGGAAGGAGCTCTCTGAAGACATCAGGACCACAGAGAGCCTTCACATCTTCAGACTACAGACACACCTCTTCAGACTCTACCTCCACTAACAAACTAACTGTACCACTTACATTGGACTTATAATGGTTCTTATCTACAGCAAGTTGTAAAGCGGCTTATTTGATGAAAGTGCACTTTGTTGTTTCTTGTTCTTCTGGGTTTGTGTCCTTATGGTTGAAACGCTCTTATTGTAAGTGGCTTTGGATAAAAGCGTCAGCTAAATGACATGTAATGATTTAAAAGATGAACATTAGCACTCATCTTCCAGCAGATGGAGCTGTGCTGTTTCTCCTCTTCATCTCCTTAAGAGTCCAGAAGTCAGTAAAACAGTCCAGTATCACATGACATGTGTCATGGTCAAATATGTTAGAACATAATGATCACGTTTAGCATAAGATTGTCTATATTGAAGCTTGACGTGTGAAAAGCAGAATGACCCAACGTTTCCATTTGCAGCGGAGTCTAAAGAAAGGAGGGCGAGTCAACTTGCTCTCACACAAACGCTGGAACAAAGGAACTGTCTGTTACTTCATCTCAACCTTCATATCTCACTTCGCAATTTGTCATACTGGCCACTGGAGACGACCTTCATGTGTGTGTATAAAAGCTCAGCGCTGCTCGGAGACGCGTCTCCACAGAGCTCTGTAATACGTGCGCGTGTATTTGACCTCCTGCTAGCAAGAAATCAATTGACTTTTACAACTTTGATCATTCATCAAGACTTTGTTTTTATTAGATAACCATAGAAATAAATGATTCTCTTCTCCCGAACTAGTTACAATGAAATATTCCACCAGAGTGTTGCTCGGTGTACCGGTACTAGAAATACTAGCGACGTGTCGCTACGTTAGCAACGTTTAATCTCACAGAACCAAAACACGTGATGGTGGGCTCGACATGTGGACCTAAAACCGGACCAGAACCAGTACCGGAAACCATTATTTAGGGTATATATCATGATAAAATACATCAACGCATTATCTTTTTTTTATTCGGCAGAGTCCTGACTACAATAAGCTGGAATCCACATTAAAATACTCCAAACACACCTTTAGCTGGTGGGGAAGAGTCACATATGACGTGCAGGTTTGTCCACAACCTTTGGACCGAGTGGGACATTTTGTCTGTGCTTGAAGCTCGCGGACGTTGGAGCCAAAGAACAGCAGCGAATCGGTGGATTATGAATCATTGAGTGAGACAAAGCCTGCAGAGTTACTGTGAAACACACAGCGAGCCAGCAGAGACACACACACACACACACACACACACACACACACACACACACGTCTTACCTCTGCCGCTTCTCACGGGAATTATGGATTTAATCTGCTGTTTCTGCAGTGAGGAAAGTCCCCGAGCCGCTTCACTTCCTGCTTCAGGTGTGAGACGTGAAACCGCCTCAGGAGTCTGGCAGGTGTTTTTTGAGCCAATCAGAAAGCTTGAGCGTCATGTGACCGGTTTTTCCTGCCTGGGGAAGCTGGTGATCGTGTGCGTTACACAGTTCAGTGACATGTCTTGTTTATTTTGGCTACAAAGATGATGTGATGACTATTGAAACAAGGAACATCCTTGTTTCAATAGTATATGACACTCAAAATGCCCTTTGTTATTAACGTGACTAAAAAGTAGTCAAATATTTCATATTTTGTTCATCATTTTGGAAATTATATTTGACTAAATTATTTTTTTGAAAGCTAACCTCACCTTTTAATTTCCAAATAATAACATACACTCTTACCAGCAGTCAAAACAATGCCATTTACTGCTTTTAATATAGAAATAAAGTGTATATTGCATAATTATACATTATAAAAAGAGTTCTGCATCTTGGCCCGGCCCTCCGAATTATTTTTAGTTTCCCATTTGGCCCCCTGGGAAAAATAATTGCCCACCCCTGCTCTATAGGCAGGAGGATGAGAATTAAGTTAGTGCTTGAAAACATCTGTAAAATGTGATTAATCAGAAATGGGCTTGTTGGTCTCATTGAAGACGAGTTACACAAAGTACTTGGAGACAATGTCCGGGTTCGCTTCACCTACACACAGCACAGCTGTAGCTAAGGTGACTCACACAACTCAGTCTGCAGACTTTGGTCTGCTGCAACGCGACTCTACTGTTGAGTATTAAATATAAACATGCACGTTTACGCTAGAATGAAATGACACTTGAACTATAAATGCAGAGTAATAATGTGTGAAGGCCGCTTCATGTATTTCAAGTTTCACACATGTGAAATGTGCTCATACACACAACTGCAATGCTCTCGCATGATAATGTGGAATATAACGGTTCAGTGGAGAATACGAACATTACAATTAAAAAGGAAGGACTTCCTTTCAACTGCAGGAAACAGGAAGTCCACACCAGGAAGTGCATGTGCTTTTACTGGATTTGAAGTAGTACTTCAACCACAATGCATGTTCACCTGATCCTCCTCATCCAAACTTTATTCTTTGAGGTGAGAGGCAATGAAAGTCAAGTCAAGCAGAGGTGCCTTTGACATCTCGAGGTCCTCAAGGGTTTTACTGTCAGATACAGAGCATCACACGGAGTATAAGGAAAAACAACGAGGGAAATACACTTTACCGCCTACAGCAATAGTGGAGGAATTCAAACTATAGGAAGTGAGCATTCAGCAATGAGCAGACTGGGCTGGATTGGTTCTCCCTCTCAAAACGCCAAGAGAATATTGTAATGTGACCTAATTCTAATGCAGGATAACAGTTAAACTACCAACTGACCTTGTGACTCTTTGTCTTGTAGCTCTGGTTTGCATATTTGCAAACAGTCATCATCCTCGTGCTTAATGTTGACCTGCTAGTGATGTGGGAACATTCATTGTCTTCATCTTCTGTCTCAAACAGAGAGAGACCAAACATATATATCCTAAATCAGGAGTTTCTGTGTGTACTCTACATATAGCACGATAACAAAGAAATGCAATGCAATCATTTGCCATATCACTCCGACCTGAATGAAGACATATTAGCATGTTGCTATAGTCATAATGGATGAATGTGTTTGGTCCATCTCAGATCCTGCAGGCAGAACACCATGAGGAACCTGACTGCTGACTCACAGCCTGGCTCACTGTAGCAGAAGGCCATGAAGGTCCTGCTGCAGTGCCGTAGAGTCCTCTTCTTCTGGACGGGACATCTACATGCATGTCCCTCAACTGGCTTCACTGTTTGGATGACGTTTCCAATTGACATACTTGATGCACATCTCATGTGTTGATTCTTCAACACGTGCGGACTCTTAAATAATCACATTAAAGCACAGTGAATAGATAGTTGTGTGTTTATTCACGTTATAATGAGGTGGCATAAAAAGCTGTAATATAAAATGATTCTGGAACATTGTTTTACTAAAGAATAGACAAACAAAGAATGAGCACAAGTTAAACACATTACATCACAGAACGATGCTCTTGCCAACAACTATTTCACTTATTCATCACACTCCTATCGAGTCCTGCAGCATACGTAATGTCAGTTTGCAGGAGTGTTTAAAATATTCATAATGTGTGTGTACTTGGAACGTGATGGTGTGTGTGCACGCAGTGACACGTGGGTAACACACAGTGTGGTTACGCATGATGTTCAGACACAAATGAGACCATTTCACAGTGAGTCTGAATGCTTGCCCATCTTCCAGAAGCAGATGTGTGTGAGCTTCACCGTCATCTGCTGGATTACTGAGGCTACAGTCAAAGCCTCTTCTGTCCCCATCAGGTTGTGCATCTGGAAGAGAAATAAAAACCTCTCCAGTCATTTTATGCAAACAGTTAAATATAATGCTCATTGCGACAGTCATATGCTGTAGAATCAGGGTGGAAATCTAAACTTTCCATCAATTAAATGAATAGTTGGACACAGCAGAAGTTCTAGGAGGAAATGCTCAATTACAGGACAGTTGATTGCACTGCTGCCATCAGGATAAAAACCAGACTGATGAGACATTTAACTGTCTCAGTGACATGAGGGCACGTCTGGCCCTTTCAGTTTGCACTGAGGATCTGTCCATCACCCGACTCGGTCCCTGCCTTTGTCCCTGAGGTTCTTCAGGTGACAGGAGATGTGGTGCAGCCTCTGTAGCTTCACGTGCATCGTACTTCTGTGTGCCTTTGATCATTTGATCACTGATGATAATCTCGCCCTCGTCTGTCCATTATGTGCATTCAGCATGTTTCCTACTTTTTTTAGGCATGTGTCGGATGACATTACTCCAAATCACATCTCTTCTGAGCCCTTCATCAACATCTGTTGAGGCACAGCTGCTTTCATGGGGTGGTAGTGATGGAGACAATACGCCCGTCTCCCGCTCGCCCTGTCGCACCACAGACAAGTGTCTCTGTAAAATACCACCATGTGTTTGGGCCTTTTCATACATGTCGGCGTCAGGTTGCTTCAACACATCGGTTCATTTTGCACGGCCGGTCTTATAGAGCTGCGCTGCTCATGTTGCTGCTGCTTCATCCATTCAATCTGCTGCAGGGGACCAGAGACATTATTTGAGCGTGCTCCATTTGACTTCCCCCTGGTTGACGAGGTTAATTATAAAAGTAACGGTAATAAAAATCCCCCCGTCTGATTGAGCCTCTTTTCCTTCTTGTTGAGTCTGATCTTTTTATCGGCTACCAGTCTGATGAGATTCTTCTTCTTCTTTAAAAGCACAAACTGTTTGTCGGTCAACGGGATCTGACCTCTTAACACGTTGATCTCACACAGTGCATTAATCCAATCTCTGTTTGCATCAGCCACAATGACTCTCCTTACATGGGGAGAGGATTCATACATGGATTCTAACAGAGTCACATTCCTCCACATGCGTGACCACATTCTGTGTCTGAGCGACAAAATTAGATAGTTAGTGTTTAAACTAATAGTGCGGCTAGTTTTACCCTGAATAAATACATTCTGCACTAAATACATACAGCTGAGATTTCTATGATGTACGTATTTCGTAAAAACATTGATAACTTCTATATCATTACTGCTGGCATTCATTAAATGGTCTCTGATGAGTAGGTTGTCTTTGTCCTGTGGTAGTAAAACATCATCACAGAGACTCTGGTAAGCCCTCTACAACGTATATAAAGGCTGCCAACATGAATAAATGTGCACCATGTTATCAAAACGCTGTGAAATATTCTTGATAAAGAGTCTTTGCTGGATTCGATGGTCCTCACTACCAAACTAAAGGGATGTTGTAGCCGCGCATCAAACCCTTGATCCCCATTAGTAGCCAGAGGGCAGCGTGGTGTAATCGGGCAACACCCGCCGCTTATTGTTCACCACTTGGACTTTCCTTTTTAAGACGGAACCTCTTCTTGTCCCGTTTGATGGTTTCAGACAGTCAACGTATGTGTGCTGTGATTGGCTACAGCAGATGGAACGAGACCAATCAGCGCGTGGGGCGGGACAACAGCCGCATTACGGCCATTTAACGCGACGCCTTTGCATCCGACGCTGGTTTTACCTTGTAGCGTGTCGTGTGCGTAACATACAAACTGTGTGACGTCATCTTCTTCGGCCCGGACACACACATCACATGTTTAGTTGGTCAGTCACCAAGATGTGGCCCAAGGGGGGGAACCCGATCGCCGGCCCCTGATGTAAAGACAACGCTGTCTGTGTCGCAGTACAACAGCCTCTCCTGCAGCTTATCGAGCAAGTCGTAAAGCATCAACCTGGCGTGGGCCGTTGTCATGGCTCCTGTGAAGACATTTACGTCTCTTACACCAGAGTTGCTGCTGTCTGCATGACGCCACTGCACCAAAGCCGCCTCATCTGGGATCAAACAGAATTGTCTCACATCAAACTGGTCGTGAACATCAGGAATCAGGAATCAGGAAACATTTATTAGCCAAAATATGTCAAACATACAAGGAATTTGTCTTGGCGGTTAGTGCGCGACAGTAGACAGACAAGACAACAGTGCACAGGTAATAAAATAAAGTGGAATGAAATGCTAATGCAATGGGTTAGTAGAATAAGGCTAAGGCTATGGGTTAGTATAAAACAAGGGAATAAAGTGAAAAAATTTTAAATATTAAAAAGTTAAAAAGAAAAATATTAAGCATAAAGTGCACTAACAAACAAGTAACAGACAAGAGACAAAGTGACAAGTGACAAAGTGATGAATTGCAGTTAAAGTGACATGTGCAGTGTGAGGGGGAGTGACTGGTGGAGTGTTATAGTCAGTCAGTGGGGGACCGGGCTCTGTTAATGAGCCCGACTGCTGACGGGAAGAAACTGTTGGTGTGGCGGGAGGTCTTAGTCCTGATGGACCTCAGCCTCCTGCCAGATGGAAGGGGCACAAACAGTTTTTGTCCGGGGTGAGAGGGGTCGGCCGCGATCTTTTTAGCTCGCTTCAGAGACCTGGAAGCGAACAAGTCCTGCAGGGACGGCAGATTGCAGCCGATCAGCCTCTCTGCAGAGCGGAGGACACGCTGCAGCCTGCCCTTGTCCTTGGCTGTGGCTGCAGCGTACCAGACGGTGATGGAGGAGCAGAGGATGGACTGCATGATGGCCTTGTAGAAGTGGACCAACATCGTCTTTGGCAGGTTGAGTTTCTTCAGCTGCCTCAGGAAGAACAACCTCTGCTGAGCCTTCTTGGTGATGGAGCTGATCAGCCCAGTGTGATCAGCTGACATGTTACTCCTCATGCTCAACCGGCCCCACAGAGAGTTTGTTACAGCTCCTCATGGCTTTGTGGACACAAAGCCATGAGGCTTTATTATTTACCATGAGTACTTTATTTGTACTTTATCTTAAAGTTGAAATGTAACTTTTATTCCTTTATGTTTAAACTAACCCATCGCCTTATAGGCTGTACTTTATCCTCCAATGACGGAGCAGTTCTCCGCTGCGCGTCGGGCCTAACAACGCCCCCCAACTCTTACATTATTGAAGATAAAGTGCTGCTTTTATAATACGGTTACCAGCCACATTATGAATAGTAAGTAAATAGCTGCTTTCAGCACTAAACAGTTGTAGCCAACAAACGTTGTGTGTCTCATTTCAGGAGTCTAGAGACAAAATAGTCCCCGTACGTGCAGGTAAACAGCATCGGGTGCTGCAGCGTCTCCTTCATTCACATCGCTCATGACGTCCACCTTCATTGTCCGGTTGTGGAAGCTCGCGTTGACCCAAACTGATCATTTGTGGGATTTCTGGTCTCTTCTCGGCGATCGCCACTGAGCTGAACACTGAAATGTCAACGAACGGCACAAAATCTGACCCGTTACTTTGTGTGCAGTGATACGGAACGCTCGGGTCAATGTGACCAGCAACTGTACATTATGGGTCAATAATGCACCGTGACTCACTCTCAACCAATCAGAGCGCTGCATTTCATCTACCCGTATTATAATATGCTACAAGCTGCTAGAGGTTTAGAGCTTAACAACAGGAATCCAAAGGGATGCATTTTACTTCAGGAGAACCTGAACGTGTTTCTATTTAGTCTCTAAAAAATGTCTTGTCTTCTATGAGGTCAAACACTACGTTGTGTTACCAGAACCTGCTGCAAACCCACAACTGGTTAATTACTATTTGTTCTGTCTGAGTCAATTGAAGGTATAAGGGCCCATTATAAATGCCTCTCATCCTCTCATCAGCAGATCTCATGTCATGGGAGGAATAGGTGCATGGGAGTCCTTACTGAATGATGTGTGATCAGTGTGTACAAATACATGACATGAGCATGTGCTGCCTTTTAGGCAATAGGCTTTTATTTTGTACAAGCTTTTATTTTGAAACGGTTTCATGCCGTAGGAGTTCCGGGGTTAGTTTCCTGTTAGTGGTTAGAGAAAGATGGTAGAATTAGCCAACACGCTTTGGTCATCCATGGCAATCCACATCGTAAATGCTGCAGAAGCAACGTCGTAAGTTGATCATTTCATTGTTTTAATTGTAATGTAAAAGTTAAGATGCATATTTACAGTAAAAGGGGATTTGATGACTGTAATTAAAAACGTTTTATTCACATATGTTTACGTAGGACTAAACTATTGTGTACCTGGTGTTTGTTACAGTTTTCACTCTTCTGTCTGTGACATGATATAAAGAGCCACAGTAAACAGCTTGAGAAGCTACTACGACTCAACGCGTCATTTGGAGGAAGAGTTTAGCTAGTTGAATAGCCGCGGTTGCTACACCGTAGCAAAGACAACATAGAGCATATTGGGTACAGTTATACAGTATATTCATTAGGTATTTATAGACCCCTTCACGGATGATGTCACAGGAAAATGTGCGTAGTGCGCATGTCGGGGTCAGAAAGTTCCGTGAACTTCCAGCGATCGTGTGTAAACGAAACATTGTCTCTTCAAAATGCCGACTTGTTGCGTCGTGGACTGCAAATCGCACCAGTTGTGGACTCAAGTTTTTTAGGATTCCTGCAGGATCTCATCCTTTTCAAAAAAATAGACGACGTCTGTGGCTTTAAACGGGCAGACTGGGACAATGCTACGATCAAAGAAGCTTGTGTTTGCAGTGTTCACTTCATATCAGGTAAAGTCATCCTTTATCACCCCCAAGGGGTCTAATAACTCTGTAGTACCTTGGATGAGCTCGTAGATGTTGCAGTAGTTGGTGCCGTGGTCTTTAACGGCATACCAGGTCTCAGAGATGGACATGGCCTGGTCTTTCTCCCTGTCGCCCTTTACTCATGTGTCCCTCAACAAAACATCTCATGGTGGAGCTGAATAAGAATTCACTTCATTATTCTGATGTTACCAACGATGGCTTGACAGAGAAGCACCATCTTCTCCAGTATGGTCTGGTATGTATGCTCCAGAGTCCAATCTCACATGTTGTACTAATGGACACTAGAAGACCACATGTTCATTACATAGCTCTTAATCCATGGACAGGATGAGACGTTTCACCATTTCCATCTTCATCAACATCATCGTCGTCATCGTCTCGATCTTCATCATCTCCAATTCGTCTCCAACTCTTGGACGTCTGGTTCCACTTCATCTAAAGAAAAGCATGTTTGATGAGCACTCTCACCCCGTCACACTGCTTGGTTGTTGAATTTATCTTCCTGTAATTCTCTTTGTAACCATTTTTAAAATAACCAATAAAGTTCATAAATCTGGTAGATGCCTTCAATCTCAATCTCCTCAAGAGATTTTCCTTCTTCCAAGAGATCCTTTCTCCATTGCCAGGAAAAGCTTTGAGATTTTTGACTTTTTCTGAGACACCCTGAAAAGACAGAAGTGTCCTCTGACGGGTAGAAACACGCCATCAGCTTCTGTTTGTCCTCCAGTGTGGAGAAGTATAAAGTGAATGTGAGACAGTCGTGTACTACTGTATTCTCCCAATGAGCCACATGTAGCGTCTCGTGTGTGAAAGAAGAATACTTTCTAACTCACATGATTGACACAAAATGCACCCAAAGCATCTTCTGCTGTTGGAGCAGCTAAATACAGAAGGTCAAATGGCTCTGCTTCACTTTTACTGGGACTTTAAGGGCCGGTTAACTTGTAAAAACACACATATGGGGAATAAAAGGGAACATAAA
Source organism: Gasterosteus aculeatus (assembly GCF_964276395.1). NCBI lineage: Eukaryota > Metazoa > Chordata > Actinopteri > Perciformes > Gasterosteidae > Gasterosteus > Gasterosteus aculeatus. Next base: position 3,876,149 of record NC_135708.1, on the reverse strand, counting down.
GGCACCATTGAGCGCCACGGCCAACAAGAATCCCCATATTGTACGTTATCTCCTGGCCTGAACATCTCTCCTTCACAGCAAACAGGCACACGTGTGGCCTTCCTTTCACACTCATGTTTGTAACTCTGCAGCTGCTTCATGTGCTGGAGGAAGGAGGATCATCCAGAAGTTCTACATTCAGGCTGCCTGTAGTATTGTCACTAACTTCTTTGTTCCCCACATGTCACACTTGCTGATTGACTGAGCTTCAGATGCACGGACTCACTGTGGAACTCAGGCCCACATGGGGAATGAGTTCTTTCAGTTTGGATGCTTATTGACAGGAAACAGCAGAGAGCCGGTTAGCTGAGCCGTGATGCACAGGCTGAAGTTCTGCACCACAGCCTCACCAGACACCGACTTTGGTTTACATCCATAGATTGGCCTTTCCCTGCCGTTGCACATCTGGATGAGCAGATGTACCAAAGGCATTACATCAAGTTGGATAATCAGTGTAAAAGCATCACTACAGAATATAGTGCAGTGAAGGAGCAGCAGGATGCACAAACCTACATATCCATGAGAGATGGATCCCACAGGTTAGTCGGCCTTTAAAGGTCAGTTACCTTTAACTCTTAAAGAACGTTGCAAACCAGCATCCGGAAGCTTCCCATCAGGGAGCCAGGAAGTAGTCGGTGACGGTCCTCATGCGTTTGCTGCTGTTTGTCTTTTATTTTGGCGGGAAATCCCATTTAACACTTTCAATACTCCACTTTGTGAGGAGATAAACTCCACCCTGTTATCAAATGTGTGCTTGTGCTTTGTGTGTTTTTGTTGGTGACTTAAGTGTGATATTTGGTGCAGAATGAAAGCTTCAAGTTGCACCTGAAGTAGCGAGCTCAGTAGTTTGTGTTGTTGTGAGACGGCTCTGCGTGAAGGTTAATAAGGTTAATAAAGCAACTTATTCATTACTCATTTCTTTATTTACTCACTTCCTTCTTCAACATGCTGCACCACCAATGTTTCCTCTGTGCTATTGACACAGCAACAGGGCTGTAGAATAAATACAGATATTATGGAGGAAATAGTACAAAGTCAATAGTACAGCATCTTTAAAAAGGATCAGAGTATTTCATGTCAAAAGAAATAATACAGCGTGTTGAAAGCATCTTTATTTGATGGCCTGTTTAAACATGTACAGTTGTTTCCAATAAAAGTCATTTATTAACATTAGAGTCAAACAATTCTATTTCTGTTAAAGTAACACATGGAGTAAATGTTGTAAATGACATTATAGGGAATAAAAACACAAGTAACGCATATTCAATATTTCCTTGAGAGGTTTGCTGAACCATTAAAAAGCTTCTTGTTCAAAACAAACCTGATTATGTGAAATTAGATTTGATTTCACTCAACAGATTTAGAAAGATTTGAAGTTAAAATGGGCTCAAAAAGAATTACACGTTCATATTTTCCTTCTTCACCTTGTTTTTATTATTGCTGATGAAGCGCACACACACACATAAGGACACATTTGTCTCATATGGGGGGACAGATGAAAGAGCGTCTTATAAAATGTCTTCTTGAACACATAAAGATGAAGATTAAAGCCTAATTAGGAGCCAATATCTAAATGATCATCTATTGATTGAAGGAGCACAGCAGCATTAAGCTGAGCTCTTTCACACTTCCATCTGAGTCCCAGAGAGCTGTGGACCCCCCAGAGTCCAGACCAGCTCAGGTACCCCTCACCTGCTCCACCTGCATCTACACCCACATGAACCACCATCAGCTGTACAGACTGAACTATGTGGTGAGCAGAGAGGAAGGTTCTCCACCAGGAGGAGACTCTCCCTCCTGAAGAGGACACAGAGACACTGAGGAACCATAAGACCAGAACAAGAACCCAGGATAAAGAGGTTCAGTGAATGTGGTGCTGAAGGTGTGGAGGTGGATCAGTGTGTCAGAGGAGACTCTGTAGAAGGACAGAGAGCCAGCAGGACAGTCCACATACACTGCTACTCTACCAGAGGGGGAGGAGGAGGAGGAGGAGGAGGAGGAGGAGGTGATGATGGGTGTTACTGTCTTATTGTGAAGGACATAGTAACCTCCATCAGAGCATCTCAGACTCCAGGACTGATCATTGCATCCAAACACACAGTCTCTACTGTCTCCTTTCCTCCTGATTCCTCTGTAACTCACTGATACATCAACGTCTCCTCTCCACTCGACCTCCCAGTAACAGCGACCAGTCAGACCAGTTCTACACAGCAGCTGAGGATCGGAGTCAAATCTGTCTGGATGATCAGGATATGACTGATCCTCCATCACATGTATCACCTTACTGTTGTTGTCAGACAGTTTGAGTCTTTTGTTTGCTGTGTTTGTGTCGATTGTGAGTTCACAGGAATCTGATGAGAGAACAAGACACAATACAGCTGCAGTTATTAATCATGTGTTCATCTACTGACACGTTGATGATGACGTCACAGAGGTGAATGAGTGATGTCACAGTGTGAAGATGGTTGAATCTTCATGAATCAAAGCACACTTACACTTCCTCAGACCTGGTCTCAACCATCGGACTCCATCAGGCTCCACCCTGAAAGGAGGAGGGGGGTCAGAGCAGCATGGAGACATGGACATTACATCACTCTCACACACAGCTTTGTCCTTCATGTCCACATGGAGCACCTCTTCTTCTTCTACCACTACTTACAGACGACCACAGACTGTCAGTCAGGCGTCACACAGCGACGAGGTGCTGGAATATATTCATGAAGAAGATGAATGGATAACAAATAAGAAATGGACCTGTCACTGTACTTTCACCAGATGTGAATTCAAACGGGAGAAATGACGTCATGCTACAGATCAAGCTTCATGGGACGTGTGCAAAGGAACATTCACATTAAACTGTTTCATAAAGATAAAGCAGATACAGACCATTCAGTATTCACACAATGTGCATGTTTCCATGTTGTCCCCATTTGTGGACAATGTCTCTCCCTGTGGTTCGCTGGAGTCCCAAAACTTTACAAATGGCTTTGTCACCTTTTCCACACTGATGGATCTCAATGACTTTGTTCCTCATTTGTTCCTGAATGTCTTTGGATCGCAGCCTGATGTCTCGCTTGTGAGGATCTTGTGGTCTACTTCACTTTGTCAGGCAGCTCCTATTTAAGTGATTTCTAGATTGAGAACGGCTGTGGCTGGAGAAATGGAACTGGGCTTTCCAAAGATGTGATGAACCTCACTTCATTTATGTTTTCATCACTTTTTCACACAGGGCCATTTAGGTTTGGATTCTTTTCTCCCCTTAATAATACAAACTGCATTTTGTGTTTACTTGCGTTATCTGTGTCTAATATTTACATTAGTTTGATGATCTGAAACATTTAAGTGTGACATGCAGGCATGAAAACGGGTCACGGGTGAAAAAGGTGAGAAGGATGTTTCCCCTCTAGGGGTTTTCAGCTGGTTTTGTCCCAGGGACCAACATTCTGAATAGAAAGCCACTGGCCTGTAACCGTCCCCCCACATATTCCGCCTGTAGCACTTGTCAGTGGAATCTCTTCCATATTCTTCTGGATATTCAAGTGACTGAATGTCTTCAGCTGGACGCATCGGTCTTAATGTGCCGGTAATGATGGTAAATGATGCTTGTAGCTGGTTGTCATCTACGCTCCACTACGGTTACATAAAGGTGGCGTTTGTGTTTTCACAACGTTTTATCTCATAATTTAGACTTTCTATCCCCTTTCTTCAGTGCGGAAATGGGCTTCTATAGTTGTGTGAATGCATCACTCCAGCCAATCCAAAGACAGGGTTTGTAACCAATCAGGTGTAGAGACCATGGTGACTGGCTCCGCCCCCTTACTGTCAGAAAGAACAACAGCGAGCGCGTAGAAAACTCCTTCGAGCACGAGCAGAGATTCTCCTCGCGAGCAACGAAGTTCACGTTCAAAAGTCCGTCTCACGAGAGATATTTATGTATTTATATATTTATTTATTTGCTCGCGGATGTTTGATTTACGCGCATCAACCTGATTTGCGCTCTGGAATTTTGACAGTGATTTGCTGCCATACCCCCCCCCCAAAAAAGGTGAGGGATTTTCATGCCTGAACATGAAAGAAATGAGGAATCAGGAAGGCAGCAAACACTTTATCACACAACTGTAACACATAAAAGCAGAAGCCATTTTCCAGTGAGGCTGAATGAGGCGAGTCGGAGGACGTCCACGTTGTCCCATTGATCAGGTGGACTGCAGTGTCTCCCCGTTGTACTACTTCATGGGGGGGCACCCCTGTTATAATGATGGAAACACTGAACTGGCTTCGGTCGCTTATCAAAACATCGGCCAAATAAGCCGTTTTTCAGACTTTATGAGCAAATACAGAATCCCTTTGTGTTAATTTCTAAAGCCGCATAAAGACACACGCGACTTTATTTAAGGCGCTGCGCTACTTGCAAGTCGCTGTGTTGTGGCAGATTCTCCATAAAGGTAGAAAACAACAAACTCATGGTCATGAAGGTCTTCATGTAACGTTACATGGAATCTGCATGAGGAGGAGGAGGAGGGTCCATGTCGCTAAATACCAACTGAGATCGGCTTGTGGCTTCTGACAAAGGATCCTTCCACCGACCACTTTTCACACCCGCCGTCGCTCTGATCTGCAGGCGCATGGCGGAGAAAACCAATCGGGTGTCTGGATGCTAAATGTTCATACTTCTGTTGGGCCTCCACCCTGCTAATGAACCTCACCACGTGTTTCTTCACTGAGGACAAAGGAAGAACACAAACATATAGGGGTCCCCCATGGCCTGATGCCAGGGGCTGGTAACAGGACCCCTGCAGCTCTCCAGACCCTCTTGGCCATAAAAAGAGGACGTACCAAAGAACACCGAGCGCTCCCATTGGCCGAGGACAGTGACATTTATTTATGGACCTCAAGGTCATAAGAAGAGATTGCGCCAAAGGATCGATCTCTTTCGCCTGACGTCCCGTTAGTGACAGATTGAGACAACACAACGTTGTTTGGTTTCTTTCCCTCCAATTCCCAAGTTTCAGTCTTAATCTCGCTGGACGAACTCAAGACTCGCGCTCCACTACGTCCCGCTTCCTTTTCCCTTTTGATTTCATTCCTGTTGACTCCAGAGGACCGGAGAGACAGCTGCTCTCTGACCCCCCGCCGCCTCTGTTCCCAACGAGAAGTTCGGACCCCACGGCCGAAATCGCCTTCATCCACTGAGTTTCCCTACGCGGAGCTCAACTGTCCTCAGTCAGCTGGAAGCTGATGACCAACGCCCATCAAACAGTAACACTGGTTTTCTGGGCAGACTAATTTAGCGTGTTGATATGAACTTGATGTTTATTTGATTTGTTCAGTCATAACGTGGTACGATAGAGTCCGGATCAACGAATCCGCTACCTTTGATTTATGTTTGAATGTGTACCTGCAAATGTCGTAATGTCCCCTGTTGATCTGATGCTGTGATACGTTTGCTGTAAGAGAGTGAAAGCGCCAACTGTGTTACGCTGCTGAATGATTTCATGGTCAGAATAGTTCCTTATTTTCTTTTCTTTTCCCGGGTCTCCGCCGTGAGATCCGTTTGCCTGTGGTTTCATTTCGTATCGCCAGCCACATCGTTGGTTCTGTAACTGCACACACATGGATCCGACCATCCTGATTCACGTTGCTGATCTACGTTCCGCTGGTCGCGGGACAGAATCTCCTCGCGCCGCGTCTAAGTATCCCCCCCCTCCTTCGTCCAAGCCGTAGTCCCTAGCAACAGATAGCGTAGCATTACTCACTAGCTGCAGTCCTAATGCAGCTTTTCCAAAAAAAAAAATATTAAATAAAAAATTTCCGCGAAGAACAAAATGGCAGAAGCAAAGAAACGCAAGATAGCAAGTGAATGCAGAACATTTCAAACACGGTGGGAAAATGAATATTTCTTCAAAGAAGTCAAGGAGAAGTGTGTCTGTTTGATTTGCAATGAAACGGTTGCAGTGATGAAAGAGTCCAATGTACGACGACACTACGAAACCAAGCATCCGACCTTCACGTCCTACACTGCTGCTGAGCGAGAGGACAAAGTCCAGCACATGGCAGCTAACCTGCAGGCTCAACAACAGTACTTTTACCCTGCTAACAACACACAAGAAAACGCTACAATAGCTAGCTATGAGGTAGCTCAACTCATAGCGCGCCGCGGGAAAGCTTTCTCAGACGCTGACTTGGTCAAACAGTGCCTCATTAAAGTCGCTGGAATAATGTGCCCGGAAAAGATGCAGGAATTCAACAACGTGAGCATGTCCACAAACACAATTGTGCGTTGAATCGAAGACTTGTCAGCTAACGTACAGAATCAAGTGTCACATAAAGCTTGTGCTTTTGACTTTTACTCCATTGCATGTGATGAAAGATGCAACAGACGCCGCACAACTGTTCATTTCTTTGCGGGGAGTTGACGATGACTTTTGCATCACGGAGGAGTTGCTTGATCTTCGGAGTCTAAAGGGCACAACAACGGGTGAGGACATTTTTGAAGCCGCGTCAGGTGCAATTGAGAAGATGGAACTTAAATGGGACGAGCTGTGTGGAGTTGCAACAGACGGGGCTCCCGCTATGACAGGCGAGCCCAAAGGAATGGCATCTATGGTGTGCGCCAAGGTGCCAGAGAGTGGAGGCGAGGCTGTAAAATTGCACTGTATCATCCACCAAGAAGCTCTCTGTGCCAAGACAGTCCAGCTTGGCGATTTGATGACCACAGTTGTGAAAACTGTCAACATAATTCGAGCACGAGGGCTCTACCACAGAGAATTAAGCTTTCCTATCTGATGTCGATGCTGAATACGGGGACGTACTCTATCATTGTGACGTGCGCTGGCTTAGTCGCGGCTCCGTGCTGAAGCGGTTTTATTCCCTTATTGCCTTTCTAGTTGATCTTACTGCTCATCTGAACTCACTGAACAAGAGCCTACAAGGCAAAGACCAGCTTGTACCACAACTTTCTGTGCGAAGCTTCGTCTTTTTGAGACACAACTACGCAACTTCAACCTTGCGCACTTCCCTACGCTGTCCAAAATCAAACGTGCTCATCCAAAGGCCGACCTCTCTGCTAAAAAGGGGAAATATGTTTCTGTGATCACAACTCTTATGACACAATTCAATCAGCGCTTCCAAGATGTTTCTGTCATTGAGAAAGAAATCAAGCTGTTCTCAACTCCCTTCCTGCTGGATGCAGAAGAAGTGGAAGAGAGTCTGCAATTAGAACTCATCGAGATGCAGCTCCTCTCCTACCCGACTTCTACCGGAGCTTGGAAAAGGCCAAGTTTCCTCTGATGCGACGCCACGCAAAAAGAATGACCAGTCTGTTTGGCACAACATACATATGCGAGCAAACATTTTCTCTGTTAACTCTGAACAAAAGCAGATTGAGAACCAAAATGAGCGACAGCCGTCTCTGTGATGTCCTTCACATCTCAACCAGCAAACTTACTCGTGACCTGCCAGCCGTCCTTCAGTCCAGAGCAGCATCACTGCTCCCATTAAGTGCAACACTGTTCCCATTGTAGGCGAGTTCAAATATATTACACAGTATTCATGTGTTCAAAAGCCCAATTACTTAATGAATGCAGTCAATTAAAGTTGATTTTCTAAAACACGTTAGCTGATGAATTATTTGCATAAGTAGGTTAAATAAAGCCTTCCCTTTTTATACAGGGCTGTGAAGGGGGTCCCCATCCTGACGAAGAAGCAATCTGAGGATGAGCTGCCAACCCTTTTTGTAAAAAAAATGAAAACCCATTAATGGAGAGATGTGATTTATGCACTTTTTTTTCTTTAAGTTTATTCAATTATTAATAATAATTTACCTACATTTGATTGATTGATTTGTATTACTGTTAATACACTAGAGGTGATATACCTTAACTTTAGTGAGCGGCTCAACCTTTCACATATTTTTCTGTCTGTGGCCCTCAGTGAAAAAAGTTTGGACCCCCCTGCTTTAATACGTGGAACACTTCCTGCATTTCGCTCTCGCTCGCCCCTCGCGTCCAGTAGTCGTATTACACTGTTTAACGTTCCCGTCTTCCTCGGTGGTTTGATTTAACGGTCTCACTTCCGCCCCGCTGCTCTCGCTCGCCCCCTAGTGTGATAACCGGCACTCCGCTTGTTGTTGCGCGCAACCGCACCGCCGTTCCTTCCCTGCACCCCCCTCGTCTCCCCCCCTCTCTCTCTCTCACCCCCCTCTGTGCTCACACACACACACACACACACACACACACACACACACACACACTCTGGTTTTGATTGCTTGTTTAGTGAGTAGGTTTAAAATAAGTGTTATGGGGATTGTTGGTTGCAGTTATAGGTGATCTTGATCGGTGTTCCTGTGAGTTAATAAACCCTGTTATACTTTAAAGAACCGTTTTCCTGTGTTTACTTGTGCATTTATATGGTGGTGACCGTTGACATACATCGCCAGTGCTCGAACTTAAATCCTTCCAACATCTTCACTCTCAAGGAGTGAATATCAATTATGAGACTTGATTTATAGTTTTGGTTATTGGTCCCTGTTAGCTCAGGGTGGTGCCCCGTTATTTATTCATTCTGATAAGTATCTTAGTGATTATTAATAATTCTATTAATGTCCATAAGTTAGTTCCTCATTTGCTAGTAACCTAATACGACCCCCTAGCCGCTCCCAACACTTCTCATCCAACAACAATCACATTCACTCCATCCGGATGGCAACATATATCTGGATAGGGTGTTTTTGGTATGTTCTGTTCATTTCTACGATATAGTTGATACTAATTCCAGGTCCACCATCAGCTGTTGGTTCTTCACTGAGCGTCTGTGGCCGACTGTCCCCTGTAGCTTCAACAAGTCCACTCTTATCATCCAGGGAACCGTCTCTCAGTGCAAAGCACCAAAAGCAGGTGAAGCTGATCTCCTTTAAAACACCAAACGTTCCTCCTGTGATGATCCATCAAGACGCTTTGAACAGATTGTTTCTTTGACTGTTTGTCTCTTAATAATAATGTCTGGACTAAAGGACAAACACACACTGGAGGCAGGGGACCAGCATCTAAACATCCAAGTGTTGTTTGAGTTGTTAAGAGCCCACAAACCTGCAGCGTGACCACGTTGACTCATATCAACCCACCATGATGCCGTCAACGTGTCAGGAGACACTGTCCTCTCTTATAACGTGGAGACAAGACAAAGCTCCAGAGAAACAAGGCTTTCATCACCTTCCTCCCTGTTCAGGCTCATCCTGGCTACTGTTCCTCACTACTTCTGTCTGTGGCGATGGTCTCATGTGGGACACAAACAGTTTAATGAGTCTCTGGTAGTTTGAGGTCAGCTTGGTGTGTCAGGGTCTTATTAACCAGGCTGACAGTGGGACAGAGAAAAGGTTTCCAGCTCTACCTCCTCTATCAGACTGACGCCTCTTCATACCTGAGAGTCTCCAGTCTCCAATGAGGATCCTCCAGACCAGCAGACAGCAGCTTCACTCCTGAGTCTCCTGGATGATTGTAGCTCAGGTCCAGCTCTCTCAGGTGGGAGGGGTTGGAGCTCAGAGCTGAGGCCAGAGAAGCACAGCCTTCCTCTGTGATCAGACAGCCTGACAGCCTGCAGACCCACAGAATAAGACACATGTCACATGATCTGAGGGAGCTGTGAGGACTGAAAGGTCACTGCAGTACTGAGATACTATCAGGTACAGAGGGGTCACATTAACATGGTTACTGACTGGTTTCCAGTCACAACTAAACACCCACTAATGTCAACAACCTGATAACATTACTACTAACTCTATAATTTCAAATATTTACATTGGAAAATTGTCAAAAAAAATTAAACACATTTCCCTGAAAATATTTGGAAAATACATATTTGATTTAAATCATGGAAGCAGAAAGCTATGAAAGTCAGAAATGTACCATTGATGTAAATAAAGACACCAAGTGGACATTAATTGAATCCTGACCTGAGAGTCTCCAGATCACAGTGCGGACTCTTCAATCCAGCAGACAGCAGCTTCACTCCTGAATCTTGCAGGTGGTTGTTACTCAGATCCAGCTCTCTCAGACTAGAGGACTGGGAGCTGAGAACTGAGGACAGAGCGTCACAGCTTCTCTCTGAGAGGTTACAGCCACTCAGTCTGAAGAGAGGGATGAAGAAGAAGCAGTAAGTATAAAAGATTGCAGCATATTTAAGTTATGATGCATGAATCTAACTCTCTGTGTACTTACAGAACTTTGTTGGAGGCTTTGACCACTGGCAGCAGCCTCAGAAGAGCCTTCTCTGAAGCAGAGTATTTCCTCAGGTCAAACACCTCCGGATCTTCTTCTGATGACAGTAAGATGAAGACCAGAGCGGACCACTGAGAAGGAGACAGTTCTTCTGTAGAGAGACGTCCTGATCTAAGGGACTGTTGGATCCCCTCCACTAGAGAACCATCATTCAGTTCATTCAGACAGTGGAACAGATTGATGCTTTTCTCTGGAGACACATTCTCACTGATCTTCTCCTTGATGTACTGAACTGTTCTCTGATTGGTCTTTGAGCGACTTCCTGTCTGCGTCAGCAGACCTCGTAAGAGAGTCTGATTGGCCTCCAGGGAAAGACCCAGGAGGAAGCGGAGGAACAAGTCCAGGTGTCCATTAGGACTCTGTAAGGCCTTGTCCACAGCACTCTGGTAGAGACGCTTTGGTTTAGGTTTGTCTCTAAAGACTTTAGACAACAGGGAGGTTGTTTGTTCTTCTGACAGCAGATTGACACCAGAGCTGAAGAAGGTCAGATGCACATGAAGAGCAGCCAGAAACTCCTGAACACTCAGATGGACAAAGCAGAACACATTGTCCTGGTACAGTCCTCTCTCCTCTCTAAAGATCTGAGTGAACACTCCTGAGTACACTGAGGCTGCTCTGATATCGATGCCACACTCTGTCAGGTCGGATTCATAGAAGATCAGGTTGCCTTTCTGCAGCTGATGAAAGGCCAGTTTTCCCAGAGACTCGATCATCTTCCTGCTCTTTGGACTCCAGTGTGGATCCGTCTCAGCTCCTCCATCGTACTTGACCTTCTTCACTTTGGACTGAACCACCAGGAAGTGGATGTACATCTCAGTCAGGGTCTTGGGCAGCTCTCCTCCCTCTCTGGTCTTCAACACCTCCTCCAGAACTGTAGCAGTGATCCAGCAGAAGACTGGGATGTGGCACATGATGTGGAGGCTTCGTGAGGTCTTGATGTGAGAGATGATCCTGCTGGCCTGCTCCTCATCTCTGGACCTCTTCCTGAAGTACTCTTCCTTCTGGGGGTCAGTGAACCCTCTGACCTCTGTCACCATGCCAACACACTCAGGAGGGATCTGATTGGCCGCTGCAGGTCGTGTGGTTATCCAGAGGCGAGCAGAGGGAAGCAGCTTCCCCCTGATGAGGTTTGTGAGGAGCACATCCACTGAGGCCGACTCTGTGACATCAGTCAGGATCTCATTGTTGTGGAAGTCCAGAGAAAGTCGACACTCATCCAGACCGTCAAAGATGAACACAACCTGGAACTCTTCAAACCTGCAGATTCCTGCTGCTCTGGTTTCACTGAAGAAGTGATGAACAAGTCCCACCAAGCTGAACTTCTTCTCTCTCAGCACATTCAGCTCCCTGAAGGTGAATGGAAATGTGAACTGTATGTCCTGGTGGTCTTTGTCTTCAGCCCAGTCCAGAGTGAACTTCTGTGTTAAGACTGTTTTCCCGATGCCAGCCACTCCCTTAGTCATCACTGTTCTGATTGGTTCCTCTCCTCCAGCTGAGGCTTTGAGGAGGTCTTCTTGTCTGATGGTTGTTTCTGGTCTGGCTGGTCTTCTGGATGCTGTTTCAATCTGTCTGACCTCATGTTCTTCATTGACCTCTGCAGTCCCTCCCTCTGTGATGTAGAGCTCTGTGTAGATCTCATTCAGAAGGGTTGGGTTTCCTGCTTTAGCGATCCCCTCAAACACACACTGGAACTTCTTCTTCAGGTCGGATTTGAGTTCACGCTGACAAACTTCAGCATGAAGTCCTGGATGAAGACAACAAAGAAGATCCATGAGTCAAAGAACATATTTCACTATGTCCTTTCCTCAGAGAATGACTATGAATATATTCTGTCCATCTCTGGAGACATCATCGAAGGTCTCATTTATCAGCATGGTAAGTCTGTAGAGAAATCCTCTTACTGCTCTGCAGACGGTCAGCCAGCTCCTCCTGCTTCATTCTCCTCAGGAAGTGCACTGAGATCTTCACAAATGCCTTTCTGCTCCTCCTCTGCTCTTCATCCAGCACCTCCACATCCTCTTTCTCTAAGCATTCTGGGTAATCTGAACTCACAACCTTCTGGATCTTCTTCAGCTCGTTCTTCACAAAAGTGAGGATGTTCTCCTCCAGCAGCTGGAACAGAACATTCTATGAATGACACCAACTAGAACATGGAAGCCACCATCAGGTCCATGTTGGAAAGACGGACAATCCACTAGTCTACAAAGTGCAGCATGGAGATGATGGTGAACTGAGAGATGTAAAAGTAGTTTTTCATGTACACACCATGAAGATGGAGTCCAGGTGTGTTTGATGCTGCTGGGCAGACGGACTTGTGGGAACCTCTGAGCTCTCCTGGTCCTCTCTGTGGAGGAACATGAACCATCAGCTCACATGGTGTTTGGACCATCAACACCAATACAACATTAGGTAAAGATATTGGCTTCTGTCATGATTGATCATGATGGAAACCAGATGCTGAAGACTGTCGATGATGACGGACAGTTTATTAGTTGAGTGACAGTTAGTCATCAGTTTCATCTGGTTTTAGTTCTTACTGTGGGTCATAAAAACAACGTGTGCAGACCTCTGCATCTGGTAGAAAGTCCTATGGAACTACTCCAAACCTCTTTAGTCCGTCCCCTGACCTCTAGAAGTCTCCTTAGATCTTCTGAAACTAGTCTTTGGACCTTTTCACAGAGTCTACTGACGATACTTTGTCCAAACCTCTGCATGGAGTCCAGAGACCACGTCAGCTGGTCCACAGAGCACTGAGTTTATTCTAATCACATGTTCAGTCCCAGTGATCTGACTCCAGAAACCTGCAGCTGTCTCCAGATGTGACCTCTGCTGATCCTGATGTGGAGGAACTAGCTCAGATTGTGTTTACATCTGAGGATGTTTACTGTTAATGAGTCACACTTAAACACACACAGACCAGTTAGATCATGGGTGTCTAACTCAAGGCCCGAGGGCCAAATCTGGTCTGCTGGGGGGTCCAGTGCAGCCCGCTGGATGACTTTACTATTGTGAGAATTACAGAAAGACACAAATAGCTTTTCTATAAAAGTAGCTGCTATTCCTAATCAGTCCACCAGGGGTCGCACTCTGTGAGTGAGCGCATGTGTTAGACCAGGGGGACCAGGGGCCTCATTTATAAAAGCTTGCGTAGGATTTGCTCCAGAAGTGGCGTACGGATGAAACGTAGGACGTGCGTACGCACAGAAACATTCAGACTTATAAAACGTCCTACGCAGTTTTCCCTTAATAAATCACAATCACTTCTAAATGCAGCCCAGCTTGTGCGGCTTCGTGTCACGCCCATAGTTGCCCATATATAGTCTGTGGAACGCCCACAAATTAATATTCATCGATTGCGAAATCATGACACTGAGAGGAAAACGAAGAAACGTAACTTCACTCAGTGTGAAGTGGAAATGATCATTGGGAGGTGGGAAGGAGAAGTAAGATGCTCTTTGGAGGACACAGTGTGGACATCACTGATGCCAACAAGGCACCTGAGGGGCAAAAGGTTGCAGAGCAACGCTGCAGCCTCACGACCTCGGACCCAAATAAAGAAAAACTGGTCTGACATCAAAGTGGATGCAAAAAAGCCAAGGTGTGTCTCCACGGGGGGGAAAGGGACACCGGAGCTGTCCCCTCCTGATGAGAGACTGGCGGCAATGATTGGGGATCGGGGACAGGGTCGGGGCCAACATCAGCGTCAGGGGGTCGAGGCGCGTTTGGAAGCTGTGCCACATCATGTAGCACAGCACATGCAGCACGATGTTTCACACCTTTTCAGGAGTAAACAACAACCTCCCTCCAGTGCAGTCGAGGCAGCGCCATCTGCCCTTAAACAGGCCGATGGTGCGCTGCACTACAGCGCCAATCCTTCCATGTGCCACGTCTTCTAAGAGCGCAAGATCAGCCATCAGCATCATCATCACAACAGCGTCCCTGGTTACACATGTATGTATTAAATGTATTGATCACAACGTTAACGCTACTCTCCCATCAAGAATTAAGAATTAAAGCCAATAAAGCGTCTGTCTATGTCTAGCTGTATCTCACCCTTTTGTTGTGACACAATACTAATCATGGTTATTATTATTTTTTATCTTTCATTGTAGGCGTTGGACAACAGTACTTTCTGATTGATGTTGTCTTCATGGACAGATGCGAAAACTTCCAAAGCCATTCTATTCTCTGTCAATCACAACGATGTGAGCGTGATGATGTCTGGGCCGTGGTGACTGATAATGCTGCTCACTGTCTGAAGGAATACAGGAGGCTCTGAGAGGAGTGTTGCCCAACAGCGTACATGTAACCTGCCTCTGCCATGTCATCACGCTGGTGGGTGAGACCTGGCAGCTCTGCAAATCATTCTCCATTGTGACATGGATGAGATCTGCCTGCTAGAAAGAGAAGATGGGTGCGCTTCCTCATCAGCAAGGAGTTTGTGCAAGCTACGGCTCCGAGTTGCACTTGGAATTGAAGTTTACAATGTTTTTGATATTTCCACCAAAGTTAAGTTGAATTTCCAAAATGTTTTATTGTTTACTGCACGGGCTGTTGCAATTGTTATGCACCTTTGTTAGTAGATATTGACAGGACTATTCTTACTTAGTTTGATCTTACATGGAACTAACGGCATTTTTTGTTCAGTCATGTATTTTGTTTAATTTAAACTAACAATTTTTTTTGAGTGACTGTTCTGTTTGGACACACAAGAAAAGATATTGCCATGTTTTTATCATGCAGCATGTTTTTGCCTGAAATAAGGTTCTATGTATGGAAGTTTTCAGTTTTAACTGAATATATTTTCTACATTTCAGTTCTTAATTCACTGTCTCTGCGTAAAATGTTAAAAACCGAATTCTCAAAAAATTTAAAAAAAAAAAATTGTGGGAAAAAATAAACCGGAATTTGAGAAAAAATGTAACAGATTTTATCGGGCCCTACTTACTCTGGGTCATTAGAACGGTGTCCATCTTTGAAGTCAAAATATCGATCAATAGACTGATCACTCTTCATGGACAAACATCTGGGTTCAGGAGACGTTCCTCTCTGCTGATGTGAACTGAAAGAAACACTGAGATTACATCACATCATCATCTAATCATGAAGCATCAGCTCACATGGTGTCCGTCCTCACAGAGACCAAAACAAGGTAAAGTTCCATGACGTGAGGTCTGGATGTGGACCACATGACTCCCTGTAGTGGTTTAGGTCTACTGGTCCTGCTGGTCCCACTGAGAATCAACAGCTCAGTCTTTCAGCTCACTGTTTTCTTCACCAGTCAGTTTGGTTTAGTCCCAACAGGTCTCACCAAGTCCTCCATGGAGCTCTCCCTCCCTCACTGGACACTGCTGAAGGGCCCTGGAGCAAGAAACCCAGAACCTCCACCAGAGAGTCTGGTAGAAACACCTCATCATCAGCCTGAGACCCTCACCTTGCATCAACAGAGGGACCAACGTCTTTGAAGTTTAGAGGAAGACTCATAGACCGGTTACTCTTCATGGACACACAGCTGGGTCCAGGTCCTGGTCTCTGATGGGTCCTGGTCACACATGTAGAAGCAGAGTCAGTGAGTCAGAGACGTTGGGACATAGAGACGAGTGGAGGACAGTTCCTCTCACCTCTGAGCTTTGGTCTGGCTGTCATGTTCCCCACACAGAGGGGCTTCAGAGGGAGGGACTCCGTCCTCTGGGTCCTCAGCCTGATTCATAGCAGAGTCCACACCTTCACACCTTGACACCAACCTGCTGGGAGAGCTCACACATTATTATCTTCATCAGGACAAACACACAGAGCTCATTCACCTCAACACTAAAACTCTCATGGGACACTTTGTGTTGCTGTCTTGAGACAACGTGTCAAGAGACGTCATTTTAAATCCTCATCCGATAAATGTCGTGTTTCTTTTAAGCGCTTTCGTTTGGCAGGAGGCAGCGGTTCATCAGGACGTTATTTATGTTAAAAAAATCATTATTTCATGAATTGACATGCTGAATATCAATATTAAGAATATCAAACTCTATATTGTTTATCCTACAGACAGTCAAACAGATGCCAGGTAAAAAAGGGTACTGTACAGATGTTTTATTTATTACTATCATAGATAAATATTTCAGTATTGTATTTGTGGTATCGTAAGTATCAGTTACCGTAATATTTTGGCAGGTATAGTATCGAAGTCATCATTTTGGTGTCGTGACAAATCTAGTTGACGCCCACTTTAACCGCTAGAAACCTCGGCGTGACACTCGACAGCCGACTCTCCCTGACTCCCACCATCACTGACAACACCATCATGTAGATACGCTCTACAACATCAGGAGAACACGTCCTCTTCTCACTCAGAAGGTACTGATTCAGGCTCTCGTCGTCTCCCTCCTGGACTACTGTAACTCTCTCCTGCAGGTCTCCTGCTACCACCATTCCACCTCTGCAGCTCATCCACAATGCAGCAGCTCCACTGCTCTTTAACCTTCCTAAGTCCTCTGGTGCTCACGTACCGTGCTGTGAATGGATGGGGTCCATTTTACATCCAGGACCTGGTCCAACCCGACACCCCGACCCGCACTCTCCGCTCTGCATGTGATAAACTGCTTGTTCCTCCTCACTGAGAGCAAAACACTCGACTAGATCTCCACTCTTTGCTGTCCTGCTCCTAAATGGTGGAAGGAGGTCTCTGAAGACATCAGGACCACAGAGAGCCTTCACATCTTCAGACTAAAGACACACCTCTTCAGACTCTACCTCCACTAACACACTAACTGTAGCACTTACATTGGACTTATAATGGTTCTTATCTACAGCAAGTTGTAAAGCGGCTTATTTGATGAAAGTGCACTTTGTTGTTTCTTGTTCTTCTGGGTTTGTGTCCTTATGGTTGAAACGCTCTTATTGTAAGTGGCTTTGGATAAAAGCGTCAGCTAAATGACATGTAATGATTTAAAAGATGAACATTAGCACTCATCTTCCAGCAGATGGAGCTGTGCTGTTTCTCCTCTTCATCTCCTTCAGAGTCCAGAAGTCAGTAAAAGAGTCCAGTATCACATGACATGTGTCATGGTCAAATATGTTAGAACATAATGATCACTTTTAGCATAAGATTGTCTATATTGAAGCTTGACGTGTGAAAAGCAGAATGACCCAACGTTTCCATTTGCAGCGGAGTCTAAAGAAAGGAGGGCGAGTCAACTTGCTCTCACACAAACGCTGGAACAAAGGAACTGTCTGTTACTTCATCTCAACCTTCATATCTCACTTCGCAATTTGTCATACTGGCCACTGGAGACGACCTTCATGTGTGTGTATAAAAGCTCAGCGCTGCTCGGAGACGCGTCTCCACAGAGCTCTGTAATACGTGCGCGTGTATTTGACCTCCTGCTAGCAAGAAATCAATTGACTTTTACGACTTTGATCATTCATCAAGACTTTGTTTTTATTAGAAAACCATAGAAATAAATGATTCTCTTCTCCCGAACTAGTTACAATGAAATATTCCACAAGAGTGTTGCTCGGTGTACCGGTGTTACGTGCCTACTGGTTTTTGAACCTACTGGTTTGTCTACGCGTTAAGTATCAAAAAGTTTAAAATAATTAAAAGTTGTATTTATATAAAAACATTTGACAGTGTTTTTTTACATTAGTAATTCATATTGCGCATAATAATTTTACATTATTGTTGGTGATTAATTAATTTAAACACCAAAAAATCAGAAGAGCCATTTGGGAGCCGAAAGAGCCGGTTCTCTAAAAAGAGGCGTAATTCCCATCACTACCGGGTAAAAGAGGACGTCTGCTTTGTCTCTGACTTCTGGCCCTGATCTGCTTAGAGGGCGTGGCGTCACGTGAGGGGCGTGTCCTCAACTGTGTTGCTTTCAGGAAACGTCGGCACTGTGAGAACTATGAATCCACACTTTCTATCCACCATATTCACATTTCAACTTTGATAAACACGACCTTTTTAAACAGATGTGAGGAAAGAGAAGAACGTTTAATCTCACAGAACCAAAACACGTGATGGTGGGCTCGACATGTGGACGTAAAACCGGACCAGAACCAGTACCGGAAACCATTATTTAGGGTACATATCATGATAAAATACATCAACGCATTATCTTTTTTTTATTCGGCAGAGTCCTGACTACAATAAGCTGGAATCCACATTAAAATACTCCAAACACACCTTTAGCTGGTGGGGAAGAGTCACATATGACGTGCAGGTTTGTCCACAACCTTTGGACCGAGTGGGACATTTTGTCGGTGCTTGAAGCTCGCGGACGTTGGAGCCAAAGGACAGCAGCGAATCGGTGGATTATGAATCATTGAGTGAGACAAAGCCTGCAGAGTTACTGTGAAACACACAGCGAGCCAGCAAAGACACACACACACACACACACACACACACACACACACACACACACACGTCTTACCTCTGCCGCTTCTCACGGGAATTATGGATTTAATCTGCTGTTTCTGCAGTGAGGAAAGTAAAGTAAAGTAAAGTAAAGTAAAGTAGTTACTGCTTTTAATATAGAAATAAAGTGTATATTGCAGAATTATACATTATTATATATATATAGTATTATATTATATATTATTATATTATTATTATTATTATTATTATTATATTATTATTATATATTATATATATATTATATTATTATAGTAATATATAGTATTGCAAATAGTTAATAACTCTATTCAGACAGGCCATTTCCCAAAAGCTTTCAAAACTGCAGTTATTAAACCTCTCCTAAAAAAGCGGAGCCTAGATGCCTCTATTATCAACAACTACAGACCAATTTCAAATTTACCTTTTATAAGTAAAATAATTGAGAAAGTTGTCCTACAACAACTTAATCACTTCCTGGCTTTAACTGGCTGCCACGACAACTTCCAGTCAGGATTTCGACCTCTTCATAGCACCTAGACGGCCCTTATTAAAGTAGTAAATGACATCCGTCTTAACACAGACTCTGGCAAAACTTCCATATTAATGCTATTAGACCTCAGTGCTGCATTTGATACTGTCGACCACTCAATACTTTTGGACAGGTTGGAAAACTGGGTGGGGATCTCAGGCACAGTCTTAAGCTGGTTCAGGTCATATCTACAAGACAGGAACTATTTTGTTTCCATTGGTGACTTCGTATCAGAAACAACCGACGTAACGTGTGGAGTCCCCCAAAGTATATCACTGATATGCTTCCACTACATAAGCCTTCAAGATCACTAAGATCTTCTGACACCAATCTGTTAGTGATTCCCAGAGTAAATACAAATCATGGGAAAGCATCATTTAGTTACTACGCAACAAACAGCTGGAATAAACTTCCTGAAGATTTAAGACTTGCCCCAACTCTGACCACGTTTAAAACAAGACTGAAAACTTTTATGTTCAGCTTCGCTTTCTGCTAAATTTGACCTACATTGCACTTTTTACCTCTGCCTTTAATTGAACAATTTCAATAAGATTTTAATCTATAATTTTATTTGCTGTTTTTAATTCTTTTAATTCCTGCATTTTATTTCACTTTATTGTATGAAATGTTATGATGTGAAGCACTTTGAGTCTGCCTTGTGTATGAAAAGTGCTATACAAATAAAATTGCCTTGCCTTGCCTTAAAGGACTGAAGCAGCAGGTGAGACAAACAGAGCGTCTCTCAGGTGTGTTTCAGGAACAAAGGCCCAGGTGAGCTCTGTGGTCCCTGCTGGGTCCTAGTGCCCCTCCGCTTGATACCTTCCCCTCCTCATCAGTAACAGTCCTCACAGACCCCAGATCAGACTGAGCTCCTCTTCTTCATCACAGCGTCATCATTCAGACTAACAGCAGCTTCTCTCTGCCTGCTCACACAGGCGCCATCTTGTTTCCCAGCTTTAAACAATCACACCTTCACGACCATCAATGATGTCATTCAACAAATCACAGCTGCACTTACTGAGCTCGTAGACATGAACTTCCTCAGTGAGCAGCTCTCTTCTGTCCTCAGCAGGTCCGTGTAGAAAAGGAGCTCCGTGCTTCACTTCAGCTTCCATCAGACGGAGTGAAGTGTTGCAGCTTGTTAGAGCTTGTTGTCCTTCATCAGAGAGGGTGTGTCCTCACGTCACCATCAAAGTATGCAGTCTGACTGGTTGACTGAGTCTCAGTCTGAGCTGTTAACAGGGTCAAAGGTCCTCGTGAACAGAATCCTCCTCACGGCTCAACAAGAGTCTTTCAGGATCAAAACCAGCATCTGTGGAACGATCCTTTCACCTTGTAAAGAGTTGCTATGACAACAGACTGGATGCTGTTGTTGGACCAGATGTTTCAGTGGACCCGTGCACGCCCCTCTTTGTCACCTGGTCTTCTTCTACATGTAGACTAGTAGGGAACACGTGATGAAGCAGAAACCTTTGTAACAAATGTAGTGAAGAGTTTATATTGAATAAAAACATCCACTAAGACAACAGAGTCTGAGCTGAGAGTGTTTTTATTCTTCACTCCACTTTGATGATCAGGTTGAACCTGTTGGGGCGGAACAACTTCCCCACGTATCAGTCTGAAGCCGCCTGCCAAATCACAAAGGACATGTTGTTACATGCAGTGTTCTACTTCCTCATCACATGGCACCTTGAACCCTCTGGCTCATATACCTGCTGTGCAAAGGATTGTGGGTAAGAACAGCCAGTAAAGCAGCCTGCTTGCACACAGTAAGATGTGACTGAATGTAGAACACAAACTGTAATTCCTCCAGCTTCTGTCATTGATCATCATGAAAACCAGATGCTGAAGACTGTCGATGGACAGTTTATTAGTTGAGTGACAGTTAGTCATCAGTTTCATCTGGTTTTACTTCTTACTGTGGGTCAGAAAAACAACGTCTGCAGACCTCTGCATCGAAAATACAAATTGTAATGTAAGTACTGCAAAGCTCTTCAGACGGTCCTCTGACCTGTAGAAGTCTCCTTAGGTCTTTTGAAACTAGACGTTGGACCTTTCACAGAGCTGCTGGCAGTGGCGTGCGGTGAGGTTGGCGGCTGGAGGCTCTGACTCTTTCAAAGTCACATTCACAAACATATGAATTCAACAAAGTAGCATAAATTCACCATCAACTGGCTGCTTGCACTTGGACTACTGGTTATGTTTCATGTCCCGTATCGTATATTCTTTTATGATACGGGTGAAATCAAGCGCATGGAGCCACAGACTGACAGAAAGAGGTGTGATGGACAGCGTGGTTCTGCTCGGGCCCGGTCCACAGCAGCTGTTCACCCAGTACCAGTGTGCAGCACACAATATATTGGACTATTTGCATGTGGAAAGAAACCCCCCACAACAGGATTAGATAAGGATGATAAGGATGCAGCGTCAGATATCAGGTTGTTTACTGTTTATTGTGTCTTGTATGTTGCAAATTACACACATTAATGAGAAGGAACACGATGCTTTCTGTATCACTTCCCCTCTTAGTTTGTTTCTGCACATGTTGACAATATTCCCGCACATGATCCATAAGTCACGGCTACTCGTCTCTCCTCCCTCTCTCAGGATATCAAGCCCCGCCCCCTTTGTTTCCTCTCGGGTACCACCAGAGCCGCTGGATCTACGACGAAGAGGCTGACGTGAAGGCTGTGGACGCTGGATTCGACCGCCACGACATCCCGTGCGACGTCATCTGGATGGATATCGAGCACACGGAGGGGAAGCGTTACTTCACCTGGGACGCCGCGCTTTCCCCCCCAACCGGCCAACCTGCAGCGCCACCTGGAGGAGAGGAAGAGGAAGGTGAGTTTCTAGCGTACATTGTCGGCCTTGTTTGTTTTTGGGTGTCACGAATCAATATGGTGCATTTTTTTCTTCTCTGTCAGCTGGTCGTGATAACCGATCCTCACATCAAGATCGACCCCGGTTGGTGTTTGTCTAATGAGGCCAGAGATGGGGGGCACTTCATCAAGAACAGAGACGGGCAGATCTATGAGGGGTCTTGTTGGCCTGGTAATGTTTCTCTGACTGAATAGAGTTTATGTCTAAAATGGTCAAATGGAAGTAGAGTTGCTACCAATGAGGGACTTTGGTGCTGTAACATTGGACTGGAATGTTCTGTCCCGGTGTCAAACTGTTGAGTGGTTGAGGCCTCTCTCTTGCAGACATTTTAGGCCCTTTATAAAAACGTTCCAGAACTCTGCTGTGGTGGTGGCCGTGGTTTTTGCTCGTCTGCAGAGGGGGGAGAGAGGGGGGGAGGGGCTCAGGGAACGTGGCAGGTGGAGGCAATCGGCCTCAGCTGAGCTGAATGTGTTTTGATGGTGTTGGTCTGGTTTTAAAATGCAGTAAGGGCGATCAGGAGGAGAGAGCCGCAGAGCGAGCGAGACGCCGGGAGCTCTCGCTGCGTTGACAACTGAAGCAACGAAATAAAAGGATTGTCTACCAAACCTGCTGTGTCCTGCCTGTACCCCAAAGAACATACACCGTGACATCTGCATTTCTGCAGACGTGGTCTCAGGGAACTGCAGCAATGTGACATTGAACACAGGTTCATTCATCTAAGCCGGAGACCGATGAGGACAGATCAACAAAGAGGATATAAACAAGTAAATACATTCTCTTCTTGTGAGGCGAGAGCCTAATCAGGCAGGAAAGAATATATAATAAACCCTGACGATTCTACATGCGATGTTGTCGAGGTAACACAGCAAAGTGCTCTCTCTTTGCGGCCTGAGGGGGGCGCTGGTCTCGGGCCGATGCCTCACCTGGCGTGCAACGTGACCCGGAGCCGGAGATGCTGCCGCGCTGGAAGCAGGCGGCCGCCCTGCAGCCGTTCTTCAGAGGTCACTCTGCAAAGGGGACGAAGCTGTTTGGGGAGAAAGTCACCGCCGCCATCCGCACTGCGATCCAACAGAGCTTCTCTGACTGTTTCAGTCAAATGAGTCACAGCCATTTGGATCCACCAGGAACGACTGCTTTCCCTTAATGAATATCGTCTCCTAGGTCTTTTTTCAATTAGCGTGAAAAAACAATAAACAGGACGAATCGTCAAAATGTGTCTTAGTGGACAAAGAAGAGGTGGCCTTGTTAAATATCAGCGTCGACGTGCACAGTCCTCTTTGTTCAGTGTGTAATGATCCGAGTGTTGCCTCTTGTGCCCTCAGGTCCTGTTTGCTGCCTTACTGGTTCACTCTGTTCCACCTGGCTCACACCTCCGTCTGCCTCCCTCTGCTGCCCAGTGGAAGTACTGCAGGCTGTTTGTCCACTTTACCTTCTGCTTTCTGACACTAGAGGTCCATGTTTGTCATGTTTTAAGTTGGTCATTAAAACATCAGTAGATCCACTTTTTAAGAAGAGCTTATGGAAATGCTTGTTTTATTCAAACGCGCACAGACCTCTCTGGGTGGAGTTCCCAGGAGAACAGAGCACCTTCGCTGTGGACCACCAGTATATGATTGGTGATAAATACCTTTTTTTACTGGGTGAAGTTCTCACTTTTATGATCTTAACTGTCTTTGATTGTATGTAGGTGGAGCACTGCTGGCCAGTCCTGTAACCAAGCCGCGTGTTCAAGCTGTGCGAGTCCTTCTTCCTGGATCTGGTGAGGTAAATCAAGCAGCAGGTAACAAACGTCCTCTAGTGACTCACAAGTCACCTCATGGCGCCTGTTACATGAAGGGCTGTTTGTGTTTTAGGTTTGGTACGACGTCCTCACTGCAAAGGCGCATAAAGGAGGCGGGACTCTGGGTCTGCCCGTCACCCTGGACACAGTTAGTGTTAAAGTCTCAATTCACACAGCGAGGGTTACTTCCTCTGTCATATTCTATATGAAACGTGTGTTTTCCTCTCAGGTTTCTGTGTTCCAGCGTGGCGGCTCGGTGGTCTGCAGGTCAACAGGAAGTGGTTCCTGCACAGCCGAACAGCAGCAGCTCCCCCTCTCTATCACGGTGGCCCTGAACTCTGAGGTGAGCATCAAAGGGTTTCAGGTAGGCAAATTAAATACAGGTGACTTTCTGACCAATAGTGATACAGAACAATGTCATTCAATGTCTTGTATTAAAGTCTTTGTTAATGGCTGACATTTTAGAGACGTTGTTGAACGTGCTGCTTATGAGATGTGTGTATATACATATTTTACTGTGCGCCGTGTTTGTACCCCGTCTCCATGGTGACGGAATGCTCGCCCCACATGAGTGCGTATTATTCCAACATTCATTTGCATACGGAATCAGAATATTTGCAAACGGAATCAGATGTTTCTGTTCATTGTCTTACTGAGTTCAGAGGGAGCAGTTCAGATATTTTCTCCAGAGAATTTATCAGCGACATCTGTCCGTTACAGAGTTAAGTAGCCTTTTGAAAGATTCAACACCCTTTTTCACAGACCACATTCAGTCAGTCATTTACCATCAAAACAAAAACCTTTTTACAGGCTTTGAGCCTTTTTACAGGCTTTCCACCGGTCTTTTTAAAGACTACACTGAGTCGTTTACCGTCTATCAAACGCCTTTTTACAGGCTTTCCACAAGTCTTTTTATTGATATTCACCATGTACCACGGAAACAACCGGAGACCCGGAGCTGGCGCTTCACTGCTCTGGACTCCTCCGACAGGATACAACGTGAATATGGCACTTTCTCGTGCCCCCAATGAAGTGCACTACCTGAAAAGGCCAGTGAGCGAGCTGCACGCCTTCATTGACACTGAGGCCAATATGTGCCGCCGGTTACAAGATCAAGAGCCGGCCTACGATCGCATGGTTTGTGAGCACACAACAATGCTTTCAGACCACAAGATTCACACCACTAGCTGTGTCCTGAGAAGGGAGGGCGGTCGACTCGATCTCATAGACGGTTCACATCTTGTTTGGTATTCATATCCGCGTTTCTTCTTTTTTGGTCTATTAATTATAATTTGCACCTGCGACTGAGGATGGCCTTCACATGTGTGTATAAAAACTCTTACTGCTCGGAACAAATTCCATCCAGGATTTTAAAAAGGGTCTCCGAAAGACTTTCGACCAAGTCTCAACGGAGTGAGAAAGGGAAAGAGAGCTGAGTGGGCTGAAACAAGGACGACCATCTGTTTGTTTACGCCATTCGCTTCCAGTGTGTACTACTTGTTGTACCATTACAGGATGACCGTCTAACAAGTTTCCCTATTTCATGTACTGCTGCTATCAATGTGCCTTTGATCAGACGTTTGCTTCCATCATCCAGATACTGTATCAAGTGTATCGTGCACTTTACACTCAATAGCAGCACTCAACAATTTACAGCCCATCTCTGAGTTTAGGAGGAGACTAAAAAACTACAAACATTAATACAAAAAACTGACACTATGTACTACAATTCTCATCACCTTCATTCCTCATTTAAATCTTTCACAACCGTGTCTCATTGTTACTGACAGTTTCCCTCTATTAGTAAATCAATGTTTCGTACTGGTTGTAAATCTATTTTCTGACACTCTCAATAGTCTGTACTCTCTATTCTCCCTTCTTCTACCTGGAATGTGAGTCGTAAACTGGGGAGACTAAGGCTGCTTATCTGGGCTGTTGGGAAGCAGTGGGCGTCGGTGTGTCACCAGTTAGTTGTTATGGGGGTTGTATAAGGGGGGGGTGGACCCGTCCTCTGGTTCTGCCGGGCTGCGTTGTATAGAACAGCCGTGGTGGAGCGTTTGGTCGCATGTCCCTTTCATAACTCCTGGGACACTCTCTGCACCAATGGTCCTCCTGTCCACATATATAACATCCATGTCCTCTATTGTCCCCACGTTGTCTGCTGGAGACCCATTGAACGGTCTCCCCCTGCTGGATATTTGTCCTCTGGGGGGACGGGCTATTGGGGCTGTTTGTCTCTCACCTGCAGTCGTCTCCTGTCTCGCTGTCTCTTGTTTGCTTCTGCTGCTGCAGATATCTGAGAATGTCTGAGGAGGACGTCCTCCAACAGCAGCTTCTCCTCCTTCGCCGTGGTTTGGATGGGTTCTCTGCACATGTGGTTTGATGGACAGGAGTCCTGATGGGATGGACAGCTCTTCTGTGGCCCCCTGGTGTTCATGTTCACAGCTACCTGCTTCCTCTTCTATTTCCACCACCACGCCCTCGTGACCCTCATGTGACGATGTCATCTTTTGTTGTTTCCCTCAGGCTCATCTTCTCCATCGCTCACGACTTCCCCCGTTCCTCCTCTCAGATGGAACAGAGGTTCTTGTTCTGGATGCTGGGTTTCACAAAGGGACTGTTTGAAGTTCTCCTTTTCTCTGCATGTGGCGGGAAGGACCTGGCCTCTCCAGTGCAGCTGCTGTCATTTCTGGGTACAGCTGAGGGGGGGCATGGGTGTCTGCACTGAGAGGGGTGACATCTTGAGCGGGCTCACAATCTTCCATCCATCCATCTTCAACCGCTTATCCGGGGTCGGGTCGCGGGGGCAACAGCTCCAGCAGGGGACCCCAAACTTCCCTTTCCCGGGCCACACCTACCAGCTCTGACTGGGGGATCCCAAGGCGTTCCCAGGCCAGTGCAGAGACATAATCTCTCCACCTAGTCCTGGGTCTTCCCCGGGGCCTCTTCCCAGCTGGCCGTGCCTGAAACACCTCCCTAGGGAGGCGCCCAGGGGGCATCCTCACCAGATGCCCAAACCACCTCAACTGGCTCCTTTCGACGCAATTAGCAGCGGCTCTACTCCGAGCTCCTCGCGAATGGCTGAGCTTCTCACCCTATCCCTAAGGGAGACGCCAGCCACTCTCCTGAGGAAACCCATTTCGGCCGCTTGTACCCTAGACCTAGTTCTTTTGGTCATGACCCATCCTTCATGACCATAGGTGAGGGTAGGAACGAAGATTGACCGGTAGATCGAGAGCTTTGCCTTCCGGCTCAGCTCTCTTTTCGTCACAACGGTGCGGTAAAGCGAGTGCAATACCGCCCCCGCTGCTCCGATTCTCCGGCCAAACTCACACTCCATCTTCCCCTCACTCGTGAACAAGACCCCGAGGTACTTGAACTCCTTCACTTGGGGTAAGGACACATTCCCTACCTGGAGTAGGCAATCCATCGGTTTCCTGCTGAGAACCATGGCCTCAGATTTAGAGGTGCTAATCCTCATCCCGACCGCTTCACACTCGACTGCGAAACGCTCCAGTGAGAGTTGGAGGTCACAGACGGAAGATGCCATCAGGACCACATCATCTGCAAAAAGCAGCGATGAGATCCGCAGCCCCCCGAACTGTAGACCCTCCTCCCCCCGACTACGCCTCGATATCCTGTCCATGAAGACCACAAACAAGATTGGTGACAAGGCGCAGCCCTGGCGAAGGCCAACCCCCACCGGAAACGCCTTCGACTTACTGCCGAGCACCCGAACACAGCTCTCGCTTTGGGCGTACAAGGATTGGATGGCCCCAAGCAAGGACCCCCTCACCCCGTACTCCCGCAGCACCTCCCACAGTATCTCTCGGGGGACCCGGTCATACGCCTTCTCCAAGTCCACAAAACACATGTAGACTGGTTGAGCATACTCCCAAGCCCCCTCTATGATCCTGGAAAGAGTGAAGAGCTGGTCCGTTGTTCCACGACCAGGACGAAAACCGCATTGTTCCTCTTCAATCCTTGGTTCGACTATCGGCCGAACCCTCCTTTCCAGCACCTTAGAGTAGACTTTACCCGGGAGGCTGAGTAGTGTGGTACCCCTGTAATTGGCACATACTCTCTGGTCCCCCTTTTTGAAGAGGGGTACCACCACCCCGATCTGCCACTCTTTTGGCACTGTCCCAGACTTCCACGCAATGTTGAAGAGGCGTGTCATCCAAGACAACCCCCCAACACCCATTGCTTTTAGCATCTCTGGACGGATCTCATCAATCCCCGGGGCTTTGCCACTGCGGAGTTGTTTGACTACCTAAGTGACTTCCACCAGGCTAATTGACGATGATCCCTCCTCCGCCTCCAGCTCCGCCTCCACCAAAGAGGGCGTAGTAGTTGGATTCAGGAGTTCCTCAAAGTGTTCCTTCCACCGCCCGATAACCTCCTCAGTCGCGGTCAACAGGGTCCCATCCTTACTGTACACAGCTTGGATGGTTCCCCGTTTCCCCCTCCTGAGGTGCCGGATGGTCTTCCAAAAACACTTTGGTGCCGACCGAAAGTCCTTCTCCATAGTTACCCCGAACTCCTCCCATACTCGCTGCTTTGCCTCCATCACGGCAGAGGCTGCTGCCCTTCGAGCCTGTCGGTACACTGCAACTGCCTCTGGAGTCCCACCGGATATCATAACCCGGAAGGCCTCCTTCTTTAGTCGGACGGCTTCCCTGACCACCGGTGTCCACCACGGAGTTCGAGGGTTACCGCCCCTTGATGCACCTAAGACCTTGAGGCCACAACTCACCGCCGCGGCTTCAGCAATGGAGGTTTTGAACATAGACCACTCTGGTTCAATGTCCCCTACCTCCACAGGAATGTGAGAGAAGCTCCGCCGGAGGTGTGAGTTGAAAATCTTTTGGACCGGGGCCTCCTCCAGACGTTCCCAGTTCACCCTCACTCCACGCTTGGGTTTACCGGGTCTGTCCCGAGTCTTCCCCCATCCTCTGACCCAGCTCACAACCAGATGGTGATCAGTTGACAACTCTGCCCCTCTCTTTACCCGAGTGTCCAGAACATGCGGCCTCAGATCAGACGATACGATTACAAAATCGATCATTGATCTTTGGCCTAGGGTGCTCTGGTACCACGTACACTTATAAACATCCTTATGTTCGAACATGGTGTTTGTTATGGACAATCCGTGACTAGCACAGAAGTCCAGTAACAAACACCCGCTCGGGTTCAGATCAGGGAGGCCATTCCTCCCAATCACGCCTCTCCAGTTATCTCCATCGTCGCCCACGTGCGCATTGAAGTCTCCCAGTAGGACTATGGAGTCCCCTACAGGAGCCCCATGCAGGACTCCATTCAGGGTCTCCAAAAAGGCCGAATACTCTGAGCTGCTGTTTGGTGCATATGCACAGACAACAGTCAGAGTTTTCCCCCCCCACCACCCGAAGGCGTAGGGAGGCGACCCTTTTGTCCACTGGGGTAAACTCCAATGTAGCAGCACTTAGCCGGGGACTTATGAGTATCCCCACACCCGCCTGGCGCCTCACACCATGGGCCACTCCGGAGTAGAATAGAGTCCACCCCCTATCCACAAGCTCCGGCTCCTTCCCCCCCAGAGAGGTTACGTCCCACGTCCCCAGAGCCAGCATCTGCCGCCCAGGTCTGTTCCGTCTAGACCCCCACTGTCACTGCCACCCTTGTAGCAGCGCACCCGACCCCTCACAATCTGCTTCTTCTTATTCTGCCAGTCCAACAGCAGGTTTGGGGGTGTTTGGGTGTGTTTGGGTGGACTGCCCTCCAGTAGGCGAGCAGCCGCTTGGTGCAGACACGTCTCTTCTTACTTATCTAAGCGGCCGGCTCCCACATAAGCCGTAGTGGCTTGGTTCCCTGCTGCTACAGTCTCCCTCCACACCTTGCGCCTGTCTTCACCCACAGGTGGTGACCTGGTTGGGAACCACCCATTCTTCTGCCATCTTCTCAAGCATCTCTTCATCCTCCTCCACTCCCTTTCTCTTTCTTTGGGCTCCATCTGATCTTCATCTGCTCTCTGGTCCTTGTAAAAGTAACCATGATGCAACCTGGTGTATCTAAAGAACCCTGAGCTGTCCCTTTTGTCCCAGGAGCTATTGTGTCACTGACTATGAGGAGACAAATGATGTAAAGTCTAAACTAATGAAACCTACAAAACATGTTGAATCAGATTGACAACTGAAATCAGCAATGCAAAGTAAACTACTGGATCTGAAAGTGAGACAGTCAATGAAAACGCTGAGTCAAAGTAATAACTACAATACAGGTCAAAACGCTATCAATACAGGTCAAATTATCCCAAAAAATCTCAAACTGCTCCAAGAAAATCAAACCAGTTATGACTTGAGCAAATTCAAAATAAAAGTCCAACTCAATGAAACCTGAGATTAAATTTATACAATACGGCGTAAACACTTCCACAGGAGAGAGAAGAGGAAACCCCCCAAAAACCCGATCATCTTAAGGTAAAATACCTAAAGTCATTGTTACGCACGCCTCGTGGAGGAGGGAACGCAACGACCCGCCGCTCGTCATCTCAATGTGGTATGGGGGAAGGAGGTGTGGTGCGTGTAGGTACACGGACGACCAGAACACATATAGCCCGTAAAAAGGAATGTTTATTAATATATATATAAATACGGGTTGCTTGGGAAAAGGGGCTGGGCGGAACCAAAACAATGAACAAAACAAAATAGTCCCTCTTGCCTATCTGACCTGAAACACCCCCCCCCTAACCTACCTTGAGCACTAGCAAGGCTCACTAACCAAATACAGGGGGTGGTCCGCCCAGGTCTTGCCTAGTGTTTCTAGACAGGAGGATGACTACGGGTGGTGTAGACCCATGGGCAGCTTGCCTACGCACTCCCAAGGTGCTTCCCCTTTTCCCTGGGAACAAAAGACAAACAAAACAGGATTAAACACAAATGACAAATTTCACAAGCACACAGAACAAGATTTAACCGAGACTCCAAGTCACACCCAACGAGCGAGAGCTTCACAACAAAATGGCACCACTTTATGTGTTGCGAGGGAAGGAATCCAGGTGCAGCCACTGACGAGTGGGTGGGGCCAGATCTCCAGTCTGGGGACTGCTGCTCCTGGAATCAATCACCTGTCAAGGCACAAAACCACCAAACACAGAAACTGGGGAACGTAACAGTCATAATTAAATTCAAACTCAAAAGCCAATTAAGAAAGTAAAAGTCTAAGCCTGTAATGATAATCGATCAGGAATTAAATTCTTATATGTTTAAATGTTGAATACCATTCAAACGTTAACTAGTAGTGATGATGTAACCTTAACTCAAAGCATGATGCAATAATAACTTCCTTAGATCAAATCAACATAAGGGCGCCTGGGGAGCAGTTAGGGGTTTGGCCGTCTTGCTTAGGGACGTTTTGACTTGGGATTTGAACCACCAACCCTGCGGTTTGCAGCACACCCTCTGTACTCCATGTGCCACGGTCACAAGGATGGAAATCACAACAAACTCTGATTTTAAAATGTAAGTTGTATCTTTTACCTTCACTCTGTAAATCAGTGTTGAACTAAAGAGAAAATGAAACTGTTCTCTCTCCCTTTGACTCTACATCATGTTCTTACTCCTCCAAACCATATGAGGCTGTTAACAGCTGATGATCTAACAGTGTTTCCCCACAGGGGAAGTAACTCACTCTGAGCACATGGGAGGTAGAAATGCTGTGCTGCTCAGGTCTTAACGTTAGGTCGTAACATTGTGGCTGTTCATGTGTACAGTAATTATATCACATAAATGACTATGAATTGTGTTTGATTCATATTACAACTATTTTATTAAACATGCTAATTGTAGTGGCCATTTGTCCTTGTTACCAACACATCTTTGAATCAAAGGGTCACTGCTGCACCTAGTTTTTGTTTTCTGTCACGCAGTAAGAAAGCGGATTGTCTGGCGGATTGTCTGGCCGATCTTTTTGTTTTGCCTTTATTCCACAGGATCCACAACACATACGATACAACTTGTCTGCCTTCCTATGCAGTGCTCACTGTCTCACTGCTAAACACTATGAGTCACCCAGGTGCATGCTGGTCCCACCTGGCTGTGCCCCTAAGTAACCTCCAGGTGCAATTAGTGATCCAATTACCCAAACAATTAATCCAACTATATTCAAGAATAAGTAACTAAATAATAGCTCCCACATCAAGCTGACGATAAACCTGAATGAGCATTAATGCAACATCCTGAAATGAAAATAAATGAACACTAACAATCAGATGCATCTACTCAATTCACATGTGGCCCCCTGGACATGTCTTCATTTAGTGTGTAACACTCACTAAATGACTTCAGCTTTGGAGTCACATTCTAATACTTCCTTCTGCATGACAACAGGAACTTGTTCTTTGCTCTTAAAAAGCCCAGAAATATCTTATGGAGATAAATATTGAAGGTTACCCAAACTCTGTTATATACATAGATACGACACAAATACATATGAAGTGTGCATTAGTGTCACGGACGTCCAAATATAATATGTGATACCGTCCCATGTGAGCTTGTTTTGAGCATTAATCAGTCAGTAGCATTTATTCATAGAGAGATTGATCCCGATCGTCCTCTCATTGAATCATCTTCATGAATCCATTTCACTGACGACAAAAAATTAAAAGCATTCACCTCAAAAAGAGAAGCATCCGGAAGCTTCCCATCAGGGAGCCAGGAAGTAGTCGGTGACGGTCCTCATGCGTTTGTGCGTGAGGAGGTCGAGCCGAGCCATGAAACCTGGAGAAACGTCCACATAGAATCACCTTGGACCTTCATATCAGCCCTGGACATGGCTGGAGATCAAAGTGACCTACGATGAGTTTGACACACCTGCTTTAGAGCAGAATGAGGATGTACTTTATTGTAATCATTTCTTTCAGCTACAATAACCATGTTGTTAAGAGATGGAAAGTTAAAGCCGTTCCTCTTTCTGTCCACGCTGCACAACGCGTGTTTTATTGCATTTAGTGGCAATGCTGCTGCTGTTTGTCTTTTATTTTGGCGGGAAATCCCATTTAACACTTTCAATGCTCCACTTTGTGAGGAGATAAACTCCACCCTGTTATCAAATGTGTGCTTGTGCTTTGTGTGTTTTTGTTGGTGACTTAAGTGTGATATTTGGTGCAGAATGAAAGCTTCAAGTTGCACCTGAAGTAGCGAGCTCAGTAGTTTGTGTTGTTGTGAGACGGCTCTGCGTGAAGGTTAATAAGGTTAATAAAGCAACTTATTCATTACTCATTTCTTTATTTACTCACTTCCTTCTTCAACATGCTGCACCACCAATGTTTCCTCTGTGCTATTGACACAGCAACAGGGCTGTAGAATAAATACAGATATTATGGAGGAAATAGTACAAAAGTCAATAGTACAGCATCTTTAAAAAGGATCAGAGTATTTCATGTCAAAAGAAATAATACAGCGTGTTGAAAGCATCTTTATTTGATGGCCTGTTTAAACATGTACAGTTGTTTCCAATAAAAGTCATTTATTAACATTAGAGCCAAACAATTCTATTTCTGTTAAAGTAACACATGGAGTAAATGTTGTAAATTACATTATAGGGAATAAAAACACAAGTAACGCATATTCAATATTTCCTTGAGAGGTTTGCTGAACCATTAAAAAGCTTCTTGTTCAAAACAAACCTGATTATGTGAAATTAGATTTGATTTCACTCAACAGATTTAGAAAGATTTGAAGTTAAAATGGGCTCAAAAAGAATTACACGTTCATATTTTCCTTCTTCACCTTGTTTTTATTATTGCTGATGAAGCGCACACACACATAAGGACACATTTGTCTCATATGGGGGGACAGATGAAAGAGCGTCTTATAAAATGTCTTCTTGAACACAAAGATGAAGATTAAAGCCTAATTAGGAGCCAATATCTAAATGATCATCTATTGATTGAAGGAGCACAGCAGCATTAAGCTGAGCTCTTTCACACTTCCATCTGAGTCCCAGAGAGCTGTGGACCCCCCAGAGTCCAGACCAGCTCAGGTACCCCTCACCTGCTCCACCTGCATCTACACCCACATGAACCACCATCAGCTGTACAGACTGAACAATGTGGTGAGCAGAGAGGAAGGTTCTCCACCAGGAGGAGACTCTCCCTCCTGAAGAGGACACAGAGACACTGAGGAACCAGAACTGAACCAGAACCCAGGATAAAGAGGTTCAGTGAATGTGGTGCTGAAGGTGTGGAGGTGGATCAGTGTGTCAGAGGAGACTCTGTAGAAGGACAGAGAGCCAGCAGGACAGTCCACATACACTGCTACTCTACCAGAGGAGGAGGAGGAGGAGGTGATGTGTGTTTCTGTCTTATTGTGACAGACATAGTAACCTTCATCAGAGCAGATCAGACTCCAGGACTGATCATTGCATCCAAACCAACAGTCATCACTGTCTCCTTTCCTCCTGATTCCTCTGTAACTCACTGATACATAAACGTATCCTCTCCACTCGACCTCCCAGTAACAGCGACCAGTCAGACCAGTTCTACACTGCAGCTGAGGCCAGTAGTCAAATCTGTCTGGATGATCAGGATGTGACTGATCCTCCTCCACACGTGTCACCTTCCTGTTGTTGTCAGACAGTTTGAGGTGTTTGTTTACTGTGTTTGTGTCGATTGTGAGTTCACAGGAATCTGATGAGAGAACAAGACACAATACAGCTGCAGTTATTAATCATGTGTTCATCTACTGACACGTTGATGATGACATCACAGAGGTGAATGAGTGATGTCACAGTGTGAAGATGGTTGAATCTTCATGAATCAAAGCACACTTACACTTCCTCAGACCTGGTCTCAACCATCGGACTCCATCAGGCTCCACCCTGAAAGGAGGAGGGGGGTCAGAGCAGCATGGAGACATGGACATTACATCACTCTCACACACAGCTTTGTCCTTCATGTCCACATGGAGCACCTCTTCTTCTTCTACCACTACTTACAGACGACCACAGACTGTCAGTCAGGCGTCACACAGCGACGAGGTGCTGGAATATATTCATGAAGAAGATGAATGGATAACAAATAAGAAATGGACCTGTCACTGTACTTTCACCAGATGTGAATTCAAACGGGAGAAATGACGTCATGCTACAGATCAAGCTTCATGGGACGTGTGCAAAGGAACATTCACATTAAACTGTTTCATAAAGATAAAGCAGATACAGACCATTCGAGATCGAGACAACACAACGTTGTTTGGTTTCTTTTCTTTCCCTCCCTTCAGTTTCAGTCTTAATCTCGCTGGACGAACTCAAGACTCGCGCTCCACTACGTCCCGCTTCCTTTTCCCTTTTGATTTCATTCCTGTTGACTCCAGAGGAGCGGAGAGACAGCTGCTCTCTGACCCCCCGCCGCCTCTGTTCCCAACGAGAAGTTCGGACCCCACGGCCGAAATCGCCTTCATCCACTGAGTTTCCCTACGCGGAGCTCAACTGTCCTCAGTCAGCTGGAAGCTGATGACCAACGCCCATCAAACAGTAAGACTGGTTTTCTGGGCAGACTAATTTAGCGTGTTGATATGAACTTGATGTTTATTTGATTTGTTCAGTCATAAGGTGGTACGATAGAGTCCGGATCAACGAATCCGCTACCTTTGATTTATGTTTGAATGTGTACCTGCAAATGTCGTAATGTCCCCTGTTGATCTGATGCTGTGATACGTTTGCTGTAAGAGAGTGAAAGCGCCGACTGTGTTACGCTGTTGAATGATGTCTCATGGTCAGAATAGTTCCTTATTTTCTTTTCTTTTCCCGGGTCTCCGCCGTGAGATCCGTTTGCCTGTGGTTTCATTTCGTATCGCCAGCCACATTGTTGGTTCTGTAACTGCACACACATGGATCCGACCATCCTGATTCACGTTGCTGATCTACGTTCCGCTGGTCGCGGGACAGAATCTCTTCGCGCCGCGTCTAAGTATCCCCCCCCCTCCTTCGTCCAAGCCGTAGTCCCTAGCAAAAGATAGCGTTGCCATAGCAGTGCAACTGTCGTCTTCCTCGTTGCTTTAATACAGGGGTGTCCAAAGTACGGCCCGCGGGCCAACTGCGGCCCGGGATCCATTTTTTATTGGCCCGCAGCAAATTATAAAAATAGAATGGAATGTGGCCCACACATGAAACTTGCACTTGACTGTATTGTAGTTCTTAGTTTGACCAGTAGGTGGAGCTACTCACTAGCTGCAGTCCTAATGCAGCTTTTCCACAAAAAAAATGTTTAAATAAAAAAATTCTGCGACGACAAAATGGCAGAACCAAAGAAACGCAAGATAGCAAGTGAATGCAGAACATTTCAAACACGGTGGGAAAATGAATATTTCTTCAAAGAAGTCAAGGAGAAGTGTGTCTGTTTGATTTGCAATGAAACGGTTGCAGTGATGAAAGAGTCCAATGTACGACGACACTACGAAACCAAGCATCCGACCTTCACGTCCTACACTGCTGCTGAGCGAGAGGACAAAGTCCAGCACATGGCAGCTAACCTGCAGGCTCAACAACAGTACTTTTACCCTGCTAACAACACACAAGAAAACGCTACAATAGCTAGCTATGAGGTAGCTCAACTCATAGCGCGCCGCGGGAAAGCT
Organism: Gasterosteus aculeatus; assembly: GCF_964276395.1. Lineage (NCBI taxonomy): Eukaryota > Metazoa > Chordata > Actinopteri > Perciformes > Gasterosteidae > Gasterosteus > Gasterosteus aculeatus. Next base: position 3,839,641 of record NC_135708.1, on the reverse strand, counting down.
TTCTCAGACGCTGACTTGGTTAAACAGTGCCTCATTAAAGTCGCTGGAATAATGTGCCCGGAAAAGATGCAGGAATTCAACAACGTGAGCATGTCCACAAACACAATTGTGCGTTGAATGGAAGACTTGTCAGCTAACATACAGAATCAAGTGTCACATAAAGCTTGTGCTTTTGACTTTTACTCCATTGCATGTGATGAAAGATGCAACAGACGCCGCACAACTGTTCATTTCTTTGCGGGGAGTTGACGATGACTTTTGCATCACGGAGGAGCTGCTTGATCTTCGGAGTCTAAAGGGCACAACAACGGGTGAGGACATTTTTGAAGCCGTGTCAGGTGCAATTGACAAGATGGAACTTAAATGGGACGAGCTGTGTGGAGTTGCAACGGACGGGGCTCCCGCTATGACAGGCAAGCGCAAAGGAATGGCATCTATGGTGTGCGCCAAGGTGCCAGAGAGTGGAGGCGAGGCTGTAAAATTGCACTGTATCATCCACCAAGAAGCTCTCTGTGCCAAGACAGTCCAGCTTGGCGATGTGATGACCACAGTTGTGAAAACTGTCAACATAATTCGAGCACGAGGGCTCTACCACAGAGAATTAAGCTTTCCTATCTGATGTCGATGCTGAATACGGGGACGTACTCTATCATTGTGACGTGCGCTGGCTTAGTCGCGGCTCCGTGCTGAAGCGGTTTTATTCCCTTATTGCCTTTCTAGTTGATCTTACTGGTCATCTGAACTCACTGAACAAGAGCCTACAAGGCAAAGACCAGCTTGTACCACAACTTTCTGTGCGAAGCTTCGTCTTTTTGAGACACAACTACGCAACTTCAACCTTGCGCACTTCCCTACGCTGTCCGAAATCAAACGTGCTCATCCAAAGGCCGACCTCTCTGCTAAAAAGGGGAAATATGTTTCTGTGATCACAACTCTTATGACACAATTCAATCAGCGCTTCCAAGATGTTTCTGTCATTGAGAAAGAAATCAAGCTGTTCTCAACTCCCTTCCTGCTGGATGCAGAAGAAGTGGAAGAGAGTCTGCAATTAGAACTCATCGAGATGCAGCTCCTCTCCCTACCCGACTTCTACCGGAGCTTGGAAAAGGCCAAGTTTCCTCTGATGCGACGCCACGCAAAAAGAATGACCAGTCTGTTTGGCACAACATACATATGCGAGCAAACATTTTCTCTGTGAACTCTGAACAAAAGCAGATTGAGAACCAAAATGAGCGACAGCCATCTCTGTGATGTCCTTCACATCTCAACCAGCAAACTTACTCGTGACCTGCCAGCCGTCCTTCAGTCCAGAGCAGCATCACTGCTCCCATTAAGTGCAACACTGTTCCCATTGTAGGCGAGTTCAAATATATTACACAGTATTCATGTGTTCAAAAGCCCAATTACTTAATAAATGCAGTCAATTAAAGTTGATCACATTTTCTAAAACACGTTAGCTGATGAATCATTTGCATAAGTAGGTTAAATAAAGCCTTCCCTCTTTATACAGGGCTGTGAAGGGGGTCCCCATCCTGACGAAGAAGCAATCTGAGGATGAGCTGCCAACGCTTTTTGTAAAAAAAAAATGAAAACCCATTAATGGAGAGATGTGATTTATGCAGTTTTTTCTGTAAGTATAATAAATTATCAAGCATAATTGACCTACATTTGATTGATTGATTTGTATTACTGTTAATACACTAGAGGTGATATACCTTAACTTTAGTGAGCGGCTCAACCTTTCGCATATTTTTCTGTCTGTGGCCCTCAGTGAAAAAAGTTTGGACCCTCCTGCTTTAATACGTGGAACACTTCCTGCATCTCGCTCTCGCTCGCCCCTCGCGTCCAGTAGTCGTATTACACTGTTTAACGTTCCCGTCTTCCTCGGTGGTTTGATTTAACGGTCTCACTTCCGCCCCGCTGCTCTCGCTCGCCCCCTAGTGTGATAACCGGCACTCCGCTTGTTGTTGCGCAACCGCACCGCCGTTCCTTCCCTGCACCCCCCTCGTCTCCCCCCCTCTCTCCCTCACCCCCCTCTGTGCTCACACACACACACACACACACACACACACACACACACACACACACACACACACACACACACACACACACACACACACACACACACACACACACACACACACACACACAGGTTTTGATTGCTTGTTTAGTGAGTAGGTTTAAAATAAGTGTTATGGGGATTGTTGGTTGCAGTTATAGGTGATCTTGATCGGTGTTCCTGTGAGTTAATAAACCCTGTTATACTTTAAAGAACCGTTTTCCTGTGTTTACTTGTGCATTTATATGGTGACCGTTGACATACATCGCCAGTGCTCGAACTTAACTCCTTCCAACATCTTCACTCTCAAGGAGTGAATATTAATTATGAGACTTGATTTATAGTATTGGTTATTGGTCCCTGTTAGCTCAGGGTGGTGCCCCGTTATTTATTCATTCTGAGAAGTATCTTAGTGATTACTAATAATTCTATTAATGTCCATAAGTTAGTTCCTCATTTGCTAGTAACCTAATACGACCCCCTAGCCGCTCCCAACACTTCTCATCCAACCACAATCACATTCACTCCATCCGGATGGCAACATTTATCTGGATAGGGTGTTTTTGGTATGTTCTGTTCATTTCTACGATATAGTTGATACTAATTCCAGGTCCACCATCAGCTGTTGGTTCTTCACTGAGCGTCTGTGGCCGACTGTCACCTGTAGCTTCAACAAGTCCACTCTTATCATCCAGGGAACCGTCTCTCAGTGCAAAGCACCAAAAGCAGGTGAAGCTGAACTCCTTTAAAACACCAAACGTTCCTCCTGTGATGATCCATCAAGACGCTTTGAACAGATTGTTTCTCTGACTGTTTGTCTCTTAATAATAATGTCTGGACTAAAGGACAAACACACACTGGAGGCAGAGGACCAGCATCTAAATATCCAAGTGTTGTTTGAGTTGTTAAGAGCCCACAAACCTGCAGCGTGACCACGTTGACTCATATCAACCCACCATGATGCCGTCAACGTGTCAGGAGACACTGTCCTCTCTTATAACGTGGAGACAAGACAAAGCTCCAGAGAAACAAGGCTTTCATCACCTTCCTCCCTGTTCAGGCTCATCCTGGCTACTGTTCCTCACTACTTCTGTCTGTGTCGATGGTCTCATGTGGGACACAAACAGTTTGATGAGTCTCTGGTAGTTTGAGGTCAGCTTGGTGTGTCAGGGTCTTATTAACCAGGCTGACAGTGGGACAGAGAAAAGGTTTCCAGCCCTACCTCCTCTACCAGACTGATGGTCTGTGGCTGCAGCCTCTTCATACCTGAGAGTCTCCAGTCTCCAGTGAGGATCCGCTAGTCCAGCAGACAGCAGCTTCACTCCTGAGTCTCCTGGATGATTGTAGCTCAGGTCCAGCTCTCTCAGATGGGAGGGGTTGGAGCTCAGAGCTGAGGCCAGAGAAGCACAGCCTTCCTCTGTGATCAGACAGCCTGACAGCCTGGAGACACACAGAATAAGACACATGTCACATGATCTGAGGGAGCTGTGAGGGCTGGAAGGTCACTGCAGTACTGAGATACTATCAGGTACAGAGGGGTCACATTAACATGGTTACTGACTGGTTTCCAGTCACAACTAAACACCCACTAATGTACATCAACAACCTGATAACATTACTACTAACTCTATAATGTAAAATATTTACAATATATTGAAAATAAACATTTTATGGAAATAGTTGGAAAATACATATTTGATTTAAATCATGGAAGCAGAAAGAATCTTATGAAAGTCCGAAATGTACCATGGATGTAAATAAAGACACCAAGTGGACTTTAATTGAATCCTGACCTGAGAGTCTCCAGTTCACAGTGTGGACTCTTCAATCCAGCAGAAAGCAGCTTCACTCCTGAATCCTGCAGGTGGTTGTTACTCAGGTCCAGCTCTCTCAGACTAGAGGACTGGGAGCTGAGAACTGAGGACAGAGCGTCACAGCTTCTCTCTGAGAGGTTACAGACACTCAGTCTGAAGAGACAACAATAAACAAGAAAAATAACATTTGTATTCATATTGAATCCTCTGATGATGAGTTTGGACTAAAATACGATCAGTTAGAACATGAAAAAACATGTTCAGTGAAAGTGTTTACAATTGATTTTGTTCTACATAGAACAAGGAGGTTTATTGTGCTCTGTTTACAGGAATTACTGTGGTATTAATATCAGGATGAAGCAGGGATATTTATTGTTGTTTATTAGTTAAATTCAAAGTTAGGCTTCTCTATCCTCCTTCTGACTCCTTCCATAGAAAGAAAGAGAGAACAAAGTGAGTGTAAATGTGGAATGAATCTTCATCAAATCAGAAATAATCAACCATCACTCAGCAGATCATCACTGTAGAGACACACATTAAAATCTTCAGTCTCTTCACACCTCTGCTTTTCATTCATTCATTATATGAAATAGGACATCATAAAGCCTGAATAACAGGAACAACATGATGAACATGTGATGTTTTATTGTGAAAGAACATTGTGTTTCAGACGGTCTATTTTCAAGCTACTATGTGGTAAATATGTCTTGTCTACAAGGTTCTCGTGATGTGATGGAAACACAGATATTAATTCACAAAAAAGACGTTTAGCCCCAAGTTTTGTCTCTAAGATTAGATGCTCTGGTTCCAGAGTTCCCTAGACGCAACATTGAAGACAACCTAACTTAATCTAACCTGAGCGTCTCCAGTTCACAGTGTGGACTCTTCAGTCCAGCAGAAAGCAGCTTCACTCCTGAATCCTGGAGGTGGTTGTTACTCAGATCCAGCTCTCTCAGACTAGAGGACTGAGAGCTGAGGACTGAGGACAGAACGTCACAGCTTCTCTCTGAGAGGTTACAGCCACTCAGTCTGAAGAGAGGGATGAAGAAGAAGCAGTAAGTAGAAAAGACGGCAGCGTGTTTAAGTCCTGATGTATGAATCTGATTCTCTCTGTACTTACAGAACTTTGTTGGAGGCTTTGACCACTGGCAGCAGCCTCAGAAGAGCCTCCTCTGAAGCAGAGAATTTCTTCAGGTCAAACACCTCCAGATCTTCTTCTGATGACAGTAAGATGAAGACCAGAGCTGACCACTGAGAAGGAGACAGTTCATCTGTGGAGAGAGGTCCTGATCTAAGAAACCATTGGATCTCCTCCACTAGAGAAACATCATTCAGTTCATTCAGACAGTGGAACAGATTGATGCTTTTCTCTGGAGACACATTCTCACTGATCTTCTCCTTGATGTAGTGGACTGTCTCCTGATTGTTCTGTGGGTGATTTCCTGTCTGTGTCAGCAGACCTCGTAGGAGAGTATGATTGGTCTCCAGGGAAAGACCCAGGAGGAAGCGGAGGAATAAGTCCAGGTGTCCATTAGGACTCTGTAAGGCCTCGTCCACAGCACTTTGGTAGAGACACATTGGTTCAGGTTCGTCTTTAGAGGCTTTAGACACCAGGGAGGTTATTTGTTGTTCTGACAGCAGATTGACACCAGAGCTGAAGAAGGTCAGATGGACATGAAGAGCAGCCAGAAACTCCTGAACACTCAGATGGACGAAGCAGAACACCTTGTCCTGGTACAGTCCTCTCTCCTCTCTGAAGATCTGAGTGAACACTCCTGAGTACACTGAGGCTGCTCTGATATCGATGCCACACTCTGTCAGGTCGGATTCATAGAAGATCAGGTTGCCTTTCTGCAGCTGATCAAAGGCCAGTTTTCCCAGAGACTCGATCATCTTCCTGCTCTCTGGACTCCAGTGTGGATCCGTCTCAGCTCCTCCATCGTACTTGACCTTCTTCACTTTGGACTGAACCACCAGGAAGTGGATGTACATCTCAGTCAGGGTCTTGGGCAGCTCTCCTCCCTCTCTGGTCTTCAACACCTCCTCCAGAACTGTAGCAGTGATCCAGCAGAAGACTGGGATGTGGCACATGATGTGGAGGCTTCGTGAGGTCTTGATGTGAGAGATGATCTTGCTGGCCTGCTCCTCATCTCTGAACCTCTTCCTGAAGTACTCCTCCTTCTGGGGGTCAGTGAACCCTCTGACCTCTGTCACCATGCCAACACACTCAGGAGGGATCTGATTGGCTGCTGCAGGTCGTGTGGTTATCCAGAGGCGAGCAGAGGGAAGCAGCTTCCCCCTGATGAGATTTGTGAGGAGCACATCCACTGAGGCCGACTCTGTGACATCAGTCAGGATCTCATTGTTGTGGAAGTCCAGAGGAAGTCGACACTCATCCAGACCGTCAAAGATGAACACAACCTGGAACTCTTCAAACCTGCAGATTCTTGCTGCTCTGGTTTCACTGAAGAAGTGATGAACAAGTTCCACCAAGCTGAACTTCTTCTCTCTCAGCACATTCAGCTCTCTGAAGGTGAATGGAAATGTGAACTGTATGTCCTGGTGGTCTTTGTCTTCAGCCCAGTCCAGAGTGAACTTCTGTGTTAAGACTGTTTTCCCAATGCCAGCCACTCCCTTAGTCATCACGGTTCTGATTGGTTCCTCTCCTCCAGCTGAGGCTTTGAGGAGGTCTTCTTGTCTGATGGTTGTTTCTGGTCTGGCTGGTCTCCTGGATGCTGTTTCAATCTGTCTGACCTCATGTTCTTCATTGACCTCTGCAGTCCCTCCCTCTGTGATGTAGAGCTCTGTGTAGATCTCATTCAGAAGGGTTGGGTTTCCTGCTTTAGTGATCCCCTCAAACACACACTGGAACTTCTTCTTCAGGTTGGATTTGAGTTCACGCTGACAAACTGCAGCAGGAAGTCCTGGATGAAGACAACAAAGAAGATCCATGAGTCAAAGAACAGATTTCATCATGTCCTTTCCTCAGAGAATGACTATGAATATATTCTGTCCGTCTCTTGAAACATCAGTGAAGGTCTCATTAATCAGCATGGTAAGTCTGTAGAGAAATCCTCTTACTGCTCTGCAGACGCTCAGCCAGCTCCTCCTGCTTCATTCTCCTCAGGAAGTGCACTGAGATCTTCATAAAGGCCTCTCTGCTCCTCTTCTGCTCTTCATCCTGCACCTCCTCATCCTCTTTCTCTAAGCATTCTGGGTAATCTATACTCAAAACCTTCTGGATCTTCTTCAGCTCGTTCTTCACAAAAGTGAGGATGTTCTCCTCCAGCAGCTGGAACAGAACATTCTATGAATGACACCAACTAGAACATGGAAGCCACCATCAGGTCCATGTTGGACAGACGGACAATCCACTGGTCTACAAAGTGCAGCATGGAGATGATGGTGAACTGAGAGATGTTAAAGTAGTTGTACATGTACACACCATGAAGATGGAGTCCAGGTGTGTTTGATGCTGCTGGGCAGACGGACCTGTGGGAACCTCTGAGCTCTCCTGGTCCTCTCTGTGGAGGAACATGAACCATCAGCTCACATGGTGTTTGGACCATCAACACAACATTAGTTAAAGATATTGGCTTCTGTCATGATGGATCATGATGAAAACCAGATGCTGAAGACTGTCGATGATGACGGACAGTTTATTAGTTGAGTGACAGTTAGTCATCAGTTTCATCTGGTTTTAGTTCTTACTGTGGGTCATAAAAACAACGTCTGCAGACCTCTGCATCTGGTACAAAGTCCTATGGAACTACTCCAAACCTCTTTAGTCCGTCCCCTGATCTCTAGAAGTCTCCTTAGATCTTCTGAAACTAGTCTTTGGACCTTTTCACAGAGTCTACTGACGATACTTTGTCCAAACCTCTGCATGGAGTCCAGAGACCACGTCAGCTGGTCCACAGAGCACTGAGCTTATTCTAATCACATGTTCAGTCCCAGTCATCTGTCTCCAGAAACCTGAGGCTGTCTCCAGATGTGACCTCTGCTGATCCTGATGTGGAGGAACTAGCTCACATTGTGTTTACATCTGAGGATGTTTACAGTTAATGATGCACACTTAAACACACACAGACCAGTTAGATGATGGGTGTCTAACTCAAGGCCCGAGGGCCAAATCTGGTCTGCCGGGGGTCCAATGCAGCCCGCTGGATGACTTTACTATTGTGAGAATTACAAAGACACAAATAGCTTTTCTATAAAAGTAGCTGCTATTCCTAATCAGTCCACTGGGGGTCGCACTCTGTGAGTGAGCGCATGTGTTAGACCAGGGGGACCAGGGGCCTCATTTATAAAAGCTTGCGTAGGATTTGCTCCAGAAGTGTCGTACGGATGAAACGTAGGACGTGCGGACGCACAGAAATATTCAGACTTATAAAACGTCCTACGCAGTTTTCCCTTAATAAATCACAATCACTTCTAAATGCAGCGCAGCTTTTGCGGCTTCATGTCACGCCCACAGTTGCCCATATATAGTCTGTGGAACGCCCACAAATTAATATTCATCGATTGCGAAATCATGACAAACACTGAGAGGAAAACGAATAAACGTAACTTCACTCAGTGTGAAGTGGAAATGATCATTGGGAGGTGGGAAGGAGAAGTAAGATGCTCTTTGGAGGACACAGTGTGGACATCACTGATGCCAACAAGGCACCTGAGGGGCAAAAGGTTGCAGAGCAACGCTGCAGCCTCACGACCTCGGACCCAAATAAAGAAAAACTGGTCTGACATCAAAGTGGAAGCAAAGAATCGTTTAGTGCGCCATCGCCAACGTGTGTCTCCACGGGGGGGAAAGGGACACCGGAGCTGTCCCCTCCTGATGAGAGACTGGGGGCAGTGATTGGGGATCGGGGACAGGGTCTGGGCCAACATCGGCGTCAGGGGGTCGAGGCACGTTTGGAAGCTGTGCCACATTATGTAGCACAGCACATGCAGCACGATGTTTCACACCTTTTCAGGAGTAAACAACAACCTCCCTCCAGTGCAGTCGAGGCAGCGCCATCGGCCCTTAAACAGGCCGATGGTGCGCTGCACTACAGCGCCAATCCTTCCATGTGCCACGTCTCCTAAGAGCGAAGATCAGCCATCAGCGTCATTACGCATTGTGACGGCATCATGGCGTTTTAATACCGTCCATCTGATTGCATCTGACAAGCAACAGCTGTTTAGAGGATGAATTTAATAACATGCCGATATTATTGCAGAACATATTTCACTTTTCTTTTTGAAAATGTGTTAATTTGTATTTCTGTTTGTTTTACGCTGCAGATCAAACGGGTGTTCGTGTTATTTATGAGAGGCAGTATTGGCATTTCTTTTACAACAGTCTAGTTTTACACACTTTCACACACGTTTGCGTGTTTCTTGCATTTGCCGACGGTTCTCATTTCACCCGTTTTTGTGCGTACGCGTGGGTCCGAGCTTGCGTGAAGGACATTTTTCCGTCAAGTTTGCTTTTTATAAATACCAATTATTGCGTAGAGAGCGGCGTACGCCTTCTTTTGTGCGTACGCAACGTTTATAAATGAGGCCCCTGGTCCTTCACCAACGCAGTGCTGGTAGATCACCTAACATTGAAGAAAGAAGCACGTCAGGTCACCACGCATGCATCAGTGCAAGTCATGGAGTGAGGTAACGACCAAGAACGTCTGCAGTAACTTATTGTTGCTTGTTTCTTTACATGGATTCGTTTTGTGCTCCCGGTCTGCAGCGCTGTTGTTCCCTTGGTTACCGCTGCTGCTTGTTGTCATTATTCGGGCGATCGCCATGACTTGGATTGAAGCGTTGATGACAAGTAGCTTGCGAGCTGATAAAGTGTGGGCTCCCCTGTGTTAGACCTTTTAGACCACAGCGTTCCTCCAGGCAGCAGCGCCCACTTGGAAATGACGGCCCCCCCGTCGACCGGACCATCGTCTAAGATTTTACTGGTCCGGCCCACTTGAGATCAAAGTGGACAGTATCTGACCCAAACCTAAGATGAGTTTGACACCCTGGAGTTACATGAAGATAATGAGTTCTGTCATGATGGATCGTCATGGAAACAACACGTTAAACAATGAACAAACATTTATGTAATTCATGACTGAGGATCAGAACAGTTCTTCGTCTGTTTAAGAACTTACTCTGGGTCATAAGAACGGCGTCCATCTTTGAAGTCAATCCATCGATTATTAGACTGATCACTCTTCATGGACAAACATCTGGGTTCAGGAGACTTTCCTCTCTGCTGATGTGAACTGAAAGAAACACTGAGATTACATCATCATCTAATCATGAAGCATCAGCTCACATGGTGTCCGTCTTCACAGAGACCAAAACAAGGTAAAGGTCCATGACGTGAGGTCTGGATGTGGACCACATGACTCCCTGTAGTGGTTTAGGTCTACTGGTCCTGCTGGTCCCACTGAGAATCAACAGCTCAGGCTTTCAGCTCATTGTTTTCTTCACCAGTCAGTTTGGTTTAGTCCCAACAGGTCTCACCAAGTCCTCCATGGAGCTCTCCCTCCCTCACTGGACTCTGCTGAAGGGCCCTGGAGCAAGAAACCCAGAACCTCCACCAGAGAGTCTGGTAGAAACACCTCATCATCAGCCTGAGACCCTCACCTTGCATCAACAGAGGGACCAACGTCTTTGAAGAGTAGAGGAGGATTCATAGACTGGTTACTCTTCATGGACACACAGCTGGGTCCAGGTCCAGGTCCTGGTCTCTGATGGATCCTGGTCACACATGTAGAAGCAGAGTCAGTGAGTCAGAGACGTTGGGACAAGGAGACGAGTGGAGGACAGTTGGAGATGGTCCTCTCACCTCTGAGCTTTGGTCTGGCTGTCATGTTCCCCACACAGAGGGGCTTCAGAGGGAGGGACTCCGTCCTCTGGGTCCTCAGCCTGATTCATAGCAGAGTCCACACCTTCACACCTTCACAACAACCTGCTGGGAGAGCTCACACGTTATTATCTTCATCAGGACAAACACACAGAGCTCATTCACCTCAACACTAAAACTCTCATGGGACACTTTGTGTTGTTGTCTTGAGACAACGTGTCAAGAGACGTCATTTTAAATTCTCATTCTATAAATGTTGTGTTTCTTTTAAGCGCTTTCCTTTGGCAGGAGGCAGCGATCCATCAGGACGTTATTTATGTTAAAAAAATAATTATTTCATGAATTGACATGCTGAATATCAATATTAAGAATATCAAACTCTATATGCAAGTAAATGAAGCATTGTTTATCCCACAGACAGTCAAACAGATGCCAGGTAAAAAAGGCGTGACACTCGTGAGGTGACTCGTGACACTCGTGAGTTCTTGTCGTGAGGCGTGAACCTCGGCGTGACACTCGACTCTCCCTGACTCCCATCATCACTGACAACACCATCCTGTAGATACGCTCTACAACATCAGGAGAACACGTCCTCTTCTCACTCAGAAGGTACTGATTCAGGCTCTTGTCATCTCCCTCCGGGACTACTGTAACTCTCTCCTGCAGGTCTCCTGATACCACCATTCCACCTCTGCAGCTCATCCACAATGCAGCAGCTCCACTGCTCTTTAACCTTCCTAAGTCCTCTAAACATGGTACTCACGTACCGTGCTGTGAATGGATGGGGTCCAGCTTACATCCAGGACCTGGTCCAACCCGACATCCCGCACTTACATTGGACTTATAATGGTTCTTATCTACAGCAAGTTGTAAAGTGGCCTCCTGCTAGCAAGAAATCAATTGACTTTTACAACTTTGATCATTCATCAAGACTTTGTTTTTATTAGATAACATAGAAATAAATGATTCTCTTCTCCCGAACTAGTTACAATGAAATATTCCACAAGAGTGTTGCTCGGTGTACCGGTACTAGAAATACTAGCGACGTGTCGGTCGCCAACGAACCGGCTCTGAGAGCGACTCTTTGACGCGAACGACGGGAGCCGCTTTGTTTCTCTCTCTCTCTCAAGCCGCATTTGATTGGTCAATATGTGTGGGGGCGTGTCTCTCTCTCAAGCCGCATTTGATTGGTCAATATGTGTGGGGGTGTGTCTCTCTCTCAAGCCGCATTTGATTGGTCAATATGTGTGGGGGTGTGTCTCTCTCTCAAGCCGCATTTGATTGGTCAATATGTGTGGGGGCGTGTCTCCCTCTCAAGCCGCATTTGATTGGTCAGTATGTGTGGGGGCGTGTCTGCGTTGAGCACAGGGCGGAGGGGCGGGACTTACACGCACAGCAGCAGCGAACAGGAGGGAGGAGTCAAGAGAGAAACAGAGCGAAAGTTACGAAAGTGAGTGTCAACAGGAAACGCAGCAAAATCTGGACACATGTCAATGACATTGATCCATCTAATGCAGAATGTAGAGTCTGCAAGACTAAAATCTCTATCTTCTCCAAAACAGGGCAGATAATTTCAGAGAGAAGAAACAGGATCAGCCCCTCAAAGCGGAGCCACTTGGTCTCAATGTAAATCTTCCCTGAAGGACAAAACTCTGCATGCTGATTTTTTTTCTTTTTGTTTTACACATTTTAATTTATATTTTGTTGTGTGAATCTGTAAGCTTCTGTATGTTGTTTCACTTTAAATTTGTTAAGTATTAAACAGTTTAAAATAATTCAAAGTTAGTTAAGTTCATTTTTAAATAGTTAAACGTTTGTTTTTGCACTAATTCATTTTTTTATCACTCTGTAGAATGTATAAATAAAAGTATTTATATAAAAACATTTGACAGTGGTTTTTTTACATTAGTAATTCATATTGCGCATAATTTTACATTATTGTTGGTGATAAATTAATTTAAGCACCAAAAAATCAGAAGAGCCATTTGGGAGCCGAAAGAGCCGGTTCTCTAAAAAGAGGCGTAATTCCCATCACTACCGGGTAAAAGAGGACGTCTGCTTTGTCTCAGACTTCTGGCCCTGATCTGCTTAGAGGGCGTGGCATCACGTGAGGGGCGTGTCCTCAACTGTGTTGCTTTCAGGAAACGTCGGCACTGTGAGAACTATGAATCCACACTTTCTATCCACCATGTTCACATTTTAACTTTGATAAACACGACCTTTTTAAACAGATGTGAGGAAAGAGAAGAACGTTTAATCTCACAGAACCAAAACACGTGATGGTGGGCTCGACATGTGGACGTAAAACCGGACCAGAACCAGTACCGGAAACCATTATTTAGGGTTTATATCATGATAAAATACATCAACGCGTTATCTTTTTTTTATTCGGCAGAGTCCTGACTACAATAAGCTGGAATCCACATTAAAATACTCCAAACACACCTTTAGCTGGTGGGGAAGAGTCACATATGACGTGCAGGTTTGTCCACAACCTTTGGACCGAGTGGGACATTTTGTCGGTGCTTGAAGCTCGCGGACGTTGGAGCCAAAGAACAGCAGCGAATCGGTGGATTATGAATCATTGAGTGAGACAAAGCCTGCAGAGTTACTGTGAAACACACAGCGAGCCAGCAAAGACACACACACACACACACACACACACACACACACACACACACACACACACACACACACACACACACACACACACACACGTCTTACCTCTGCCGCTTCTCACGGGAATTATGGATTTAATCTGCTGTTTCTGCAGTGAGGAAAGTCCCCGAGCCGCTTCACTTCCTGCTTCATGTGTGAGACGTGAAACCGCCTCTTTCTCATGAAGAGTGGAAGTTATGTTGACTTCTTGAGGTGTGCGCATGCGCAGGCTCCCTGGTCGTTTGGTGCAGTGACGTCATGAACCCTGTCGGTGTCTTCTTGTCAAAGCGACCAGCGACCTTATCTGGTTTCACTGGAGACTTTTGTGGCGTCTGACGTGAAAGCTCGTGTTGTTCTGCAGTTTCTGTCCTCAGAGTCTCACAGGAAGTCCGCATCTGGGCGAGAACGGTCATACTACCCGGATGTGACTCGCCCCGCCCATTTCACCCACAATGCATCGGAGCAGACACTTGTGAGAGCCAAATATCCCAGAATGCATTTCACCTCAGCAACAGGCAGCGACGCCAGAGGGAAATAATACAACGTTATATTTAATCCACGTGATGTGACTTTGGGACTTTTCAGGCAACGAGTCAGTTGTTTGAGCGACTCGTCTGTAGTCAGTTTGTCCACATTGAGAACTAGAGCTTGTGAGATGCATGAACTGGTAAAATATATTATAACATTGTTTTGCGTTAAAGCCGTGTCTCCAGTGTCCTGTATTTGACCCTGATGTGCAACGAACAACATGTTACAGAACGATAGTTTGCAGCTGTGTCCTGAGAAGGGAGCGTGGTCGACTCGATCTCATAGACCAGCGATTCCCAAAGTGTGTCGCAAAGGTACTGCAGGTGGGCCGCGAGAGGTCATTTACAATAAATAAATAAAAAATGTAATTTTCAATTTTGAAAAGTTTGAAATTATTATAAAAATATTTATGATGCGGCACATTAGTTATGTGAAACATTAGTTGATGAAGCACAAACAATTTAAACGGACAGAAATAATAATAAAACAATAAGGCTCTCGCTGGAAACGGCTGCTCTTGTCCGCCTGTCGTTGTTCAACAAACGCGGCGCCCTCTTGTGGTATTAAAGTCAATATACCGCATTTTCAAGGCGCACTTAAAAGACTTTAATTTCCTCACAAAGCGACAGTGCCTTATAGTCCGGAGCGCCTTATATATATGGATCAATTGGTTAATCGGTTGATCCATACTGGTTGTACACGGCGCTCAAGGTGCTCTGCCAAACACGCCAAAGCTCGTCTACGACGGCGAGATGCTGAGCGGCGCTCAAGCGCGTGAGATATGGAGCTGCTTTCAGGGCGCGTTGGAGAAACAAAGCCGTCGTTCTCGCCGAGCACTTCATGAGATTAAAGAGCGAGAGACGGCGCCCTTTTCTCTACAGCAGCTGAACCATCTTAACGGGGAAATAAGTTATTCTAAAAGCAGCCGAAGATTTAAGGCGTGGTTGGCGAGGGGGGCGGCGGGAGCGGACGCACCTCGCGGCATCGATCGGACCCTGAAAGCACCGTCTCCACCTCCCCATCCACCCGCCCCGACGCCAAACGTTTGACGGCTATGGCGGCAAATCACCAGCCGGTCTGCGAGCTGGACGCATCGGTCTTAATGTGCCGGTAATGATGGTAAATGATGCTTGTAGCTGGTTGTCATCTACGCTCCACTACGGTTACATAAAGGTGGCGTTTGTGTTTTCACAACGTTTTATCTCATAATTTAGACTTTCTATCCCCTTTCTTCAGTGCGGAAATGGGCTTCTATAGTTGTGTGAATGCATCACTCCAGCCAATCCAAAGACGGGGTTTGTAACCAATCAGGTGTAGAGACCATGGTGACTGGCTCCGCCCCCTTACTGTCAGAAAGAACAACAGCGAGCGCGTAGAAAACTCCTTCGAGCGCGAGCAGAGATTCTCCTCGCGAGCAACGAAGGTCTCGATTCGCAAGCGAGCAAATATCTCGCAGATGTTTCATTTTGGTTGAATTCTTACGGTCAATTAATCATTATGTTTTGATCAGAGTTGTGATTAAAGGTTTGGGTGGGCCGCAAAAGATTTTCAGATTTTCAGATTTCAAATTGGGCCGCGGCATTCTTGAGTTTGGGAACCGCTGTCATAGACGCTTCAAAGCAAAGGACTTCTGTTCATGACCTTGGTTCATATCTTATTCGGTACGAAAGTTCCGGATCCACGTTTTTGCTTTATGTCAATTAATAATGATTTGCAGCGGCCACTGAGGAGGATCTTGTGTGTGTGTGTGCTGCCCTCAGCTTCACCTGGGTTCTTATCTCAACCTGCTTTGTAGCTTCTCGTAACTGGCACGGAGAATGTTCTTCACATGTGTATAAAAACTCAGCGTTTTTACTGCTCGGAGACGTCATTACGCCGAGCGCTGAGATACGTGCTGGAGTTTTGGACCTCCTGCTTGCAAGCAACAGTTAGAGCCAGATGTCTGCGGAGAATTGCTCATGTAATCTTTTTCTCTTCTAAATAAATGTTAACTTTTTGACTTTAATTGATCAACGTGCTGCGATTCTTCTCATCAACCAACTCGGGGGGATCGGAGATCCCGACAAGCTCCAGGATGTGGGAGATGTGACGCAGGGCTCCAGACGGACTGTGTACCAGGTTGCACTGGTGCGTCTTTCTTTATTGTCACACACGTATCGCGGCATGAAGTGTGCGTTTTGGAAATGTTGTGTTTTTCAGCGTTTCAGTTCCAAACGTTTTTGATCCTTTCACACATGCACTGTTCCCTGCCGGGCTCTGTCCACATGCACAGTGAAGGCAAACACATGTATGGTCAAAAGAGCGAGAGGTGATTAAAGCCTTCGCCCCTGCTGCAAATATCCATATACTTGATCCGTCACCCAAACTGAGGTGAAAAGCGCGCTGGTTACTAAAGGAATATGTTCTTTCCTTTTCATTTTGCGTCGCTAGCTCAGGCTCGGTCGGCTCTACCTCCGTCTCTGAGTCGGATGCCATCTCTGACGAAGGGCCAGGGCGTGGGACTTTACCGGGAACTGGGGAGACTGGTGGCTCCATGTCTGGGCGATTGTCGCAGCATTGACCGGGAGAGTGTTGGGGGGAACAGGCCTACTTTTCTTTAATAACATCCATGGCTCCATTTCTTTTCATTGTTCCTCGTCTGGTTCGCTGGTGTTCAGGTCACAATTTTAATTACACAGCACGGAGCAGCGTAGGCCTGCAGGAGTATCTGGACCACAGCCAATCAGAGGCAAAGACCCGCCGCATCTCTGCCTCTGATTGGTTTAGACCACCATACGATCCAACCAGGAGTGAGTTCCATCAAAGGAGAACAAAGGCTTCGTTCGTGGAGAGGCAGCGGATGTGAGGACGGGTGCACCAGAGCGACCTGGGAAACATTTTAGTCGTACAAATTCAGGTGAAATTGGTCCCACTGTGGAGCCCTGTGAGGTGTAGTTAACGGTTATACATGAGATATAACTATACTATGACTGGGTGTGAGTTAGGGCTGCAGCTAACGATTATTTTGATAATCGATTAATTGGTCGATTATTTCTGATTAATCGATGAATCTGATAAAAAGCAGCATTAAAAAGATTTAATTCACAACCCTTTATTCTAAAACAGAACTGCAATTTCACATTGCAAAAATGCTTCAAAACATCCACAGGTTGCTCCTTGAAAGTAATAATTTATAAATAAAGAAAAGTACAAATCAGAAAGTTTAACAGGATTTGTTGTCAGAACTTGTTCTCTACTCTGTGCTCACAAACGCCCCCATGTTCACTTAAAGCTTATCCATTAAATGATGTAATAATTATGTTATTATGTAAGTAAATCTATACACCACATCTAAGTACAGCTAATGAAATAACCAAGTGCTATGAGATGAATTTAAAATGGGACTTTAAATCCATCCATATAAATCCATTAGAGGCTTCTTGGTTTTCCGCGCTGGTTTAATGGATCACTGTGTTTCCCTTTACAGGCATAACATTAACTACCGTTTAACACACCGTATGTGCGCCAGCTCATTAGACTACTGTATATGACAGCATTAAAAAGTACAACAAACACACATATATTTGTCAAGAATAACCAAAATGGGACAAATTACGAAATACAAGACAACAGAATGAAAAACGAATGCTCCAAAAACGCCATGTGACTCACAACAACTTCCTCTACGTCGGCTCGGCTCTTTTTTTATTTTTAGGTTTCTGGGTGACTTTTGTTTTCATTAAATATTATAGTTCCTTACGCAGGAGCGCAGACTTGACTCAAACAACTCAGTCTGCAGACTTTGGTTTGCTGCAACGCGACTCCATCGTCCCCCTTCAGCACAGCAGACACACTACATCGAATAAGCATCAGGAAAGCCGCTGCTCCAGTGTTTAAAACCAGAGAGGAACGTATGAGGGGCCGTGAGGGACATTAGTCACAATACCCTCTCACACACACACATGTGAAATGTGCTCATATACACAACTGCAATGCTCTTCAGTTCAGTGGAGAATAGAACATTGCAGTTATCATTGTATAGATCAAGAAGACTCCTGTGAGAACCTCAGTCCGTCCCAGATCGATCATTTTGTCGATTCTGCTACAGGCTCTTTGAGAGTGGCGCTGGACGCTATTGCTCCTCTGGAAAGAAGAATAGCAACAAGAAGGAATTCTGCTCCGTGGTATAACCCTCAAACACGGAACCTAAAGCAAACTGTGCGGAAACTTGAACGATTATGGCGTTCCACCAAATCAGAAGGATCTAGGCTAGTTTGGCAAGACAGCCTTAAAACGTATAAGAAGGCTCTCCGTAACGCAAGAGCATCTTATTACTCATCATTAATAGAGAAAAATAAAAACAACTCCAGGTTTCTCTTCAGCACTGTAGCCAGACTGACAGAGAGTCACAGCTCTGTCGAGCCGTGTATCTCTTTGGACCTCACTAGTAACGACTTCATGAACTTCTTCAATGATAAGATTCTGACTATCAAAGAGAAAATTGATGGTCTCCTGCCTTCAACCAGTGCCAACCTGTCCTCCGATGTAGGAACCTTGGATGCAGCAGTGGGCCCTGATGCCTGTTTGGAGGCCTTCTCTTCCATCAACCCAAATCAACTGACTTCTTCATCTACTTGTCTCTTGGATCCGATTCCGACCAAGCTGCTTAAGGAAGTTTTTCCATAGCACATCCTTATTAGATATTATGAATCTGTCTTTGTTGACAGGACATGTACCACAGTCCTTCAAGGTAGCTGTAATTAAACCTCTTCTTAAGAAACCTACTCTTGCTCCAGAGGTGTTGGCTAACTACAGACCTCTCTAATCTTCCCTTCCTCTCTAAGATCCTTGAGAAATCCGTCGCAAATCCATTATGTGACTTTCTACAAAACAATGCTTTGTTGAGGATTTCCAGTCAGGATTTCGAGTGCATCACAGTACAGAAACAGCACTGGTGAAAATTACGAATGATCTTCTACTTGCATCGGACCAAGGACTCATCTCTTTTCTTGTCTTGCTGGACCTCAGTGCCGCATTTGATACCATAGACCATTGTATCCTGTTGCAGAGACTAGAACATTTAATTGGTATCAAAGGAACTGCACTCGGCTGATTTAAATCCTACCTATCGGACCGATCCCAGTTTGTGCTTGTAAACGGTGAATCCTCAAAGACCACCAATGTTGGTCACGGAGTCCCACAAGGTTCTGTACTTGGACTGATTTTATTTACCCTCTATATGCTTCCTTTGGGCGATCTTATCAGGAAACACCGCATAAACTTCCATTGTTATGCAGACGATACTCAACTGTATCTGTCGATCAAGCCAGAAGAGACGGACCAGCTAGTTAAGACTTCAAGAATGTCTTGGAGACATCAAAACTTGGATGACCGGCAACTTCCTGATGCTAAACTCAGAAAAAACGGAAGTTATCCTGATAGGCCCAGAGAGCCTTCGAAGTGATACAGTTTTTATGGATGGAATTGCTCTGGTACCCAGCAGCACCGTCAGGAATCTGGGAGTTCTCTTCGACCAGGATATGACCTTCAACTCGCATATAAAGAAGACTTCAAGCACTACCTATTTTCATCTACGTAACATATCAAAAATCAGGAACTTCCTGTCTCAAAGTGATGCAGAAAAATTAGTTCATGCGTTTGTCACTTCCAGCCTGGACTACTGTAATTCTTTGTTATCAGGCTGCTCTTATAAATCTCTTAAGCCTCTCCAGTTGATTCAGAATGCTGCAGCACGTGTATTAACAAGAACTAAGAAAAGGGATCATATCACTCCTGTATTAACTTCTCTGCACTGGCTCCCTGTTAAATCAAGAATAGATTTTAAGGTACTTCTTCTCATCTACAAGGCACTTGCTGGTGAGGCACCGTTGTATCTTCAAGAGCTTGTAACACCTTGCTGCCCTACGAGGCAGCTGCGCTCCATAGATGCTGGTTACTTGTTGTTCCTATGGTTTTAAAAAGTAGGCTGGGGGCCAGAGCCTTCAGTTATCAAGCTCCGCTTTTGTGGACCCAGGTTCCACTTTCAGTCCGGGGGGCAGATTCGGTCAGCTCTTTTAAAGTAAAACTTAAAACGTTCCTCTTTGATTGTGCCTATAGTTAGGGCTGGCTGAGGTTAGTCCGGACCAGCCCTTAGTTAAGCTGCTATAGGCTTAGACTGGCGGGGGACTTCTTAGGACACACCGTGCTCCTCTCTCACGCTCACGTTCTACCATAATTGACTAATTCAGCTTCTTATTTTACATATTAATCATATTACTGTACTCGTAAACCAACATTACCCTCTCCTTAAGTCTCTGTGCTCTCCCTCCCCACAGGCTTCTGTGGATGGTGGTTCTATCTGATGGTGGTTCTATCTGATGGTGGTGGTCCCTGCAGTGGTCCTGCTGTGCGCCTGGCTTACTACTCACAATTACTTGAATCATTTCTGTCATATAGTCTCATGTATTATACATTGTTCATTCTGTAAACATGGCATCCATTGTAGTCTGTCCATCCCGGGAGTGGGATCCTCCTCTGACGTTCTCCCTAAGGTTTCTTCCCTTTTCCCTCTTGGACGGGTTTTTTCCTTTTTTGGGGAGTGTTTCCTGTTCCGATGGTGGGTTTCGGGACAGAGGATGTTGTATGTGTACAGACAGTAAAGCCCTCTGAGGCTAATTTGTAATTTGCGATTTTGGGCTGTACAAAAAAAAAAAGAAATGAATTGAATTAGGGGTCTGAAAGTCCAGCGTCCGGTGCCGCCCGCCGCCAACGGCGAGGAGTGGGCCGACTTTGGCGTACCGTCAGCGCCCCCCCCCCCCACTTCGACGGCTGTATTGTTTGCCGGTCGGACCGCCAGCACCGCCGGGTCCATAGCAGGGTAGTCCAAACTGTTTTCCCGAGGGCCACATACAGAAAAATATCCAAAGGACTGGGCCCCTCACTAGATGTGATGTATACTGCCTCACTTCTAATGCACCGATATCGGAAAAATCAATCAAATGCAGGTAAATTAGGTTTGATAGTTGAACATGTGTGAAGAAAAACAGCCTCCATCATAGCTCTCCATCAGTAGATCTCATTTTATTTTTTACTGAAAGGTTGGCAGCTCATTCTCTCAGTGAGCCTCAGATGGGTTCTTGTTAGGTTGTAGTTAGAAACCACGAACTGGACGCCGCGAGTGTGTAAATGTAAATGTGTGGACGGAAACAGAAAATAAAAGAAACGTGTGCTGAACAAACCTGCGGTGGTCCTTCCAGAATCCTAAAATCCACACGCGTCACAAATGACACGGAAAAGCAGAATTTGCCTTTTTCACTTCCTGCGACAGGCAGTCTGCGCTTTTACCTCCGTGCGCCTTGTTTGTACCTCGCCGCGCTTTAACGCGCACATTGCGGAACAAATATGCGTGGGCACAAAAGCGCTGGTCCACGAGGCCCCGAGTGTGCAGCGTTCTGAGCCATGCACCACAACGTGGAAGTCAACACCTTCCCTGTATGTTTGGGTTTCGCCTTTCCAGTCTCCACCACTCAAAGCTCAAAGTGCATGTCGACACCTGCTGCCATTCCAGATGCCACCTGCCCGTCAGGAGCAGAAATAATCCCCAACGGGGAAACATTCAGAGTAATCTGGGGGTCCGTATCCTGCCAGAGGACACTGTCCAATATGGACAGCAGGAGCTGAAGATCGGACTGTTAGGGTCTCTATCTGCTTAGCAGTTTTTACCCGTCTGTGCTTTTGTTTTGTTGTTTTTTTGTTGTTTTGTTGTTTTTTTGCCACTGATCAGGATCAGGGCACCTCGTATTTATTTTGTCAGATGTAGCGCACCAGTTTGCATGTTAATGTCCTGCAGTGTCAGACCCACGGAGTACACGTGACTCGTTTTAATCAGACTCTGGTTATGGTGTCGGGCCTCGGGTTTCCACACCGGAACTGCTTTATCCCCTGACAGACGTCGGTGGAGTTTCCCTCCCGACTCCAGTTGAGCCCGAAGAGCACTTTCTGTTCCCCTTTTGACTATTTGCCTTGTTTGTTTTTTTCTTTTTCCCTTCCCAGGTCGTATGGGAAATACAATCATTGGCTACAAATCAAACTGCTGTGCTTGTGCATTTGGGTCGACCTACTACTCCCCCTAACGTGGACGTAACGGATCGGAGGAGAACACACAGAGAATGAGGAAGGACACCGGGAGAACAGAACGCACTGTAGAGCAAACGCTCATATTTATTTTACCCAGTAAGTATTAGGAAGTCTGTATGGAGACGAAAATATGTCATTCCAGCAGTAAAATACTTTCACTTCACTTTTCAATTCACTGCTGATGCATTTGGACCTGACAGTGTGTCTCATGTAGGCTGAGCTGCTCTTGACACGTTTAGGTCCCTGGTCCTCATGAAGTTGTTACACCTTTGCCAATTTGTTAAATTGTCTTGCAAATAAATGCTTTGCTATTTGTTAAAATCCAAATCTTTTCACTTCCACCACTTGTTCTTGGCCCGGCTCCTCCGTCACATTTTACAGCCCATTGTGGCCGCGAGTCAAAACGTTTGCCGACCTGCTATAGACCTGTCCTAGGAGGGACATCTATAGACCTGTCCTAGAGGAGGGACATCTAATGGACAACCAAGTACTGCAAGCTAGACTATTATGCAGCTGTAGACACAACACAGGGTCCCTGGGCCTGAGAAGGGAAGAAAAGGAGTTTAATAAAGCTATTAAATGGGACTAAAACTACTTACATTTTAGTCTAGTTTTCGTCAACGAAAACTAGACTAAAACTAAGAAGGATTAAAATGACTAAATGTGACTAAAACTAATATGCATTTTTCGTCTAAAACTAAGACTAAATCAAAAATAGCTGCCAAAATGAACACTGTAACTTCACTTCCTGCCTTGTCCTATGATTGGCTGCCGTGTCATGATTGTTTCCCCCTGTGTCCAATCACCTGCACCTCCCAGTGTATTTAAGCCGTGTGCGTCTCGTGTCACGTCATTGATGAATGTTCTGGAAGTTCAAGTCTGAGGCCACATTTACACATATTTACAGTATTTACAGAAACAAATATTTCTGCCCCTCTGTTTTCAAAAAAAGTTTCTGTTCATATGAACCCTCATAAATACGTCTCCAAGCGCCATCATAACTACGCCAAACTTGTAGTCAGCAGTGTAACGAGAAGGATAAAGACAAACCAATCAGAATTCTCAAAACCAACAACAAGTCGCATACTGTGACGTTTGACAACCTAAAACTCCGTTGGACCGAGTTCACACGCAAACACAAAATCTGAGTTTTCAGAAATCTCCACTTTGGCCGGAGTTTTTAGAAATGATCGTTTTCCGTGATAAAACCTCCGTTTTTGTGTAAATGAAAGGCCAAAAGGTTTCCCCATCGTGTCAACGGGGTCTGAGGGTTCCTGGTTCCTGTCAGCATTTTTCTCCCTTGGCCTTTTTTTGATTTGAAGTCTTGACTACCAGTCTTTTAGTTTGCCAAAGCTCTGCGTCTGGGTCCTGCCTTCCCCGCCACGTGACACGGGGCAGTGACCTTTTCTTTGGTCTTACTTAAATGCACAGAGGATGTATTAACCACACATCTTCTAGCAATGCGCTCAACTGGCAGAAATGATGCTATATGACGTGTCTGTTCCTAAAATACTGGTCCTTCCGTTTAACAATAACCTCGTATGTGATTGGAGGACCCTTAGACTCCTCGTCCAATCACGTGTGAGGTCATAGGCATGACTCAGACAGCAGTACTTGCAAGACGAGCATACAAACAGTGTGTTACTATATTCAGAAGAACTGTATCTCCAGTTCCTTTGTTTGGTTTTTGCTGCTTCGTGAATAATGGCGGGACGACGTCTCGCGTTCAACTCGCCTTCAACTCCTCTCCGCGGTCACCAACTTTCGGCCTATCCGCAGACAGACAAGAAGAAGCTGCTGAATGCTCTCAGTGGATCGTCTCGTCAACGCCAACAACAAACTGCTGATATCAACGAGCGGTTCGCTCCACTGGAGCGTTCGGGACTCTGCGGGTTTCTGTCCATGGAGGAGAGGAACCGACTCAAAGAAGAGGAGACGGGAGCACAATCCCACGATAGCGGTAAGAATACGTTCGATGACTGCAAGCTAAGCTAAAAGTAGCATAGCCTCAAGCTAAGCTAAGAGTAGCCTAGTAGCCTTACGAGTGAGCAGAAACAGCTTTATTAAAGTGTATTTTCTTTGCCGTGTCGTTTACAGGAAGCGCTGCGTCGTCTTCACAACTCTGAGACGAATTATAGGCGCTACGAACCGGAGCAAGGGTCAGATTTAAAGATGCTTTCTTTAGCATTCTGCGGTATAAGGGAATATATACGTATAGATACCGATCATAACTGTACATTTTGTTTTCA
Source organism: Gasterosteus aculeatus (assembly GCF_964276395.1). NCBI lineage: Eukaryota > Metazoa > Chordata > Actinopteri > Perciformes > Gasterosteidae > Gasterosteus > Gasterosteus aculeatus. Next base: position 3,815,377 of record NC_135708.1, on the reverse strand, counting down.
CAGACTAATCTCGCCTCATAATGAGGCGGTGACCTCGTATTTGCTCCGGGAAAAGTCCAGATTTAGACAACGTCATTGTGTGTAAGTGACACTGTTTCTCCTTCCTTGTTAAATGTTACTGTGACTTGCGTTTGATTTTTTTTGTATTCATACCACACTCATTTAATTGTTTTCCAGCTCCCTGTGAGACGTATTGTGAGACGGGACGCAGGAGCTTCAGGTTCAGCCGGAACACTCATTGCGAGCGGAAGCTGCGAAGGATTCAGCGCGGAGTCAAGCGAGAAGAAAGAGGGTCAGAGTTTATTTGCTGACTTGTTTCAGGTGCATTGATCGATGTGTTGTGTCCGTACGCATCGCACAGTACTGATTCATTGGTGTTTTTACAGCTGCTGTAATCGAGACAAAGTGTGCTGGCTGATGACGAGGTGGAACTCTGGAACTCCACCACCGTGGAGCTCACGTCGGACGGAGGGGACGGCGTTGTTGGCGGGGTCTCGGGGTGGATTGTACGGTCGCCACACACATACGAGGCGCCTGCACAACAGACCTGCCTCGGAAAACACCGCCGTTACCCAAGTGTGGGCAGATCCTCACTTTGTATGTAGTTGTTGTTTGTGTGTTGTTAATAAAGCTCTTTCTTTGCATAAACATGTGGCAAATGTTCATTTTCTCTATAAATTCATTGATGTCCTGGTTGGTATCCTAATAATAGTGTAGTAGCCTACATAGGATAACCATGAAATGAATATACATCATAATATGAATATATAAATAAAATGAGGCGGGTGACCAATAGCGACAGATCTGCCAACCAATCACGAGTGATTGAAAGTTGTGGTTTCATCCAATCATGAACAAGGAAACTCAAGCCTGGTCTGCCCACATGTGGTTTTGATGCCAATCACGAGTGATTTTATTTGTTCGTAAGTTGTGGTTTCATCCAATAAGGAGTAAGGATATTCAAGCCCGCTCGGCTCGGCCACCCGCGGCTTCGCTGCGTTCATATGCTAATTCGGGCCATTCGCACCTCCGCCAGCTCTCGTCCTACGTCATGGTTCATTTCCGACAATTTGTGGCACAGACAAACGCGACGTGCGCAGGTTGCAAATTGTCGGAAATTGTCGGAAATTAGGGAGATTTTCGGGCGTTTACGGGGACGAAAATCTCACTTTTCATGCAGTGGCGACAAAGGACACATGACACACAAGGCTTAAATACACTGGGCGGTGGTGCAGGTTCTTGGACACAGGTGGAAACAATCAGACAATCACGGATGACAGGACAAGGCAGGACAAGTGAAGTTGGACAGAAGGGGCAGGAAACTACAAAATAAAACAGAAAACAAACCCAAACCGTGATAGTACCCCCCCACTCCCCCCTTCAAGGGACAGATCCTAGACAGACTAAAACACACAAGGGCGGGCGGGATGGGCAGAAAACGGACCACAGGATGAGGCGCAGAGGACCAGCGGACGAAGGTCAGGCAGCCTAGGGAACTCCGTTGGGCGGTCCACGGGGGTCGGCCCCGTGGGCGGATGGGAGCCGGGCTCGGGGGTGCCGGCTGCAGGGGGTCGGGCAGCCCAAGGAACGGCAAGTGGCCCGGAGGAAGATCAGGCGACCTGTTTGGAGATTGAGATGGTGAGAATGTACCTGGGAAACGACCTGTGCTTAAACGTTGCCATAATAATATCCCAGACACTAAAGCGCTTCAACACGTCATCCTCGCTTATTCATGTACTGACTACAAGCTACCAAACCATCATCACGACTGCCTAAGCATCCACCAAAGGCACAGTCTTAAGCAACTTGGAGTTGTTTGTGGGGGTGGTCGCCAGAAAGAGGGTTGGACTCAAAAGCGGGATTCAGAGAAAATAAAAGATTTTATTTTGCCAGCAGAGGGACTTGGTTCGGGATCCGTGGCCGGAGAAGATGCTGGAGAGGCAGAGAGGCACAGGGGTCCAGGCGGCAGGAGCGGTACGGTAGATAGAATCCACGCTCGAGGGAGAGGAAAAGATCCGGCTGGCTGGAGGAGTTCCCCCAAGCCGGGGAGGGCAAGAGGGGAAGCCGTCAGGTTCCGGGAAGCAGGCTGGGATGGGACCAAAACATAAAAAAGGGGTCAATGCAAAAAACTCTTTCCTTAGAGAATCGATCTCGGGTGAGAGCTGGCCGAGTTACCACTGGGAAGGCAAAACGATCTGGCGAAGACTGGTGCTCCTGCTGTTCCTTAAGAGGGGTTCCTGACGATGGTAAATGCAGGACAGCTGTGACAGCAGGCAGCCACCAGACTCCGCCCAGGTAACCACGGAAACCTGCTCTCCCAGCCTGAAACAACACCTCCAAAGCCAGTCAGATCATGACACCGTCACCTACCTGCCCGCCTCCGGTGTCGAGCCACGGCACTTACACCGTCACCTACCTGCCCGCCTCCGGTGTCGAGCCACGGCACTTACACCGTCACCTACCTGCCCGCCTCCGGTCTCAAGCCACGGCACTTACACTGTCACCTACCTGCCCGCCTGCCGTGTCGAGCCACGGGACTCAGAGTGATCCGTCTGTTTGGTGCTCTAATAAATGATGTTACCCGATATTGGATCCTGTGGTCTGCATCCCGTGACAGTCTTCCCTGTGCACTTCCTATGTGCAGTTCACTTTTTACTGTGCTTCATGGCCCTTTGAAGACGGGCTGAGTGTCCTAGTGCCTCGGAAGCCTCGCTCGGCCCTTAAACCCACATAGTCTTGTAAATGCAACATTCCTGGAGTCAGAGACTTGGTCATATCGTCATAGCCCTGCAGAGCATTTTCCACAGTTTGATACACAATCAGACTGAACACATAGCATATGTCCTTCCTGTCTTTTGAGCTGCTCAGCCTTTATAAGCTGTCGTTTTGGGCTCCGCATTTACCTCTCGGGGTGAATCCAGATGAACAACATTGTTCAGAGGACTCCGGCTGCTTTCAGGTTTTGCGATCAGCTCACAAGATGTTCCAAATCTTCATATCCCTAGTTCGATCTTACCATCCAAAAAGCAAGATTGAAAAGTAGAAAAGTGCCTTCATTTGTATGCAAATCGTCATCCTCCTTTCTCATTAAAAGGATGTAGGACATGAATCATACAATTATGGACAAAGCTATTTTGTAATAACGTTTAACTACTGACTGGGGACTGTAGAAAGCTTGAAAAAAGAGGACAATATTAATATTATAAGTTATTTACAGCCCAGATGAAGGGTCATTGTCAAGTTATCTCCAGCTCACAATCCAAAGGACACGAGGACAACTCAAAGTTTCTGGCTTAATCACTTTTATTTAGTTTTTCTTTTGCCTTTGTCCATTGATTTGCCAGTTCAGAGTTAGGTTGTAAACCTTTAAAAACAAAGAACATTAATTACCTCTAAACTTAAACATTCACATTAAACATTCCCAAAAAGTTTATAACTGGGTTTACACTTAAATAAACTTCTTATACTTTCAAATTTAATGAAATATAAATAATATATATAGCAAATTCTGACATTTTGATGCTGCAATGATTCACCGTAATCTACTCAGTTTCCCATGCTTTAAACATAAATCGGCATTTTTAACAAAAGTAAATGAAATCTCACCGACCATTGGCGTCTTTGGACCGAACCGTAGAGTAACTTGTCTCTTCTCCGCTGTGCCTGTTTAAAAAGGGAATGAAGACCTCTACACAGGTGCTCCACAGTTAGTGATTTCTGCTGGTGCACTCTGGGAAGCCTAGTCAAGATTCAGCTTAACAGTCATGTCAGTACGAGCCATGAATATGTCTCATGTCGTTATCAAACAACATCCCAGATCTCCTTGCATGATATCATTCATTGACGTTGCTCATGACGTCCACCTGATTTTGTCTTTAGCTAAATGGCGGTCCAAATTGGTTGCGGAAGCTCGCATTGCCCGAAACCGGTCATTAGCGGCATTTACGCTCTTTTTTCAGCGATTGCCACCGAAAATTACCAAAAACGGCCAAAAAATGAAATCACGGTCATAGGAAATTAACTTGATAAATCTAACTGTTATTTTAATGAGAGGAATGGGAAAAGGGTATTTAGGAGGAGTTTGAGTGAAAATAAAGTGGCTGCCACTTTGGCACAGAAACGGAGCACCGTGTTTGATTGTTTCATTATTAACCTTTTAATAAATAAATAATGAATAAACGCCCGGCTACATTTTTTATTTCAGCAGATTTCCAAATACTGAAGTTGAGCCGTTTGTTTTGATCTCTGAACAAAGATGCTGTTACCAAAAAAGAACTCAGCCTGTGCTGTTGCATAACAACGGTTTATTGTGTAAAGGGGCTCATTTAGCTAGTCAGTATTCTTTATCTTGTCTGCATCAAAGAGCTAGAAAGACCTTCTGTTGCGCTGAATGTTGCCAGCATGACTGTCACATCACCACAGCCGCTGTATCTCGCTGCCCCAGAGCTCCTCGAGAGCCACAAGACTCTGAGGAAGCCTTAAAAAGAAGTCAAGCTGCGGTTTCTTCAGACTACATCACCATCAGACTCCACCACCATTGTACTACTTGCAGCACTGTATGCATTATAGACATATTATACACGAACAAAGTAATCATGCAAACTGCTCTTTAAAGTATAACAACGTTTATTACATTCTAACAAACTAATAAGATCAATACTGATTTACTTCCACATCTGGAAAGTCATTTAACTTTAATCAAAATAACTAATATAATGAACGAATGAAAGACAAAAATTTGTTTTTCACTCCCAAAAAACCTTTATCTTCAGTTAAGAGATAAATTCAAACCAGACATGTGGCAAATGGATTTTCATTCTAAGGCTTTATGCCTTTTATATGGGCATTGACTGATGTATCACGAGTCTTGACCGATGACTGGCTGTTAACCTGTACCACATCTTCATGACACAGTTCTTATTGGTGAGTCATACCCCCCCAAGTCAAATGAAGCAACATTCAACAAAGAAATGAAACAAACTCATTTCCTCATACCCTAAAAAGGAGATGGTATGTTATTCATATATTATTCCTTAATCTATGCTTGAATCAAATGCTGTATTTTTACCATATTTGCAACTAGTTTTTTCTGCGCCGCTTGAGATTTACCAGAGTAAAACAACATAGATAACATGTAATACTTTCTTAAGCTGTAAGTCAGACATTATTGTCCAAATGTGCCCTATATGGTACATATCATGTTAACAGATATCATCTTCAGAAAATGTAAGGATTCGATAGAATACACAATATTTCAGAAACTCTAAACTGCAGGGAGAAGATTTGATACTAGAAGAAACATACAGGTATGACACTATCTCCATATATCCTGTAGGTCAAGTTGGGTTTCTGTTCTGTCTCCATGGTTGTTTTGTGACTTCCTGTTTTATTTTGGAAATGAACTCTCCTCTCGTTTCAGGTTCCTTGCTCTTCCTCTTGTGTCACCAGTCTGATTGTCTCCCCTGATTCCTGATCGTGTCCTGCGTCTCCCCTTGTCCTGTGCCAGTGTGTCATGTACTTTTTGCCTTGTACACCCGCCCCAGGATGCCCAGGTCACTGTTTTTGCTCTGGGCTTGCCACCTTGTGGTCGCCTTAGTTGTCCTTGTGCTGTTTACAGCTCCACAGCTCCTCACTTTAGTTTAGAGCGTTTAATGGATTGATTGTTTTTGTTTATTATATACATATAGGATCTGCTGCCCAGGGATATGCTGCATAGATCTCCAAATATCCCCCAGAATATTTGCATCTTGGGGCAGCCCCAACGTACTGTATATGGCAGTGATTTGCTCTTTCTTCCCCACATCTTGTCCAGCATGATTGGTTCATTGTAGGGAAGTACCTCTTAATTTTTGGGGTGATGAAGAAATGAACAAGGTTCTTGCAGCCAAATTCACCCTGGTACGTGGAACAGGAAGTAGAAAACGCGGTGTTGCACATAGTTTCACTGATCACGGTTATTTTATCTTCATTCATTAGGTTCTATTGTTACCCATTAATTAATTACTTTTTTAAAGTTCTGCTGTACACAAGTATCTGAAAAAAATTTACTTTTCCAAGTTGTATTTTTCCTTGAAAAACAAATTCGTAGTGATACATACTAAATAAATACGGACTGCAACTGATGACGTCACCCTATTCAAAGTGAATGGGGACCTCCACCCCGTAAACACACTTTGTGAAGTCTAACGATGTAAAATAAACGTGATTGCATTTTTAACGAGAAATCAATGTTAAATTGTGAGAATAGAATACTATTCTCACTAAACACTAACCCCCTCAAAAGACCCAACATGAAGGAGAGACGTTCACTCAAGAATCCAACATGGTCCGCCATGTTGTTCACTCAAGGGGCGTGGTTAACCACCTCACACATCTGTCCTCACTTCCCTCTTCTGTGAGAGATGAGGAGATAACGGAGAGTATTTATGGCTTCCTCTCCTTCTTCACCTCATCACAGGACGGCTGATTGACACACGTCAGTATCAGGTTTGCTGCAAACGTCCTCACCTTTGACTTTAAGGTCTGACTGTTTGCATGTTTCTCTGTCCTCTTCACAAGTATGAGTAATCATATCTGTCTTTGTATTACAGGTGGTCTTCATCTCCAGCATCTGCATCATCTCTTTGCCTTCACCATGAAGATGCTGACTGTGACTGCCCTTCTGTGTGCCATCATGGCTCTGACTGGAGCTGCTGGTGAGTATTAGATGTAGTTACTGGTACGCATCCATTTGTTGTCATTGAATATCAATAATCCAGGTCAATAACTTCACAGCTCTCCCAGAGGAAATGTCTGGAGAAGAACCCAATGGTGAGTAGCTTCCACTGAGATATTTGGATTCACTGTTGTTTAAGGACATAATCCTTTGTTTTGCATTGCGTAATGACATTTACCCACCATCAAAATCAGTTTAATACAGTAATATAAAAGTTATACAGAAACTTTATTTCTCTCTGCAGAGCGACATCTGGTCAAGCGGTCTTTCTTTTGTTGGCACGGTTGGACTCGCTATAACGGTCGCTGTTTCCGCTTCATTCCAAGAGCGATGACTTGGACTAACGCTGAGGTAATGCTGGTGACTTTGATAAAATGTTTGCAGTTGACTGTAGTTTTTGTAAATATTAAAAACAGACATAAAGTTGCAGCCAACTAACTGGGATCGCTCTCAGAATCTTTACTGCTACTTAACTTCGGTAAAGCTAAATGTCTGCACTTTTATATGAACAGAAATGGAAGTCTACCAAAATATATGTATACGCTGTACTCAGACTCTCTCTGTTTACATATCTAGTTAGTCTTTTAACACTAAATATGACACAAATTTTGGAAACCAACTACATTGAGATGTAGAAAAATGAATAAACTCATCTCAAAATAAGGGTTGGGCGCGTTAACACATTATAAATGAGTTAACGAAGCAATCCATTAACGCTGACAATGATTTTATCATGGGTTACCAGCATTTTTAAACCAACACATGAAGAATAAAGTGTCCTTAGAACAGAAACGATTGAGGCGCGTACGAACCTCCAGCATCACGCACGCCGTGAGGAGAACACAGGAGTTGAAACGCAGTGACGTCGTCACAACGAGCACCGGCTGCTTCTCTCACTGAGGACATGCAGACTCACAGCAGTCTGAAGGACAACATCTGCACCTGAGGAAGCTGGTTCCCTCTTGCTGGTCGTACTGTTTAGAAGAAGAGAGGTTCTTCATCATCTGGAAACGTAAATGACCTTGTGTGTCTTAGCAGCTGGCTCGGTGCAGAGGAGTAAGAAAATGTAAAGTCGGAGGAACGGATCAAAAAGAGGAGATTAAAAGTCAATTGTCTCATTGTGTAACTGCTCAACCAACATCAAACAAGTTGCTTTTTTATTTGACTCAAGTGTCATTTTTATGCTAGAGCACTTTACCTCACTAACAGGGACTCGTACTACTGAACATATTCTGCATTATGTTGATCCTTGATAAAAGAATAATTTTTCTTCTGGTACCTGTTCAGAAAGAAAAGGATCTCCGAGAGTGGCTCTTATATTGTTCTGATACTGTTACTTTAAAATAAAACCGTGCAATACACATTTATAATGTATTAATGGATTTTGCTTACATTGCGATTAATCGCTGTTAATCACATTTACATTTTTTTATCTTTGCCCATCACTACTCATAATGTATCACTGATTTTAAATTGAAGAGTAAATTGGTTCAAACCCTCCCCAATACATCGGTCTGTCTCCTCTCTGTAGAAAAACTGTCTTTCTCTGGGTGGACACCTTGCATCCGTTCACAGCGTCCTGGAGTACCATGGTATTCAGACAGCCATTTTGAGCTCCAGTTCCAATCATCCAAACACATGGATTGGAGGCTCTGATGCACAAGAGGTATTTTATTCACCATTACTTACAAATATTGCACTCATTCTGTTTTACATTTGAATTCCTTTTAATCGTGCAACATCTACTCATATCTACATTTTTTTGCTTTAATCACCTTGTATTATATATTATTTCATACTAACTCAAATGTTTTCCTCCAGGAGAAGCAATGGTTCTGGAGTGATGGGATAAGATTTGACTACACGAATTGGGCCAATGGAGAGCCTAACAACTTAGGGGGTAACCAGCATTGCATTCAAATGAATTTTGGAGGTAAAAGAACACAGTGTTTCTTGTAGGTGTTGAGCCATTACATCCACTTCATACTGGTGTTGGTGCTGTTTAGTCGTTTTGACAAGTTTGATTGGTTTGTGTTCAATTCACTAACTCCCCTACTTGTTTGTGTACTGGCAGATGCGAAGGCCTGGGATGACGTGGACTGCTTGACTAAACTTCCATCTATTTGTGCCAAGTGAACCTGATCCCTTCACTGGCAGTGAAGCCTCAGGTGCCCCTTGATTAGGAAAAAGGGGGTGCAAGCTTTCAAACACATCCGATTGTATTTCACATTTATACTTTTCTTTTCTGTCGCTGTAACGCTACATAAGATACGACAACTGACACGAGCTGGACGGTGTTTGAGGCCTTGAGCCTCAATAAGAGGAAAAAATGCTTCTAGCACAACCTTACATATATTCTACACATATTCTTTCTTTCTTTATGCATTAATAAAAAGCTAGAGCATTGAAACAAGCTGGTCTGTCGTTAATCTGAATGAATCTTTGCAGTGAAAACAGCTCATTAGTTTGTTACAATACAGAGGTTTTTAGTAAATAAAAGTAGTCAACCTTAATATGTTAAATGGTGACATTTCATTATTTTTTTTTTGTATTCATTTATCCAAGAGAGTGTCAACATAAGTGATTTGGTCATGTTTCTCCTATATAATGTTATATCCGTAAAGTGCTATTGCAAACACTACATTACATGTAGAGCTTAAAATAATTCAATCAATCCCATTAAAAAGTAGAACATTGCTTAAAACAATTCAAAGTAACTGTAAATGTAACAGCTGCCCAGCTGCAATAATGCAGTCTAATCATAAAAATAATGCAGTATACTGATTTGTGTTTAGCCAGTAATTTGTCTTCCTGATCCGTTGACTTGTTATGTGCCGTCCGACCTGAGATGCACCAACGTGCTTAAAATCCCTCAGATGAACTATTTGAGAGGATAAAGTTTACATACAGCAAATATACTCTTGATCAAAAGCATCATCACCGTACACCGTACACGTGTTGCTGAGGGGCTTACTAGTTATTTAACAGCACAACTATGTGAAAGAGGGAGGTAGAAACATTCTAAAAGTGACTCTATAAGAATGTACCTGGCCAGATCCCCCAAACAAGTCATATCCATGCTGGTCATCATCTTGCTATAGTGCACTTACTTTGTCTTAGTAAGTCTAAGTAAGTGTAATTCTTTACTTCCTTTCCCACACTGTGCCTATCAAAGTATCTTGCTTTCAGTCATAAATGAGTTAGTCCCAAGTTGTTATGAAATATTCAGAATGTAAGAAATGTTTCCTTTTTTTTCCCCTGAAAAAAACCTTTTGCCACATTTCACAAACGTCTTACTTGCAATACATTTTTCTGGTTGCACTTTTGCATGTGTTTTGATATGAACAGTGAGCTGGTAGCTTGTTGTTCATATGCAGGTTGCACTCAGTTGCAAACCTGCAATTCTCAACATAATTACTGGGATTATATATATATATATATAACTGTCAGACTAAATTTAACCTGACCTCAACAGAACAAACTGAAAGAAAATTGAGGGAAGACAATATGGAAGACTATTATGACAGCTTGATTTGTTCTTTCAGTGGAAATAATAGCAGGAATTTAAGTGTGGGATATCATTTATCACAAGGTACAATATAATAATATATAGCATTGACAGAGAAGGACGAATTAGGCGTGAAGCAGAGTTCATCTGACAGCGGATGTGCCAGAGACATAACACAATCACTATACAATTATGGCGTTTAAACCATCAATGGTGAAATGATAAACTAACCTGTCTTGGTATATTATCCCGTCCTTTAAACCTTTGAAATCTTAAAACTACAACGTACTTTTGAAATGGATGAACAAATTCTTTAGAATTACAACTAAAAATAGTGTTGTAGGTTGTATGTTGAAAATAGATGAAGCAATGTCAATGACTCGAGAACAATTCTCACTTTCATGTGGTAAACTGTGCAGATAAGAACTGCAACTTCCTCTTTTCACCATGACCATGAAACATGAAAATTACTTTCTACTACAGCCCTTTAGTCACTGTGTTTTCTAAAATGAGTGTCCTCAACAAAGAAGTTGACGTTATGCTAAAAACAGAAACATGTAGTCTATTATTTCAAAGGTTTAATTCAACCAAACACCACTGATTTGCTCCGCTTAATGCAGGAGCCAACTCAAAGAAAAACCAACCAACAAAGTTTGACTCCTTTTCCATGTAAAAATTTGCCTCATATACTGTAAGCCAACAATTGAATAGACATGAATCAAAGTTTTTACAAAATTCAAAAACTGTTTAACAAAGGACATGATTGATTCTCAACGTATTAATATACAGCAAAATATTTGGATTCAAATGAAATAATCAAAGCAATTATAGTGACAAGCAGACATGTGTAGGTTCCAGGTCAAAAGGACGATAAGGCGTCACATAAGCACATTTAGTACATTTAAATGAGTTTAATTTCGGACCTGATAAGCTCCATTGCAAATGGAACCTTCAGGATATACACAATCGGCTCGATCTGATCATTTAAAGCTGTCGATGTGGTCCCTCTGTACCCGATGTAGCTGCAATGTATTTTCACATATGAGGCGGCGCACATTAAATACCGCTTGGCAATGGCACAACAATGATTCCTCCTTTACTCTTGAGACAGGTGTGTATCTGGTGACCCTAATGACTAGATTCAAATCTCTAGTGGTGTGTCCATCATTTCACAGCCGGATGTGATTGGCTGCACATTCAAACGTAGCTCCTCCCACGTTGTTTTTGTGACATTTCTCTCCACCCAATCTGGAACCGAACCAGAAATCTCCCTCTCCGGACTGTCCCTTGTTATTTCTACATTTCAACACATTCAATGAATAAACCTTTGGCCTACAACTTCTTCATGTAAACATAACATAATATAATCCTCATCCAATAGCTAATACACTCTACATAAGATATCTTAAATCATCACAGTTTATAACATTTTATGATGAGAAATCAGAACAATTGCCTGTCAGTGCTTTCCTTCATCCGTTCTTTTGCTAAAACCCTTCATTGGAAGTAAATATGGCAGAAATCCATAGCGGAAAGTTTAAGCGTCCTTCTAGCAGGCTGAACATTACATTATGGCTGGATTTCATGTGTACAGTAATTAAAGGCCTTATAAAATGTGTTCGCATTAGTTATTTATAACATACTAATATAATATCTAAGAACACAAACTATAATTCTAACAATAGTTATGATCAGATATTATAATTTCTAACGTTGCTCTTTTGCTTAAATTCCTAATATTGGCCACATAGAGGTCCTTAAAATCAAAAGGCTTCTGATTCCTAGAGCTAATTTTGTGTGCTTTGTGTAGACATCTTGCTCCTATTCTGCAGACAGATAGAAACATCCCTCTTAAACCCTGGGAAGGTTTTTACCAGCAACTGTCGGAAATACTTCTGAAACTTTTTCCCAACAAATTTGTAAAAGACAGACTGATACAAAAGTAAGCGTAGGCCATGACACGAGTGACTTCAAGAGCATAATCCATTTTCTGCCTTGTTTCACAGTCAGCGTCTTCATCATTCATCAGCATTAGAATGTTAAATGGGGTCCAGCTTGTGAAAAATAGAAGTACAATGACAAATATCAACCTGACTGTCTTGAATTTGGTGACGATCTTGGATGAAACGACAGTGATAGCAATCCTGACATAGCAGTAGATGGTAACAGCAAGAGGAACGATCAAGAAAAGGATAAGAAGAATGTAGAATCCAAAGTCACTCAGCAGCTTCCCTTCTATGCCAGGTATTTCATTAGGATACTCCTGACAGTACGTTGTGTTCTCGAAATCAACAAACGCCTTGTGTAGAATCATGGGCTTGATGCATGCCAGGCAGCTGACCAACCACACCACCACGCAGGATACTGCCACATACCTTTGACTTCTCAATCGCGACGCGGTCAGGGAGTGAACAACTGCAAGGTGTCGATCGAAGGTCAAAAGGGTTAGAAACAGGACGGAGCTGTAGGAGCCCAGATAGTACACGGTGCCATGAATCTTGCACATGACATTGCCGAAGATCCAGTTGGAGAGCTGCAAGTAGACTCCCATGAAGGGGAGACTGCTCATGAAGATCAAGGAGGACATCACCAGGTTGACCAGCAAGATGTTGGTCACAGTAGTCAGCTTCTCAAACCTAAAAAATAGTTAGTTTTTAGGTTTGAACTAAAATTAAGTAAAATTTGTAACTTAACTTAAGTAAAAGCAAAGACTACATGCTTAAACGGTCTCATAAGCACTTTTGAAACTGATGTTTCACACTGACTTGAGGTGGCTTCAAAGAGTATCAATGATCACCCGATACTTGTCAAATTGATATAACAGTTTAAAATACAGCAACATGATATACATTTTTGAATCTGAAGAATTTCTAAGTTGAATTAATAAACAGTTATACCACATTTTAGTATTAATTGTATTGCAGACCATGTATTTAGTGGTTAGAAATCTGCCAAAGGAGCATTTTGCCAGGAGCCTGCATCAATTATTTTGGGTCCGACATGTGAACAAACCTCTATAGATAGATGGGCTTGCCTCAAAATGAAGAATTAAGAAGAATCAGAGCTGCGAGCCGTGATGAACGGTCCTTAGCCTCCCCTTTCGTGACGAAGGGGGAGGGTGCCCGACAGACGGACAAAAAATTATAGTATGGGATTTGAACCCAGGACATCCACATGCTGACCTTTTTTCATTCTAGTTCCAGGATACTTTTTTAAAGTCTTCCCGTTATACATATGTCCAAATATTTTCACCTCTTTTGAGCAAAAACTCCCCATCAGCACTTGTCACCTAGGACACTGACCTAACTTTTCAGCTTGATCTTTCATGTGACCATTTTTCAGTCTTTCAAAAACAATATTTATGGCGAATTATCACCATAGTCTTCAACCTCAAATTTGTGAAAATAAGTCTTATCAGATTAAATGGCTAGGAGTAGGACATCAAAGTGTAAAACATTTGCATTTCCCTATGCCAATAGGTTGTGCTATAATTTTTTGAAAATCACTTTAAGGCCTACACTATCATCATGAATAACAAATATTGGCCAGAATTGAGAACATTCCTTAGGTAAAAAAAAAAAGACAAAATCGACAAATGGATGGCAGGCCAAAGACAGGTAAATGCACGAAAACTCTTGATTGATTTTTTCCAACTTCATTGGTCCATAACTTCACCCAATGAGATTAAAAAGCTTTTAATTACTTAAACCCCCCCCCAAAAAAGTGCCAGAACCAAATTCCAACAATATTAACTCTGTGCTCATTATGATGCTTCACATATAATTCCAAAAAGGGTCAACCGCAGACGGGAACCGAGAACAGGCAAGACACTCAACGTAAGACATTCAGGATTGAACATTCAATGACGCGACAAAGGACACATGACACACAGGGCTTAAATACACTGGGAGGTGCAGGTTCTTGAGGGCGCCACGGTGGCGTGGTGGTTAGCACTGTCGCCTCACAGCAAGAAGGTCCTGGGTTTGATTCCGCCCAGTGGCCTTTCTGTGTGGAGTCTGCATGTTCTCCCCGTGTCTGCGTGGGTTCTCTCCGGGTTCTCCGGCTTCCTCCCACAGTCCAAAGACATGCTCTGGGGATCAGGTTAATTGGGGACTTTAAATTGCCCGTAGTTGTGTGAATGTGAATGGTTGTGTGTCTCTGTGTTGCCCTGCGATTGGCTGGCGACCAATCCAGGGTGTACCCTGTCTATTGCCTGAAGTTGGCTGGGATGGACTCCAGCCCCCCCGCGACCCTGTGTGCAGGATAAGCGGTTTGACGATGGATAGATGGATTTCATAAAGCTTGGCTTGAAGCTTGGCTTCCTCATCACCAAATAGTGATTTGATTTTTTTGATTTTTTTTGATTATGTCATCAACAAAAAGGTAATTTGTTGCCATGTTGCAGGAATAATACATCCTTCTGCAGAAGGCCGCACCTCACCTAATCGAGGCAGGGTGTCACGGTTTGGGTTCTGTTTTATTTTGTAGTTTCTGGCCTCTTGTGTCCCTGGTTAACTTCACTTCCTGCCTTGTCCTATGATTGGCTGCCGTGTCATGATTGTTTCCACCTGTGTCCAATCACCTGCACCTCCCAGTGTATTCAAGCCGTGTGCGTCTTGTGTCACGTCATTGATGAATGTTCTGGAAGTTCAAGTCTGAGGCCACATTTACACATATTTACAGTTTTTACAGTATTTACAGAAACAAATATTTCTGCCCCTCCGTTTTCAAAAAAGTTTCTGTTTATATGAACCCGCAAAAATACGTCCCCGGGCGCCATCATAACTACGCCAAACCTGTAGTCGGCAGTGTAACGAGAAGGATAAAGACAAACCAATCAGAATTCTCAAAACCAACAACAAGTCGCATACTGTGACGTTTGACAACCTAAAGCTCCGTTGGACCGAGTTCACACGCAAACACAAAAACTTTTCAGAAATCTCCACTTTTAGAAACGATCGTTTTCCGTGATAAAACCTCAGTTTTTGTGTAAATGAAAGGCCCAAACGTTTCCCCATCGTGTAAACGGGGTCTGAGGGTTCCTGGTTCCTGTCAGCATTTTTATCCCTTGGCCTTTTTTTGATTTGAAGTCTTGACTATCAGTCTTTTAGTTTCCCAAAGCTCTGCGTCTGGGTCCTGCCTTCCCCGCCACGTGACACGGGGCTGGGAGCTTGAAGCTGCCGTTTTGACGCCAGCCCGGTCGGCTCGGATGTCACCTTGTGGCCGACTACAGCTTTTCGCTCAAAGGGGCCGGCACGCCCGCTGCCAACCAACCTATCCAGCTGTCCCAGTTTGACCCTCCATCGGGGGGGAGACTACTGTACCCGGTTGCGCTCTAAGGGCTTAGATACCGTAGGACTGATCTCAGGACGACACCAGAACTTCTAGCCTGTGCAGGTCACCTGAGGTCTTGATGCCATAACTCCTCCAGTGTTGTGAGTTTGTGTGTTGAACAGTGAAGCGTGAGTGTGAGGTGTAATACCTGGCGTCCTCCAGGGCCCGTCTCTCCTCTCCCCCCCTACAGATACGTTGGACATTAGAAGACGTCCAACTTACAGGAAGTGTCACATCCAAATAGAGGCTGGTGGAGGAGTCCGCTCTGTCAGCCGCATGGGGAGTGACCAGAGACGCACAGGACGCCGGCAAAGCCACTGATCAGGATCAGGGCGCCTCCTATTTATCAGCTTTCACGCACGGCTTTTGAAGTGAGAAGGACGACCTTCAGCACCATTGAAATGAATCATGTCATCTAAGCAACGTATGAACAAGTATATATCATAGCAGCCATTACTATCTACAGTCCAACAGGCAAACGAAGGCTATAAATCATTCATAGTGTCGTCTGTTACCATTCGTTCTAAACCAAACCATACAGGTGTTATTTGAAATGGTGCATGTACCATAATAGATGACTTTCACCTTGTGACCTTTGAACCCAGACAGTCCCGTGGCACCCGGCAGCCCTGGAAACCCCGACTCCCCTGCCGAGCCCTGTAGAAGTGAGAGTGTAAATCAATGGCTGCCATCGAAGAAACCACAGTTGTTCTGTTCTGCTGTGTTCCTCAAACTGGCCCATTTCACCCCACGTGTCCCACCATCATGTCCTGTTGGGGGGGTTCTAAGCCCATTGTCACTTCATCGCACTGCATGAAAAGTGGGATTTTTGGCAGTATGCGGCACTGTAAATTGTCGTGGAATTTCAGGTTTGCGGCAATTTGCGGGCAACGCCGAAAACTGCCGTAAATTCCATGCAAACAAAATTTGAATCAGCATGAGGGGTCTGCAGAGATCACAGTCTCCTAGAGCTCAACTACAGTGCATAGTGGCAGGACTACAGTGACCTTTTCTTTGGTCTTGCTTAAATGCACAGAGGATGTATTAACCACACATCTTCTAGCAATGCGCTCAACTGGCAGAAATGATGCTGTATGACGTGTCTGTTCCCTGCAAGCCCCAAACTTCTATTGGCTTTCCATAAAAATGTCTGTCCGGGTGGAGATGAAGCCATGAAACTTGTGCAAGAACATGTTTAAATGCCGTACCCTTTGACACAACATTAACAACTATAAACTGCTTTATAATGGCTGGTTGTAGTTCTGCTAGAGGGTCAAGGACGGGTTCCTCAAAACTGTTAGTGTTTCCACACCACTTAGCATAAACACATGCTGACCTTTATGCTCTGCATCTATCGATTGAGTAAGTTACATTCATATATGTTACCCGTTTACATGTCACGGCAAAACATTCAACCTCAGTGACACACGGGTACATCTGATGATACATTGTCAACATTGCATGTCTGTCAGACTCATCCAAGAGTGTCTGGTGGAATGGAGAAAGAGGCACCACTGTACAGTTTTCTAGGGAAAGTCGTTCTGCTGACACCAAAACACTGCTTTACATAAAGCATATCAGCTGTTTCAAAGTCCCAACCAATTGTCTTCCTAAAATACTGGTCCTTCCGTATAACAATAACCTCGTATGTGATTGGAGAACCCTTAGACTCCTCGTCCAATCACGTGTGAGGTCATAGGCATGACTGATACAGCAGTACTTGCAAGACGAGCATACAAACAGACACGTGTGTTACTATATTCAGAAGAACTGTATCTCCAGTTCCTTTGTTTGGTTTTTGCTGCTTCGTGAATAATGGCTGGACGACGTCTCGCATTCAACTCGCCTTCAACTCCTCTCCGCGGTCACCAACTTTCGGCCAGTCCACAGACAGACGAGAAGAAGCTGCTGAACGCTCTCAGTGGATCGTCTCGTCAACTCCAACAACAAACTGCCGATATCAACGAGCGGTTCGCTCCACTGGAGCGTTCGGGACTCTGCGGGTTTCTGTCCATGGAGGAGAGGAACCGACTCAAAGAAGAGGAGACGGGCGCACGATCCCACGATAGCGGTAAGAATACGTTCGATGACATTTTGTTTTCTCGCCTCATAATGAGGCGGTGACACTGTTTCTCCTTCCTTGTTAAATGTTACTGTGACTTGCGTTTGATTTTTTTTGTATTCATACCACACTCATTTAATTGTTTTCCAGCCGCCTGTGAGACGGGACGCAGGAGCTTCAGGTTCAGCCGGAACACTCATTGCGGGCGGAAGCTGCGAAGGATTCAGCGCGGAGTCGAGCGAGAAGAAAGCGGGTCAGAGTTTATTTGCTGACTTGTTTCAGGTGCATTGATCGATGTGTTGTGTCCGTACGCATCGCACAGTACTGATTCAGTGTTGTTTTTACAGCTGCTAGAATCGAGACAAAGTGTGCTGGCTGATGACGAGGTGGAAATCCGCCACCGTAGAGCTCACGTCGGATGGAGGGGACGGCGTTGTTGGCGGGGTCTCGGATGGATTGTACGGTCGCCACACGCACACGAGGCGCCTGCACAACAGACCTGCCTCGGAAAACACGGCGCCAGTGACGGTCTACAACCCCGAGGAGGCAAACGGACAGTTTACTGAGCTGTAGTTTTTAAACCGCCGTTACCCAAGTGTGGGCAGATCCTCACTTTGTATGTAGTTGTTGTTTGTGTGTTGTTAATAAAGCTCTTTCTTTGCATAAACATGAGGCAAATGTTCGTTTTCTCTATAAATTCATTGATGTCCTGGTTGGTATCCTGATAATAGTGTAGTAGCCTACATATGATAACCATGAAATGAATATACAGCATAATATGAATATATAAATAAAATGAGGCGGGTGACCAATAGCGACAGATCTGCCAACCAATCACGAGTGATTGAAAGTTGTGGTTTCATCCAATCACAGACAAAGAAACTCAAGCCTGGTCTGCCCACGTGTGGTTTTGCTGCCAATCACGAGTGATTTTATTTGTTAGTAAGTTGTGGTTTCCTCCAATAAGGAGTAAGGATATTCAAGCCCGCTCGGCTCGGCCACCCGCGGCTTCGCTGCATTCATATGCTAATTTGGGCCATTCGCACCTCCGCCAGCTCTCCACCTACGTCATGGTTCGTTTCCGACAATTTGTGGCACAGACAAACGCGACGTGCGCGGGTTGCAAATTGTCGGAAATTAGGGAGATTTCCGGGCGTTTACGGGGACGAAAATCTCACTTTTCATGCAGTGTGTATCACAACTAGCTGTAATGAAAACATCGCCATCTATCGTATCGTATATATGACATGCTTTTGGCCAATAATTCGATTTATTCACTGCCATGTATATTGGGATAATAGCACCTCCCCCAGAAAGATAGCATAGTCCGACTAAGCAAAGATTCCAATTATAGCATCATGTAAACACACTGAGTGTCTTTTGAATCTGCAGTAGAACTCATTGAGCTCGTCTGCCAGGCGGAGGTCATTCATGGAGTGGGGGGTTTTTGGCTTGTAGTTGGTGAGGTGTTTGTCTCCAGACCGAAGCAGAGTCACTTGCTGAGAACTGTTGTTGGAGTTTCTCAGAGTACAGTCGTTTAGCGTCTCTCACCGCCTTGCTAAACTTGTATTTTGCCTCTGTGTACAAGTCTTTGTCCCCACTCCTAAATGCCTGATCCTTCTGCAGGCGTAGTGTTCTGAGCTCCGCTGTGAACCAGGGTTTGTCGTTGTTGTAACTCACCCTGGTGCATGATGGTACACAGCTGTCCTCACAGAAGCCGATGTAGGAAGTTACAGCCTCTGTGAACTCATCCAGACTGTCAGTAGCCGTCCTGAAAACATCCCAGTCTGTGCAGTCAAAGCACGCCCGAAGATCCTCCAGCGCCTCACTGGTCCACTTCTTGAATTCCCTCACCACAGGTTTGCAGAGCTTTAGTTTCTGCCTGTATGCAGGAATCAGATGGACCATGACGTGGTCAGAGTGTCCCAGTGCAGCACGAGGGACGGCGTGATAAGCCCTGCTGACTGTGGTGTAACAGTGATCCAGCGTGTTCTCCTCTCTGGTGGGCATTTAATAAACTGTCTGTATTTAGGAAGTTCATGGGTGAGATTTTCTTTGTTAAAGTCCCCGAGGACAATAACTAAAGAGTCCGGGTTGGTCCGCTCCACACGCCGTATCTGGTCGGCGAGTGTCCGCTGAGCCTCGTGCACGTTGCCCGCCGGCGGCATGTAAACACCGACCAGGATGAATGAAGCAAACTCACGGGGGGAATAAAAGGGTTTGCAGTGGATGAAAAAAGTTTCCAGATCAGGAGAACAGTGTTGTAGGATCACCGTTACGTCGTTGCATTCTGGATCACACTCACTGTTTGAGTTCCTTTGCTCTCAGTGAGGAGGAACAAGCAGTTTATCACATGCAGAGCGGAGAGTGCGGGTCGGGATGTCGGGTTGGACCAGGTCCTGGATGTAAGCTGGACCCCATCCATTCACAGCACGGTACGTGAGCACCATGTTTAGAGGACTTAGGAAGGTTGAAGAGCAGTGGAGCTGCTGCATTGTGGATGAGCTGCAGAGGTGGAATGGTGGTAGCAGGAGACCTGCAGGAGAGAGTTACAGTAGTCAGACTGACGACGCTTCATGAATTAGACCAATGGATAAAATGCATTTAGTGTCCACCAGGATACAGCCCTGATTCTGACACTATGTGATCAATAAAGACATGAGAATAGTGGGACACCGCTGTCATGTTGACACTAATCAATAGAATAACACCAATGCACAGCTATGATCGTGTTCAATGTAATGTAACCAATCAAAATGCATTCATGTAATACTTTGCACCACTTATATTGACCCAGAGAGTTACAGTGAACGCGCCATCCAATGTAATACCTCATTGCACCACTATATTCTGTAAATAACTACTCAACTTGAACGCACCAGGAGGCGTCACGTGTCCAGGGGTGTGGACACTGCTTCTCACACCTTTACTGAACTCTATAAATATCTGTAAGCACCCATTGTTCTTGATTGGTTGGTGGAAGCAAGAGACGGTCACTATGTGATAGTCAATGAGCTCCTCTGTGGCCTGTTGATGCACAAACCAGCGGATCCTCAGCTGAGATCTTCTTTTTAGCACAACACCTTTTCTTTTATTAAAGGCTTTTCATTTGAACTTTTCAGTCCAACATGTCTTCTGTCTGTCCGGAGTTTCTTCATTTTTTGAACACAAGTGGGTGCGGTGCGTCACTGGGAGTCACTGGGGGTCACTGGGGGTCACTGGGAGTCACTGGGAGTCACTGGGGGTCACTGGGGGTCACTGGGGGTCACTGGGGGTCACTGGGGGCTCCTGATGGTTCCCAGCTCGTGTGAAAAAGTGAAAAACGTCTACATCACTGTCTAGTTCCTTTGTCAGTGTTTATGTTCTAAGTATCTTTGCATCAGCAGATGAGAAGATTCAAATCCAACTGCCTGCTGTGGTCGACCCATTGCCCTGAACATCATGATGCACAAGACTGTCGAACTTTGGCCAAGACAACAAATGTTATGGTAAAATGATGAATGATGAAACGTCAGGTCCTGATGAAAGACACGAGTGCACAGCCACAACAAAGGCTCAGCAGCATCCCTCTGTGGTGGAAAGGGTAGTAGAGTCCATCTGCTGTATTCTGACTCTGCAGGGACCCTGAACCCCCACATTGAACACTGAGCCTTTATACACACGCTACAACTTCCTTTGCATTCTCATTTTCAGGAGATGCTAAATTTGATCTGCTGGCAGAATAATGCACAAGTTATTGATGAAAATAGCCACAGTTAAGCTGCAAATAAATAATACCATGTCTTTAGTTACCTTTGATTTATGTTAACTAAAACGTGTTATTATACATATTGCAAACATCTCACAAAAAGCCAAGATATTAAAATTTAGAAATGAAGACATTTATAAAGAAAATAGAAAAATGCATCATTTGTGTGTAACTCATAACTGAGGTGTTGAAATGTAGCACATACTTGGTGCTTTCCTTCTGTGGAGCATCACATACGTGCCGTGATCAACAAATAAGGTTTTCACACCAGCTCAAAGACAGAGGGATCAAGGGGGGAGGAAGAGGAGAGGAGGAAGCGTGACAGGAAACTACAGTAAAGACACAGCGAGCTGAAACTGACGTCCAGATGAGGTGATGTCACTGAATCAATGCAGCAGGTTTTTGCATCTTAGAGTTGAGAAGTTCCCACACCAGAGACAACGTTTATTACTGCGTGGCGACCAAAGTGGAGCATTTAGCAGCTAGAGAGACAGAACAAAAAGCAGAGTGAATATTGGACAAAGCATCCGGTTGACTGGAACAGGACACTAGTGGACACTTAGTGTTGGTGTTGCTCTTTGGCTCAGGTGTGTACTGACTGGCAACCGTTTGGCTTTCATACCTATCAATGTTTTCTTTACAGCTCGTCACACTGTGGCCCAAAAACCCAGTGATGCACTTTTCTCCATCCTACATTTGTGTTGTGGCCAAAGTAATAATAATAATAAGAAGAAGAAGAAGTGACGCTGCATTCATCCCACATACAACATCACAGGACGAACACGGCAAGACACACAACACACAACTCCTCACAATGACATGATCAGAAAATATGACACAATCACACCAGCTCAAAGTAATAAGCAACATATGTGCAACAGTCCATCTTACTCCAGTGTCCTTGAATCATAGGAAAATGATACAATGCATGAACGTAACCGTTTATCGCTCTAAACCAGAAATAAAATACATGAAACCTGAGAGACAAAATGTCTTAAAGTCTCTGTAGCTGCAAAGAAGTTGTTCCTCCTTTCATGTGAGTAGCGCTGCACTGCTCTCTGATGGAGGCGGATACTGAAACTCCTCTTGTGCCTTGTAGATATTTACAGTTTAGTTCCCACAGATCTTCACTCGTCTGATGCATCGGACCGGAGAGGAACACCAGCATGATCTTCGCTAAAATACCTTCTATATTTAGTTAAAGTATAAATGAACGTGTTGTCCGTCTCCAGGTCCCAGCAGCATCGGGTCCGACCTCTGTCTCCACGGGTTCAGCCTCGTGTACCAGAGCACGCCGACGGCCTTCAGCCCAGAGACACCAGGTACACACATGAACTACAAGCAGACGACACGAGCAGGAACATCCATGTTTCATTTTCACGATCCCTTGATGATCTTTAGTTCATGTGCCGTGGCAGTGATGGGGACCCTCACCGGCTGTATGAGCCGGATGTCTTTGCGTACGACTTGTACAGCCGCCTCGGCCCGTACGCCTCTGTTCCGCTGTTAGTGGCCCACAAACCAGACCGGACTTTGGGTGTTCTGGCTGAACGCCTGAGACGCTTGTTAACGTGGGTCACAGCGTGTCGGCTCCTCGGGCGAGTATTGTTCCTGTGTGCTTCTCATACAGTATCTGGTCCTCGGTCAGAGAGCTTCTTCTTTCAGCTGCGTAGTTCATCCCGTTTGTGTGACTGGGAACGATTGATCCGTCCTGCAGACTTTGCTGCTGCTTTTTGTCCTCCTGCTGGCAAACAGCCAATAAACCCGTTTATTACCACATTTATGTTGGAAAACATATAGAAATGCACATTTAACCACTTTACAAACCCCTCCCTCTCTAAGCACGGCCAAACTCCCCCACTGAAGACGAGGCGCATGGAGCCACAGACTGACAGAAAGAGGTGTGATGGACAGCGTGGTTCTGCTCGGGCCCGGTCCACAGCAGCTGTTCACCCAGTACCAGTGTGCAGCACACAATATATTGGACTATTTGCATGTGGAAAGAAACCCCCCACAACAGGATTAGATAAGGATGATAAGGATGCAGCGTCAGATATCAGGTTGTTTACTGTTTATTGTGTCTTGTATGTTGCAAATTACACACATTAATGAGAAGGAACACGATGCTTTCTGTATCACTTCCCCTCTTAGTTTGTTTCTGCACATGTTGACAATATTCACATGATCCATAAGTCACGGCTACTCGTCTCTCCTCCCTCTCTCGGGATATCAAGCCCCGCCCCCTTTGTTTCCTCTCGGGTACCACCAGAGCCGCTGGATCTACGACGAAGAGGCTGAGGTGAAGGCTGTGGACGCTGGATTCGACCGCCACGACATCCCGTGCGACGTTATCTGGATGGATATCGAGCACACGGAGGGGAAGCATTACTTCACCTGGGACGCCGCGCTTTTCCCCCCAACGGGCCAACCTGCAGCGCCACCTGGAGGAGAGGAAGAGGAAGGTGAGTTTCTAGCGTACATTGTCGGCCTTGTTTGTTTTTGGGTGTCACGAATCATTATCGTGCATTTTTTCTTCTCTGTCAGTTGGTCGTGATAACCGATCCTCACATCAAGATCGACCCCGGTTGGTGTTTGTCTAATGAGGCCAGAGATGGGGGGCACTTCATCAAGAACAGAGACGGGCAGATCTATGAGGGGTCTCGTTGGCCTGGTAATGTTTCTCTGACTGAATAGAGTTTATGTCTAAAATGGTCAAATGGAAGTAGAGTTGCTACCAATGAGGGACTTTGGTGCTGTAACATTGAACTGGAATGTTCTGTCCCGGTGTCAAACTGTTGAGTGGTTGAGGCCTCTCTCTTGCAGACATTTTAGGCCCTTTATAAAAACGTTCCAGAACTCTGCTGTGGTGGTGGCCGTGGTTTTTGCTCGTCTGCAGAGGGGGGGGAGAGAGGGGGAGGGGCTCAGGGAACGTGGCAGGTGGAGGCAATCGGCCTCAGCTGAGCTGAATGTGTTTTGATGGCGTTGGTCTGGTTTTAAAATGCAGTAAGGGCGATCAGGAGGAGAGAGCCGCAGAGCGAGCGAGACGCCGGGAGCTCTCGCTGCGTTGACAACTGAAGCAACGAAATAAAAGGATTGTCTACCAAACCTGCTGTGTCCTGCCTGTACCCCAAAGAACATGCACCGTGACATCTGCATTTCTGCAGACGTGGTCTCAGGGAACTGCAGCAATGTGACATTAAACACAGGTTCATTCATCTAAGCCGGAGACCGATGAGGACAGATCAACAAAGAGGATATAAACAAGTAAATACATTCTCTTCTTGTGAGGCGAGAGCCTAATCAGGCAGGAAAGAATATACAATAAACCCTGACGATTCTACATGCGATATTGTCGAGGTAACACAGAAAAGTGCTCTCTCTTTGCGGCCTGAGGGGGGCGCTGGTCTTGGGCCGATGCCTCACCTGGCGTGCAACGTGACCCGGAGCCGGAGATGCTGCCGCGCTGGAAGCAGGCGGCCGCCCTGCAGCCGTTCTTCAGAGGTCACTCTGCAAAGGGGACGAAGCTGTTTGGGGAGAAAGTCACCGCCGCCATCCGCACTGCGATCCAACAGAGCTTCTCTGTCTGTTTCAGTCAAATGAGTCACAGCCATTTGGATCCACCAGGAACGACTGCTTTCCCTTAATGAATATCATCTCCTAGGTCTTTTTTCAATTAGCGTGAAAAAACAATAAACAGGACGAATCGTCAAAATGTGTCTTAGTGGACAAAGAGGAGGTGGCCTTGTTAAATATCAGCGTGGACGTGCACAGTCCTCTTTGTTCAGTGTGTAATGATCCGAGTGTTGCCTCTTGTGCCCTCAGGTCCTGTTTGCTGCCTTACTGGTTCACTCTGTTCCACCTGGCTCACACCTCCGTCTGCCTCCCTCTGCTGCCCAGTGGAAGTACTGCAGGCTGTTTGTCCACTTTACCTTCTGCTTTCTGACACTAGAGGTCCATGTTTGTCATGTTTTAAGTTAGTCATTAAAACATCAGTAGATCCACTTTTTAAGAAGAGCTTATGGAAATGCTTGTTTTATTCAAACGCGCACAGACCTCTCTGGGTGGAGTTCCCAGGAGAACAGAGCACCTTCGCTGTGGACCACCAGTATATGATTGGTGATAAATACCTTTTTTTACTGGGTGAAGTTCTCACTTTTATGATCTTAACTGTCTTTGATTGTATGTAGGTGGAGCACTGCTGGCCAGTCCTGTAACCAAGCCGCGTGTTCAAGCTGTGCGAGTCCTTCTTCCTGGATCTGGTGAGGTAAATCAAGCAGCAGGTAACAAACGTCTTCTAGTGACTCACAAGTCACCTCATGGCGCCTGTTACATGAAGGGCTGTTTGTGTTTTAGGTTTGGTACGACGTCCTCACTGCAAAGGCGCATAAAGGAGGCGGGACTCTGGGTCTGCCCGTCACCCTGGACACAGTTAGTGTTAAAGTCTCAATTCACACAGCGAGGGTTACTTCCTATGTCATATTCTATATGAAACGTGTGTTTTCCTCTCAGGTTTCTGTGTTCCAGCGTGGCGGCTCGGTGGTCTGCAGGTCAACAGGAAGTGGTTCCTGCACAGCCGAACAGCAGCAGCTCCCCCTCTCTATCACGGTGGCCCTGAACTCTGAGGTGAGAATCAAAGGTTTCAGGTAGGCAAATTAAATACAGGTGACTTTCTGACCATTAGTGATACAGAACAATGTCTTCAATGTCTTGTATTAAAGTCTTTGTTAATGGCTGACATTTTAGAGACGTTGTTGAACGTGCTGCTTATGAGATGTGTGTATATACATATTTTACTGTGCGGCGTGTTTGTACCCCGTCTCCATGGTGACGGAATGCTCGCCCCACATGAGTGTGTATTATTCCAACATTCATTTGCATACGGAATCAGAATATTTGCAAACGGAATCAGATGTTTCTGTTCATTGTCTTACTGAGTTCAGAGGGAGCAGTTCAGATATTTTCTCCAGAGAATTTATCAGCGACATCTGTCCGTTACAGAGTTAAGTAGCCTTTTGAAAGATTCAACACCCTTTTTCACAGACCACATTCAGTCAGTCATTTACCATCAAAACAAAAACCCTTTTCAAGGATTTGAGCCTTTTTACAGGCTTTCCACCGGTCTTTTTAAAGACTACACTGAGTCGTTTACCGTCTATCAAACGCCTTTTTACAGGCTTTCCACAAGTCTTTTTATTGATATTCACCATGTACCACGGAAACAACCGGAGACCCGGAGCTGGCGCTTCACTGCTCTGGACTCCTCCGACAGGATACAACGTGAATATGGCACTTTCTCGTGCCCCCAATGAAGTGCACTACCTGAAAAGGCCAGTGAGCGAGCTGCATGCCTTCATTGACACTGAGGCCAATATGTGCCGCCGGTTACAAGATCAAGAGCCGGCCTACGATCGCATGGTTTGTGAGCACACAACAACGCTTTCAGACCACAAGATTCACACCACTAGCTGTGTCCTGAGAAGGGAGGGCGGTCGACTCGATCTCATAGACGGTTCACATCTTGTTTGGTATTCATATCCGCGTTTCTTCTTTTTTGGTCTATTAATTATAATTTGCACCTGCCACTGAGGATGGCCTTCACATGTGTGTATAAAAACTTTTACTGCTCGGAACAAATTCCATCCAGGATTTTAAAAAGGGTCTCCGAAAGACTTTCGACCAAGTCTCAACGGAGTGAGAAAGGGAAAGAGAGCTGAGTGGGCTGAAACAAGGACGACCATCTGTTTGTTTACGCCATTCGCTTCCAGTGTGTACTACTTGTTGTACCATTACAGGATGACCGTCTAACAAGTTTCCCTATTTCATGTACTGCTGCTATCAATGTTCCTTTGATCAGACGTTTGCTTCCATCATCCAGATACTGTATCAAGTGTATCGTGCACTTTACACTCAATAGCAGCACTCAACAATTTACAGCCCATCTCTGAGTTTAGGAGGAGACTAAAAAACTACAAACATTAATACAAAAACTGACACTATGTACAATTCTCATCACCTTCATTCCTCATTTAAATCTTTCACAACCGTGTCTCATTGTTACTGACAGTTTCCCTCTATTAGTAAATCAATGTTTCGTACTGGTTGTAAATCTATTTTCTGACACTCTCAATAGTCTGTACTCTCTATTCTCCCTTCTTCTACCTGGAATGTGAGTCGTAAACTGGGGAGACTAAGGCTGCTTATCTGGGCTGTTGGGAAGCAGTGGGCGTCGGTGTGTCACCAGTTAGTTGTTATGGGGGTTGTATGAGGGGGGGGGGGGGTGGACCCGTCCTCTGGTTCTGCCGGGCTGCGTTGTATAGAACAGCCGTGGTGGAGCGTTTGGTCGCATGTCCCTTTCATAACTCCTGGGACACTCTGCACCAATGGTCCTCCTGTCCACATATATAACATCCATGTCCTCTATTGTCCCCACGTTGTCTGCTGGAGACCCATTGAACGGTCTCTACCTGCTGGATATTTGTCCTCTGGGGGGACGGGGTATTGGGGCTGTTTGTCTCTCACCTGCAGTCGTCTCTTGTCTTGCTGTCTCTTGTTTGCTTCTGCTGCTGCAGATATCTGAGAATGTCTGAGGAGGACGTCCTCCAACAGCAGCTTCTCCTCCTTCGCTGTGGTT
This sequence comes from Gasterosteus aculeatus, assembly GCF_964276395.1. NCBI lineage: Eukaryota > Metazoa > Chordata > Actinopteri > Perciformes > Gasterosteidae > Gasterosteus > Gasterosteus aculeatus. The sequence continues at coordinate 3,787,379 of NC_135708.1, read as the reverse complement.
TGGATGGGTTCTCTGCACATGTGGTTTGATGGACAGGAGTCCTGATGTGATGGACAGCTCTTCTGTGGCCCCCTGGTGTTCATGTTCACAGCTACCTGCTTCCTCTTCTCCTATTTCCACCACCACGCTCTCGTGACCCTCATGTGACGATGTCATCTTTTCTTGTTTCCCTCAGGCTCATCTTCTCCATTGCTCACGACTTCCCCCGTTCCTCCTCTCAGATGGAACAGAGGTTCTTGTTCTGGATGCTCGGTTTCACAAAGGGACTGTTTGAAGTTCTCCTTTTCTCTGCATGTGGCGGGAAGGACCTGGCCTCTCCTGTGCAGCTGCTGTCATTTCTGGGTACAGCTGAGGGGGGGCATGGGTGTCTGCACTGAGAGGGGTGACATCTTGACCGGGCTCACAATCTGCTTCTTCTTCTGCCAGTCCAACAGCAGGTTTGGGGGTGTTTGGGTGGACTGCCCTCCAGTAGGCGAGCAGCCGCTTGGTGCAGACACGTCTCTTCTTACTTATCTAAGCGGCCGGCTCCCACATAAGCCGTAGTGGCTTGGTTTCCTGCTGCTACAGTCTCCCTCCACACCTTGCGCCTGTCTTCACCCACAGGTGGTGACCTGGTTGGGAACCACCCATTCTTCTGCCATCTTCTCAAGCATCTCTTCATCCTCCTCCACTCCCTTTCTCTTTCTCTGGGCTCCATCTGATCTTCATCTGCTCTCTGGTCCTTGTAAAAGTAACCATGATGCAACCTGGTGTATCTAAAGAACCCTGAGCTGTCCCTTTTGTCCCAGGAGCTATTGTGTCACTGACTATGAGGAGACAAATGATGTAAAGTCTAAACTAATGAAACCTACAAAACATGTTGAATCAGATTGACAACTGAAATCAGCAATGCAAAGTAAACTACTGGATCTGAAAGTGAGACAGTCAATGAAAACGCTGAGTCAAAGTAATAACTACAATACAGGTCAAAACACTATCAATACAGGTCAAATTATCCAAAAAAATCTCAAACTGCTCCAAGAAAATCAAACCAGTTATGACTTGAGCAAATTCTAAATAAAAGTCCAACTCAATGAAACCTGAGATTAAATTTATACAAAACGGCGTAAACGCTTCCACAGGAGAGAGAAGAGGAAACCCCCAAAACCCGATCATCTTAAGGTAAAATACCTAAAGTCATAATTAAATTCAAACTAAAAAGCCAATTAAGAAAGTAAAAGTCTAAGCCTGTAATGATAATCGATCAGGAATTAAATCCTGATATGTTTAAACGTTGAATACCATTCAAACGTTAACTAGTAGTGATGATGTAACCTTAACTCAAAGCATGATCCAATAATAACTTCCTTAATCAAATCAACATAAGGGCGCCTGGGGAGCAGTTAGGGGTTTGGCCGTCTTGCTTAGGGACGTTTTGACTTGGGATTTGAACCACCAACCCTGCGGTTTGCAGCACACCCTCTGTACTCCATGTGCCACGGTCACAATGATGGAAATCACAACAAACTCTGATTTTAAAATGTAAGTTGCATCTTTTACCTTCACTCTGTATATCAGTGTTGAACTAAAGAGAAAATGAAACTGTTCTCTCTCCCTTTGACTCTACATCATGTTCTTACTCCTCCAAACCATATGAGGCTGTTAACAGCTGATGATCTAACAGTTTTTCCCCACAGAGGAAGTAACTCACTCTGAGCACATGGGAGGTAGAAATGCTGTGCTGCTCAGGTCTTAACGTTACATTGTGGCTGTTCATGTGTACAGTAATTATATCACATAAATGACTATGAATTGTGTTTGATTCATATTACAACTGTTTTATTAAACATGCTAATTGTAGTGGCCATTTGTCCTTGTTCCCAACACATCTGTGAATCAAAGGGTCACTGCTGCACCTAGTTTTTGTTTTCTGTCACGCAGTAAGAAAGCGGATTGTCTGGCCGATCTTTTCCTTTGTTTCGCCTTTATTCCACAGGATCCACAACACATACGATACAACTTGTCTGCCTTCCTATGCAGTGCTCTGTCTCACTGTCTCACTGCTAAACACTATTAGTCACCCAGGTGCATGCTGGTCCCACCTGGCTGTGCCCCTAAGTAACCTCCAGGTGCAATTAGTGATCCAATTACCCAAACAATTAATCCAACTATATTCAAGAATAAGTAACTAAATAATAGCTCCCACATCAAGCTGACGATAAACCTGAATGAGCATTAATGCAACATCCTGAAATGAAAATAGATGAACACTAACAATCAGATGCATCTACTCAATTCACATGTGGCCCCCTGGACATGTCTTCATTTAGTGTGTAACACTCACTAAATGACTTCAGCTTTGGAGTCACATTCTAATACTTCCTTCTGCATGACAACAGGAACTTGTTCTTTGCTCCTAAAAAGCCCAGAAATATCTTATGGAGATAAATATTGAAGGTTACCCAAACTCTGTTATATACATACATATGACACAAATACATATAAAGTGTGCATTAGTGTCACGGAAGTCCAAATATAATATGTAATACTGTCCCATGTGAGCTTGTTTTGAGCATTAATCAGTCAGTAGCATTTATTCATAGAGAGATTGATCCCGATCGTCCTCTCATTGAATCATCTTCATGAATCCATCTCACTGACGACACAAATTAAAAGCATTCACCTCAAAAAGAGAAGCATCCGGAAGCTTCCCATCAGGGAGCCAGGAAGTAGTCGGTGACGGTCCTCATGCGTTTGTGCGTGAGGAGGTGAAGCCGAGCCATGAAACCTGGAGAAACGTCCACATAGAATCACCTTGGACCTTCATATCAGCCCTGGACATGGCTGGAGATCAAAGTGACCTACGATGAGTTTGACACACCTGCTTTAGAGCAGAATGAGGATGTACTTTATTGTAATCATTTCTTTCAGCTACAATAACCATGTTATTAAGAGATGGAAAGTTAAAGCCGTTCCTCTTTCTGTCCACGCTGCACAACGCGTGTTTTATTGCATTTAGTGGCAATGCTGCTGCTGTTTGTCTTTTATTTTGGCGGGAAATCCCGTTTAACACTTTCAATACTCCACTTTGTGAGGAGATAAACTCCACCCTGTTATCAAATGTGTGCTTGTGCTTTGTGTGTTTTTGTTGGTGACCTAAGTGTGATATTTGGTGCAGAATGAAAGCTTCAAGTTGCACCTGAAGTAGCGAGCTCAGTAGTTTGTGTTGTTGTGAGACGGCTCTGCGTGAAGGTTAATAAGGTTAATAAAGCAACTTATTCATTACTCATTTCTTTATTTACTCACTTCCTTCTTCAACATGCTGCACCACCAATGTTTCCTCTGTGCTATTGACACAGCAACAGGGCTGTAGAATAAATACAGATATTATGGAGGAAATAGTACAAAAGTCAATAGTACAGCATCTTTAAAAAGGATCAGAGTATTTCATGTCAAAAGAAATAATACAGCGTGTTGAAAGCATCTTTATTTGATGGCCTGTTTAAACATGTACAGTTGTTTCCAATAAAAGTCATTTATTAACGTTAGAGCCAAACAATTCTATTTCTGTTAAAGTAACACATGGAGTAAATGTTGTAAATGACATTATAGTGAATAAAAACACAAGTAACGCATATTCAATATTTCCTTGAGAGGTTTGCTGAACCATTAAAAAGCTTCTTGTTCAAAACAAACCTGATTATGTGAAATTAGATTTGATTTAGAAAGATTTGAAGTTAAAGTTAAAATGGGCTCAAAAAGAATTACACATTCATATTTTCCTTCTTCACCTTGTTTTTATTATTGCTGATGAAGCGCACACACACATAAGGACACATTTGTCTCATATGGGGGGACAGATGAAAGAGCGTCTTATAAAATGTCTTCTTGAACACATAAAGATGAAGATTAAAGCCTAATTAGGAGCCAATATCTAAATGATCATCTATTGATTGAAGGAGCACAGCAGCATTAAGCTGAGCTCTTTCACACTTCCATCTGAGTCCCAGAGAGCTGTGGACCCCCCAGAGTCCAGACCAGCTCAGGTACCCCTCACCTGCTCCACCTGCATCTACACCCACATGAACCACCATCAGCTGTACAGACTGAACTATGTGGTGAGCAGAGAGGAAGGTTCTCCACCAGGAGGAGACTCTCCCTCCTGAAGAGGACGCAGAGACACTGAGGAACCATAAGACCAGAACCTGAACCCAGGATAAAGAGGTTCAGTGAATGTGGTGCTGAAGGTGTGGAGGTGGATCAGTGTGTCAGAGGAGACTCTGTAGAAGGACAGAGAGCCAGCAGGACAGTCCACATACACTGCTACTCTACCAGAGGAGGAGGAGGAGGAGGAGGTGATGCGTGTTTCTGTCTTATTGTGACAGACAGAGTAACCTACATCAGAGCAGATCAGACTCCAGGACTGATCATTGTATCCAAACACACAGTCTAAACTGTCTCCCTTCCTCCTGATTCCTCTGTAACTCACTGATACAGTAACTTCTCCTCTCCACTCGACCTCCCAGTAACAGCAACCAGTCAGACCAGTTCTACACAGCAGCTGAGGCCAGAAGTCAAATCTGTCTGGATGATCAGGATATGACTGATACTCCTCCACACGTGTCACCTTCCTGTTGTTGTCAGACAGTTTGAGTTGTTTGTTTACTGTGTTTGTGTCGATTGTGAGTTCACAGGAATCTGATGAGAGAACAAGACACAATACAGCTGCAGTTATTAATCATGTGTTCATCTACTGACACGTTGATGATGACGTCACAGAGGTGAATGAGTGATGTCACAGTGTGAAGATGGTTGAATCTTCATGAATCAAAGCACACTTACACTTCCTCAGACCTGGTCTCAACCATCGGACTCCATCAGGCTCCACCCTGAAAGGAGGAGGGGGGTCAGAGCAGCATGGAGACATGGACATTACATCACTCTCACACACAGCTTTGTCCTTCATGTCCACATGGAGCACCTCTTCTTCTTCTACCACTACTTACAGACGACCACAGACTGTCAGTCAGGCGTCACACAGCGACGAGGTGCTGGAATATATTCATGAAGAAGATGAATGGATAACAAATAAGAAATGGACCTGTCACTGTACTTTCACCAGATGTGAATTCAAACGGGAGAAATGACGTCATGCTACAGATCAAGCTTCATGGGACGTGAACCGTCCCGTCACCGTTAGTGACGGATCGAGACAACACAACGTTGTTTGGTTTCTTTTCTTTCCCTCCAATTCCCAAGTTTCAGTCTTAATCTCGCTGGACGAACTCAAGACTCGCGCTCCACTACGTCCCGCTTCCTTTTCCCTTTTGTTCTGTTGAACACATGAAGGACGGCAGCGGATGATTTTCCTGAGACCATCTATCTAAAACTTCCACTTCATGTCACAAATATATGCAAACTAGCAACCCAAGTTGAAGGGGCCAGGAGGGGGCGCCACTTCCCCCGTCCTGAGGGCAGAACAGACGTGTAGCAGAAAAGAAGTTTTCCCAAGTTTCAGTCTTAATCTCGCTGGACGAACTCAAGACTCCCGCTCCACTACGTCCCGCTTCCTTTTCCCTTTTGATTTCATTCCTGTTGACTCCAAAGGACCGGAGAGACAGCTGCTCTCTGACCCCCCGCCGCCTCTGTTCCCAACGAGAAGTTCGGACCCCACGGCCGAAATCGCCTTCATCCACTGAGTTTCCCTACGCGGAGCTCAACTGTCCTCAGTCAGCTGGAAGCTGATGACCAACGCCCATCAAACAGTAAGACTGGTTTTCTGGGCAGACTAATTTAGCGTGTTGATAAGAACTTGATGTTTATTTGATTTGTTCAGTCATAACGTGGTACGATAGAGTCCGGATCAACGAATCCGCTACCTTTGATTTATGTTTGAATGTGTACCTGCAAATGTCGTAATGTCCCCTGTTGATCTGATGCTGTGATACGTTTGCTGTAAGAGAGTGAAAGCGCCAACTGTGTTACGCTGCTGAATGATGTCTCATGGTCAGAATAGTTCCTTATTTTCTTTTCTTTTCCCGGGTCTCCGCCGTGAGATCCGTTTGCCTGTGGTTTCATTTCGTATCGCCAGCCACATCGTTGGTTCTGTAACTGCACACACATGGATCCGACCATCCTGATTCACGTTGCTGATCTACGTTCCGCTGGTCGCGGGACAGAATCTCCTCGCGCCGCGTCTAAGTATCCCCCCCCTCCTTCGTCCAAGCCGTAGTCCCTAGCAACAGATAGCGTTGCCATAGCAGTGCAACTGTCGTCTTCCTCGTTGCTTTAATACAGGGGTGTCCAAAGTATGGCCCCCGGGCCAACTGCGGCCCGGGATCCATTTTTTATTGGCCCGCAGCAAATTATAAAAATAGAATGGAATGTGGCCCACACATGAAACTTGCCCTTGACTGTATTGTAGTTCTTAGTTTGACCAGTAGGTGGAGCTACTCACTAGCTGCAGTCCTAATGCAGCTTTTCCACAAAAAAAATGTTTAAATAAAAAATTTCCGCGACGACAAAATGGCAGAACCAAAGAAACGCAAGATAGCAAGTGAATGCAGAACATTTCAAACACGGTGGGAAAATGAATATTTCTTCAAAGAAGTCAAGGAGAAGTGCGTCTGTTTGATTTGCAATGAAACGGTTGCAGTGATGAAAGAGTCCAATGTACGACGACACTACGAAACCAAGCATCCGACCTTCACGTCCTACACTGCTGCTGAGCGAGAGGACAAAGTCCAGCACATGGCAGCTAACCTACAGGCTCAACAACAGTACTTTTACCCTGCTAACAACACACAAGAAAACGCTACAATAGCTAGCTATGAGGTAGCTCAACTCATAGCGCGCCGCGGGAAAGCTTTCTCAGACGCTGACTTGGTTAAACAGTGCCTCATTAAAGTCGCTGGAATAATGTGCCCGGAAAAGATGCAGGAATTCAACAACGTGAGCATGTCCACAAACACAATTGTGCGTTGAATGGAAGACTTGTCAGCTAACATACAGAATCAAGTGTCACATAAAGCTTGTGCTTTTGACTTTTACTCCATTGCATGTGATGAACGATGCAACAGACGCCGCACAACTGTTCATTTCTTTGCGGGGAGTTGACGATGACTTTTGCATCACGGAGGAGCTGCTTGATCTTCGGAGTCTAAAGGGCACAACAACGGGTGAGGACATTTTTGAAGCCGCGTCAGGTGCAATTGACAAGATGGAACTTAAATGGGACGAGCTGTGTGGAGTTGCAACGAACGGGGCTCCCGCTATGACAGGCGAGCCCAAAGGAATGGCATCTATGGTGTGCGCCAAGGTGCCAGAGAGTGGAGGCGAGGCTGTAAAATTGCACTGTATCATCCACCAAGAAGCTCTCTGTGCCAAGACAGTCCAGCTTGGCGATGTGATGACCACAGTTGTGAAAACTGTCAACATAATTCGAGCACGAGGGCTCTACCACAGAGAACTAAGCTTTCCTATCTGATGTCGATGCTGAATACGGGGACGTACTCTATCATTGTGACGTGCGCTGGCTTAGTCGCGGCTCCGTGCTGAAGCGGTTTTATTCCCTTATTGCCTTTTTAGTTGATCTTACTGGTCATCTGAACTCACTGAACAAGAGCCTACAAGGCAAAGACCAGCTTGTACCACAACTTTCTGTGCGAAGCTTCGTCTTTTTGAGACACAACTACGCAACTTCAACCTTGCGCACTTCCCTACGCTGTCCGAAATCAAACGTGCTCATCCAAAGGCCGACCTCTCTGCTAAAAAGGGGAAATATGTTTCTGTGATCACAACTCTTATGACACAATTCAATCAGCGCTTCCAAGATGTTTCTGTCATTGAGAAAGAAATCAAGCTGTTCTCAACTCCCTTCCTGCTGGATGCAGAAGAAGTGGAAGAGAGTCTGCAACTAGAACTCGTCGAGATGCAGCTCCTCTCCCTACCCGACTTCTACCGGAGCTTGGAAAAGGCCAAGTTTCCTCTGATGCGACGCCACGCAAAAAGAATGACCAGTCTGTTTGGCACAACATACATATGCGAGCAAACATTTTCTCTGTTAACTCTGAACAAAAGCAGATTGAGAACCAAAATGAGCGACAGCCATCTCTGTGATGTCCTTCACATCTCAACCAGCAAACTTACTCGTGACCTGCCAGCCGTCCTTCAGTCCAGAGCAGCATCACTGCTCCCATTAAGTGCAACACTGTTCCCATTGTAGGCGAGTTCAAATATATTACTCAGTATTCATGTGTTCAAAAGCCCAATTACTTAATAAATGCAGTCAATTAAAGTTGATAACATTTTCTAAAACACGTTAGCTGATGAATGATTTGCATAAGTAGGTTAAATAAAGCCTTCCCTCTTTATACAGGGCTGTGAAGGGGGTCCCCATCCTGACGAAGAAGCAATCTGAGGATGAGCTGCCAACCCTTTTTGTAAAAAAAATGAAAACCCATACATAGAAAGATGTGATGTATGCAGTTTTTTCTGTAAGTATAATACATTATCAAGCATAATTTACCTACATTTGATTGATTGATTTGTATTACTGTTAATACACTAGAGGTGATATACCTTAACTTTAGTGAGCGGCTCAACCTTTCACATATTTTTCTGTCTGTGGCCCTCAGTGAAAAAAGTTTGGACCCCCCTGCTTTAATACGTGGAACACTTCCTGCATCTCGCTCTCGCTCGCCCCTCGCGTCCAGTAGTCGTATTACACTGTTTAACGTTCCCGTCTTCCTCGGTGGTTTGATTTAACGGTCTCACTTCCGCCCCGCTGCTCTCGCTCGCCCCCTAGTGTGATAACCGGCACTCCGCTTGTTGTTGCGCGCAACCCCACCGCCGTCCTTCCCTGCACCCCCCTCGTCTCCCCCCCCTCTCACACAGAATAAGAAACATGTCTTCACTCCTAAACCGTTGACATACATTGCCAGTGCTCGAACTTAACTCCTTCCAACATCTTCACTCTTAAGGAGTAAATATCAATTATGAGACTTGATTTATAGTATTGGTTATTGGTCCCTGTTGGCTCAGGGTGGTGCTCCGTTATTTATTCATTCTGAGAAGTATCTTAGTAATTATTAATAATTCTATTAATGTCCATAAGTTAGTTCCTCATTTGCTTGTAACCTAATACGACCCCCTAGCCGCTCCCAACAATTCCCATCCAACCACAATCACATTCACTCCATCCGGATGTCAACATTTATCTGGATAGGGTGTTTTTGGTATGTTCCGTTCATTTCTACGATATAGTTGAAACTAATTCCAGGTCCACCATCAGCTGTTGGTTCTTCACTGAGCGTCTGTGGCCGACTGTCACCTGTAGCGTGACCACGTTGACTCATATCAACCCACCATGATGGCGTCAACGTGTCAGGAGACACTGTCCTCTCTTATAACCTGGAGACAAGACAAAGCTCCAGAGAAACAAGGTTTTCATCACCTTCCTCCCTGTTCAGGCTCATCCTGGCTACTGTTCCTCACTACTTCTCCCGTCCCCTTCTCACTCAGAAGGCAGCGCAGGTACTGATTCAGGCTCTTGTCATCTCCCGCCTGGACTACTGCAACTCCCTCCTGGCAGGTCTCCCTGCCACCGCCATTCGACCTCTGCAGCTCATTCAGAATGCAGCAGCTCGACTGGTCTTCAACCTTCCGAAATTCTCCCACACTACTCCACTCCTCCGCTCTCTTCACTGGCTACCGGTGGCCGCCCGCATCCAGTTCAAAACACTGGTGCTCACGTACCATGCTGTGAATGGATCGGGTCCAGCTTACATCCAGGACATGGTCAAACCCTACATCCCAACCCGCACTCTCCGCTCTGCATCTGCAAAGCTACTCGTCCCTCCCTCACTGAGAGCAAAACACTCGACTAGGTCTCGACTCTTCGCTGTCCTTGCGCCGAAATGGTGGAACGAGCTCTCTGAAGACATCAGGACCGCAGAGAGCCTTCACATCTTCCGCCGCAAACTAAAGACACACCTCTTCAGACTCTACCTCGACTAAAGACTAACAAATTGTAGCACTTAAATTGTACTTGTAACGTCACTCATCTATAGCAAATTGTAAATTGGCTTATTTGAGGAAATTGCACTTTCTCGTTTCTTGTTCTCCTGAGTTTGTACCCTATGGTTGAATGCACTTATTGTACGTCGCTTTGGATGAAAGCGTCAGCTAAATGACATGTAATGTAATGTAATACTTCTGTCTGTGTTGATGGTCTCATGTGGGACACAAACACTTTGATGAGTCTCTGGTAGTTTGAGGTCAGCTCGGTGTGTCAGGGTCTTATTAACCAGGCTGACAGTGGGACAGAGAAAAGGTTTCCAGCTCTACCTCCTCTACCAGACTGATGGTCTGTGGCTGCAGCCTCTTCATACCTGAGAGTCTCCAGTCTCCAGTGAGGGTCCTCCAGTCCAGCAGACAGCAGCTTCACTCCTGAGTCTCCTGGATGATTGTAGCTCAGGTCCAGCTCTCTCAGATAGGAGGGGTTGGAGCTCAGAGCTGAGGCCAGAGAAGCACAGCCTTCCTCTGTGATCAGACAGCCTGACAGCCTGCAGACACACAGAATAAGACACATGTCACATGATGTGAGGGAGCTGTGAGGGCTGGAAAGGCACTGCAGTACTGAGATACTATCAGGTACAGAGGGGTCACATTCACATGGTTACTGACTGGTTTCCAGTCACAACTAAACACCCACTAATGTAGATCAACAATCTGATGACATTACTACTAACTCTATAATGTCAAATATTTACATTATATTGAAAATAAACACATTTTATGGAAATAGTTGGATAATGCATATTTGATTTAAATCATGCAAGCAGAAAGAATCTTATGAAAGTCAGAAATGTACCATGGATGTAAATAAAGACACCAAGTGGACTTTAATTGAATCCTGACCTGAGAGTCTCCAGTTCACAGTGTGGACTCTTCAATCCAGCAGACAGCAGCTTCACTCCTAAATCTTGCAGGTGGTTGTTACTCAGATCCAGCTCTCTCAGACTAGAGGACTGGGAGCTGAGGACTGAGGACAGAGCGTCACAGCTTCTCTCTGAGAGGTTACAGTAACTCAGTCTGAAGAGAGGGATGAAGAAGAAGCAGTAAGTATAAAAGATGGCAGCATATTTAAGTTCTGATGTATGAATTAAGTCTCTCTGTACTTACAGAACTTTGTTGGAGGCTTTGACCACTGGCAGAAGCCTCAGAAGAGCCTCCTCTGAAGCAGAGTATTTCTTCAGGTCAAACACCTCTAGATCTTCTGATGACAGTAAGATGAAGACCAGAGCTGACCACTGAGAAGGAGACAGTTCCTCTGTGGAGAGAAGTCCTGATCTAAGGGACTGTTGGATCTCCTCCACTAGAGATCCATCATTCAGTTCATTCAGACAGTGGAACAGATTGATGCTTTTCTCTGGAGACACATCTTCACTGATCTTCTTCTTGATGTACTGGACTGTCTCCTGATTGGTCTGTGAGCGACCTCCTGTCTGTATAAGCAGACCTCGTAGGAGAGTCTGATTGGTCTCCAGGGAAAGACCCAGGAGGAAGCGGAGGAACAAGTCCAGGTGTCCATTAGGACTCTGTAAGGCCTCGTCCACAGCACTCTGGTAGAGACACTTTGGTTTAGGTTTGTCTCTAAAGACTTTAGACCACAGGCAGGTAGTTTGTTCTTCTGACAGCAGATTGACACCAGAGCTGAAGAAGGTCAGATGGACATGAAGAGCAGCCAGAAACTCCTGAACACTCAGATGGACGAAGCAGAACACCTTGTCCTGGTACAGTCCTCTCTCCTCTCTGAAGATCTGAGTGAACACTCCTGAGTACACTGAGGCTGCTCTGATATCGATGCCACACTCTGTCAGGTCGGATTCATAGAAGATCAGGTTGCCTTTCTGCAGCTGATCAAAGGCCAGTTTTCCCAGAGACTCGATCATCTTCCTGCTCTGTGGACTCCACACTGGATCCGTCTCAGCTCCTCCATCGTACTTGACCTTCTTCACTTTGGACTGAACCACCAGGAAGTGGATGTACATCTCAGTCAGGGTCTTGGGCAGCTCTCCTCCCTCTCTGGTGTTCAACACCTCCTCCAGAACTGTAGCAGTGATCCAGCAGAAGACTGGGATGTGGCACATGATGTGGAGGCTTCGTGAGGTCTTGATGTGAGAGATGATGCTTCTGGCCTGCTTCTTGTCTCTGAACCTCTTCCTGAAGTACTCCTCCTTCTGGGGGTCAGTGAACCCTCTGACCTCTGTCACCATGCCAACACACTCAGGAGGGATCTGTTTGGCTGCTGCAGGTCGTGTGGTTATCCAGAGGCGAGCAGAGGGAAGCAGCTTCCCCCTGATGAGGTTTGTGAGGAGCACATCCACTGAGGCCGACTCTGTGACATCAGTCAGGATTTCATTGTTGTGGAAGTCCAGAGGAAGTCGACACTCATCCAGACCGTCAAAGATGAACACAACCTGGAACTCTTCAAACCTGCAGATTCCTGCTGCTCTGGTTTTACTGAAGAAGTGATGAACAAGTCCCACCAAGCTGTACTTCTTCTCTCTCAGCACATTCAGCTCTCTGGAGGTGAATGGAAATGTGAACTGTATGTCCTGGTGGTCTTTGTCTTCAGCCCAGTCCAGAGTGAACTTCTGTGTTAAGACTGTTTTCCCAATGCCAGCCACTCCCTTAGTCATCACTGTTCTGATTGGTTCCTCTCCTCCAGCTGAGGCTTTGAGGAGGTCTTCTTGTCTGATGGTTGTTTCTGGTCTGGCTGGTTTCCTGGATGCTGTTTCAATCTGTCTGACCTCATGTTCTTCATTGACCTCTGCAGTCCCTCCCTCTGTGATGTAGAGCTCTGTGTAGATCTCATTCAGAAGGGTTGGGTTTCCTGCTTTAGCGATCCCCTCAAACACACACTGGAACTTCTTCTTCAGGTCGGATTTGAGTTCACGCTGACAAACTGCAGCAAGAAGTCCTGAATGAAGACAATAAAGAAGATCAATGAGTCACAGAATAGATTTCAACATTTCCTCTCCTCAGAGAAAGACTATGAATATATTCTGTCCGTCTCTGGAGACATTAGTAAAGGTCTCATTTATCAGCATGGTAAGTCTGTAGAGAAATCCTCTTACTGCTCTGCAGACGCTCAGCCAGCTCCTCCTGCTTCATTCTCCTCAGGAAGTGCACTGGGATCTTCAAAAAGGCCTCTCTGCTCCTCCTCTGCTCTTCATCCAGCACCTCCTCATCCTCTTTCTCTAAGCATTCTGGGTAATCTGAACTCATAAACTTCTGGATCTTCTTCAGCTCGTTCTTCACAAAAGTGAGGATGTTCTCCTCCAGCAGCTGGAACAGAACATTCTATGAATGACACCAACTAGAAGATGGAAGCCACCATCAGGTCCATGTTGGACAGACGGACAATCCACTGGTCTACAAAGTGCAGCATGGAGATGATGGTGAACTGAGAGATGTTAAAGTAGTTGTACATGTACACACCATGAAGATGGAGTCCAGGTGTGTTTGATGCTGCTGGGCAGACGGACCTGTGGGAACCTCTGAGCTCTCCTGGTCCTCTCTGTGGAGGAACATGAACCATCAGCCCACATGGTGTTTGGACCATCAACACCAATACAACATTAGGTAAAGATATTGGCTTTTGTCATGATGGATCATGATGGAAACCAGATGCTGAAGACTGTCAAAGATGACGGATAGTTTATTAATTGAGTGACAGTTAGTCATCAGTTTCATCTGGTTTTAGTTCTTACTGCGGATCATAAAAACAACGTCTGCAGACCTCTGCATCTGGTACATAGTCCTATGGAACTACTCCAAACCTCTTTAGTCCGTCCCCTGACCTCTAGAAGTCTCTTTAGATCTTCTGAAACTAGTCTTTGGACCTTTTCACAGAGTCTACTGACCTCTGCTGATCCTGATGTGGAGGAACTAGCTCACATTGTGTTTACATCTGAGGATGTTTACAGTTAATGATTCACACTTAAACACACACAGACCAGTTAGATGATGGGTGTCTAACTCAAGGCCCGAGGGCCAAATCTGGTCTGCCGGGGGGTCCAGTGCAGCCCGCTGGATGACTTTACAATTGTGAGAATTACAGAAAGACACAAATAGCTTTTCTATAAAAGTATCTGCTATTCCTAATCAGTCCACTGGGGGTCGCACTCTGTGAGTGAGCGCATGTGTTAGACCAGGGGGACCAGGGGCCTCATTTATAAAACTTGCGTAGGATTTGCGCCAGAAGTGTCATACGGATGAAACGTAGGACGTGCGGACGCACAGAAATCTTCAGACTTATAAAACGTCCTACGCAGTTTTCCCTTAATAAATCACAATCACTTTTAAATGCAGCGCAGCTTTTGCGGCTTCATGTCACGCCCATAGTTGCCCTTATATAGTCTGTGGAACGCCCACAAATTAATATTTATCGATTGCGAAATCATGACAAACACTGAGAGGAAAACGAAGAAACGTAACTTCACTCAGTGTGAAGTGGAAATGATCATTGGGAGGTGGGAAGGAGAAGTAAGATGCTCTTTGGAGGACACAGTGTGGACATCAATGATGCCAACAAGGCACCTGAGGGGCAAAAGGTTGCAGAGCAACGCTGCAGCCTCACAACCTCGGATCCAAATAAAGAAAAAATGGTCTGACATCAAAGTGGATGCAAAAAAGCGTTTAGCGCGCCATCGCCAAAGTGTGTCTGCCCGGGGGGGAAAGGGACACCGGAGCTGTCCCCTCCTGATGAGAGACTGGCGGCAGTGATTGGGGATCGGGGACAGGGTCTGGGCCAACATCGGCGTCAGGGGGTCAAGGCGCGTTTGGAAGCTTTGCCACATCATGTAGCACAGCACATGCAGCACGATGTTTCACACCTTTTCAGGAGTAAACAACAACCTCCCTCCAGCGCAGTCGAGGCAGCGCCATCTGCCCTTAAACAGGCCGATGGTGCGCTGCACTACAGCGCCAATCCTTCCATGTGCCACGTCTTCTAAGAGCGAAGATCAGCCATCAGCGTCATTACGTGACATTGTGACGGCATCATGGCGTTTTATTACCGTCCGTCATTTCTTTTACAACAGTCTAGTTTTACACACTTTCACACACGTTTGCGTGTTTCTTGCATTTGCCGACGGTTCTCATTTCACCCGTTTTTGTGCGTACGCAGGGGTCCGAGCTTGCGTGAAGGACATTTTTCCGTCAAGTTTGCTTTTTATAAATACCAATTATTGCGTAGAGAGCGGCGTACGCCTTCTTTTGTGCGTACGCAACGTTTATAAATGAGGCCCCTGGTCCTTCACCAACGCAGTGCTGGTAGATCACCTAACATTGAAGAAAGAACCACGTCAGGTCACCACGCATGCATCAGTGCAAGTCATGGAGTGAGGTAACGACCAAGAACGTCTGCAGTAACTTATTGTTGCTTGTTTCTTTACATGGATTCGTTTTGTGCTCCCGGTCTGCAGCGCTGTTGTTCCCTTGGTTACCGCTGCTGCTCGTTGTTATTATTCGGGCGATCGCCATGACTTGGATTGAAGCGTTGATGACAAGTAGCTTGCGAGGTGATAAAGTGTGGGCTCCCCTGTGTTAGACCTTTTAGACCACAGCGTTCCTCCAGGCAGCAGCGCCCGCTTGGAAATGACGGCCCCCCGTCGACCGGACCATCGCCTAAGATTTTACTGGTCCGGCCCACTTGAGATCAAAGTGGACAGTATCTGACCCAAACCTAAGATGAGTTTGACACCCTGGAGTTAGATGAAGATAATGAGTTCTGTCATGATGGATCGTCATGGAAACAACACGTTAAACAATGAACAAACATTTATGTAATTCATGACTGAGGATCAGAACAGTTCTTCATCTGTTTAAGAACTTACTCTGGGTCATAAGAACGGCGTCCATCTTTGAAGTTAAACCATCGACCAATAGACTGATCACTCTTCATGGACACACATCTGGGTTCAGGTCCAGATTGCAGACCAGGTTCAGGATCAGGTCCAGCTCCAGGTCCTGGTCTCTGATGGATCCTGGTTACACATGTATGTATTAAATGTATTGATCACAAGATTAAAGCTACTCTCACATCGGGAATTAAGAATTAAAGCAAATAAAGCGTCTGTCTATGTCTAGCTGTATCTCACCCTTTTGTTGTGACACAATACTAATCATGGTTATTATTATTTTCTATCTTTCATCGTAGGCGTTGGACAACAGTACTTTCTGATTGATGTTGTCTTCGTGGACAGATGCGAATACTTCCAAAGCCATTCTATTCTCTGTCAATCACAACAATGTGAGCGTGATGATGTCTGGGCCGTGGTGACTGATAATGCTGCTCACTGTCTGAAGGAATACAGGAGGCTCTGAGAGGAGTGTTGCCCAACAGCGTACATGTAACCTGCCTCTGCCATGTCATCACGCTGGTGGGTGAGACCTGGCAGCTCTGCATATCATTCTCCATTGTGACATGGATGAGATCTGCCTGCTAGAAAGAGAAGATGCTGCTTCCTCATCAGCAAGGAGTTTGTGCAAGCTAAGGCTCCGAGTTGCACTTGGAATTGAAGTTTACAATGTTTTTGATATTTCCACCAAAGTTAAGTTGAATTTCCAAAATGTTTTATTGTTTACTGCACGGGCTGTTGCAATTCTTATGTACCTTTGTTAGTAGATATTGACAGGACTATTCTTACTTAGTTTGATCTTACAAAGAACTAACGGCATGTTTTGTTTAGTCATGTATTTTGTTTAATTTAAACCAACAAATCTGAATTTTTTTTTGAATAACTGTTCTGTTTGGACACACAAGAAAAGATATTGCCATGTTTTTATCAAGCAGCATGTTTTTGCCTGAAATAAGGTTCTATGTATGGAAGTTTTCAGTTTTAACTGAATATATTGTCTACATTTCAGTTCTTAATTCACTGTCTCTGCGTAAAATGTTAAAAACCGAATTCTCAAATATTAAAAGACCAAAAAAAATTGTGGGAAAAATTAAACCGGAACTTGAGAAAAAATGAAACAGATTTTATAGGGCCCTACTTACTCTGTGTCATAAGAACGGCGTCCATCTTTGAAGTTAATCAGACGACCTTTAGACCGATCACTCTTCATGGACAAACATCTGGGTTCAGGAGACTTTCCTCTCTGCTGATGTGAACTGAAAGAAACACTGAGATTACATCATCACATCATCATCTAATCATGAAGCATCAGCTCACATGGTGTCCGTCCTCACAGAGACCAAAACAAGGTAAAGGTCCATGACGTGAGGTCTGGATGTGGACCACATGACTCCCTGTAGTGGTTTAGGTCTACTGGTGCTGCTGGTCCCACTGAGAATCAACAGCTCAGTCTTTCAGCTCACTGTTTTCTTCACCAGTCAGTTTGGTTTAGTCCCAACAGGTCTCACCAAGTCCTCCATGGAGCTCTCCCTCCCTCACTGGACACTACTGAAGGGCCCTGGAGCAAGAAACCCAGAACCTCCACCAGAGAGTCTGGTAGAAACATCTCATCATCAGCCTGAGACCCTCACCTTGCATCAACAGGGGGACCAACGTCTTTGAAGACTATAGGATGATTCATAGACCGGTTACTCTTCATGGACACACAGCTGGGTCCAGGTCCAGGTCCTGGTCTCTGATGGGTCCTGGTCACACATGTAGAAGCAGAGTCAGTGAGTCAGAGACGTTGGGACATGGAGACGAGTGGAGGACAGTTGGAGATGGTCCTCTCACCTCTGAGCTTTGGTCTGGCTGTCATGTTCCCCACACAGAGGGGCTTCAGAGGGAGGGACTCCGTCCTCTGGGTCCTCAGCCTGATTCATAGCAGAGTCCACACCTTCACACCTTCACACCAACCTGCTGGCAGAGCTCACACGTTATTGACAAACCACCAATTTGGGTTTTTCCTATGAAACCAAATGGAAGCGCAGCAGCTAAACCAGAAGTGCACATTTTCACAGTAAAAGTCCTGGAATGGAAGGTTTGTAGGGTATAAATGCGTCAGTGATCAAGCGTATAGCAGGGTAGCATATGAAGAAACGTTAGCTAGTGAATATAAATGGATCTCGGTTATTACAGATGTTTTTGTAGCCCAATTCAGTCCAAAGGTTTGGACACTTTCTCATTGAATCGAATGAGTAAACGTGTCCAAACGTTTGACTGTTCATCTCATTTAAGAACCAATCGGTGTGGTTGAGGTTTGGGCTTTGGGCCGTTTTACAACATGAACGCTTTGATGTGAACTATTCCACTGTAGCCCAGGCTGCATGTTTAGGCTCATTGTCCTCTTGTCCTCTATTTGGCTCCGTCCATCTTCCCCTCATTCATTGTCTCCTGGTCCTGCTTGTCAGTTTGGGTGGACTTCCTCCTCTTGGCAGGTTTGTGGCTGTTTAATCCTTCATGGACTTGAAAGCTAAAGAAGTTCTACAGGTGTTGAGGAGCAGGGGGTGTCAGACCCAACTGCTCTGTGGAGGAACCGAACATGTTGAGGGAAAGAGGATGTTACGCTCAGCTAGTGTGGAGACACTCGTGGTGCTCTACAAGTATTTGTAGCTGTAAAACATTTGCCATATGAAACTCATAGAGGTGGATTTGACTTTGTTACCTTGAAGCTAAAGGAGGGGAATGATTCTGCTTTCATAGAAGCACAAGCACTCACTACCTGGAAGGGGATCGGATCATTGAAGCCTCTATTAAGGCCACCACAGTGTTCTCAGGACAAATGGACCTTTGACTGCTGATGAGAGGAAACTAATCAAAAGTACGCTGTGCATCCGCCCACAGCTCCAGAGGTCCCTCTGAGGTCACAGGTCACATGGCAGCAAAGAAGGAAAGAGAACCAATCCTTCTCTTTTCTGCTCTCGTCTCGTGACATTTGGGAAAATGTGTCAAATGTTCTAGAGTCCAAATGTCTGAAGGCCGTAAAGTCACACGAGTCATTTTCTTCAGACCAACATTATATCTTCTCATCTTGGACCTTTGAGCTCTTTGGTCTACAGCTTGATTTAGGATGGAAGTGTGACAAACAAAGAAACGTCTCTATTCTTATTTATTGATCCATGAACAACACGTGTTCACTCCTCCACGACATCAACATACATGATGTTTACAACTAAGCATGAATATCAAATGAAGGAAACACAAGCATTCAATGCATCTGTCCCAGAAACAACAACCGTTCAATATGATTCAATCTGTGATTTGAATCAGTGGTTCTCAACTGGTGGGTCGCGGACCCCTTTTTAATGGCCTGGGAATTCGCGTTTTCCCCTTTGCCTGGGAAAATAAAAATTATAATTAAAAAGAAAATTGGGGGAGACTTTGGGTTTTTGGGATAATTAAACCTCCTACTTAGTTTTCTAATTAAACATGGCGAAACGGAAGTACGACACCGACTACGTTAGATGTGGGTTTTCTTATATTGAGGACAAAAGAGGGCAAAAACCTCAGCGCGTTTTGTGCAGCGAGGTTCTGGCACAAGAAGCATGAAGCCGTCCAAACTGAAGCGGCATTTGGAAAGTAAGCGCTCTTCTCACAAAGAGACCTGTGGAGCCCTTTAAACGGATTAAATCTGTCTCTGCAGCGGAAGGGGAACAACATTCATCAACAGCAGGACAAAATCAATGCTTCCAGAAAAAAGATCTCTGTGTGGGCAAGTCATGCTTCCAGAAGCCGACTCGACGTGTTCCCCAATGCCTGTCATGAGGGACAGCAGCTGGACGCGGCAGACAAGAACGTACTGGAGAAACAATCACGGCGCATCTGAATAAACTTCTGGAGCCGTTTAACGAATACTTTCCCCAGAAACAGAGGGACGACCACTGGATACGTGACCCGCTTGGAATCCACATAGAAAGTGTCACGTTGCCAAGCAACGGAGAGTCAGCTGATGGAGCGGTCATGTGACCGTAGGCGGAGGTGAGCCCCTCCCAGTTGTGGTGCAGCAGCGTGATCAGCGAGTGTCCTTCCCTCGCCACTCGAGCAGTCAAAGTGCTGCTACCCTTCAGCACTGCCTGTCTCTGTGAGTGCGTCTCAGCTCTGGTTCAGCTGGAGACTAAACACAGGAAGAGACTGGACATCGAGCTTGACCTCAGACTGGCCTTGTCCACTAGAACTCCAGACTTTGAGACTCTTGCCAAGAGCAAAAAACATGCCCAGTTCTCCCAGTAGAAATTCCTCCAGACTCAAGTCAGTTTTCACCTCAGGTTGAAGTGAGTGCTGCTTAATTTCTGTAAAGCACAAAGTTTTTCAGGATTTACCTCCTGATGAGGTAATCACAAGAAACGCTCATTTTCTATATCTGAATCCTTTTGAATTGCACTTTTAATTTAATTTATTTTGCATTTGTGCAAAAGCTCCTCAAGACACAGTGTTTGTCGTATCTGTTAAAGTCATTTGAGTCTTTTTTGTTTGAAATGGCTGAAGATTCTTAATTGTTGTATGTTGTTATACCTCGTGTCCTTAAGATGCACTTTGGGGTTTTAGCTCATTTAGTGTAAAGGGAATAGTTCCCTCTCTAGCGTCGCTACCAGCTGGCTGTTTTCTCATTAAACTTGTTTTTGTGTGGTCATACGTGTTCTGTCTCCACACTCTCTCAGGTTCAAACTGCACCATATTTTCATTAAATACATCTGAGAAGTGAAGGATGTCCCTCGATTTGGGTCGGTTGTCATTGAGGGGTGATGGTGGGTCCCGGAGCCACCAGACCAGCTGAGAACCACTGCTTTAAATAGTCGTATTCTGCCCCCTAGTGGTGGAGATGTGAACACGTTTACTCTCCTTAAAGTGTCTCTGAGCACTGAAGCAACACAACAATACTGGAAATAAATATCAGAGCCAACAGCAACGAGTCTGCCACCACAAACTGTGTTATTACCTACAGTAATAAATGTGTTGTTACTATATTAATAACTATATTGCATCAAACAGCGCACAGATGAACGAGTATCTGTGTACATGGATGAATGTAAATGTGTCTGCGTGTAGTCAACTGCTGTTGTTAACACACGATGACGTTTCATATTCATTCTTCTAATGTTACTCTGCTATATTATAGATATTGTTGCGTCACAGACGGATTTCTATCGTACAAACGTTCTATTGCGTTTTACTGTTAAAATGTGCGCACTTCCGGTTTAGCGGCTGCGCTTCGGTTTCGTTTTAAAAGGAACAAACAAAAAGGGATTTACAGAAAAACAGATCGGTCGTTTTTTCGTGTTTGGATTTGGACAGAAAAGGACATTTACTCTTTTGGTTTAAAGCGAAAAAACTAAAATAAAACGGTGTTATTTCCGTATTTTCGTTTTATTTCCGTATTTTTCGTCTAAACGGTAAAGGAACTTTGCAAAGGTTGACGGCCCGTTAACACACAAACACACAGTAAACACACGCTGTGTGTCACGGGACATACTCACACGATGTGACACTTTAAGACGTTAAAGTGAAGCTTGGTGACTTTCTACGCGTCTCCCTCACGTCTTCTTCCGGTTTGTGCTGCTGTGCTCTCGCCTCCCGCAACACGCGCAGTTCTTTAGAGGCGCTGGAAGGACAATGTGGGAAGTACTTTTCTGAGGCTGACTCCCGGCGCAGGGACAAGGCTTGGAGACAGTTTCCATCCAGAGACAACGCAGCAGACGGCACACGCCTGACAGTGACAGAGGAGGATCAGCTCATCCAACTATCCACTGACCGTACGTTCAGAAACATTTACCAAACCAAACCACACAGTTCTGGATCTCTGGCCACAAAGACTTTCCACAACCAAAAGCAACGATGAGCCTTTTGCCCTTTGCAACAACTTATCTTTGCCAAAGTGGATTTTCCTCCCTCACCTACCTGACAAACCAATCCAATCTAATAGTGATGAGATGTCGACTAATTCATGATTGACAGACTATGCAGACAACCCCCCCAGAGAAAACAACAACAACAAGTCAAGAGTCAGAATCTCCCGCAGTGGAGGGAGGAGAAAAGCTGGAAGGAGAAGGCGTCCAATCACAGATGAATACTGGCGAGGCGCAGTAGAAGGAAACAAAGGGCCCCTTGCAGCAGACTCATCACACACTGTGTGATACGCGGCGTAACGCAGTGTGTGTTCATCTGCAGCTACACTTTGGGCTCCGACGTCTTGGTCCAGGGTAACGGATCAGACTCAAGAGCTTTTGTGGGAAGAAATGCGTAAATATGAGCCGTCATTGGCGGACTATGAGGACGCCGGATGGCCTCTGATTCATGGAGGGAGATCTCCACAAACGAGGGAACAAAGTCGTGGAGGAAAATACGGGACAAACGTGTCCTTGATGAAAAGCAGCAGTGTGGATGCACGGGGCAATAAAGTCTATGATCAATAAATAAAGCCACCAGCGACTTCCACACACAAAGACGTGACTCTCCAGGTCGTCTTCAACAAAACACGTGACTCCACCTGTTGTTCTGGAGGTGAATCGCTCTGCAACACACGCAGGACTTTACAAGCAGGAAGTGAAACCAGCGCGTCGACGCAGACGCAGAAACACGCGGCGGCCTTTAGCCTGGGGGGGAACAACTGTTCAGGCTAGAATGCAGATGTTTGTTTACTCTGTCTCTTTTGTTTCTGCTTGTTGGACTGTGTGTGTTTATTGTTGGTTTTTCTTTCATGTTTTGTGTTCTGGCTCCTTTGTAAAAGTGGAATAAAGGATTCTTTAAACCTCAAACCTCTCTCTCTCTCTCTCTCTCTCTCTCTCTCTCTCTCTCTCTCTCTCTCTCGGTGCATGCTGGGAGTGAGCGTGTGTGAGCGTCTTTGAGCGGTTTTCTCTATTTGTTTTTTTTCCCTTAGTCATATATATTAATTTAATGTGGTTTAGTGGTTGTTTCTCACTTTAGTCGTTGGGGTTTTTCTTTTCTCCTGCCGGTGTCTCGCCGGTCGGCGTCTCTAGACGCCATGGTAAATGGAGACACGTTCTCCCAGCTCACGAGGAAGCACGGCATCAAGATCGCCGCGGGCTTCCCGTGCAGCGTGGAGGACATCGGGCTGTGGGGGAGAAGGTCGGGCACGGCAGCGTTAAGTCGGCCTCGCGCATGAACGGCGCGAGGTCATCTTCCTGGACCAGGTGGAGAAGGTGAACCGAGTCGTCGAGGCGCCTCACGGTGAATGAAATGTTTGTGCAGGTGTTGCCACTGACGCAACCGGCCACGAAGGTGGTTCTATCGAACGTCCCTCCGTTCATCAGCGACGAGTTCCTCAGCAGAGAGCTGTCCAGACACGGAAAGGTGGTGTCACCGATCAAAAAGATCTTGTCTGGACGTCTCAGTTACTGAAGCACGTGGTGTCTCACCGCAGACACCTGAATATGATCCTTAACAACCGGAATGTGGAGCTCAACCTCCGCTTCCACGTGAAGGTGGATGATTATGAACACGTGATTTTAGCATCATCGTCGGCGATGAAATGTTTCGGTTGCGGCGAGGAGGGGCACACCGTGGGTGCCTGCCCGAGGCGCGGGGACCCGACTCCGCCTGGTGCGGCGCTTGCGGGGGAGCCTCCGGCCGCGGTTCTTGCGGGGGGGTCTCCAGCCGCGGAGGTGGCTGCGGCGTCCGTGAGGCCGTTTACGGTTCCGGTGCCGCGGGCCGTTGCGCTGCTGTGCCTGACCTACACGGGGTGAGTATGGAAGATGTGCACAGTGTGAATGAGGGTGTTTTGGTGGGTGAGAGAGGAGCTTTGGGTGAGGTGGCACAGGGTGAGGATGGAGACGAAGGAAAGGAAAAGGGTGAGGGGGGGGTTAGTGTGGAACAGGAGTCAGGTGCCATAGAGGCACAGTTGGGGGGAGGACTGAATGGGGGGGTGGAACAGGCAGAGGAGGTTGAGATGATGGAGGAGGAAGCAGGAGAACAAAAAGCTGCGACAAAAAGAAAAAAAAAGAGGCAAGATACAGGCAGCGAGGCAAAAGCCAGCAAGGTGGGGGAGGAAGAGGAGGCCATGGGGGGTCAGGGGCCATCTGACGGCAGCGAGAGTGAGGGCTGTGTGTCGGACAGCAGCGACATCCACAGCGCCTGTCTGACACGCAGCCAGCGGGAAAAGCTCTACTCCGCAGAGCAAATCAAAATGTTTCTACAAAAAGTCAAAAATAGGAGGAATCTGAAAATTGAGGAGTTTTTCCCGACCTGGTGTGTTTTTATAAGTCAGCCAGACTCCGCATGAGCCAGCGAGAGGAGTCTGGCTTCACAGATCAAGAGGGTTTTAGACTAAAAAAAATTGTGCTAAAAGCAAAACGAGCAATCGATGATCACGAAAAAAGCCCCAATGTGTATTTTAATTGATTTATTGGTTTTATTTTTATTTATTTTTATCATGGATACTTTAAAAGTGGGAAGCCTGAATGTGAACGGAGCCAGAGATGCCAAGAAGAGGGCATCTATTCATGAATTAAAAAAAATGAAACGTCTTGATGTTCTCTTCGTGCAAGAGACGCACAGCGACAGCACCAACGAGGCCGACTGGCGGAGGGAAGTCCTGCTGAGCCACAACACCAACCTCAGTGGAGGAGTGGGCTTCCTCTTCTCCAGGTCCTCTAAGCCAGTCTCCCTGGAGGTCAAACACATCATCGAGGGGAGGTTGTTCTTAGTCAAGGCACGGTTCCACCTTTTTACTGTTGTTTTTATCAATGTGCTCCAACAATCGGTGCAGAGAGGAAGCTGTTTTTAACAAAAGTTAATGATCTTTTAGATGGCTGTGCCCCGGAGGATTTTTTATTCTTGGGGGGGGGATTTTAACTGCACAGAAGATGCGACCATAGACCGCAACCACGCAGAGCCACATCCAGCTTCCCAGCACGCTCTGAGGCAGCTGGTCCGGTCTCATGGCCTCATGTGTGGAGAAGGATGCATGCAGACTGCCGACAGTACACGTGGTCCCACCTCAGAGAAGGTAGAATCTCCTCAGCCAGGCTTGATCGGTTTTATGTTTTTAAGCACCATTTTAATATTTTCAAAATGTGTACCATTGTACCTGCTGTTTTTTCAGATCATTCCCTGCTAGTGTGTAATGTTTTTATTAGGAACATTTTGCCAAAAGGCGCGTACTGGCATTTTAACTCCGGTTTAACATTTGATAGGAATTTTAGAGCGGTCCTTTCATATTTTTGGAGTGTTTTTAGGCTGAGGAAGAGTGATTTTAGTAGTCTTAGGCAGTGGTGGGACCGCGGTAAGATCGAGATTAGGCTTCTTTGTCAGCAGCACACTCTCAACGTGACATCACCAGATCTATGAAGGACCTGGAGACTGATATAGTGGAACTAGAGCGTTTAAACGAGTCCACAGGAGAGCGAGGACATTTTGAAATCCTCAAGATCAAAAAAATGGCTCTGGCCGACCTGTTAGACGTTAAAGCTCAGGGTGCACTGGTCAGGTCCCGATTCCAGACCATCACGGAGATGGACACTCCCTCTAGCTTCTTCTTCGGCCTGGAGAGGAGGAGTGGGCAGGGGAGGGTGATCCACGCGCTGTTGGCAGACACAGGGTTGCCGGTGGTGGAACCAGATTAGGAGGTGAGCGGTCAGCTTTTACTCCTCCCTCTACACCAGTGAGTACAGGGAGGAGGAAGCACTGACGGAGGAGTTCGTGAGCGGACTACCTCAAGTCTCTGAGGAGACCAACAAAGCGCTTGACCGACCCATAACGGTGCAGGAGCTGAAGGCCGCCTTGCAGGGCATGCAGGGACGGCGTGCTCCTGGCATCGACGGCCTTGCCGCAGAATTTTTTAAGACATTCTGGGATATATTTGCACCTGATGTCCTGGAGGTTTTTAATGAGAGTCTGGCCTCTGGTTCCATGGCGATGTCCTGCCGCAGAGCGGTCATAACGCTACTGCCGAAGAAGGGGAACCTACAGGACATCGGCAACTGGCGCCCTGTGTCTCTACTGTGCGTGGATTACAAGCTTCTGTCCAGGGTGTGGTGGAAGATTTTGCACAGACAATCGTTAAGTAAGAAACAAAGGCTCTGAGTCAAGTATGTCTTTTCTCCGTTTATTTCCTTGCAAGGGAAAAAGAGTCACAACAGCTACGTGGTCAGTAGACTGTCAAGAACCTCCTTTTTCCCCCCACACATCGAGGCAGTTCTTATACCTAAGTTTAGATATCGGTGGCGTCAACAGAAACCTTTGACCATCTTGTTGAGTCTCTACAGCCAGGGTACTGGGAACATCTTGTCCATGTGAGACACGTCAGCTCTTTGACCGTGTCCTTGCTCTCCCAACATGCTAAAACAAAGGTGGTCATAGACATAACAAACACTTTGTTCAGTCTCTACAGCTATGACGCTGGAAACATCTAATCCAAGTGGGAGACATCAGTTCTTATGTCAGGGCCTTTGTGACCTAAGCACTTGCAACTAATAAACTGGTTATACAAATGAAGCATTTAAAAGGGTCACATATCATTTTCCCATTACATTAGTGAGGTGTTTGAGGCCTCTCCAAACCGAAGCAGAGTCACTTGCTGAGAACTGTTGTCGGAGTTTCTCAGAGTACAGTCGTTTAGCGTCTCTCACCGCCTTGCTAAACTTGTATTTTGCCTCTGTGTACAAGTCTTTGTCCCCGCTCCTAAATGCCTGATCCTTCTGCAGGCGTAGTGTTCAGAGCTCCGCTGTGAACCAGGGTTTGTCGTTGTTGTAACTCACCCTGGTGCATGATGGTACACAGCTGTCCTCACAGAAGCCGATGTAGGAAGTTACAGCCTCTGTGAACTCATCCAGACTGTCAGTAGCTGAAAACATCCCAGTCTGTGCAGTCAAAGCACGCTGAAGATCCTCCAGCGCCTCACTGGTCCACTTCTTGAATTCCCTCACCACAGGTTTGCAGAGCTTTAGTTTCTGCCTGTATGCAGGAATCAGATGGACCATGACGTGGTCAGAGTGTCCCAGTGCAGCACGAGGGACGGCGTGATGAGCCCTGCTTACTGTGGTGTAACAGTGATCCAGCGTGTTCTCCTCTCTGGTGGGCATTTAATAAACTGTCTGTATTTAGGAAGTTCATGGGTGAGATTTCCTTTGTTAAAGTCCCCGAGGACAATAACTAAAGAGTCCGGGTTGGTCCGCTCCACACGCCGTATCTGGTTGGCGAGTGTCCGCTGAGCCTCGTGCACGTTGCCCGCCGGCGGCATGTAAACACCGACCAGGATGAATGAAGCGAACTCACGGGGGGAATAAAAGGGTTTGCAGTGGATGAAGAAAGTTTCCAGATGAGGAGAACAGTGTTGTAGGATCACCGTTACGTCGTTGCATTCTGGATCACACTCACTGTTTGAGTTCCTTTGCTCTCAGTGAGGAGGAACAAGCAGTTTATCACATGCAGAGCGGAGAGTGCGGGTCGGGGTGTCGGGTTGGACCAGGTCCTGGATGTAAGCTGGACCCCATCCATTCACAGCACGGTACGTGAGCACCATGTTTAGAGGACTTAGGAAGGTTAAAGAGCAGTGGAGCTGCTGCATTGTGGATGAGCTGCAGAGGTGGAATGGTGGTAGCAGGAGACCTGCAGGAGAGAGTTACAGTAGTCAGACTTACGACGCTTCATGAATTAGACCAATGGATAAAATGCATTTTGTGTCCACCAGGATACAGCCCTGATTCTGACACTATGTGATCAATAAAGACATGAGAATAGTGTGACACCGCTGTCATGTTGACACTAATCAATAGAATAACACCAATGCACAGCTATGATTGTGTTCAATGTAATGTAACCAATCAAAATGCATTCATGTAATACTTTGCACCACTTATATTGACCCAGAGAGTTACAGTGAACGCGCCATCCAATGTAATACCTCATTGCACCACTATATTCTGTAAATAACTAGTCAACTTGAACGCACCAGGAGGCGTCACGTGTCCAGGGGT
This sequence comes from Gasterosteus aculeatus, assembly GCF_964276395.1. Classification (NCBI taxonomy): domain Eukaryota; kingdom Metazoa; phylum Chordata; class Actinopteri; order Perciformes; family Gasterosteidae; genus Gasterosteus; species Gasterosteus aculeatus. The sequence goes on along the minus strand of NC_135708.1, from coordinate 3,759,502 downwards.
GTGGACACGGCTTCTCACACCTTTACTGAACTCTATAAATATCTGTAAGCACCCATTGTTCTTGATTGGTTGGTGGAAGCAAGAGACGGTCACTATGTGATAGTCAATGAGCTCCTCTGTGGCCTGTTGATGCACAAACCAGCGGATCCTCAGCTGAGATCTTCTTTTCAGCACAACACCTTTTCTTTTATTAAAGGCTTTTCATTTGAACTTTTCAGTCCAATATGTCTTCTGTCTGTCCGGAGTTTCTTCATTTTTTGAACACAAGTGGGTGCGGTGCGTCACTGAGAGTCACTGGGGGTCACTGGGGGCTCCTGAAGGTTCCCAGCTCGTGTGAAAAGCGTTTGTCAGTGTTTATGTTCTAAGTATCTTTGCATCAGCAGATGAGAAGATTCAAATCCAACTGCCTGCTGTGGTCGACCCATTGCCCTGAACATCATGATGCACAAGACTGTCGGACTTTGGCCAAGACAACAAATGTTATGGTAAAATGATGAATGATGAAACGTCAGGTCCTGATGAAAGACACGAGTGCACAGCCACAACAAAGGCTCAGCAGCATCCCTCTGTGGTGGAAAGGGTAGTAGAGTCCATCTGCTGTATTCTGACTCTGCAGGGACCCTGAACCCCCACATTGAACACTGAGCCTTTATACACACGCTACAACTTCCTTTGCATTCTCATTTTCAGGAGATGCTAAATTTGATCTGCTGGCAGAATAATGCACAAGTTATTGATGAAAATAGCCACAGTTAAGCTGCAAATAAATAATACCATGTCTTTGGTTACCTTTGAATTATGTTAACTAAAACGTGTTATTATACATATTGCAAACATCTCACAAAAAACCAAGATATTAAAATTTAGAAATGAAGACATTTATAAACAAAATAGAAAAATGCATCATTTGTGTGTAACTCATAACTGAGGTGGTGAAATGTAGCACATACTTGGTGCGATCCTTCTGTGGAGCATCACATACGTGCCGTGATCAACAAATAAGGTTTTCACACATCAGCTCAAAGACAGAGGGATCAAGGGGGGAGGAAGAGGAGAGGAGGAAGCGTGACAGGAAACTACAGTAAAGACACAGCGAGCTGAAACTGACATCCAGATGAGGTGATGTCACTGAATCAATGCAGCAGGTTTTTGCATCTTAGAGTTGAGAAGTTCCCACACCAGAGACAACGTTTATTACTGCGTGGGGACCAAAGTGGAGCATTTAGCAGCTAGAGAGACAGAACAAAAAGCAGAGTGAATATTGGACAAAGCATCCGGTTGACTGGAACAGGACACTAGTGGACACTTAGTGTTGGTGTTGCTCTTTGGCTCAGGTGTGTACTGACTGGCAACCGTTTGGCTTTCATACCTATCAATGTTTTCTTTACAGCTCGTCACACTGTGGCCCAAAAACCCAGTGATGCACTTTTCTCCATCCTACATTTGTGTTGTGGCCAAAGTAATAATAAGAATAAGAAGAAGAAGAAGTGACGCTGCATTCATCCCACATACAACATCACAGGACGAACACGGCAAGACTCACAACACACAACTCCTCACAATGACATGATCAGAAAATATGACACAATCACACCAGCTCAAAGTAATAAGCAACATATGTGCAACAGTCCATCTTACTCCAGTGTTCCTGAATCATAGGAAAATGATACAATGCATGAACGTAACCGTTTATCGCTCTAAACAAGAAATAAAATACATGAAACCTGAGAGACAAAATGTCTTAAAGTCTCTGTAGCTGCAAAGAAGTTCTTCCTCCTTTCATGTGAGTAGCGCTGCACTGCTCTCTGATGGAGGCGGATACTGAAACTCCTCTTGTGCCTTGTAGATATTTACAGTTTAGTTCCCACAGATCTTCACTCGTCTGATGCATCGGACCGGAGAGGAACACCAGCATGATCTTCGCTAAAATACCTTCTATATTTAGTTAAAGTATAAATGAACGTGTTGTCCGTCTCCAGGTCCCAGCAGCATCGGGTCCGACCTCTGTCTCCACGAGTTCAGCCTCGTGTACCAGAGCACGCCGACGGCCTTCAGCCCAGAGACACCAGGTACACACATGAACTACAAGCAGACGACACGAGCAGGAACATCCATGTTTCATTTTCACAATCCCTTGATGATCTTTAGTTCATGTGCCGTGGCAGTGACGGGGACCCTCACCGGCTGTATGAGCCGGATGTCTTTGCGTACGACTTGTACAGCCGCCTCGGCCCGTACGCCTCTGTTCCGCTGTTAGTGGCCCACAAACCAGACCGGACTTTGGGTGTTCTGGCTGAACGCCTGAGACGCTTGTTAACGTGGGTCACAGCGTGTCGGCTCCTCGGGCGAGTATTGTTCCTGTGTGCTTCTCATACAGTATCTGGTCCTCGGTCAGAGAGCTTCTTCTTTCAGCTGCGTAGTTCATCCCGTTTGTGTGACTGGGAACGATTGATCCGTCCTGCAGACTTTGCTGCTGCTTTTTGTCCTCCTGCTGGCAAACAGCCAATAAACCCGTTTATTACTACATTTATGTTGGAAAACATATAGAAATGCACATTTAACCACTTTACAAACCCCTCCCTCTCTAAGCACGGCCAAACTCCCCCACTGAAGACGAGGCGCATGGAGCCACAGACTGACAGAAAGAGGTGTGATGGACAGCGTGGTTCTGCTCGGGCCCGGTCCACAGCAGCTGTTCACCCAGTACCAGTGTGCAGCACACAATATATTGGACTATTTGCATTTGGAAAGAAACCCCCCACAACAGGATTAGATAAGGATGATAAGGATGCAGCGTCAGATATCAGGTTGTTTACTGTTTATTGTGTCTTGTATGTTGCAAATTACACACATTAATGAGAAGGAACACGATGCTTTCTGTATCACTTCCCCTCTTAGTTTGTTTCTGCACATGTTGACAATATTCACATGATCCATAAGTCACGGCTACTCGTCTCTCCTCCCTCTCTCGGGATATCAAGCCCCGCCCCCTTTGTTTCCTCTCGGGTACCACCAGAGCCGCTGGATCTACGACGAAGAGGCTGACGTGAAGGCTGTGGACGCTGCATTCGACCGCCACGACATCCCGTGCGACGTTATCTGGATGGATATCGAGCACACGGAGGGGAAGCGTTACTTCACCTGGGACGCCGCGCTTTTCCCCCCAACCGGCCAACCTGCAGCGCCACCTGGAGGAGAGGAAGAGGAAGGTGAGTTTTTAGCGTACATTGTCGGCCTTGTTTGTTTTTGGGTGTCACGAATCATTATGGTGCATTTTTTTCTTCTCTGTCAGCTGGTCGTGATAACCGATCCTCACATCAAGATCGACCCCGGTTGGTGTTTGTCTAATGAGGCCAGAGATGGGGGGCACTTCATCAAGAACAGAGACGGGCAGATCTATGAGGGGTCTCGTTGGCCTGGTAATGTTTCTCTGACTGAATAGAGTTTATGTCTAAAATGGTCAAATGGAAGTAGAGTTGCTCCCAATGAGGGACTTTGGTGCTGTAACATTGAACTGGAATGTTCTGTCCCGGTGTCAAACTGTTGAGTGGTTGAGGCCTCTCTCTTGCAGACATTTTAGGCCCTTTATAAAAACGTTCCAGAACTCTGCTGTGGTGGTGGCCGTGGTTTTTGCTCGTCTGCAGAGGGGGGAGAGAGAAGGGGAGGGGCTCAGGGAACGTGGCAGGTGGAGGCAATCGGCCTCAGCTGAGCTGAATGTGTTTTGATGGCGTTGGTCTGGTTTTAAAATGCAGTAAGGGCGATCAGGAGGAGAGAGCCGCAGAGCGAGCGAGACGCCGGGAGCTCTCGCTGCGTTGACAACTGAAGCAACGAAATAAAAGTATTGTCTACCAAACCTGCTGTGTCCTGCCTGTACCCCAAAGAACATACACCGTGACATCTGCATTTCTGCAGACGTGGTCTCAGGGAACTGCAGCAATGTGACATTAAACACAGGTTCATTCATCTAAGCCGGAGACCGATGAGGACAGATCAACAAAGAGGATATAAACAAGTAAATACATTCTCTTCTTGTGAGGCGAGAGCCTAATCAGGCAGGAAAGAATATACAATAAACCCTGACGATTCTACATGCGATATTGTCGAGGTAACACAGCAAAGCGCTCTCTCTTTGCGGCCTGAGGGGGGCGCTGGTCTTGGGCCGATGCCTCACCTGGCGTGCAACGTGACCCGGAGCCGGAGATGCTGCCGCGCTGGAAGCAGGCGGCCGCCCTGCAGCCGTTCTTCAGAGGTCACTCTGCAAAGGGGACGAAGCTGTTTGGGGAGAAAGTCACCGCCGCCATCCGCACTGCGATCCAACAGAGCTTCTCTGACTGTTTCAGTCAAATGAGTCACAGCCATTTGGATCCACCAGGAAAGACTGCTTTCCCTTAATGAATATCATCTCCTAGGTCTTTTTTCAATTAGCGTGAAAAAACAATAAACAGGACGAATCGTCAAAATGTGTCTTAGTGGACAAAGAGGAGGTGGCCTTGTTAAATATCAGCGTGGACGTGCACAGTCCTCTTTGTTCAGTGTGTAATGATCCGAGTGTTGCCTCTTGTGCCCTCAGGTCCTGTTTGCTGCCTTACTGGTTCACTCTGTTCCACCTGGCTCACACCTCCGTCTGCCTCCCTCTGCTGCCCAGTGGAAGTACTGCAGGCTGTTTGTCCACTTTACCTTCTGCTTTCTGACACTAGAGGTCCATGTTTGTCATGTTTTAAGTTGGTCATTAAAACATCAGTAGATGCACTTTTTAAGAAGAGCTTATGGAAATGCTTGTTTTATTCAAACGCGCACAGACCTCTCTGGGTGGAGTTCCCAGGAGAACAGAGCACCTTCGCTGTGGACCACCAGTATATGATTGGTGATAAATACCTTTTTTTACTGGGTGAAGTTCTCACTTTTATGATCTTAACTGTCTTTGATTGTATGTAGGTGGAGCACTGCTGGCCAGTCCTGTAACCAAGCCGCGTGTTCAAGCTGTGCGAGTCCTTCTTCCTGGATCTGGTGAGGTAAATCAAGCAGCAGGTAACAAACGTCTTCTAGTGACTCACAAGTCACCTCATGGCGCCTGTTACATGAAGGGCTGCTTGTGTTTTAGGTTTGGTACGACGTCCTCACTGCAAAGGCGCATAAAGGAGGCCGGACTCTGGGTCTGCCCGTCACCCTGGACACAGTTAGTGTTAAAGTCTCAATTCACACAGCGAGGGTTACTTCCTATGTCATATTCTATATGAAACTTGTGTTTTCCTCTCAGGTTTCTGTGTTCCAGCGTGGCGGCTCGGTGGTCTGCAGGTCAACAGGAAGTGGTTCCTGCACAGCCGAACAGCAGCAGCTCCCCCTCTCTATCACGGTGGCCCTGAACTCTGAGGTGAGCATCAAAGGGTTTCAGGTAGGCAAATTAAATACAGGTGACTTTCTGACCAATAGTGATACAGAACAATGTCATTCAATGTCTTGTATTAAAGTCTTTGTTATTGGCTGAAATTTTAGAGACGTTGTTGAACGTGCTGCTTATGAGATGTGTATATATACATATTTTACTGTGCGCCGTGTTTGTACCCCGTCTCCATGGTGACGGAATGCTCGCCCCACATGAGTGCGTATTATTCCAACATTCATTTGCATACGGAATCAGAATATTTGCAAACGGAATCCGATGTTTCTGTTCATTGTCTTACTGAGTTCAGAGGGAGCAGTTCAGATATTTTCTCCAGAGAATTTATAAGCGACATCTGTCCGTTACAGAGTTAAGTAGCCTTTTGAAAGATTCAACACCCTTTTTCACAGACCACATTCAGTCAGTCATTTACCATCAAAACAAAAACCTTTTTCAAGGATTTGAGCCTTTTTACAGGCTTTCCACCGGTCTTTTTAAAGACTACACTGAGTCGTTTACCGTCTATCAAACGCCTTTTTACAGGCTTTCCACAAGTCTTTTTATTGATATTCACCATGTACCACGGAAACAACCGGAGACCCGGAGCTGGCGCTTCACTGCTCTGGACTCCTCCGACAGGATACAACGTGAATATGGCACTTTCTCGTGCCCCCAATGAAGTGCACTACCTGAAAAGGCCAGTGAGCGAGCTGCGCGCCTTCATTGACACTGAGGCCAATATGTGCCGCCGGTTACAAGATCAAGAGCCGGCCTACGATCGCATGGTTTGTGAGCACACAGCAATGCTTTCAGACCACAAGATTCACACCACTAGCTGTGTCCTGAGAAGGGAGGGCGGTCGACTCGATCTCATAGACGGTTCACATCTTGTTTGGTATTCATATCCGCGTTTCTTCTTTTTTGGTCTATTAATTATAATTTGCACCTGCCACTGAGGATGGCCTTCACATGTGTGTATAAAAACTCTTACTGCTCGGAACAAATTCCATCCAGGATTTTAAAAAGGGTCTCCGAAAGACTTTCGACCAAGTCTCAACGGAGTGAGAAAGGGAAAGAGAGCTGAGTGGGCTGAAACAAGGACGACCATCTGTTTGTTTACGCCATTCGCTTCCAGTGTGTACTACTTGTTGTACCATTACAGGATGACCGTCTAACAAGTTTCCCTATTTCATGTACTGCTGCTATCAATGTTCCTTTGATCAGACGTTTGCTTCCATCATCCAGATACTGTATCAAGTGTATCGTGCACTTTACACTCAATAGCAGCACTCAACAATTTACAGCCCATCTCTGAGTTTAGGAGGAGACTAAAAAACTACAAACATTATTACAAAAAACTGACACTATGAACAACAATTCTCATCACCTTCATTCCTCATTTAAATCTTTCACAACCGTGTCTCATTGTTACTGACAGTTTCCCTCTATTAGTAAATCAATGTTTCGTACTGGTTGTAAATCTATTTTCTGACACTCTCAATAGTCTGTACTCTCTATTCTCCCTTCTTCTACCTGGAATGTGAGTCGTAAACTGGGGAGACTAAGGCTGCTTATCTGGGCTGTTGGGAAGCAGTGGGCGTCGGTGTGTCACCAGTTAGTTGTTATGGGGGTTGTATGAGGGGGGGGGGGAGGTGGACCCGTCCTCTGGTTCTGCCGGGCTGTGTTGTATAGAACAGCCGTGGTGGAGCGTTTGGTCGCATGTCCCTTTCATAACTCCTGGGACACTCTCTGCACCAATGGTCCTCCTGTCCACATATATAACATCCATGTCCTCTATTGTCCCCACGTTGTCTGCTGGAGACCCATTGAACGGTCTCTACCTGCTGGATATTTGTCCTCTGGGGGGGACGGGGTATTGGGGCTGTTTGTCTCTCACCTGCAGTCGTCTCCTGTCTTGCTGTCTCTTGTTTGCTTCTGCTGCTGCAGATATCTGAGGATGTCTATGAGGAGGACGTCCTCCAACAGCAGCTTCTCCTCCTTCGCCGTGGTTTGGATGGGTTCTCTGCACAAGTGGTTTGATGGACAGGAGTCCGGATGTGATGGACATGTGATGGTCCATAGGCGTAACCACGCATTCTTTGGGGGGGTCGTGCCCCCCCCCAATATTGAAAAGGTACCAATCTGTCCCCCCCAATATACAGCAGACAATATGTAAAATATACCTATGTACATACATCGACCGTACCGCCGGCCGGTCGGATCGTCACCGCCACCCTTCCCTATCATGTTAATGGTTTGGCCCGCGTTCGGTCGAAGTGGGCAGCACGAGTCGCTGTTTTTCTGATAAAATGACATGTGGTCACAATGCAGGCGTCACAGAGACGGGAAAAGAGACAGGCAAGTTAAAAGCAGTGGCCACACAGGGACAAGCTCTGGACATGCAGATGATCAGGTGAGAAATTAATGTGAAATGAATGCAATTTAGTGTTGCACATAGACAGTCATTTTAAGTATGTAGCTAAGTAAGGCATTGCAGGGACCTGCATCTTGTGTATGATTTCTTGGTGGTTTTTCCAACGCTACATGTTACATACATATATTTCAGGAGAGTGACAGGGAAAGAGAGACAGAACCAGGCACAGGAGGCAGTGGTTTAGATCAGCGAGAGGAGGAGCTCGGTACCTGCCCACACCAGCCCAATACCCACTTTATTGAAACTCAGTCCCTGAAAAAAAAGACACTCAGATTTCAGGACACTTGGTTTAGGCAGTACAAATGGCTTCATTACAGTCCCTCACTTAATGGGAAGAAAAAAAAACATAGTACAAGTGTTTCAACTGTGACGGCCAAAATAGTTTTATTTATTGCTGTGGACTACAAATGTAAAAAATAAAAACACTCTCAGGATCTGTAAAAATTGAGGCATATAAAGTGCATGATAAAACTGAGGTAGATTATCATTATATAATTCCTCTGAACATTTAACGGTTTAACTTTTCTTTAAAACATGGTCCATCAGCACAACATCATGTCATGGACGGCATCTAGATGTTTCCCAGTAAAATCACCATGTGCTTTCCTGTATTCTGATCTCTAAACTCAGCAAACCTTTTCAGGGGCAGCAATGGAAATGAAACTGTGATCCACTCCCACTATTTAGCCTCCATTGTAGCCTCCACCCTGTTAGCTACATCATGTAGTGTCCTACCAAGAGGACCGTCTCTGTGTTCCTGCTTAGCCATTGAGTCCCTCTATAAGACAAAGATGGTCAGACACAAAGCATTCGCTTTGATTACCTCTTTGCCTCCACACTTGCTCCTTAATGCTACGCCTCTTTCTATGTGCTGTGTGTGGGCACCTGTTTGGGCATCTACATGCCACCTTGCATGATTCAGTCATATGATTGTAGCCAAGTGCATGCAGGGAACGATAAGCACGCCATTCATCACTAATGATGTTTGATCCTATCCTGACATGATGTGCATTCAGTGGGACAAGGTCCTCTTCTTTCTACAAGGCGCAGCACCGGCTTCGCTCTCTTGCTCCTCTGCTGCTGCACACCAAGCACGCCGAAGACCCATTTCCGTCTTCTCCATGCCACCCATTCTTCCTCTACCACACTGTTAAAAACAATGGAAAGAAACATAAATAGCTCATGTGGTGTATTGACCAACAACATGATGACCTATGATGAACTAAATGTAAGAAATCAAAGTATTTTTACTTTTTGCAGTGTCATCATATACAAATTACATGATAACGACAAAGGTTGTTTAGTTTTTCATATATGAAAAACCATATGAGAATACTTATACATGCAGACTGAAAGTAGACTGAGAGCGAAAGCTTTATGGTACAAGAAACCAAAAACATTCATTTTAATGAAAATGCTGTCCAGCCACTAATTGAGATGGTGTTTTATCACTTAGCATCACAAACCATTTACAGCAAGCCTTTTATTGCAGCTCTACACACCTTTCTCTTATGGCGGAAATGACTCATCAATTACAACAAATTGCCGCCGTCCACCGATGAGCCGTCCTTTTTGTCCTTTTTGTCGTCTCGTCCTCTCAACAGCCCGTCTGCAGACCTTCCTTAGTTTTGTGCCCATCTTGGAGAGGGTTGCAGCAATATCGTCCTCCACCATATCAACCTGTCTGAGACGAAGGCCCTGTGCAAATCTATAGAATACATCACACACACATCATGAGTTTACTTACATTGTTTTCAACAAAGCTTTTCCTAAGTAATGTAGCACTTTGAAATGTATCACCTATAAATAAACTGCATCCACTGAGAGAGTGAAAGTCTGGACTTGCTGAAAAGAGATTTGTCCCTAATTGATTTCACTGTCTTGGTCCTTAATAAGAGCACACGGTAAATAAACAGGTTATTGATCTGATTGAGAGAATATCATTACTGTGCATCAATCACTGTAAATGTTACACACACATACGGCAAGTGGATGTTCACATTGTACAAGGCATTGAATAGATGACTGTGTTTTTGGCTGGTAAGTGAAGGAAATGTCACTTGCATATTTCACCAGCATTTGGCTGATCGCTGGTTTAATTGTGTGAACTAAATGCATCCAACAAATATGTTGGTTTAGGATCCGTCTTCCAAATCCATTTGCATCCCTTATAATGGCTGCTAAATAAAGAGAGAATAAGCACAAAACTGCTCAGTCAACGGCGCTGTTTTATAAAAATAGTTAAAAGGTTATTACCAGCTGTAATGGTCTCTGTCCTCCTTCTTTGTCAACTTCATCCTCTGCTGACAGATGCGGCATTACGCATTTTTTTCTGAAGGAATTCAATTAGCATCAAAGTTTTTCTCCAATTGAACAACCTTCAAAAATCAGTTTTCTGACTCTGTCTTGGAGTGACATCCTGCTAAACTCACTTATCTGTCCTCTTCCTTCTCTTTCTGCTGCTTTAGAAGGCTTTTGACTCTCCAGTTGGTGACTTTCATGGACAGGATATCTAGGCGCACCCGGGGGTGGAGGACCTCGGGTCGGGGGTCTCCATCTCCTCTCTGCTGGTGCTGATGTGATGTTGTCCTGTTGGCCTCCTCGCACAGTGACCTCCAGCACTCAGTGAGGCACTTTGCAGCAGATCCTCTTGGTGAAGAGCTCTATTTGCTTTCATTTGAGTTGAGGTGCTACTGGAAAACAACCGAGGTGGTTCAGGCACACTGACAACTGGCAAAGAGACTCTGTGCTGGTTCACTTCCAGCAGGAGAACCGCACAACGTTAAGCAGGACGTTTTTTTAATCTTCATCTCCCGATTGACACGTTCCTCCTCGTCTGTCTGCCTCTCTCCTTCAGCACTGGCTCAGTGAGTTGGAGATCTATGCCATCATTTTTGCAGCTGCCATTCATGACTACGATTACACAGGGACCACCAATAACTTCCATATTCAGACAAGGTAATTCCCACGTAGCATCGTTTGTAGCATTTCAATCCCTGCAGTCTCTGAGGACAGTGGACAACACTGGAGCATGAAGAGAGATCTAACAGGTGACCTAATAAAAAGCCTACTATGAATGATAGCAGCTTTACCTCATACATTGTTGGCATTATCACGATGACGGTGAGGGTGATCATTCCTGAAGTAGCCGTGTCGCATTCGCAGGTCAGACACCGCCATGTTGTACAATGACCGAGCTGTTCTGGAGAACTACCACGTCAGTGCTGCATATCGCCTTCTACAGCACAGTGATGACATGAACATTCTGTCTAATCTCTCCAAAGACGAGTGGAGGTAAGAGAAGAGCGCTGCAGCTGAAGGGACGTCCTTTTTTACCGCTGTTTCCATTCAATGACTTGAAATAATAATTCACTGTACAATACAACCCCCAGATTACAGTGCAAGTCATTGCTTCTAAAATACTGCCTCCTACTGGTGCTAAGAGGGAGCTACAGCTGATGATACCAGGGAGTAACACATCACCTTATTTTACAGTCAAGCAGAATCAAATGACTCATTTTAGGGACAAGTTGAGTAGTTTGGGGCAGAGTTGCATCGATCTGGCACTGCATTGCTGCAGAAATATAGAAGTGACAGCAACAGGATGAAAGCATCTCAGTCTCCTCTGATTAAACTTTCCCCAAGCTTCATCTAAGATTCCTTCTGTAGGGAGCATGAATGTTTTACTGCCTGCCCTCTTTCAGAGAGCTTCGGGCTCTGGTGGTGGAGATGGTGTTGGCCACAGACATGTCCTGCCACTTCCAGCAGATCAACGGGATGAAAAGCCACCTGCAGCAACATGAGGCGTGAGTGTTTCACGTCTGGGTCCGTCCCGCCTCATGCTGCCAGTCACTCCAGTCCTTCACAATGCTGAAACTATCAAACCATGATTGTTTCTGCTTTACAACCCTTCACGCGCCGCGTCCACTGACTGGACTGGACTTGCAGGCCCGACAAAGCAAAGGCCTCGTCCCTGCTACTGCACACTGCTGACATCAGCCACCCTGCCAAACGCTGGGACCTCCATCATCGCTGGACCACATCCCTTCTGGAGGAGTTCTTTAGACAGGTGACCACTTTGAATCAATGAGCGGCCTTTTCATTTATGCAGTACTCCACATGGCTCTGCACTAGTGACGAATAAGAAGAAGACAAAGTTTGGACCTAGTTTGTTTTCAGAGGTAAAATAAGCAGACGAGTACTCTGGGTGTAACATCAGATAAACCAGCGCTGCCGCTCGCAGCTCACCGCCTGCTAACAATAGTTGATTGTATACATTCATTAGAATAAGGTTTAGTCTTTGTACATGTGAATTAGTAATGAGGTAGTAGAAGACGCTCAGCACCTTCTGGTGGACTTGTCCTCCAGTAGCAGGCAGTCAGTGGTTGTTCATGTGAGACAATGACTTAGGAGGAAGGCGTGTAGGGAGGGGAGGAGATGAACTGTGGCTGAAAACATGTCGACAGTCCGAATACACTCAGCGAGGAAACATTACAACAACAGGATGATTGTACATGTAGTCTGAAGTGCTGAAGCAGCCATGTGATTGTTTCCACCTGTGTCCAATGACCTGCACCTCCCTAGTGTATTTAAGCCGTGTGTGTCACTTGTCGCGTCATTGTTGAATGTCCGGAAGTCCATGTCTGAGTTTCCCTGGTTCCTGTCGCCGTTTTTGCCCCTTTTTTGCTTTTGGATTTTTTTGACCAATAATGTCTCTTTGTTTTTTGAAACTCTGCGTTTGAGTCCTGCCTTTCCCGCCATCCTGACAGAATGACGCGACCTTTCAAGGACTCAGCAGAGTTTGTTCCCCAGAACCAGTTGTGGGGAACTCGTGGGAGAACGCCAGCTGGCTTCCTGGCAGACGCAGTCGGCTCTCCTAGCGTCCCGGGAAGGTGTTCGGGTCTGCGTTATCGCCGCCCGTCATGACAAGCTTAGCCTAACCAGAAATGACTTTGACATTAATGACCAACAGTACCTACAGATTAGTGGAGCAGCTATGGCAAGACATTTGCCCCAATGTACAGAATAGAAAAATGAAACGTAATGACAAGAATACAAACAAATGCATCAAAATTTGGAGAGCTACCAGAATGCATGTGCCCTGCCTTTGCAGTAGAATATAACTTCCATTTCTCCGTCCCAGCAGGGCCTCAGCCTGACCGCCCTCTGATGCATTACGCCAAGAGACCCAGCTACTCCCGGATGGTCAGGTCAAAGGTCAATGAGATGCGGCCCATTGATGCCAGGGGGAAAGCTAGGAGACTGCAGCGCATCTCTCTGCGTCGCCGGAAATGAGCCCACGGTATAAAGTCCTCAATCCAACGGGTCTCCTTCATTTCAAACACGTATCCTTAACTGTTTCTGCATCACCCACTTTGTTCTGCTGACGTCCCTCTCCTTTTTTCCCTTTTGGGGACCTGCTACTCTTAAATGACTTCTCACATCATTTCCTTATGTGTTTTTGGTTTTATTATTTAAATGTACGTTGATGAAATTAACGTATAATACTGTACATATTATTCTGTATATAGTAGGCTTTCCTATTGTTTTTCCTGTTCAGTAATATTCTCATTTTGTGTCACTGCTGAATCTTCTCTCCTGATATTGTCTGAAATCATCTTGTCTAAATAACTCATTACAATGTTAACATTGAGTATTTTGTGGTTATATGATAATCAAATGTTTACATCTGATCTCCATCAGTTTACTGTAAAGATCCTGTAGTTGTACACAATGTGTCAGGAAACAGCTGGCTCTGCTAATTGTATTTAAAAACTGTGATGTGATTTATTATGTAGAGAGAGAATGTAGAATAGGAGATGATAACAAGAACTGTGCCAGTGGGCCTCCAGCAAAGTGCCTGTGACAGAGCCAGTGATGAGGTGGCGTGACAGGAAATCAGCTACGCTCATCAACGGCCTCACATGTGGATATCAGGACAGCATGAAGCCTGTAGAGCTAAACACACATATCTACCCACTACAGCTGTGGTCAAACGTTTACATACACTTGTAAAGAACATGATGTCATGGCTCTCCTTGAGTTTCCCCTTATTCCTACAAGTCTGATTTTCCTCTGATAGAAGAATCTGTTCCAATCACTCTGTCACAACAACATTCATGAGGTTTGGTTCTTTTAGGACTTAATTATGGGTTAACAGAGAACATGACAGAATCTGCTGGGTCATAAATATACATACAGCAGTGATAATATTTGTCCTTTGGCCATTTTCACTTCTATTAGGCGCTTTTGGTGGCCGTCCACAAGCTTCTCGTTGAATCTTTGACCGCTCCTCTGGACAACAGAATTGGTGCTGTTCAGTTAAATGTGATGGCTCTCTGACATGGACTTGTTTCTTCAGCATTGTTCACATCCACCAGCACCAGATCCATTGGCAGCATAATACTACCACCACCGTGCTTGGCGGTGGACATGGGGGGTATTCCAGAAAGGAGGTTCAACAAACTCTGAGTCTATCCCTGAACTCCGAGTTGACTTACTCTGAGTATCCGCTTCCAGAACAGCTGATCTGCGTTAGTTCATTCATTTTTTGGTTTCGTCTGACCACAGAACTTTCCTCCAGAAGGTCTCATCTTGGTCCACGTGATCAGCAGCAAACTTCAGTCGAGCCTTAAGGTGCCGCTTTTGGAGCAAGAGCTTCCTTCCTGCACGGCAGCCTCTCAGTCCATGGAGATGCCAAACACGACTGTGGACATGGACACTGTGTTCCAGCAGCTTCTACTTCTTGGCAGATCTGCATTTTGGTGGTTCTCTGTTGACTCTTCCCCCTCCTGACCAATGTTCTCTCAGCAGCAGGTGATAGCTTGTGTTTTCTTCCTGATGGTGACAAAACAGCGTCGTGCTCTTTATACTTACAAACTACTGTTTGCACTGTTGCTCTTGGGACCTGCAGCTGCTTTGAAATGGCTCCAAGTCACTTTCCAGACTTGTTCAAGTCGATGATTCGCTTTGTCAGATCCATGCTGAGCTCCTTTGACTTTCCCATTGTAGCGTTTGTGGGCGTTTGTATCCAATGAGCTCTATTTAAAAGCCTCAGAGTCACCAGCTGTAGTCACTCATAAGCACTCACAAGAGGTTAAGAGGCCATGAAGCTCATTGCATTGACACAACGTTCTAAGGCACCAAAATTGCTAATTCATGTTGCTGTATGTATATTTTACACCCAGCAGATTTGATCACTTTTATTTATATATATATATATTTCTGTCCAACACACACTTTCAATACTCCACTTTGTGAGGAGATAAACTCCAGCCTGTTATCAAATGTGTGCTTGTGCTTTGTGTGTTTTTGTTGGTGACTTAAGTGTGATATTTGGTGCAGAATGAAAGCTTCAAGTTGCACCTGAAGTAGCGAGCTCAGTAGTTTGTGTTGTTGTGAGACGGCTCTGCGTGAAGGTTAATAAGGTTAATAAAGCAACTTATTCATTACTCATTTCTTTATTTACTCACTTCCTTCTTCAACATGCGGCACCACCAATGTTTCCTCTGTGCTATTGACACAGCAATAGGGCTGTAGAATAAATACAGATATTATGGAGGAAATAGTACAAAAGTCAATAGTACAGCATCTTTAAAAAGGATCAGAGTATTTCATGTCAAAAGAAATAATACAGCGTGTTGAAAGCATCTTTATTTGATGGCCTGTTTAAACATGTACAGTTGTTTCCAATAAAAGTCATTTATTAACATTAGAGCCAAACAATTCTATTTCTGTTAAAGTAACACATGGAGTAAATGTTGTAAATGACATTATAGGGAATAAAAACACAAGTAACGCATATTCAATATTTCCTTGAGAGGTTTGCTGAACCATTAAAAAGCTTCTTGTTCAAAACAAACCTGATTATGTGAAATTAGATTTGATTTCACTCAACAGATTTAGAAAGATTTGAAGTTAAAATGGGCTCAAAAAGAATTACACATTCATATTTTCCTTCTTCACCTTGTTTTTATTATTGCTGATGAAGCGCACACACACATAAGGACACATTTGTCTCATATGGGGGGACAGATGAAAGAGCGTCTTATAAAATGTCTTCTTGAACACATAAAGATGAAGATTAAAGCCTAATTAGGAGCCAATATCTAAATGATCATCTATTGATTGAAGGAGCACAGCAGCATTAAGCTGAGCTCTTTCACACTTCCATCTGAGTCCCAGAGAGCTGTGGACCCCCCAGAGTCCAGACCAGCTCAGGTACCCCTCACCTGCTCCACCTGCATCTACACCTACATGAACCACCATCAGCTCTACAGACTGAACTATGTGGTGAGCAGAGAGGAAGGTTCTCCACCAGGAGGAGACTCTCCCTCCTGAAGAGGACACAGAGACACTGAGGAACCATAAGACCAGAATCCAAACCCAGGATAAAGAGGTTCAGTGAATGTGGTGCTGAAGGTGTGGAGGTGGATCAGTGTGTCAGAGGAGACTCTGTAGAAGGACAGAGAGCCAGCAGGACAGTCCACATACACTGCTACTCTATGAGAGGAGGAGGAGGAGGAGGAGGTGATGCGTGTTACTGTCTTATTGTGAAGGACAGAGTAGCCTCCATCAGAGCACATCAGACTCCAGGACTGATCATTGCATCCAAACAAACAGTCTCTACTGTCTCCTTTCCTCCTGATTCCTCTGTAACTCACTGATACATTAACGTATCCTCTCCATTCGACCTCCCAGTAACAGCGACCAGTCAGACCAGTTCTACACAGCAGCTGAGACCAGAAGTCAAATCTGTCTGGATGATCAGGATATGACTGATCCTCCTCCACACGTGTCACCTTCCTGTTGTTGTCAGACAGTTTGAGGTGTTTGTTTACTGTGTTTGGGTCGATTGTGAGTTCACAGGAATCTGATGAGAGAACAAGACACAATACAGCTGCAGTTATTAATCATGTGTTCATCTACTGACACGTTGATGATGACGTCACAGAGGTGAATGAGTGATGTGAAGATGGTTGAATCGTCATGAATCAAAGCACACTTACACTTTCTCAGACCTGGTCTCAACCATAGGACTCCATCAGGCTCCACCCTGAAAGGAGGAGGGGGGTCAGAGCAGCATGGAGACATGGACATTACATCACTCTCACACACAGCTTTGTCCTTCACCTCTTCTTCTTCCACAGCTCATCCTGTTCACTCATTCATCATCAGCATCATACTGACCATCATCTTCATTTCACACTCAGCTTCCTTCAGCAGTCAGTCAATCAAATGTTTCAACCTGCATCAAGTGGTTTCTTTGTCCACTTGTGCTTAAACACAACATGTGACATGTGATCATCTTCTACAGTAGTTCTGTGGAACATGAGATCAAGCAGCTGCTTCCACATCCAGCAGGTTCACGTCCACATGATGGTCCATCAGGAGTCTCTGTGTCTCCTGATGGATGAAGTCCACTATTCTCTGTGGTTCATCTCCACCACAGTCAGCTGATCTGTGGTCAGTGTAGAAGTATTGATTGTTGGACCTCTTGTGTTGGTTTAATAATGACTGTTGTCTCTCTGAAGTAAAGGTGAAAGTATCCTGAGATCACTACAGCACCACAAAGCTTTGGACCTTTTGGATCCTTTAGTGAAGGATGAGATGTGCAGTGTGTTCTGTGTGTTACTGAGAGTCCCTGTGAGGACGCGTGGGTCCTCATCACCAGTCAGATAAAGTCACAGTTAATAGTTCAAACTAGGAAGAAATGAATCCACCACATCTGGCGAGCTACCAGTGACCACGAGCCGGACCGACACCAGAGCTGCTGCTCCTCTCCTCTCACTGACCCAACGCCAAGACGTCATCAGAGGGAAGCAGGGAGACCTTTTCTAGTCCTCTGCAGTGGTGCTGTCGGTCTGTGAGGGACGAGGAGAGCTGCTGAGGGTGGACGTTGTCCCACAGGAACCTTCCAGAGGACCATGGAAGTGAAGGACGGTGTTTGTGTAAAGTAACTGTTTGTGACCCCAAAGACGTAAGTACGAGTAATGCTGCTCAGTGATTGTCATCACAACGGACGATGCCACTGATTATGTGACGTCTTCACAGGGGAAATATACCATGTGTGAGCACACAATGACCTGGCTGTGCGTAAAGGGCTCGGGGTCAGAGCCATTGAAATCCCTGTTAGTGGGCTGAAAGTGGCAGCAAATGTCCCGGCGACAGATACCTCCTCCAGCAGGAACAACCTCTAGGATTGAAAAGGGAGAAGCTGATCAACGACTGTCCAACGCGATGGAACGGCACATATGAAACAATCTGCGGCGCATCGGAGCAGCAAGCAGCTGTGTCTGCTGTCATCTTTGAGAAGAAACTGTCAAGAATGGAGCTGAGCACAAGCCAACGGTCCCTAATGGAAAAGGTGAGCAGAGTGTATGAAATATGTACCGTGACAGGCTGGACAAATGCAAACGGTCCTAACAATAGGTAGAAGGACGGCCCCCATGTATTTACTGTGTTTCAATATTATTAACACATGGATAAATGCAAACCTGTCAATCTAATATCAACGCATATTATATTCACTTATTCATTGCAGGTACAAGAGGTCCTCCAACCCTTTAAAGGGGCCACAGAAGCACTTTTAACTGACAAATGTCCAACTGCCTTTAAAACATGGGAGATCCCCTCACGTCGCCCAGATGGAAAGAAATATCTCTCCATCCCCGGATCCGCAGTCCGCTCTGAACGCTGGAATATAGTCAATAAAAAGAGGTCAGCACTGGCCCCTTCAAATGTGGACGGCAAAGAGAGAGAGAGAGGACAAGGTCTTGGCCATTAGTTCATTTACTTAATTTTGTGTAGGTAATGTGTTGTTAAATATGTTTTAACTTAAATAAATTAACTAGTTCTGTCTCGTATTCATTTGTCCTGTTATTGACGTGTCTAATGTGCAACCAGATATTCAAATATATGTGTTTTTTTAAAGGGAATATTCAAAGGTCATTTTTGAGCATTTTAACGGCCTTAGTGGACATTGTTTGTGGACAATAAGGACGCGACCATGAGAGTTTAATTCTAGTGTCAGACTAAGTCTTGTTACTGGGGACTTTTCCCAGAGTCCACAGGGTGTCACGGTCTAAAAAACACGTCAGTCATTATAAAATAAATGAAAGGTATTTTGCAGGCTGCTCTGTGGGAGCACGGTTGGAGTAGATTTGGTTTAACCCAACAAGTGTGATGAAATAGTGGGTTTTGTTGGTTGTGGAGAGAAAAATGTATTGCGGATTGACTTTGGTTTGAGCATCTCGTCATTAGAGGTCCATTAGAACAATTACTGGTGTTTCTTCCGTTTGGCTGAAGAGTAAAGACAAACAAAAAGAATACGGAGACGGAAAAGAAAAGTGTGAAAAACACTAGTGAAGGAAAAAAAAAGACACTACAAGGCCAACGCTCACACACACACACACACACACTGTGAAGAGACAAGGACGGTGTCCTCAGAGACTCTCTCATCCATTGATCATCAAAACCGAGTGGACAAACACGGACATGTTGGGCGTCAGTGACGATGGCATAAGAAGCTGTAAAGGGGGGGCAGCGTTGAGGCCAAAGCTCTGAAGACGGAGGATTATTTAAAGGAAAAGGAGAAAAGTGTCATTCCAGGTGGACACAGCTGGGATAAGTGCACGTCCACGGCTTTCTTAAGTGGACCACGGTGTCCATCACAGATCTACTGACGCACAAATGGAGTAGAAGCGCGCAGCATATTTTGCCAGGGTCTTATTAACCAGACTCACAGTGTGAGGGAGAGAAAAGTTTTCCAGCTTGTTGGTCTGTGGCTTCAGCCTCTTCATACCTGAGAGTCTCCAGTCTCCAGTGAGGATCCTCCAGTCCAGCAGACAGGAGCTTCACTCCTGAGTCTCCTGGATGATTGTAGCCCAGGTCCAGCTCTCTCAGATGGGAGGGGTTGGAGCTCAGAGCTGAGGCCAGAGAAGCACAGCCTTCCTCTGTGATCAGACAGCCTGACAGCCTGCAGACACACAGAATAAAACACATGTCACATGATGTGAGGGAGCTGTGAGGGCTGGAAGGTCACTGCAGTACTGAGATACTATCAGGTAGAGAGGGGTCACATTAACATAGTTACTGACTGGTTTCCAGTCACAACTAAACACCCACTAATATACATCAACAATCTGATTACATTTCTACTAACTCTAGAATGTCAAATATTTACATTCTATTGAAAATAAACACATTTAATGGAAATAGTTGGAAAATGCATGTTTGATTTAAATCATGGAAGCGGAAAGAATCTTATGAAAGTCGGAAATGTACCATGGATGAAAATAAAGACACCAAGTGGACATTAATTGAATCCTGACCTGAGAGTCTCCAGTTCACAGTGTGGACTCTTCAATCCAGCAGACAGCAGCTTCACTCCTGAATCCTGCAGGTGGTTGTTACTCAGATCCAGCTCTCTCAGACTAGAGGACTGGGAGCTGAGAACTGAGGACAGAGCGTCACAGCTTCTCTCTGAGAGGTTACAGCCACTCAGTCTGAAGAGAGGGATGAAGAAGCAGTGAGTATAATAGATGGCGGCATATTTACGTTATGATGTATGAATTAACTCTCTCTGTACTTACAGAACTTTGTTGGAGGCTTTGACCACTGGCAGCAGCCTCAGAAGAGCCTCCTCTGAAGCAGAGTATTTCTTCAGGTCAAACACCTCCAGATCTTCTTCTGATGACAGTAAGATGAAGACCAGAGCTGACCAATGAGCAGGAGACAGTTCATCTGTAGAGAGACGTCCTGATCTAAGGGACTGTTGGATCTCCTCCACTAGAGAACCATCATTCAGTTCATTCAGACAGTGGAACAGATTGATGCTTTTCTCTGGAGACACATCCTCACTGATCTTCTCCTTGATGTACTGGACTGTTCTCTGATTGGTCTGTGATTGACTTCCTGTCTCTGTCAGCAGACCTCGTAGGAGAGTCTGATTGGTCTCCAGGGAAAGACCCAGGAGGAAGCGGAGGAACAAGTCCAGGTGTCCATTAGGACTCTGTAAGGCCTTGTCCACAGCACTCTGGTAGAGATGCTGTGGTTCAGGATTGGGTTTAGAGCGTTTAAAGCGTTTAGACCGCTGGGAGGTTGTTTGTTCTTCTGACAGCAGATTGACACCAGAGCTGAAGAAGGTCAGATGGACATGAAGAGCAGCCAGAAACTCCTGAACACTCAGATGGACGAAGCAGAACACCTTGTCCTGGTACAGTCCTCTCTCCTCTCTGAAGATCTGAGTGAACACTCCTGAGTACACTGAGGCTGCTCTGATATCGATGCCACACTCTGTCAGGTCAGATTCATAGAAGATCAGGTTGCCTTTCTGCAGCTGATCAAAGGCCAGTTTTCCCAGAGACTCGATCATCTTCCTGCTCTCTGGACTCCATGGTGGATCCGTCTCAGCTCCTCCATCGTACTTGACCTTCTTCACTTTGGACTGGACCACCAGGAAGTGGATGTACATCTCCGTCAGGGTCTTGGGCAACTCTCCTCCCTCTCTGGTCTTCAACACCTCCTCCAGAACTGTAGCAGTGATCCAGCAGAAGACTGGGATGTGGCACATGATGTGGAGGCTTTGTGAGGTCTTGATGTGAGAGATGATCCTGCTGGCCTGCTCCTCATCTGTGAACCTCTTGCTGAAGTACTCCTCCTTCTGGGGGTCAGTGAACCCTCTGACCTCTGTCACCATGCCAACACACTCAGGAGGGATCTGATTGGCTGCTGCAGGTCGTGTGGTTATCCAGAGGCGAGCAGAGGGAAGCAGCTTCCCCCTGATGAGGTTTGTGAGGAGCACATCCACTGAGGCCGACTCTGTGACATCAGTCAGGATCTCATTGTTGTGGAAGTCCAGAGGAAGTCGACACTCATCCAGACCGTCAAAGATGAACACAACCTGGAACTCTTCAAATCTGCAGATTCCTGCTGCTCTGGTTTCACTGAAGAAGTGATGAACAAGTCCCACCAAGCTGAACTTCTTCTCTCTCAGCACATTCAGCTCTCTGAAGGTGAATGGAAATGTGAACTGTATGTCCTGGTGGTCTTTGTCTTCAGCCCAGTCCAGAGTGAACTTCTGTGTTAAGACTGTTTTCCCAATGCCAGCCACTCCCTTAGTCATCACTGTTCTTATTGGTTCCTCTCCTCCAGCTGAGGCTTTGAAGAGGTCTTCTTGTCTGATGGTTGTTTCTGGTCTGGCTGGTCTCCTGGATACTGTTTCAATCTGTCTGACCTCATGTTCTTCATTGACCTCTGCAGTCCCTCCCTCTGTGATGTAGAGCTCTGTGTAGATCTCATTCAGAAGGGTTGTGTTTCCTGCTTTAGCGATCCCCTCAAACACACACTGGAACTTCTTCTTCAGGTTGGATTTGAGTTCACGCTGACAATCTGCAGGAAGGAGTCCTGAATGAAGACAATGTTGGTGGAAAATTGTTGAGCCTGCGTGGGGTGAGGCTCTCAGGAATGTGACCTTTGATGTGAGTCGGTGACTTAAGGCAGTCCAGGGTGAGATAAGACACAGATGAAACCATACGTGCCCTGGCTGACCTTTTAGATGTTGTTGATTGTCTGGGTCCATAAAGGGAGGGTCACAGGGTCACCCCTACATCATCTGGTACTTTTCCAACACTCCTCTTTGAGGGGTGGGCTGTCCTGTCCTGAGGCACCACAAACCTCTCTGAAGTGTATATAAGCTCCTGTTCTCCTCTTCAACTTTGTCAGATCTTCCTGCTCCTTTTGGGGGAAGGAACATCTGTCCCTTTTCAGCTGAATTGTAGTCATTTGACTTCTGTCTGTGCTTACGACTTGTGCTGATGATTTCTGTATTCTTTATCTTTTTCCTATATTCTAGTTAGTAATAAATACTTAATCACAAAGCAAGCTCAAGATACTTTTGATTTCTCACATGGGCTAAATCCACAAATTTCCACCACAGACAACAAAGAAGATCAATGAGTCAAAGAATAGATTGTAAAATGTGCTTTCCTCAGAGAATGACTATGAATATATTCTGTCCATCTCTTGAGACATTAGTGAAGGTCTCATTTATCAGCATGGTAAGTC
This sequence comes from Gasterosteus aculeatus, assembly GCF_964276395.1. Taxonomy (NCBI): domain Eukaryota; kingdom Metazoa; phylum Chordata; class Actinopteri; order Perciformes; family Gasterosteidae; genus Gasterosteus; species Gasterosteus aculeatus. The sequence goes on along the minus strand of NC_135708.1, from coordinate 3,736,622 downwards.
TGTAGAGAAATCCTCTTACTGCTCTGCAGACGCTCAGCCAGCTCCTCCTGCTTCATTCTCCTCAGGAAGTGCACTGAGATCTTCACAAAGGCCTCTCTGCTCCTCCTCTGCTCCTCATCCAGCACCTCCTCATCCTCTTTCTCTAAGCATTCTGGGTAATCTGAACTCAAAACCTTCTGGATCTTCTTCAGCTCGTTCTTCACAAAAGTGAGGATGTTCTCCTCCAGCAGCTGGAACAGAACATTCTATGAATGACACAAACTAGAACATGGAAGCCACCATCAGGTCCATGTTGGACAGACATCCAGATTGGATAGACAGACAGAAAATCCAATGGTACCCACCATGAAGATGGAGTCCAGGTGTGTTTGATGCTGCTGGGCAGACGGACCTGTGGGAACCTCTGAGCTCTCCTGGTCCTCTCTGAGGAGGAACATGAACCATCAGCTCACATGGTGTTTGGACCATCAACACCAATACAACATTAGTTAAAGATATTGGCTTCTGTCATGATTGGTCATGATGAAAACCAGATGCTGAAGACTGTCGATGATGACGGACAGTTTATTAGTTGAGTAACAGTTAGTCATCAGTTTCATCTGGTTTTAGTTCTTACTGTGGGTCATAAAAACAACGTCTGCGTCTTCGTCTGCATTTGGTCCAAAGTCCTATGGAACTACTCCAAACCTCTTTAGTCCGTCCCCTGACCTCTAGAAGTCTCCTTAGCTCTTCTGAAACTAGTCTTTGGACCTTTTCACAGAGTCTACTGACATTACTTTGTCCAAACCTCTGCATGGAGTCCAGAGACCACGTCAGCTGGTCCACAGAGCACTGAGTTTATTATCACATGTTCAGTCCCAGTCATCGGTCTCCAGAAACCTGCAGCTGTCTCCAGATGTGACCTCTGCTGATCCTGATGTGGAGGAACTAGCTCACATTGTGTTTACATCTGAGGATGTTTACTGTTAATGATTCACACTTAAACACACACAGACCAGTTAGATGATGGGTGTCTAACTCAAGGCCCGAGGGCCAAATCTGGTCTGCTGGGGGTCCAATGCAGCCCGCTGGATGACTTTACTATTGTGAGAATTACAGAAAGACACAAATAGCTTTTCTATAAAAGTAGCTGCAATTCCTAATCAGTCCACTGGGGGTCGCACTCTGTGAGTGAGCGCATGTGTTAGACCAGGGGGACCAGGGGCCTCATTTATAAAAGCTTGCGTAGGATTTGCTCCAGAAGTGGCGTACGGATGAAACGTAGGATGTGCGTACGCACAGAAACATTCAGACTTATAAAACGTCCTACGCAGTTTTCCCTTAATAAATCACAATCACTTCTAAATGCAGCCCAGCTTGTGCGGCTTCATGTCACCCCCATAGTTGCCCATATATAGTCTGTGGAACGCCCACAAATGAATATTAGAATATTCATCGATTGCGAAATCATGACAAACACTGAGAGGAAAACGAAGAAACGTAACTTCACTCAGTGTGAAGTGGAAATGATCATTGGGAGGTGGGAAGGAGAAGTAAGATGCTCTTTGGAGGACACAGTGTGGACATCACTGATGCCAACAAGACACCTGAGGGGCAAAAGGTTGCAGAGCAACGCTGCAGCCTCACGACCTCGGACAAAGAAAAAATAGTCTGACATCAAAGTGGAAGCAAAAAAGCGTTTAGCGCGCCATCGCCAAAGTGTGTCCCCACGGGGGGGAAAGGGACACCGGAGCTGTCCCCTCCTGATGAGAGACTGGGGGCAGTGATTGGGGATCGGGGACAGGGTCTGGGCCAACATCGGCGTCAGGGGGTCGAGGCACGTTTGGAAGCTGTGCCACATCATGTAGCACAGCACACGCAGCACAATGTTTCACACCTTTTCAGGAGTAAACAATAACCTCCCTCCAGTGCAGTCGAGGCAGCGCCATCTGCCCTTAAACAGGCCGATGGTGCGCTGAGCTACAGCGCCAATCCTTCCAGGATCAGAACAGTTCTTCATCTGTTTAAGAACTTACTCTGGGTCATAAGAACGGCGTCCATCTTTTAAGTCAATCCATCGACCAATAGACTGATCACTCTTCATGGACAAACATCTGGGTTCAGGAGACTTTCCTCTCTGCTGATGTGAACTGAAAGAAACACTGAGATTACATCATCACATCATCATCTAATCATGAAGCATCAGCTCACATGGTGTCCGTCCTCACAGAGACCAAAACAAGGTAAAGGTCCATGACGTGAGGTCTGGATGTGGACCACATGACTCCCTGTAGTGGTTTAGGTCTACTGGTCCTGCTGGTCCCACTGAGAATCAACAGCTCTCTTTCAGCTCACTGTTTTCTTCACCGTTTAGTTTGGTTTCGTCCCAACAGGTCTCACCAAGTCCTCCATGGAGCTCTCCTTCCCTCACTGGACACTGCTGAAGGGCCCTGGAGCAAGAAACCCAGAACCTCCACCAGAGAGTCTGGTAGAAACACCTCATCATCAGCCTGAGACCCTCACCTTGCATCAACAGAGGGACCAACATCTTTGAAGACTGGAGGAGGACCCATAGACTGGTTACTCTTCATGGACACACAGCTGGGTCCAGGTCCTGGTCTCTGATGGATCCTGGTCACACATGTAGAAGCAGAGTCAGTGAGTCAGAGACGTTGGGACATGGAGATGAGTGGAGGACAGTTGGAGATGGTCCTCTCACCTCTGAGCTTTGGTCTGGCTGTCATGTTCCCCACACAGAGGGGCTTCAGAGGGAGGGACTCCGTCCTCTGGGTCCTCAGCCTGATTCATAGCAGCCCATCAGGACGTTATTTATGTTAAATCACTATATAGGCTACTAAAACTCAGCATGCAGAATGACAACATGAGATATGTATAGTTTTATAATATCAATATTATAAGTAAGTATAGGTGGAAGGGAACCAAAAGTGTGGTGCAAAGATCAGTCCTGTAAAACCAAACAAAAGGTTGTTTATACTCAAACCATACAACATATTTTATATTAGTAATATTTCTATCATTGACCTTGTGTGTGTGTATATATATATATATATATATATATATATATATATATACGGTCACACAGAGTTTAACAACGTCTCACTGAGCAGCTATTAAACCAGGAAGTGTGAATGTGTATATTTATATACATATTATATAATATGTATATATTATATAATATATTTATTTATATATTATATTTATATATTTCCAACTTTAGCGAAGTGTAAACGTCGTACGTTCGATACCCGCTCACTCCTCTCTCATAACAAACAGACGTCCGACTTTTAGCGGAGTCTAAATTATCTTCCGTATTTCCGAGTCCGAAATAAATTGAACTTCTAGGGAGATAAAATACGTTCCGGGTGGTATTTATTACGTAGTTATCGTGATTAGTAGCGATTGAAAAGTTCTTCTCTCTTTATTGAACCAGTATTGGCAATTTCTCAACGAGATGCTAGTTTAGCCGCTACAACAACAACTAGCCAGTAACCGCAGATTCCATTTCAACAATAAAGATACAAACTTCTCAGTAGTAAATGAATTCACGTTTCAACTGCTCTATGCGGTGTTTACTCAGGTCGGTGATGTTTTAACGTGTGTAGTGGAATAAATAAAACATATTCCGGTGGTGGCTGTGTGGCAACGAACAACACTCTGAACGGCGGCCGCCATTTTGTTATGCGCACACGCCGTCTGCGCATACATGCCGCTTCCCACGTGATCCCGTTTTTCCTTCAGCAGGAAAAGTAGAAGGCAAAAATGCCACCTAAGAAAAAGATGAAACCTCTCGCTGACCAGAAGACTATTGCATCTGTATGTTCTGCTCCATGTGCCTCTGCACCCTCCCTGACTTTGATCCGCCTCCCGACAGTTCTGCTTAGTATTAAAATATAAACACGCACACTTAAGCCTAGTTTATGCTTCTGCGTTTCAGTTTGTTGTCTGTTCAAGTTTAGACTTCTGGAGAAAGACAAACTTTCTTTTACCTTTTTAAACTCTTAAACTGTTAAAATGCTCATCCTATAAATGTCGTGTTTTACAAGATGAATGTTATCACTCTTCTTCCAGCAGATGGAGCTGTGCTGTTTCTCCTCTTTAGAGTCCAGAAGTCAGTAAAACACAGACCGGTAAGGTGACCTGTAGCTGTCCTGATGGAAACACTGTGGTTACCACGGTAACACGGGGAAGCTTTCTCCTGATGGGATGCTTCACTTCACCATGTGATCAGTTAGTAAAAGGTCGACTACAACCTGCTGATCAATGAGAGAAAAACTGAAGACTAAAGAAAACAAACACAGTCAAACACTAAAAAGTGACTAAATGTGTTTAAAGCAGATGAAGAAATGAACATGAAGCTTTGTGGACTTAAAGGACTGAAGCAGCAGGTGAGACAAACAGAGCGTCTCTCAGGTGTGTTTCAGGAACAAAGGCCCAGGTGAGCTCTGTGGTCCCTGCTGGGTCCTAGTGCCCCTCCGTCTGCTACCTTCCCCTCCTCATCAGTAACAGTCCTCACAGACCCCAGATCAGACTGAGCTCCTCTTCTTCATCACAGCGTCATCATTCAGACTAACAGCAGCTTCTCTCTGCCTGCTCACACAGGCGCCATCTTGTTTCCCAGCTTTAAACAATCACACCTTCACGACCATCAATGATGTCATTCAACCAATCACAGCTGCACTTACTGAGCTCGTAGACATGAACTTCCTCAGTGAGCAGCTCTCTTCTGTCCTCAGCAGGTCCGTGTAGAAAAGGAGCTCCGTGCTTCACTTCAGCTTCCATCAGACGGAGTGAAGTGTTGCAGCTTGCTGTTCTTCATCAGAGAGGGTGTGTCCTCACGTCACCATCAAAGTATGCAGTCGGACTGGTTGACTGAGTCTCAGTCTGTGCTGTTCACAGGGTCAAAGGTCCTCATGAACAGAATCCTCCTCACGGCTCAATAAGAGTCTTTCATGATCAAAACCAGCATCTGTGGAACGATCCTTCCACCTTGTAAAGAGTTGCTATGACAACAGACTGGATGCTGTTGTTGGACCAGATGGTTCAGAGGACCCGTGCACGCCCCTCTTTGTCACCTGGTCTTCTTCTACATGTAGACTAGTAGGGAACACGTGATGAAGCAGAAACCTTTGTAACAAATGTAGTGAAGAGTTTATATTGAATAAAAACATCCACTAAGACAACAGAGTCTGAGCTGAGAGTGTTTTTATTCTTCACTCCACTTTGATGATCAGGTTGAACCTGTTGGGGCGGAACAACTTCCCCACGTATCAGTCTGAAGCCGCCTGCCAAATCACAAAGGACATGTTGTTACATGCAGTGTTCTACTTCCTCATCACATGGCACCTTGAACCCTCTGGCTCATATACCTGCTGTGCAAAGGATTGTGGGTAAGAACAGCCAGTAAAGCAGCCTGCTTGCACACAGTAAGATGTGACTGAATGTAGAACACAAACTGTAATTCCTCCAGCTTCTGTCATTGATCATCATGAAAACCAGATGCTGAAGACTGTCGATGGACAGTTTGTTAGTTGAGTGACAGTTAGTCATCAGTTTCATCTGTTTTTACTCCTTACTGTGGGTCAGAAAAACAACGTCTGCAGACCTCTGCATCGAAAATACAAAGTCTAATGAAAGTACTGCAAAGCTCTTCAGACGGTCCTCTGACCTGTAGAAGTCTCCTTAGATCTTCTGAAACTAGAGGTTGGACCTTTCACAGAGCTGCTGGCAGTGACGTCCGGTGAGGTTGGCGGCTGGAGGCTCTGACGCTTTCAAAGTCACATTCACAAACATATGAATTCAACAAAGTAGCATAAATTCACCATCAACTGGCTGCTTGCACTTGGACTACTGGTTATGTTTCATGTCCCGTATCGTATATTCTTTTATAATACGGGTGAAATCAAGCGTTCTGATTGGTGGAGAGTGAGTCACGAGGTGCACTGAATTGAGCCATAATGTAATGTTACCTGTTTACATCGACCTGAGCGTTCATATCAGTGCGGTGATCTAAATAACAGCTGGACTTTGTGCGACCTTTGGTTGTCATTTCAGTCTTTATCTCGTTGCCGATCGACTAAAAACAGCCCGGAAACGCCGCTAATGAGCAGTTTCAGGCAATGCGAGCTTTCCCAACCGATTTAGGACACTTTTTAGCCAAAGAGGAACATTCATGTGGACGTCATCAGCCAAGTGAATGAATGAGACGGTGCGACATCGAGCAGGGAGACCTGGCATGTTTTCACACCACAAATGAATGTGAAATCCCTCACTGACATCACCAATCCATATTCACTTAATGTTACAATACAACCAATGATCATGTTCTTCATCTGTTTCATCTGTTCAAGAGCTTAGTGAGGCTCATAAGAACCACGTGCATCTTTGAAGTCAGTCGACCTTTAGACCGATCACTCTTCATGGACACACAGCTGGGTCCAGGTCCAGGTCCTGGTCTCTGATGGGTCCTGGTCACACATGTAGAAGCAGAGTCAGTGAGTCAGAGACGTTGGGACATGGAGACGAGTGGAGGACAGTTGGAGATGGTCCTCTCACCTCTGAGCTTTGGTCTGGCTGTCATGTTCCCCACACAGAGGGGCTTCAGAGGGAGGGACTCCGTCCTCTGGGTCCTCAGTCTGATTCATAGCAGAGTCCACACCTTCACACCTTCATTACATCACATGTCAATTAGCTGACGCTAATAAGCCGCTTTACAACTTGCTGTAGATAAGAACCATTATAAGTCCAATGTAAGTGCTACAGTTAGTGTGTTAGTGGAGGTAGAGTCTGAAGAGGTGTGTCTTTAGTCTGAAGATGTGAAAGCTCTCTGTGGTCCTGATGTCTTCAGAGACCTCCTTCTACCATTTAGGAGCAGGACAGCAAAGAGTGGAGATCTAGTCGAGTGTTTTGCTCTCAGTGAGGAGGAACAAGCAGTTTATCACATGCAGAGCGGAGAGTGCGGGTCGGGATGTCGGGTTGGACCAGGTCCTGGATGTAAGCTGGACCCCATCCATTCACAGCACGGTACGTGAGCACCATGTTTAGAGGACTTAGGAAGGTTAAAGAGCAGTGGAGCTGCTGCATTGTGGATGAGCTGCAGAGGTGGAATGGTGGTAGCAGGAGACCTGCAGGAGAGAGTTACAGTAGTCAGACTGACGACGCTTCATGAATTAGACCAATGAATAAAATGCATTTAGTGTACACCAGGATACAGCCCTGATTCTGACACTATGTGATCAATAAAGACATGAGAATAGTGTGACACCGCTGTCACGTTGACACTAATCAATAGATAAACACCAATGCACAGCTATGATCGTGTTCAGTTCAATGATGAAAACCCCAGTGACATTGAACGCACCATCCAGTGTGCTACCTCATTGCACCACGATGCTCCTCTTAATGTAGTGATGAAGTGGTGATCCAGAGGTTCTACAGAGGTCTTCACCTCCTTCAGAGACTCATTTATTCCATGTAGTAATAAAAACATCTGATCTTTTTATGGAGGTAAAAAGACGAAGAGAAGCAGAGTTGTTGTTTGACACTAAACTCAAATCTCACTTTTAAACCTTCAAACGAGCTCAGAGAGGATTTGCTCCTCCGGTTCCCCAGAGTCTCTGTTTATAGATGAAGTATGCTGATGTCCTCCTGTCTTGGAAATGAGTAGAATAAGTATGGTGGCTTGATGGGGGATGGGCGGATGCGCGTGCACAATATTCACATAATTAGTAACATGTGTTATCAGAAACAAACAAATGTCTGTGACCTTTTAATGCAAAGGGGATGTTGGGCCTCCACCCTGCTAATGAACCTCACCACGTGTTTCTTCACTGAGGACAAAGGAAGAACACAAACATATAGGGGTCCCCCGTGGCCTGATGCCAGGGGCTGATAACAGGACCCCTGCAGCTCTTCAGACCCCCTTGGCCATAAAAAGAGGACGTACCAAAGAACACCGAGCGCTCCCATTGGCCGAGGACAGTGACATTTATTTATGGACCTCAAGTTCATAAGAAGAGATTGTGCCAAAGGATCGATCTCTTTCGCCTGACTTCCCGTTAGTGACAGATCGAGACAACACAACGTTGTTTGGTTTATTTTCTTTCCCTCCAATTCCCAAGTTTCAGTCTTAATCTCGCTGGACGAACTCAAGACTCGCGCTCCACTACGTCCCGCTTCCTTTTCCCTTTTGATTTCATTCCTGTTGACTCCAGAGGACCGGAGAGACAGCTGCTCTCTGACCCCCCCCCCAACGAGAAGTTCGGACCCCACGGCCGAAATCGCCTTCATCCACTGAGTTTCCCTACGCGGAGCTCAACTGTCCTCAGTCAGCTGGAAGCTGATGACCAACGCCCATCAAACAGTAACACTGGTTTTCTGGGCAGAGTAATTTAGCGTGTTGATATGAACTTGATGTTTATTTGATTTGTTCAGTCATAACGTGGTACATTACATTACATTACAGGTCATTTAGCAGACGCTTTTATCCGAAGCGACTTACATTACACTTTAAACCCGTGGCTTTTTCACATTTTTGCCCGGGGAGCAATTAGGGGTTAGGTGTCTTGCTCAGGGACACTTCGACATGGAACATGGGGCAGCCTGGAGTCGAACCACCAACCTTGTGCTTCCCAGCACACCTTCTCTAACCCCTGCGCCACGACGACCCCGATAGAGTCCGGTAGAGTCCGGATCAACGAATCCGCTACCTTTGATTTATGTTTGAATGTGTACCTGCAAATGTCGTAATGTCCCCTGTTGATCTGATGCTGTGATACGTTTGCTGTAGGAGAGTGAAAGCGCCGACTGTGTTACGCTGATGAATGATGTCTCATGGTCAGAATAGTTCCTTATTTTCTTTTCTTTTCCCGGGTCTCCGCCGTGAGATCCGTTTGCCTGTGGTTTCATTTCGTATCGCCAGCCACATCGTTGGTTCTGTAACTGCACAACGGTTGTTGCGCGCAACCCCACCGTCGTTCCTTCCCTTACACCCCCCTCTGTGCTCACACACACACACACACACACACACACACACACACACACTCTGGTTTTGATTGCTTGTTTAGTGAGTAGGTTTAAAATAAGTGTTATGGGGATCGTTGGTTGCAGTTATAGGTGATCTTGATCGGTGTTCCTGTGAGTTAATAAACCCTGTTATACTTTAAAGAACCGTTTTCCTGTGTTTACTTGTGCATTTATATGGTGGTGACCGTTGACATACATCGCCAGTGCCCGAACTTAACTCCTTCCAACATCTTCACTCTCAAGGAGTGAATATCATTTATGAGACTTGATTTATAGTATTGGTTATTGGTCCCTGTTAGCTCAGGGTGGTGCCCCGTTATTTATTCATTCTGGAAGGATGCCCAGACATATAACTGTTATCAGAAAGTAGTTTACAATGGGGGGGTGAGAGTGTGGCAGAGCACCCCCCTACAGAAAATACACCACAACAGACGACAGGATGATTTCTATGACTGCCTGCGAAGACCGCGAGCAAATGGTGGCTAATAGAGGCCGTAAGAGCAGGAGAGAACAGCCGTACCCTCTTACAGACTGTGATGTCACGAGAGGCTCGGTCTTGGAAGGGAGCTACGTTCACCGGAGATGGCTGTAACTACTGTGGCTCCACCTGCTGGTGGAGGTAGGAACTCCACCCCGAAACTCAGAGCATTCCCCTCACACCTGAAACCCATCAGGGTGTGACGACCTGGAGGCCTCCATGAGGGCGGAAGACACACCGCTGAGGGAGGAGAGACGAGCTGCAGATTGGGCCCGCGGCAGAAGAGCAGACCAAGACAGAAGGATTCCCGAATGCAGGAGAGACCGAGAGGACGGTGTTCTCTCTTTAAAGAAGTGGATTTCCGTTTCCCCTCCAAAGACAAGACATTAGTTAAGTTTTACCGGCGAAGATCGACCGAAGCCTGAGTTACTCCCTGTTTTGACTGTTTTCTGTTTAATCTGAAGGACGTAAATTAAAACCTTTGTTTGCATTTTTGAACTCTGTCCTCGCGCTATTTGAACTACCCCGGAGAGAGCGGCGGCGCCTCTCGTGACGTCACAAGACAAAGCGTAGAACACGTGGTTCCCGCTCATTTCCTTTGTTCAGTGGTGTGACTGGCCCGCTTTGCTAAAAGGGTTTAGTCAAATTGACGAAGCGATCAAGAGAGACAGAGTCAGGCTTACGGGGTTGTTAGAAAACGTCTTGTTTACGACAATACACCGGTTGCTATGCAACTTGGTATGCCTGCTACCTTGTGTAGACCGACAATCATCCAACCCTTGATCATCTAAAAGAACGACAGGTGGGTTGTTCAATTGTTCTGTGTAGATCTGTAACCGGGGTTCAATCATGCAGAATCCTAAATGTTTTTACTTTCAGACGCTTAAAATGTCAGCGTCCCTCCAATGAACTCCCCCCTCTTCTCCACCACCTCCATCTCTGATTCACACACTCCCACAGCCAGGGCCTATGAACACACAGGAAGAGAAGGCCTGTGAACCTCTCCAGGTGTTTAAGGATTCTGGAATATGTTAGAGTCTGGGCGCTACATCTGCTGAACAAGGTCCGGCTTAAATACAATGTAGAGATTGGTTATGGCTGTCAGACAAATGATCCCAGTCAGAAAAAACATCCTTGTTTGGAGCAATGCGACTGCTTCTACCAACTACACTTTGAACCCATAATGAAAAGTTTGTGGAATGAGAACTTCATATCCGCCGTCTCCCTGTTTATGGCTGTGGATCATCTTCATGTCGACTGGTACCACATCCAGGAGGCTGTGGAAGTTCTTTTAAACCATCTGAATTATGTGGACAATGCGTATGATACCATCCAAAAAATGTATGAGACAATGGACGGGGAAGACAGACAAAATGAATCAACTAACAAAGCTTGACAAGTGGTGGGAAGAAGTACGAGAGCAGAAGGAGGAGTGGGAGGTACCCGATGATGATGAGACTGACGTTGACGTGTAAAAACCAAACAGGCTGAGAGAAAAAATGAAGTGAACATCTTGAGTGTCCTGTAACGTGATTTTAAAAACGAATGTTATTCTTCAGACTACCGCTGATATGTTTTGTATAACAGAAATAAAACACATTTGTGCTCATTGGTACTTTGACACTATCATGGAAGGGACGCTGCAGATGTATTATGATCCAGCACATCCCGAAGGATTGGGCAGTGTGGCCGAACTGCCGTTAGAGAAGGAACCGGGGCGACGCCGTCAATGTCCGCGGTGAATTCATTTTTATTGGAGCAGGACGCGTATCCGCTGCACGCTGAGGCAGCCGTACATTGTCCGAGGAACAGGGTGTTGGTCAGCGGTATCGACAGACAGTTTCAGATGGATCCTGTTGATATGGGAGAATATGCAGAGTATCGATGTATTTTCCAAATACGTGTGAGTTAGATGTCTTTCTAACAAATCAGGCTCCACTGTCGCCAGAGCCTTTAAAGACATTCTGAGTGAGGGCCGTATACCAGTGAGACTGCAAACTGACCAAGGGACAGAGTCTTATAATAAGCCGTTTAGGAGACTGTTGGATCCACATAAAATGACACATTTTTCAACCTCAAACGAGACCAAAGCAAGTGTGGTGGACATACAAGACACGAATGTGGAGATATTTAACATCTGTTCACTCAGATATGTGGACGTGGTTGTAGATCTTATAGACGTGTAGAACAACTCTCATCACAGATCTATAGAAATGGCTCCATCGGCTGTAAACAAAGACAATGAAAAGGTTGTTGGCTTCAAATTAAAGGGGGACACCGTGAGAATATCAAAACTCTGAGGTGTTTAGGAAGGGTTATAAACTAACATTCCCCGATGAGCATTTTATAATACCAGTGTATGGCCAGAGATGCACCAGTTTATAAGCTTACACACTGCGGGTGAGTCTGTGAAAGGGGCGTTTTACGAGAGGGAGCTGCAAAAGGTAATTATAGGTAAAAACAAAGTCTTTAAAATAGAAAAAATCCTGGACAGAAGTTAAGAAGCAGGTGATGGTAAAATGGAGAGGCTGGCCGGATAAGTTTAATACGTGTGTCTTAGAAAAAGACATTGTGGACGTGTGATTAAAAAGACAAACGCACACACCGTAAGAGGTCACTCTTTATGTCACGCTACCAAGTAACGCCTCATTCCAGGTATATCCTAAGAATGAGATATGGAATTATAGGTGGGGTGGGGGTTTGTGACTCTATACAGGCAATAACTAAAGCGATTCATTTACCACTTAGTAGTTACCCTCCTCTGGCGGGTGTATCGATGCATTATAGCCGTGTTATAAATCCCATCTACTTCCTGCGAGTGGCGTCGGAGTCAACTATGACCTTTGAAGGACATCTGGCGGCAATACTGGGCTTAAAACACAGGGAACCTTTTCCATTACCCTCAAATACCAAATCCCTTTTTGCCCCATAGCAGACGTTCATGCAGCTTGTTACACTTTATACGTATTCTCTCTGATGACTGCGGCAGCTGCACACTAGAAAGACAGACGGCTGGCAGTAACACGGAATGACTTTGGCCACCGATACTCCCTGTTCTGTTTTAATCTGGAGCCTGGCGACGGCCACTCGGGGAACGGGTCACTAATTAAGACAGGAAATGTTCGATTGGAGGTCCGTTTGAGAACAGCTCTGCCCCGGACTATTAATCTCATTTGTTATTCTGTTTTTGACTCATGGAGATATTAAACCAGCGACCAGTGTTGATAGATAACTTCTAAAAAACCCAATAAACACCGTAGAGTTGACAAGCGTTGGTAATGGCACAGATTTTATGGGAGTTCTAGCTTGTGATCCACTTCCTAAACGTGCATTGCACAAGTATCCGGCTATGATGATTGTAAACACGCACCAGGTTGGCTCTTTATATCACAAAGCACAAGCACGGTTTTTCTTTGATAGTTTTGGAAACCCTCCAAATTATGAAGCATTCCCGCATGAAATAGTTAATTTTCTCAATTATAACTGCACAGACGTGTCTTATTCTAGAATAATCTTGCTACGGAATCTTGTATGGACATAATTTAGTTAATAACGATGCAATGGTCTGTCATTTTGTTCACAAAATACACCCCTCTGTGTGCTGTGGGGATACTTTTTCATGTCTACAATGTGCGATCTAATGTCGAAATATAATTTTATTCATTTTATCAGTCTTGTTGCCGATATAATACAATACATAAAACAAAAAAATGTGGATTAAGTATATTCAAAAGTGACATAAAACAAAATAATAGGCATTCACTACATTTGTTATAAAAAAACAACACAATTACATGTCAAAGAATAATGAAATCTTAAAGGTTTAACCATGAATCACCCATCAGCCAATGAGATTTAGCCTTTTTGGCCTTTGGGGTCTTAAAGGTTCTGCTATCCAGAGACCGACTAGTCTAAGACCTCGGACTGAATGAGGCCTGAAGGGGTGTTTTTATACAAAACCTCCACCCGATGGGTGTAGAAGGGTCTAAAACATTATTATTATTATTATTATTATTATATATACACATTAGGACCCAGACGCAGAGCTTGAAAACAAAAAGACTTTAATAGTCAAAATTAGTGACGTTACCAGATGTGCCGACGCCTCGCGCGTGTCGAGTGACTGAGGGGGCGTTTCCTCGCAGCGCGTATCGAGGCTCGCTTCATTTAGGGGAGGAGCCATAAATGATGGCGTCCGAAGCCTCGCTGCCCGCCGGGACCACGTGACGCTTCGGGAAGGGCTTCAGATTTACTTCCATGTATAAACCCCTCAGGCTGCATTCAAAATGTGGGTTGTTGGTGGAGAGTTGGTCAGTTAGAGTTTGGATGGTTCGGATAGTTTATATCGTTTGGAGAGTTTAGAGAGAGATAGTTGAGAGTGAGGAGAGATGGACAGGTGATAAGATGGAGCCAGCTAGGAAGAGGAGGACTTCCTCTGTGATTAGATCACTCCTAATAAGGTGAGCTGAATCTCACTCTATTTCAGACACATTAGGTTTGCTTATGAAGAACTGTATTTTTCAGTTTCTTATTTGATTCAAAGGTGAGGTGTTTATTGTGCTCCGAGGAGTTTGGGTGCAATAACAGCACCTCCTCCATGCTGAGGCCTCACCGTGCCTTGCATGAGAATAAGGAGGAAACTGGAGCTTCACCCAGCCAAGGTAAGTCATTACAATATTACAAAGGCACCAACATGACATGAAGTCCTGTTTCCAATCCTGACAGACTGAGGCCTGCCAGTCAAAGTCAGACAGCCAGTCACAGAGGGTGGGCTGCAGACCGAGTGTGCAGCGTTTATGGATGAGTTTGTAGGGGACGACCGTGTTGAAAGCGGAGCTGTAGTCGACAAAGAGCCTCCTAATGTAGGAGTCCTTGTTTTCTAGGTGGGAGAGGGAGTAGTGGAGGGCAGCAGCTGGGGCGTCTGAGGTGGACCTGTTGCGCCTGTAGGCGTACTGCTGGGGATCCAGGGTGTCCGGTATGCTGCTCTGAATGTGGGACAGTATCACTCTCTCAAAGCACTTCATGAGGATTGGAGTGAGTGCTACTGGCCTGTACTCATTCAGGCAGGTGGGTGGGCTCTTTTGGGGGAGGGGAATGATGGTTGTGGTCTTGAAGCAGGTGGGGACGGTGCTCATGCTGAGGGAGAGGTTGAAGATGGAGGTGAGAACATCAATGTCAGCTCATTTGCACATGCTCTCAGGGCACGCCCAGGGGTGTTGTCTGGCCCTGCTGCCTTTCGAGGGTTGATCTTCCTGAGAGCTCTGCGTACCTGGCCTGATGAAACTTTTGGGGGAGGGGGGTGATCCCGGTGTGTGTGTGCCTCTCTGTGCTGGAGCTGGAGGTCTCGAAGCAGGTGTAGAAGGCGTTGAGGTCCTCCAGCAGGCTGTCTGTGGCGCTGATGGAGCTGGTGGTGGTCCTGTAGTCGGTGATGTGCTGTAGGCCTTGCCACATCTGCCTGCAGTCAGCGGTGGAGTAGAAGCCATCCAGCTTCTCTCTGTACTGCCTCTTTGCCGCTGTGACGGCTTTTCTCCGTCGGTACTTAGCAGCTTTGTACTCCGTCTCAATGCCTGATCTGAATGCAGCAGAGCCAGACGTACCTGACTGTTAATCCAGGGCTTCTGACCTGTATGGTGGGCACAATGTTGTCTACACAAGTGTAGATGTACCCGGTCACATACTCTGCGTAGTCCTGTATGTTAACAGAAGAGTCCTCCCTTGTGGCTGCAGCTTTGAACACATCCCAGTCTGTTTGAGCAAAACCGTCCTGCAGGATTCCCTCAGTCTCTGTGGTCCAAAGCTTAACTGACTTGGTGACCAGGTTGGATTGTTTCAGTTTTTGTTTGTAGGCTGGATACAGGAACAGTGAGATGTGGTCAGAGTGTCCGACGTGTGGGCGGGGAGCTGCCCTGTATGCACCGCGTATGTTGCTGTACACGTGATCCAGGGTGGGATGTGGATGTGTTGGTAATATTTGGGAAATACAGTCCGTAAATTACACTGGTTGAAGTCTCCAGCGTCGATAAGGACGACCTCGGGGTGAGCGGTTTCTACCGCGCTGATGACGTCATGGGGTTTGCTGAGCGCAGCTGTGGCGTCGGCTCGCGGGGGATGTAACCAGCAGCCTGAGACACAGCAGTGAATTCCCTCGGTAGATAGTAGGGACGGCCTTTCAGCAGCAAAAAACCCACGTCTGGTGAACAGCGTCTATAAACAGTCTGTAAATCTCCACAAGTATTGACATACTTGATGCACATCTCATGTGTTGATTCTTCAACACGTGCGGACTCTTAAATAATCACATTAAAGCACAGTGAATAGATAGTTGTGTGTTTATTCACGTTATAATGAGGTGGCATAAAAAGCTGTGATATAAAATGATTCTGGAACATTGTTTTACTAAAGAATAGACAAACAAAGAATGAGCACAAGTTAAACACGTTACACTGTTTTTATTATTGCAAGAGGCTCTACTCCCTCTTCAATGCACTGCAGGATGTTTTTAACCGTTTTGAGGAAAGATGGTCTCAGAACACCTTCATAGTAGGTGTCAGCTACAATAAAAAACACGCCACAAAATGGAAGCTGCTCAACTTTATAGTAGGAGCAGCTAAACTTGCAATTTATTGTAGCAGGAAGAACAGAGTAGAGGGCAGGGCCGGACAAGAGGCACTCCCGGCCTTCGTGTCCCTGGTCAAGGCCAGAGTCTGGGTCCATTTCAGGTTTTTCAAAAGCATGAACAACGTAGATGAGTTCATTGGAAAGTGGTGCTTCAAGGAGGCCATCTGCTGTGTTAGTGGAGATGACCTAATCTTTAGGCCACCTTTCTAGCTCCTTTTGAGGAGACATCGCTTTGTTTGGTTATGTTTTATGGTCATGGAAAATGGTCAATGTTTTATGTATTGTGAGTCCTTGATTTTATATAAATAAAGTTTTTTCAAAAATCAAAAAAAAATCTCTCTCTCTGTCTCTGACTGATGGAGTGTCGAGCGTGGAGCTGAGAGCGATACCGTTTTTTTCGTGTTCTACAAGTCAATGTGGGGAACGTAGAGAGTTTGTGTGGACTTGTTTTTTAGAGTTTGGTGTTTTGCAGCCGATCGGCTGGCGCTGGTTGGCGTGCTCAACGCCGCCATGGACCTGACCCCACTGGGAAGGGGATGTGGTTGAGGAGGTGGGGGCGGTGGGGACAGATGCGGCCCGGGTGAATGCTGAAGGGCCAGTAGAGGCGGGCAGTGGGGGGGACATGGACTTTGTGCGTTTTGTGGAAATCGTCTGTGTTCACACCCGTTAGAACGTTTGATTGACTTCATATTCAACAACATCGTCAATAAATACACGTCTTATGGAAGTAAAAAGTCAAATAAAGCCATCTGCAGTGATCATACAGGTATACATACATGTACATCAGGACCATCATTTTGGATTGTTGAGAAGTAACATTGTTTCTAAGAAGAAAGAAGAGGTTCCATTCAGCAACGCAACGTAAACACCACAGTTACTGCATTCAACCAGCTGAGCCCAAAAGGAGAAGGTTTCCTCATCTGCTTGGACTTTAGCTTCTAAGTCAGGGATGGGCAACTTAAATGATGGAGGGGGACACAATTTTTCATCAGCGCTACCAGGGGGCCACATAGCACAGTGCACTTCCTAACCAGATTTAGAACAATAATCAATAAATGTGTATATGTCTGTATGTTTATTGAACCAACATAATCACAGCATCTTAATATATTTCATGCTCAAATGCATAACAGATCTTCTTAAACAACAAAAGCTTTGAAGCAAACAAATAAATAACCAGATTTCTTTTCAGTGCAAAGTGCTGTCATTCATAAAAATGCCAAATCCCTGCATACCTGCTCTACCTCCCCCCTAGCATGACTGGTTCTCCTTTAATGAGAAGCTTGTGGCTTTGCCTGTTGGCGCACAATAGAGTGGATATCAATGTCAATCTTCTCATCAGATAAAAAAAAAGAATCATCCGTGAGCCTGTTTCTCTTTCGACTTGAAAAAACTGCTCTCACGAATGGATGTGCTCCCAAACATACTGGTCATTGAGAGAGCAAAATCTCGGAGGAGTGGGAAGCGGCGTTCAGGCAGCAGACTCCAAAACGGAATTCCCTTCTCATTGCGCCTCGCCTGAAAAAACGGATCAGACTGCAGGTCGCAAAGTTCAAGCTGCAATTCAGAAGGTTGCTCGCTGACAGCAGCGGAGAGGGGGTCCACGAAGAGCGCCATCTGTGGCTGCATCGCGTCGCCGTGGCGCTGGGGTTAGAGAAGGTGTGCTGGGAAGCACAAGGTTGGTGGTTCGAGTCCAGGCTGCCCCATGTTCCATGTCGAAGTGTCCCTGAGCAAGACACCCGACCCCTAATTGCTCCCCAGGCAAAAATGTGGTTTATGTAAGTCGCTTTGGATGAAAGCGTCTGCTAAATGTAATGTGATCTGTTCAGGTCATTGAGGTGTGCAGTAATGCCAGTAAGGAATGTCGCACAGAAACGCCGGCTCTTTGAGTTTCCTGCAGTAAGCACTCATATCACCACGCTGTCTTCCACAAACACTGGAATTTTGGAGCGCAGTGCAGAAAATCGCTCAAGACACTTCCCCCGACTCATCCATCGGACCTCTGTGTGCATTTGTAAATCCACACCGTAAGTCATCAAGTCCTTAACATGGTTAAAGTTCAGTGTCTTGGCGCAGAGGGCCTCCTGTAGGAACAAATAAAGTAACCCTTAAAATGTCCCTATGTTTGTCCTGCATGTCACCCAAAATCAATAGGACTACTCCCTCCCCTGGTGTATGATACAGGGCATTATAGGGCAGTTCACTCCGCTTTGTTGAAGCAGCTCTGCGAATCCGGTGCGTCTCCCCTGCATCGCTGGTGCGCCGTCCGTAACAACAGCCGATAGTTTGTCCAAGCCACGTTAATGCAACACTACTCACGGCGTAGAATATATCCGTGCCCTTGGTGGTATCGTGCAAAGACACCATCTTTAGTAACTCCTCGTGCACTTCAACCGAACGGTCAACGGTTCCTGTGAAAATCAGCAGCTGGCTGACGTCCATCACATCTGTACGTTCATCCAAGACCAGGGAGAAGTACTTGCAGTCATGCATAACCTGTTTCATCTTCCCCTCGACATGATCATTAATGTCAAAAATTCTACTGTGCGACGAGACAAAGAGACCGTATCAACATTTTTAACCAGGTTAGCGCCACCAAACGCTCTGGCCGTTTCCACGGCACATCTCTTCACAATCTCGCCATCGGACAAGGGCTTCTTTGCTTTAGCGCGCGCAAGCGCAACAGCATTCGACGCCGTGAGTGCAGCCTCCTGTGTGGTTGTGGCTCTGGTAAAAGAAAATTCTGTTGTTTGTGTACTTTTGATTCGAGGTTCGGCAATGAGAGCAGCCCTGGCAGCTTCAGTATACTTCTCGTATTTAACCTTGTGCAAGGTGTTGTAGTGGCGACTTAGGTTGAAATCTTTCATGGCTGATAATGTCTCCAAGCAAACTAGGCACATGGGTTTGCCTTTAAATTCAGTGAACAGATGATCCACTTCCCATTTCACCTGAAAGACACAATTTTCTTGATCGAGTTTTCTCTTTGCGTTGCTTTTTTCGCCGTGGCTTGACCTCTCTTCCTCGCTGATGGAGAAGACCCGGTGGAAGCACGTAGGAAGCTGCGTCTGCATAGCAAGCGCCATCTAGCGGTGGACTCTGATATTACAACTAAAAAGTGATCGGCCGCTGTAGAGGACACACTTATCATTTTCAGAAATTAATCTAGGGGCCACTCCGAATGAGGGCGAGAGCCGCCAGTTGCCCATCGCTGTTCCAAGTGACTGTGAGATGGTAAGTTGGATGTTTCTTTTAAAGCAGCAGCAATAAATGCTCTGAATCCCTGATGTTCGGCTCAGCGCAGCCGAGGAGACGAGTTGGGAGAGACATGTGGAGGAGACAGAACTACATTCCAGATGTTCTATGATGACGACGGCTCAATTGTTTTCACCTCGTTCTCCCGTCCTAAAGGGGCCAAAAAAACAGGCTTAAAAAAAACATAAAAATGTGACAATAAGACAAAGTCAACACAAAAACAACAAATGATCATAACACAATGAAAAGATATTTAAATCCATATGAAATATGAGTGTTTTATTTCTTATCTACAGTGAGAATTGTATTGCTCGTGTGTGTCTCACATTGCATATTGAAATGGTCCATCAATCGTTGGCTTCTAATCACACAGCTTTGTAAACTCTCTGGAGACTCTCCAATGAGGAGGAGGGACTGCGTTTGGATTTGTCTCCACAGGGCTTTGCATCCACAGCCCAGAGCTGAATGAAGAAACAATGGTGGCGTCCCGCGGAGCCACAGGGGAATTCTGATAGCAAAATACTTCATTAGCAAAAAGTGGTGTGTGATGTCTGACTACTGGTGAATATGGTTTATTACCAGAAGAACTGGTGTCACCATGACGACATCGACCACAAAAATACCTCAATGAGAGAAAAGGCAGACGGGCTGAAACGTTGAGCCAGTGGATAAAGGCCTTACTCTCTACTAGCCAACAGGGGGCGACTCCTCTGGAGAAAACGACTACTTTTCAGTGGCAGCTTCACTGAGTTACAGACTTTAATACACGAAGCAAGAATACACTTTAGCAGCACACACACAGCGCAAAGGAGAGGCCATCGTATAACACGCTACAGGGAGTCTACATGCTGCAGGAATGCATGACGGGATTTGAAGACGCATCTTCGGGGAAACAAGTGGACTACTTGGCAGACTCCAAGACCACGTGAGGAACATGCAGCGGCCCATGGATTGGAACTGGCAGTCAGATGCTCTCAGAGAAGTGGCTTCAGGAAGCAGCGGCTGAGCTCAACGTGCAGATATTGAAGGCTGGACCATATCTTCTCCATCAGATGGGTCTCCAGGAGCCAGAATACTGTAAACGCTGGATGAAGAGATTTTCCCTGGTCTGGAACTTCACCAGCTGCAGAGAAGAGACACCACACTTGGTCCAACGAAGCGCTTATGTTGGACAGCCAGGTACAGCGCTGGTTGGACATTGATGAAGGAGGCTGAACAGCGTCTCACGGGTCTTTTCAAAGATGTGGAGCTGACTCGCTGCTCTGCAAACAAAGCATCTACTGGAGTCAAACTGGGTCCAAAGGCTGAAGGTTCTGGAGCAGCGTTTTAGGCCCAGAGAGCCTTTACTTTGAATGAAGAAGTACAGCGCCTGGATAGACTCAGCTTTGTGTAGCAGGCTAGAGGTTGTGTGGTTGTGTAGTCATTGTGTACAGCGGTTTGATGGCCTTTTATCGTATGCTTCACATGTCCTGTTGTGTTTACGGCCTATTTAAGACTGGAGCACTATAGAGGCTCGCCATGCGGCGCTCTCCAATGCGCTGAGGGCTGGATCGAGGCTCATAGACCAGAATCCTTTGGGGTTCTTTGTTGATGGACAGCAGCAAGAACAAGCAAACGTCAGCTAATGACGTGACAAAGTGTTGCTGACTTTAGAAGGAGAAATCTCTCCAGATGTCACACGAGCCGTCCTGTGAGGACACTTGGACCCGAACGCCACCAGCAGAGCAGCAGGTGAGGTGAGAAGG
This sequence comes from Gasterosteus aculeatus, assembly GCF_964276395.1. Taxonomy (NCBI): domain Eukaryota; kingdom Metazoa; phylum Chordata; class Actinopteri; order Perciformes; family Gasterosteidae; genus Gasterosteus; species Gasterosteus aculeatus. Next base: position 3,715,508 of record NC_135708.1, on the reverse strand, counting down.
AGTCCTCAGGGGGGCACAGGGGGGTTGGGGCTTGGCAGAGGGAGACCCGTGTAATGAGCTGGCTGGGGGACTTGGCAGACCGGAGAGGCTGGATGAGCAGGCAGGTGATCCTGGAGACCAGGAGAACAGGACTCAGGGACTGCTGGCAGGAGACAGACTGTCTGATTGGATGGACGATAAGCCAATAGACGAGCGCCTTAAGCCTCCACACAGATGGACAAGGAATGGGGCGAGAGTCTAATTGCCAGGTTAGAGAGAGAGACAGAGGGGGCTCATACATACACACTCACAGAAAAGTAACACATGGAGCTGGGAATTGGAGGAGGAGGAGGAGGTAACGGTGGGTGGAGGCAGTGAGTGAGTGGAGGAGACGGGGTTGGACTGAAAGGGAACAGTAAATAACGCAAGGGGGGGAGTGACTTGGAGGCTGGGGACACATCAGGGGCCGACAAGCGCAGCCCTCCCAGGAGGATGTGAGTGTGGGCTCCTCATGTCCTCCCCCTCGTGGTGGAGACCCCCTGGACAGAATGTAGAGTCCACGTCCCACCTGCAGCATTTGTGCCGCTGCAGTTACGCTCATGAAGGATCAGGATCCCCGATGGTTCAGTGATGTCTTACAGAGCAGCGACAGCTTCCACCCAGCAGACGTCCCCAAAGAGTCCAAAGTGGGGACAACTGTCCATCACGTCAACACACAGATGGGAAACATAAGCAACAGTTCAGTGATTTTCTGTCAGTTAGAGATTAGCTTTGTAACAGACAATGAATGTCAGTACATTTTGTATTGTATGTCCGAAGTCTTAGAGACAACATGCATCCACAAGGCTGCAGCTCGTGTACAGGAGAAAACCAAGGAGAGGGACGATACTACTCCTGTATTAGCTTCTCTGCACTGGCCCCTGTTAAATGAACTACAATATGAACTCCTCAGCACTAGTTCTCAGGCACAGTCATGTCTTATGAAGCTTATAGTACCTTATTATGTGAATAAAGAGCAGCGCTTCCTGAACGCTGGCTTCCTTGTGCTTCCTAGAGGCCTCCAAAGCAGGACGGGAACCAGAGCCTCCAGTTTCCAGGCTCCTCTTCACACTTTCAGTCCCACACTCACCCCGTTTAAATCAAACATCTGGACTTGTTTGGGAGTGGTTAACAGGGACATGGATACGACACAATGTGCAGGCAGTGTTGTATGCTGTGGGAATACTCCAAATATGAGGGCTCAGCTCACACGCCAGCATCCAGAGACAACCTGAACACTGGACACACTTAGCTTGACCTTCCGCTTGTGAGCAAGCTAGGAAAACACTTCCAACATGGCCGTTGCCCTTCAGTCAGCCCGATGGTGGGCAAAAACATTTATAATACTGGCGCTTGTTGCCTCCCTTTACGGGCTGTGGATCCTGGACTATATACTTTCCCATATATTCTAAAACCTTTAAACATCCCTAAATGTTTGCATTTACTGCACACTGCCCAACATAGCCTACTCTTTAGCTCAATAAGTAAGTTAACTTACCCAAGGCCTTCTTCGGCCAATCTCCTCTGACTCGTGCTGGATGACACACCAAACAGATCTGCGATTTCTCGGGTTGATAAACCGGACAACACAAAGTTAGCCAGCTTGTCGCCAGGAATATCCAGAGGTGGGCGTCCAGCACCTGTGCTTGTAGTACCAGCTAATGTTGACTTCATCAACTTGGACCTCTTCCACACGCACGCGGGGCTCAATCAGTCTTAAACAATTTAAAACTTTGTTGTCTATGTATACATCTTAAAGAGCACTTATCCGCCCTAGTATTTCCAAAAAACCCTCAATATGTGTCAGAATCGTATCTGCAGAAAACCCATGTTGATGGATTTGATCTGCTAATGCTAGCATGCTACCTCGGAGCCCACCGATGTCTTCCATTATATCAACACTCACGTTCCTCAGCCAGTCTTCACTTGCACACGGCTCTGTTGTCTGTTCTGAATGTTAGATGTAGCCACGCCTCCTGATTTGCATATAAGAACGTGAAATGTAAAACGTCATTATGAAATAAGAGTACCACGAAATAATTAAATGTATTTCATATGTATGTATTTATTGCCTCATGTATTTATTTCATGATGTATTTCAAATGAATATTTCATGTATTTATTCATTTATTTAATTTAGACTAAAACGGCATTCCATAACAATAACCATGTTATTAAGAGATGGAAAGTTAAAGCCGTTCCTCTTTCTGTCCACGCTGCACAACGCGTGTTTTATTGCATTTAGTGGCAATGCTGCTGCTGTTTGTCTTTTATTTTGGCGGGAAATCACGTTTAACACTTTCAATACTCCACTTTGTGAGGAGATAAACTCCACCCTGTTATCAAATGTGTGCTTGTGCTTTGTGTGCTTTTGTTGGTGACTTAAGTGTGATATTTGGTGCAGAATGAAAGCTTCAAGTTGCACCTGAAGTAGCGAGCTCAGTAGTTTGTGTTGTTGTGAGACGGCTCTGCGTGAAGGTTAATAAGGTTAATAAAGCAACTTATTCATTACTCATTTCTTTATTTACTCACTTCCTTCTTCAACATGCTGCACCACCAATGTTTCCTCTGTGCTATTGACACAGCAACAGGGCTGTAGAATAAATACAGATATTATGGAGGAAATAGTACAAAAGTCAATAGTACAGCATCTTTAAAAAGGATCAGAGTATTTCATGTCAAAAGAAATAATACAGCGTGTTGAAAGCATCTTTATTTGATGGCCTGTTTAAACATGTACAGTTGTTTCCAATAAAAATCATTTATTAACATTAGAGCCAAACAAATGTATTTCTGTTAAAGTAACACATGGAGTAAATGTTGTAAATGACATTATAGTGAATAAAAACACAAGTAACGCATATTAAATATTTCCTTAAACCATTAAAAAGCTTCATGTTCAAAACAAACCTGATTATGTGAAATTAGATTTGATTTCGCTCAACAGATTTAGAAAGATTTGAAGTTAAAATGGGCTCAAAAAGAATTACACATTCATATTTTCCTTCTTCACCTTGTTTTTATTATTGCTGATGAAGCGCACACACACAGAAGGACACATTTGTCTCATATGGGGGGACAGATGAAAGAGCGTCTTATAAAATGTCTTCTTGAACACATAAAGATGAAGATTAAAGCCTAATTAGGAGCCAATATCTAAATGATCATCTATTGATTGAAGGAGCACAGCAGCATTAAGCTGAGCTCTTTCACACTTCCATCTGAGTCCCAGAGAGCTGTGGACCCCCCAGAGTCCAGACCAGCTCAGGTACCCCTCACCTGCTCCACCTGCATCTACACCCACATGAACCACCATCAGCTGTACAGACTGAACTACGTGGTGAGCAGAGAGGAAGGTTCTCCACCAGGAGGAGACTCTCCCTCCTGAAGAGAACACAGAGACACTGAGAAACCAGAACCAGGCCAGAACCCAAACCCAGGATAAAGAGGTTCAGTGAATGTGGTGCTGAAGGTGTGGAGGTGGATCAGTGTGTCAGAGGAGACTCTGTAGAAGGACAGAGAGCCAGCAGGACAGTCCACATACACTGCTACTCTACCAGAGGAGGAGGAGGAGGAGGAGGTGATGCGTGTTTTTGTCTCATTGTGACGGACAGAGTAACCTTTATCAGAGCATCTCAGACTCCAGGACTGATCATTGTGTCCAAACAAACATTTATAACTGACTCGTTTCCTCCTGATTCCTCTGTAACTCACTGATACAGTAACTCCTCCTCTCCACTCGACCTCCCAGTAACAGCGACCAGTCAGACCAGTTCTACACAGCAGCTGAGGACAGCAGTCAAATCTGTCTGGATGATCAGGATGTGACTGATCCTCCTCCAGATATGTCACCTTCCTGTTGTTGTCAGACAGTTTGAGTTGTTTGTTTACTGTGTTTGTGTCGATTGTGAGTTCACAGGAATCTGATGAGAGAACAAGACACAATACAGCTGCAGTTATTAATCATGTGTTCATCTACTGACACGTTGATGATGACGTCACAGAGGTGAATGAGTGATGTCACAGTGTGAAGATGGTTGAATCTTCATGAATCAAAGCACACTTACACTTCCTCAGACCTGGTGTCAACCATCGGACTCCATCAGGCTCCACCCTGAAAGGAGGAGGGGGGTCAGAGCAGCATGGAGACATGGACATTACATCACTCTCACACACAGCTTTGTCCTTCATGTCCACATGGAGCACCTCTTCTTCTTCTACCACTACTTACAGACGACCACAGACTATCAGTCAGGCGTCACACAGCGACGAGGTGCTGGAATATATTCATGAAGAAGATGAATGGATAACAAATAAGAAATGGACCTGTCACTGTACTTTCACCAGATGTGAATTCAAACGGGAGAAATGACGTCATGCTACAGATCAAGCTTCATGGGACGTGTGCAAAGGAACGTTCACATTAAACTGTTTCATAAAGATAAAGCAGATACAGACCATTCAGTATTCACACAATGTGCATGTTTCCATGTTGTCCCCATTTGTGGACAATGTCTCTCCCTGTGGTTCGCTGGAGTCCCAAAACATTACAAATGGCTTTGTCACCTTTTCCACACTGATGGATCTCAATGACTTTGTTCCTCATTTGTTCCTGAATGTCTTTGGATCGCAGCCTGATGTCTCGCTTGTGAGGATCTTGTGGTCTACTTCACTTTGTCAGGCAGCTCCTATTTAAGTGATTTCTAGATTGAGAACGGCTGTGGCTGGAGAAATGGAACTGGGCTTTCCAAAGATGTGATGAACCTCACTTCATTTATGTTTCCATCACTTTTTCACACAGGGCCATTTAGGTTTGGATTCTTTTCTCCCCTTAATGATAAAAACTGCATTTTGTGTTTACTTGCGTTATCTGTGTCTAATATTTACATTTGTTTGATGATCTGAAACATTTAAGTGTGACATGCAGGCATGAAAACGGGTCACGGGTGAAAGGATGAAAGATGAAAGGATGTAAATAAAAAATTTCCGAGTTAAGTGCTCAAACTTAACTCCTTCCAACATCTTCACTCTCAAGGAGTGAATATCAATTATGAGACTTGATTTATAGTATTGGTTATTGGTCCCTGTTAGCTCAGGGTGGTGCCCCGTTATTTATTCATTCTGAGAAGTATCTTAGTGATTATTAATAATTCTATTAATGTCCATAAGTTAGTTCCTCATTTGCTAGTAACCTAATACGACCCCCTAGCCGCTCCCAACACTTCCCATCCAACCACAATCACAATTACTCCATCCGGATGGCAACATTTATCTGGATAGGGTTTTTTTGGTATGTTCTGTTCATTTCTACGATATAGTTGATACTAATTCCAGGTCCACCATCAGCTGTTGGTTCTTCACTGAGCGTCTGTGGCCGACTGTCACCTGTAGCTTCAACAAGTCCACTCTTATCATCCAGGGAACCGTCTCTCAGTGCAAAGCACCAAAAGCAGGTGAAGCTGAACTCCTTTAAAACACCAAACGTTCCTCCTGTGATGATCCATCAAGACGCTTTGAGCAGAATGTTTCTCTGACTGTCTCTTAATAATAATGTCTGGACTAAAGGACAAACACACACTGGAGGCAGAGGACCAGCATCTAAACATCCAAGTGTTGTATGAGTTGTTAGCTTGTCAGCTTGGTGTGTCAGGGTCTTATTAACCAGGCTGACAGTGGGACAGAGAAAAGGTTTCCAGCTCTACCTCCTCTACCAGACTGATGGTCTGTGGCTGCAGCCTCTTCATACCTGAGAGTCTCCAGTCTCCAGTGAGGATCCTCCAGTCCAGCAGACAGCAACTTCACTCCTGAGTCTCCTGGATGATTGTAGCTCAGGTCCAGCTCTCTCAGATGGGAGGGGTTGGAGCTCAGAGCTGAGGCCAGAGAAGCACAGCCGTCCTCTTTGATCAGACAGCCTGACAGCCTGCAGACACACAGAATAAGACACATGTCACATGATCTGAGGGAGCTGTGAGGGCTGGAAGGTCACTGCAGTACTGAGATACTATCAGGTACAGAGGGGTCACATTCACATGGTTACTGACTGGTTTCAAGTCACAACTAAACACCCACTAATGTACATCAACAACCTGATAACATTACTACTAACTCTATAATGTCGAATATTTACATTATATTGAAAATAAACACATTTTATGGAAATAGTTGGAAAATACATATTTGATTTAAATTATGGAAGCAGAAAGAATCTTATGAAGGTCAGAAATGTACCATAGATGTAAATAAAGACACCAAGTGGACTTTAATTGAATCCTGACCTGAGAGTCTCCAGTTCACAGTGTGGACTCTTCAGTCCAGCAGAAAGCAGCTTCACTCCTAAATCCTGGAGTTGGTTGTTACTCACATCCAGCTCTCTCAGACTAGAGGACTGGGAGCTGAGAACTGAAGACAGAGCGTCACAGCTTCTCTCTGAGAGGTTGCAGAAACTCAGTCTAGAGACAACAATAAACAAGAAAAATAACATTTGTATTCATATTGAATCCTCTGATGATGAGTTTGGACTAAAATACGATCAGTTAGAACATGAAAAAACATGTTCAGTGAAAGTGTTTACAATTATTTTTGTTCTACATAGAACAAGGAGGTTTATTGTGCTCTACTGTTTACAAGAATTACTTTGGTATTAATATCAGGATGAGGCAGGGATATTTATTGTTTATTAGTTAAATTCAAAGTTAGGCTTCTCTATCCTCCCTCTGACTTCTTCCATAGAAAGAAAGAGAGAACAAAGTGAGTGTAAATGTGGAATGAATCTTCATCACATCAGAAATATTCAACTATCACTCAGCAGATCATCACTGTAGAGACACACATTAAAATCTTCAGTCTCTTCCCACTTCTGCTTTTCATTCATTCATTATATGAAACAGGACATCATAAAGCCTGAATAACAGGAACAACAGGATGAACATGTGATGTTTTATTGTGAAAGAACATTGTGTTTCAGACGGTCTATTTTCAAGCTACTATGTGGTAAATATGTCTTGTCTACAAGGTTCTCGTGATGTGATGGAAACACAGATATTAATTCACAAAAAAGACGTTTAGCCCCAAGTTTTGTCTCCAAGATTAGATCCTCTGGTTCCAGAGTTCCCTAGACGCATCATTGAAGACAAACTAACTTAATCTGACCTGAGAGTCTCCAGGTCACAGTGTGGACTCTTCACTCCAGCAGAAAGCAGCTTCACTCCTGAATCCTGCAGGTGGTTGTTACTCAGATCCAGCTCTCTCAGACTAGAGGACTGGGAGCTGAGAACTGAGGACAGAGCGTCACAGCTTCTCTCTGAGAGGTTACAGACACTCAGTCTGAAGAGACAACAATAAACAAGAAAAATAACATTGATGTTAAAATGAAATCCTATTTCATATGAAATCAGTTAAGTGTTTATACAAGTACTAGTGTTGACTAGACTACTAAAAAAGGAAAGTGACTAAAAAGGATCTAATTTAATGTCAGTTACCATCTACACCTTAAATGAGCAACCATCAAACTCCAGGCAGATTGTCACTGAAGCGCCAGAAATCCAAGTTTCAGTCTCTTTTACACCTCTGCTTTTCCCATTTTCCTCAATGAACCATATTAAAATGACATCACACAGCATGAATAAGAGGATTAATAGGACGACCCTGTGATGATTTATCGTGAGCCAACATTGTGTTTTAATTCCCTCCGTATCAAATGTGTTGGTTCCACAAGGATCCGATGATGTGATGGAAACAGCGGGAGCAGACGCATCGATCGGACCCTGAATGCACCGTCTCATCTTCTTCTCATCCAACCACAATCACATTCACTCCATCCGGATGGCAACATTTATCTGGAGGTTTTTTTTGGTATGTTCTGTTCATTTCTACGATATAGTTGATACTAATTCCAGGTCCACCATCAGCTGTTGGTTCTTCACTGAGCGTCTGTGGCAACTGTCCCCTGTAGCTTCAACAAGTCCACTTTTATCATCCAGGGATCCGTCTCTCAGTGCAAAAGACCAAAAGCAGGTGAAGCTGAACTCCTTTAAAACACAAAACGTTCCTCCTGTGATGATCCATCAAGACGCTTTGAACAGATTGTTTCTCTGACTGTTTGTCTCTTAATAATAATGTCTGGACTAAAGGACAAACACACACTGGAGGCAGAGGACCAGCATCTAAACATCCAAGTGTTGTTTGAGTTGTTAGGAGCCCACAAAGCTGCAGCGTGACCACGTTGACTCATATCAACCCACCATGATGCCGTCAACGTGTCAGGAGACACTGTCTTCCCTTATAACGTGGAGACAAGACAAAGCTCCAGAGAAACAAGGCTTTCATCATCTTCCTCCCTGTTCAGGCTCATCCTGGCTACTGTTCCTCACTACTTCTGTCTGTGTCGATGGTCTCATGTGGGACACAAACAGTTTGATGAGTCTCTGGTAGTTTGAGGTCAGCTTGGTGTGTCAGGGTCTTATTAACCAGGCTGACAGTGGGACAGAGAAAAGGTTTCCAGCTCTACCTCCTCTACCAGACTGATGGTCTGTGGCTGCAGCCTCTTCATACCTGAGAGTCTCCAGTCTCCAGTGACGATCCTCCAGTCCAGCAGACAGCAGCTTCACTCCCGAGTCTCCTGGATGATTGTAGCTCAGGTCCAGCTCTCTCAGATGGGAGGGGTTGGAGCTCAGAGCTGAGGCCAGAGAAGCACAGCCTTCCTCTGTGATCAGACAGCCTGACAGCCTGCAACATACAGAATAAGACACATGTCACATGATCTGAGGGAGCTGTGAGGGCTGGAAGGTCACTGCAGTACTGAGATCCTATCAGGTACAGAGGGGTCACATTAACATGGTTACTGACTGGTCTCCAGTCACAACTAAACACCCACTAATGTACATCAACAATCTGATAACATTACTACCAACTCTATAATGTCAAATATTTCTGTAATAAATATTTATGTAATCTTTATATTACATTGAAAATAAACACATTTTATAAAAATAGTTGGAAAACACATATTTGATTTAAATCATGCAAGCAGAAAGAATCTTATGAAAGTCAGACATGTACCATGGATGTAAATAAAGACACCAAGTGGACTTTAATTGAATTCTGACCTGAGAGTCTCCAGTTCACAGTGTGGACTCTTCAGTCCAGCAGAAAGCAGCTTCACTCCTGAATCCTGGAGTTGGTTGTTACTCAGATCCAGCTCTCTCAGACTAGATGACTGGGAGCTGAGAACTGAGGACAGAGCGTCACAGCTTCTCTCTGAGAGGTTGCAGCCACTCAGTCTGAAGAGAAGGATGAAGAATAAGCAGTAAGTATAAAAGATGGCAGCATATTTAAGTTCTGATGTATGAATTAACTCTCTCTGTACTTACAGAACTTTGTTGGAGGCTTTGACCACTGGCAGCAGCCTCAGAAGAGCCTCCTCTGAAGTAGAGTATTTCTTCAGGTCAAACACCTCCAGATCTTCTTCTGATGACAGTAAGATGAAGACCAGAGCTGACCACTGAGCAGGAGACAGTTCCTCTGTGGAGAGACGTCCTGATCTAAGGGACCGTTGGATCTCCTCCACTAGGGAACCATCATTCAGTTCATTCAGACAGTGGAACAGATTGATGCTTTTGTCTGGAGACACATTCTCACTGATCTTCTTCTTGATGTACTGGACTGTCTCCTGATTGATCTGTGAGCGACTTCCTGTCTGTGTCAGCAGACCTCTTAGGAGAGTCTGATTGGTCTCCAGGGAAAGACCCAGGAGGAAGCGGAGGAACAAGTCCAGGTGTCCATTAGGACTCTGTAAGGCCTCGTCCACAGCACTCTGGTAGAGACGTATTGGTTTAGGTTTGTCTCTAAAGACTTTAGACACCAGGGAGGTTTTTTTTTCTTCCGACAGCAGATTGACACGAGAGCTGAAGAAGGTCAGATGGACATGAAGAGCAGCCAGAAACTCCTGAACACTCAGATGGACGAAGGAGAACACCTTGTCCTGGTACAGTCCTCTCTCCTCTCTAAAGATCTGAGTGAACACTCCTGAGTACACTGAGGCTGCTCTGATATCGATGCCACACTTTGTCAGGTCGGATTCATAGAAGATCAGGTTGCCTTTCTGCAGCTGATCAAAGGCCAGTTTTCCCAGAGATTTGATCATCTTCCTGCTCTTTGGACTCCAGTGTGGATCCGTCCCAGCTCCTCCATCGTACTTGACCTTCTTCACTTTGGACTGAACCACCAGGAAGTGGATGTACATCTCAGTCAGGGTCTTGGGCAGCTCTCCTCCCTCTCTGGTCTTCAACACCTCCTCCAGAACTGTAGCAGTGATCCAGCAGAAGACTGGGATGTGGCACATGATGTGGAGGCTTCGTGAGGTCTTGATGTGAGAGATGATCCTGCTTGCCTGCTGCTCATCGCTGAACCTCTTCCTGAAGTACTCCTGCTTCTGGGGGTCAGTGAACCCTCTGACCTCTGTCACCATGCCAACACACTCAGGGGGGATCTGATTGGCTGCTGCAGGTCGTGTGGTGATCCAGAGGCGAGCAGAGGGAAGCAGCTTCCCCCTGATGAGGTTTGTGAGGAGCACATCCACTGAGGAGGTCTCTGTGACATCAGTCAGGATCTCATTGTTGTGGAAGTCCAGAGGAAGTCGACACTCATCCAGACCGTCAAAGATGAACAAGACCTGGAACTCTTCAAACCTGCAGATTCCTGCTGCTCTGGTTTCACTGAAGAAGTGATGAACAAGTCCCACCAAGCTGAACTTCTTCTCTCTCATCACATTCAGCTCTCTGAAGGTGAATGGAAATGTGAACTGTATGTCCTGGTGGTCTTTGTCTTCAGCCCAGTCCAGAGTGAACTTCTGTGTTAAGACTGTTTTCCCAATGCCAGCCACTCCCTTAGTCATCACTGTTCTGATTGGTTCCTCTCCTCCAGCTGAGGCTTTGAGGAGGTCTTCTTGTCTGATAGTTGTTTCTGGTCTGGCTGGTCTTCTGGATGCTGTTTCAATCTGTCTGACCTCATGTTCTTCATTGACCTCTGCAGTCCCTCCCTCTGTGATGTAGAGCTCTGTGTAGATCTCATTCAGAAGGGTTGGGTTTCCTGCTTTAGCGATCCCCTCAAACACACACTGGAACTTCTTCTTCAGGTTGGATTTGAGTTCACGCTGACAATCTGCAGCAGGAAGTCCTGAATGAAGACAACAAAGAAGATCAATGAGTGACAGAATAGATTTAAACATGTCCTTTCCTCAGAATGACTATAAATATATTCTGTCCATCTCTTGAGACATTAGTGAAGGTCTCATTTATCAGCATGGTAAGTCTGTAGAGAAATCCTCTTACTGCTCTGCAGACGCTCAGCCAGCTCCTCTTGCTTCATTCTCCTCAGGAAGTGCACTGAGATCTTCACAAATGCCTCACTGAACCTCCTCTGTTCTTCATCCAGCCCCTCCTCATCCTCTTTCTTAACGCATTCTGGGTAATCTGAACACACAACCTTCTGGATCTTCTTCAGCTCGTTCTTCACAAAAGTGAGGATGTTCTCCTCCAGCAGCTGGAACAGAACATTCTATGAATGACACCAACTAGAACATGGAAGCCACCATCAGGTCCATGTTGGACAGACGGACAATCCACTGGTCTACAAAGTGCAGTATGGAGATGATGGTGAACTGAGAGATGTTAAAGTAGTTGTACATGTACACACCATGAAGATGGAGTCCAGGTGTGTTTGATGCTGCTGGGCAGACGGACCTGTGGGAACCTCTGAGCTCTCCTGGTCCTCTCTGTGGAGGAACATGAACCATCAGCTCACATGGTGTTTGGACCATCAACACCAATACAACATTAGTTAAAGATATTGGCTTCTGTCATGATTGATTATGATGGAAACCAGATGCTGAAGACTGTCGATGATGACAGACAGTTTATTAGTTGAGTGACAGTTAGTCATCAGTTTCATCTGGTTTTAGTTCTTACTGTGGGTCATAAAAACAACGTCTGCCGACCTCTGCATCTGGTCCAAAGTCCTATTAAACTACTCCAAACCTCTTTAGTCCGTCCCCTGACCTCTAGAAGTCTCCTTAGACCTTCTGAAACTAGTCTTTGGACCTTTTCACAGAGTCTACTGACGATACTTTGTCCAAACCTCTGCATGGAGTCCAGAGACCACGTCAGCTGGTCCACAGAGCACTGAGCTTATTCTTATCACATGTTCAGTCCCAGTCATCTGTCTCCAGAAACCTGCAGCTGTCTCCAGTTGTGACATCTGTTCCTGATGTCGAGGAACTAGCTCACATTGTGTTTATATCTGAGGATGTTTACAGTTAATGATTCACACTTAAACACACACAGACCAGTTAGATGATGGGTGTCTAACTTAAGGCCCGAGGGCCAAATCTGGTCTGCGGGGGGTCAAGTGCAGCCCGCTGGATGACTTTACTATTGTGAGAATTACACAAAGACACAAATAGCTTTTCTTTAAAAGTAGCTGCTATTCCTAATCAGTCCACTGGGGGTCGCACTCTGTGAGTGAGCGCATGTGTTAGACCAGGGGGACCAGGGCCCTCATTTGTAAAAGCTTGCGTAGGATTTGCTCCAGAAGTGTCGTACGGATGAAACGTAGGACATGCGTACGCACAGAAATATTCAGACTTATAAAACGTCCTACGCAGTTTTCCCTTAATAAATCACAATTACTTCTAAATGCAGCGCCGCTTTTGCGGCTTCATGTCACGCCCATAGTTGCCCATATATAGTCTGTGGAACGCCCACAAATGAATATTCATCGATTGCGAAATCATGACAAACACTAAGAGGAAAACGAAGAAACGTAACTTCACTCAGTGTGAAGTGGAAATGATCATTGGGAGGTGGGAAGGAGAAGTAAGATGCTCTTTGGAGGACACAGTGTGGATCACTGATGCCAACAAGGCACCTGAGGGGCAAAAGGTTGCAGAGCAACGTTGCAGCCTCACGACCTCGGACCCAAATAAAGAAAAACTGGTCTGACATCAAAGTGGATGCAAAAAAGCGTTTAGCGCGTCATCGCCAAGCTGTGTCTTCACGGGGGGGAAAGGGACACCGGAGCTGTCCCCTCCTGATGAGAGACTGGGGGCAGTGATTGGGGATCGGGGACAGGGTCTCGTCAGGGGATCGAGGCACGTTTGGAAGCTGTGCCACATCATGTAGCACAGCACATGCAGCACGATGTTTCACACCTTTTCAGGAGTAAACAATAACCTCCCTCCAGCGCAGTCGAGGCAGCGCCATCTGCCCTTAAACAGGCCGATGGTGCGCTGCACTACAGCACCAATCCTTCCATGTGCCACGTCTTCTAAGAGCGAAGATCAGCCATCAGCGTCATCACGCATTGTGACGGCATCATGGCGTTTTATTACTTTCCATCTGATTGCATCTGACAAGCAACAGCTGTGTTTAGAGGATGAATTTAATAACATGCCGATATTATTGCAGAACATATTTCACTTTTCTTTTTGAAAATGTGTTAATTTGTATTTCTGTTTGTTTTACAGTGCAGATCGATCAAACGGGTGTTCGTGTTATTTATGAGAGGCAGTATTGGCGTTTCTTTTACAACAGTCTAGTTTTACACACTTTTACACACGTTTGCGTGTTTCTTGCATTTGCCGACGGTTCTCATTTCACCCGTTTTTGTGCGTACGCATGGGTCCGAGCTTGCGTGAAGGACATTTTTCCGTCAAGTTTGCTTTTTATAAATACCAATTATTGCGAAGAGAGCGGCGTACGCCTTCTTTTGTGCCTACGCAACGTTTATAAATGAGGCCCCTGGTCCTTCACCAACGCAGTGCTGGTAGATCACCTAACATTGAAGAAAGAACCACGTCAGGTCACCACGCATGCATCAGTGCAAGTCATGGAGTGAGGTAACGACCAAGAACGTCTGCAGTAACTTATTGTTGCTTGTTTCTTTACATGGATTCATTTTGTGCTCCCGGTCTGCAGCGCTGTTGTTCCCTTGGTTACCGCTGCTGCTCGTTATTATTCGGGCAATCGCCATGACTTGGATTGAAGCGTTGATGACAAGTAGATTGCGAGCTGATAAAGTGTGGGCTCCCCTGTGTTAGACCTTTTAGACCACAGCGTTCCTCCAGGCAGCAGCGCCTGCTTGGAAATGACGGCCCCCCGTCGACCGGACCATCGCCTAAGATTTTACTGGTCCGGCCCACTTGAGATCAAAGTGGACAGTATCTGACCCAAACCTAAGATGAGTTTGACACCCTGGAGTTAGATGAAGATAATGAGTTCTGTCATGATGGATCGTCATGGAAACAACACGTTAAACATTTATGTAATTCATGACTGAGGATCAGAACAGTTCTTCATCTGTTTAAGAACTTACTCTGGGTCATTAGAACGGCGTCCATCTTTGAAGGTAATCCATCGACCAATAGACTGATCACTCTTCATGGACACACATCTGGGTTCAGGTCCAGATTGCAGACCAGGTTCAGGATCAGGTCCAACTCCAGGTCCTGGTCTCTGATGGATCCTGGTTACACATGTATATATTAAATGTATTGATCACAAGATTAAAGCTACTCTCACATCGGGAATTAAGAATTAAAGCAAATAAAGCGTCTGTCGATGTCTAGCCGTATCTCGCCCTTTTGTTGTGACATAATACTAATCATGGTTGTTATTATTTTCTATCTTTCATCGTAGGCGTTGGACAACAGTACTTTCTGATTGATGTTGTCTTCATGGACAGATGCGAATACTTCCAAAGCCATTCTATTCTCTGTCAATCACAACAATGTGAGCGTGATGACGTCTGGGCCGTGGTGACTGATAATGCTGCTCACTGTCTGAAGGAATACAGGAGGCTCTGAGAGGAGTGTTGCCCAACAGTGTACATGTAACCTGCCTCTGCCATGTCATCACGCTGGTGGGTGAGACCTGGCAGCTCTGCAAATCATTCTCCATTGTGACATGGATGAGATCTGCCTGCTAGAAAGAGAAGATGGGTGCGCTTCCTCATCAGCAAGGAGTTTGTGCAAGCTAAGGCTCCGAGTTGCACTTGGAATTGAAGTTTACAATGTTTTTGATATTTCCACCAAAGTTAAGTTGAATTTCCAAAATGTTTTATTGTTTACTTCATGGGCTGTTGCAATTGTTATGCACCTTTGTTAGTAGATATTGACAGGACTATTCTTACTTAGTTTGATCTTACAAAGAACTAACGGCAGTTTTTGTTTAGTCATGTATTTTGTTTAATTTAAACCAACAAATCTGAATTTTTTTTTAATGACTGTTCTGTTTGGACACACAAGAAAAGATATTGCCATTTTTTTATCATGCAGCATGTTTTTGCCTGAAATAAGGTTCTAAGTAAGGAAGTAATGACGTTTTCAGTTTTAAATGAATATATTGTCTACATTTCAGTTCTTAATTCACTGTCTCTGCATAAAATGTTAAAAACCGAATTCACAAAAATTAAAAAAAAAAAAAAAAATTGTGGGGAAAAAAAACTGGAATTTGAGAAAAAATGAAACAGATTGTCACGGTTTGTCAGGGGTGAGGGTGGAAGGCAGGACTCAAACGCAGACTTTTCCAAAACAAAAGACTTTAATAGTCAAAAGGTCAAAAAACACAGGAACCGGGGGCAAAAGCACACAGGCGAGAAAATACGGCGATCCAAGACGAAAGACAATGACGCGACAAGTGACACAAGAGACACACAGCTTAAATACACAAGGGAGGTGCAGGTGATTGGACACAGGTGGAAACTATTAGACGAACACAGGGGATGACGAGACAAGGCAGGAAGTGAAGTTACCCGGGGACACGAGTGGCAGAAAACTACAAAATAAGACAGGAAGTGAACCACACCGTGACACAGATTTCATAGGGCCCTACTTACTCTGGGTCATAAGAACGGCGTCCATCTTTGAAGTCAATATATCGATCAATAGACTGATCACTCTTCATGGACAAACATCTGGGTTCAGAAGACTTTCCTCTCTGCTGATGTGACCTGAAAGAAACACTGAGATTACATCATCACATCATCATCTAATCATGAAGCATCAGCTCACATGGTGTCCGTCCTCACAGAGACCAAAACAAGGTAAAGGTCCATGACGTGAGTTCTGGATGTGGACCACATGACTCCCTGTAGTGGTTTAGGTCTACTGGTCCTGCTGGTCCCACTGAGAATTAACAGCTCAGTCTTTCAGCTCACTGTTTTCTTCACCAGTCAGTTTGGTTTAGTCCCACCAAGTCCTCCATGGAGCTCTCCCTCCCTCACTGGACACAGCTGAAGGGCCCTGGAGCAAGAAACCCAGAACCTCCACCAGAGAGTCTGGTAGAAACACCTCATCAACAGCCTGAGACCCTCACCTTGCATCAACAGAGGGATCTTTGAAGTTCAGAGGAGGATCCATAAACCAGTTACTCTTCATGGACACACAGCCGGGTTCAGGTTCAGGTCCAGGTCCAGGTCCTGGTCTCTGATGGATCCTGGTCACACACACACACACAGAAGCAGAGTCATTGAGTCAGAGACGTTGGGACATAGAGACGAGTGGAGGACAGTTGGAGATGGTCCTCTCACCTCTGAGCTTTGGTCTGGCTGTCATGTTCCCCACACAGAGGGGCTTCAGAGGGAGGGACTCCGTCCTCTGGGTCCTCAGCCTGATTCATAGCGAGTCCACACCTTCACACCTTCACACCAACCTGCTGGCAGAGCTCACACATTATTATCTTCATCAGGACAAACACACAGAGCTCATTCACCTCAACACTAAAACTCTCATGGGACACTTTGTGTTGTTGTCTTGAGACAACGTGTCAAGAGACGTCATTTTAAATTCTAAACCTATAAATGTTGTGTTTCTTTTAACCGCTTTCCTTTGGCAGGAGGCAGCGGTCCATCAGGACGTTATTTATGTTAAATCACTATATAGGCCACTAAAACTCAGCATGCAGAATGACAACAAGAGATATGTATAGTTTTATAATATCAATATTATAAGTAAGTATAGGTGGAAGGGAACCAAAAGTGTGGTGCAAAGATCAGTCCTGTAAAACCAAACAAAAGGTTGTTTATACTCAAACCATACAACATATTTTATATTAGTAATATTTCTATTATAGACCTTGTATATATATATATTATATATAAGGGTGAAAAAGGTGAGAAGGAAAAATTACCCCTCTAGGGAATTGACAACAACTAATAGGGGACAAGTCATTAAATACTCATCATGCAATATATTGCATTGCATATCATGTGTGCTGGTCAAGACAAATGTTTGCGTAGTTTAGAGTGACAAATCGTACCAGCGTACTTTGAACAGGTTGGCAGGTCTGCGTATTGATAGAACGGTGGAGCACTTTATCTTCTGCCTCGTCGGTCCCCTCACCTGAACATCTACTTCCTCAAAAACGCTAGCGTTAGCTAACGGCACTTTAGCTAGCTGGCCAACGTCGCATTAATGACTCAATTCATCAAGCTGTAGCTAACGTTAGCTAAGTCTATGTCAACAAAGCTCCTGGGTAACTTAAGATATAACAGAAAATATTACAATTATTGAAACCATCACTCACCCTGTTCGCATTCACTGAATATCAATACCCCCCTCCCCAAAAAACTCATCGAATCTACACGATTCACGTAGGTCACCTTTTTTGGTTTCAAAACAGCGAATTTCGCCAAAAAGTGAGGGATTTTCATTATATATATATAATGTGTAAATATATACATATATATTGCTAGGTATCCATGCGTCCTGAACGCATGAATAATGAAAATAGGATAGTGAAATGATGACTTAAGAAAGTGGAAATTATGAGATAAAAAGTGATAACGAATGATGACTTGGTTTGGTGACTTTGTATATATATATATATATATATATATATATATATACGGTCACACAGAGTTTAACAACGTCTCACTGAGCAGCTATTAAACCTGGAAGTGTGAATGTGTGAATATATTTCCAACTTTAGCGAACTGTAAACGTCATATGTTCGATACCCGCTCACTCCTCTCTCATAACAAACAGGGACGTCCGACTTTTAGCGGAGTCTAAATTATCTTTTTTATTATTGGTATTTCTGAGTCCGAAATAAATCAAACTTCTAGTGAGCCCGTTTTTCTTTCAGCAGGAAAAGTAGAAGGCAAAAATGCACCCTAAGAAAAAGATGAAACCTCTCGCTGACCAGAAGACTATTGCATCTGTATGTTCTGCTCCATCTGCCTCTGCACCCTCCCTGACTTTGATCCGCCTCCCGACAGTTCTGCTTAGTATTAAAATATAAACACGCACACTTAAGCCTAGTTTATGCTTCTGCGTTTCAGTTTGTTGTCGGTTCAAGTTTAGACTTCTGGAGAAAGACAAACTTCCTTTTACCTTTTTAAACTCTGTTAAAATGCTCATCCTATAAATGTAGTGTTTTACAAGATGAATGTTATCACTCTTCTTCCAGCAGATGGAGCTGTGCTGTTTCTCCTCTTCAGAGTCCAGAAGTCAGTAAAACACAGACCAGTAAGGTGACCTGTAGCTGTCCTGATGGAAACACTGTGGTTACCATGGTAACATGGGGAAGCTTTCTCCTGATGGGATGCTTCACTTCACCATGTGATCAGTTAGTAAAAGGTCGACTACAACCTGCTGATCAATGAGAGAAAAACTGAAGACTAACGAAAACAAACACAGTCAAACACTAAAAAGTGACTAAATGTGTTTAAAGCAGATGAAGAAATGAACATGAAGCTTTGTGGACTTAAAGGACTGAAGCAGCAGGTGAGACAAACAGAGCGTCTCTCAGGTGTGTTTCAGGAACAAAGGCCCAGGTGAGCTCTGTGGTCCCTGCTGGGTCCTAGTGCCCCTCCGTCTGCTATCTTCCCCTCCTCATCAGTAACAGTCCTCACAGACCACAGATCAGACTGAGCTCCTCTTCTTCATCACAGCGTCATCATTCAGACTAACAGCAGCTTCTCTCTGCCTGCTCACACAGGCGCCATCTTGTTTCCCAGCTTTAAACAATCACACCTTCACGACCATCAATGATGTCATTCAACCAATCACAGCTGCACTTACTGAGCTCGTAGACATGAACTTCCTCAGTGAGCAGCTCTCTTCTGTCCTCAGCAGGTCCGTGTAGAAAAGGAGCTCCGTGCTTCACTTCAGCTTCCATCAGACGGAGTGAATTGACGCAGCTTGCTGTCCTTCATCAGAGAGGGTGTGTCCTCACGTCACCATCAAAGTATGCAGTCTGACTGGTTGACTGAGTCTCAGTCTGAGCTGTTAACGGGGTCAAAGGTCCCCGTGAACAGAATCCTCCTCACGGCTCAACAAGAGTCTTTCAGGATAAAAACCAGCATATGTGGAACGATCCTTCCACCTTGTAAAGAGTTGCTATGACAACAGACTGGATGCTGTTGTTGGACCAGATGGTTCAGAGGACCCGTGCACGCCCCTCTTTGTCACCTGGTCTTCTTCTACATGTAGACTAGTAGGGAACACGTGATGAAGCAGAAACCTTTGTAACAAATGTAGTGAAGAGTTTATATTGAATAAAAACATCCACTAAGACAACAGAGTCTGAGCTGAGAGTGTTTTTATTCTTCACTCCACTTTGATGATCAGGTTGAACCTGTTGGGGCGGAACAACTTCCCCAGTATCAGTCTGAAGCCGCCTGCCAAATCACAAAGGACATGTTGTTACATGCAGTGTTCTACTTCCTCATCACATGGCACCTTGAACCCTCTGGCTCATATACCTGCTGTGCAAAGGATTGTGGGTAAGAACAGCCAGTAAAGCAGCCTGCTTGCACACAGTAAGATGTGACTGAATGTAGAACACAAACTGTAATTCCTCCAGCTTCTGTCATTGATCATCATGAAAACCAGATGCTGAAGACTGTCGATGGACAGTTTATTAGTTGAGTGACAGTTAGTCATCAGTTTCATCTGTTTTTACTTCTTACTGTGGGTCAGAAAAACAACGTCTGCAGACCTCTGCATCGAAAATACAAGATCTAATGAAAGTACTGCAAAGCTCTTCAGACTGTCCTCTGACCTGTAGAAGTCTCCTTAGATCTTCTGAAACTAGACGTTGGACCTTTCACAGAGCTGCTGGCAGTGACGTGCGGTGAGGTTGGTGGCTGGAGGCTCTGACTCTTTCAAAGTCACATTCACAAACATATGAATTCAACAAAGTAGCATAAATTCACCATCAACTGGCTGCTTGCACTTGGACTACGAATACGGGTGAAATCAAGCGCTCTGATTGGTGGAGAGTGAGTCACGAGGTGCACTGAATTGAGCCATAATGTGATGTTACATCGACCTGAGCGTTCATATCAGTGCGGTGATCTAAATAACAGCTGGACTTGGTTGGTTGTCATTTCAGTCTTTAGCTCGGTGGCGATCGACTAAAAACAGCGCGGAAACGCCGCTAATGAGCAGTTTCAGGCAATGCGAGCTTTCCCAACCGATTTAGGGCACTTTTTAGCCAAAGAGGAACATTCAGGTGGACGTCATGAGCCAAGTGAATGAATGAGACGGTGCGACATCGAGCAGGGAGACCTGCCATGTTTTCACACCACAAATGAATGTGAAATCCCTCACTGACATCAATCCATATTCACTTAATGTTACAATACAACCAATGATCATGTTCTTCATCTGGTTCTTCTGTTCAAGAGCTTAGTGAGGCTCATAAGAACCACGTCCATCTTTGAAGTGAGTCGACCTTTAGACCGATCACTCTTCATGGACACACAGCTGGGTCCAGGTCCTGGTCTCTGATGGGTCCTGGTCACACATGTAGAAGCAGAGTCAGTGAGTCAGAGACGTTGGGACATGGAGACGAGTGGAGGACAGTTGGAGATGGTCCTCTCACCTCTGAGCTTTGGTCTGGCTGTCATGTTCCCCACACAGAGGGGCTTCAGAGGGAGGGACTCCGTCCTCTGGGTCCTCAGCCTGATTCATAGCAGAGTCCACACCTTCACACCTTCATTACATCACATGTCAATTAGCTGACGTTAATAAGCCACTTTACAACTTGCTGTAGATAAGAACCATTATAAGTCCAATGTAAGTGCTACAGTTAGTTAGTGTGTTAGTGGAGGTAGAGTCTGAAGAGGTGTGTCTTTAGTCTGAAGATGTGAAGGCTCTCTGTGGTCTTCAGAGACCTTAAGGAGCAGGACAGCAAAGAGTGGAGATCTAGTCGAGTGTTTTGCTCTCAGTGAGGAGGAACAAGCAGTTTATCACATGCAGAGCGGAGAGTGCGGGTCGGGATGTCGGGTTGGAACAGGTCCTGGATGTAAGCTGGACCCCATCCATTCACAGCACGGTACGTGAGCACCATGTTTAGAGGACTTAGGAAGGTTAAAGAGCAGTGGAGCTGCTGCATTGTGGATGAGCTGCAGAGGTGGAATGGTGGTAGCAGGAGACCTGCAGGAGAGAGTTACAGTAGTCAGACTGACGACGCTTCATGAATTAGACCAATGAATAAAATGCATTTAGTGTCCACCAGGATACAGCCCTGATTCTGACACTATGCGATCAATAAAGACATGAGAATAGTGTGACACCGCTGTCATGTTGACACTAATCAATAGAATAACACCAATGCACAGCTATGATCGTGTTCAATTCAATGATGAAAACCCCAGTGACATTGAACGCACCATCCAGTGTGATACCTCATTGCACCACGATGCTCCTCTTAATGTAGTGATGAAGTGGTGATCCAGAGGATCTACAGAGGTCTTCACCTCCTTCAGAGACTCATTTATTACATGTAGTAATAAAAACATCTGATCTTTTTATGGAGGTAAAAAGACCGAAGAGAAGCAGAGTTGTTGTTTGACACTAAACTCAAATCTCACTTTTAAACCTTCAAACGAGCTCAGAGAGGATTTGCTCCTCCGGTTCCCCAGAGTCTCTGTTTATAGATGAAGTATGCTGATGTCCTCCTGTCTTGGAAATGAGTAGAATAAGTATGGTGGCTTGATGGGGGATGGGCGGATGCGCGTGCACAATATTCACATAGTTAGTAACATGTGTTATCAGAAACAAACAAATGTCTGTGACCTTTTAATGCAAAGGGGATGTTGGGCCTCCACCTTGCTAATGAACCTCACCACGTGTTTCTTCACTGAGGACAAAGGAAGAACACGAACATATGGGGGTCCCCCGTGGCCTGATGCCAGGGGCTGATAACTGCACAACTGTTGTTACGCGCAACCCCACCGCCGTTCCTTCCCAGCACCCCCCTCGTCTCTCCCTTACACACCCCTCTGTGCTCGCACACACACACACACACACACACACACACACACACACTGACTGCTTGTTTAGTGAGTAGGTTTAAAATAAGTGTTACGGGGATCGTTGGTTGCAGTTATAGGTGATCTTGATCGGTGTTCCTGTGAGTTAATAAACCCTGTTATACTTTAAAGAACCGTTTTCCTGTGTTTACTTGTGCATTTATATGGTGGTGACCGTTGACATACATTGCCAGTGCTCGAACTTAACTCCTTCCAACATCTTCACTCTCAAGGAGTGAATATCAATTATGAGACTTGATTTATAGTATTGGTTATTGGTCCCTGTTAGCTCAGGGTGGTGCCCCGGTATTTATTCATTCTGGAAGGATGCCCAGACATATAACTGTTATCAGAAAGTAGTTTACAATGGGGGGGTGAGAGTGTGGCAGAGCACCCCCCTACAGAAAATACACCACAACAGACGACAGGATGATTTCTATGACTGCCTGCGAAGACCGCGAGCAAATGGTGGCTAATAGAGGCCGTAAGAGCAGGAGAGAACAGCCGTACCCTCTTACAGACTGTGATGTCACGAGAGGCTCGGTCTTGGAAGGGAGCTACGTTCACCGGAGATGGCTGTAACTACTGTGGCTCCACCTGCTGGTGGAGGTAGGAACTCCACCCCGAAACTCAGAGCATTCCCCTCACACCTGAAACCCATCAGGGTGTGACGACCTGGAGGCCTCCATGAGGGCGGAAGACACACCGCTGAGGGAGGAGAGACGAGCTGCAGATTGGGCCCGCGGCAGAAGAGCAGACCAAGACAGAAGGATTCCCGAATGCAGGAGAGACCGAGAGGACGGTGTTCTCTCTTTAAAGAAGTGGATTTCCGTTTCCCCTCCAAAGACAAGACATTAGTTAAGTTTTACCGGCGAAGATCGACCGAAGCCTGAGTTACTCCCTGTTTTGACTGTTTTCTGTTTAATCTGAAGGACGTAAATTAAAACCTTTGTTTGCATTTTTGAACTCTGTGTCCTCGCGCTATTTGAAAATGAAAATGTGGATCAAGTATATTCAAAAGTGACATAAAACAAAATAATAGGCATTCAGACATTTGTTATAAAAAAACAACACAATTACACGTCAAAGAATAATGAAATCTTAAAGGTTTAACCATGAATAACCCATCAGCCAATGAGATTTAGCCTTTTTGGCCTTTGGGGTCTTAAAGGTTCTGCTATCTAGAGACCGACTAGTCTAAGACCTCGGACTGAATGAGGCCTGAAGGGGTGTTTTTATACAAAACCTCCACCCGATGGGTGTAGAAGGGTCTAAAACATTATACAGTGACACTTTTCACCAGGTCATACAAACGTGTGCCTTTGATCATTTGATCACTGATGATAATCTCGCCCTCGTCTGTCCATTATGTGCATTCAGCATGTTTCCTACTTTTTTTAGGCATGTGTCGGATGACATTACTCCAAATCACATCTCTTCTGAGCCCTTCATCAACATCTGTTGAGGCACAGCTGCTTTCATGGGGTGGTAGTGATGGAGACAATACGCCCGTCTCCCGCTCGCCCTGTCGCACCACAGACAAGTGTCTCTGTAAAATACCACCATGTGTTTGGGCCTTTTCATACATGTCGGCGTCAGGTTGCTTCAATACATCGGTTCATTTTGCACGGCCGGTCTTATAGAGCTGCGCTGCTCATGTTGCTGCTGCTTCATCCATTCAATCTGCTGCAGGGGACCAGAGACATTATTTGAGCGTGCTCCATTTGACTTCCCCCGGTTGACGAGGTTAATTATAAAAGTAACGGTAATAAAAATCCCCCCGTCTGATTGAGCCTCTTTTCCTTCTTGTTGAGTCTGATCTTTTTATCGGCTACCAGTCTGATGAGATTCTTCTTCTTCTTTAAAAGTACAAACTGTTTGTCGGTAAACGGGATCTGACCTCTTAACAAGTTGATCTCACACAGTGCATTAATCCAATGTCTGTTTGCATCAGCCACAATGACTCTCCTCACACGGGGAGAGGATTCATACATGGATTCTAACAGAGTCACATTCCTCCACATGCGTGACCACATTCTGTGTCTGAGCGACAAAATGAGATAGTTAGTGTTTAAACTAATAGTGCGGCTAACTTTACCCTGAATAAATACATTCTGCACTAAATACATACAGCTGAGATTTCTATGATGTACGTATTTGGTAAAAACATTGATAACTTCTATATCATTACTGCTGGCATTCATTAAATGGTCTCTGATGAGTCGGTTGTCTTTGTCCTGTGGTAGTAAAACATCATCACAGAGACTCTGGTAAGCCCTCTACAACGTATATAAAGGCTGCCAACATGAATAAATGTGCACCATGTTATCAAAACGCTGTGAAATATTCTTGATAAAGAGTCTTTGCTGGATTCGATGGTCCTCACTACCAAACTAAAGGGATGTTGTAGCCGCGCATCAAACCCTTGATCCCCATTAGTAGCCAGAGGGCAGCGTGGTGTAATCGGGCAACACCCGCCGCTTATTGTTCACCACTTGGACTTTCCTTTTTAAGACGGAACCTCTTCTTGTCCCGTTTGATGGTTTCAGACAGTCAACGTATGTGTGCTGTGATTGGCTACAGCAGATGGAACGAGACCAATCAGCGCGTGGGGCGGGACAACAGCCGCGTTACGGCCATTTAACGCGACGCCTTTGCATCTGACGCTGGTTTTACCTTGTAGCGTGTCGTGTGCGTAACATACAAACTGTGTGACGTCGTCTTCTTCGGCCCGGACACACACATCACATGTTTAGTTGGTCAGTCACCAAGATGTGGCCCGAGGGGGGGAACCCGATCGCCGGCCCCTGATGTAAAGACAACGCTGTCTGTGTCGCAGTACAACAGCCTCTCCTGCAGCTTATCTAGCAAGTCGTAAAGCATCAACCTGGCGTGGGCCGTTGTCATGGCTCCTGTGAAGACATTTACGTCTCTTACACCAGAGTTGCTGCTGTCTGCATGACGCCGCTGCACCAAAGCCGCCTCATCTGGGATCAAACAGAATTGTCTCACATCAAACTGGTCGTGAACATGAACTGTGATCAGCTCACATGTTACTCCTCATGCTAAACCGGCCCCACAGAGAGTCTGTTACAGCTCCTCATGGCTTTGTGGACACACATTTAGTCTGGGTTTAGCTGAATGTCCTCCTTTTATTTCTCCCCATCAGCCTGTGTTTTGACGTGGCCCCGATAGCCTGATGCCTCCTGCTTGCATTTCATGAACGTCTTCACATGTCCACTAAACAATGTGCTTGTTTTGTTGGGAGAATGCCAGACTTCATGGGTGGACACAATCCGCTGACCCTTTTCCACAGACGTCTGTAGCTCCAGGGACCCGAACCCCAGACAGCTGCCTCTCTCTCTCACTGTGAACACACTCACAAGGTTGGTTCAAAGTGTCAGCACACAACCCGCACAGCGGGAACATGAGCTTTCCATGACATCTGTACGGCAAGACGGGGAGAAACAGCCCTCGGGGGGGGGGGGGCACTGTGCACTTTATGAAGCCGTAGTAATTATCCATGGACTCAGAATCCCTGACGATGATCTGGAGGTGGCCGACGGGATGCTGTTTGTTTCTCTGTACAGTTGGATACAGACTTGTAAAGTCCTAGTATCTGATTTTTTCATCATCGCAGACCTTGTGGTACAACTTTATAGCATCTGTACGCCGGCCAAAGAGCCTTTGTAGGATCCAGACGTTTGTGCTGTTTGTACGTGGCCATAAAGGCCTGTACAGAAGCGCTGGATGGTTCTGATGAGGCCCACTCACACTCCCACATCAGCACAACGTTCAAACCCTGTTGTTTCTGCAGGGCATGTGTTCTCTCCATAAGCGCCTTGTGTTGTTACCATACGGGACTTTGGTGACGGGGTTCATGTCGCTCTGTACGCGACATTTGACACATCCGGGAAAAAAACAACCGGCCGATTCATAACAAGCGAATTCTAACCGTCCACATAGAACGGAGCAGACTGGTGCTCCCCGTGGTTGAGTGCATGTCTGATGTCAATATTCTCCGTGTGGGACACGTATTCAGGCCACTGCATGGAAACATCAGAATACGTCTTCTTGTGTCTTGTGGAGCCCCTCGTGTGTCAGAGCCACCGTGTCCCGCGGGAGGAACAAGGTTCTGAACACACCCAAACAGCTGGATGGCAAAGTGGTGAGAGGAACAGGGTGGAGCTGCGTGCGTTCTAGGAATGTTCCACCATGAATGGAGCACGCGCTCCACAACGCCTCTACATCATTGACTCAGCAGGCTGAGCTCTGCCTGGAAATCACATTTCTCTCCACAAACTGTGCTGCACCACCTCATGAAGGAAGTTTGTTCAGTGTCACACGTCTCGTACCCGTAGTAAGACGGGTCGGGGTCTCTGCCAACGTAGTATTCATTCGCCCTCGTGTTGAACTTGTGTGGAAAATAACCTTTTTCCACATCCTCAAACCCCAACGCCGCGGGTGTTTGTGCCAAACGCATGCGTAGAAAACTAAGTGAGTCTTCTGATGTCTGCTGGTCTGCGTTGTCATACATCAGTGTGACTCCCACTCATGACCACCGTGGGCCGGATCTTCTGTTTTACAAGATACTCCAGGATGATAGAGTTGTCAAACCAGATGCATTGTGGGCTATGGATGGATAAACTGTGTGTTCTGGTCTTGTGTCGTTCCTCACAAGGTGCTTACCGTTATGAACGCGTGTCTCACAGTCATACAACATGTGTGCTGTTTGAGGCTCTTTCTTTTCACTGGGTTGAATGAAGCATTCATGCTCGTCCTCAGCCTCCATTTGTGGCTCCACAGTGGAAACACACGTCGGCTTGCATGTGTGCGCTTTTTACCGCCTCTGTGTGTTTCTCCACACGCCTCACAGTATTTCACAGCGTCACACGGTACGACGGCGTGTACTGCTTCTGGACGCTTGTGCTGATCAAAACCATATTTAGATTCACATCTGCGTTCACAGTCGCTGCGTTTCTGTGTGTTGGTTGTGTGTGTTGGACATTGTGTTGTATAACAGCTGTTTCCAGTGAGCCGGGTCTCATATGTCTGGTACCAATACTGACATACACATGTAGCCCAAACAATCCGGTCTTATTTCCAATCCTGTGCTGGTGCTCATTGTATAGATGGAGCCACACTGTCTGCAGGTGGGGTGTGTCGTGTGTTCTGAAGCCCTGCAGGCGTTTACGACCTGTCACATGGTGGAAGATGATGACCTTCAGCCCCAGATACCTTTCAAAAGCCGCCACATCGGCATATGTTCATTTAGAAGGAGCGTCCTTGTCTGGGCGGATGAAACGTGCTAAACACAGATTGTTATTCCTGTTGTTTGCTGCGTACAGAAGACAATATCTGATCATAGGGGATGTTTCCTAGTTTTAAACGGGCCCCACCGCCTCCGCTTCCATTTCCTGCCACGGAGACCACGATGTCCAGTTCATGGTCCGTTACAGAGTCATCGTCACTTTGCAGCACATGAACAGATCTACATGGTACGAGTCGTCTGCGTGGAGAACGGTTTGCACGCCGCTGGCCAACGACGCTCCATGTGACACAACATGGAGAACGCCGCCTTCATCAACACGGACTGACTCTGACGTTCCACCGCTCACTTTATTTCTCACCTCACTCGTCACTTTCTGTTGGCTGGTGTACTTTATCTTAAAGTTGAAATGTAACTTTTCTTCCTTTATGTTTAAACTAACCCATCGCCTTATAGGCTGTACTTTATCCTCCAATGATGGAGCAGTTCTCCGCTGCGCGTCGGGCCTAACAACGCCCCCCAACTCTTACATTATTGGAGATAAAGTGCTGCTTTTATAATACGGTTACCAGCCACATTATGAATAGTAAGTAAATAGCTGCTTTCAGCACTAAACCGTTGTAGCCAACAAACGTTGTGTGTCTCATTTCAGGAGTCTAGAGACAAAATTGTCCCCGTACGTGCAGGTAAACAGCATCGGGTGCTGCAGCGTCTCCTTCATTCACATCGCTCATGACGTCCACCTTCATTGTCCGGTTGTGGAAGCTCGCGTTGACCCAACCTGATCATTTGTGGGATTTCTGGTCTCTTCTCGGCGATCGCCACTGAGCTGAACACTGAAATGTCAACTAACGGCACAAAATCTGACCTGTTACTTTGTGTGCAGTGATACGGAACGCTCGGGTCAATGTGACCAGCAACTGTACATTATGGCTCAATAATGCACCGTGACTCACTCTCAACCAATCAGAGCGCTGCATTTCATCTACCCGTATTATAATATGCTACAAGCTGCTAGAGGTTTAGAGCTTAACAACAGGAATCCAAAGGGATGCATTTTACTTCAGGAGAACCTGAACGTGTTTCTATTTAGTCTCTAAAAAATGTCTTGTCTTCTATGAGGTCAAACACTACGTTGTGTTACCAGAACCTGCTGCAAACCCACAACTGGTTAATTACTATTTGTTCTGTCTGAGTCAATTGAAGGTATAAGGGCCCATTATAAATGCCTCTCATCCTCTCATCAGCAGATCTCATGTCATGGGAGGAATAGGTGCATGGGAGTCCTCACTGAATGATGTATGATCAGTGTGTACAAATACATGAAATGAGCATGTGCTGCCTTTTAGGCATTAGGCTTTTATTTTGTACAAGCTTTTATTTTGAAATGGTTTCATGCCTTAGGAGTTCCGGGGGTTAGTTTCCTGTTAGTGGTTAGAGAAAGATGGTAGAATTAGCCAACATGCTTTCGTCATCCACATCGTAAATGCTGCAGAAGCAACGTGGTAAGTTGATAATTTCATTGTTTTAATTGTAATGTAAAAGTTAAGATGCATATTTACAGTAAAAGGGGATTTGATGACTGTAATTAAAAACGTTTTATTCACATATGTTTACGTAGGACTAAACTATTGTGTACCTGGTGTTTGTTACAGTTTTCACTCTTGTCTGTGACATGATATAAAGAGCCACAGTAAACAGCTTGAGAAGCTACTACAACTCAACGCGTCATTTGGAGGAAGAGTTTAGCTAGTTGAATAGCCGCGGTTGCTACACGGTAGCGAAGACAACAATGAGCATATTGGGTACAGTTATACAGTATATTCATTAGGTATTTATAGACCCCTTCACGGATGATGTCACAGGAAAATGTGCGTAGTGCGCATGTCGGGGTCAGAAAGTTCCGTGAACTTCCAGCGATCGTGTGTAAACGAAACATTTTCTCTTCAAAATGCCGACTTGTTGCGTCGTGGACTGCAAATCGCACCAGTTGTGGACTCAAGTTTTTTAGGATTCCTGCAGGATCTCATCCTTTTCAAAAAAATAGACCACGTCTGTGGCTTTAAACGGGCAGACTGGGACAATGCTACGATCAAAGAAGCTTGTGTTTGCAGTGTTCACTTCATATCAGGTAAAGTCATCCTTTATCACCCCTTTCTGTTAGATTAAACTCCAAAGCCAGGATTGTGTGAACAATTTTCTGTACACTAGAATAAAATCAAATGAGTGTCCGAGAATAGTGTGCCGTACTCGGACATCTGCCGGGATCTCCCGCTCTATGGAACTGTGTATTTCCTTCATCCACAGCACCCACTGTTCTGCCATCAGTGTCCGAGACCATTAAAATACGTTAAGAAAGTGTCCGGTTGATCCATATTTTTATGGTT
This sequence comes from Gasterosteus aculeatus, assembly GCF_964276395.1. Taxonomy (NCBI): domain Eukaryota; kingdom Metazoa; phylum Chordata; class Actinopteri; order Perciformes; family Gasterosteidae; genus Gasterosteus; species Gasterosteus aculeatus. The sequence continues at coordinate 3,685,520 of NC_135708.1, read as the reverse complement.
TGAATTTGATGTCACCGCTTCTGTCCCCGTTCATTCCTCAATTCCTGTGGTCGCAAACCCTGGTCTATTAACGTTAACCACGCAATGTTTTCTGACCCCAGGCTGCGCGCCCACCTACCCGTTCTACCGGATGATTACAAACATTGAAGGGGTCTATTCCTCAATGGAAACAGAACAAACTCCCAAATACAACAGTAACAAGCAGCATGTTGATGTATAAGCTGAATATCAGTTAGCAGAGGAGCGTTGGGGACACAGGAAGTCACTGGTGACCTCTCTGTGACCTCTGGCTTGGGTTAGACCACTTCCTGTTCAACAAAGGAGACGGCGGTATGAGGATCATCAGACTGTGTGGTTAATGCTGCTAATCACCACTCTCATTCATTCACATTGGTTTATTATTAACATTATTGTTTAATGTTTCTTTTGTAAAATGGGACATGAGGTGTTTCTCCTAAACAACCTCCATCAGTCCATGTATGAATGTGATGTGATTTCCTCTGAGCATAATACTAATAACTCTGTAGTACCTTGGATGAGCTCGTAGATGTTGCAGTAGTTGGTGCCGTGGTCTTTAACGGCATACCAGGTCTCAGAGATGGACATGGCCTGCAGACAGTTACAGCTCTGTGTTAAATGAAAGAGAAAGAGACACTGTGCTTCTCCTGCAGCCACTCGGCTGGCTGCAGGAGAAGATCCTCTTCCTTACTCCCTTTCACAAAGACATTGCAGGTCTTTGGTCTCTTTGGCTGATGTTCCCGTTTATTACTCTTCACAAATGACAAAACAACTCGATGTGACTTAGCTTCCTGGTCTGGCTCGGTGTGTCTGCTTTGCAGTAAAAACGCTGTGATCTCCCCGTCAGCCATGCATCATTACCTGAGTCAGCACTTTAGTTGGGAGTGAAAAGCCACGGAAAGGTGACAGCAGGAGAAGAAGTGACAGGAGGCCAGCCGGTAGTTGATGTGCTCCACGTAGCGTGTGAAGGGAGTGGTGTGTTTGGCTGCTATGAAGTGGACACAAGCAGACTGCAGCTGCACAGAGAACACGTACTAGTTAACTAAAAGTCACTTCACTCACTTACACTTTCATATAAAAGACTGAAAAGACATGAACTAAATACACTTTCAGCTTACGTGTGTGTGTCACAGACAGACAGCAACAGTCTCACATGTTTTCACAAGGTCGCTGATCGGTTGGTGTTTGTCAGCCTCTGTGGCTGTAACACACTCGTCTTACCAACTTAATAAGACAAGTTGACCAGTGGTTGGGGACCATTTAGTGGCCTTCATTAGTCTCTGGATACTTGGGGCACATTAGTATTTATAAAGCCCGTCCTTGGCCTGCTCTCCTCTTCTCTTACTAGCTACTATATGTTCTCCCCTAGAAATCCATCAAAGTAGCATGAAAGCCTTGGGAGTTCAGTCTGTAGTGACCCTGAATATATGAACCATGAATGTAGACCTTGTGACGGCACCACAAGAAGAGTTTGTGGACATTCAGTCATTAGCGTTGCCAGGCAACAGCCTTGTTCTCACAGATGGTTTGTGTCATGTGACAGTGTTTGGTTGTTTTGGTGGGGACCAATAATTGGGACTATCGTTGTCATCCACACACACCTGGTACAGACACCTGTGTCCTCCCATGGTGCAGCCAGCCATGGTTCTCCACATGTTAGTCTGTGACAGCAGGGATTCATAAACCACTCTGCAAGGTGTCCCAAAGTACCTGCGTGAGAAAATACAGCACCGAGCTCACTGAACGTGTGTTTAGGTGCACGGGACCACTCGGCTTGTCAACACCCAACACTGCAGCTTGCAAATGAAACGGCGCCATCTAGTGGACATTAGCTGTACATGTTGGTCTGAGACTTCATGACAACTGTGTCTCATCTTTAATAGGATGCCTTTAAAGGCTACAGGTCACATTCTAGTCACAACACAACATATATGTGTATATATATATATATATATATATATATATATATATATATGTTCAATTCTGTTTGGCTTCCAAACTCTCAGCCAATGAGTGTCAACAGAAGACGACATGTCCCACCACATGTCCCTTCTGTCTCAGGGACTGTAAGAAGAATGAAGATCACAGTTAAACTCTTTCTCCCTGTCGCCCTTCACTCATGTGTCCCTCAACAAAACATCTCATGGTGGAGCTGAATAAGAATTCACTTCATTATTCTGATGTTACCAACGATGGCTTGACAGAGAAGCACCATCTTCTCCAGTATGGTCTGGTATGTTTGCTCCAGAGTCCAATCTCACATGTTGTACTAATGGACACTAGAAGACCACATGTTCATTACATAGCTCTTAATCCATGGACAGGATGAGACGTTTCACCATTTCCATCTTCATCAACATCATCGTCGTCATCTTCTCGATCTTCATCATCTCCAATTCGTCTCCAATTCTTGGACGTCTGGTTCCACTTCATCTAAAGAAAAGCATGTTTGATGAGCACACTCACCCCGTCACACTGCTTGGTTGTTGAATTTATCTTCCTGTAATTCTCTTTGTAACCATTTTTAAAATAACCAATAAAGTTCATAAATCTGGTAGATGCCTTCAATCTCAATCTCCTCAAGAGATTTTCCTTCTTCCAAGAGATCCTTTCTCCATTGCCAGGAGAAGCTTTGAGATTTTTGACTTTTTCTGAGACACCCTGAAAAGACAGAAGTGTCCTCTGACGGGTAGAAACACGCCATCAGCTTGTGTTTGTCCTCCAGTGTGGAGAAGTATAAAGTGAATGTGAGACAGTCGTGTACTACTGTATTCTCCCAATGAGCCACATGTAGCGTCTCGCTGTGTGAAAGAAGAATACTTTCTAACTCACATGATTGACACAAAATGCACCCAAAGCATCTTCTGCTGTTGGAGCAGCTAAATACAGAAGGTCAAATGGCTCTGCTTCACTTTTACTGGGACTTTAAGGGCCGGTTAACTTGTAAAAACACACATAGGGAATAAAAGGGAACATAAAGGCACCATTGAGCGCCACGGCCAACAAGAATCCCCATATTGTACGTTATCTCCTGGCCTGAACATCTCTCCTTCACAGCAAACAGGCACACGTGTGGCCTTCCTTTCACACTCATGTTTGTAACTCTGCAGCTGCTTCATGTGCTGGAGGAAGGAGGATCATCCAGAAGTTCTACATTCAGGCTGCCTGTAGTATTGTCACTAACTTCTTTGTTCCCCACATGTCACACTTGCTGATTGACTGAGCTTCAGATGCACGGACTCACTGTGGAACTCAGGCCCACATGGGGAATGAGTTCTTTCAGTTTGGATGCTTATTGACAGGAAACAGCAGAGAGCCGGTTAGCTGAGCCGTGATGCACAGGCTGAAGTTCTGTACCACAGCCTCACCAGACACCGACTTTGGTTTACATCCATAGATTGGCCTTTCCCTGCCATTGCACATCTGGATGAGCAGATGTACCAAAGGCATTACATCAAGTTGGATAATCAGTGTAAAAGCATCACTACAGAATATAGTGCAGTGAAGGAGCAGCAGGATGCACAAACCTACATATCCATGAGAGATGGATCTCACAGGTTAGTCGGCCTTTAAAGGTCAGTTACCTTTAACTCTTCAAGAACGTTGCAAACCAGCATCCGGAAGCTTCCCATCAGGGAGCCAGGAAGTAGTCGGTGACGGTCCTCATGCGTTTGTGCGTGAGGAGGTGAAGCCGAGCCATGAAACCTGGAGAAACGTCCACATAGAATCACCTTGGACCTTCATATCAGCCCTGGACATGGCTGGAGATCAAAGTGACCTACGATGAGTTTGACACACCTGCTTTAGAGCAGAATGAGGATGTACTTTATTGTAATCATTTCTTTCAGCTACAATAACCTTGTTATTAAGAGATGGAAAGTTAAAGCCGTTCCTCTTTCGATCCACGCTGCACAACGCGTGTTTTATTGCATCTAGTGGCAATGCTGCTGCTGTTTGTCTTTTATTTTGGCGGGAAATCCCATTTAACACTTTCAATACTCCACTTTGTGAGGAGATAAACTCCACCCTGTTATCAAATGTGTGCTTGTGCTTTGTGTGTTTTTGTTGGTGACTTAAGTGTGATATTTGGTGCAGAATGAAAGCTTCAAGTTGCACCTGAAGTAGCGAGCTCAGTAGTTTGTGTTGTTGTGAGACGGCTCTGCGTGAAGGTTAATAAGGTTAATAAAGCAACTTATTCATTACTCATTTCTTTATTTACTCACTTCCTTCTTCAACATGCTGCACCACCAATGTTTCCTCTGTGCTATTGACACAGCAACAGGGCTGTAGAATAAATACAGATATTATGGAGGAAATAGTACAAAAGTCAATAGTACAGCATCTTTAAAAAGGATCAGAGTATTTCATGTCAAAAGAAATAATACAGCGTGTTGAAAGCATCTTTATTTGATGGCCTGTTTAAACATGTACAGTTGTTTCCAATAAAAGTCATTTATTAACATTAGAGACAAACAATTCTATTTCTGTTAAAGTAACACATGGAGTAAATGTTGTAAATGACATTATAGGGAATAAAAACACAAGTAACGCATATTCAATATTTCCTTGAGAGGTTTGCTGAACCATTAAAAAGCTTCTTGTTCAAAACAAACCTGATTATGTGAAATTAGATTTGATTTCACTCAACAGATTTAGAAAGATTTGAAGTTAAAATGGGCTCAGAAAGAATTCCACATTCATATTTTCCTTCTTCACCTTGTTTTTATTATTGCTGATGAAGCGCACACACACATAAGGACACATTTGTCTCATATGGGGGGACAGATGAAAGAGCGTCTTATAAAATGTCTTCTTGAACACATAAAGATGAAGATTAAAGCCTAATTAGGAGCCAATATCTAAATGATCATCTATTGATTGAAGGAGCACAGCAGCATTAAGCTGAGCTCTTTCACACTTCCATCTGAGTCCCAGAGAGCTGTGGACCCCCCAGAGTCCAGACCAGCTCAGGTACCCCTCACCTGCTCCACCTGCATCTACACCCACATGAACCACCATCAGCTGTACAGACTGAACTATGTGGTGAGCAGAGAGGAAGGTTCTCCACCAGGAGGAGACTCTCCCTCCTGAAGAGGACACAGAGACACTGAGGAACTAGGACTGAACCAGAACAAGAACCCAGGATAAAGAGGTTCAGTGAATGTGGTGCTGAAGGTGTGGAGGTGGATCAGTGTGTCAGAGGAGACTCTGTAGAAGGACAGAGAACCAGCAGGACAGTCCACATACACTGCTACTCTACCAGAGGAGGAGGAGGAGGAGGAGGAGGAGGAGGAGGAGGAAGAGGAGGAGGAGGAGGAGGAGGAGGTGATGCGTGTTTCTGTCTCATTGTGACGGACAGAGTAACCTTCATCAGAGCAGATAAGACTCCAGGACTGATCGTTGGATCCAAACAAACAGTCTTCACTGTCTCCTTTCCTCTTGATTCCTCTGTAACTCACTGATACATAAACGTCTCCTCTCCACTCGACCTCCCAGTAACAGCGACCAGTCAGACCAGTTCTACACAGCAGCTGAGGCCAGAAGTCAAATCTGTCTGGATGATCAGGATATGACTGATCCTCCTCCACACATGTCACCTCCCTGTTGTTGTCAGACAGTTTGAGTTCTCCGTTTACTGTGTTTGTGTCGATTGTGAGTTCACAGGAATCTGATGAGAGAAAAAGACACAATACAGCTGCAGTTATTAATCATGTGTTCATCTACTGACACGTTGATGATGACATCACAGAAGTGAATGAGTGATGTCACAGTGTGAAGATGGTTGGATCTTCATGAATCAAAGCACACTTACACTTCCTCAGACCTGGTCTCAACCATCGGACTCCATCAGGCTCCACCCTGAAAGGAGGAGGGGGGTCAGAGCAGCATGGAGACGTGGACATTACATCACTCTCACACACAGCTTTGTCCTTCATGTCCACATGGAGCACCTCTTCTTCTTCTACCACTACTTACAGACGACCACAGACTGTCAGTCAGGCGTCACACAGCGACGAGGTGCTGGAATATATTCATGAAGAAGATGAATGGATAACAAATAAGAAATGGACCTGTCACTGTACTTTCACCAGATGTGAATTCAAACGGGAGAAATGACGTCATGCTACAGATCAAGCTTCATGGGACGTGTGCAAAGGAACATTCACATTAAACTGGTTCATAAAGATAAAGCAGATACAGACCATTCAGTATTCACACAATGTGCATGTTTCCATGTTGTCCCCATTTGTGGACAATGTCTCTCCCTGTGGTTCGCTGGAGTCCCAAAACTTTACAAATGGCTTTGTCACCTTTTCCACACTGATGGATCTCAATGACTTTGTTCCTCATTTGTTCCTGAATGTCTTTGGATCGCAGCCTGATGTCTCGCTTGTGAGGATCTTGTGGTCTACTTCACTTTGTCAGGCAGCTCCTATTTAAGTGATTTCTAGATTGAGAACGGCTGTGGCTGGAGAAATGGAACTGGGCTTTCCAAAGATGTGATGAACCTCACTTCATTTATGTTTTCATCACTTTTTCACACAGGGCCATTTAGGTTTGGATTCTTTTCTCCCCTTAATGATACAAACTGCATTTTGTGTTTACTTGCGTTATCTGTGTCTAATATTTACATTAGTTTGATGATCTGAAACATTTAAGTGTGACATGCAGGCATGAAAACGGGTCACGGGTGAAAAAGGTGAGAAGAATGTTTCCCCTCTAGGGGTTTTCAGCTGGTTTTGTCCCAGGGACCAACATTCTGAATAGAAAGTCACTGGCCTGTAACCGCCCCCCCCACATATTCCGCCTGTAGCACTTGTCAGTGGAATCTCTTCCATATTCTTCTGGATATTCAAGTGACTGAATGTCTTCAGCTGGACGCATCGGTCTTAATGTGCCGGTAATGATGGTAAATGATGCTTGTAGCTGGTTGTCATCTACGCTCCACTACGGTTACATAAAGGTGGCGTTTGTGTTTTCACAACGTTTTATCTCATAATTTAGACTTTCTATCCCTATTCTTCAGTGCGGAAATGGGCTTCTATGGTTGTGTGAATGCATCACTCCAGCCAATCCAAAGACGGGGTTTGTAACCAATCAGGTGTAGAGACCATGGTGACTGGCTCCGCCCCCTTACTGTCAGAAAGAACAACAGCGAGCGCGTAGAAAACTCCTTCGAGCGCGAGCAGAGATTCTCCTCGCGAGCAACGAAGTTCACGTTCAAAAGTCCGTCTCACGAGAGATATTTATTCATTTATTTGCTCGCGGATGTTTGATTTACGCATCAACCTGATTTGCGCTCTGGAATTTTTGAAGTGATTTGCTGCCATACCCCCCCCCCAAAAAAGGTGAGGGATTTTCATGCCTGAACATGAAAGAAATGAGGAATCAGGAAGGCAGCAAACACTTTATCACACAACTGTAACACATAAAAGCAGAAGACATTTTCCAGTGAGGCTGAATGAGGCGAGTCGGAGGACGTCCACGTTGTCCCATTGATCAGGTGGACTGCAGTGTCTCCCCGTTGTACTACTTCGTGGGGGGGCACCCCTGTTATAATGATGGAAACACTGAACTGGCTTCGGTCGCTTATCAAAACATCGGCCAAATAAGCCGTTTTTTAGACTTATGAGCAAATACAGAATCCCTTTGTGTTCATTTCTAAAGCCGCATAAAGACACACGTGACTTTATTAACACACATGAAACTTGCCCTTGACTGTATTGTAGTTCTTAGTTTGACCAGTAGGTGGAGCTACTCACTAGCTGCAGTCCTAATGCAGCTCTGCCAAAAAAAAAAATGTTTTTAAAATAAAAAATTTCCACGACGACAAAATGGCAGAACCAAAGAAACGCAAGATAGCAAGTGAATGCAGAACATTTCAAACACGGTGGGAAAATGAATATTTCTTCAAAGAAGTCAAGGAGAAGTGTGTCTGTTTGATTTGCAATGAAACGGTTGCAGTGATGAAAGAGTCCAATGTACGACGACACTACGAAACCAAGCATCCGACCTTCACGTCCTACACTGCTGCTGAGCGAGAGGACAAAGTCCAGCACATGGCAGCTAACCTGCAGGCTCAACAACAGTACTTTTACCCTGCTAACAACACACAAGAAAACGCTACAATAGCTAGCTATGAGGTAGCTCAACTCATAGCGCGCCGCGGGAAAGCTTTCTCAGGCGGTGACTTGGTTAAACAGTGCCTCATTAAAGTCGCTGGAATAATGTGCCCGGAAAAGATGCAGGAATTCAACAACGTGAGCATGTCCACAAACACAATTGTGCGTTGAATGGAAGACTTGTCAGCTAACATACAGAATCAAGTATCACATAAAGCTTGTGCTTTTGACTTTTACTCCATTGCATGTGATGAAAGATGCAACAGACGCCGCACAACTGTTCATTTCTTTGCGGGGAGTTGACGATAACTTTTGCATCACGGAGGAGCTGCTTGATCTTCGGAGTCTAAAGGGCACAACAACGGGTGAGGACATTTTTGAAGCCGTGTCAGGTGCAATTGACAAGATGGAACTTAAATGGGACGAGCTGTGTGGAGTTGCAACGGACGGGACTCCCGCTATGACAGGCGAGCCCAAAGGAATGGCATCTATGGTGTGCGCCAAGGTGCCAGAGAGTGGAGGCGAGGCTGTAAAATTGCACTGTATCATCCACCAAGAAGCTCTCTGTGCCAAGACAGTCCAGCTTGGTGATGTGATGACCACAGTTGTGAAAACTGTCAACATAATTTGAGCACGAGGGCTCTACCACAGAGAACTAAGCTTTCCTATCTGATGTCGATGCTGAATACGGGGACGTACTCTATCATTGTGACGTGCGCTGGCTTAGTCGCGGCTCCGTGCTGAAGCGGTTTTATTCCCTTATTGCCTTTTTAGTTGATCTTACTGGTCATCTGAACTCACTGAACAAGAGCCTACAAGGCAAAGACCAGCTTGTACCACAAATTTCTGTGCGAAGCTTCGTCTTTTTGAGACACAAATACGCAACTTCAATCTTGCGCACTTCCCTACGCTGTCCGAAATCAAACGTGCTCATCCAAAGGCCGACCTCTCTGCTAAAAAGGGGAAATATGTTTCTGTGATCACAACTCTTATGACACAATTCAATCAGCGCTTCCAAGATGTTTCTGTCATTGAGAAAGAAATCAAGCTGTTCTCAACTCCCTTCCTGCTGGATGCAGAAGAAGTGGAAGAGAGTCTGCAACTAGAACTCGTCGAGATGCAGCTCCTCTCCCTACCCGATTTCTACCGGAGCTTGGAAAAGGCCAAGTTTCCTCTGATGCGACGCCACGCAAAAAGAATGACCAGTCTGTTTGGCACAACATACATATGCGAGCAAACATTTTCTCTGTGAACTCTGAACAAAAGCAGATTGAGAACCAAAATGAGCGACAGCCATCTCTGTGATGTCCTTCACATCTCAACCAGCAAACTTACTCGTGACCTGCCAGCCGTCCTTCAGTCCAGAGCACCATCACTGCTCCCATTAAGTGCAACACTGTTCCCATTGTAGGCGAGTTCAAATATATTACACAGTATTCGTGTGTTCAAAAGCCCAATTACTTAATAAATGCAGTCAATTAAAGTTGATCACATTTTCTAAAACACGTTAGATGATAAATGATTTGCATAAGTAGGTTAAATAAAGCCTTCCCTCTTTATACAGGGCTGTGAAGGGGGTCCCCATCCTGACGAAGAAGCAATCTGAGGATGAGCTGCCAACCCTTTTTGTAAAAACAAAATGAAAACCCATTAATGGAGAGACGTGATTTATGCAGTTTTTTCTTTAAGTTTATTAAATTATCAAGCATAATTTACTTGTTTAGTGAGTAGGTCTAAAATAAGTGTTATGGGGATTGTTGGTTGCAGTTATAGGTGATCTTGATCGGTGTTCCTATGAGTTAATAAACCCTGCTATACTTTAAAGAACCGTTTTCCTGTGTTTACTTGTGCATTTATATGGTGGTGACCGTTGACATACATTGCCAGTGCTCGAACTTAACTCCCTCCAACATCTTCACTCTCAAGGAGTGAATATCAATTATGAGACTTGATTTATAGTATTGGTTATTGGTCCCTGTTAGCTCAGGGTGGTGCCCCGTTATTTATTCATTCTGAGAAGTATCTTAGTGATTATTAATAATTCTATTAATGTCCATAAGTTAGTTCCTCATTTGCTAGTAACCTAATACGACCCCCTAGCCGCTCCCAACACTTCTCATCCAACCACAATCACATTCACTCCATCCGGATGGCAACATTTATCTGGATGATTTTTTTGGTATGTTCTGTTCATTTCTACGATATAGTTGATACTAATTCCAGGTCCACCATCAGCTGTTGGTTCTTCACTGAGCGTCTGTGTCCGACTGTCACCTGTAGCTTCAACAAGTCCACTCTTATCATCCAGGGAACCGTCACTCAGTGCAAAGCACCAAAAGCAGGTGAAGCTGAACTCCTTTAGAACACCAAACGTTCCTCCTGTGATGATCCATCAAGACGCTTTGAACAGATTGTTTCTCTGACTGTTTGTCTCTTAATAATAATGTCTGGACTAAAGGACAAACACACACTGGAGGCAGAGGACCAGCATCTAAACATCCAAGTGTTTTTTGAGTTGTTAAGAGCCCACAAACCTGCAGCGTGACCACGTTGACTCATATCAACCCACCATGATGCCGTCAACGTGTCAGGAGACACTGTCCTCTCTTATAACGTGGAGACAAGACAAAGCTCCAGAGAAACAAGGTTTTCATCACCTTCCTCCCTGTTCAGGCTCATCCTGGCTACTGTTCCTCACTACTTCTGTCTGTGTTGATGGTCTCATGTGGGACACAAACAGTCTGATGAGTCTCTGGTAGTTTGAGGTCAGCTTGGTGTGTCAGGGTCTTATTAACCAGGCTGACAGTGGGACACAGAAAAGGTTTCCAGCTCTACCTCCTCTACCAGACTGATGGTCTGTGGCTGCAGCCTCTTCATACCTGAGAGTCTCCAGTCTCCAGTGAGGATCCTCTAGTCCAGCAGACAGCAGCTTCACTCCTGAGTCTCCTGGATGATTGTAGCTCAGGTCCAGCTCTCTCAGATGGGAGGGGTTGGAGCTCAGAGCTGAGGCCAGAGAAGCACAGCCTTCCTCTGTGATCAGACAGCCTGTCAGCCTGCAGACACACAGAATAAGACACATGTCACATGATCTGAGGGAGCTGTGAGGGCTGGAAGGTCACTGCAGTACTAAGATACTATCAGGTACAGAGGGGTCACATTAACATGGTTACTGACTGGTTTCCAGTCACAACTAAACACCCACTAATGTACATCAACAACCTGATAACATTACTACTAACTCTATAATGTCAAATATTTACAATATATTGAAAATAAACATATTTTATGGAAATAGTTGGAAAATACATATTTGATTTAAATCATGGAAGCAGAACGAATCTTATGAAAGTCAGAAATGTACCATGGGTGTAAATAAAGACACCAAGTGGACTTTAATTGAATCCTGACCTGAGAGTCTCCAGTTCACAGTGTGGACTCTTCACTCCAGCAGACAGCAGCTTCACTCCTGAATCCTGCAGGTTGTTGTTACTCAGATCCAGCTCTCTCAGACTAGAGGACTGGGAGCTGAGAACTGAGGACAGAGTGTCACAGCTTCTCTCTGAGAGGTTACAGACACTCAGTCTGAAGAGAGGGATGAAGAAGAAGCAGTAAGTATAAAAGATGGCAGCATATTTAAGTTCTGATGTATGAATTAACTCTCTCTGTACTTACACAACTTTGTTGGAGGCTTTGACCACTGGCAGCAGCCTCAGAAGAGCCTCCTCTGAAGCAGAGTATTTCTTCAGGTCAAACACCTCCAGATCTTCTTCTGATGACAGTAAGATGAAGACCAGAGCTGACCACTGAGCAGGAGACAGTTCATCTGTGGAGAGACTTCCTGATCTAAGGGACTGTTGGATCTCCTCCACTAGAGAACCATCATTCAGTTCATTCAGACAGTGGAACAGATTGATGCTTTTCTCTGGAGACACATCCTCACTGATCCTCTCCTTGATGTACTGGACTGTTCTCCGATTGGTCTGTGAGCCACTTCCTGTCTCTGTCAGCAGACCTCGTAGGAGAGTCTGATTGGTCTCAAGGGAAAGACCCAGGAGGAAGCGGAGGAACAAGTCCAGGTGTCCATTAGGACTCTGTAAGGCCTCGTCCACAGCATTCTGGTAGAGACGCATTGGTTTAGGATTGGGTTTAGAGCGTTTAGACCACCGGGAGGTTGTTTGTTGTTCTGACAGCAGATTGACACCAGAGCTGAAGAAGGTCAGATGGACATGAAGAGCAGCCAGAAACTCCTGAACACTCAGATGGACGAAGCAGAACACCTTGTCCTGGTACAGTCCTCTCTCCTCTCTAAAGATCTGAGTGAACACTCCTGAGTACACTGAGGCTGCTCTAATATCGATGCCACACTCTGTCAGGTCGGATTCATAGAAGATCAGGTTCCCTTTCTGCAGCTGATCAAAGGCCAGTTTTCCCAGAGACTCGATCATCTTCCTGCTCTCTGGACTCCAGTGTGGATCCGTCTCAGCTCCTCCATCGTACTTGACCTTCTTCACTTTGGACTCAACCACCAGGAAGTGGATGTACATCTCAGTCAGGGTCTTGGGCAGCTCTCCTCCCTCTCTGGTCTTCAACTCCTCCTCCAGAACTGTAGCAGTGATCCAGCAGAAGACTGGAATGTGGCACATGATGTGGAGGCTTCGTGAGGTCTTGATGTGAGAGATGATCCTGCTGGCCTGCTCCTCATCTGTGAACCTCTTCCTGAAGTACTCCTCCTTCTGGGGGTCGGTGAACCCTCTGACCTCTGTCACCATGCCAACACACTCAGGAGGGATCTGATTGGCTGCTGCAGGTCGTGTAGTGATCCAGAGGCGAGCAGAGGGAAGCAGCTTCCCCGTGATGAGGTTTGTGAGGAGCACATCCACTGAGGCCGACTCTGTGACATTAGTCAGGATCTCATTGTTGTGGAAGTCCAGAGGAAATCGACACTCATCCAGACCGTCAAAGATGAACACAATCTGGAACTTCTCAAACCTGCAGATTCCTGCTGCTCTGGTTTCACTGAAGAAGTGATGAACAAGTCCCACCAAGCTGAACTTCTTCTCTCTCAGCACATTCAGCTCTCTGAAGGTGAATGGAAATGTGAACTGTATGTGCTGGTGGTCTTTGTCTTCAGCCCAGTCCAGAGTGAACTTCTGTGTTAAGACGGTTTTCCCGATGCCAGCCACTCCCTTAGTCATCACTGTTCTGATTGGTTCCTCTCCTCCAGCTGAGGCTTTGAGGAGGTCTTCTCGTCTGATGGTTGTTTCTGGTCTGGCTGGTCTCCTGGATGCTGTTTCAATCTGTCTGACCTCATGTTCTTCATTGACCTCTGCAGTCCCTCCCTCTGTGATGTAGAGCTCTGTGTAGATCTCATTCAGTAGGGTTGGGTTTCCTGCTTTAGCGATCCCCTCAAACACACACTGAAACTTCTTCTTCAGGTTGGATTTGAGTTCACGCTGACAAACTGCATCAAGAAGTCCTGAATGAAGACAACAAAGAAGATCAATGAGTCAAAGAATAGATTTCAACATGTCCTTTCCTCAGAGAATGACTATGAATATATTCTGTTCATCTCTGGAGACATTAGTGAAGGTCTCATGTATCAGCATGGTAAGTCTGTAGAGAAATCCTCTTACTGCTCTGCAGACGCTCAGCCAGCTCCTCCTGCTTCATTCTCCTCAGGAAGTGCACTGAGATCTTCACAACGGCCTCTCTGCTCCTCCTCTGCTCTTCATCCAGCACCTCCTCATCCTCTTTCTCTAAGCATTCTGGGTAATCTGAACTCACAACCTTCTGGATCTTCTTCAGCTCGTTCTTCACAAAAGTGAGGATGTTCTCTTCCAGCAGCTGGAACAGAACATTCTATGAATGACACCAACTAGAACATGGAAGCCACCATCAGGTCCATGTTGGACAGACGGACAATCCACTGGTCTACAAAGTGCAGTATGGAGATGATGGTAACCTGAGAGATGTTAAAGTAGTTGTTCATGTACACACCATGAAGATGGAGTCCAGGTGTGTTTGATGCTGCTGGGCAGACGGACCTGTGGGAACCTCTGAGCTCTCCTGGTCCTCTCTGTGGAGGTACATGAACCATCAGCTCACATGATGTTTGGACCATCAACACCAATACAACATTAGTTAAAGATATTGGCATCTGTCATGATGGATCATGATGAAAACCAGATGCTGAAGACTGTCGATGATGACGGACATTTTATTAGTTGAGTGACAGTTAGTCACCAGTTTCATCTGGTTTTAGTTCTTACTGTGGGTCATAAAAACAACGTGTGCAGACCTCTGCATCTGGTACAAAGTCCTATGGAACTCCTCCAAACCTCTTTAGTCTGTCCCCTAACCTCTAGAAGTCTCCTTAGATCTTCTGAAACTAGTCTTTGGACCTTTTCACAGAGTCTACTGACGATACTTTGTCCAAACCTCTGCATGGAGTCCAGAGACCACGTCAGCTGGTCCACAGAGCACTGAGTTTATTCTAATCACATGTTCAGTCCCAGTCATCTGACTCCAGAAACCTGCAGCTGTCTCCAGATGTGACCTCTGCTGATCCTGATGTGGAGGAACAAGCTAACATTGTGTTTATATCTGAGGATGTTTACAGTTAATGATTCACACTTAAACACACACAGACCAGTTAAATGATGGGTGTCTAACTCAAGGCCCGAGGGCCAAATCTGGTCTGCGGGGGGTCCATTGCAGCCCGCTGGATGACTTTACTATTGTGAGAATTACAGAAAGACACAAATAGCTTTTCTATAAAAGTAGCTGCTATTCCTAATCAGTCCACTGGGGGTCGCACTCTTTGAGTGAGCGCATGTGTTAGACCAGGGGGACCAGGGACCAGGGGCCCCTGACTTATAAAACGTCCTACGCAGTTTTCCCTTAATAAATCACAACCACTTCTAAATGAAGCGCAGCTTTTGCGGCTTCATGTCACGCCCAAAGTTGCCCATATATAGTCTGTGGAACGCACACAAATGAATATTCATCGTTTGCAAAATCATGACAAACACTGAGAGGAAAACGAAGAAAGGTAACTTCACTCAGTGTGAAGTGGAAATGATCATTGGGAGGTGGGAAGGAGAAGTAAGATGCTCTTTGGAGGACACAGTGTGGACATCACTGATGCCAACAAGGCACCAGAGGGGCAAAAGGTTGCAGAGCAACGCTGCAGCCTCACGACCTCGGACCCAAATAAAGAAAAACTAGTCTGACATCAAAGTGGATGCAAAAAAGCGTTTAGCGCGCCATCGCCAAAGTGTGTCTCACGATGTTTTACACCTTTTCAGGAGTAAACAATAACCTCCCTCCAGCGCAGTCGAGGCAGCGCCATCTGCCCTTAAACAGGCCGATGGTGCGCTGCACTACAGCGCCAATCCTTCCATGTGCCACGTCTTCGAGAGCGAAGATCAGCCATCAGCGTCATTACGCATTGTGGCGGCATCATGGCATTTTATTACCGTCCATCTGATTGCATCTGACCATCAACAGCTGTGTTTTGAGTATGAATTTAATAACATGCCGATATTATTGCAGAACATATTTCACTTTTCTTTTTGAAAATGTGTTAATTTGTATTTCTGTTTGTTTTACACTGAAGATCGATCAAACGGGTGTTTGTGTTATTTATAAGAGGCAGTAATCGCATTTCTTTTACAACAGTCTAGTCATGGAGTGAGGTAACCAACAAGAATGTCTGCAGTAACTTATTGTTGCTTGTTTCTTTACATGGATTCGTTTTGTGCTCCCGGTCTGCAGCGCTGTTGTTCCCTTGGTTACCGCTGCTGCTCGTTGTTATTATTCGGACGATCGCCATGACTTGGATTGAAGCGTTGATGACAAGTAGCTTGCGAGCTGATAAAGTGTGGGCTCCCCTGTGTTAGACCTTTTAGACCACAGCGTTCCTCCAGGCAGCAGCGCCCGCTTGGAAATGACGGCCCCCCGTCGACCGGACCATCGCCTAAGATTTTACTGGTCCGGCCCACTTGAGATCAAAGTGGACAGTATCTGACCCAAACCTAAGATGAGTTTGACACCCTGGAGTTAGATGAAGATAATGAGTTCTGTCCTGATGGATCGTCATGGAAACAACACGTTAAACAATGAACAAACATTTATGTAATTCATAACTGAGGATCAGAACAGTTCTTCATCTGTTTAAGAACTTACTCTGGGTCATAAGAACGGCGTCCATCTTTGAAGTCAATATATCGACCAATAGACCCATCACTCTTCATGGACAAACATCTGGGTTCAGGAGACTTTCCTCTCTGCTGATGTGAACTGAAAGAAACACTGAGATTACATCATCACGTAATCATCTAATCATGAAGCATCAGCTCACATGGTGTCCGTCCTCACAGAGACCAAAACAAGGTAAAGGTCCATGACGTGAGGTCTGGATGTGGACCACATGACTCCCTGTAGTGGTTTAGGTCTACTGGTCCTGCTGGTCCCACTGAGAATCAACAGCTCAGTCTTTCAGCTCACTGTTTTCTTCACCAGTCAGTTTGGTTTAGTCCCAACAGGTCTCACCAAGTCCTCCATGGAGCTCTCCCTCCCTCACTGGACACTGCTGAAGGGCCCTGGAGCAAGAAACCCAGAACCTCCACCAGAGAGTCTGGTAGAAACACCTCATCATCAGCCTGAGACCCTCACCTTGCATCAACAGAGGGACCAACGTCTTTGATGTGTATAGGAAGATCCATAGACTGGTTACTCTTCATGGACACACAGCTGGGTCCAGGTCCAGGTCCTGGTCTCTGATGGGTCCTGGTCACACACATAGAAGCAGAGTCAGTGAGTCAGAGACGTTGGGACATGGGGACGAGTAGAGGACAGTTGGAGATGGTCCTCTCACCTCTGAGCTTTGGTCTGGCTGTCATGTTCCCCACACAGAGGGGCTTCAGAGGGAGGGACTCCGTCCTCTGGGTCCTCAGCCTGATTCATAGCAGAGTCCACACCTTCACACCTTCACACCAACCTGCTGGCAGAGCTCACACGTTATTATCTTCATCAGGACAAACACACAGAGCTCATTCACCTCAACACTAAAACTCTCATGGGACACTTTGTGTTGTTGTCTTGAGACAACGTGTCAAGAGACGTCATTTTAAATTCTCATCCTATAAATGTCGTGTTTCTTTTAAGCGCTTTCCTTTGGCAGGAGGCAGCGACCCATCAGGACGTTATTTATGTTAAATCACTATATAGGCCACTAAAACTCAGCATGCAGAATGACAACATGAAAAAGTTACGAAAGTGAGTGTCAACAGGAAACGCAGCAAAATCTGGACACATGTCAATGACATTGATCCATCTAATGCAGAATGTAGAGTCTGCAAGACTAAAATCTCTATCTTCTCCAAAACAGGGCAGATAATTTCAGAGAGAAGAAACAGGATCAGCCCCTCAAA
Source organism: Gasterosteus aculeatus (assembly GCF_964276395.1). NCBI lineage: Eukaryota > Metazoa > Chordata > Actinopteri > Perciformes > Gasterosteidae > Gasterosteus > Gasterosteus aculeatus. The sequence goes on along the minus strand of NC_135708.1, from coordinate 3,667,945 downwards.
GCGGAGCCACTTGGTCTCAATGTAAATCTTCCCTGAAGGACAAAACTCTGCATGCTGATTTTTTTTCTTTTTGTTTTACACATTTTAATTTAATTTTGTTGTGTGAATCTGTAAGCTTCTGTATGTTGTTTCACTTTAAATTTGTTAAGTATTAAACAGTTTAAAATAATTAAAAGTTAGTTAAGTTAATTTGTAAATAGTTTAAAAAAAATGTGTGCAAAAACAAACGTTTATCACTCTGTAGAATGTATAAATAAAAGTGTATTTATATAAAAAACATTTGAGAGTGTTTTTTTTACATTAGTAATTCATATTGCGCATAATTTTACATTATTGTTGGTGATAAATTAATTTAAGCACCAAAAAATTCAGAAGAGCCATTTGGGAGCCGAAAGAGTCGGTTCTCTAAAAAGAGCCGTAATTCCCATCACTACCGGGTAAAAGAGGACGTCTGCTTTGTCTCTGACTTCTGGCCCTGATCTGCTTAGAGGGCGTGGCATCACGTGAGGGGCGTGTCCTCAACTGTGTTGCTTTCAGGAGACGTCGGCACTGTGAGAACTATGAATCCACACTTTCTATCCACCATATTCACATTTCAACTTTGATAAACACGACCTTTTTAAACAGATGTGAGGAAAGAGAAGAACGTTTAATCTCACAGAACCAAAACACGTGAAGGTGGAATCGACATTTGGACGTAAAACCGGACCAGAACCAGTACCGGAAACCATTATTTAGGGTATATATCATGATAAAATACATCAACGCATTATCTTTTTTTTATTCGACCGAGTCCTGACTACAATAAGCTGGAATCCACATTAAAATACTCCAAACACACCTTTAGCTGGTGGGGAAGAGTCACATATGACGTGCAGGTTTGTCCACAACCTTTGGACCGAGTGGGACATTTTGTCGGTGCTTGAAGCTCGCGGACGTTGGAGCCAAAGAACAGCAGCGAATCGGTGGATTATGAATCATTGAGTGAGACAAGGCCTGCAGAGTTACTGTGAAACACACAGCGAGCCAGCAAAGACACAAAGACACACACACACGTCTTACCTCTGCCGCTTCTCACGGGAATTATGGATTTAATCTGCTGTTTCTGCAGTGAGGAAAGTCCCCGAGCCGCTTCACCTCCTGCTTTATGTGTGAGACGTGAAACCGCCCCTTTCTCATAAAGAGTGGAAGTTATGATTTAAGTCTTAGGTCATCGTGTTGACTACTTGAGGTGTGCGCATGCGCAGGCTCCCTGGTCGTTTGGTGCAGTGACGTCATGAACCCTGTCGGTGTCTTCTTGTCAAAGCGACCAGCGACCTTATCTGGTTTCACTGGAGACTTTTGTGGCGTCTGACGTGAAAGCTCGTGTTGTTCTGCAGTTACTGTCCTCAGAGTCTTACAAGAAGTCCGCATCTGGCCGAGAACGGTCATACTACCCGGATGTGACTCGCCAAATATCCCAGAATGCATTTCACCTTAGCAACAGGCAGCAAGGCCAGAGGGAAATAATATAACGTTATATTTAATCCACGTGATGTGACTTTGGGACTTTTCAGGCAACGAGTCAGTTGTTTGAGCGACTCGTCTGTAGTCAGTTTGTCCACATTGAGAACTAGAGCTTGTGAGATGCATGAACTGGTAAAATATATTATAACATTGTTTTGCGTTAAAGCCGTGTCTCCAGTGTCCTGTATTTGACCCTGATGTGCAACGAACAACATGTTACAGAACGATAGTTTGCAGCTGTGTCCTGAGAAGGGAGGGTGGTCGACTCGATCTCATAGACCAGCGATTCCCAAAGTGTGGGCCGCGGCCCCCTGGTGGGCCGCAAAGGTACTGCAGGTGGGCCGCGAGAGGTCAATAAATAAAAAAAATAATTTTCAATTTTGAAAAGTTTGAAATTAATATTAAATATTTATGATGTGGCACATTAGTTATGTGAAACAATAGTTGATGAAGCACAAACAATTTGAACGGATAGATTAATAAAACAATAAGGCTCTCGCTGGAAACGGCTGCTCTTGTCCGCCTGTCGTTGGTCAACAAACGCGGCGCCCTCTTGTAGTATTAAAGTCAATATACCGCATTGTCCGCACTCCAAGGGGCAGTTAAAAGACTTTAATTTACTCACAAAACGACAGTGCCTTATAATCCGGAGCGCCTTATATATATGGATCAATTGGTTAATGGGTTGATCCATACTGGTTGTACACGGCGCTCAAGGCGCTCTGCCAAACAAGCCAAAGCTCGTCTACGACGGCGAGATGCTGAGCGGCGCTCAAGCGCGTGAGATATGGAGCTGCTTTCAGGGCGCGTCGGAGAAACAAAGTTGTCGTTCTCGCCGAGCACTTCATGAGATTAAAGAGCGAGAGACGGCGTCCTTTTCTCTACAGCAGCTCAACCATCTTAACGGGGAAATGAATTATTCTAAAAGCAGCCGAAGATTTAAGGCGTGGATGGCGAGGGGGGGCGGCGGGAGCGGACGCACCTCGCGGCATCGATCGGACCCTGAAAGCACCGTCTCCACCTCCCCACCCCCCATCCACCCGCCCAGACGCCAAGCGTTTGACTGCTATGGCGGCAAATCACCAGCCGGTCTGCGAGCTGGATGCATTGGTCTTAATGTGCCGGTAATGATGGTAAATGATGCTTGTAGCTGGTTGTCATCTACGCTCCACTACGGTTACATAAAGGTGCCGTTTGTGTTTTCACAACGTTTTATCTCATAATTTAGACTTTTTATCCCCTTTCTTCAGTGCGGAAATGGGCTTCTATAGTTGTGTGAATGCATCACTCCAGCCAATCCAAAGACGGGGTTTGTAACCAATCAGGTGTAGAGACCATGTGACTGGCTCCGCCCCCTCACTTCTCCTCGCGAGCAACGAAGCTCACGATTCGCAAGCGAGCAAATATCTCGCGGATGTTTCATTTTGGTTGAATTCTTACGGTCAATTAATCATTATGTTTTGATCAGAGTTGTGATTAAAGGTTTGGGTGGGCCGCAAAAGATTTTCAGATTTCAAATTGGGCCGCGGCATTCTTGAGTTTGGGAACCGCTGTCATAGACGCTTCAAAGCAAAGGACTCCTGTTCATGGCCTTGGTTCATATCTTATTCGGTACGAAAGTTCCGGATCCACGTTTTTGCTTTATGTCAATTAATTGTGATTTGCAGCGGCCACTGAGGAGGATCTTGTGTGTGTGTGCTGCCCTCAGCTTCACCTGGGTTCTTATCTCAACCTGCTTTGCAGCTTCTCGTAACTGGCACGGAGAATGTTCTTCACATGTGTATAAAAACTCAGCGTTTTCACTGCTCGGAGACGTTATTACGCCGAGCGCTGAGATACGTGCTGGTGTGTTGGACCTCCTGCTTGCAAGCAATAGTTAGAGCCAGATATCTGCGGAGAATTGCTCATGTAATCTTTTTCTCTTCTAAATAAATGTTAACTTTTTGACTTTAATTGATCAACGTGCTGCGATCCTTCTCATCAACCGACTCGGGGGGATCGGAGATCCCGACAAGCTCCAGGATGTGGGAGATGTGACGCAGGGCTCCAGACGGACTGAGTACCAGGTTGCACTGGTGCGTCTTTCTTTATTGTCACACACGTATCGCGGCATGAAGTGTGCGTTTTGGAAATGTTGTGTTTTTCAGCGTTTCAGTTCCAAACGTTTTTGATCCTTTCACACATGCACTGTTCCCTGCCGGGCTCTGTCCACATGCACAGTGAAGGCAAACACATGTATGGTCAAAAGAGCAAGAGGTGATTAAAGCCTTCGCCCCTGCTGCAAATATCCATATACTTGATCCGTCACCCAAACTGAGGTGAAAAGCGCGCTGGTTACTAAAGGAATATGTTCTTTCCTTTGCATTTTGCGTCGCTAGCTCAGGCTCGGTCGGCTCTACCTCCGTCTCTGAGTCGGATGCCATCTCTGACGAAGGGCCAGGGCGTGGGACTTTACCGGGAACTGGGGAGACTGGTGGCTCCATGTCTGGGCGATTGTGGCAGCATTGACCGGGGAGAGTGTTGGGGGGAACAGGCCTACTTTTCTTTAATAACATCCATGGCTCCATTTCTTTTCATTGTTCCTCGTCTGGTTCGCTGGTGTTCAGGTCACAATTTCAATCACACAGCACGGAGCAGCGTAGGCCTGCAGGAGTATCTGGACCACAGCCAATCAGAGGCAAAGACCCGCCGCATCTCTGCCTCTGATTGGTTTAGACCACCATACGATCCAACCAGGAGTGAGTTCCATCAAAGGAGAACAAAGGCTTCGTTCGTGGAGAGGCAGCGGATGTGAGGACGGGTGCACCAGAGCGACCTGGGAAACATTTTAGTCGTACAAATTCAGGTGAAATTGGTCCCACTGTGGAGCCCTGTGAGGTGTAGTTAACGGTTATACATGAGATATAACTATACTATGACTGGGTGTGAGTTAGGGCTGCAGCTAACGATTATTTTGATAATCGATTAATTGGTCGATTATTTCTGATTAATCGATGAATCTGATAAAAAGCAGCATTAAAAAGATTTAATTCACAACCCTTTATTCTAAAACAGAACTGCAATTTCACATTGCAAAAATACTTCAAAACATCCACAGGTTGCTCCTTGAAAGTAATAATTTATAAATAAAGAAAAGTACAAATCAGAAAGTTTAACAGGATTTGTTGTCAGAACTTGTTACATTACATTACATTACAGGTCATTTAGCAGACGCTTTTTATCCAAAGCGACTTACATTACACTTTAAACCCATGGCTTTTCACATTTTTGCCTGGGGAGCAATTAGGGGTTAGGTGTCTTGCTCAGGGACACTTCGACATGGGGCAGCCTGGAATCGAACCACCAACCTTGTGCTTCCCAGCACACCCCCTCTAACCCCTACGCCACGACGACCCTGTTCTGTACTCTGTGCTCACAAACGCCCCCATGTTCACTTAAAGCTTATCCATTAAATTATGTAATAATTATGTAAGTAAATCTATACACCACATCTAAGTACAGCTAATAAAATAACCAAGTGCTATGAGATGAATTTAAAATGGGACTTTAAATCCATCCATATAAATCCATTAGAGGCTTCTTGGTTTTCCGCGCTGGTTTAATGGATCACTGTGTTTCCCTTTACAGGCATAACATTAACTACCGTTTAACACACCGTATGTGCGCAAGCTCATTAGACTACTGTATATGACAGCATTAAAAAGTACAACAAACACACATATATTTGTCAAGAATAACCAAAATGGGACAAATTCCGAAATACAAGACAACAGAATGAAAAACGAATGCTCCAAAAACGCCATGTGACTCACAACAACTTCCTCTACGTCGGCTCGGCTCTTTTTTTATTTTTAGGTTTCTGGGTGACTTTTGTTTTCATTAAATATTACAGTTCCTTATGCAGGAGCGCAGACTTGACTCAAACAACTCAGTCTGCAGACTTTGGTTTGCTGCAACGCGACTCCATCGTCCCCCTTCAGCACAGCAGACACACTACATCGAATAAGCATCAGGAAAGCCGCTGCTCCAGTGTTTAAAACCAGAGAGGAACGTATGAGGGGCTGTGAGGGACATTACTCACAATACCCTCTCACACACACACATGTGAAATGTGCTCATATACACAACTGCAATGCTCTTCAGTTCAGTGGAGAATAGAACATTGCAGTTATCATTGTATAGATCAAGAAGACTCCTGTGAGAACCTCAATCCGTCCCAGATCGATCATTTTGTCGATTCTGCTACAGGCTCTTTGAGAGTGGCGCTGGACGCTATTGCTCCTCTGGAAAGAAGAATAGCAACAAGAAGGAATTCTGCTCCGTAGTAAAACCCTCAAACACGTAACCTAAAGCAAACTGTGCGGAAACTTGAACGATTATGGCGTTCCACCAAATCAGAAGGATCTAGGCTAGTTTGGCAAGACAGCCTTAAAACGTATAAGAAGGCTCTCCGTAACGCAAGAGCATCTTATTACTCATCATTAATAGAGAAAAATAAAAACAACTCCAGGTTTCTCTTCAGCACTGTAGCCCGACTGACCGAGAGTCACAGCTCTGTCGAGCCGTGTATCCCTTTGGACCTCACTAGTAACGACTTCATGAACTTCTTCAATGATAAGATTCTGACTATCAAAGAGAAAATTGATGGTCTCCTGCCTTCAACCAGTGCCGACCTGTCCTCCGATGTAGGAACCTTGGATGCAGCAGTGGGCCCTGATGCCTGTTTGGAGGCCTTCTCTTCCATCAACCTTGATCAACTGACTTCTTCATCTACTTGTCTCTTGGATCCGATTCCGACCAAGCTGCTTAAGGAAGTTTTTCCATAGCACATCCTTATTAGATATTATGAATCTGTCTTTGTTGACAGGACATGTACCACAGTCCTTCAAGGTAGCTGTAATTAAACCTCTTCTTAAGAAACCTACTCTTGCTCCAGAGGTGTTGGCTAACTACAGACCTCTCTAATCTTCCCTTCCTCTCTAAGATCCTTGAGAAATCCGTCGCAAATCCATTATGTGACTTTCTACAAAACAATGCTTTGTTGAGGATTTCCAGTCAGGATTTCGAGTGCATCACAGTACAGAAACAGCACTGGTGAAAATTACGAATGATCTTCTACTTGCATCGGACCAAGGACTCATCTCTTTTCTTGTCTTGCTGGACCTCAGTGCCGCATTTGATACCATAGACCATTGTATCCTGTTGCAGAGACTAGAACATTTAATTGGTATCAAAGGAACTGCACTCGGCTGGTTTAAATCCTACCTATCGGACCGATCCCAGTTTGTGCTTGTAAACGGTGAAGCCTCAAAGACCACCAATGTTGGTCACGGAGTCCCACAAGGTTCTGTACTTGGACTGATTTTATTTACCCTCTATATGCTTCCTTTGGGCGATCTTATCAGGAAACACCGCATAAACTTCCATTGTTATGCAGACGATACTCAACTGTATCTGTCGATCAAGCCAGAAGAGACGGACCAGCTAGTTAAGACTTCAAGAATGTCTTGGAGACATCAAAACTTGGATGACCGGCAACTTCCTGATGCTAAACTCAGAAAAAACGGAAGTTATCCTGATAGGCCCAGAGAGCCTTCGAAGTGATACAGTTTTTATGGATGGAATTGCTCTGGTACCCAGCAGCACCGTCAGGAATCTGGGAGTTCTCTTCGACCAGGATATGACCTTCAACTCGCATATAAAGAACACTTCAAGCACTACCTATTTTTATCTACGTAACATATCAAAAATCAGGAACTTCCTGTCTCAAAGTGAAGTGAAAAATTAGTTCATGCGTTTGTCACTTCCAGCCTGGACTACTGTAATTCTTTGTTATCAGGCTGCTCTTATAAATCTCTTAAGCCTCTCCAGTTGATTCAGAATGCTGCAGCACGTGTATTAACGAGAACTAAGAAAAGGGATCATATCACTCCTGTATTAACTTCTCTGCACTGGCTCCCTGTTAAATCAAGAATAGATTTTAAGGTACTTCTCCTCACCTACAAGGCACTTGCTGGTGAGGCACCGTCGTATCTAAAAGAGCTTGTAACACCTTGCTGCTCTATAAGGCAGCTGCGCTCCATAGATGATGGTTACTTGTTGTTCCTATGGTTTTAAAAAGTAGGCTGGGGGCCAGAGCCTTCAGTTATCAAGCTCCTCTTTTGTGGACCCAGGTTCCACTTTCAGTCCGGGGGGCAGATTCGGTCAGTTCTTTTAAAGTAAAACTTAAAACGTTCCTCTTTGATTGTGCCTATAGTTAGGGCTGGCTGAGGTTAGTCCGGACCAGCCCTTAGTTAAGCTGCTATAGGCTTAGACTGCCGGGGGACTTCTTAGGACACACCGTGCTCCTCTCTCACGCTCTCGTTCTACCATAATTCACGTTTTATTAATGCACATGACTAATTCAGCTTCTTATTTTACATATTAATCATATTACTGTACTCGTAAACCAACATTACCCTCTCCTTAAGTCTCTGTGCTCTCCCTCCCCACAGGCTTCTGTGGATGGTGGTTCTATGTGATGGTGGTTCTATGTGATGGTGGTGGTCCCAGCAGTGGTCCTGCTGTGCGCCTGGCTTACTACTCACAATTACTTGAATCATTTCTGTCATATAGTCTCATGTATTATACATTGTTCATTCTGTACACATGGCATCCATTGTAGTCTGTCCATCAGGAGACGGATCCTCCTCTGACGTTCTCCCTAAGGTTTCTTCCCTTTTCCCTCTTGGACGGGTTTTTTCCTTTTTTGGGGAGTGTTTCCTATGCCGATGGTGGGTTTCGGGACAGAGGATGTTGTATGTGTACAGACAGTAAAGCCCTCTGAGGCTAATTTGTAATTTGCAATTTTGGGGTATACAAAATAAAATGAATTGAATTGAATTAGGGGTCTGAAAGTCCAGCGTCCGGTGCCGCCCGCCGCCAACGGCGAGGAGTGGGCCGACTTTGGCGTACCGTCAGCGCCCCCCCCCCCACTTCGACGGCTGTATTGTTTGCCGGTCGGACCGCCAGCACCGCTGGGTCCATAGCAGGGTAGTCCAAACTGTTTTCCCGAGGGCCACATACAGAAAAATATCCAAAGGACTGGGCCCCTCACTGGATGTGATGTATACTGCCTCACTTCTAATGCACTGATATCGGAAAAATCAATCAAATGCAGGTAAATTATGTTTGATAGTTGAACATGTGTGAAGAAAAACAGCCTCCATCATAGCTCTCCATCAGTAGATCTCATTTTATTTTTTACTGAAAGGTTGGCAGCTCATTCTCTCAGTGAGCCTCAGATGGGTTCTTGTTAGGTTGTAGTTAGAAACCACGAACTGGACGCCGTGAGTGTGTAAATGTAAATGTGTGGACGGAAACAGAAAATAAAAGAAACGTGTGCTGAACAAACCTGCGGTGGTCCTTCCAGAACCCTAAAATCCACACGCGTCACAAATGACACGAAAAAGCACAATTTGCCTTTTTCACTTCCTGCGACAGGCAGTCTGCGCTTTTACCTCCGTGCGCCTTGTTTGTACCTCGCCGCGCTTTAACGCGCAAATTGAGGAACAAACATGCGTGGGCACAAAAGCGCTGGTCCACGAGGCCCCGAGTGTGCAGCGTTCTGAGCCATGCACCACAACGTGGAAGTCAACACCTTCCCTGTATGTTTGGGTTTCGCCTTCCCAGTCTCCACCACTCAAAGCTCGAAGTGCATGTCAACACCTGCTGCCATTCCAGATGCCACCTGCCCATCAGGAGCAGAAATAATCCCCAACGGGGAAACATTCAGAGTAATCTGGGGGTCCGTATCCTGCCAGAGGACACTGTCCAATATGGACAGCAGGAGCTGAAGATCGGACTGTTAGGGTCTCTATCTGCTTAGCAGTTTTTCCCCATCTGTGCTTTTGTTTTGTTGTTTTTTTTGTTGTTTTGTTGTTTTTTTGCCACTGATCAGGATCAGGGCGCCTCGTATTTATTTTGTCAGATGTAGCGCACCAGTTTGCATGTTAATGTCCTGCAGTGTCAGACCCACGGAGTACACGTGACTCGTTTTAATCAGACTCTGGTTATGGTGTCGGGCCTCGGGTTTCCACACCAGAACTGCTTCATCCCCTGACAGACGTCGGTGGAGTTTCCCTCCCGACTCCAGTTGAGCCCGAAGAGCACTTTCTGTTCCCCTTTTGACTATTTGCCTTGTTTGTTTTTTCTTTTTCCCTTCCCAGGTCGTATGGGAAATACAATCATTGGCTACAGATCAAACTGCTGTGCTTGTGCATTTGGGTCGACCTACTACTCCCCCTAACGTGGACGTAACGGATCGGAGGAGAACACACAGAGAATGAGGAAGGACACCAGGAGAACAGAACGCACTGTAGAGCAAACGCTCATATTTATTTTACCCAGTAAGTATTAGGAAGTCTGTCTGGAGACGAAAATATGTCATTCCAGCAGTAAAATACTTTCACTTCACTTTTCAATTCACTGCTGATGCATTTGGACCTGACAGTGTGTCTCATGTAGGCTGAGCTGCTCTTGACACTGTGAAAGTACAGAGTGGGAACATTAGACTGCAAACTGAGAAATCCACTTTTATCTGTCTCAAGTGTCACAAACAAGACTACACACGCGCCCTTTTCTCTACAGTAGCTCAACCATCTTAACGGGGAAATAAGTTATTCTAAAAGCAGCCGAAGATTTAAGGCGTGGATGGCGAGGGGGGCGGCGAGAGTGGACGCACCTCGCAGCATCGATCGGACCCCCGAAAGCACCGTCTCCACCTCCCCACCCCCCATCCACCCGCCCCGACGCCAAACGTTTGACGGCTATGGCGGCAAATCACCAGCAGGTCTGCGAGCTGGACGCATCGGTCTTAATGTGCCGGTAATGATGGTAAATGATGCTTGTAGCTGGTTGTCATCTACGCTCCACTACGGTTACATAAAGGTGGCGTTTGTGTTTTCACAACGTTTTATCTCATAATTTAGACTTTCTATCCCCTTTCTTCAGTGCGGAAATGGGCTTCTATAGTTGTGTGAATGCATCACTCCAGCCAATCCAAAGACGGGGTTTGTAACCAATCAGGTGTAGAGACCATGGTGACTGGCTCCGCCCCCTTACTGTCAGAAAGAACAACAGCGAGCGCGTAGAAAACTCCTTCGAGCGCGAGCAGAGATTCTACTCGCGAGCAACGAAGGTCTCGATTCGCAAGCGACCAAATATCTCGCGGATGTTTCATTTTGGTTGAATTCTTAAGGTCAATTAATCCTTATGTTTTGATCAGAGTTGTGATTAAAGGTTTGAGTAGGCCGCAAAAGATTTTCAGATTTTCAGATTTCAAATTGGGCCGCGGCATTCTTGAGTTTGGGAACCGGAATATCCATATACTTGATCCGTCACCCAAACTGAGGTGAAAAGCGCGCTGGTTACTAAAGGAATATGTTCTTTCCTTTTCATTTTGCGTCGCTAGCTCAGGCTCGGTCGGCTCTACCTCCGTCTCTGAGTCGGATGCCATCTCTGACGAAGGGCCAGGGCGTGGGACTTTACCGGGAACTGGGGAGACTGGTGGCTCCATGTCTGGGCGATTGTCGCAGCATTGACCGGGGAGAGTGTTGGGGGGAACAGGCCTACTTTTCTTTAATAACATCCATGGCTCCATTTCTTTTCATTGTTCCTCGTCTGGTTCGCTGGTGTTCAGGTCACAATTTCAATCACACAGCACGGAGCAGCGTAGGCCTGCAGGAGTATCTGGACCACAGCCAATCAGAGGCAAAGACCCGCCGCATCTCTGCCTCTGATTGGTTTAGACCACCATACGATCCAAGCAGGAGTGAGTTCCATCAAAGGAAAACAAAGGCTTCGTTCGTGGAGAGGCAGCGGATGTGAGGACGGGTGCACTAGAGCGACCTGGGAAACATTTTAGTCGTACAAATTCTGGTGAAATTGGTCCCACCGTGGAGCCCTGTGAGGTGTAGTTAACGGTTATACATGAGATATAACTATACTATGACTGGGTGTGAGTTAGGGCTGCAGCTAACGATTATTTTGATAATCGATTAATCGATTCTTCCTGATTAATCGATGAATCTGATAAAAAGCAGCTTTAAAAAGATTTAATTCACAACCCTTTATTCTAAAACAGAACTGCAATTTCACATTGCAAAAATACTTCAAAACATCCACAGGTTGCTCCTTGAAAGTAATAATTTATAAAAAAAGAAAAGTACAAATCAGAAAGTTTAACAGGATTTGTTGTCAGAACTTGTTCTCTACTCTGTGCTCACAAACGCCCCCATGTTCACTTAAAGCTTATCCATTAAATTATGTAATAATTATGTTATTATGTAAGTAAATCTATACACCACATCTAAGTACAGATAATGAAATAACCAAGTGCTATGAGATGAATTTAAAATGGCACTTGTAAATAAATCCATTAGAGGCTTCTTGGTTTTCCGCGCTGGTTTAATGGATCTTCTTAGTTCTTACTTGTTAGGACACACCGAGCTCCTCTCTCACGCTCTCGTTCTACCATAATTCACGTTTTATTAATGCACATGACTAATTCAGCATCTTTCCGGGAGTTTTTTTTGTGCTTTCTCCCCTATCAGGTCTCCGTAGATCGTAGTTCCTTCGGGACCCTGGTCCTGACACCTACCGTGGCCATGCTGACGCCTGCTGCTGCCATCATCATCATCATCATTATTATTTTAGATATTAATCATGTTACTGTACTCATAAACCAACATTACCCTCTCCTTAAGTCTCGGTGCTCTCCCTCCCCACAGGCTTCTGTAGATGGTGGTTCTATGTGATGGTGGTTCTATCTGATGGTGGTTCTATGTGATGGTGGTTCTATGTGATGGTGGTGGTCCCTGCAGTGGTCCTGCTGTGCGCCTGGCTTACTACTCACAGTTACTTGAATCATTTCTGTCATATAGTCTCATGTATTATACATTGTTCATTCTGTACACATGGCATCCATTGTAGTCTGTCCATCCCGGGAGACGGATCCTCCTCTGATGTTCTCCCTAAGGTTTCTTCCCTTTTCCCTCTTGTAAGGGTTTTTTCCTTTTTTGGGGAGTGTTTCCTGTGCTGATGGTGGGTTTCGGGACAGAGGATGTTGTATGTGTACAGACTGTAAAGCCCTCTGAGGCTAATTTGTAATTTGCGATTTTGGGCTATACAAAATAAAATGAATTGAATTGAATCAGGGGTCTCAAACTCCAGCGTCCGGTGCCGCCCGCCGCCAACGGCGAGGAGTGGGCCGACTTTGGCGTACCGTCAGCGCCCCCCCCCCCTCAACGGCTGTACTGTTTGCCGGTCGGACCGCCAGCACCGCAGGGTCCATAGCAGGGTAGTCCAAACTGTTTTCCCGAGGGCCACATACAGAAAAATATCCAAAGGACTGGGCCCCTCACTAGATGTGATGTATACTGCCTCACTTCTAATGCACTGATATCGGAAAAATCAATCAAATGCAGGTAAATTATGTTTGATAGTTGAACATGTGTGAAGAAAAACAGCCTCCATCATAGCTCTCCATCAGTAGATCTCATTTTATTTTTTACTGAAAGGTTGGCAGCTCATTCTCTCAGTGAGCCTCAGATGGGTTCTTGTTAGGTTGTAGTTAGAAACCACAAACTGGACGCCGTGAGTGTGTAAATGTAAATGTGTGGACGGAAACAGAAAATAAAAGAAACGTGTGCTGAACAAACCTGCGGTGGTCCTTCCAGAACCCTGAAATCCACACGCGTCACAAATGCATTCGCATGACACGGAAAAGCACAATTTGCCTTTTTCACTTCCTGCGACAGGCAGTCTGCGCTTTTACCTCCGTGCGCCTTGTTTGTACCTTTTTGTTGTTTTTTTGCCACTGATCAGGATCAGGGCGCCTCGTATTTATTTTGTCAGATGTAGCGCACCAGTTTGCATGTTTATGTCCTGCAGTGTCAGACCCACGGAGTACACGTGACTCGTTTTAATCAGACTCTGGTTATGGTGTCGGGCCTCGGGTTTCCACACCGGAACTGCTTTATCCCCTGACAGACGTCGGTGGAGTTTCCCTCCCGACTCCAGTTGAGCCCGAAGAGCACTTTCTGTTCCCCTTTTGACTATTTGCCTTGTTTGTTTTTTTCTTTTTCCCTTCCCAGGTCGTATGGGAAATACAATCATTGGCTACAGATCAAACTGCTGTGCTTGTGCATTTGGGTCGACCTACTACTCCCCCTAACGTGGACGTAACGGATCGGAGGAGAACACACAGTGAATGAGGAAGGACACCAGGAGAACAGAACGCACTGGAGAGCAAACGCTTATATTTATTTTACCCAGTAAGTATTAGGAAGTCTGTCTGGAGACGAAAATTTGTCATTCCAGCAGTAAAATACTTTCACTTCACTTTTCAATTCACTGCTGATGCATTTGGACCTGACAGTGTGTCTCATGTAGGCTGAGCTGCTCTTGACACTGTGGAAGTACAGAGTGGGAACATTAGACTGCAAACTGAGAAATCCACTTTTATCTGTCTCAAGTGTCACAAACAAGACTACACAACTCGGTCTCAACACACACGCGCATTGTCTAAACCCTATTTGGATAGGAGAAGATGCGCGCCTCAGTGAGCAATTCTTGCTAATCTATTCCTTGAATGCTCCTCATCTGGTGGTGTTGTTATCAAATTGTGGATTTCAAGGAATAATACATCCTTCTGCAGAAGACTTCAGCACTCACCCTCCTGGAGGTGTCACCTCATCGAGGCAGGGTGTCACGGTTTGGGTTCTGTTTTATTTTGTAGTTTTTGGCCTCTGGGTAACTTCCAGTGTTAATTTCGTCGACGAAAACTATGACGAAAATTTTTCGTTAACAAAGCTTTTTTCCATGACTAAGACGAGACTAAGACGTGACGAAAACGATCTTAAAAAATAAAAACTATGACTAAATCTATTCTAACTTTCGTTAACGAGACGAACATGTTGGTGGTTGACAAAGTCACGATACTTTTTCCCCCTAAATTCTCACGCAGCCGACAGACAACAGACAGACAAAGTACGGCGGTTATTAACGCGTCATGATGACGTCATCCACCAACCCAGAACGCGCGCAGCGGTGCTTCTTGTGCACCGACTACGGACCGCGACGACAGTTTTACGCTTCGGCGAGTTTGAATGTGGCTTCGTTAGTTTAGCTCGGCTGTCTCGGGTTAGCTGCCTGTTAGCTGCCTGTTAGCTGCCTGTTAGCTGACTGTTAGCTGCCTGTTAGCTGCCCGTTAGCAGGCTGAAGCCGCGCTGCTTCACAGAAACATGAAGACGCGTTTAAAGACCGTCGGACCTTTCTGCTCTGTTCTCTGGCGACGGCAGGCAGCGTTTCCTCGGTCGATGAGACGCTCCGTCACAAACGCGTCTAACGTAATAAACTCATTGCAGGTTCTGAAGCCTCGCGCATTTCTACTGTAGTTCACGCGTCACATCGTGAGAAGACGGTTAAACCGTCTCGGCCACCGTACGTTCGTTACTAAGCAACATAGAGGCGCCACACACGTGACAGGTGGCCGTGTCAAAAGCGTTGCAAGTAAACAAAGACAACAAAGTGTTGCGTTTAGGTCCCTGGTCCTCATGAAGTTGTTACACCTTTGCCAATTTGTTAAATTGCCTTGCAAATAAATGCTTTGCTATTTGTTAAAATCCAAATCTTTTCACTTCCACCATTTGTTCTTGGCCCGGCTCCTCCGTCACATTTTACAACCCACTGTGGCCGCGAGTCAAAACGTTTGCCAACCTGCTATAGACCTGTCCTAGGAGGGACATCTGTAGACCTGTCCTAGGAGGGACATCTGATGGACAACCAAGTACTGCAAGCTGGACTATTATGCAGCTGTAGACACACCACAGGGGGTCCCTGGGCCTGAGAAGGGAAGAAAAGGGGTTTAATAAAGCTATTAAATGGGACTAAAACTACTTACATTTTAGTCTAGTTTTCGTCAACGAAAACTAGACTAAAACTAAGAAGGATTAAAATGACTAAATGTGACTAAAACTAATATGCATTTTTCGTCTAAAGACTAAGACTAAATCAAAAATAGCTGCCAAAATGAACACTGGTAACTTCACTTCCTGCCTTGTCCTGTGATTGGCTGCGTGTCATGATTGTTTCCACCTGTGTCCAATCACCTGCACCTCCCAGTGTATTTAAGCCGTGTGCGTCTCGTGTCACGTCATTGATGAATGTTCTGGAAGTTCAAGTCTGAGGCCACATTTACACATATTTACAGTATTTACAGAAACAAATATTTCTGCCCCTCTGTTTTCAAAAAAAGTTTGTTTATATGAACCCGCATAAATACGTCCCCGGGCGCCATCATAACTACGCCAAACCTGTAGTCAGCAGTGTAACGAGAAGGATAAAGACAAACCAATCAGAATTCTCAAAACCAACAACAAGTCGCACACTGTGACGTTTGACAACCTAAAACTCTGTTGGACCGAGTTCACACGCAAACACAAAAACTGAGTTTTCAGAAATCTCCACTTTTAGAAATGATCGTTTTCCGTGATAAAACCTCAGTTTTTGTGTGAATGAAAGGCCCAAACGTTTCCCCATCGTGTCAACGGGGTCTGAGGGTTCCTGGTTCCTGTCTGCATTTTTCTCCCTTGGCCTTTTTTTAGATTTGTCTTGACTATCAGTCTTTTAGTTTCCCAAAGCTCTGCGTCTGGGTCCTGCCTTCCCCGCCACGTGACACGGGGCTGGGAGGCTTGAAGCTGCCGTTTTGACGCCAGCCCGGTCGGCTCGGATGTCACCTTGTGGCCGACTACAGCTTTTCGCTCAAAGGGGGCGGCACGCCCGCTGCCAACCAACCTATCCAGCTGTCCCAGTTTGACCCTCCATCGGGGGGGAGACTACTGTACCCGGTTGCGCTCTAAGGGCTTAGATACCGTAGGACTGACCTCAGGACGACACCAGAACTTCCAGCCTGTGGAGGTCACCTGAGGTCACAGGTGACTTTGCTGTTATATAAAATACTCAACCTGCGCAGCCACGAGACAAAAGATCTGTGGTCATCCAGGATTCAGAGAACCGTAGTTACTCACGTAACTTTTGTTTTGTATTGATATCATCTTCATTCCAGTTGTTGTGATTTTGTTATTAACAACTGACAGATGTTGAGATTAAATACAACTCAAGTTCCGACCACTATTTAGCTGCTTGTAAGTGATGGGTGGAGATGCTCTTGCCATCCATTGGTCCTTGTAACTCACTGCACACCAGCACATATATTTCAAACACAGAACTGAATCTCAACATTGAAAAAAGCTTCACTGCCACCCAGTGGGGGGAGTGCAAATCTACACTCACAGGTACACCGGGAGTCCCTGGATCTCCATCTGTGCCTCGCTCCCCCTGCAGAGACATACATCAGGATTAGATGTTTGTTTGCACACGTGCTGGTTTGGCTTTGTGTGAAAAGGTCATGATTACTACTATCAGCCAATAGGAGTGGCCCGGGGAGGGACAGGGGGGGAATTGGCTACTGGTGACCTTTAACAAGCCGGACTTTCCATCTCTTTTCCTGCAGCACTGTCACACAGCGCTCCTTCCTCTGCTCCTGACGCCTCTTTTCAATTACAGCGCGTAAGAAGGAAGCGACGGAGTAACGGAGCTCATCGCTTCCTCTGTGTTGATGCTCAGACGTTTGATGTCATAATGATGTGAGATGGACTTTATGTAGTATATCTACTGTCAGTCTCTTAATATAAGCTATGATATGACAATGGAAGATTATACGAAGCCATTGAGACCCTTAAGTCCACACAGCTGTAACGGGATTACTGTAATTATGTTTAAACAGGCCGAGTGTCATAATGTGTCTGTTTACAAAGGAGGTATTATTTGATTGTATTGTGTGTGTGTGTGTGTGTGTGTGTGTCTGTGTGTGTGTGTGTGTGTGTGTGTGTGTGTGTGTGTGTACTGTACCTGATTTAGTTGTGGTTTAATTAAGGACATGATTCTACCTGTTGACCCTGTTCTGTGGAATCGCTGCCCGTGATCTCCTCCCCTGGAAAGGCTTCTTTACCAACATTGGTTTGATGCCACAACTCCTCCAGTGTTGTGAGTTTGTGTGTTGACCTGTGAAGTGTGAGTGTGAGGTGTAATACCTGGCGTCCTCCAGGGCCCGTCTCTCCTTTCCCCCCCTACAGATACGTTGGACATTAGAAGACGTCCAACTTACAGGAAGTGTCACATCCAAATAGAGGCTGGTGGAGGAGTCCGCTCTGACAGCCGCATGGGGAGTGACCAGAGACGCACAGGACGCCGGCAAAGCCACCAATCAGGATCAGGGCGCCTCCTATTTATCAGCTTTCACGCACGGCTTTTGAAGTGAGACGGACGACCTTCAGCACCATTGAAATGAATCATGTCATCTAAGCAACGTATGAACAAGTACATATCATAGCAGCCATTACTATCTACAGTCCAACATGCAAACGAAGGCTATAAATCATTCATAGTGTCGTCTGTTACCATTCGTTCTAAACCAAACCATCCAGGTGTTATTTGAAATGGTGCATGTACCATAATAGAGGACTTTCACCTTGTGACCTTTGAACCCAGACAGTCCCGTGGCACCCGGCAGCCCTGGAAACCCCGACTCCCCTGCCGAGCCCTGTAGAAGTGAGAGTGTAAATCAATGGCTGCCATCGAAGAAACCACAGTGGTGCTGTTCTGCTGTGTTCCTCAAACTGGCCCATTTCACCCCACGTGTCCCACCATCATGTCCAAAGAGGAAGCACATACAGGGGAAAATAACGCTGGAGTTCTTTCCAGGTGTGTCTCTCCTATTGTGTGTAGAAACTTGCCAGCTGCTTCAGGGTCAGGGGTCGCCCTAAAGGTCACCGAGCCAGAAGCGACTTCCAACAGGAACAATCTGTACCCGTCACCAACAGATACAGGAACGCTTCACACTGTTCGTTAGTAACTTTTTCCATCGAAGCTAGAAGCTAAAACCCCAAAACCCCAAAACCCCAAAACCAATCGGTAGCACAGACGACGCTGATTGCAGCTGTACGGCGTTGGGGGGGTTCTAAGCCCATTGTCACTTCATCTCACGGCATGAAAAGTGGGATTTTCGGCAGTATGCGGCACTATAAATTGTCGTGGAATTTCAGGTTTACGCCAATTCAATACGGAGAGACTTGTTGAAATTTGAACAATGCTTTATTATAACAGGTATAATATGATATTGCAAGTTGTTTGGGGCTTGGACTCCATCCTGCCGCAGGATAGACCCGGGGCCGGGAACTCGAGCCGAGACGAGGCATATCCCCCCCTTGGGAGTCCAGACACTGGCGGTGGTGGTGGTAGAGCCCAAGTTGCATAACTCTCCTGCTATGCCAGGTTCTGCTGTAGATTGGAGGTGTCAGGGGTGGTGGCGGGTCACCTTTGCAGCGTGCTGAAATGACAACTGGCGGCACAAGAGAGCAGAACAGTTTTTAACGTTTGCCTGCCCCAATGCGATTGGTTTACGGTAACGACACCCACGTCTGATACTACCCGAACCCGCCCCTAATCAGCTGGCCGTGCGCCCCCAGGGAGAGAGGAGGCCACCAGAGAGAGGAGGCCACCAGGGAACGGCACAGCCTGTCCAGTCTTCCTGACTGAATTTTCGCCTAAGCTTCATTTTGCGGGCAACGCCGAAAACTGCCGTAAATTGTCAGAAATTGACGTGGGCCTCCCTTGGCAGTTGTCCCCGCTCCTAAATGCCTGATCCTTCTGCAGGCGTAGTGTTCTGAGCTCCGCTGTGAACCAGGTTTGTCGTTGTTGTAACTCACCCTGGTGCATGATGGTACACAGCTGTCCTCACAGAAGCCGATGTAGGAAGTTACAGCCTCTGTGAACTCATCCAGACTGTCAGTAGCTGAAAACATCCCAGTCTGTGAGAGCCTTGTGAATACGTCCATTTCTTTTACTGCATTAAACAATAGAATGATTTCATTCAGGAAACCTTTAGTTTTTGCAGCCGCTGAGATCTCATGAAGAAACGTCACATTTCTTCCTGCGTTTTTACAGATGTTGATATTTCTGCGCTGCACACTGATGATGTCATAGTGACGTTTATTTAATCCATCACAAGCTCGACCTCTTCTTCTTCTTCTCTTCTTCTTCTTAAGCGTCTTTGGGTACCAAGAAAAGTGCTATAAAAAGTAAAGTATTATTATTTCTCATGAACTTTGCTGCCTGATCATTTGATGATGAAAGTAATCAATCACACGCGTCCTGATTAACAGCACAAACTAATCGATTACCGGCAGAAAGGACTCTTGTTCTAATGACTTGTGACTTGTACGTAATGTATATTAATAATCTTTATTCAGATACGGATATCAGCTGTAGGTCACATTGTTAAAACTGTTTCCCCCCCAGGACCAAACATGAGGACGCTTTCACCAACAGCACCTTCATTTTATTGTTTTAGTACCAAATGTTCATTGTGTGAAGTGAGGAATAATGGAAGAATGAACCAGATCTTTTCTCCAGCTCTCTGATACATGGAGCATATGTCTTAGTTTCTTAGTTAAATATTATATAAGTGATGCATGAAAGGAAAAGGGTGAGAACGTGAACGTTTGAAGCTGTGAAGATTATCTGATGAATAAAACCTGTAAGATTGTGTCACGTTCCAATTAATGAGAAGCAGCCAATCGTGACGCAGCAAAGTCCCAGCTAGAGGAGGACACGCAAACCCGTGAAGCGTTCCTCATTGTCTTTAGTTATTAATTATGATTTTCTATGGTTATTAAACCATTAAAGACGTTGTGACTTGTGGTGAAACGGCGCCACCGCGGCCGCTGTCGGTACTGCAGCAGCAGAGCGGCGTCTCCCTGTGAGTTAAAGTCTTTATTAAACCTGTCCAACCTCAACGGACACCACTGTCTTCTGAATAATAAACATGTCTGTCCTCATCCCTTCATAATGAGCGTCTCTGTCCTCTCCACCAGACCTCCTTGTAGAAACATCTCGTTTTAGCAGCTCCGTTCACCGGAATATGGAGGAGAAACACACAGAAACGGAAGCGAAAAGACTCCGAAGGCTCGTGTTGCTGTAAACGTCTTCCGGATGTAAGTTAGTTCAACGTGAGAGCCGATAAACCGCTACGGTCTCCTGATGAGACAACATGTCCAAAGGGCTCAGAGTGGGATTGTTATCAGACACGTTGGTTCTTCAGGTGATTCCGTGTTGCCGAATAACAGATGAGCTCCGCGTGGTTCACAAAGGCTCTTCTACTTGATGTTAGTGGTGATGTTTGGGCCGGTTAGGCAGCAGCGTTTGTTTAATTCAACCCTTTCTGAACAGAGTTCTGCAGCACACGTCACCGTCAGGCTGAGCGCTTATAAGCAGCTGCTTGGTTTGCCCACGTGGGGGCGCTGTGGCCCACAGAGCCACCGGTTAGTTCTGTGACGTCACATAAGTGCGTTTTAAGTGTTTAAAAGACACTAGAACACAACACACTGAACTAAACCAGAGACGTGTGTGGGACAACGTCCTGTAAGAGGACAACGAGGGAACTCGTGTTGATGTCCAGCAAGGGGACGTTGTCCCTCCAGATGTTAGTCCATCGTGTCCAGAGGCGCTGACGTTCTCAGTGAACTACAAGCAGGAAGTGAACTAATCCCACATGTGCTGCTGCTCGATGACTGAACCCGTTGTTGTGAACAAGAAGAGGCTCTTTAGTCACCAAAGAACAACAGTTACTTCATTATCGTGGCTCCACTGACCTGTGATTGACAGGTGACATCACGTCACTACCTGAGTTAAGACAATGACGTCACTACAAGGCTTACCGCTACTTGAGCTTCTCTGCATGGCCTCAGCGCGCTGCATCGTGCCGCCTTCATTCACGTGTCATTCAACATGATTGACAGCTGCATGAACAGCAGCTGAGGGGCGCGGAGACGTTCCTGCAGCAGGAAGAACGGAGAGAACTCAGAGCACCAGTAAAGGTCTTCAGGGAGCCCCGGTGGTGGAGCTCAGTGGTTCCATTAGCGCCTCGGTCCAGGGGAAGCTTCAGGAGAACGGCTGGTCATGGACGGGTAATAAGCAGCAACAGAAACATACGAGAAGACTGTCCACAGCTGCATCATGAGGGACCTCTGTCCTCGTGTCCCCTGTTGACTGGACGACACGTGGAAGCAGCTGAAGGTCCTGATCTCCACGCTGCTCGTATTAACCTCCCAACGTGGGGCCCTTTCTCAACGATGGGACGCAGAGGACGGACTTGCGTTCTGGGGAGAACAGACTCGGGGGTCCTGACTCACAGGGACAACAGAGGACGCTCGTTTCATGGGACAGCAGCTGCCTCGATGACGTCAGCTGCTCTGAAACATTTGAATACGCTTCTTGACTGTCGGGTGTTTAACTATCACGCTTTGGTTTGCTTCTCATTTCAAATAGAAACGCTGTGTGTGACGGAGCAGCAGAGGAAACTAATTCACAGTAAATATAAATATCAGACATGAAAGTGTCTCAATGGAGCAGATCAGAGTTGTTGGAGCCTCGAGGGGCGAAGAGCAAAGAGGAAAAGGGCGGCGTTTACCCTGAACACCCGTCCACAGCAGCACAGAGAGAACGGCCCCCCCTCACCCACTGAGGGACACCGTGCACATCAGGAGCCCAACGACACGACCAACGTCCAACAAACAGGCGTTTAAAAAGGGCGGCAGTGCTACTTTCTGCACGGACGCTTCAGCTTCACCATTGGTGAGATGCTCTGTGTTTCAGTGTGTGTGTGTTACTCAGCTTCATTGTGTTCTATTTGTAGCCGTTTACCTGCTTCATCTTCCTCCGTCTGGATGTAGCGTGTCCTTCAAGACAAACACACAAAGTGAAACTATGTCTTTGTGATGACGGCTTTAAAGCAACATTTAGTGACTTCCATGAAACGTCTCACTGTCTCTTGACTGTAGAACACGAGACATAATCTACACGTCCACAAGGAGACACGTCCTGGCTCGACTGCTTTCTGTCCCAACATGTTTCACTGCTCATCAGTAGCTGAAACATGCCTCTGAAACAGCTCATAGGATGTTTAGATCAGACGGTTTGATTGTCAACGTGTCACTGGCAGTGATTGACAGCTGTGTTGGAGACTCCAGGCTCTGATTGGTGGCTTTCCTTTGGGCGCAGTGAAACGTGCCAAAGGCCATTAGGAGCACTAAGCGCAGGCCGAGCATCCTGATCAGCATCACTTTTGCCTTGTTGACAAGTCGTCTTTTCCTCCTGCAGGAAATCCATATGGAGTGTGTTGGAATGAGTGCGAGCTCCAGTTTTGACAGGAGACGCTCCAACGTTTGAGGCCGGAGGACACGCTGTGGAGAACAATGATGTCCACTTTAGGAAAAAGATATTCATTGACTGCTGTAAAACGTCTCTCTAGCGTGTTGTGGGGGATATTAGCTCATAAAAACAACAACATGTGAAGATAGTTCTTTCAATCTTGTGTCAAATCAAAACTGAATCATTTTGACTGCAAACCCTTGATGCTGCTTCTAATATTACATGTATTTGTAAAGAAAGTTTAATTCAGTAGATATTTAGCTAACTTTTAAATATTTTCCTATGATGAGTTTATTCAGTTATGACATCATAGCATTATTATTATTATTATCTCATCA
Organism: Gasterosteus aculeatus; assembly: GCF_964276395.1. Classification (NCBI taxonomy): domain Eukaryota; kingdom Metazoa; phylum Chordata; class Actinopteri; order Perciformes; family Gasterosteidae; genus Gasterosteus; species Gasterosteus aculeatus. Next base: position 3,644,792 of record NC_135708.1, on the reverse strand, counting down.
GAACTTTGATTGGACTCTGCAGTGTTTTTTAAAGGTTGTTAACAGAAAACGCTGATACCAGCTATCTAATGGCAGCTAATGTGCTACTCAGCTAACGGTGATTTACAGCAATGACTCATAGTGAAAGTAAAACGGAAGTGACATAGATCTCACGTGAGGGGTTTCCACAGCCATTTGTGAAGAAGACAGAGAGGGACATTGTCTGTCTTCATGTACCACTTGCACACCTCAGGTACCGTTAATCCGATCCGTTCATCCTGCTCCATCAGTTCTGGGGATTCACAACGGTCAACAGGGACGAAATCCAGCCAATCCAAGGACGAAAAGTGGAACCAATCAGGCGTGGAGATGCCGGTGACTGGCTCCGCCCCCTTGCTGTCAATAACAACAACAGCGAGCGCGAGCAGAGATTAACCTCGCGAGCGAGGAAGTTCACGTCCACGATGTTTGATTCACGCGCATCAACCGGATTTGCCGCCAAACTCTTTGTCTTGTAGCTCTGGTTTTGCTGAAGCATCAACCAGAAGAGAAAAGGGGCGTGTCTAGAGGAAGCAGGTGAGGAGGCGTGGCCGTTCATCCTGCTCCATTCCTACACAGCTGGTCCACATTCCATGATCCACCCCTGCAGTATTTAGAGCCGGGCTGTTCACCTCTCCAGTGGCACCTTGTTAATACTCCTACGTGGTAACGTGGCTCAGTAGCTCTGCTCGTGTTGTCCAGCAAACTCCTGTTCTGTAGTTCTTTCTGTGTGACTTCAGTTCCTCTGTGCACATTCTGCTGTTTACTAGTGACGGCCAGATGAAGCCAGATGAAGCTCTGTGAAGCTTTATGAAGCAGTGAAGCTTTATGAAACAGTGAAGCTTTCCAGCCAATCGTATCGTAAAAAGGTTCATTCATTCAATGCATCTCAAACTCTATGATGACGTCTGCTGTTGAAAACTTGTAGTGCAAATGTATCGAACAGCCCACCAGTATATTTTGGCCCAATCTCTGATTTCGAAAAGTTGAACCAATAAATCATCTAATAAACACATGGATTCCTATATGAATAAAACTATTGTTTTCAGGTTTGACTTGTGTCCTTGTTTGTGTATTTCAATTCTCTGTACATTAACAAGAAGTGGAACACACACTTATCTATGTCTTTCTGCACCTTTGTGCATTATATACATACTAATATATACAAACAAAATATATATATATATATATACAAAGCTTTACCCGAAGTACAGAAAGCACAAGACCCACCAGAGAGTCACCAAATAGCGCTTAACTACTACCGGACTAGGAGAACACCAAAATAGCCGAAGCTACAATTAGCGTAAACAAAGCGCTAATCCTCTTCTCGCCTCCTCTGATTGTGCTTCCTTTCCTCTTGGTCTTTCCTCATTGCTCGAGTCACGCTGACACGCTGCCCGGAGCTTTCGGGCCTTTCGTATCGGGCGAGCAATGGCGCTCTGACGCCGGTGTCAAGTCTCTGACGGCGTCGGACCCTCTTCTTTGGGATGCGCCCTTTGGATGAGGACGTTTTGTCCCAAGAGCTTTCATCGTCATCTACACACGAGGAAAAACAGAAGGGAACATTTGTAGTGAACTAAAGCCACCGGCTGCGTTAAATGGTCTTATTTCATCCTTTCACGGCTCAGACACAAAAGACGCCGTAAGAAAAAGGTCCCAACAGCGTGAATCAGAGGTTTATCTCCAGGTACCCACTTCTCCACCTGACAAGTCCAGTAAACCACCAACACCAGTTAATGCAGACGTCTGTCTGGATTCCCCACTTACCTCGAGTCCTTTTAGGGCCACAGAGTCATTGTGGCCTTTTCTCAATGTTCGCCCACTGCAAAAAACCTGTGTGCAGTTCCAAGGCTGCTAACTACCTGACCCGCGAGTGTTCTTAAGCTGTGGAGAACGGAACATGGACACGGAAGTTAGAACACGGAAGGTGGAACGTGGAGAGTCAGTGAGGCCTTCTGGAATATGCAAATGACCATTCAGAGTGAGTTATTTTATGGAGAGGTATAACTTTATTTGCATTGCTCTAAAAAATTTGGTTGTACGTTTCATTTGTTTTTAGCTGATGGAGCCATCTGCTTACTTGAATTATGTTTTTGTTTCTTTATTTGAAAAAACATAGATGTAGGAGCCACAAAATTCAACATGGACCATTTTGTTGGGGCATGAACGTCTTTTTTCACATTTCCAAAGTACTCATGGACACGCAGCCCTTCAGTATTGTGGATGATTCAGGGCATTTGTGTCCAAACTGGATCCTCATCATGTTCTCCCTACAAGGCAGGTATGTGTGGGTGCATGAAACACATGAGTACTTCATTGTCTCACAGTTCAGCACTAGATGTGTTTTCCTTTAGGCTCTGCAGGCCGTGGTGGAGGCTGAGTAGGAGTCAGCTAAGGAGAAGGCTAAAGTGGAAAAGGCACGGTTCGACCTTTTTACTGTTGTTTTTATCAATGTGCTCCAACAATCGGTACAGAGAGGAAGCTGTTTTTAACAAAAGTTAATGATCTTTTAGATGGCTGTGCCCCGGAGGATTTTTTATTCTTGGGGGGGGATTTTAACTGCACAGAAGATGCGACCATAGACCGCAACCACGCAGAGCCACATCCAGCTTCCCAGCGCGCTCTGAGGCAGCTGGTCCGGTCTCATGGCCTCATGTGTGGAGAAGGATGCATGCAGACTGCCGACAGTACACGTGGTCCCACCTCAGAGAAGGTAGAATCTCCTCAGCCAGGCTTGATCGGTTTTATGTTTTTAAGCAACATTTTAATATTTTCAAAATGTGTACCATTGTACCGGCTGTTTTTTCAGATCATTCCCTGCTAGTGTGTAATGTTTTTATTAGGAACATTTTGCCAAAAAGCGCGTATTGGCATTTTAACTCCGGTTTAACATTTGGAGGAGACTCTCCCTCCTGAAGAGGACACAGAGACACTGAGGAACCAGACCTGAACCAGAACCAGAACCCAGGATAAAGAGGTTCAGTGAATGTGGTGCTGAAGGTGTGCAGAGGAGACTCTGTAGAAGGACAGAGAGCCAGCAGGACAGTCCACATACACTGCTACTCTACCAGAGGAGGAGGTGATAGGTGATTCTGTCTTATTGTGAAGGACAGAGTAACCTTCATCAGAGCAGATCAGACTCCAGGACTGATCATTGTGTCCAAACACACAGTCTAAACTGTTTCCTTTCCTCCTGATTCCTCTGTAACTCACTGATACATAAACGTCTCCTCTCCACTCGACCTCCCAGTAACAGCGACCAGTCAGACCAGTTCTACACAGCAGCTGATGAAAGAAGTCAAATCTGTCTGGATGATCAGGATATGACTGATCCTCCTTCACACGTGTCACCTTCCTGTTGTTGTCAGACAGTGTGAGGTGTTTGTTTACTGTGTTTGTGTCGATTGTGAGTTCACATGTTCTGACAGCATGGTTGTACATTTTGTTTTAGTTTGACTTCGCAACCTGGTTTACTTGAAATGGATTACAATTTTTCCATTATTTGAAAAAGCAAAATGTCGTTTTAGTAAAAATAAAATGTACAATTTGGTTGGGGCGGTGGGGCGTGAAAATGTATTTTCCTGTGGGTGGTAACAGAAAAAGTTTGATAACTCCGGTTACCAAGCAGTACCACTGCTACTACTACAGTACCAATCAAAAATTAAGACACATTTTCTGTCTTAATGCCGATTGTCAACTGTGAGGCCAGTGAGGTCACATGTTCTTCTGAGGTCTTTTATGCACTCCTGGATGAGTCGTTGATGTGCTCTTGGAGTAACTTTGGAAGGCCAGCGCCTCCTGGGAAGGTTCACCACTCTTTTCTCCATTTGTGGATGACGTCTCTCAGCATGGTTAGCTTCAAAGTTTTTGAAATGGCTTTTTGGCCAATGGTCTTTTAGCCTACTTCACTCAGACAGGTTCACATTTTCTCATTCAATTCTATGCAAAAGTGTGTCCAAATATTTGGCTGGTACTGTGTAGGCTTCGTTTAGGCAATATAATGTAAAACCACCGCTGTGGATGATCCTATTTGTGTTACTGTGTGGAAGTGTGGGGTAATACCTACAAAAGCACCCTACAGGCAATATGCACAATTAAAAAAAAAGCAATACGGATAGTTAATAAGGTGGGGTACTATGAACACATACACGTACCCTGTCTATCGCCCGAAGTTGGCTGGGATGGACTCCAGCCCCCCCGCGACCCTGTGTGCAGGATAAGCGGCTTGACAATGGATGGATGGATGGATGGACTATGAACACACAAACACATTATTTCTGAAATTAAATATATTAAAATGTATGGACTTAAAAGATTTTAAAACGTTACAGATTGTATTTAAAGCAAGAAACAGCCTACTCTCAGGAAACATTCAAAGTAGGTTTAACGACAGACTAGGAGACTATAATTTAAGAGGGAGACTGAAACTGAGGCAACCAAAGGTGCACTCTACACTCAAAAGCAGGTGCATATCGGTCTGTGGGGTGAAGTTGTGGAACAACTTACCAGATAAGATCAAAGATTGTTAACATATTGCACAGTTCAAAAAACATCTTAAATTATACACATTAGGCAAATATGAGATCTGTGAAAATATTCAGTGACGGAAATTTAAATTGTATTTATTTGTGCGTGTGAGTATGCGTGCGTGTGTGTGGGTGAGAGAGTGTGTGTGAGAGAGTGTGTGTATGTATGTATGATATCAATCTTCAAAGTAATATACTGTATTTTAAAAATTTTAAAATCAACATAGACATAGACCACAAAATTAGAAAAGTCACCTTTTGTTCAAGAAAAGGAGTAGAAGGAAGCAAAAGCTTATAGATACCCACCCCTATCTTATCCATATTCTCAATTAGTATAGAGTATATTACTTTGAAGATTGATATCATACATACATACACACACTCTCTCACACACTGTTCTTCACAGGTGTGGTGAGTTGCTGCTGACGATGCAGGCGTGGCCAGCTGTTCCTCCAGCCAATCCAGCTCTCAGCTCTGCTCCTTTAAAAATGTTTGTGTGTGAGAGCTTGAAAAAAAGAGGGGGGCTTGTGTTTTGGGAGAGATTGAGAGTGACATTGATTTAGATATTGAAAGAATATATGGTTTATGTTGTTTGTTAAACTGTGGTCTATTGTACACCCAGGTCTGTGTTTATGTACTTACCCCAAGAGCGCTGTGGAGCAGGGCTAGGTAAGATACCCTGGGGTCTACATACACCCGTAGGGAAAACCTCTGTTAGATAAACTAGATTAGAAGCCAGCGGCTGTCACCCAGTGTATTGTAGCAGTGAGGTAAGTGGTGTGATAGGTTAGATTGTGGTAGGTAGGTTTAGAGGATTAGGGAAGCTCAGGGTCCTTTGTTTTGTTTCTTTGCTTTGACAGACCGCTGGCACCCCCCTACTCCACAGGCCTTGCTACCTGTTAGTCCTCCTATCCCGTGTCTTTGTACTTGTGTGTAATTGTTTGTTGAAATGTTTGTGTTGTTATTGTAGGGGAAATAAACCCACCATAGCCATCAATTGTAGTAGTGTCCTTTACTTATTGTGGTAGCAAGCTGGGGCCTTCGCACACGGGTTCAGAATCATCCAGAGGGCGTGGTCTTGGGCAGTTACGCCTTCCTCCTCTCCCGAGCCGGGGTGGAGGCGTAACAGATGCCATTTCAGCTATCAGGCCTTTGCTCTGTTGGGGCCAGTGAGAGAAACGGTGGTCCTGACTCAGTTGTGCCTGGGGGAAGTGGTTATTTTCCTTTTGTTACGGATGGGTTAGTTTCACTGGTGGGTAGTTCCAACCAAGTGCCAGTTAAGATACTTAGGGACACAGGTGCGTCAGTCTTTTATCTTGGAGTCTGTATTGCCCTTTTCTGCAGACTCTAGTACTGGGAACAATGTTTTAGTCCGGGGGATTGGGTTGCAAGTTGTCTCTGTTCCATTGCACAGGATTAATCTGCAGTCGGATTTAGTGCAAGGGGATGTAAAAATAGCAGTTTGCCCTTCTTTACCAATAGAGGGCGTCCATCTTCTTTTAGGTAACAACCTGGCTGGAGAACGTGTCTGGCGTGATGTACTGCCCCCTGTAATTGTTAACGGTCCTTCAATTCCAGCCGACAGTGACGTTGGTGGTCAGAATTTGACTGTCTTTACAGCTTGTGCCGTGACACGTGCTATGAGTCGTGCCTCTAATGATGATGTGTCTCAGAGTAGAGAGTTTAAGTCTGTTGTTGTGCCTAATTTACCACCATCTCTCTCTCATAGTGATTTTGTTGCAGCTCAAAAGGAGGATGCAACATTGAAAGATCTGTTCGTTGGGGTGTTAACGCCTGTGGAGTTGCGAAATGCATCGTGAGGGTATTTTATTCAGGAGGGGTTGTTGATCCGGAAGTGGTCCTCTCACACTGACGACGGGGTTGATGATCCAGTGTTTCAAGTGATAGTACCATGTAAGTTTAGAGACCTGGTCCTACAGACAGCTCATGGGAATGTAGCTGGGCACTTGGGGGTTAGAAAAACCTATGACCGTCTTATGAAGTACTTCTATTGGCCTCGCATAAAGAAGGATGTGGCAGCCTTCATTAAGACGTGTCATGTATACCAATTGACGGGGAAGCCAAATCAGGTGTTATAGCCAGCTCCACTTTACCCTATTCCAGCTCTAGGGAAACCATTTGAAAATGTGTTAATTGATTGTGTAGGACCATTGCCTTCATCTAAGTCAGGGGGTGTTTACCTGCTGACGGTAATGTGTCAGTCTACCCGGTATCCCGCTGCCTATGCGTTGCGTACAATCACAACTAGGTCGGTGGTGAAAGCCCTTTCACAGTTTATTTCCATCTTTGGTATCCCTCACACTATACAGAGTGATGGAGGCTCTAACTTTACGTCACGCATGTTCAGAGAGGTGCTCGAGCAGTTGCGTGTGAAACATCAGCGTAGTAGTGCCTATCACGCCCAGAGCCAAGGTGCTCTGGAGCGTTTTCATCAGACACTGAAGTCGCTTCTCAGGGGTTATTGTGTCGAGCTTAACAGAGACTGGGAAGAGGGACTCCCATGGTTGATGTTGGCGGCACGAGAGGTAACCCAGGAGAGCACGGGTTTCTCGCCTAATGATCTGGTCTTTGGACATAGAGTTCGGGGGCCTTTAGCGGTCTTACAGGGGGAGCTGAAATGTCCTGAGTCTCCTGTTAATTTGTTGGACTACGCAAATGGTTTTCGTCGTAGGTTGTTTTTAGCCTGTGAGATGGCGACAGACAAACTTACAAAAACCCAACAGAAAATGAAGAGTTGGTATGACCGTCGAGCTGAGCCAATGGTGTTCAGTCCTGGGGATCAGGTATTAGCATTATTACCGATAGCAGATTCTCCGTTCCTTGCAAAATATACAGGTCCTTATAAGATTGTTCGAAAAGTGTCAGACCTCAATTATTTACTTTTTACACCCAATCTTAGGCGTTCCACTCAGCTCTGTCACATAAATCTGTTGAAGTCCTACTACAGCAGGTTTCCAGTCTCTGCGGCAGCAGAGTCTAGTGACCTGGTTATTCCAGTTTCTTTAGCCGCAGTTGTCGGAGCTCCTAGGGCCATTGAGACTCCCTACATGGGGGGCAGAAAGTAGTGGTGAGGATGTGGTAGGACCTGATGACTGTGTGCTGAAACCTCGTCTGAGGAACTCTGAGAAACTGGCAGAGTTAAATACATTGTTTGGACATTTGCCAGGGGAGCGTGCATCAGAACTGTCGTCTTTGTTGTCTGATTTTCCTTCTCTATTTTCAGATACACCATCATGTACTCATTTAATTGAGCATAATATTGATGTTGGTGATGCAGAACCAATAAGACAGCGGTTCTATCGGGTGTCACAAGACAAACAGCGACACCTAGAGGCAGAGGTGAAGTACCTGTTGGAAAATGGTTTGGCTAAGCCTTCCTATTCAAGTTGGGCTTCACCCTGTATATTGGTCAGTAAACCTGATGGGACTAATAGATTCTGTACCGATTATCGTAAATTGAATAACATCACAAAATCAGATTCTTTTCCACTCCCAAGGGTTGAAGATTGTGTTGATCGGGTAGGATCAGCAAAGTTTGTGAGTAAATTTGACCTATTGAAAGGATATTACCAAGTCCCATTGTCATCTCGAGCTCAGGAAGTTTCAGCCTTTATAACACCATCTGGGTTATATTCCTATTCGGTTATGAGTTTCGGGTTACGAAATGCTCCAGCCACATTTCAACGACTTATGAACCGTGTTGTTTCTGGGTTGCAGGGATGCGCTGTGTACCTCGATGATGTGGTTGTGTATAGCGAGGAGTGGTCTGAACATCTGGACCGTATTCGGGCTCTCTTTTCAAGGCTTGTTGATGCTCGCCTCACTGTAAATCTAGCCAAGTGTGAGTTTGCCCAGGCTACAGTTGCATACTTGGGGAAGATCGTAGGGCAGGGGCAAGTGAAGCCGGTCCATGCTAAGGTGGTGGCTATTGAGAAGTTTCCTGTCCCTACCAACAAAACAGAGTTGCGGCGGTTTTTGGGCATGGTAGGGTATTACCGCAGCTTTTGTTCAAACTTTTCTACAGTAGTAGCCCCTTTGACTAATCTGTTAAAAGATAAAGTGAAGTTTGAATGGACTGTGACCTCTCAAACTGCTTTTGATAATGTCAAGTTGTTGATGACTTCTGCACCAGTTTTGATGGCACCCCGTTTTGATCAGCCTTTCCAGATGCAGGTTGACGCAAGCCATGTGGGGGCTGGTGCGGTGCTCCTGCAGAGTGATGAGCAGGGGGTGGATAGGCCAACATGTTACTTCTCAAGAAAGTTTAATTGTCATCAGTTGAATTATTCGACTATTGAGAAGGAAACATTGGCGTTAATCTGGGGTCTACAGCAGTTTGATGTGTATCTAGCTGGGGGCGCTGTTCCTATCACTGTCTACTCGGATCACAATCCACTGACATTCCTCCACACTTTAAAGAGTCCTAGTCAGCTCCTTATGCGTTGGGCTTTATTTTTGCAGCCATACAATTTGCACATACGGCACATTCGGGGCGTGGACAATGTCATGGCTGACGCTTTGTCCCGTGCTCCGGGTGGGCTGGAGTGAATGCTTTGCCTTGGCCTCTATCTCTCGCTCTTCTGGTTTCTCCACTCTTCTTCCGCTTAATCTCCTTAAATGTAGCTTTCCAGGTACCGGGATTTGCGGGAGCTCTTGGTATGCGGGAGGGTGATTGGAGCTGCTGGAGAGTAGAGTGGTTTTTGGCCTGTGGACAAAAGGGTTCCTGTGTCCAGTCCCTGTGAATGGGCTGTCAACATACCGAAACAAAAGTTAAGTGCTCATTTTGAGTTTATAGATTCATTTAAAAAAATTAAGAATGTTTTGTTTATTTTTTTGTGTGGGGTTTCGAACATTTTTATTGCAGAGGCCTTTAGGGGCCTCTGTCTTAAGGGAGGAGGTGTTACGGACCTGCCGGCTCCTCCTCCTCGTTTTGTCTATTTGCATCTCCCCTACAGGTGAGCGGAGCACAGGTGTGACGGGTTTCCTATGATTCCTTCCAGGAACACCTGGGATGGCTTTATGTATCCTGAGGGGTTTAAAAGCTGGGGAGACCTGGTGGAAGGGGGGCTGCCGCTTCTCCTTCTCTCCCGCACCGTTTTGCTGATTTTGTTTCCTTTTACATGACTTTTCATATACCCTGATTTCATACGCTTTCAGTTCTCCTGACTAACACTTATACTGACTTTATTTACTTTACGTTGCTCATTCGTTGTCCTTAATAAACGGTATTTTCTTTCAATCAACTCATCCGCTTGGTCTTCCCTCTCTGTTGCATGGCCAGGCACAGGCAGAACGTAACACTTTACACTTCCTTTCATGGCGTTCTAGCCAATTGTTTAGAATGTGCTTTGAGACGGGACTTCAACCCACAATCTACGTCCACTGAGTGAGACAGAACCCAGTTAGAAACGAGCGCTGCAGCTTTCTTTGCAGTGACATTAACAGTGAAACAGCTGATTTGACTTTGACATTACCAACTGCACTGCCATGTAATATGGGCGCACGTATTATACAGCCCAGATTGTGCTAATCACTCCCAAACCATCTGTGGGAGATATATTCTATCTGTAGATTGTACAGCTCCCCAATCCAGCGTTTGGGACGGTCTGAATGGAGGGCAGATGCTGCTGGGCCTCTATGTGTTGCAGGTCGCGCTGTCTTGTGAAGCAGCTGGAAAGGGGGGAGGCATCTGTGGTGGAGCTGAAGAGAAACCTGGACTACGCCGCCTCAGTCCTAGAAGCTCTGTGCATTGAGGAAGCCAGGCGAGAGATTTCACTTCTGCTTTTCTCAAATAATCCATGAACATGAAGAAAAAGGGATTTTAAAATGATTTTCTTGAATTCTTTCACGATCGGCAGCTAAATAGACCTTTGAGCAGAGGTGGAGGAGCACGTAGAGAAATGGCCAAACGCAAACGTTTGTCTTAAAAAACCAACCTGTGGAGCAGAAGAGTCCACAAAAGGTACAACAATCCAAAGAATCCAAGGGTAAACATTGAAGTGTAAAAGCAGAAAGCAGGTGAGGTTCAGGTTAACACATCATCCTCATGCACGCAGGACTTTATGGACACAAAGGGTTTCTTCCCGTCGGCAGTCGGCTCATCAACAGAGCGCGGCTCCCCCAGCGTTTAATGGCACACGGTACTGGGCCATTCCAGTAGCACGGTGGCTTCCTCACTCATTTATAAATCACAACGGGATCATTTACACACAAGCTACGTCGTCTTAAGCATTTTGAAGCTAAAGTAAAGCACTCTAAATATCTTAAGACTATATTAACTGCAATACCCCGTAAATTGGTGAAAGGCAATTAAATATTGTATGTTAGTAAGTAAGATCGTCCATGGATGATAAATAAATGACAATTACAATATACATTATCATTCATTCATATTATTTTACTACTAATTAGTATTTAAATGATTTCATTAAGTCTGTGTGTATGTTAGTAATATATTTAATTTAATGAGTAACTCGTGGCTCAATACGGTTCCCAAGTTTCTAACCCAGAATTGTTTAAATTCTTGCTGCACAATGTTGCGAGCCTTATTCCTTATAGGACAGTGGGACCCTGCACATGAATACAGAAGACCAGCAGGCAGTTACTAGTTAGTTACACAAAAGATGGCCGACCTGAAGGTAAACCAGTAGTCAACTCTCGTCTTATGGAAGTTGTAACAAAATGACGGCAGGACGTTTCAGTTAAATGTGAATGTGTCTGAACGCTGGTAAATACGCGTCACATCAGCCACGAGGTCAACGTGTGACACAATCGGTTGGGAAAATCTGACAAGCCGCGTTCTACACAATAATTGAATTGTGTGCTCATCGAGTTGTGAATAAGACAATCCTGCAATTTGTTGATGAAGATCATCAATCAGCAGCTTTGGCGAGAAGGTGTGATCTTTTTTCTGGCCTTTAGTCTGATGCGTGTCTCCTTGCAGGCGGCTGGTGGATCCAGAGGACCAGCTGGGTGACATCCGGTCGGACTCGGTGCCGTCAGAGGTTCGGGACTGGCTGGCTTCCACTTTCACCCGGCAGACGGTTGTGATGCTGCGCCGTAACGAGGACAAGCCACGCTTCCGCAGCATCGTTCATGCAGTGCAGGCCGGCATCTTTGTGGAGAGGTTTGGCTTGTTTGGTGTATTTGATGCAACAGTCATGTGGAATATTAGGCCCTTCATAGTTGTTTAGTCATGATGTGTGATGTTTGTTTCAAGGTTTTCCCATTTAACATGAATGATATAACACAGATAACATAAAGGGTTCATTGGTAATAATAATAAAACTCTGCATTATCCTCGTAGCTGAATAGGGTACAAACATGGTGGACTCCACTGGGTGATTGTTTGCTGTTGATGGTCAAAGCCAGCAGGGATACGTGTTACTTGTACGTGGTGCAACTAAGCCAATCAAATGTCCTCTTAGCCAGCTCAAACTAACCCGCTGACTGAAACCATGCTAGCTGATCCAGCTTAATGTCATTAACTGGAACCAGACGTCAGTCATCAGGATAATTGTGTGTCCGCGTCCTACTTCAAAAGGGGGAAGAGTCGATCAAATCGACTCAAAGGAAGAGGCTCTTTTTTCTCCGCTGACGAGCAGGAGGGGATCATGAACGCACCATATAGAACCAGGAGTTTGAATATGTGTGAGTGAATCAGCATGTATGTGTGTATTCCCTCTATTCTTATCATGAGTCCACCTTAATCATATTCTATAAAGAGGATAAGTTCCGTAATGAATAGTGATAGGAACGCCTTTTCAATAAGTGATGAAACACTGAATGACTCATTTACCTGCAGTTCCATAAAAGCCCTCTTTGATTGCATTTACTGGGACATCGGCAGGGAATGTAATGAACCATCCAGAAGTTTCTCAAGCGCCAAATAAACTTCAGGAACAGCGCGGCGTGCAGCGGCTTTCCCCGTGTTCTCCGCATCCCAACAATGTACACAAATGCACCGTTGAGACACATCGTCCTGCCTGGAATGCAAGGACTCGATTGGTCGATTGGTATCACGTGGGACGACTTAACTCTGGACATAATGGCGAGGGACACTTGTTAGGATTTTATCAGCTACTGTCCATACTGCTTATCGGTCAGGTTCCTTATTGATACTATATGAATTATTTAGTCACAAATAGAAGATAATAAAAAATCCACATGCTTAATTGATTCCCTGTTGCTGGTAGCGTGAAGGGACTTGATGTGGGACCAGGAACGGTAGAGGGGGGGTTGGACGTGCTGGGTCACAGCTGCAGCCTCAGCCCAAAAACTCTCCATCACCAAAGCCATTATCTTAAGTTCCTCTCTAAGTTTTTTGTCTTATACAGAGAATTCTTCCCTTGAACTCAGCCGTCCACCTTTTAAAGCATGTCCACAAAAATAATAAGAAAACAGTATCCAGTTCAGCAAAAAAGGGACAAGTTGTGAGACGCTGTAAGGACACGGAGTCAAGGACATAATGCTCAAACATAGATATTCAGATTATATTAAAAGCCCCAGTGGGCGATATTCCACTGGAGTCAGTGGAAGTGGTGGTAGATGGTTAGAAGTCTTAGAAGTTTACAATCAGCCAATTAAACGTTAAACATTGAACCGTCCAAAACCGATGCTCAAAAGGAACTTAAAGCATCATCATTTTAGGCTTCCTCTAACACACTAAGGAAGCATCGCTATCTGACCAGTAATAAGCAAACACAAACTGGGATCGATCTGATAAATACGACATGAACCAGCTGAATGTGGTTCCATTTGTGTGGAATATTGCTATATTTCTTCAGCAGTAACATATAAACTGATCTCAACACACAAATCCATAGATTTTGCAGGTGCAGGATAACAAAAGAAGCTAGAATTCAATAACGAGTTCCCAGTTGTTAAATTCTATATCAGTACAAAATCCTCCAGACTAAATTGTAACTGGTGTTTTTATGTTTTCTTATCGATGGTACCTTAACAAAGGAATCCTAGAAATGAACAGTTGAACCGTTATGTGGACATTCGCGTGCTAATAAAGCTTCTGTGTGTCTTTTCTAGCATGTGGACATGTGGTCTTTTGATGTGTTTGCACTGAACGATGCTAGTGGGGACCACGCTCTGAAATTTGTCTTCTATGAGCTATTCACCAGATATGACTTGATCAACCGTTTCAAGGTATGTTCATTTTGACAAGACGCTGTGTATGTAATGAGCACAATGTCAGCGACAGCAGAACTAAGTATTGATGGGGACGTACTGGGTTCAACAGAACAACTTCTCTGTATTGCTTCTACAATTCTCAAAGCAACTGGTTGTTCCTTGTCTTCTGTTGAAGGTCCCTGTTTGTGTCCTCATATCCTTCGTGGACTCGTTGGAAGTGGGCTACAGCAAACACAAGAATCCCTATCACAACCTGACGCATGCGGCTGATGTCACACAGACCATTCATTACCTGCTCCTCAAGACCGGCATGGTGGTACGTTCAGGGTTGGGTAAAAGCACAATGCAATCCGCTTTTCAAAAGTGCCTGCAGACTTCCTCAGTGGATCTTACAAGTCACTCATCACAGCTTTCCTACCTCAAAATCCAATCGGGACGGGATGAATGATGACTGACAGGTAGATAATAATGATGCAATAGCAAAGTTAGTGTTGTCTCTGACTGTAAATGGATGAAAGGCTGCATGACAAACTGGAGCTTTAAGTGACTTTGCTGACTTTTATTGATGTAGGTTGTTACAGCAAAGAAAGAACACCTGAAGAAAGAGTTCAGTGAATCAGTAAAGTAAAGACAAAACATAGATTTAAATCATGGTTAAAACCTAAATGAGACTCCTTCTCAGGTAACCAAGGCTGCAATAAACAGAGGCCCACGGGGCCTTTTTCAAGCCCCTCCCCCAAACACAAGCACCACCCAACTTAATTTGTGTTGAAATAGTGCATCAACAATCCCTCATGACGGCTGTCTAGGGACTATAGCAGCACCACATGTACAATGCAGACATTGTGTTATTAAAAGGTACAAGCCCCGACTCCACGTGCCTGTGGGTCACTACGGGGGTCAGAAAGCTGCATGGGGGCAAGGCCGGGGCTGGATGGGACTCGCCGTGAGTTGCTGAAGGGGATATCACACTTTCACCTTTCTGGGGAAAGACTATGCTGGGGAGGCAGTGACTCATATCACAGCATATGGAACCTTGGACTCAAGCAGAGTAGTGCTCATTCCGTCCCGGTCTTGGACCAGTGGACCAGCTCTTTACCCTCCCGAGACTACTGGGGGGGTCCTGGCAGTTTGCCCAACCAGTCTACATGTGCTTTGTGGACGGAGAAGGCTTTTGACTCTCCAGTTGGTGACTTTCATGGACAGGATATCTAGGCCCACCCGGGGGTGGAGGACCTCGGGTCGGGGGTCTCCATCTCCTCTCTGCTGGTGCTGATGTGATGTTGTCCTGTTGGCCTCCTCGCACAGTGACCTCCAGCACTCAGTGAGGCACTTTGCACCAGATCCTCTTGGTGAAGAGCTCTATTTGCTTTCATTTGAGTTGAGGTGCTACTGGAAAACAACCGAGGTGGTTCAGGCACACTGACAACTGGCAAAGAGACTCTGTGCTGGTTCACTTCCAGCAGGAGAACCGCACAACGTTAAGCAGGACGGTTTTTAATCTTCATCTCCCGATTGACACGTTCCTCCTCGTCTGTCTGCCTCTCTCCTTCAGCACTGGCTCAGTGAGTTGGAGATCTTTGCCATCATTTTTGCAGCTGCCATTCATGACTACGAGCACACAGGGACCACCAATAGCTTCCATATTCAGACAAGGTAATTCCCACGTAGCATCGTTTGTAGCATTTCAATCCCTGCAGTCTCTGAGGACAGTGGACAACACTGGAGCATGAAGAGAGATCTAACAGGTGACCTAATAAAAAGCCTACTATGAATGATAGCAGCTTTACCTCATACATTGTTGGCATTATCACGATGACGGTGAGGGTGATCATTCCTGAAGTAGCCGTGTCGCATTTGCAGGTCAGACACCGCCATGTTGTACAACGACCGAGCTGTTCTGGAGAACTACCACGTCAGTGCTGCATATCGCCTTCTACAGCACAGTGATGACATGAACTTTCTGTCTAATCTCTCCAAAGACGAGTGGAGGTAAGAGAAGAGCGCTGCAGCTGAAGGGACGTCCTTTTTTACCGCTGTTTCCATTCAATGACTTCAAATAATAATTCACTGTACAATACAACCCCCAGATTACAGTGCAAGTCATTGCTTCTAAAATACAGCCTCCTACTGGTGCTTAGAGGAAGCTACAGCTGATGATACCAGGGAGAAACACGTCACCTTATTTTACAGTCAAGCAGAATCAAATGACTCATTTTAGGGACAAGTTGAGTAGTTTGGGGCAGAGTTGCATCGATCTGGCACTGCATTGCTGCAGAAATATAGAAGTGACAGCAACAGGATGAAAGCATCTCAGTCTCCTCTGATTAAACTTTCCCCAAGCTTCATCTAAGATTCATTCTGTAGGGAGCATGAATGTTTTACTGCCTGCCCTCTTTCAGAGCGCTTCGGGCTCTGGTGGTGGAGATGGTGTTGGCCACAGACATGTCCTGCCACTTCCAGCAGATCAACGGGATGAAAATGTTAGGGGTAAGGGTGGAAGGCAGGACTCAAATGCAGACTTTTCCAAAATAAAACACTTTAATAGTCAAAAAACACAGGAACCGGGGGCAAAAGCACACAGGCAAGAAACTATGGAGATCCAAGACGAAAGACAAGAACAAGCGTGGCAAAAGACAATGACGCGACAAGTGACACAAGAGAGGTGCAGGTGATTGGACACAGGTGGAAACTATTAAGACGATCACAGGGGATGACGGGACAAGGCAGGAAGTGAAGTTACCCGGGGACACAAGTGGCAGAAAACTACAAAATATAACATGAAGTGAACCACACCGTGACAGTACCCCCCCCCCTTAAGGGCCGACTTCCAGGCGGCTCACACTAGAGCGAAACAAGGGGTGGGGGGGAGGGAAACCAGAGACAATGGTCGGACCACCCAGGAAACTCTGGGGGTCGGCCTGGCGGATAGGCACACTGCCAGGGAGCCTCCGGTGGTCGGCCCGGCGGACGGTCATTTGGCCAGCTCCGGAAAGTCTCTGGAATTGCAGGCTCGGGGACACGGGAAACCTCCGGGGTGGTCGGCGGCGGCTAGGGGACACGGGAAACCTCTGGGGTAGTCGGCGGCGGCTCGGGGACACGGGAAACCTCCGGGATAGTCGGCGGCGGCTCGGGGACACGGGAAACCTCCGGGGTAGTCGGCGGCGGCTCGGGGACACGGGAAACCTCCGGGGTAGTCGGCGGCGTCTCGGGGACACGGAACGCCGTCAGCAGTAGTCGGCGGCGGCGGCTCCAGCTCGGGGACACGTCAGCAGTAGTCAGCGGTAGCTTGGGGACACGGAACACCTCCGCAGTAGTCAGCGGCGGCTCCAGCTCGGGGACACGGAACACGGCAGCAGTAGTCGGCAGCGGCTCGGGGACACGGAACACTTCCGCAGTAGTCAGCGGCGGCTCCAGCTCAGGGACACGGAACACCTCCGCAGTTGTCGTCGGCTCGGGGACACGGAACACCTCCGCAGTCGGCGGCTCAGCCCCCCCCATAACCCACCCCATAGCCCCCCCCTCAAGGGCCGGATCCCAGACGGCCCTCAAATCATCAACGGGAGGGTGGGAGAGGACCATGGGGCGGGAGGGAGGGAATCTGAGTCTCGGAGCGGGGACTGGGGGCGTCGGGGCCATGAGTCTCGGAGCGGGGACTGGCCGAGTCGGGGTCGGGGCCGAGAGTCTCGGAGCGGGGACTGGCCGAGTCGGGGTCGGGGCCGAGAGTCTCGGAGCGGGGACTGGCCGAGTCGGGGTCGGGGCCGAGAGTCTCGGAGCGGGGACTGGCCGAGTCGGGGTCGGGGCCGAGAGTCTCGGAGCAGGGATTGGCCGAGTCGGGGTCGGAGGACAGAGTCGGGGAACGGGAGAGCACTGCGGCGGCCCAGCGGGAACGGGAGAGCGCTGCGGCGGCCCAGCGGGAATGGGAGAGCGCTTCTTCCGCTTGCTCCTCCTTGGGTTAAGGAGGTCCCGGAGCTCGAGGCAGGCGAGCTGATAGCTCCTGGGACCAAAAACAAAATTTGTTTTCCGCTGCCAGAAGGGACTTCTTACGTCCAAGTAGTCCGGGCCGTAGTCTGGCAGCGGGTCTGCTGAGTCCCATGGTCGCGTCATTCTGTCAGGGGTAAGGGTGGAAGGCAGGACTCAAATGCAGACTTTTCCAAAACAAAACACTTTAATAGTCAAAAGGTCAAAAAACACAGGAACCGGGGGCAAAAGCACACAGGCAAGAAACTACGGAGATCCAAGACGAAAGACAAGAACAAGCGTGGCAAAAGACAATGACGCGACAAGTGACACAAGAGACACACGGCTTAAATACACAAGGGAGGTGCAGGTGATTGGACACAGGTGGAAACTATTAAGACGATCACAGGGGATGACGGGACAAGGCAGGAAGTGAAGTTACCCGGGGACACGAGTGGCAGAAAACTACAAAATATAACATGAAGTGAACCACACCGTGACAGAAAAGCCACCTGCAGCAACATGAGGCGTGAGTGTTTCACGTCTGGGTCCGTCCCGCCTCATGCTGCCAGTCACTCCAGTCCTTCACAATGCTGAAACTATCAAACCATGATTGTTTCTGCTTTACAACCCTTCACGCGCCGCGTCCACTGACTGGACTGGACTTGCAGGCCCGACAAAGCAAAGGCCTCGTCCCTGCTACTGCACACTGCTGACATCAGCCACCCTGCCAAACGCTGGGACCTCCATCATCGCTGGACCACATCCCTTCTGGAGGAGTTCTTTAGACAGGTGACCACTTTGAATCAATGAGCGGCCTTTTCATTTATGCAGTACTCCACATGGCTCTGCACTAGTGACGAATAAGAAGAAGACAAAGTTTGGACCTAGTTTGTTTTCAGAGGTAAAATAAGCAGACGAGTACTCTGGGTGTAACATCAGATAAACCAGCGCTGCCGCTCGCAGCTCACCACCTGCTAACAATAGTTGATTGTATACATTCATTAGAATAAGGTTTAGTCTTTGTACATGTGAATTAGTAATGAGGTAGTAGAAGACGCTCAGCACCTTCTGGTGGACTTGTCCTCCAGTAGCAGGCAGTCAGTGGTTGTTCATGTGAGACAATGACTTAGGAGGAAGGCGTGTAGGGAGGGGAGGAGATGAACTGTGGCTGAAAACATGTCGACAGTCCGAATACACTCAGCGAGGAAACATTACAACAACAGGATGATTGTACATGTAGTCTGAAGTGCTGAAGCAGCCATGTGGGTCCAGATAAGATCATTGGTCACACTGAGACCATCTTAAGTACAAAAGGAAGAGATACTAACTAATAACGCTGCGGAAGTGCTACTGAAGTAACATGTACTACATGTAAAGGAAAATCCACATTCTATGTACAAATGACACAGGAATGAGAAACGAGCAAACAGATGGTGACGTGTTGTGTTGGTGAGCCTTGATGGCAGCACCTTGTAACGCTGCTTTGTCTACTCGTTTTTAGGGGGATAAAGAAGCGGAGCTGGGTCTACCGTTCTCTCCTCTCTGTGACCGCAAATCCACCATGGTGGCACAGTCTCAGATTGGTAAAATAGAATAAGAATCATTTACACCACGAAGCTGCTTGTTTGTTTATCTGCTATCTAATAAACAGTCTGCTCCAGTGTACCTCTGTTATGGAAACCGTTGTCCCAGTATATCGATTCATTTGGGAGAAAAGTTCAGATGTTTATACGCTGGACCAACATTCGTATCTAGTTGTTGTGCGTGTGGAAGTAGCATGAAAACTAAGTGATTATTTAGTTACTATCAAATAGTAAAAACATGTCAACACAAATTAGAATCAACAAGGTGAAGTGAATCTGTTAAGTGGGCGTGTCTTCCGTATCCGGCAGGATTCATTGACTTCATGGTGGAACCAACATT
This sequence comes from Gasterosteus aculeatus, assembly GCF_964276395.1. NCBI lineage: Eukaryota > Metazoa > Chordata > Actinopteri > Perciformes > Gasterosteidae > Gasterosteus > Gasterosteus aculeatus. The sequence goes on along the minus strand of NC_135708.1, from coordinate 3,625,197 downwards.
TACAGTGCTGACAGAAATGATGGAGAAAACTGTGACTCCGCTTGTTGAGGAGGCATCGCGATCTGGAACGGCTGCCTTCAGACGCTGGAGGTGACAAACAGAAGATTACAAACACTTATTTTAGATGATCCTGTGGTGTAGATCAGCCGTCCCCAACCTGCTCCCGTCTTCCCCTCACGGACCATCGGCTGACGTCCTCATCTCATCAGATCGCTACTACCAAGACAGGAAGTCACAGATAGAAACTAAAACAGACCTTCAAAAGGCCCAATTTCAATTGTTTCCATGTGTCCATTCTGGGCCACCGTAGGAACATGACCACCCCTCCCTAGATAGTTTTAACACTATTAAAAACCAGCATATAGTAAGAATCTATTCAATTTCCATCATCAGATCCCCGATACGCTACACACTGTTTATTCAAGGAAACTAGTACTTTAATACACTATAACCTTAAGCATGAACAGCACGGCTGCATTATCATCTAAACACGCTAGGAAACAATATTTACAACACGTTGATGCTTTTACTTTGAAGGGTAACGTTGACGGCGTTGCTTTGTCCAATAAGAGGCACCAGCTTTCTACCTCAACACGTCTGACAGGATGTGTGTTTGTGTGCACATGTCTACACTGTCCACAGTGACCACAGTGTCAGTGGCAGTGATGGAAAGAGGTCCAGTGTGAAGAGTACAGGCTCAGAGGGCAGCTGCTCTCTGACCACGGTGGACCTCAAGGGCTTCAAGGTCACATGGAACAAGGAGATTCACCACAACAGGGAGACGTGGAAGAACCAGGCAACCAAAGGTGCCCATACTTACCACCTGGTATCATCTGTCACTCTCTACAGGGCTCCTTCCAGTCCGGGGGGCCACATTATCAAACACACATCTGAGAAGCAGCTAAGCGTATTAGCTGTGAGAAGACATTGTAGCACTGCTTACTTTATCATGTCCTTATTTAATACATGCATGTCCATGGACTAATTACCTTCTGACAAATACAGGTACAGTCTGGGTTTTACTTCCTTCTGATAATCATGTGAATCAGCCTGTGAGCAGCAGCAGCTTCATCCTAACGTCTTCTGAGTGCTGCAGTGATGTCAAATGAAGCAACATCATAGAGAATATTGCTTTTGTTAATGCGTGTTGGTGTTCTGGAAGACCTGGAGGAAAAGGTCCAGAAGGAGGCAGGGGAGAGTGGCCGGCAAGAGAAGGACACAGCAGAGGAGACACAGCCAAAGAGACACAATTCAGGACAGGAGATGAAGACTAGTTGAAAAGACTGAGATGAACTAGTAGGACTATACTTTGACTCATTTTCACAGTATGTATTTGTTCATTCAGGAAATTAGTAAAAAATACTGTAAAAAGGTATCAAACTAATTTGTAGTTCAATATTCAACATTTACACACAAATGTGGTGAATAAAAGTGTAACAATCTTATTTGTTATCAAATTATCACACATTATTAAAGTTAAAAAGCAACGGCACCTGTTGACATCTGGCAGGTTGCTGTTTATCAGCAGGTAGAAACATTAAATTATTCAAATTAATAGTATTTAATAATAATAACGGGGCACCACCCTGGGATCAGGGGCCAATAACCAGACTATAAATGAGTTGTCTCACTGTTGGTGTTCACCCAATGCGTCAATAGTCAAAGTTCTGTTTGAAGGTTTGAATTCGAGCACCAGATCGTCATCAGAACAGTGCAATTTAATTCAAGCCACATCCTGATAAAAGATGATTATTATATCAGGGGGATGAAGGTATCACAACTCAGACAGAGACCCAAACGCAGATATGGGGAATAACGGCTTTAATGAAGAGGAATCCGGGCAGGCAGTGTCGTTGTCAAAGGCAGGCAGGAGTTCGGTGCACAGGTCGTCAGAGGTACAGAGGTGGCAGGCCGTGTCGTTGTCGGAGGCAGGCAGGGGTCAGTACACGGGGGATCTCAAGAATCGACTGGAACCTACTGGGATATAACGCTGGTAAGACCTGGTGAAACACACAAGACGAACTGGCAACAAGAACAGGGAGAAGACACAGGTTATATACCCAAGGGATAATTGACAAACAGGGAACACCTGGTGTGGGAGGAGAAAGGGGAAAAACAGGTGGAAACGGGTGAACACAATTAGGGCGTGACAGAAGGACTGCTGGAGAAGAGCTTCTACTTCATTCCTGCTCCACTAGTGATGGACAAATAGATGCTCTGCAGAGACCTTTATAGTTATCACAGAAAATCTAAACTGATGAACCATTTCAACTATAGCACAGAGTTCTCTCGCCAGCCCTTCATCCACCTGAAGGAATCTTACCCCAGAACCCATTAACCACCTTAATTAGACCAGAGACCTGGACGGTCCCACATCGGATTCCCACCGGCAGAGACTGTGTCTCGTAGAAGAGTTTATTGATATCCATAATAACCGCTTGTCCCAAAAGCATGAAAGATATATAAAAAGACACCTATGAAGTGATTAGGAACATTTTATTAATCTAGTCTTATGCTTTTCTCCATCGACGTTGATTCTCTCTACACCAACGTAGAGACCCAACTGGGTCTGAAAGCGATAAGGGACATTAGAAAATATCCTAATCCCACTGGGCCGGATGAGGGCCTCCTCACCCGTTCTACCAGAGAGGACTTTGTGTGGGTTTGTAGTTTCCTGCCTCTTGTGTCCCTGGGTTAGCTTCACTTCCTGCCCTGCGATTGTCCGCCGTGTCCCTGATTGTGTCCACCTGTATTTCCACCTGTGTCCAATCACCTGCGCCTTCCCTGTGTGTTTAAAGCACGTGTGTCTCTTGTCGTTACGTTGAATGTGTTTTGTATGTCGACCTCGTAGTGCGTCTTTTGATTGGATTACCAATATTGAGAGGCGGGTCCTATATGAGCAGGTCCATGCAGAACCTCAGAACTAGGAAACTGAACTAATTTGTGTACTACTATTAAATCTTAATTCCAATGAACAGTTTAGTAGTCTACTAAGCTGTTTTTCTAACGCACAATGGCAGAAGGAGGAGAAGATACCGATTTGATACCGAGAGGTCGCCCGATGCCGACGCTACAAAGCCCGTCACAGGCGGGAAAGGGGTTCGTTCGCCACTTTCTTCGTTCCAACTACGAGCGCCATCAACGGCTCACAGGCCCCGAGAAGCTCTGCAAACTGGACTGCTGGGAATGCCTGTTATTTGCCAGTGATGGAGTTGGTGTTTGGAGCCACACTGGCTTTGCTAACTTGAGTTGTCTAACCAAGGCAGCAACCAGACACCAAAGTACGGCTGGACACTTACAAGCAACGGTGCTTTTCAAAACCTTTAGGGACACCCGAGTGGATGTACAGCTCAACGAACCAGCGCGCAGGGCAACGGAGCTGCACCATGAAGAGGGGAAGAAAAATAGGGAAATATTGAAAAGACTCGTTGATCGTGACGTTCATTTAGGGGACACGATGAAAGTGTGACTCCACAAACAAAGGGAACTACGTGGAGCTTCTTTCTTTCTTTTCTGAAAGCAACACAGATTTACGATAGCACCTGTCCACTAAGCAAGTCTTCATTGGGACGTCAGGCAAAATACAAAATGACCTAATTCATGCTATTGCTGAAGTGATGGGAGAAGAGATCAGAATGGGGATTAAAAAGCTCCCTTTGTTGCTGTTATGGAGGACCAGACAACAGATGTGAGAAATGCAGCACAGCTCCCACTCGTCCTGCGTTATGTGACGGACACAGGAGTCAAGGAGCGATTCATCCCATTTCAAGATGTGACAAGCGGCCAGCGGGCTGATGACATTGCCGCTCTTATTTTCCGTTTCTTGGAGGGAAATGAATGTAGTGTGGATAAAGTTGTGGCAGTGTTTTGATGGCGCAGCAGTCGTGGCATCTGGCCTCAATGGGGTGCAGGCTAAAGTTAAGGAGAGGGCACCGATGGCCTTATTCATTCACTGCTATGCACATCGATTCCATTTAGTACTGACTCAAGGAGCCTCAGAGCTTAAAGAAGGTCTTCTTGGCCAACCTCAACGGCCTTGCAGCATTTCTCTCACGATCCCCTAAGCGCACACAGCTGCTGGATGACATCTGCAAGCGCCGTCTTCCTAAGGCTGCACCAACGAGGTGGCAATGTTCATCTAGACTGGTCAATGCCGTCTTTGAAAAGAGAGCTGCCCTAAAGGAGCCCTTTACCCACTTACTGGAACACCATGACGACCACGACGGGGACGGGTCCTCGTGGTGCAGGGGGTACAGCGGAGTGCTGCGAAGCGCAAGGTTGGAGGTTTGAGTCCCGGCTGCCCCGTGTCTCAAGGCAAAGTGTCCCTGAGCAAGACACCTGACCCCTCATTGCTCCCCGGGCCAAATGTAACAAAGAAAGTGTAACGTAAGTGGCTTTGGGTAAAAGCGTCTGCTAAATGACCTGTAATGTAAATACTGTGCTTATGGCTGATGGATTTAACGTCTGGATGAGTTTGAGTTTTGTTTCTTGCTTGAGACATTCAATGGGATTTTTCATTATTCGGATGTGCTTTTTGGAATCCTACAGAAACAAACTGTGGATGTACAATTCTGCCCGACAAGGTGAAGGAGTTTTGTGACACGATTGAGCGAGAGAGGCGCAGGTTCAGTCCGATCTACGATGACACAGCGTCTCCAGTTCACCCAGCACAAGGAGACCGCACGTACCACCAACAACTCCACAGCAATATTCTGGACAACATTCTTATACGAAACCGGTTTCAAGACCACGAAAAATGAATGTTCCTCTCCCTCCTGGACCCCCAGCACTTCCAGACCTACCGGAAGAAATCCCCCCAAACGGCCTCCTCCAGCTTAACAGGGAGACACGGAACACTGTTCGACCTGTCCAAGCTAAAAACAGAAGTGACTGTAATGTACGCTGTTACTCATTTTGAAGGGAAAAGTCCGTCTGATCTCCTTGATTTCCTTAAGCAGAAACATCTGAATGAGGACACGGGGCGACTTCACACACTGGCATGTGTGACAGTGACTATCTGTGTCCACGGCTTCTGTCGAGCGCTCATTCTCCGCCTCATAGCAAATCAAACCGTATTCCAGAAATGCTACTGGACAGACTGGGCTTTCAGCATCAGCCTCCATGTCGAGAGAAAAGGACTTATTGGTGGAACTTAACGCACTGATAGAGTCATTGAAGTCTTCTTGAGAAAGGAGGATGGATTTTGTGTTCAAATACTCAGTCTTTGGTGAGTAGGCATACAATGCATTTAATTTTTTATTAAATGTGTCTGTATGTTTTATTTCGTTCATATTAAATAGCCTATATATTAACAAAATAAAATGGCAAATAGCCTACGTTGCAAATGATTTATTTTCTTTCTTTTATTTCCAGTGAATAGTTGTGTGTCTTTATCATCACGGTGAAACTGCTTTGGGTGCGACAATAAATATTTATCTATATTTGGATTTAAAATAAAAATCATTGACTTGTCAAGTCGATGATTCGCTTTGTCAGATCCATGCTGAGCTCCTTTGACTTTCCCATTGTAGCGTTTGTGGGCATTTGTATCCAATGAGCTCTATTTAAATGCCTCAGAGTCACCAGCTGTAGTCACTCATAAGCACTCACAAGAGGTTAAGAGGCCATGAAGCTCATTGCATTGACACAACGTTCTAAGGCACCAAAACAGCTAATTCATGTTGCTGTATGTATATTTTACACCCAGCAGATTTGATCACTTTTATTTATATATATATATTTCTGTCCAACACACACTTTCAATACTCCACTTTATGAGGAGATAAACTCCACCCTGTTATCAAATGTGTGCTTGTGCTTTGTGTGTTTTTGTTGGTGACTTAAGTGTGATATTTGGTGCAGAATGAAAGCTTCAAGTTGCACCTGAAGTAGCGAGCTCAGTAGTTTGTGTTGTTGTGAGACGGCTCTGCGTGAAGGTTAATAGGGTTAATAAAGCAACTTATTCATTACTCATTTCTTTATTTACTCACTTCCTTCTTCAACATGCTGCACCACCAATGTTTCCTCTGTGCTATTGACACAGCAACAGGGCTGTAGAATAAATACAGATATTATGGAGGAAATAGTACAAAAGTCAATAGTACAGCATCTTTAAAAAGGATCAGAGTATTTCATGTCAAAAGAAATAATACAGCGTGTTGAAAGCATCTTTATTTGATGGCCTGTTTAAACATGTACAGTTGTTTCCAATAAAAGTCATTTATTAACATTAGAGCCAAACAATTGTATTTCTGTTAAAGTAACACATGGAGTAAATGTTGTAAATGACATTATAGGGAATAAAAACACAAGTAACGCATATTCAATATTTCCTTGAGAGGTTTGCTGAACCATTAAAAAGCTTCTTGTTCAAAACAAACCTGATTATGTGAAATTAGATTTGATTTCACTCAACAGATTTAGAAAGATTTGAAGTTAAAATGGGCTCAAAAAGAATTACACATTCATATTTTCCTTCTTCACCTTGTTTTTATTATTGCTGATGAAGCGCACACACACATAAGGACACATTTGTCTCATATGGGGGGACAGATGAAAGAGCGTCTTATAAAATGTCTTCTTGAACACATAAAGATGAAGATTAAAGCCTAATTAGGAGCCACTATCTAAATGGTCATCTATTGATTGAAGGAGCACAGCAGCATTAAGCTGAGCTCTTTCACACTTCCATCTGAGTCCCAGAGAGCTGTGGACCCCCCAGAGTCCAGACCAGCTCAGGTACCCCTCACCTGCTCCACCTGCATCTACACCCACATGAACCACCATCAGCTGAACAGACTGAACAATGTGGTGAGCAGAGAGGAAGGTTCTCCACCAGGAGGAGACTCTCCCTCCTGAAGAGGACACAGAGACACTGATGAACCAGAACCAAACCAGAACCTGAACCCAGGATAAAGAGGTTCAGTGAATGTGGTGCTGAAGGTGTGGAGGTGGATCAGTGTGTCAGAGGAGACTCTGTAGAAGGACAGAGAGCCAGCAGGACAGTCCACATACACTGCTACTCTACCAGAGGAGGAGGAGGAGGAGGAGGAGGAGGAGGTGATGTGTGTTTCTGTCTTATTGTGATAGACAGAGTAACCTCCATCAGAGCAGATCAGAATCCAGGACTGATCATTGTATCCAAACACACAGTCATCACTGTATCCTTTCCTCCTGATTCCTCTGTAACTCACTGATACAGTAACTTCTCCTCTCCACTCGACCTCCCAGTAACAGCGACCAGTCAGACCAGTTCTACACAGCAGCTGAGGACAGGAGTCAAATCTGTCTGGATGATCAGGATGTGACTGATCCTCCTTCACATCTGTCACCTTCCTGTTGTTGTCAGACAGTTTGAGGTGTCTGTTTACTGTGTTTGTGTCGATTGTGAGTTCACAGGAATCTGATGAGAGAACAAGACACAATACAGCTGCAGTTATTAATCATGTGTTCATCTACTGACACGTTGATGATGACATCACAGAGGTGAATGAGTGATGTCACAGTGTGAAGATGGTTGAATCTTCATGAATCAAAGCACACTTACACTTCCTCAGACCTGGTCTCAACCATCGGACTCCATCAGGCTCCACCCTGAAAGGAGGAGGGGGGTCAGAGCAGCATGGAGACATGGACATTACATCACTCTCACACACAGCTTTGTCCTTCATGTCCACATGGAGCACCTCTTCTTCTTCTACCACTACTTACAGACGACCACAGACTGTCAGTCAGGCGTCACACAGCGACGAGGTGCTGGAATATATTCATGAAGAAGATGAATGGATAACAAATAAGAAATGGACCTGTCACTGTACTTTCACCAGATGTGAATTCAAACGGGAGAAATGACGTCATGCTACAGATCAAGCTTCATGGGACGTGTGCAAAGGAACATTCACATTAAACTGTTTCATAAAGATAAAGCAGATACAGACCATTCAGTATTCACACAATGTGCATGTTTCCATGTTGTCCCCATTTGTGGACAATGTCTCTCCCTGTGGTTCGCTGGAGTCCCAAAACTTTACAAATGGCTTTGTCACCTTTTCCACACTGATGGATCTCAATGACTTTGTTGCTCATTTGTTCCTGAATGTCTTTGGATCGCAGCCTGATGTCTCGCTTGTGAGGATCTTGTGGTCTACTTCACTTTGTCAGGCAGCTCCTATTTAAGTGATTTCTAGATTGAGAACGGCTGTGGCTGGAGAAATGGAACTGGGCTTTCCAAAGATGTGATGAACCTCACTTCATTTATGTTTTCATCACGTTTTCACACAGTGACATGTGATGACCACAGTTGTGAAAACTGTCGAATTCGAGCACGAGGGCTCTACCATAGAGAACTAAGCTTTCCTATCTGATGTCGATGCTGAATACGGGGACGTACTCTATCATTGTGACGTGCGCTGGCTTAGTCGCGGCTCCGTGCTGAAGCGGTTTTATTCCCTTATTGCCTTTCTAGTTGATCTTACTGGTCATCTGAACTCACTGAACAAGAGCCTACAAGGCAAAGACCAGCTTGTACCACAACTTTCTGTGCGAAGCTTCGTCTTTTTGAGACACAACTACGCAACTTCAACCTTGCGCACTTCCCTACGCTGTCCGAAATCAAACGTGCTCATCCAAAGGCCGACCTCTCTGCTAAAAAGGGGAAATATGTTTCTGTGATCACAACTCTTATGACACAATTCAATCAGCGCTTCCAAGATGTTTCTGTCATTGAGAAAGAAATCAAGCTGTTCTCAACTCCCTTCCTGCTGGATGCAGAAGAAGTGGAAGAGAGTCTGCAATTAGAACTCATCGAGATGCAGCTCCTCTCCCTACCCGACTTCTACCGGAGCTTGGAAAAGGCCAAGTTTCCTCTGATGCGACGCCACGCAAAAAGAATGACCAGTCTGTTTGGCACAACATACATATGCGAGCAAACATTTTCTCTGTTAACTCTGAACAAAAGCAGATTGAGAACCAAAATGAGCGACAGCCGTCTCTGTGATGTCCTTCACATCTCAACCAGCAAACTTACTCGTGACCTGCCAGCCGTCCTTCAGTCCAGAGCAGCATCACTGCTCCCATTAAGTGCAACACTGTTCCCATTGTAGGCGAGTTCAAATATATTACACAGTATTCATGTGTTCAAAAGCCCAATTACTTAATAAATGCAGTCAATTAAAGTTGATTTTCTAAAACACGTTAGCTGATGAATGATTTGCATAAGTAGGTTAAATAAAGCCTTCCCTCTTTATACAGGGCTGTGAAGGGGGTCCCCATCCTGACGAAGAAGCAATCTGAGGATGAGCTGCCAACCCTTTTTGTAAAAAAAATGAAAATCCATTAATGGAGAGATGTGATTTATGCAGTTTTTTCTTTAAGTTCATTCAATTATGAAGCATAATTTACCTACATTTGATTGATTGATTTGTGTTACTGTTAATACACTAGAGGTGATATACCTTAACTTTAGTGAGCGGCTCAACCTTTCGCATATTTTTCTGTCTGTGGCCCTCAGTGAAAAAAGTTTGGACCCTCCTGCTTTAATACGTGGAACACTTCCTGCATTTCGCTCTCGCTCGCCCCTCGCGTCCAGTAGTCGTATTACACTGTTTAACGTTCCCGTCTTCCTCGTGGTTTGATTTAACGGTCTCACTTCCGCCCCGCTGCTCTCGCTCGCCCCCTAGTGTGATAACCGGCACTCCGCTTGTTGTTGCGCGCAACCGCACCGCCGTTCCTTCCCTGCACCCCCCTCGTCTCCCCCCCCTCTCTCTCACCCCCCTCTGTGCTCACACACACACACACACACACACACACACACACACACACACACACGCACACACTCTGGTTTTGATTGCTTGTTTAGTGAGTAGGTTTAAAATAAGTGTTATGGGGATTGTTGGTTGCAGTTATAGGTGATCTTGATCGGTGTTCCTGTGAGTTAATAAACCCTGTTATACTTTAAAGAACCGTTTTCCTGTGTTTACTTGTGCATTTATATGGTGGTGACCGTTGACATACATCGCCAGTGCTCGAACTTAAATCCTTCCAACATCTTCACTCTCAAGGAGTGAATATCAATTATGAGACTTGATTTATAGTATTGGTTATTGGTCCCTGTTAGCTCAGGGTGGTGCCCCGTTATTTATTCATTCTGAGAAGTATCTTAGTGATTATTAATAATTCTATTAATGTCCATAAGGTAGTTCCTCATTTGCTAGTAACCTAATATGACCCCCTAGCCGCTCCCAACACTTCTCATCCAACCACAATCACATTCACTCCATCCGGATGGCAACATTTATCTGGATAGGGTTTTTTTGGTATGTTCTGTTCATTTCTACGATATAGTTGATACTAATTCCAGGTCCACCATCAGCTGTTGGTTCTTCACTGAGCGTCTGTGGCCGACTGTCACCTGTAGCTTCAACAAGTCCACTCTTATCATCCAGGGAACCGTCTCTCAGTGCAAAGAACCAAAAGCAGGTGAAGCTGAACTCCTTTAAAACACCAAACGTTCCTCCTGTGATGATCCATCAAGACGCTTTGAACAGATTGTTTCTCTGACTGTTTGTCTCTTAATAATAATGTCTGGACTAAAGGACAAACACACACTGGAGGCAGAGGACCAGCATCTAAACATCCAAGTGTTGTTTGAGTTGTTAAGAGCCCACAAATCTGCAGCGTGACCACGTTGACTCATATCAACCCACCATGATGCCGTCAACGTGTCAGGAGACACCGTCCTCTCTTATAACGTGGAGACAAGACAAAGCTCCAGAGAAACAAGGTTTTCATCACCTTCCTCCCTGTTCAGGCTCATCCTGGCTACTGTTCCTCACTACTTCTGTCTGTGTTGATGGCCTCATGTGGGACCCAAACAGATGGGTCTCTGGTAGTTTGAGGTCAGCTTGGTGTGTCAGGGTCTTATCAACCAGGCTGACAGTGGGACAGAGAAAAGGTTTCCAGCTCTACCTCCTCTACCAGACTGATGGTCTGTGGCTGCAGCCTCTTCATACCTGAGAGTCTCCAGTCTCCAGTGAGGGTCCTCCAGTCCAGCAGACAGCAGCTTCACTCCTGAGTGTCCTGGATGATTGTAGCTCAGGTCCAGCTCTCTCAGATGGGAGGGGTTGGAGCTCAGAGCTGAGGCCAGAGAAGCACAGCCTTCCTCTGTGATCAGACAGCCTGACAGCCTGCAGACACACAGAATAAGACACATGTCACATGATCTGAGGGAGCTGTGAGGGCTGGAAGGTCACTGCAGTACTGAGATACTATCAGGTACAGAGGGGTCACATTAACATGGTTACTGACTGGTTTCTAGTCACAACTAAACACCCACTAATGTACATCAACAACCTGATAACATTACTACTAACTCTATAATGTCAAATATTTACATTATATTGAAAATAAACACATTTCATGGAAATAGTTGGAAAATACATATTTGATTTAAATCATGCAAGCAGAAAGAATCTTATGAACGTCAGAAATGTACCATGGATATAAATAAAGACACCAAGTGGACTTTAACTTAATCTGACCCGAGAGTCTCCAGTTCACAGTGTGGACTCTTCACTCCAGCAGACAGCAGCTTCACTCCTGAATCCTGCAGGTGGTTGTTACTCAGATCCAGCTCTCTCAGACTAGAGGACTGGGAGCTGAGAACTGAGGACAGAGCGTCACAGCTTCTCTCTGAGAGGTTACAGCCACTCAGTCTGAAGAGACAACAATCAACAAGAAAAATAACATTGGTGTTAAAATGAAATCCTATTTCATATGAAACTAGTTAAGTGTTTATACAAGTACTAGTGTAGACTACACTACTAAATAAGGAAAGTGATTAAAAATGATCCTTATTTGCTAATTTAATGTCAGTTACCATCTACACCTTAAATGAGGAACCATCAAACTCCAAGCAGATTGTCACTGAAGCGCCAGAAATGCAAGTTTCAGTCTCTTTTACACCTTTGCTTTTCCCATTTTCCTCAATGAACCATATTAAAATGACATCACACAGCATGAATAAGAGGATTAATAGGACGACCCTGTGATGATTTATCATGAGCCAACATTATGTTTTAATTCCCTCCGTATCAAATGTGTTGGTTCCACGAGGATCCGATGATGTGATGGAAACATAAACCGATTTTTGTCCCTAGTTTAGTCTCTTAGATTAGATCTTCTGGCTCCGTAGATAAGGTTCATCTTCTGGTGGAAAAAGGTTTTTATGAAGTCTGAAATCCTGATGAACAATGATGATGTTCATGCTGTGGAGTAGATAGTTTAAGACAGTGATTCCCAAAGTGTGGGCCGCGGCCCCCTGGTGGGCCACGAGAGGTTATTTACAGTAAATAAATAAAACGTTTTTAATTTTCAATTTTGAAAAGTTTGAAATTAATATAAAAATATTTAAGATGCGGCACATTAGTTATGTGAAACATTAATTGATGAAGCACAAACAATTTAAACGGACAGATTAATAAAACAATAAGGCTCTCGCTGGAAACGGCTGCTCTTGTCCCCCTGTCGTTGGTCAACAAACGCGGCGCCCTCTTGTGGTATTAAAGTCAATATACCGCATTGTCCGCACGCTAAGGCGCACTTAAAAGGCTTTTATTTCCTCACAAAAAGACAGTGCCTTATAATCCGGAGCGCCTTATATATATGGATCAATTGGTTAATCGGTTGATCCATACTGGTTGTACACGGCGCTCAAGGCGCTCTGCCAAACACGCCAAAGCTCGTCTACGACGGCGAGATGCTGAGCGGCGCTCAAGCGCGTGAGATATGGAGCTGCTTTCAGGGCGCGTCGGAGAAACAAAGCTGTCGTTCTCGCCGAGCACTTCATGAGATTAAAGAGCGAGAGACGGCGCCCTTTTCTCTACAGTAGCTCAACCATCTTAACGGGGAAATAAGTTATTCTAAAAGCAGCCGAAGATTTAAGGCGTGGATGGCGAGGGGGGCGGCGGGAGCGGACGCACCTCGCAGCATCCATCGGACCCTGAAAGCATCGTCGTTTGACAGTGATTTGCTGCCATACCCCCCCCCAAAAAAAAAGGTGAGGGATTTTCATGCCTGAACATGAAAGAAATGAGGAATCAGGAAGGCAGCAAACACTTTATCACACAACTGTAACACATAAAAGCAGAAGCCATTTTCCAGTGAGGCTGAATGAGGCGAGTCGGAGGACGTCCACGTTGTCCCATTGATCAGGTGGACTGCAGTGTCTCCCCGTTGTACTACTTCATGGGGGGGCACCCCTGTTATAATGATGGAAACACTGAACTGGCTTCGGTCGCTTATCAAAACATCGGCCAAATAAGCCGTTTTTCAGACTTTATGAGCAAATACAGAATCCCTTTGTGTTCATTTCTAAAGCCGCATAAAGACACACGTGACTTTATTTAAGGCGCTGCGCTACTTGCAAGTCGCTGTGTTGTGGCAGATTCTCTATAAAGGTAGAAAACAACAAACTCACGGTCATGAAGGTCCTCATGTAACGTTACATGGAATCTGCATGAGGAGGAGGAGGAGGGTCCATGTCGCTAAATACCAACTGAGATCGGCTTGTGGCTTCTGACAAAGGATCCTTCCACCGACCACTTTTCACACCCGCCGTCGCTCTGATCTGCAGGCGCATGGCGGAGAAAACCAATCGGGTGTCTGGATGCTAAATGTTCATACTTCTGTTGGGCCTCCACCCTGCTAATGAACCTCACCACGTGTTTCTTCACTGAGGACAAAGGAAGGACACAAACATATAGGGGTCCCCCGTGGCCTGATGCCAGGGGCTGATAACAGGACCCCTGCAGCTCTCCAGACCCCCTTGGCCATAAAAAGAGGATGTACGAAAGAACACCGAGCGCTCCCATTGGCCGAGGACAGTGACATTTATTTATGGACCTCAAGTTCATAAGAAGAGATTGCGCCAAAGGATCGATCTCTTTCGCCTGACTTCCCGTTAGTGACAGATCGAGACAACACAACGTTGTTTGGTTTCTTTTCTTTCCCTCCAATTCCCAAGTTTCAGTCTTAATCTCGCTGGACGAACTCAAGACTCGCGCTCCACTACGTCCCGCTTCCTTTTCCCTTTTGATTTCATTCCTGTTGACTCCAGAGGACCGGAGAGACAGCTGCTCTCTGACCCCCCGCCGCCTCTGTTCCCAACGAGAAGTTCGGACCCCACGGCCGAAATCGCCTTCATCCACTGAGTTTCCCTACGCGGAGCTCAACTGTCCTCAGTCAGCTGGAAGCTGATGACCAACGCCCATCAAACAGTAACACTGGTTTTCTGGGCAGACTAATTTAGCGTGTTGATATGAACTTGATGTTTATTTGATTTGTTCAGTCATAACGTGGTACGATAGAGTCCGGATCAACGAATCCGCTACCTTTGATTTATGTTTGAATGTGTACCTGCAAATGTCGTAATGTCCCCTGTTGATCTGATGCTGTGATACGTTTGCTGTAAGAGAGTGAAAGCGCCGACTGTGTTACGCTGTTGAATGATTTCATGGTCAGAATAGTTCCTTATTTTCTTTTCTCTTCCCGGGTCTCTGCCGTGAGATCCGTTTGCCTGTGGTTCCATTTCGTATCGCCAGCCACATCGTTGGTTCTGTAACTGCACACACATGGATCCGACCATCCTGATTCACGTTGCTGATCTACGTTCCGCTGGTTGCGGGACAGAATCTCCTCGCGCCGCGTCTAAGTACCCCCCCCTCCTTCGTCCAAGCCGTAGTCCCTAGCAACAGATGGCGTTGCCATAGCAGTGCAACTGTCGTCTTCCTCGTTGCTTTAATACAGGGGTGTCCAAAGTACGGCGCGCGGGCCAACTGCGGCCCGGGATCCATTTTTTATTGGCCCGCAGCAAATTATAAAAATAGAATGGAATGTGGCCCACACATGAAACTTGCCCTTGACTGTATTGTAGTTCTTAGTTTGACCAGTAGGTGGAGCTACTCACTAGCTGCAGTCCTAATGCAGCTTTTCCACAAAAAAAATGTTTAAATAAAAAATTTCCGCGACGACAAAATGGCAGAAGCAAAGAAACGCAAGATAGCAAGTGAATGCAGAACATTTCAAACACGGTGGGAAAATGAATATTTCTTCAAAGAAGTCAAGGAGAAGTGTGTCTGTTTGATTTGCAATGAAACGGTTGCAGTGATGAAAGAGTCCAATGTACGACGACACTACGAAACCAAGCATCCGACCTTCACGTCCTACACTGCTGCTGAGCGAGAGGACAAAGTCCAGCACATGGCAGCTAACCTGCAGGCTCAACAACAGTACTTTTACCCTGCTAACAACACACAAGAAAACGCTACTAGCTAGCTATGAGGTAGCTCAACTCATAGCGCGCCGCGGGAAAGCTTTCTCAGACGCTGACTTGGTTAAACAGTGCCTCATTAAAGTCGCTGGAATAATGTGCCCGGAAAAGATGCAGGAATTCAACAACGTGAGCATGTCCACAAACACAATTGTGCGTTGAATGGAAGACTTGTCAGCTAACATACAGAATCAAGTGTCACATAAAGCTTGTGCTTTTGACTTTTACTCCATTGCATGTGATGAAAGATGCAACAGACGCCGCACAGCTGTTCCTTTCTTTGCGGGGAGTTGACGATAACTTTTGCATCACGGAGGAGCTGCTTGATCTTCGGAGTCTAAAGGGCACAACAACGGGTGAGGACATTTTTGAAGCCGCGTCAGGTGCAACTGACAAGATGGAACTTAAATGGGACGAGCTGTGTGGAGTTGCAACGGACGGGGCTCCCGCTATGACAGGCGAGCCCAAAGGAATGGCATCTATGGTGTGCGCCAAGGTGCCAGAGAGTGGAGGCGAGGCTGTAAAATTGCACTGTATCATCCACCAAGAAGCTCTCTGTGCCAAGACAGTCCAGCTTGGCGATGTGATGACCACAGTTGTGAAAACTGTCAACATAATTCGAGCACGAGGGCTCTACCACAGAGAATTAAGCTTTCCTATCTGATGTCGATGCTGAATACGGGGACGTACTCTATCATTGTGACGTGCGCTGGCTTAGTCGCGGCTCCGTGCTGAAGCGGTTTTATTCCCTTATTGCCTTTCTAGTTGATCTTACTGGTCATCTGAACTCACTGAACAAGAGCCTACAAGGCAAAGACCAGGTTGTACCACAACTTTCTGTGCGAAGCTTCGTGTTTTTGAGACACAACTACGCAACTTCAACCTTGCGCACTTCCCTACGCTGTCCGAAATCAAACGTGCTCATCCAAAGGCCGACCTCGCTGCTAAAAAGGGGAAATATGTTTCTGTGATCACAACTCTTATGACACAATTCAATCAGCGCTTCCAAGATGTTTTTGTCATTGGGAAAGAAATCAAGCTGTTCTCAACTCCCTTCCTGCTGGATGCAGAAGAAGTGGAAGAGAGTCTGCAATTAGAACTCATCGAGATGCAGCTCCTCTCCCAACCCGACTTCTACCGGAGCTTGGAAAAGGCCAAGTTTCCTCTGATGCGACGCCACGCAAAAAGAATGACCAGTCTGTTTGGCACAACATACAACCAATTACTTAATAAATGCAGTCAATTAAAGTTGATAACATTTTCTAAAACACGTTAGCTGATGAATGATTTGCATAAGTAGGTTAAATAAAGCCTTCCCTCTTTATACAGGGCTGTGAAGGGGGTCCCCATCCTGATGAAGAAGCAATCTGAGGATGAGCTGCCAACCCTTTTTGTAAAAAAAATGAAAACCCATTAATGGAGAGATGTGATTTATGCAGTTTTTTCTGTAAGTATAATAAATTATCAAGCATAATTTACCTACATTTGATTGATTGATTTGTATTACTGTTAATACACTAGAGGTGATATACCTTAACTTTAGTGAGCGGCTCAACCTTTCGCATATTTTTCTGTCTGTGGCCCTCAGTGAAAAAAGTTTGGACCCCCCTGCTTTAATACGTGGAACACTTCCTGCATCTCGCTCTCGCTCGCCCCTCGCGTCCAGTAGTCGTATTACACTGTTTAACGTTCCCGTCTTCCTCGGTGGTTTGATTTAACGGTCTCACTTCCGCCCCGCTGCTCTCGCTCGCCCCCTAGTGTGATAACCGGCACTCCGCTTGTTGTTGCGCGCAACCGCACCGCCGTTCCTTCCCTGCACCCCCCTCGTCTCCCCCCTCTCTCTCTCTCACCCCCATCTGTGTTCACACACACACACACACACACACACACACACACACACACACACACACACACACACACACACACACACACACTGGTTTTGATTGCTTGTTTAGTGAGTAGGTTTAAAATAAGTGTTATGGGGATTGTTGGTTGCAGTTATAGGTGATCTTAATCGGTGTTCCTGTGAGTTAATAAACCCTGTTATACTTTAAAGAACCGTTTTCCTGTGTTTACTTGTGCATTTATATGATGGTGACCGTTGACATACATCGCCAGTGCTCGAACTTAACTCCTTCCAACATCTTCACTCTCAAGGAGTGAATATCAATTATGAGACTTGATTTATAGTATTGGTTATTGGTCCCTGTTAGCTCAGGGCGGTGCCCCGTTATTTATTCATTCTGAGAAGTATCTTAGTGATTATTAATAATTCTATTAATGTCCATAGTCGAACCAAGGATTGAAGAGGAACAATGCGGTTTTCGTCCTGGTCGTGGAACAACGGACCAGCTCTTCACTCTTTCCAGGATCATAGAGGGGGCTTGGGAGTATGCTCAACCAGTCTACATGTGTTTTGTGGACTTGGAGAAGGCGTATGACCGGGTCCCCCGAGAGATACTGTGGGAGGTGCTGCGGGAGTACGGGGTGAGGGGGTCCTTGCTTGGGGCCATCCAATCCTTGTACGCCCAAAGCGAGAGCTGTGTTCGGGTGCTCGGCAGTAAGTCGAAGGCGTTTCCGGTTGGGGTTGGCCTTCGCCAGGGCTGCGCCTTGTCACCAATCTTGTTTGTGGTCTTCATGGACAGGATATCGAGGCGTAGTCGGGGGGAGGAGGGTCTACAGTTCGGGGGGCTGCGGATCTCATCGCTGCTTTTTGCAGATGATGTGGTCCTGATGGCATCTTCCGTCTGTGACCTCCAACTCTCACTGGAGCGTTTCGCAGTCGAGTGTGAAGCGGTCGGGATGAGGATTAGCACCTCTAAATCTGAGGCCATGGTTCTCAGCAGGAAACCGATGGATTGCCTACTCCAGGTAGGGAATGTGTCCTTACCCCAAGTGAAGGAGTTCAAGTACCTTGGGGTCTTGTTCACGAGTGAGGGGAAGATGGAGTGTGAGTTTGGCCGGAGAATCGGAGCAGCGGGGGCGGTATTGCACTCGCTTTACCGCACCGTTGTGACGAAAAGAGAGCTGAGCCGGAAGGCAAAGCTCTCGATCTACCGGTCAATCTTCGTTCCTACCCTCACCTATGGTCATGAAGGATGGGTCATGACCGAAAGAACTAGGTCACGGGTACAAGCGGCCGAAATGGGATTCCTCAGGAGAGTGGCTGGCGTCTCCCTTAGAGATAGGGTGAGAAGCTCAGCCATTCGCGAGGAGCTCGGAGTAGAGCCGCTGCTCCTTTGCGTCGAAAGGAGCCAGTTGAGGTGGTTTGGGCATCTGGTGAGGATGCCCCCTGGGCGCCTCCCTAGGGAGGTGTTTCAGGCACGGCCAGCTGGGAAGAGGCCCCGGGGAAGACCCAGGACTAGGTGGAGAGATTATATCTCTGCACTGGCCTGGGAACGCCTTGGGATCCCCCAGTCAGAGCTGGTAGATGTGGCCCGGGAAAGGGAAGTTTGGGGTCCCCTGCTGGAGCTGTTGCCCCCGCGACCCGACCCCGGATAAGCGGTTGAAGATGGATGGATGGATGGATGTCCATAAGTTAGTTCCTCATTTGCTAGTAACCTAATACGACCCCCTAGCCGCTCCCAACACTTCTCATCCAACCACAATCACATTCACTCCATCCGGATGGCAACATTTATCTGGATAGGGTTTTTTTGGTATGTTCTGTTCATTTCTACGATATAGTTGATACTAATACCAGGTCCACCATCAGCTGTTGGTTCTTCACTGAGCGTCTGTGGCCGACTGTCACCTGTAGCTTCAACAAGTCCACTCTTATCATCCAGGGAACCGTCTCTCAGTGCAAAGCACCAAAAGCAGGTGAAGCTGAACTCCTTTAAAACACCAAACGTTCCTCCTGTGATGATCCATCAAGACGCTTTGAACAGATTGTTTCTCTGACTGTTTGTCTCTTAATAATAATGTCTGGACTAAAGGACAAACACACACTGGAGGCAGAGGACCAGCATCTAAACATCCAAGTGTTGTTTCCTCCCTGTTCAGGCTCATCCTGGCTACTGTTCCTCACGTGACCACGTTGACTCATATCAACCCACCATGATGCCGTCAACGTGTCAGGAGACACTGTCCTCTCTTGTAACGTGGAGACAAGACACAGCTCCAGAGGAACAAGGTTTTCATCACCTTCCTCCCTGTTCAGGCGCATCCTGGCTACTGTTCCTCACTACTTCTGTCTGTGTTGATGGTCTCATGTGGGACACAAACAGTTTGATGAGTCTCTGGTAGTTTAAGGTCAGCTTGGTGTGTCAGGGTCTTATTAACCAGGCTGACAATGGGACAGAGAAAAGGTTTCCAGCTCCTCTACCAGACTGATGGTCTGTGGCTGCAGCCTCTTCATACCTGAGAGTCTCCAGTCTCCAGTGAGGATCCTCTAGTCCAGCGGACAGGAGCTTCACTCCCGAGTCTCCTGGATGATTGTAGCTCAGGTCCAGCTCTCTCAGATGGGAGGGGTTGGAGCTCAGAGCTGAGGCCAGAGAAGCACAGCCTTCCTCTGTGATCAGACAGCCTGACAGCCTGCAGACCCACAGAATAAGTGACATGTCACATGATCTGAGGGAGCTGTGAGGCCTGGAAGGTCACTGCAGTACTGAGATACTATCAGGTACAGAGGGGTCACATTAACATGGTTACTGACTGGTTTCCAGTCACAACTAAACACCCACTAATGTACATCAACAACCTGATAACATTACTACTAACTCTATAATGTAAATATTTACATTATATTGAAAATAAACATATTTTATGGAAATAGTTGGAAAATACATATTTGATTTAAATCATGGTAGCAGAAAGAATCTTATGAAAGTCAGAAATGTACCATGGATGTAAATAAAGACACCAAGTGGACTTAATTGAATCCTGACCTGAGAGCCTCCAGTTCACAGTGTGGACTCTTCAATCCAGCAGAAAGCAGCTTCACTCCTGAATCCTGCAGGTGGTTGTTACTCAGATCCAGCTCTCTCAGACTAGAGGACTGGGAGCTGAGAACTGAGGACAGAGCGTCACAGCTTCTCTCTGAGAGGTTACAGCCACTCAGTCTGAAGAGACAACAACAAACAAGAAAAATAACATTTGTATTCATATTGAATCCTCTGATGATGAGTTTGGACTAAAATACGATCAGTTAGAACGTGAAAAAACATGTTCAGTGAAACTGTTTACAATTATTTTTGTTCTACATAGAACAAGGTGGTTTATTGTGCTCTACTGTTTACAGGAATTACTGTGGTATAAATATCAGGATGAGGCAGGGATATTTATTGTTGTTTATTAGTTAAATTCAAAGTTAGGCTTCTCTATCCTCCTTCTGACTCCTTCCATAGAAAGAAAGAGAGAACAAAGTGAGTGTAAATGTGGAATGAATCTTCATCAAATCAGAAATAATCAACCATCACTCAGCAGATCATCACTGTAGAGACACACATTAAAATCTTCAGTCTCTTCCCACCTCTGCTTTTCATTCATTCATTATATGAAACAGGACATCATAAAGCCTGAATAACCGGAACAACAGGATGAACATGTGATGTTTTATCGTGAAAGAACATTGTGTTTCAGACGGTCTATTTTCAAGCTACTATGTGGTAAATATGTCTTGTCTACAAGGTTCTTTTGATGGAAACACAGATATTAATTCACAAAAAGGACGTTTAGCTCCATGTTTTGTCTCTAAGATTAGATCCTCTGGTTCCAGAGTTCCCTAGACGCATCATTGAAGACAAACTAACTTAATCTTACCTGAGAGTCTCCAGGTCACAATGTGGACTCTTCACTCCAGCAGAAAGCAGCTTCACTCCTGAATCCTGCAGGTGGTTGTTACTCAGATCCAGCTCTCTCAGACTAGAGGACTGGGAGCTGAGAACTGAGGACAGAGCGTCACAGCTTCTCTCTGAGAGGTTACAGCCACTCAGTCTGAAGAGAAGGATGAAAAAGAAGCAGTAAGTATAAAAGATGGCGGCATGTTTCAGTTCTGATGTATGAATCTAACTCTCTCTGTACTTACAGAACTTTGTTGGAGGCTTTGACCACTGGCAGCAGCCTCAGAAGAGCCTCCTCTGAAGCAGAGTATTTCTTCAGGTCAAACACCTCCAGATCTTCTTCCGATGACAGTAAGATGAAGACCAGAGCTGACCACTGAGCAGGAGACAGTTTATTTTTGGAGAGACGTCTTGATCTAAGGGACTCTTGGATCTCCTCCACTAGAGAACCATCATTCAGTTCATTCAGACAGTGGAACAGATTGATGCTTTTCTCTGGAGACACATTCTCACTGATCTTCTTCTTGATGTACTGGACTGTTCTCTGATTGGTCTGTGAGCGACTTCCTGTCTGTCTCAGCAGACCTCGAAGGAGAGTCTGATTGGTCTCCAGGGAAAGACCCAGGAGGAAGCGGAGGAACAAGTCCAGGTGTCCATTAGGACTCTGTAAGGCCTTGTCCACAGCACTCAGGTAGAGACGCTTTGGTTTAGGTTTGGGTTTAGAGCGTTCAGACCGCCGGGAGGTTGTTTGTTCTTCTGACAGCAGATTGACACCAGAGCTGAAGCAGGTCAGATGGACATGAAGAGCAGCCAGAAACTCCTGAACACTCAGATGGACGAAGCAGAAGACCTTGTCCTGGTACAGTCCTCTCTCCTCTCTGAAGATCTGAGTGAACACTCCTGAGTACACTGAGGCTGCTCTGATATCGATGCCACACTCTGTCAGGTCGGATTCATAGAAGATCAGGTTGCCTTTCTGCAGCTGATCAAAGGCCAGTTTTCCCAGAGACTCGATCATCTTCCTGCTCTCTGGACTCCAGTGTGGATCCGTCTCAGCTCCTCCATCGTACTTGACCTTCTTCACTTTGGACTGAACCACCAGGAAGTGGATGTACATCTCAGTCAGGGTCTTGGGCAGCTCTCCTCCCTCTCTGGTCTTCAACACCTCCTCCAGAACTGTAGCAGTGATCCAGCAGAAGACTGGGATGTGGCACATGATGTGGAGGCTTCGCGAGGTCTTGATGTGAGAGATGATCCTGCTGGCCTGCTCCTCATCTCTGAACCTCTTCCTGAAGTACTCCTCCTTCTGGGGGTCAGTGAACCCTCTGACCTCTGTCACCATGCCAACACACTCAGGAGGGATCTGATTGGCTGCTGCAGGTCGTGTGGTGATCCAGAGGCGAGCAGAGGGAAGCAGCTTCCCCCTGATGAGGTTTGTGAGGAGCACATCCACTGAGGCCGACTCTGTGACATCAGTCAGGATCTCATTGTTGTGGAAGTCCAGAGGAAGTCGACACTCATCCAGACCGTCAAAGATGAACACAACCTGGAACTGTTCAAACCTGCAGATTCCTGCTGCTCTGGTTTCACTGAAGAAGTGATGAACAAGTCCCACCAAGCTGAACTTCTTCCCTCTCAGCACATTCAGCTCTCTGAAGGTGAATGGAAATGTGAACTGTATGTCCTGGTGGTCTTTGTCTTCAGCCCAGTCCAGAGTGAACTTCTGTGTTAAGACTGTTTTCCCAATGCCAGCCACTCCCTTAGTCATCACTGTTCTGATTGGTTCCTTTTCTCCAGCTGAGGCTTTGAGGAGGTCTTCTTGTCTGATGGTTGTTTCTGGTCTGGCTGGTCTCCTGGATGCTGTTTCAATCTGTCTGACCTCATGTTCTTCATTGACCTCTGCAGTCCCTCCCTCTGTGATGTAGAGCTCTGTGTAGATCTCATTCAGAAGGGTTGGGTTTCCTGCTTTAGAGATCCCCTCAAACACACACTGGAACTTCTTCTTCAGGTTGGATTTGAGTTCACGCTGACAAACTGGAGCATGAAGTCCTGAATGAAGACAACAAAGAAGATCAATGAGTCACAGAATAGATTTCAACATGTCCTTTCCTCAGAGAATGACTATGAATATATTCTGTCCATCTCTGGAGACATTAGTGAAGGTCTCATTTATCAGCATGGTAAGTCTGTAGAGAAATCCTCTTACTGCTCTGCAGACGCTCAGCCAGCTCCTCCTGCTTCATTCTCCTCAGGAAGTGCACTGAGATCTTCACAAAGGCCTCTCTGCTCCTCCTCTGCTCTTCATCCAGCACCTCCTCATCCTCTTTCTCTAAGCATTCTGGGTAATCTGAACTCACAACCTTCTGGATCTTCTTTAGCTCGTTCTTCACAAAAGTGAGGATGTTCTCCTCCAGCAGCTGGAACAGAACATTCTATGAATGACACCAACTAGAACATGGAAGCCACCATCAGGTCCATGTTGGACAGACGGACAATCCACTGGTCTACAAAGTGCAGCATGGAGATGATAGTGAACTGAGAAATGTTAAAGTAGTTGTTCATGTACACACCATGAAGATGGAGTCCAGGTGTGTTTGATGCTGCTGGGCAGACGGACCTGTGGGAACCTCTGAGCTCTCCTGGTCCTCTCTGTGGAGGAACATGAACCATCAGCTCACATGGTGTTTGGACCATCAACACCAATACAACATTAGTTAATGATATTAGCTTCTGTCATGATGGATCATGATGGAAACCAGATGCTGAAGACTGTTGATGATGATGGACAGTTTATTAGTTGAGTGACAGTTAGTCATCAGTTTCACCTGGTTTTAGTTCTTACTGTGGGTCATGAAAACAACGTGTGCAGACCTCTGCATCTGGTACAAAGTCCTATGGAACTACTCCAAACCTCTTTTGTCCGTCCCCTGACCTCCAGAAGTCTCCTTAGATCTTCTGAAACTAGTCTTTGGACCTTTTCACAGAGTCTACTGACGATACTTTGTCCAAACCTCTGCATGGAGTCCAGAGACCACGTCAGCTGGTCCACAGAGCACTGAGTTTATTCTAATCACATGTTCAGTCCCAGTCATCTGTCTCCAGAAACCTGCAGCTGTCTCCAGATGTGACCTCTGCTGATCCTGATGTGGAGGAACTAGCTCACATTGTGTTTACATCGGAGGATGTTTACAGTTAATGATTCACACTTAAACACACACAGACCAGTTAGATGATGGGTGTCTAACTCAAGGCCCGAGGGCCAAATCTGGTCTGCTGGGGGGTCCAGTGCAGCCCGCTGGATGACTTTACTATTGTGAGAATTACAGAAAGACACAAATTACTTTTCTATAAAAGTAGCTGCTATTCCTAATCAGTCCACTGGGGGTCGCACTCTGTGAGTGAGCGCATGTGTTAGACCAGGGGGACCAGGGGCCTCATTTATAAAAGCTTGCGTGGGATTTGCTCCAGAAGTGGCGTACGGATGAAACGTAGGACGTGCGTACGCACAGAAATATTCAGACTTATAAAACGTCCTACGCAGTTTTCCCTTAATAAATCACAATCACTTCTAAATGCAGCGCAGCTTTTGCGGCTTCATGTCACGCCCACAGTTGCCCATATATAGTCTGTGGAACGCCCACAAATGAATATTCATCGATTGCGAAATCATGACAAACACTGAGAGGAAAACGAAGAAACGTAACTTCACTCAGTGTGAAGTGGAAATGATCATTGGGAGGTGGGAAGGAGAAGTAAGATGCTCTTTGGAGGACACAGTGTGGACATCACTGATGCCAACAAGGCACCTGAGGGGCAAAAGGTTGCAGAGCATCGCTGCAGCCTCACGACCTCGGACCCAAATAAAGAAAAACTGGTCTGACATCAAAGTGGATGCAAAAAAGCGTTTAGCGCGCCATCGCCAAAGTGTGTCTCCACCGGGGGGGAAAGGGACACCGGAGCTGTCCCCTCCTGATGAGAGACTGGGGGCAGTGATTGGGGATCGGGGACAGGGTCTGGGCCAACATCGGCGTCAGGGGGTCGAGGCACGTTTGGAAGCTGTGTCACATCATGTAGCACAGCACATGCAGCACGATGTTTCACACCTTTTCAGGAGTAAACAACAACCTCCCTCCAGTGCAGTCGAGGCAGCGCCATCTGCCCTTAAACAGGCCGATGGTGCTGCACTACAGCGCCAATCCTTCCATGTGCCACGTCTTCTAAGAGCGAAGATCAGCCATCAGCGTCATTACGCATTGTGACGGCATCATGGCGTTTTATTACCGTCCATCATTTCTTTTACAACAGTCTAGTTTTACACACTTTCACACACGTTTGCGTGTTTCTTGCATTTGCCGACGGTTCTCATTTCACCCGTTTTTGTGCGTACGCGTGGGTCCGAGTTTGCGTGAAGGACATTTTTCCGTCAAGTTTGCTTTTTATAAATACCAATTATTGCGTAGAGAGCGGCATACGCCTTCTTTTGTGCGTACGCAACGTTTATAAATGAGGCCCCTGGTCCTTCACCAACACAGTGCTGGTAGATCACCTAACATTGAAGAAAGAAGCACGTCAGGTCACCACGCATGCATCAGTGCAAGTCATGGAGTGAGGTAACGACCAAGAACGTCTGCAGTAACTTATTGTTGCTTGTTTCTTTACATGGATTCGTTTTGTGCTCCCGGTCTGCAGCGCTGTTGTTCCCTTGGTTACCGCTGCTGCTCGTTGTTATTATTTGGGCGATCGCCATGACTTGGATTGAAGCGTTGATGACAAGTAGATTGCGAGCTGATAAAGTGTGGGCTCCCCTGTGTTAGACCTTTTAGACCACAGCGATCCTCCAGGCAGCAGTCATGTATTTTGTTTAATTTAAACCAACAAATCTGATTTTTTTTTAAATGACTGTTCTGTTTGGACACTTAAGAAAAAATATTGCCTACTTACTCTGTGTCATAAGAAGGGCGTCCATCTTTGAAGTCAATCCAATGCTCAATAGACCGATCACTCTTCATGGACAAACATCTGGGTTCAGGAGACTTTCCTCTCTGCTGATGTGACCTGAAAGAAACACTGAGATTACATCATCACATCATCATCTAATCATGAAGCATCAGCTCACATGGTGTCCGTCCTCACAGAGACCAAAACAAGGTAAAGGTCCATGACGTGAGGTCTGGATGTGGACCACATGACTCCCTGTAGTGGTTTAGGTCTACTGGTCCTGCTGGTCCCACTGAGAATCAACAGCTCAGTCTTTCAGCTCACTGTTTTCTTCACCAGTCAGTTTGGTTTAGTCCCAACAGGTCTCACCAAGTCCTCCATGGAGCTCTCCCTCCCTCACTGGACACTGCTGAAGGGCCCTGGAGCAAGAAACCCAGAACCTCCACCAGAGAGTCTGGTAGAAACACCTCATCATCAGCCTGAGACCCTCACCTTGCATCAACAGGGGGACCAACATCTTTGAAGTTTAGAGGAGGTCTCATAGACCAGTTACTCTTCATGGACACACAGCTGGGTCCAGGTCCAGGTCCAGGTCCTGGTCCAGGTCTGTGATGAGTCCTGGGTCACACATAAAGAGTCAGAGTCTGTCCAACAGAAAGTCTGATAGAAACATCTGGGCTCTTTCTCAATATGCGGCCTGTTCTCGGGGAGTCTTCTTGAAATGACCCGCTGGTATTCAAGTTATACATGAGATGAAACTATACTATAATTCAGCTTATACACATACAGTATATATGTATATATACACATGAGATATAGACTACAACTAGGCTGCGTGTTCATAACGTTTAATCTGTTGTCAGACTGATGTTCGTTCACCAGTAACGTTTCGTCTCTTTGAGATCAGAGTTTAGATTCATATCTGTTTAAATTAAACTTTAACATCTTGTCTGTATGCAGCTTGTTATTGTCTATTATTGTGCATTCAAAGGGACTCGGAGCTGTAATAATAATAAACGCATATTTTCCAAATATGAATTATTGAGTATTTCTCCGTAAGATCTTTCACGTGTGGTCATCTACATATATACATGCACAATCAGCCATACAATTAGCTCAAATATCTCAGTTATCAGATCAGACTTGCTGTCCAATCAATAAACAACTCAGCTGCTGTTCCACATGTGGAAATGAACGTTCTCTTGTACCTGTGAGTCCGTTCTCTCCGTCTCAGGTATTGAGGAAGGACCCTCATCATCAGCCTGAGACCCTCACCTTGCATCAACAGAGGGACCAACATCTTTGAAGACTATAGGAAGATCCATAGACCGGTTACTCTTCATGGACACACAGCTGGGTCCAGGTCCAGGTCCTGGTCTCTGATGGATCCTGGTCACACATGTAGAAGCAGAGTCAGTGAGTCAGAGACGTTGGGACATGGAGACGAGTGGAGGACAGTTGGAGATGGTCCTCTCACCTCTGAGCTTTGGTCTGGCTGTCATGTTCCCCACACTGAGGGGCTTCAGAGGGAGGGACTCCGTCCTCTGGGTCCTCAGCCTGATTCATAGCAGAGTCCACACCTTCACACCTTCACACCAACCTGCTGGCAGAGTTCACACGTTATTGACAAACCACCAATTTGGGTTTTTCCTATGAAGCCAAATGGAAGCGCAGCAGCTAAACCAGAAGTGCACATTTTCACAGTAAAAGTCCTGGAATGGAAGGTTTGTAGGGTATAAATGCGTCAGTGATCCAGCGTATAGCAGGGTAGCATATGAAGAAACGTTAGCTAGTGAATATAAATGGATCTCGGTTATTACTGATGTTTTGTAGCCAAATTCAGTCCAAAGGTTTGGACACTTTCTCTTTGAATCGAATGAGTAAACGTGTCCAAACGTTTGACTGTTCATCTCATTTAAGAACCAATCGGTGTGGTTGAGGTTTGGGCTTTGGGCCGTTTTACAACACGAATGCTTTGATGTGAACTATTCCATTGTAGCCCAGGCTGCATGTTTAGGCTCATTGTCCTCTTGTCCTCTATTTGGCTCCGTCCATCTTCCCCTCATTCATTGTCTCCTGGTCCTGCTTGTCAGTTTGGGTGGACTTCCTCCTCTTGGCAGGTTTGTGGCTGTTTAATCCTTCATGGACTTGAAAGCTAAAGAAGTTCTGCAGGTGTTGAGGAGCAGGGGGTGTCAGACCCAACTGCTCTGTGGAGGAACCGAACATGTTGAGGGAAAGAGGATGTTACGCTCAGCTAGTGTGGAGACACTCGTGGTGCTCTACAAGTATTTGTAGCTGTGAAACATTTGCCATATGAAACTCATAGAGGTGGATTTGACTTTGTTACCTTGAAGCTAAAGGAGGGGAATGATTCTGCTTTCATAGAAGCACAAGCACTCACTACCTGGAAGGGGATCGGATCATTGAAGCCTCTATTAAGGCCACCACAGTGTTCTCAGGATAAATGGACCTTTGACTGCTGATGAGAGGAAACTAATCAAAAGTACGCTGTGCATCCGCCCACAGCTCCAGAGGTCCCTCTGAGGTCACAGGTCACATGGCAGCAAAGAAGGAAAGAGAACCAATCCTTCTCTTTTCTGCTCTCGTCTTGTGACATTTGGGAAAATGTGTCAAATGTTCTAGAGTCCAAATGTCTGAAGGCCGTAAAGTCACACGAGTCATTTTCTTCAGACCAACATTATATCTTCTCATCCTGGACCTTTGAGCTCTTTGGTCTACAGCTTGATTTAGGATGGAAGTGTGACAAACAAAGAAACGTCTCTATTCTTATTTATTGATCCATGAACAACACGTGTTCACTCCTCCACGACATCAACATACATGATGTTTACAACTAAGCATGAATATCAAATGAAGGAAACACAAGCATTCAATGCATCTGTCCCAGAAACAACAACCGTTCAATATGATTCAATCTGTGGTTTGAATCAGTGGTTCTCAACTGGTGGGTCGCGGACCCCTTTTTAATGGCCTGGGAATTGGCGTTTTCCCCTTTGCCTGGGAAAATAAAAATTATAATTAAAAAGAAAATTGGGGAGACTTTGGGTTTTTGGGATAATTAAACCTCCTATTTAGTTTTCTAATTAAACATGGCGAAACGGAAGTACGACACCGACTACGTTAGATGTGGGTTTATTTTGCATTTGTGCAAAAGCTCCTCAAGACACGGTGTTTGTCGTATCTGTTAAAGTCATTTGAGTCTTTTTTGTTTGAAATGGCTGAAGATTCTTAATTGTTGTATGTTGTAATACCTCGTGTCCTTAAGATGCACTTTGGGGTTTTAGCTCATTTAGTGTAAAGGGAATAGTTCCCTCTCTAGCGTCGCTACCAGCTGGCTGTTTTCTCATTAAACTTGTTTTTGTGTGGTCATACGTGTTCTGTCTCCACACTCTCTCAGGTTCAAACTGCACCATATTTTCATTAAATACATTTGAGAAGTGAAGGATGTCCCTCGATTTGGGTCGGTTGTCATTGAGGGGTGATGGTGGGTCCCGGAGCCACCAGACCAGCTGAGAACCACTGCTTTAAATAGTCGTATTCTGCCCCCTAGTGGTGGAGATGTGAACACGTTTACTCTCCTTAAAGTGTCTCTGAGCACTGAAGCAACACAACAATACTGGAAATAAATATCAGAGCCAACAGCAACGAGTCTGCCACCACAAACTGTGTTATTACCTACAGTAATAAATGTGTTGTTACTATATTAATAACTATATTGCATCAAACAGCGCACAGATGAATGAGTATCTGTGTACATGGATGAATGTAAATGTGTCTGCGTGTAGTCAACTGCTGTTGTTAACACACGATGACGTTTCATATTCATTCTTCTAATGTTACTCTGCTATATTATAGATATTGTTGCGTCACAGACGGATTTCTATCGTACAAACGTTCTATTGCGTTTTACTGTTAAAATGTGCGCACTTCCGGTTTAGCGGCTGCGCTTCGGTTTCGTTTTAAAAGGAACAAACAAAAAGGGATTTACAGACAAACAGATCGGTCGTTTTTCGTGTTTGGATTTGGACAGAAAAGGACATTTACTCTTTTGGTTTAAAGCGAAAAAACTCAAATAAAACGGTGATATTTACGTATTTTCGTTTTATTTCCGTATTTTTCGTCTAAACGGTAAAGGAACTTTGCGAAGGTTGACGGCCCGTTAACACACAAACACACAGTAAACACACGCTGTGTGTCACGGGACATACTCACACGATGTGACACTTTAAGACGTTAAAGTGAAGCTTGGTGACTTTCTACGCGTCTCCCTCACGTCTTCTTCTTCTTCTTCTTCTTCTTCCGGTTTGTTCTGGCGGGTCGCAACCAGCGTCACGTGACCAGGTGCATCGCGCCACCTGCTGTACCGGAGTGTGCAGGTTCAGGGTTTATTGCTCAGCCTGCCGCTGTTACCTGGATCCTACGACCTGGTCCCGTCTCTTCTATGAGACGCATCAGGGGTCTAAAGCAGTCGGGCCCACCCTGCTCCACTGACACGACTCCCTCCACACTCCACTTCCGTCCCCGGTGGACAATTTGAGCCTCCAATCGGTTTCTTTCGTTATTGTATTTTTGACCCTTCGTAACGACGCGCTCCACATCTTCAGTTTCGTTGCCATTACGAACAGAGTTGAGTTCAGACCTGTGTGACTGAGTCGTGATATGATGACCTCCTCTCTCCGCGTACAGCAGGGATCCAACATCTCTTCCAGCATCCATAAACATGTCATTAATCATGATATTATAGTAATATTACAATTACGATTGTCCTCTGAATAATAAACGTGTCTGTCCTCATCCCTTCATAATGAGAGTCTCTGTCCTCTCCACCAGACCTCCTTGTAGAAACATCTCGTTTTAGCAGCTCCGTTCACCGGAATATGGAGGAGAAACACACAGAAACGGAAGCGAAAAGACTCCGAAGGCTCGTGTTGCTGTAAACGTCTTCCGGATGTAAGTTAGTTCAACGTGAGAGCCGATAAACCGCTACGGTCTCCTGATGAGACAACATGTCCAAAGGGCTCAGAGTGGGATTGTTATCAGACACGTTGGTTCTTCAGGTGATTCCGTGTTGCCGAATAACAGATGAGCTCCGCGTGGTTCACAAAGGCTCTTCTACTTGATGTTAGTGGTGATGTTTGGGCCGGTTAGGCAGCAGCGTTTGTTTAATTCAACCCTTTCTGAACAGAGTTCTGCAGCACACGTCACCGTCCGGCTGAGCGCTTATAAGCAGCT
Source organism: Gasterosteus aculeatus (assembly GCF_964276395.1). Taxonomy (NCBI): domain Eukaryota; kingdom Metazoa; phylum Chordata; class Actinopteri; order Perciformes; family Gasterosteidae; genus Gasterosteus; species Gasterosteus aculeatus. Next base: position 3,593,898 of record NC_135708.1, on the reverse strand, counting down.
GCTTGGTTTGCCCACGTGGGGGCGCTGTGGCCCACAGAGTCACCGGTTAGTTCTGTGACGTCACATAAGTGCGTTTTAAGTGTTTAAAAGACACTAGAACACAACACACTGAACTAAACCAGAGACGTGTGTGGGACAACGTCCTGTAAGAGGACAACGAGGGAACTCGTGTTGATGTCCAGCAAGGGGACGTTGTCCCTCCAGATGTTAGTCCATCGTGTCCAGAGGCGCTGACGTTCTCAGTGAACTACAAGCAGGAAGTGAACTAATCCCACATGTGCTGCTGCTCGATGACTGAACCCGTTGTTGTGAACAAGAAGAGGCTCTTTAGTCACCAAAGAACAACAGTTACTTCATTATCGTGGCTCCACTGACCTGTGATTGACAGGTGACATCACGTCACTACCTGAGTTAAGACAATGACGTCACTACAAGGCTCACCGCTACTTGAGCTTCTCTGCATGGCCTCAGCGCGCTGCATCGTGCCGCCTTCATTCACGTGTCATTCAACATGATTGACAGCTGTATGAACAGCAGCTGAGGGGCGCGGAGACGTTCCTGCAGCAGGAAGAACGGAGAGAACTCAGAGCACCAGTAAAGGTCTTCAGGGAGCCCCGGTGGTGGAGCTCAGTGGTTCCATTAGCGCCTCGGTCCAGGGGAAGCTTCAGGAGAACGGCTGGTCATGGACGGGTAATAAGCAGCAACAGAAACATACGAGAAGACTGTCCACAGCTGCATCATGAGGGACCTCTGTCCTCGTGTCCCCTGTTGACTGGACGACACGTGGAAGCAGCTGAAGGTCCTGATCTCCACGCTGCTCGTATTAACCTCCCAACGTGGGGCCCTTTCTCAACGATGGGACGCAGAGGACGGACTTGCGTTCTGGGGAGAACAGACTCGGGGGTCCTGACTCACGGGGACAACAGAGGACGCTCATTTCATGGGACAGCAGCTGCCTCGATGACGTCAGCTGCTCTGAAACATTTGAATACGCTTCTTGACTGTCGGGTGTTGAACTATCACGCTTTTGTTTGCTTCTCATTTCAAATAGAAACGCTGTGTGTGACGGAGCAGCAGAGGAAACTAATTCACAGTAAATATAAATATCAGACATGAAAGTGTCTCAATGGAGCAGATCAGAGTTGTTAGAGCCTCGAGGGGCGAAGAGCAAAGAGGAAAAGGGCGGCGTTTACCCTGAACACCCGTCCACAGCAGCACAGAGAGAACGGCCCCCCCTCACCCACTGAGGGACACCGTGCACATCAGGAGCCCAACGACACGACCAACGTCCAACAAACAGGCGTTTAAAAAGGGCGGCAGTGCTACTTTCTGCACGGACGCTTCAGCTTCACCATTGGTGAGATGCTCTGTGTTTCAGTGTGTGTGTGTTACTCAGCTTCATTGTGTTCTATTTGTAGCCGTTTACCTGCTTCATCTTCCTCCGTCTGGATGTAGCGTGTCCTTCAAGACAAACACACAAAGTGAAACTATGTCTTTGTGATGACGGCTTTAAAGCAACATTTAGTGACTTCGATGAAACGTCTCACTGTCTCTTGACTGTAGAACACGAGACATAATCTACACGTCCACAAGGAGACACGTCCTGGCTCGACTGCTTTCTGTCCCAACATGTTTTACTGCTCATCAGTAGCTGAAACATGCCTCTGAAACAGCTCATAGGATGTTTAGATCAGAAGGTTTGATTGTCAACGTGTCACTGGCAGTGATTGACAGCTGTGTTGGAGACTCCAGGCTCTGATTGGTGGCTTTCCTTTGGGCGCAGTGAAACGTGCCAAAGGCCATTAGGAGCACTAAGCGCAGGCCGAGCATCCTGATCACCATCACTTTTGCCTTGTTGACAAGTCGTCTTTTCCTCCTGCAGGAAATCCATATGGAGTGTGTTGGAATGAGTGCGAGCTCCAGTTTTGACAGGAGACGCTCCAACGTTTGAGGCCGGAGGACATGCTGTGGAGAACCATGATGTCCACTTTAGGAAAAAGATATTCATTGACTGCTGTAAAACGTCTCTCTAGCGTGTTGTGGGGGATATTAGCTTATAAAAACAACAACATGTGAAGAAAGTTCTTCGTTCTTAGTTCTTCGATAGTTATGTTCTAAGTATCTTTGCATCAGCAGATGAGAAGATTCAAATCCAACTGCCTGCTGTGGTCGACCCATTGCCCTGAACATCATGATGCACAAGACTGTCGGACTTTGGCCACAAAGACAACAAATGTTATGGTAAAATGATGAATGATGAAATGTCAGGTCCTGATGAAAGACACGAGTGCACAGCCACAACAAAGGCTCAGCAGCATCCCTCTGTGGTGGAAAGGGTAGTAGAGTCCATCTGCTGTATTCTGACTCTGCAGGGACCCTGAACCCCCACATTGAACATTGAGCCTTTATACACACGCTACAACTTCCTTTGCATTCTCATTTTCAGGAGATGCTAAATTTGATCTGCTGGCAGAATAATGCACAAGTTATTGATGAAAATAGCCACAGTTAAGCTGCAAAGAAATAATACCATGTCTTTGGTTACCTTTGAATTATGTTAACTAAAACGTGTTATTATACATATTGCAAACATCTCACAAAAAGCCAAGATATTAAAATGTAGAAATTAAGACATTTATAAACAAAATAGAAAAATGCATCATTTGTGTGTAACTCATAACTGAGGTGTTGAAATGTAGCACATACTTGGTGCTTTCCTTCTGTGGAGCATCACATACGTGCCGTGATCAACAAATAAGGTTTTCACACATCAGCTCAAGGACAGAGGGATCAAAGGGGGAGGAAGAGGAGAGGAGGAAGCGTGACAGGAAACTACAGTAAAGACACAGCGAGCTGAAACTGACGTCCAGATGAGGTGATGTCACTGAATCAATGCAGCAGGTTGTTGCATCTTAGAGTTGAGAAGTTCCCACACCAGAGACAACGTTTATTACTGCGTGGGGACCAAAGTGGAGCATTTAGCAGCTAGAGAGACAGAACAAAAAGCAGAGTGAATATTGGACAAAGCATCCGGTTGACTGGAACAGGACACTAGTGGACACTTAGTGTTGGTGTTGCTCTTTGGCTCAGGTGTGTACTGACTGGCAACCGTTTGGCTTTCATACCTATCAATGTTTTCTTTACAGCTCGTCACACTGTGGCCCAAAAACCCAGTGATGCACTTTTCTCCATCCTACATTTGTGTTGTGGCCAAAGTAATAATAAGAACAAGAAGAAGAAGAAGTGACGCTGCATTCATCCCACATACAACATCACAGGACGAACACGGCAAGACTCACAACACACAACTCCTCACAATGACATGATCAGAAAATATGACACAATCACACCAGCTCAAAGTAATAAGCAACATATGTGCAACAGTCCATCTTACTCCAGTGTCCCTGAATCATAGGAAAATGATACAATGCATGAACGTAACCGTTTATCGCTCTAAACAAGAAATAAAATACATGAAACCTGAGACACAAAATGTCTTAAAGTCTCTGTAGCTGCAAAGAAGTTCTTCCTCCTTTCATGTGAGTAGCGCTGCACTGCTCTCTGATGGAGGCGGATACTGAAACTCCTCTTGTGCCTTGTAGATATTTACAGTTTAGTTCCCACAGATCTTCACTCGTCTGATGCATCGGACCGGAGAGGAACACCAGCATGATCTTCGCTAAAATACCTTCTATATTTAGTTAAAGTATAAATGAACGTGTTGTCCGTCTCCAGGTCCCAGCAGCATCGGGTCCGACCTCCGTCTCCACGGGTTCAGCCTCGTGTACCAGAGCACGCCGACGGCCTTCAGCCCAGAGACACCAGGTACACACATGAACTACAAGCAGACGACACGAGCAGGAACATCCATGTTTCATTTTCACAATCCCTTGATGATCTTTAGTTCATGTGCCGTGGCAGTGACGGGGACCCTCACCGGCTGTATGAGCCGGATGTCTTTGCGTACGACTTGTACAGCCGCCTCGGCCCGTACGCCTCTGTTCCGCTGTTAGTGGCCCACAAACCAGACCGGACTTTGGGTGTTCTGGCTGAACGGCTGAGACGCTTGTTAACGTGGGTCACAGCGTGTCGGCTCCTCGGGCGAGTATTGTTCCTGTGTGCTTCTCATACAGTATCTGGTCCTCGGTCAGAGAGCTTCTTCTTTCAGCTGCGTAGTTCATCCCGTTTGTGTGACTGGGAACGATTGATCCGTCCTGCAGACTTTGCTGCTGCTTTTTGTCCTCCTGCTGGCAAACAGCCAATAAACCCGTTTATTACTACATTTATGTTGGAAAACATATAGAAATGCACATTTAGGTGTGATGGACAGCGTGGTTCTGCTCGGGCCCGGTCCACAGCAGCTGTTCACCCAGTACCAGTGTGCAGCACACAATATATTGGACTATTTGCATGTGGAAAGAAACCCCCCACAACAGGATTAGATAAGGATGATAAGGATGCAGCGTCAGATATCAGGTTGTTTACTGTTTATTGTGTCTTGTATGTTGCAAATTACACACATTAATGAGAAGGAACACGATGCTTTCTGTATCACTTCCCCTCTTAGTTTGTTTCTGCACATGTTGACAATATTCACATGATCCATAAGTCACGGCTACTCGTCTCTCCTCCCTCTCTCAGGATATCAAGCCCCGCCCCCTTTGTTTCCTCTCGGGTACCACCAGAGCCGCTGGATCTACGACGAAGAGGCTGACGTGAAGGCTGTGGACGCTGGATTCGACCGCCACGACATCCCGTGCGACGTTATCTGGATGGACATTGAGCACGCGGAGGGGAAGCGTTACTTCACCTCGGACGCCGCGCTTTTCCCCCCAACCGGCCAACCTGCAGCGCCACCTGGAGGAGAGGAAGAGGAAGGTGAGTTTCTAGCGTACATTGTCGGCCTTGTTTGTTTTTGGGTGTCACGAATCATTATGGTGCATTTTTTTCTTCTCTGTCAGCTGGTCGTGATAACCGATCCTCACATCAAGATCGACCCCGGTTGGTGTTTGTCTAATGAGGCCAGAGATGGGGGGCACTTCATCAAGAACAGAGACGGGCAGATCTATGAGGGGTCTCGTTGGCCTGGTAATGTTTCTCTGACTGAATAGAGTTTATGTCTAAAATGGTCAAATGGAAGTAGAGTTGCTCCCAATGAGGGACTTTGGTGCTGTAACATTGAACTGGAATGTTCTGTCCCGGTGTCAAACTGTTGAGTGGTTGAGGCCTCTCTCTCGCAGACATTTTAGGCCCTTTATAAAAACGTTCCAGAACTCTGCTGTGGTGGTGGCCGTGGTTTTTGCTCGTCTGCAGAGGGGGGAGAGAGGGGGAGGGGCTCAGGGAACGTGGCAGGTGGAGGCAATTGGCCTCAGCTGAGCTGAATGTGTTTTGATGGCGTTGGTCTGGTTTTAAAATGCAGTAAGGGCGATCAGGAGGAGAGAGCCGCAGAGCGAGCGAGACGCCGGGAGCTCTCGCTGCGTTGACAACTGAAGCAACGAAATAAAAGGATTGTCTACCAAACCTGCTGTGTCCTGCCTGTACCCCAAAGAACATACACCGTGACATCTGCATTTCTGCAGACGTGGTCTCAGGGAACTGCAGCAATGTGACATTAAACACAGGTTCATTCATCTAAGCCGGAGACCGATGAGGACAGATCAACAAAGAGGATATAAAACAGGAAATACATTCTCTTCTTGTGAGGCGAGAGCCTAATCAGGCAGGAAAGAATATACAATAAACCCTGACGATTCTACATGCGATATTGTCGAGGTAACACAGCAAAGTGCTCTCTCTTTGCGGCCTGAGGGGGGCGCTGGTCTCGGGCCGATGCCTCACCTGGCGTGCAACGTGACCCGGAGCCGGAGATGCTGCCGCGCTGGAAGCAGGCGGCCGCCCTGCAGCCGTTCTTCAGAGGTCACTCTGCAAAGGGGACGAAGCTGTTTGGGGAGAAAGTCACCGCCGCCATCCGCACTGCGATCCAACAGAGCTTCTCTGACTGTTTCAGTCAAATGAGTCACAGCCATTTGGATCCACCAGGAACGACTGCTTTCCCCTAATGAATATCATCTCCTAGGTCTTTTTTCAATTAGCGTGAAAAAACAACAAACAGGACGAATCGTCAAAATGTGTCTTAGTGGACAAAGAGGAGGTGGCCTTGTTAAATATCAGCGTGGACGTGCACAGTCCTCTTTGTTCAGTGTGTAATGATCCGAGTGTTGCCTCTTGTGCCCTCAGGTCCTGTTTGCTGCCTTACTGGTTCACTCTGTTCCACCTGGCTCACACCTCCGTCTGCCTCCCTCTGCTGCCCAGTGGAAGTACTGCAGGCTGTTTGTCCACTTTACCTTCTGCTTTCTGACACTAGAGGTCCATGTTTGTCATGTTTTAAGTTGGTCATTAAAACATCAGTAGATCCACTTTTTAAGAAGAGCTTATGGAAATGCTTGTTTTATTCAAACGCGCACAGACCTCTCTGGGTGGAGTTCCCAGGAGAACAGAGCACCTTCGCTGTGGACCACCAGTATATGATTGGTGATAAATACCTTTTTTTACTGGGTGAAGTTCTCACTTTTATGATCTTAACTGTCTTTGATTGTATGTAGGTGGAGCACTGCTGGCCAGTCCTGTAACCAAGCCGCGTGTTCAAGCTGTGCGAGTCCTTCTTCCTGGATCTGGTGAGGTAAATCAAGCAGCAGGTAACAAACGTCTTCTGGTGACTCACAAGTCACCTCGTGGCGCCTGTTACATGAAGGGCTGTTTGTGTTTTAGGTTTGGTACGACGTCCTCACTGCAAAGGCGCATAAAGGAGGCCGGACTCTGGGTCTGCCCGTCACCCTGGACACAGTTAGTGTTAAAGTCTCAATTCACACAGCGAGGGTTACTTCCTCTGTCATATTCTATATAAAACTTGTTTTTTGTGTTGATATTCACCATGTACCACGGAAACAACCGGAGACCCGGAGCTGGCGCTTCACTGCTCTGGACTCCTCAGACAGGATACAACGTGAATGTGGCACTTTCTCGTGCCCCCAATGAAGTGCACTACCTGAAAAGGCCAGTGAGCGAGCTGCACGCCTTCATTGACACTGAGGCCAATATGTGCCGCCGGTTACAAGATCAAGAGCCGGCCTACGATCGCATGGTTTGTGAGCACACAACAATGCTTTCAGACCACAAGATTCACACCACTAGCTGTGTCCTGAGAAGGGAGGGCGGGCGACTCGATCTCATAGACGGTTCACATCTTGTTTGGTATTCATATCCGCGTTTCTTCTTTTTTGGTCTATTAATTATAATTTGCACCTGCCACTGAGGATGGCCTTCACATGTGTGTATAAAAACTCTTACTGGTCGGAACAAATTCCATCCAGGATTTTAAAAAGGGTCTCCGAAAGACTTTCGACCAAGTCTCAACGGAGTGAGAAAGGGAAAGAGAGCTGAGTGGGCTGAAACAAGGACGACCATCTGTTTGTTTACGCCATTCGCTTCCAGTGTGTACTACTTGTTGTACCATTACAGGATGACCGTCTAACAAGTTTCCCTGTTTCATGTACTGCTGCTATCAATGTTCCTTTGATCAGACGTTTGCTTCCATCATCCAGATACTGTATCAAGTGTATCGTGCACTTTACACTCAATAGCAGCACTCAACAATTTACAGCCCATCTCTGAGTTTAGGAGGAGACTAAAAAACTACAAACATTAATACAATTCTCATCACCTTAGGAGGAAGGCGTGTAGGGGGTGAAGGCGATGAACTGTGGCTGAAAACATGTCGACAGTCCGAATACACTCAGCGAGGAAACATTACAACAACAGGATGATTGTACATGTAGTCTGAAGTGCTGAAGCAGCCATGTGGGTCCAGATAAGATCATTGGTCACACTGAGACCATCTTAAGTACAAAAGGAAGAGATACTAACTAATAACGCTGCGGAAGTGCTACTGAAGTAACATGTACTACATGTAAAGGCAAATCCACATTCTACGTACAAATGACACACTAGTGTAAGAAAGGAATGAGAAATGAGCAAACAGATGGTGACGTGTTGTGTTGGTGAGCCTTGATGGCAGCACCTTGTAACGCTGCTTTGTCTACTCGTTTTTAGGGGGATAAAGAAGCGGAGCTGGGTCTACCGTTCTCTCCTCTCTGTGACCGCAAACCCACCACGGTGGCACAGTCTCAGATTGGTAATAGAATAAGAATCATTTACACCACAAAGCTGCTTGTTTGTTTATCTGCTATCTAATGAACAGTCTGCTCCAGTGTACCTCTGTTATGGAAACCGTTGTCCCAGTATATCGATTCATCTGGGAGAAAAGTTCAGATGTTTATACGCCGGACCAACATTCGTATCTAGTTGTTGTGCGTGTGGAAGTAGCATGAAAACTAAGTGATTATTTAGTTACTATCAAATAGTAAAAACATGTCAACACACATTAGAATCAACAAGGTGAAGTGAATCTGTTAAGTGGGCGTGTCTTCCGTATCCGGCAGGATTCATTGACTTCATGGTGGAACCAACATTTACAGTGCTGACAGAAATGATGGAGAAAACTGTGACTCCGCTTGTTGAGGAGGCATCGCGATCTGGAACGGCTGCCTTCAGACGCTGGAGGTGACAAACAGAAGGTTACAAACACTTATTTTAGATGATCCTGTGGTGTAGATCAGCCGTCCCCAACCTGCTCCCGTCTTCCCCTCACGGACCATCGGCTGACGTCCTCATCTCATCAGATCGCTACTACCAAGACAGGAAGTCACAGATAGAAACTAAAACAGACCTTCAAAAGGCCCAATTTCAATTGTTTCCATGTGTCCATTCTGGGCCACCGTAGGAACATGACCACCCCTCCCTAGATAGTTTTAACACTATTAAAAACCAGCATATAGTAAGAATCTATTCAATTTCCATCAACAGATCCCCCGATACGCTACACACTGTTTATTTAAGGAAACTAGTACTTTAATACACTATAACCTTAAGCATGAACAGCACAGCTGCATTATCATCTAAACACGCTAGGAAATAATATTTACATCCGTTTACATGTCAACACGTTGATGCTTTTACTTTGAAGGGTAACGTTGACGGCGTTGCTTTGTCCTATAAGAGGCACCAGCTTTCTACCTCAACACGTCTGACAGGATGTGTGTTTGTGTGCACGTGTCTACACTGTCCACAGTGACCACAGTGTCAGTGGCAGTGATGGAAAGAGGTCCAGTGTGAAGAGTACAGGCTCAGAGGGCAGCTGCTCTCTGACCACGGTGGACTTCAAGGGCTTCAAGGTCACATGGAACAAGGAGATTCACCACAACAGGGAGACGTGGAAGAACCAGGCAACCAAAGGTGCCCATACTTACCACCTGGTATCATCTGTCACTCTCTACAGGGCTCCTTCCAGTCCGGGGGGCCACATTATCAAACACACATGTGAGAAGCAGCTACGCGTATTAGCTGTGAGAAGACATTGTAGCACTGCTTACTTTATCATGTCCTTACTTAATACACGCATGTTCATGGACTAATTACCTTCTGACAAATACAGGTCCAGTCTGGGTTTTACTTCCTTCTGATAATCATGTGAATCAGCCTGTGAGCAGCAGCAGCTTCATCCTAACGTCTTCTGAGTGCTGCAGTGATGTCAAATGAAGCAACATCATAGAGAATATTGCTTTTGTTAATGCGTGTTGGTGTTCTGGAAGACCTGGAGGAAAAGGTCCAGAAGGAGGCAGGGGAGAGTGGCCGGCAAGAGAAGGACGCAGCAGAGGAGACACAGCCAAAGAGACACAATTCAGGACAGGAGATGAAGACAGAGGTGGAGGGTCAGGTGGTGTTGGAGAGCAGGGTGCAGCAGGAGGTACAAACGCCCAAAGAGGAGGAAGGAGGAAATAATCCAGGTGGACCTTCAGCATCAGGCCCAAAGAACACAGAGGCAAAGCCTGAGGAGCACACTGAGAAGCAGCCGTGCCACAATGGTCAGCATCCCCACAGTGTACTTAGTAGTACTGTGCTCAGGTACACTAAAACTAGTAGGACTATACTTTGACTCATTTTCACACTATGTGTTTGTTCATTCAGGAAATTAGTAAAAAATACTGTAAAAAGGTATCAAACTAATTTGTAGTTCAATATTCAACATTTACACAAAAATGTGGTGAATAAAAGTGTAACAATCTTATTTGTTATCAAATTATCACACATTATTAAAGTTAAAAAGACACGGCACCTGTTGACATCTGGCAAGTTCCTGTTTATCAGCAGGTAGAAACATTAAATTATTCAAATTAATAGTATTTAATAAATAATAACGGGGCACCACCCTGGGATCAGGGGCCAATAACCAGACTATAAATGAGTTGTCTCACTGTTGGTGTTCACCCAATGTGTCAATAGTCAAAGTTCTGTTTGAAGGTTTGAATTCGAGCACCAGATCGTCATCAGAACAGTGCAACTTAATTCAAGCCACATCCTGATAAAAGATGATTATTATATCAAGGGGATGAAGGACTGCTGGAGAAGAGCTTCTACTTCATTCCTGCTCCACTAGTGATGGACAAATAGATGCTCTGCAGAGACCTTTATAGTTATCACATAAAATCTAAACTGATGAACCATTTCAACTACAGCACAGAGTTCTCTCGCCAGCCCTTCATCCACCTGAAGGAATCTTACCCCAGAACCCATTAACCACCTTAATTAGACCAGAGACCTGGACGGTCCCACATCGGATTCCCACCGGCAGAGACTGTGTCTCGTAGAAGAGTTTATTGATATCCATAATAACCGCTTGTCCCAAAAGCATGAAAGATATATAAAAAGACACCTATGAAGTGATTAGGAACATTTTATTAATCTAGTGTTATGCTTTTCTCCATCGACGTTGATTCTCTCTACACCAACGTAGAGACCCAACTGGGTCTGAAAGCGATAAGGGACATTAGGAAATATCCTAATCCCACTGGGCCGGATGAGGGCCTCCTCACCCGTTCTACCAGAGAGGACTTTGTGTGGGTTTGTAGTTTCCTGCCTCTTGTGTCCCTGGGTTAGCTTCACTTCCTGCCCTGCGATTGTCCGCCGTGTCCCTGATTGTGTCCACCTGTATTTCCACCTGTGTCCAATCACCTGCGCCTTCCCTGTGTGTTTAAAGCACGTGTGTCTCTTGTCGTTACGTTGAATGTGTTTTGTATGTCGGCCTCGCAGTGCGTGCACGTCTTTTGATTGGATTACCAATATTGAGAGGCGGGTCCTATATGAGCAGGTCCATGCAGAACCTCAGAACTAGGAAACTGAATTAATTTGTGTACTACAATTAAATCTTAATTCCAATGAACAGCTTAGTAGTCTACTAAGCTGTTTTTCTAACCCACAATGGCAGAAGGAGGAGAAGATACCGATTTGATACCGAGAGGTCGCCCGAGGCCGACGCTACAAAGCCCGTCACAGGTGGGAAAGGGGTTTGTTCGCCACTTTCTTCGTTCCAACTACGAGCATCAACGGCTCACAGGCCCCGAGAAGCTCTGCAAACTGGACTGCTGGGAATGCCTGTTATTTGCCAGTGATGGAGTTGGTGTTTGGAGCCACACTGGCTTTGCTAACTTGAGTTGTCTAACCAAGGCAGCAACCAGACACCAAAGTACGGCTGGACACTTACAAGCAACGGTGCTTTTCAAAACCTTTAGGGACACCCGAGTGGATGTACAGCTCAACGAACCAGTGCGCAGGGCAACGGAGCTGCACCATGAAGAGGGGAAGAAAAATAGGGAAATATTGAAAAGACTCGTTGATCGTGACGTTCATTTAGAGGACAGCGACAGTGAGGAGGGCTTGTCGGACTGCAGCGATGCCCCGACGGGGTTTTTAAGTAACAGCCAACAACAAAAAATGTACGGTGCTGAAAAAATAAGTGTGTTTTTAAAGAAAACAAAAGGGAAAAAGGGGGTAAAGGTCATAGATTTCTTCCCCGATCTTAACTTGTTTTATATTTCTGCCAGACACCACATGAGCCGGAGGGAAGAGTCCGGCCTCACTGAGCAGGAGGGCTACAGACTAAAGAAGCTGCTATAGGGAAAGTACGCAGAGCAATCAACAAGGGCAATGTCCAAATCTCCAATGTGGGTTTTAATTAGTTTATTGGTTTTTATTTTTGGTGCAAACTTACTCACAATGAATTCTTTTAAAGTGGGGAGTTTAAACGTGAACGGAGCCAGAGATGAGAAGAAGAGAGCATCTATTTATGAATTAAAGAAATGAAGTGTATTGATGTTCTCTTACAAGCAACTCACAGCGACAGCACCAACGAGGCCGACTGGAGGAGGGAAGTCCTGCTGAGCCACAACACCAACCTCAGTGGAGGAGTGGGCTTCCTCTTCTCCAGGTCCTTTAATCCACCGTCACTGGAGGTCAAACACATCATCGAGGGGAGGTTGTTCTTAGTCAAGGCACGGTTCCACCTTTTTACTGTTGTTTTTATCAATGTGTATGCTCCAACAAGCAGAAGCACCACCCAACTTAATTTGCGTTGAAATAATGCATCAACAATCCCTCATGACGGCTGTCTAGGGACTATAGCAGCACCACATGTACAATGCAGACATTGTGTTATTAAAACGTACAAGCCCCGCCTCCACGTGCCTGTGGGTCACTACGGGGGTCAGAAAGCTGCATGGGGGCAAGGCCGGGGCTGGATGGGACTCGCCGTGAGTTGCTGAAGGGGATATCACACTTTCACCTTTCTGGGGAAAGACTATGCTGGGGAGGCAGTGACTCATATCACAGCATATGGAACCTTGGACTCAAGCAGAGTAGTGCTCATTCCGTCCCGGTCTTGGACCAGTGGACCAGCTCTTTACCCTCCCGAGACTACTGGGGGGGTCCTGGCAGTTTGCCCAACCAGTCTACATGTGCTTTGTGGACGGAGAAGGCTTTTGACTCTCCAGTTGGTGACTTTCATGGACAGGATGTCTAGGCGCACCCGGGGGTGGAGGACCTCGGGTCGGGGGTCTCCATCTCCTCTCTGCTGGTGCTGATGTGATGTTGTCCTGTTGGCCTCCTCGCACAGTGACCTCCAGCACTCAGTGAGGCACTTTGCACCAGATCCTCTTGGTGAAGAGCTCTATTTGCTTTCATTTGAGTTGAGGTGCTACTGGAAAACAACCGAGGTGGTTCAGGCACACTGACAACTGGCAAAGAGACTCTGTGCTGGTTCACTTCCAGCAGGAGAACCGCACAACGTTAAGCAGGACGTTTTTTAATCTTCATCTCCCGATTGACACGTTCCTCCTCGTCTGTCTGCCTCTCTCCTTCAGCACTGGCTCAGTGAGTTGGAGATCTTTGCCATCATTTTTGCAGCTGCCATTCATGACTACGAGCACACAGGGACCACCAATAACTTCCATATTCAGACAAGGTAATTCCCTCGTAGCATCGTTTGTAGCATTTCAATCCCTGCAGTCTCTGAGGACAGTGGACAACACTGGAGCATGAAGAGATATCTAACAGGTGACCTAATAAAAAGCCTACTATGAATGATAGCAGCTTTACCTCATACATTGTTGGCATTATCACGATGACGGTGAGGGAGATCATTCCTGAAGTAGCCGTGTCGCATTTGCAGGTCAGACACCGCCATGTTGTACAATGGCCGAGCTGTTCTGGAGAACTACCACGTCAGTGCTGCATATCGCCTTCTACAGCACAGTGATGACATGAACATTCTGTCTAATCTCTCCAAAGACGAGTGGAGGTAAGAGAAGAGCGCTGCAGCTGAAGGGACGTCCTTTTTTACCGCTGTTTCCATTCAATGACTTCAAATAATAATTCACTGTACAATACAACCCCCAGATTACAGTGCAAGTCATTGCTTCTAAAATACTGCCTCCTACTGGTGCTTAGAGGGAGCTACAGCTGATGATACCAGGGAGTAACACGTCACCTTATTTTACAGTCAAGCAGAATCAAATGACTCATTTTAGGGACAAGTTGAGTAGTTTGGGGCAGAGTTCCATCGATCTGGCACTGCATTGCTGCAGAAATATAGAAGTGACAGCAACAGGATGAAAGCATCTCAGTCTCCTCTGATTAAACTTTCCCCAAGCTTCATCTGAGATTCATTCTGTAGGGAGCATGAATGTTTTACTGCCTGCCCTCTTTCAACGGGATGAAAAGCCACCTGCAGCAACATGAGGCGTGAGTGTTTCACGTCTGGGTCCGTCCCGCCTCACGCTGCCAGTCACTCCAGTCCTTCACAATGCTGAAACTATCAAACCATGATTGTTTCTGCTTTACAACCCTTCACGCGCCGCGTCCACTAACTGGACTGGACTTGCAGGCCCGACAAAGCAAAGGCCTCGTCCCTGCTACTGCACACTGCTGACATCAGCCACCCTGCCAAACGCTGGGACCTCCATCATCGCTGGACTGATAATCAAAAGTTCTTTTCGTGGGCTTAGTTGGGGGTTTGCTGTCTTGTCTTGATTTAAGAGTTAGGTAAGGAGCAGGGAGACACGAGTCTGACAGCTCTTGAACACGTATTCTTACAATTTCGCGGTTGATTTGACACAAGTACGCCTCACGCTTCAGCTGTAATTAACACAGCGATCAAAACAGCAAAAGTAACTGCTGCTTCAGACACAGAATCCCCAAAAAACCCATGACATAATAGAGGTAGGACGTGAGATAAATAATGAAAGCGTCCGCAGCAGGTAGAGGTTAGGAGGACAGAGGGCTATAAATAAGGGGAGTGGAATATGTGGGAGGAGGATTGATTGTTGCCCCGCAGCTCAGGAAACAATCATAGAGCCGCAGCGTTCATGACCTCCTGCAGAAGTCTTTATTACTCACTACTACGTGGTGTCTGGAGAAACTCCCCGTGCAGCTGTTACAGCCCCTCCGTATATTGCCACAGACTGAAATCTCCCTTCTGATTCACTCAAAAGTCAAATAGATATTAAAGGTTTCAAGAGAAACCGTTGTTCCTAAATGTCTGTTGTGGGCCTGACATCCAGAAACGAATCCCTTGTGTACGTTTTATTCTTCTCATAAAGAAATGGGAACCGTCTATTTGATCCAGCTATGTGACCATCTTGAGCCACATCAGGCACATTTCCCAGTGAAGTCTGGGTTGGTGGAGGCTGAGATCAAGTGTCCTGACCGCCGTATGATGAAGCCTGCTAACTTTGGTGCCCCCCCCCCTCAAAGCTTTCCTCAATCTCAGCAGCAGTCATGTTCTCTTTTCAAAAGACGTCCTTGTGAGATTGAGTAAGAAGGTCCTGGGAAGGGAAAGGAGAACAAGCCTATGTCAGTTGTCACTGGGGTCGGAATCCAAGACATCTATTTGTGTGGCACACAGAGCAAGACCTCAGATTCGCCTGTAAAAAAGCATTGGCAGGGTTAAAGAAAATTGAAGGACGAGCCTGAAACTCTTCTATATGTTAGTCCAGTGTGTGGACACTATTTATGTAAAAGGTTTTACTGTGAGTAAAGCAGAACACATCCAGAAAGGCTTTAGTGGAGGCCTCACCCAAACTTCAAGCAGACAGATGAGGAGCAGTTTTCTCAGCCGTCTCCCGGGTGATTTCTAAGTCCCGCCTCTCTATGGAGTAGTCTGAGCCGATAGAATGAAGGCAGACCCAGGTGGGTTAGTGCACCGATGTACAGTTGGTTCAGTTTTGGCCAAAACAAATAAAATATTGTATCTGTAATAATCCTTGGCGCTGTGTTTGGAGCATGTTGTTTGGAGGTGTGATTAATAAACTAACTCTACATGTTGTTGTGTTTTATGGAGCAGGACGAAGCAGCATCAAGCTGAAGGACAACGATTTGTGTGTGCTGACATTCAGCTTTGACAGCGTGGACACATTCTGTGATAGTTTGTATCCAATAAATATACATACAAGTTAACCAATAGGTTGCTTTTATTGATTTCCTCAGGAAAGCTCGGGGCTAAACGGATTTTACCTGCAGAGCAGGTTGCTCTGCTTGACTAGTAAACGCAGAGCAACCTCCAGAAACAGTGGGGGAAATGACGCGAGCAGGCCAAACCGCCCCACCGTCCCATTTCAGGAACCGCTCCACTCCTCCTACGCAGTTGTTGGAGGACCCGGCCCGGGTCCACAGTGACGGCCGGATCCTCGGGGCGATGCAGCCGACAAAATGAGACCCACATGGTTTAAATACACTGAGGAGGTGCAGGTGATTGGACACAAGAGGACACAATCAGGGACAAGACACACAATCACACTGGAATAAAACACAAGGGTAAGAAGTGAAGTTAGCCTAAGGAATCTGGCACGGAGTGAGTGCGAGTGAGGGGATTTTCGGGCATGAAATAGCAAAATATAAAGATGAATATCAGCAAAGGATATTGTATTTAGTCACAAACATATCATTAGATGTTTAAAAAAACGGCCTTAGCCATCAAACACGCAGTGGCACCTCACAGCTGGACACTGATTATAATTGAATCTATTTTCAGTTCCACTGCTCTTGTAGTTTGTAGTTCTGCTTCTTGTAGTTAGTTATGTTGCAAATTACACACATTAATGAGAAGGAACACGATGCTTTCTGTATCACTTCCCCTCTTAGTTTGTTTCTGCACATGTTGACAATATTCACATGATCCATAAGTCACGGCTACTCGTCTCTCCACCCTCTCTCAGGATATCAAGCCCCGCCCCCTTTGTTTCCTCTCGGGTACCACCAGAGCCGCTGGATCTACGACGAAGAGGCTGACGTGAAGGCTGTGGACGCTGGATTCGACCGCCACGTCATCCCGTGCGACGTTATCTGGATGGATATCGAGCACACGGAGGGGAAGCGTTACTTCACCTGGGACGCCGCGCTTTTCCCCCCAACCGGCCAACCTGCAGCGCCACCTGGAGGAGAGGAAGAGGAAGGTGAGTTTCTAGCGTACATTGTCGGCCTTGTTTGTTTTTGGGTGTCACGAATCATTATGGTGCATTTTTTTCTTCTCTGTCAGTTGGTCGTGATAACCGATCCTCACATCAAGATCGACCCCGGTTGGTGTTTGTCTAATGAGGCCAGAGATGGGGGGCACTTCATCAAGAACAGAGACGGGCAGATCTATGAGGGGTCTCGTTGGCCTGGTAATGTTTCTCTGACTGAATAGAGTTTATGTCTAAAATGGTCAAATGGAAGTAGAGTTGCTACCAATGAGGGACTTTGGTGCTGTAACATTGGACTGGAATGTTCTGTCCCGGTGTCAAACTGTTCAGTGGTTGAGGCCTCTCTCTTGCAGACATTTTAGGCCCTTTATAAAAACGTTGCAGAACTCTGCTGTGGTGGTGGCCGTGGTTTTTGCTCGTCTGCAGAGGGGGGAGAGAGAGGGGGAGGGGCTCAGGGAACGTGGCAGGTGGAGGCAATCGGCCTCAGCTGAGCTGAATGTGTTTTGATGGTGTTGGTCTGGTTTTAAAATGCAGTAAGGGCGATCAGGAGGAGAGAGCCGCAGAGCGAGCGAGACGCCGGGAGCTCTCGCTGCGTTGACAACTGAAGCAACGAAATAAAAGGATTGTCTACCAAACCTGCTGTGTCCTGCCTGTACCCCAAAGAACATACACCGTGACATCTGCATTTCTGCAGACGTGGTCTCAGGGAACTGCAGCAATGTGACATTAAACACAGGTTCATTCATCTAAGCCGGAGACCGATGAGGACAGATCAACAAAGAGGATATAAACAAGTAAATACGTTCTCTTCTTGTGAGGCGAGAGCCTAATCAGGCAGGAAAGAATATACAATAAACCCTGACGATTCCACATGCGATATTGTCGAGGTAACACAGCAAAGCGCTCTCTCTTTGCGGCCTGAGGGGGGCGCTGGTCTTGGGCCGATGCCTCACCTGGCGTGCAACGTGACCCGGAGCCGGAGATGCTGCCGCGCTGGAAGCAGGCGGCCGCCCTGCAGCCGTTCTTCAGAGGTCACTCTGCAAAGGGGACGAAGCTGTTTGGGGAGAAAGTCACCGCCGCCGTCCGCACTGCGATCCAACAGAGCTTCTCTGACTGTTTCAGTCAAATGAGTCACAGCCATTTGGATCCACCAGGAACGACTGCTTTCCCTTAATGAATATCATCTCCTAGGTCTTTTTTCAATTAGCGTGAAAAAACAATAAACATGACGAATCGTCAAAATGTGTCTTAGTGGACAAAGAGGAGGTGGCCTTGTTAAATATCAGCGTCGACGTGCACAGTCCTCTTTGTTCAGTGTGTAATGATCCGAGTGTTGCCTCTTGTGCCCTCAGGTCCTGTTTGCTGCCTTACTGGTTCACTCTGTTCCACCTGGCTCACACCTCCGTCTGCCTCCCTCTGCTGCCCAGTGGAAGTACTGCAGGCTGTTTGCCCACTTTACCTTCTGCTTTCTGACACCAGAGGTCCATGTTTGTCATGTTTTAAGTTGGTCATTAAAACATCAGTAGATCCACTTTTTAAGAAGAGCTTATGGAAATGCTTGTTTTATTCAAACGCGCACAGACCTCTCTGGGTGGAGTTCCCAGGAGAACAGAGCACCTTCGCTGTGGACCACCAGTATATGATTGGTGATAAATACCTTTTTTTACTGGGTGAAGTTCTCACTTTTATGATCTTAACTGTCTTTGATTGTATGTAGGTGGAGCACTGCTGGCCAGTCCTGTAACCAAGCCGCGTGTTCAAGCTGTGCGAGTCCTTCTTCCTGGATCTGGTGAGGTAAATCAAGCAGCAGGTAACAAACGTCTTCTAGTGACTCACAAGTCACGTCATGGCGCCTGTTACATGAAGGGCTGCTTGTGTTTTAGGTTTGGTACGACGTCCTCACTGCAAAGGCGCATAAAGGAGGCCGGACTCTGGGTCTGCCCGTCACCCTGGACACAGTTAGTGTTAAAGTCTCAATTCACACAGCGAGGGTTACTTCCTATGTCATATTCTATATGAAACTTGTGTTTTCCTCTCAGGTTTCTGTGTTCCAGCGTGGCGGCTCGGTGGTCTGCAGGTCAACAGGAAGTGGTTCCTGCACAGCCGAACAGCAGCAGCTCCCCCTCTCTATCACGGTGGCCCTGAACTCTGAGGTGAGCATCAAAGGGTTTCAGGTAGGCAAATTAAATACAGGTGACTTTCTGACCAATAGTGATACAGAACAATGTCATTCAATGTCTTGTATTAAAGTCTTTGTTAATGGCTGAAATTTTAGAGACGTTGTTGAACATGCTGCTTATGAGATGTGTGTATATACATATTTTACTGTGCGCCGTGTTTGTACCCCGTCTCCATGGTGACGGAATGCTCGCCCCACATGAGTGTGTATTATTCCAACATTCATTTGCATACGGAATCAGAATATTTGCAAACGGAATCAGATGTTTCTGTTCATTGTCTTACTGAGTTCAGAGGGAGCAGTTCAGATATTTTCTCCAGAGAATTTATCAGCGACATCTGTCCGTTACAGAGTTAAGTAGCCTTTTGAAAGATTCAACACCCTTTTTCACAGACCACATTCAGTCAGTCATTTACCATCAAAACAAAAACCTTTTTACAGGATTTGAGCCTTTTTACAGGTTTTCCACCGGTCTTTTTAAAGACTACACTGAGTCGTTTACCGTCTATCAAACGCCTTTTTACAGGCTTTCCACAAGTCTTTTTATTGATATTCACCATGTACCACGGAAACAACCGGAGACCCGGAGCTGGCGCTTCACTGCTCTGGACTCCTCCGACAGGATACAACGTGAATATGGCACTTTCTCGTGCCCCCAATGAAGTGCACTACCTGAAAAGGCCAGTGAGCGAGCTGCATGCCTTCATTGACACTGAGGCCAATATGTGCCGCCGGTTACAAGATCAAGAGCCGGCCTACGATCGCATGGTTTGTGAGCACACAACAACGCTTTCAGACCACAAGATTCACACCACTAGCTGTGTCCTGAGAAGGGAGGGCGGTCGACTCGATCTCATAGACGGTTCACATCTTGTTTGGTATTCATATCCGCGTTTCTTTTTTTTTGGTCTATTAATTATAAATTGCACCTGCCACTGAGGATGGCCTTCACATGTGTATAAAAACTTTTACTGCTCGGAACAAATTCCATCCAGGATTTTAAAAAGGGTCTCCGAAAGACTTTCGACCAAGTCTCAACGGAGTGAGAAAGGGAAAGAGAGCTGAGTGGGCTGAAACAAGGACGACCATCTGTTTGTTTACGCCATTCGCTTCCAGTGTGTACTACTTGTTGTACCATTACAGGATGACCGTCTAACAAGTTTCCCTATTTCATGTACTGCTGCTATCAATGTTCCTTTGATCTGACGTTTGCTTCCATCATCCAGATACTGTATCAAGTGTATCGTGCACTTTACACTCAATAGCAGCACTCAACAATTTACAGCCCATCTCTGAGTTTAGGAGGAGACTAAAAAACTACAAACATTAATACAAAAAACTGACACTATGAACTACAATTCTCATCACCTTCATTCCTCATTTAAATTTTTCACAACCGTGTCTCATTGTTACTGACAGTTTCCCCCTATTAGTAAATCAATGTTTCGTACTGGTTGTAAATCTATTTTCTGACTCTCTCAATAGTCTGTACTCTCTATTCTCCCTTCTTCTACCTGGAATGTGAGTCGTAAACTGGGGAGACTAAGGCTGCTTATCTGGGCTGTTGGGAAGCAGTGGGCGTCGGTGTGTCACCAGTTAGTTGTTATGGGGGTTGTATGAGGGGGGAGGTGGACCCGTCCTCTGGTTCTGCCGGGCTGCGTTGTATAGAACAGCCGTGGTGGAGCGTTTGGTCGCATGTCCCTTTCATAACTCCTGGGACACTCTCTGCACCAATGGTCCTCCTGTCCACATATATATCATCCATGTCCTCTATTGTCCCCACGTTGTCTGCTGGAGACCCATTGAACTGTCTCTACCTGCTGGATATTTGTCCTCTGGTGGGGACGGGGTATTGGGGCTGTTTGTCTCTCACCTGCAGACGTCTCCTGTCTTGCTGTCTCTTGTTTGCTTCTGCTGCTGCAGATATCTGAGAATGTCTATAGGGAGGATGTCCTCCAACAGCAGCTTCTCCTCCTTCGCCGTGGTTTGGATGGGTTCTTTGCACATGTGGTTTGATGGACAGGAGTCCTGATGTGATGGACAGCTCTTCTGCGGCCCCCTGGTGTATATGTTCACAGCTACCTGCTTCCTCTTCTTCTTCTCCTATTTCCACCACCACGCTCTTGTGACCCTCATGTGACGATGTCATCTTTTGTTGTTTCCCTCAGGCTCATCTTCTCCATCGCTCACGACTTCCCCCGTTCCTCCTCTCAGATGGAACAGAGGTTCTTGTTCTGGATGCTGGGTTTCACAAAGGGACTGTTTGAAGTTCTTCTCTGCATGTGGCGGGAAGGACCTGGCCTCTCCTGTGCAGCTGCTGTCATTTCTGGGTACAGCTGAGGGGGGGCATGGGTGTCTGCACTGAGAGGGGTGACATCTTGACCGGGCTCACAATCTGCTGCTTCTTCTTCTGCCAGTCCAACAGCAGGTTTGGGGGTGTTTGGGTGGACTGCCCTCCAGTAGGCGAGCAGCCGCTTGGTGCAGACACGTCTCTTCTTACTTATCTAAGCGGCCGGCTCCCACATAAGCCGTAGTGGCTTGGTTTCCTGCTGCTACAGTCTCCCTCCACACCTTGCGCCTGTCTTCACCCACAGGTGGTGACCTGGTTGGGAACCACCCATTCTTCTGCCATCTTCTCAAGCATCTCTTCATCCTCCTCCACTCCCTTTCTCTTTCTTTGGGCTCCATCTGCTCTTCATCTGCTCTCTGGTCCTTGTAAAAGTAACCATGATGCAACCTGGTGTATCTAAAGAACCCTGAGCTGTCCCTTTTGTCCTAGGAGCTATTGTGTCACTGACTATGAGGAGACAAATGATGCAAAGTCTAAACCAATGAAACCTACAAAACATGTTGAATCAGATTGACAACTGAAATCAGCAATGCAAAGTAAACTACTGGATCTGAAACTGAGACAGTCAATGAAAACGCTGAGTCAAAGTAATAACTACAATACAGGTCAAAACGCTATCAACACAGGTCAAATTATCCAAAAAAATCTCAAACTGCTCCAAGAAAATCAAACCAGTTATGACTTGAGCAAATTCAAAATAAAAGTCCAACTCAATGAAACCTGAGATTAAACTTATACAATACGGCGTAAACACTTCCACAGGAGAGAGAAGAGGAAACCCCAAAAACCCGATCATCTTAAGGTAAAATACCTAAAGTCATAATTAAATTCAAACTCAAAAGCCAATTAAAGTAAAAGTCTAATGTGGTGAAATGGTTTCCTATTCTACCGGCAACGCCACTTGGGATTGGCCCAAGACCTTTTAAAGCACACTGGTTCGTTCCACTCAATAGGCAAGGGCTCGTGGTTCCCAGTTTACAAAAACATTTTTATTCAATAAATATACATTACCGTAAAATCTAACATCACAAAATAAGAAAAAACGAATTGCTAAGGCCTAATGGTGAGAAGCGCCGGTGAAGGGGAAGGAAAATGAATAGAACAAACTTAGAGAAAACCAAACCAGAGTTCACCCAGTGATCGCAGAACAATCCAATGGGACACGACACACGAGGAAGACCACCACCACCCACACCACCGGCGCCACCACCAGCCTACAGCCGCTAGGAAGGATGACAAAAAAAGAAGGTTACAAGAGGATTAAACCAAAAATTTACAACACAAAACAGAAAAAGAAAATAATTCACATAAAAATCATCCTAATCAAACAATTCACGTAACCCAAACAAAAAGAAAATAAGTGAAACAAACCAAAAGAAATACAAACTAAAGGATTAACTACTCAGTCAAGCTAGAATCAACAACTACACAGGTCCAAGTCTGGTGCCGGCAGTAGACCTGCTAGGTACGTCGCGCCGGAGACCAAACTGCACTTAACAGCTTTTAACAGGGCAGACAGTTACAGACAAGGTTACATGTAGCAGCAGGCAAAGCAGCAGTGGCCCCAATCAACTGAGTGTTGTCACATCAATCACCTCCTGTGGATTTCGGCCAGCTGATGAGCATCCCCTGTTTCCCAGGTCCAACCTGCACAGGGAGGAAGAGAAAGACCCACACGGCAGGAAGACATCTAGCACCGGTTGAGAGGACCCAAGAGCAAAAAGGAGGACGGGGCACTCTGTCGCCACTCTGCGCAGACAGACGCCTGACCTGCAAATGATGCATCAGTGGGGCGCGAGAAGGGGGGAGCCTTTATATACTACCGCCGCCCTAGTGGTCGGCAGGCGCAGTTAACTGTAGCAGGACAATCCTATTTCCATACTGCTACACTAAGCCTGTAATGATAATCGATCAGGAATTAAATCCTTATATGTTTAAACGTTGAATACCATTCAAACGTTAACTAGTAGTGATGATGTAACCTTAACTCAAAGCATGATGCAATAATAACTTCCTTAGATCAAATCAACATAAGGGCGCCTGGGGAGCAGTTAGGGGTTTGGCCGTCTTGCTTAGGGACGTTTTGACTTGGGATTTGAACCACCAACCCTGCGGTTTGCAGCACACCCTCTGTACTCCATGTGCCACGGTCACAATGATGGAAATCACAACAAACTCTGATTTTAAAATGTAAGTTGTATCTTTTACGTTCACTCTGTATATCAGTGTTGAACTAAAGAGAAAATGAAACTGTTCTCTCTCCCTTTGACTCTACATCATGTTCTTACTCCTCCAAACCATATGAGGCTGTTAACAGCTGATGATCTAACAGTTTTTCCCCACAGAGGAAGTAACTCACTCTGAGCACATGGGAGGTAGAAATGCTGTGCTGCTCAGGTCTTAACGTTACATTGTGGCTGTTCATGTGTACAGTAATTATATCACATAAATGACTATTGTGTTTGATTCATATTACAACTATTTTATTAAACATGCTAATTGTAGTGGCCATTTGTCCTTGTTACCAACACATCTTTGAATCAAAGGGTCACTGCTGCACCTAGTTTTTGTTTTCTGTCACGCAGTAAGAAAGCGGATTGTCTGGCCGATCTTTTCCTTTGTTTCGCCTTTATTCCACAGGATCCACAACACATACGATACAACTTGTCTGCCTTCCTATGCAGTGCTCTGTCTCACTGTCTCACTGCTAAACACTATTAGTCACCCAGGTGCATGCTGGTCCCACCTGGCTGTGCCCCTAAGTAACCTCCAGGTGCAATTAGTGATCCAATTACCCAAACAATTAATCCAACTATATTCAAGAATAAGTAACTAAATAATAACTCCCACATCAAGCTGACGATAAACCTGAATGAGCATTAATGCAACATCCTGAAATGAAAATAGATGAACACTAACAATCAGATGCATCTACTCAATTCACATGTGGCCCCCTGGACATGTCTTCATTTAGTGTGTAACACTCACTAAATGACTGCAGCTTTGGAGTCACATTCTAATACTTCCTTCTGCATGACAACAGGAACTTGTTCTTTGCTCCTAAAAAGCCCAGAAATATCTTATGGAGATAAATATTGAAGGTTACCCAAACTCTGTTATATACATACATACGACACAAATACATATGAAGTATGCATAAGTGTCACGGAAGTCCAAATATAATATGTAATACTGTCCTATGTGAGCTTGTTTTGAGCATTAATCAGTCAGTAGCATTTATTCATAGAGAGATTGATCCCGATCGTCCTCTCATTGAATCATCTTCATGAATCCATTTCACTGACGACACAAATTAAAAGCATTCACCTCAAAAAGAGAAGCATCCGGAAGCTTCCCATCAGGGAGCCAGGAAGTAGTCGGTGACGGTCCTCATGCGTTTGTGCGTGAGGAGGTGAAGCCGAGCCATGAAACCTGGAGAAACGTCCACATAGAATCACCTTGGACCTTCATATCAGCCCTGGACATGGCTGGAGATCAAAGTGACCTACGATGAGTTTGACACACCTGCTTTAGAGCAGAATGAGGATGTACTTTATTGTAATCATTTCTTTCAGCTACAATAACCATGTTATTAAGAGATGGAAAGTTAAAGCCGTTCCTCTTTCTGTCCACGCTGCTCAACGCGTGTTTTATTGCATTTAGTGGCAACGCTGCTGCTGTTTGTCTTTTATTTTGGCGGGAAATCCCATTTAACACTTTCAATGCTCCACTTTGTGAGGAGATAAACTCCACCCTGTTATCAAACGTGTGCTTGTGCTTTGTGTGTTTTTGTTGGTGACTTAAGTGTGATATTTGGTGCAGAATGAAAGCTTCAAGTTGCACCTGAAGTAGCGAGCTCAGTAGTTTGTGTTGTTGTGAGACGGCTCTGCGTGAAGGTTAATAAGGTTAATAAAGCAACTTATTCATTACTCATTTCTTTATTTACTCACTTCCTTCTTCAACATGCTGCACCACCAATGTTTCCTCTGTGCTATTGACACAGCAACAGGGCTGTAGAATAAATACAGATATTATGGAGGAAATAGTACAAAAGTCAATAGTACAGCATCTTTAAAAAGGATCAGAGTATTTCATGTCAAAAGAAATAATACAGCGTGTTGAAAGCATCTTTATTTGATGGCCTGTTTAAACATGTACAGTTGTTTCCAATAAAAGTCATTTATTAACATTAGAGCCAAACAATTCTATTTCTGTTAAAGTAACACATGGAGTAAATGTTGTAAATGGCATTATAGGGAATAAAAACACAAGTAACGCATATTCAATATTTCCTTGAGAGGTTTGCTGAACCATTAAAAAGCTTCTTGTTCAAAACAAACCTGATTATGTGAAATTAGATTTGATTTCACTCAACAGATTTAGAAAGATTTGAAATTAAAATGGGCTCAAAAAGAATTACACATTCATATTTTCCTTCTTCACCTTGTTTTTATTATTGCTGATGAAGCGCACACACACATAAGGACACATTTGTCTCATATGGGGGGACAGATGAAAGAGCGTCTTATAAAATGTCTTCTTGAACACATAAAGATGAAGATTAAAGCCTAATTAGGAGCCAATATCTAAATGATCATCTATTGATTGAAGGAGCACAGCAGCATTAAGCTGAGCTCTTTCACACTTCCATCTGAGTCCCAGAGAGCTGTGGACCCCCCAGAGTCCAGACCAGCTCAGGTACCCCTCACCTGCTCCACCTGCATCTACACCCACATGAACCACCATCAGCTGTACAGACTGAACTATGTGGTGAGCAGAGAGGAAGGTTCTCCACCAGGAGGAGACTCTCCCTCCTGAAGAGGACACAGAGACACTGAGGAACCAGAACTGAACCTGAACCAGAACCCAGGATAAAGAGGTTCAGTGAATGTGGTGCTGAAGGTGTGGAGGTGGATCAGTGTGTCAGAGGAGACTCTGTAGAAGGACAGAGAGCCAGAAGGACAGTCCACATACACTGCTACTCTACCAGAGGAGGAGGAGGAGGAGGAGGAGGAGGAGGAGGTGATGCGTGTTAATCTCTCATTGTGACGGACAGAGTAACCTCTATCAGAGCATCTCAGACTCCAGGACTGATCATTGTATCCAAACACATCATCATAACTGTCTCCTTTCCTCCTGATTCCTCTGTAACTCACTGATACAAAAACGTCTCCTCTCCACTCGACCTCCCAGTAACAGCGACCAGTCAGACCAGTTCTACACAGCAGCTGAGGACAGTCAAATCTGTCTGGATGATCAGGATATGACTGATCCTCCACCACACCTGTCACCTTCCTGTTGTTGTCAGACAGTTTGAGTAGTGTGTTTACTGTGTTTGTGTCGATTGTGAGTTCACAGGAATCTGATGAGAGAACAAGACACAATACAGCTGCAGTTATTAATCATGTGTTCATCTACTGACACGTTGATGATGACATCACAGAGGTGAATGAGTGATGTCACAGTGTGAAGATGGTTGAATCTTCATGAATCAAAGCACACTTACACTTCCTCAGACCTGGTCTCAACCATCGGACTCCATCAGGCTCCACCCTGAAAGGAGGAGGGGGGTCAGAGCAGCATGGAGACATGGACATTACATCACTCTCACACACAGCTTTGTCCTTCATGTCCACATGGAGCACCTCTTCTTCTTCTACCACTACTTACAGACGACCACAGACTGTCAGTCAGGCGTCACACAGCGACGAGGTGCTGGAATATATTCATGAAGAAGATGAATGGATAACAAATAAGAAATGGACCTGTCACTGTACTTTCACCAGATGTGAATTCAAACGGGAGAAATGACGTCATGCTACAGATCAAGCTTCATGGGACGTGTGCAAAGGAACATTCACATTAAACTGTTTCATAAAGATAAAGCAGATACAGACCATTCAGTATTCACACAATGTGCATGTTTCCATGTTGTCCCCATTTGTGGACAATGTCTCTCCCTGTGGTTCGCTGGAGTCCCAAAACTTTACAAATGGCTTTGTCACCTTTTCCACACTGATGGATCTCAATGACTTTGTTCCTCATTTGTTCCTGAATGTCTTTGGATCGCAGCCTGATGTCTCGCTTGTGAGGATCTTGTGGTCTACTTCACTTTGTCAGGCAGCTCCTATTTAAGTGATTTCTAGATTGAGAACGGCTGTGGCTGGAGAAATGGAACTGGGCTTTCCAAAGATGTGATGAACCTCACTTCATTTATGTTTTCATCACTTTTTCACACAGGGCCATTTAGGTTTGGATTCTTTTCTCCCCTTAATGATACAAACTGCATTTTGTGTTTACTTGCGTTATCTGTGTCTAATATTTACATTAATTTGATGATCTGAAACATTTAAGTGTGACATGCAGGCATGAAAACGGGTCACGGGTGAAAAAGGTGAGACGGATGTTTCCCCTCTAGGGGTTTTCAGCTGGTTTTGTCCCAGGGACCAACATTCTGAATAGAAAGTCACTGGCCTGTAACCGCCCCCCCACATATTCCGCCTGTAGCACTTGTAGAGATTCTCCTCTTCTTCTCACCAGAGATATTTATTTGTTTATTTATTTATTTATTTGCTCGCGGATGTTTGATTTACGCATCAACCTGATTTGCGCTCTGGAATTTTGGCAGTGATTTGCTGCCATACCCCCCCCCCAAAAAAAGGTGAGGGATTTTCATGCCTGAACATGAAAGAAATGAGGAATCAGGAAGGCAGCAAACACTTTATCACACAACTGTAACACATAAAAGCAGAAGCCATTTTCCAGTGAGGCTGAATGAGGCGAGTCGGAGGACGTCCACGTTGTCCCATTGATCAGGTGGACTGCAGTGTCTCCCCGTTGTACTACTTCATGGGGGGGCACCCCTGTTATAATGATGGAAACACTGAACTGGCTTCGGTCGCTTATCAAAACATCGGCCAAATAAGCCGTTTTTCAGACTTTATGAGCAAATACAGAATCCCTTTGTGTTCATTTCTAAAGCCGCATAAAGACACACGTGACTTTATTTAAGGCGCTGCGCTACTTGCAAGTCGCTGTGTTGTGGCAGATTCTCCATAAAGGTTGAAAACAACAAACTCATGGTCATGAAGGTCCTCATGTAACGTTACATGGAATCTGCATGAGGAGGAGGAGGAGGGTCCATGTCGCTAAAGACTATTGTAGTTCTTAGTTTGACCAGTAGGTGGAGCTACTCACTAGCTGCAGTCCTAATGCAGCTTTTCCACAAAAAAAAGGTTTAAATAAAAAATTTCCGCGACGACAAAATGGCAGAAGCGAAGAAACGCAAGATAGCAAGTGAATGCAGAACATTTCAAACACGGTGGGAAAATGAATATTTCTTCAAAGAAGTCAAGGAGAAGTGTGTCTGTTTGATTTGCAATGAAACGGTTGCAGTGATGAAAGAGTCCAATGTACGACGACACTACGAAACCAAGCATCCGACCTTCACGTCCTACACTGCTGCTGAGCGAGAGGACAAAGTCCAGCACATGGCAGCTAACCTGCAGGCTCAACAACAGTACTTTTACCCTGCTAACAACACACAAGAAAACGCTACAATAGCTAGCTATGAGGTAGCTCAACTCATAGCGCGCCGCGGGAAAGCTTTCTCAGACGCTGACTTGGTTAAACAGTGCCTCATTAAAGTCGCTGGAATAATGTGCCCGGAAAAGATGCAGGAATTCAACAACGTGAGCATGTCCACAAACACAATTGTGCGTTGAATGGAAGACTTGTCAGCTAACATACAGAATCAAGTGTCACATAAAGCTTGTGCTTTTGACTTTTACTCCATTGCATGTGATGAAAGATGCAACAGACGCCGCACAACTGTTCATTTCTTTGCGGGGAGTTGACGATGACTTTTGCATCACGGAGGAGCTGCTTGATCTTCGGAGTCTAAAGGGCACAACAACGGGTGAGGACATTTTTGAAGCTGCGTCAGGTGCAATTGACAAGATGGAACTTAAATGGGACGAGCTGTGTGGAGTTGCAACGGACGGGGCTCCCGCTATGACAGGCGAGCCCAAAGGAATGGCATCTATGGTGTGCGCCAAGGTGCCAGAGAGTGGAGGCGAGGCTGTAAAATTGCACTGTATCATCCACCAAGAAGCTCTCTGTGCCAAGACAGTCCAGCTTGGCGATGTGATGACCACAGTTGTGAAAACTGTCAACATAATTCAAGCACGAGGTCTCTACCACAGAGAATCAAGCTTTCCTATCTGATGTCGATGCTGAATACGGGGACGTACTCTATCATTGTGACGTGCGCTGGCTTAGTCGCGGCTCCGTGCTGAAGCGGTTTTATTCCCTTATTGCCTTTCTAGTTGATCTTACTGGTCATCTGAACTCACTGAACAAGAGCCTACAAGGCAAAGACCAGCTTGTACCACAACTTTCT
Organism: Gasterosteus aculeatus; assembly: GCF_964276395.1. Lineage (NCBI taxonomy): Eukaryota > Metazoa > Chordata > Actinopteri > Perciformes > Gasterosteidae > Gasterosteus > Gasterosteus aculeatus. The sequence goes on along the minus strand of NC_135708.1, from coordinate 3,564,061 downwards.
GTGCGAAGCTTCGTCTTTTTGAGACACAACTACGCAACTTCAACCTTGCGCACTTCCCTACGCTGTCCGAAATCAAACGTGCTCATCCAAAGGCCGACCTCTCTGCTAAAAAGGGGAAATATGTTTCTGTGATCACAACTCTTATGACACAATTCAATCAGCGCTTCCAAGATGTTTCTGTCATTGAGAAAGAAATCAAGCTGTTCTCAACTCCCTTCCTGCTGGATGCAGAAGAAGTGAAAGAGAGTCTGCAATTAGAACTCATCGAGATGCAGCTCCTCTCCCTACCCGACTTCTACCGGAGCTTGGAAAAGGCCAAGTTTCCTCTGATGCGACGCCACGCAAAAAGAATGACCAGTCTGTTTGGCACAACATACATATGCGAGCAAACATTTTCTCTGTTAACTCTGAACAAAAGCAGATTGAGAACCAAAATGAGCGACAGCCATCTCTGTGATGTCCTTCACATCTCAACCAGCAAACTTACTCGTGACCTGCCAGCCGTCCTTCAGTCCAGAGCAGCATCACTGCTCCCATTAAGTGCAACACTGTTCCCATTGTAGGCGAGTTCAAATATATTACACAGTATTCATGTGTTCAAAAGCCCAATTACTTAATAAATGCAGGCAATTAAAGTTGATTTTCTAAAACACGTTAGCTGATGAATGATTTGCATAAGTAGGTTAAATAAAGCCTTCCCTCTTTATACAGGGCTGTGAAGGGGGTCCCCATCCTGACGAAGAAGCAATCTGAGGCTGAGCTGCCAACCCTTTTTGTAAAAAAAATGAAAACCCATTAATGGAGAGATGTGATTTATGCAGTTTTTTCTGTAAGTATAATAAATTATCAAGCATAATTGACCTACATTTGATTGATTGATTTGTATTACTGTTAATACACTAGAGGTGATATACCTTAACTTTAGTGAGCGGCTCAACCTTTCACATATTTTTCTGTCTGTGGCCCTCAGTGAAAAAAGTTTGGACCCCCCTGCTTTAATACGTGGAACACTTCCTGCATCTCGCTCTCGCTCGCCCCTCGCGTCCAGTAGTCGTATTACACTGTTTAACGTTCCCGTCTTCCTCGGTGGTTTGATTTAACGGTCTCACTTCCGCCCCGCTGCTCTCGCTCGCCCCCTAGTGTGATAACCGGCACTCCGCTTGTTGTTATGCGCAACCGCACCGCCGTTCCTTCCCTGCACCCCCCTCGTCTCCCCCCCCCTCTGTGCTCACACACACACACACACACACACACACACACACACACACACACACACACACAGCTTGTTTAGTGAGTAGGTTTAAAATAAGTGTTATGGGGATTGTTGGTTGCAGTTATAGGTGATCTTGATCGGTGTTCCTGTGAGTTAATAAACCCTGTTATACTTTAAAGAACCGTTTTCCTGTGTTTACTTGTGCATTTATATGGTGGTGACCGTTGACATACATCGCCAGCGCTCGAACTTAACTCCTTCCAACATCTTCACTCTCAAGGAGTGAATATCAATTATGAGACTTGATTTATAGTATTGGTTATTGGTCCCTGTTAGCTCAGGGTGGTGCCCCGTTATTTATTCATTCTGAGAAGTATCTTAGTGATTATTAATAATTCTATTAATGTCCATAAGTTAGTTCCTCATTTGCTAGTAACCTAATACGACCCCCTAGCCGCTCCAAACACTTCTCATCCAACCACAATCACATTCACTCCATCCGGATGGCAACATTTATCTGGATAGGGTGTTTTTGGTATGTTCTGTTAATTTCTACGATATAGTTGATACTAATTCCAGGTCCACCATCAGCTGTTGGTTCTTCACTGAGCGTCTGTGGCCGACTGTCACCTGTAGCTTCAACATGTCCACTCTTATCATCCAGGGAACCGTCTCTCAGTGCAAAGCACCAAAAGCAGGTGAAGCTGAACTCCTTTAAAACACCAAACGTTCCTCCTGTGATGATCCATCAAGACGCTTTGAACAGATTGTTTCTCTGACTGTTTGTCTCTTAATAATAATGTCTGGACTAAAGGACAAACACACACTGGAGGCAGAGGACCAGCATCTAAACATCCAAGTGTTGTTTGAGTTGTTAAGAGCCCAAAAACCTGCAGCGTGACCACGTTGACTCATATCAACCCACCATGATGCCGTCAACGTGTCAGGAGACACTGTCCTCTCTTATAACGTGGAGACAAGACAAAGCTCCAGAGAAACAAGGTTTTCATCACCTTCCTCCCTGTTCAGGCTCATCCTGGCTACTGTTCCTCACTACTTCTGTCTGTGTTGATGGCCTCATGTGGGACACAAACAGTTTGATGAGTCTCTGGTAGTTTGAGGTCAGCTTGGTGTGTCAGGGTCTTATTAACCAGGCTGACAGTGGGACAGAGAAAAGGTTTCCAGCCCTACCTCCTCTACCAGACTGATGGTCTGTGGCTGCAGCCCCTTCATACCTGAGAGTCTCCAGTCTCCAGTGAGGATCCTCCAGTCCAGCAGACAGCAGCTTCACTCCTGAGTCTCCTGGATGATTGTAGCTCAGGTCCAGCTCTCTCAGATGGGAGGGGTTGGAGCTCAGAGCTGAGGCCAGAGAAGCACAGCCTTCCTCTGTGATCAGACAGCCTGACAGCCTGCAGACACACAGAATAAGACACAGGTCACATGATCTGAGGGAGCTGTGAGGGCTGGAAGGTCACTGCAGTACTGAGATACTATCAGGTACAGAGGGGTCACATTAACATGGTTACTGACTGGTTTACAGTCACAACTAAACACCCACTAATGTACATCAACACTCTGATAACATTACTACTAACTCTAGAATGTCAAATATTTATATTATATTTAAAATAAACACATTTTATGGAAAGAGTTGGAAAATACATATTTGATTTAAATCATGCAAGCAGAAAGAATCTTATGGATGTAAATAAAGACACCAAGTGGACTTTAATTGAATCCTGACCTGAGAGTCTCCAGTTCACAGTGTGGACTCTCCAGTCCAGCAGAAAGCAGCTTCACTCCTGAATCCTGCAGATGGTTGTTACTCAGATCCAGCTCTCTCAGACTAGAGGACTGGGAGCTGAGAACTGAGGACAAAGCGTCACAGCTTCTCTCTGAGAGGTTACAGCCACTCAGTCTGAGGAGACAAGTATCAACAAGAAAAATAACATTGATGTTAAAATTAAATCCTATTTCATATAAAATCAGTTAAGTGTTTATACAAGTACTAGTGTAGAATAGACTACTAAAACAGGAAAGTGATTAAAAAGGATCTTTATTTGCTAATTTAATGTCAGTTACCATCTACACCTTAAATGAGAAACCATCAAACTCCAAGCAGATTGTCACTGAAGCGCCAGAAATCCAAGTTTCAGTCTCTTTTACACCTCTGCTTTTCCCATTTCCCTCAATGAACCATATTAAAATAACATCACACAGCATGAATAAGAGGATTAATAGGACGACCCTGTGATGATTTATCGTGAGCCAATATTGTGTTTTAATTCCCTCCGTATCAGACGTGTTGGTTCCACAAGGATCCGATGATGTGATGGAAACAAACAGATTTTTGTCCCTAGTTTAGTCTCTTTGATTAGATCTTCTGGCTCCATAGATAAGGTTCATCTTCTGGTGGAAAAAGGTTTTTATGAAGTCGGAAATCCTGATGAACAATGATGATGTTTATGCTGTGGAGTAATTGACTTTGAAATTAATATAAAAATATTTATGATGTGGCACATTAGTTATGTGAAACATTAATTGATGAAGCACAAACAATTTAAATGGACAGATTAATAAAACAATAAGGCTCTCGCTGGAAACGGCTGCTCTTGTCCGCCTGTCGTTGGTCAACAAACGGGGCGCCCTCTTGTAGTATTAAAGTCAATATACCGCATTGTCCGGACTCCAACGGGCAGTTAAAAGGCTTTAATTTCCTCACAAAGCGACAGTGCCTTATAATCCGGAGCGCTTTATATATATGGATTAATTGGTTAATCGGTTGATCCATACTGGTTGTACACGGCGCTCAAGGCGCTTTGCCAAACACGCCAAAGCTTGTCTACGACGGCGAGATGCTGAGCGGCGCTCAAGCGCGTGAGATATGGAGCTTCTTTCAGGTCGCGTCGGAGAAACAAAGCTGTCGTTCTCGCCGAGCACTTCATGAGATTAAAGAGCGAGAGACGACGCCCTTTTCTCTACAGCAGTTGAACCATCTTAACGGGGAAATAAGTTATTCTAAAAGCAGCCGAAGATTTAAGGCGTGGATGGCGAGGGGGGCGGCGGGAGCGGACGCACCTCACAGCATCGATCGGACCCTGAATGTACTTTCTATCCCCTTTCTTCAGTGCGGAAATGGGCTTCTATAGTTGTATGAATGCATCACTCCAGCCAATCCACAGACGGGGTTTGTAACCAATCAGGTGTAGAGACCATGGTAACTGGCTCCGCCCCCTTACTGTCAGAAAGAACAACAGCGAGCGCGTAGAAAACTCCTTCGAGCGCGAGCAGAGATTCTCCTCGCGAGCAACGAAGGTCATGCTCCGCGAGAGAGCAAATATCTCGCGCGAGACAGACTTTTGCCTGCGGATGTTTGATTTACGCGAGCGCATCGACCTGATTTGCGCTCTCGAATTTTGTGTCAGTCGATGACTTGCCGCCATAAGCTGCAGTATCTTATGCGCCTTATTGTGCGGAAAACACGCCACACAAGCTCCGGTGAAAATGGTATACAAAACATACATTGTCGGTTAAAACATTTTAATTGGTTAAATTATTAAGGTCATTTAATCATTATGTTTTGATCAGAGTTGTAATTAAAGGTTTAGGTGGCCCGCAAAAGATTTTCAAATTGGGTCACGGCATTCTGGAGGTATGGGACCGCTAGTTTAAGACATTCAGACAAACTAAATTAATCTGACCTCAGAGTCTCCAGTTCACAGTGTGGACTCTTCAATCCAGCAGACAGCAGCTTCACTCTTGAATCCTGCAGGTGGTTGTTACTCAGATCCAGCTCTCTCAGACTAGAGGACTGGGAGCTGAGAACTGAGGACAGAGCGTCACAGCTTCTCTCTGAGAGGTTACAGCCACTCAGTCTGAAGAGAGGGATGAAGAAGAAGCAGTAAGTATAAAAGATGGCAGCATATTTAAGTTCTGATGTATGAATTTACTCTCTCTGTACTTACAGAACTTTGTTGGAGGCTTTGACCACTGGCAGCAGCCTCAGAAGAGCCTCCTCTGAAGCAGAGTATTTTTTTCAGGTCAAACACCTCCAGATCTTCTTCTGATGACAGTAAGATGAAGACCAGAGCTGACCACTGAGCAGGAGACAGTTCTTCTGTGGAGAGACGTCCTGATCTAAGGAACCATTGGATCTGCTCCACTAGAGAAACATCATTCAGTTCATTCAGACAGTGGAACAGATTGATGCTTTTCTCTGGAGACACATCCTCACTGATCTTCTTCTTGATGTACTGGACTGTCTCCTGATTGGTCTTTGAGCGACTTCCTGTCTGTGTCAGCAGGCCTCGTAGGAGAGTCTGATTGGTCTCAAGGGAAAGACCCAGGAGGAAGCGGAGGATCAAGTCCAGGTGTCCATTAGGACTCTGTAAGGCCTTGTCCACAGCACTCTGGTAGAGACGCATTGGTTCAGGTTCGTCTTTAGAGACTTTAGACACCAGGGAGGTTGTTTGTTCTCCTGACAGCAGATTGACACCAGAGCTGAAGAAGGTCAGATGGACATGAAGAGCAGCCAGAAACTCCTGAACACTCAGATGGACGAAGCAGAACACCTTGTCCTGGTACAGTCCTCTCTCCTCTCTGAAGATCTGAGTGAACACTCCTGAGTACACTGACGCTGCTCTGATATCGATGCCACACTCTGTCAGGTCGGATTCATAGAAGATCAGGTTGCCTTTCTGCAGCTGATCAAAGGCCAGTTTTCCCAGAGACTCGATAATCTTCCTGCTCTCTGGACTCCAGTGTGGATCCGTCTCAGCTCCTCCATCGTACTTGACCTTCTTCACTTTGGACTGAACCACCAGGAAGTGGATGTACATCTCAGTCAGGGTCTTGGGCAGCTCTCCTCCCTCTCTGGTCTTCAACACCTCCTCCAGAACTGTAGCAGTGATCCAGCAGAAGACTGGGATGTGGCACATGATGTGGAGGCTTCGTGAGATCTTGATGTGGGAGATGAGGCTGCTGGCCTGCTCCTCATCTCTGAACCTCTTCCTGAAGTACTCCTCCTTCTGGGGGTCAGTGAACCCTCTGACCTCTGTCACCATGCCAACACACTCAGGAGGGATCTGATTGGCTGCTGCAGGTCGTGTGGTGATCCAGAGGCGAGCAGAGGGAAGCAGCTTCCCCCTGATGAGGTTTGTGAGGAGCACATCCACTGAGGCCGACTCTGTGACATCAGTCAGGATCTCATTGTTGTGGAAGTCCAGAGGAAGTCGACACTCATCCAGACCGTCAAAGATGAACACGACCTGGAACTCTTCAAACCTGCAGATTCTTGCTGCTCTGGTTTCACTGAAGAAGTGATGAACAAGTTCCACCAAGCTGAACTTCTTCTCTCTCAGCACATTCAGCTCTCTGAAGGTGAATGGAAATGTGAACTGTATGTCCTGGTGGTCTTTGTCTTCAGCCCAGTCCAGAGTGAACTTCTGTGTTAAGACTGTTTTCCCAATGCCAGCCACTCCCTTAGTCATCACGGTTCTGATTGGTTCCTCTCCTCCGGCTGAGGCTTTGAGGAGGTCTTCTTGTCTGATGGTTGTTTCTGGTCTGGCTGGTCTCCTGGATGCTGTTTCAATCTGTCTGACCTCATGTTCTTCATTGACCTCTGCAGTCCCTCCCTCTGTGATGTAGAGCTCTGTGTAGATCTCATTCAGAAGGGTTGGGTTTCCTGCTTTAGTGATCCCCTCAAACACACACTGGAACTTCTTCTTCAGGTTGGATTTGAGTTCACGCTGACAAACTGCAGCAGGAAGTCCTGAATGAAGACAACAAAGAAGATCAATGAGTCACAGAATAGATTTCAACATGTCCTTTCCTCAGAGAATGACTATGAATATATTCTGTCCATCTCTGGAGACATTAGTGAAGGTCTCATTTATCAGCATGGTAAGTCTGTAGAGAAATCCTCTTACTGCTCTGCAGACGCTCAGCCAGCTTCTCCTGCTTTATTCTCCTCAGGAAGTGCACTGAGATCTTCACAAAGGCCTCTCTGCTCCTCCTCTGCTCTTCATCCAGCTCCTCCTCATCCTCTTTCTCCAAGTATTCTGGGTTATCTGAACTCACAACCTTCTGGATCTTCTTCAGCTCGTTCTTCACAAAAGTGAGGATGTTCTCTTCCAGCAGCTGGAACAGAACATTCTATGAATGACACCAACTAGAACATGGAAGCCACCATCAGGTCCATGTTGGACGGAAGGACAATCCACTGGTCTACAAAGTGCAGCATGGAGATGATGGTGAACTGAAAGATGTAAAAGTAGTTGTACATGTACACACCATGAAGATGGAGTCCAGGTGTGTTTGATGCTGCTGGGCAGACGGACCTGTGGGAACCACTGAGCTCTCCTGGTCCTCTCTGTGGAGGAACATGAACCATCAGCTCACATGGTGTTTGGACCATCAACACCAATACAACATTAGTTAAAGATATTGGCTTCTGTCATGATTGATCATGATGAAAACCAGATGCTGAAGACTGTCGATGATGACGGACAGTTTATTAGTTGAGTGACAGTCAGTCATCAGTTTCATCTGGTTTTATTTCTTACTGTGGGTCATAAAAACAACGTCTGCAGACCTCTGCATCTGGTACAAAGTCCTATGGAACTATTCCAAACCTCTTTAGTCCGTCCCCTGACCTCTAGAAGTCTCCTTAGATCTTCTGAAACTAGTCTTTGGACCTTTTCACAGAGTCTACTGACGATACTTTGTCCAAACCTCTGCATGGAGTCCAGAGACCACGTCAGCTGGTCCACAGAGCACTGAGTTTATTCTAATCAAATGTTCAGTCCCAGTCATCTGTCTCCAGAAACCTGCAGCTGTCTCCAGATGTGACCTCTGCTGATCCTGATGTGGAGGAACTAGCTCACATTGTGTTTACATCTGATGATGTTTACAGTCAATGATTCACACTTAAACACACACAGACCAGTTATATGAAGATAATGAGTTCTGTCATGATGGATCGTCATGGACACGATGGACACGTTAAACAATGAACAAACATTTATGTAATTCATGACTGAGGATCAGAACAGTTCTTCATCTGTTTAAGAACTTACTCTGTGTCATAAGAACGGCGTCCATCTTTGAAGTCAATCCATCGCTCATTAGACTGATCACTCTTCATGGACACACATCTGGGTTCAGGAGACTTTCCTCTCTGCTGATGTGAACTGAAAGAAACACTGAGATTACATCATCACATCATCATCTAATCATGAAGCATCAGCTCACATGGTGTCCGTCCTCACAGAGACCAAAACAAGGTAAAGGTCCATGACGTGTATTCTGGATGTGGACCACATGACTCCCTGTAGTGGTTTAGGTCTACTGGTCCTGCTGGTCCCACTGACAATCAACAGCTCAGTCTTTCAGCTCACTGTTTTCTTCACCAGTCAGTTTGGTTTAGTCCCAACAGGTCTCACCAAGTCCTCCATGGAGCTCTCCCTCCCTCACTGGACACTGCTGAAGGGCCCTGGAGCAAGAAACTCAGAACCTCCACCAGAGAGTCTGGTAGAAACACCTCATCATCAGCCTGAGACCCTCACCTTGCATCAACAGAGGGACCAACGTCTTTGAATTTTAGAGGAGGATCCATAGACTGGTTACTCTTCATGGACACACAGCTGGGTCCAGGTCCAGGTCCAGGTCCTGGTCTCTGATGGATCCTGGGTCACACATAAAGAGTCAGAGTCTGTCCAACTAAGTCTGATAGAAACATCTGGGCTCTTTCTCAATATGCGGCCTGTTCTCGGGGAGTCTTCTTGAAATGACCCGCTGGTATTCAAGTTATACATGAGATGAAACTATACTATAATTCAGCTTATACACACACAGTATATATGTATATATACACATGAGATATAGACTATAACTAGGCTGCGTGTTCTTAACGTTTAATCTGTTGTCAGACTGATGTTCGTTCACCAGTAACGTTTCGTCTCTTTGAGATCAGAGTTTAGATTCATATCTGTTTAAATTAAACTTTAACATCTTGTCTGTATGCAGCTTGTTATTGTCTATTATTGTGCATTCAAAGGGACTCTGAGCTGTAATAATAATAAACGCATTTTTTCCAAATATGAATTATTGAGTATTTCTCCGTAAGATCTTTCACGTGTGGTCATCTACATGCAATGAAGTGAAAATGTTTCTAGTTGTTTCCTTGTTTGACCGTGTAAGTGTTCCCCTGAGGTTAATCACTAATGATGTCCCCCATCTTACTGCAGCCTCATTGATCACTGTATCAAAGACATTAAATACTATGAGGTTAATCACTATTGATGTGGACACACAGACGAGCTTCAGCTACAATTTAAATAAAACTTACATTCATTCACAGTTGTGTGTTTGTGCATTTAACTGGACGAGGACACTGATTATCACCCTCTTCATGTTTGAACTGTAGGTTATATTAACTAAAAGAACATTAATTGATTCATTGTTGTTGCTCAAACCGTCTCTGTACTTTATGAAACATTTATAAAGCTGATGCAGTGTGATGTGATACATCATCCCTCAATTAAATGTTTACCTCAGTAACGTTTTGATGGGTTTCTTCCATCCAATAATATATTAGATCTACACCTGTCAGTGTGATCCAGTAACGTTCAGCAGCACCACAACTGCAGCTGCTCCTCTTCATCATTAGGAAGATGTTCGATTGGACACACACATTATATATATATACACACACAATCAGACATATATAGACACATAGACCCTCACCTTGCATCAACATAGGGACCAACATCTTTGAAGACTATAGGAGGCTCCATAGACCGGTTACTCTTCATGGACACACAGCTGGGTCCAGGTCCAGGTCCTGGTCTCTGATGGATCCTGGTCACACATGTAGAAGCAGAGTCAGTGAGTCAGAGACGTTGGGACATGGAGACGAGTGGAGGACAGTTGGAGATGGTCCTCTCACCTCTGAGCTTTGGTCTGGCTGTCATGTTCCCCACACAGAGGGGCTTCAGAGGGAGGGACTCCGTCCTCTGGGTCCTCAGCCTGATTCATAGCAGAGTCCACACCTTCACACCTTCACACCAACCTGCTGGCAGAGCTCACACGTTATTATCTTCATCAGGACAAACACACAGAGCTCATTCACCTCAACACTAAAACTCTCATGGGACACTTTGTGTTGTTGTCTTGAGACAACGTGTCAAGAGACGTCATTTTAAATTCTCATCCTATAAATGTTGTGTTTCTTTTAAGCTCTTTCCTTTGGCAGGAGGCAGCGGTCCATCAGGACGTTATTTATGTTAAATCACTATATAGGCTACTAAAACTCAGCATGCAGAATGACTACATGAGATGTGTATCATATATCGCTACGTTTAGCCACTAGCAAGACACCTCGTTAGCAATGTTAATAAGCTTGTTATAGCACGCTCGTACATTGATGCTAGTATTAAGGGCTCTCGCGATGGCTTCTTTGTAATGTTACTGTGAGCTACAGAGCTGACACTTTTTCACTAAACCTTGGAGTGAGATGTTGTCAGGGATGAAGCTGCAGCCGACAGCAGAAACATGAACATGCAAAACAACCTACAATCTCACTCATGTGGGCCTTTATGATCATGAGGTCAGAATGCACACAATTGTACCAAATACACACCTGATGCAATAGGCTACAAGCGACTAGATCTCCACTCTTTGCTGTCCTGCTCCTAAATGGTGGAAGGAGGTCTCTGAAGACATCAGGACCACAGAGAGCCTTCACATCTCCAGACTACAGACACACCTCTTCAGACTCTACCTCCACTAACACACTAACTAACTGTACCACTTACATTGGACTTATAATGGTTCTTATCTACAGCAAGTTGTAAAGCGGCTTATTTGATGAAAGTGCACTTTGTTGTTTCTTGTTCTTCTGGGTTTGTGTCCTTATGGTTGAAACGCTCTTATTGTAAGTGGCTTTGGATAAAAGCGTCAGCTAAATGACATGTAATGATTTAAAAGATGAACATTAGCACTCATCTTCCAGCAGATGGAGCTGTGCTGTTTCTCCTCTTCATCTCCTTCAGAGTCCAGAAGTCAGTAAAACAGTCCAGTATCACATGACATGTGTCGTGGTCAAATATGTTAGAACATAATGATCACTTTTAGCATAAGATTGTCTATATTGAAGCTTGACGTGTGAAAAGCAGAATGACCCAACGTTTCCATTTGCAGCGGAGTCTAAAGAAAGGAGGGCGAGTCAACTTGCTCTCACACAAACGCAGGAGCAAAGGAACTGTCTGTTACTTCATCTCAACCTTCATATCTCACTTCGCAATTTGTCATACTGGCCACTGGAGACGACCTTCATGTGTGTGTATAAAAGCTCAGCGCTGCTCGGAGACGCGTCTCCACAGAGCTCTGTAATACGGGCGCGTGTATTTGACCTCCTGCTAGCAAGAAATCAATTGACTTTTACAACTTTGATCATTCATCAAGACTTTGTTTTTATTAGATAACCATAGAAATAAATGATTCTCTTCTCCCGAACTAGTTACAATGAAATATTCCACAAGAGTGTTGCTCGGTGTACCGGTACTAGAAATACTAGCGACGTGTCGGTCGCCAACGAACCGGCTCTGAGAGCGACTCTTTGACGCGAACGACGGGAGCCGCTTTGTTTCTCTCGCTCTCAAGCCGCATTTGATTGGTCAATATGCGTGGGGGCGTGTCTCTCTCAAGCTGCATTTGATTAGTCAATATATGTAGAGGCGTGTCTCTCTCTCTCTCCAGCCACATTTGATTGGTCAATATGTGCCCTGAGCACATGGCGGAGGGGCGGGACTTACACACACAGCAGCAGCAAACAGGGAGGAGGCGAGTCAACAGAGAAACAGAGCGGTAAAATAAAAGTTACGAAAGTGTGTCAACAGGTAACGCAGCAAAATCTGGACACATGTCAATGACATTGATCCATCTAATGCAGAATGTAGAGTCTGCAAGACTAAAATCTCTATCTTCTCCAAAACAGGGCAGATCATTTCAGAGAGAAGAAACAGGATCAGCCCCTCAAAGCGGAGCCACTTGGTCTCAATGTAAATCTTCCCTGAAGGACAAAACTCTGCATGCTGACTTTTTTTCTTTTTGTTTTACACATTTAATTTATATTTTGTTGTGTGAATCTGTAAGCTTCTGTATGTTGTTTCACTTTAAATTTGTTAAGTATTAAAAAGTTTAAAATAATTAAAAGTTAGTCAAGTTCATTTGTAAATAGTTAAACATTTGTTTTTGCACTAATTTATTTTTTATCACTCTGTAGAGTGAATAAATGTTTATATAAAAACATTTGATAAGTGTTTTTTTTACATTAGTAATTCATTTTGCGCATAATTTTACATTATTGTTGGTGATAAATTAATTTAAGCACCAAAAAAATCAGAAGAGCCATTTGGGAGCCGAAAGAGCCGATTCTCTAAAAAGAGGCGTAATTCCCATCACTACCGGGTAAAAGAGGACGTCTGCTTTGTCTCTGACTTCTGGCCCTGATCTGCTTAGAGGGCGTGGCGTCACGTGAGGGGCGTGTCCTCAACTGTGTTGCTTTCAGGAAACGTCGGCACTGTGAGAACTATGAATCCACACTTTCTATCCACCATGTTCACATTTCAACTTTGATAAACACGACCTTTTTAAACAGATGTGAAGAAAGAGAAGAACGTTTAATCTCACAGAACCAAAACACGTGATGGTGGGCTCGACATGTGGACGTAAAACCGGACCAGAACCAGTACCGGAAACCATTATTTAGGGTATATATCATGATGAAATACATCAACGCGTTATCTTTTTTTTATTCGGCAGAGTCCTGACTACAATAAGCTGGAATCCACATTAAAATACTCCAAACACACCTTTAGCTGGTGGGGAAGAGTCACATATGACGTGCAGGTTTGTCCACAACCTTTGGACCGAGTGGGACATTTTGTCTGTGCTTGAAGCTCGCGGACGTTGGAGCCAAAGAACAGCAGCGAATCGGTGGATTATGAATCATTGAGTGAGACAAAGCCTGCAGAGTTACTGTGAAACACACAGCGAGCCAGCAGAGACACACACACACACACACACACACACACACACACACACACACACACACGTCTTACCTCTGCCGCTTCTCACGGGAATTATGGATTTAATCTGCTGTTTCTGCAGTGAGGAAAGTCCCCGAGCCGCTTCACTTCCTGCTTTATGTGTGAGACGTGAAACCGCCTCTTTCTCATGAAGAGTGGAAGTTATGTTGACTTCTTGAGGTGTGCGCATGCGCAGGCTCCCTGGTTGTTTGGTACAGTGACGTCATGAACCCTGTCGGTGTCTTCTTGTCAAAGCGACCAGCGACCTTATCTGGTTTCACTGGAGACTTTTGTGGCGTCTGACGTGAAAGCTCGTGTTGTTCTGCAGTTTCTGTCCTCAGAGTCTCACAGGAAGTCCGCATCTGGCCGAGAACGGTCATACTACCCGGATGTGACTCGCCCCGCCCATTTCACCCACAATGCATCGGAGCAGACACTTGTGAGCGCCAAATATCCCAGAATGCATTTCACCTCAGCAACAGGCAGCGACGCCAGAGGGAAATAATATAACGTTATATTTAACCCACGTGATGTGACTTTGGGACTTTTCAGGCAACGAGTCAGTTGTTTGAGCGACTCGTCTGTAGTCAGTTTGTCCACATTGAGAACTAGAGCTCGTGAGATGCATGAACTGGTAAAATATATTATAACATTGTTTTGCGTTAAAGCCGTTCTCCAGTGTCCTGTATTTGACCCTGATGTGCAACGAACAACATGTTACAGAATGATAGTTTGCAGCTGTGTCCTGAGAAGGGAGGGTGGTCGCCTCGATCTCATAGACCAGCGATTCCCAAAGTGTGGGCCGCGGCCCCCTGGTGGGCCGCGAAGGTACTGCAGGTGGGCCGCGAGAGGTCATTTACAATAAATAAATAAAAAATGTAATTTTCAATTTTGAAAAGTTTGAAATTATTATAAAAATATTTATGATGCGGCACATTAGTTATGTGAAACATTAGTTGATGAAGCACAAACAATTTAAATGGACAGATTAATAAAACAATAAGGCTCTCGCTGGAAACGGCTGCTCTTGTCTGCCTGTCGTTGGTCAACAAACGGGGCGCCCTCTTGTGGTATTAAAGTAAACATACCGCATTGTCCGCACTCCAAGGCGCACTTAAAAGGCTTTAATTTCCTCACAAAACCACAGTGCCTTATAATCCGGAGCGCCTTATATATATGGATCAATTGGTTAATCGGTTGATCCATACTGGTTGTACACGGCGCTCAAGGCGCTCTGCCAAACATGCCAAAGCTCGTCTACGACGGCGAGATGCTGAGCGGCGCTCAAGCGCGTGAGATATGGAGCTGCTTTCAGGGCGCGTCGGAGAAACAAAGCTGTCGTTCTCGCCGAGCACTTCATGAGATTAAAGAGCGAGAGACGGCGCCCTTTTCTCTACAGCAGCTGAACCATTTTAACGGGTTTAATAAGTTATTCTAAAAGCAGCCGAAGATTTAAGGCGTGGATGGCGAGGGGGGCGGCGGGAGCAGACGCACCTCGCAGCATCGATCGGACCCTGAAAGCACCGTCTCCACCTCCCTACCCCCCATCCACCCGCCCCGACGCCAAACGTTTGACTGCTATGGCGGCAAATCACCAGCCGGTCTGCGAGCTGGACGCATCGGTCTTAATGTGCCGGTAATGATGGTAAATGATGCTTGTAGCTGGTCGTCATCTACGCTCCACTACGGTTACGTGAAGGTGCCGTTTGTGTTTTCACAACGTTTTATCTCATGATTTAGACTTTCTATCCCCTTTCTTCAGTGCGGAAATGGGCTTCTATAGTTGTGTGAATGCATCACTCCAGCCAATCCAAAGACGGGGTTTGTAACCAATCAGGTGTAGAGACCATGTGACTGGCTCCGCCCCCTTACTGTCAGAAAGAACAACAGCGAGCGCGTAGAAAACTCCTTCGAGCGCGAGCAGAGATTCTCCTCGCGAGCAACGAAGCTCACGATTCGCACATGACTAATTCAGCTTCTTTCCGGGAGTTTTTTGTGCTTTCTCCCCTATCAGGTCTCCGTAGATCGTAGTTCCTTCTGGACCCTGGTCCTGACAGCTACCGTGGCCCTGCTGACGCGTGTTGTTGCCATCATCATCATTATTATTTTAGATATTAATCATGTTACTGTACTCGTAAACCAACATTACCCTCTCCTAAAATCTCTGTGCTCTCCCTCCCCACAGGCTTCTGTAGATGGTGGTTCTATGTGATGGTGGTTCTATCTGATGGTGGTTCTATGATGGTGGTTCTATGTGATGGTGGTTGTCCCTGCAGTGGTCCTGCTGTGCGTCTGGTTTACTACTCACAGTTACTTGAATCATTTCTGTCATATAGTCTCATGTATTATACATTGTTCATTCTGTACACATGACATCATTGTAGTCTGTCCATCAGGAGACGGATCCTCCTCTGACGTTCTCACTAAGGTTTCTTCCCTTTTTCCCTCTTGGAAGGGTTTTTTCATTTTTTGGGGAGTGTTTCAGGATCAGGACGCCTCGTATTTATTTTGTCAGATGTAGCGCACCAGTTTGCATGTTAATGTCCTGCAGTGTCAGACCCACGGAGTACACGTGACTCGTTTTAATCAGACTCTGGTTATGGTGTCGGGCCTCGGGTTTCCACACCGGAACTGCTTTATCCCCTGACAGACGTCGGTGGAGTTTCCCTCCCGACTCCAGTTGAGCCCGAAGAGCACTTTCTGTTCCCCTTTTGACTATTTGCCTTGTTTGTTTTTTTCTTTTTCCCTTCCCAGGTCGTATGGGAAATACAATCATTGGCTACAAATCAAACTGCTGTGCTTGTGCATTTGGGTCGACCTCCTACTCCCCCTAACATGGACGTAACGGATCGGAGGAGAACACACAGAGAATGAGGAAGGACACCAGGAGAACAGAACGCACTGTAGAGCAAACGCTCATATTTATTTTACCCAGTAAGTATTAGGAAGTCTGTCTGGAGACGGAAATTTGTCATTCCAGCAGTAAAATACTTTCACTTCACTTTTCAATTCACTGCTGATGCATTTGGACCTGACAGTGTGTCTCATGTAGGCTGAGCTGCTCTTGACACTGTGGAAGTACAGAGTGGGAACATTAGACTGCAAACTGAGAAATCCACTTTTATCTGTCTCAAGTGTCACAAACAAGACTACACAACTCGGTCTCAACACACACGCGCATTGTCTAAACCCTATTTGGATAGGAGAAGATGCACGCCTCAGTGAGCTAATCTATTCCTTGAATGCTCCTCATCTGGTGGTGTTGTTATCAAATTGTGGATTTCAAGGAGTAATACATCCTTCTGCAGAAGGCTTCAGCACTCACCCACCTGGAGGTGTCACCTCATCGAGGCAGGGTGTCACGGTTTGGGTTCTGTTTTATTTTGTAGTTTTGGGCCTCTGGGTAACTTCCAGTGTGAATTTCGTCGACGAAAACTATGACAAAAAATTTTCATTAACGAAGCTTTTTTCCATGACTAAGACGAGACTAAGACGAGACGAAAACGAACTTAAAAAATAAAAACTATGACTAAATGTATTCTAACTTTCGTTAACGAGACGAACATGTTGGTGGTTGACAAAGTCACGATACTTTTTCCCCCTAAATTCTCACGCAGCCGACAGACAACAGACAGACAAAGTACGGCGGATATTAACGCGTCATGATGACGTCATCCACCAACCCAGAACGCGCGCAGCGGTGCTTCTTGTGCACCGACTACGGACCGCGACGACTGTTTTACGCTTCGGCGAGTTTGAATGTGGCTTCGTTAGTTTAGCTCAGCTGTCTCGGGTTAGCTGACTGTTAGCTGCCTGTTAGCTGACTGTTAGCTGACTGTTAGCTGACTGTTAGCTGACTGTTAGCTGCCTGTTAGCAGGCTGTTAGCTGACTGTTAGCTGACTGTTAGCTGACTGTTAGCTGCATGTTAGCAGGCTGAAGCCACGCTGCTTCACAGAAACATGAAGACGCGTTTAAAGACTGTCGGACCTTTCTGCTCTGTTCTCTGGCGACGGCAGGCAGCGTTTCCTCGCTGGATGAGACGCTCCGTCACAAACGCGTCTAACGTAATAAACTCATTGCAGGTTCGGAAGCCTCACGCGTTTCAACTGTAGTTCACGCGCCACATCGTGAGAAGACGGTTAAACCGTCTCGGCCACCGTACGTTCGTTACTAAGCAACATAGAGGCGCCACACACGTGACAGGTGGCCGTGTCAAAAGCATTGCAAGTAAACAGACAAAGACAACAAAGTGTTGCGTTTAGGTCCCTGGTCCTCATGAAGTTGTTACATATTTGCCAATTTGTTAAATTGCCTTGCAAATAAATGCTTTGCTATTTGTTAAAATCCAAATCTTTTCACTTCCACCATTTGTTCTTGGCCCGGCTCCTCCGTCACATTTTACAACCCATTGTGGCCACGAGTCAAAACGTTTGCCGACCTGCTATAGACCTGTCCTATGAGGGACATCTATAGACCTGTCCTAGGAGGGACATCTGTAGACCTGTCCTAGGAGGGACATCTATAGACCTGTCCTAGAAGGGACATCTATAGGCCTGTCCTAGGAGGGACATCTATAGACCTGTCCTAGGAGGGACATCTATAGGCCTGTCCTAGGAGGGACATCTATAGGCCTGTCCTATGAGGGACATCTATAGACCTGTCCTAGGAGGGACATCTATAGACCTGTCCTAGAGGAGGGACATCTAATGGACAACCAAGTACTGCAAGCTGGACTATTATGCAGTTATGGACACAACACAGGGGGTCCCTGGGCCTGAGAAGGGAAGAAAAGGAGTTTAATAAAGCTATTAAATGGGACTAAAACTACTTACATTTTAGTCTAGTTTTCGTCAACGAAAACTAGACTAAAACTAAGAAGGATTAAAATGACTAAATGTGACTAAAACTAATATGCATTTTTCGTCTAAAGACTAAGACTAAATCAAAAATAGCTGCCAAAATGAACACTGTAACTTCACTTCCTGCCTTGTCCTGTGATTGGCTGCCGTGTCATGATTGTTTCCACCTGTGTCCAATCACCTGCACCTCCCAGTGTATTTAAGCCGTGTGCGTCTCGTGTCACGTCATTGATGAATGTTCTGGAAGTTCAAGTCTGAGGCCACATTTACACATATTTACAGTATTTACAGAAACAAATATTTCTGCCCCTCTGTTTTCAAAAAAAGTTTCTGTTCATATGAACCCGCATAAATACGTCCCCGGGCGCCATCATAACTACGCCAAACCTGTAGTCGGCAGTGTAACGAGAAGGATAAAGACGTGCAAACCAATCAGAATTCTCAAAACCAACAACAAGTCGCATACTGTGACGTTTGACAACCTAAAACTCCGTTGGACCGAGTTCACACGCAAACACAAAATCTGAGTTTTCGAAATCTCCACTTTGGCCGGAGTTTTTAGAAACGTTTTCCGTGATAAAACCTCCGTTTTTGTGTAAATGAAAGGCCAAAACGTTTCCCCATCGTGTCAACGGGGTCTGAGGGTTCCTGGTTCCTGTCAGCATTTTTCTCCTTTGGCCTTTTTTTAGATTTGTCTTGACTATCAGTCTTTTAGTTTCCCAAAGCTCTGCGTCTGGGTCCTGCCTTCCCCGCCACGTGACACGGGGCTGGGAGCTTGAAGCTGCCGTTTGACGCCAGCCCGGTCGGCTCGGATGTCACCTTGTGGCCGACTACAGCTTTTCGCTCAAAGGGGCCGACACGCCCGCTGCCAACAAACCTATCCAGCTGTCCCAGTTTGACCCTCCATCGGGGGGGGACTACTGTACCCGGTTGCGCTCTAAGGGCTTAGATACCGTAGGACTGATCTCAGGACGACACCAGAACTTCTAGCCTGTGGAGGTCACCTGAGGTCACAGGTGACTTTGCTGTTATAAAATACTCGACCTGCGCAGCCACGAGACAAAAGACCTGTGGTCATCCAGGATTCAGTGAACCGTAGTTACTCACGTAACTTTTGTTTCGTATTGATATCATCTTCATTCCAGTTGTTGTGATGATTTTATCAGAAGATTTCTGTTATTAACAACTGACAGATGTTGAGATTAAACACAACTCGAGTTCCAACCACTATTTAGCTGCTTGTAAGTGATGGGTGGAGATGTTCTTGCCATCCATTGGTCCTTGTAACTCACTGCACACCTGCACATATATTTCAAACACAGAACTGAATGTCAACATTGAAAAAAGCTTCACAGCGAGGCATCTCCATCTGTGCCTCGCTCCCCCTGCATAGACATACATCAGGATTAGATGTTTGTTTGCACACGTGCTGGTTTGGCTTTGTGTGAAAAGGTCATGATTACTACTATCAGCCAATAGGAGCGGCCCGGGGAGGGACAGGGGGGGAATTGGCTACTGGTGACCTTTAACAAGCCGGACTTTCCATCTCTTTTCCTGCAGCACTGTCACACAGCGCTCCTTCCTCTGCTCCTGACGGCTCTTTTCAATTACAGCGCGTAAGAAGGAAGCGACGGAGTAACGGAGCTCATCGCTTCCTCTGTGTTGATGCTCAGACGTTTGATGTCTTAATGATGTGAGATGGACTTTATGTAGTATATTTACTGTCAGTCTCTTAATATAAGCTATGATATGACAATGGAAGATTATACGAAGCCATTGAGACCCTTAAATCCACACAGCTGTAACGGGATTACTGTAATTATGTTTAAACAGGCCGAGTGTCATAATGTGTCTGTTTACAGAGGAGGTATTATTTGATTGTATTGTGTGTGTGTGTGTGTGTGTGCTGTACCTGATTTAGTTGTGGTTTAATTAAGGACATGATTCTACCTGTTGACCCTGTTCTGTGGAATCGCTGCCCGTGATCTCCTCCCCTGGAAAGGCTTCTTAACCAACATTGGTTTGATGCCACAACTCCTCCAGTGTTGCGAGTTTGTGTGTTGAACAGTGAAGCGTGAGTGTGAGGTGTAATACCTGGCGTCCTCCAGGGCCCGTCTCTCCTCTCCCCCCCTACAGATACGTTGGACATTAGAAGACGTCCAACTTACAGGAAGTGTCACATCCAAATAGAGGCTGGTGGAGGAGTCCGCTCTGTCAGCCGCATGGGGAGTGACCAGAGACGCACAGGACGCCGGCAAAGCCACCGATCAGGATCAGGGCGCCTCCTATTTATCAGCTTTCACGCACGGCTTTTGAAGTGAGAAGGACGACCTTCAGCACCATTGAAATGAATCATGTCATCTAAGCAACGTATGAACAAGTATATATCATAGCAGCCATTACTATCTACAGTCCAACCGGTAAACGAAGGCTATAAATCATTCATAGTGTCGTCTGTTACCATTCGTTCTAAACCAAACCATCCAGGTGTTATTTGAAATGGTGCATGTACCATAATAGATGACTTTCACCTTGTGACCTTTGAACCCAGACAGTCCCGTGGCACCCGGCAGCCCTGGAAACCCCGACTCCCCTGCCGAGCCCTGTAGAAGTGAGAGTGTAAATCAATGGCTGCCATCGAAGAAACCACAGTGGTGCTGTTCTGCTGTGTTCCTCAAACTGGTCCATTTCACCCCACGTGTCCCACCATCATGTCCAAAGAGGAAGCACATACAGGGGAAAATAACGCTAGAGTTCTTTCCAGGTGTGTCTCTCCTATTGTGTGTAGAAACTTGCCAGCTGCTTCAGGGTCAGGGGTCGCCCTAAAGGTCACCGAGCCAGAAGCGACTTCCAACAGGAACAATCTGTACCCGTCACCAACAGATACAGGAACGCTTCACACTGTTCGTTAGTAAACGTATGTTCTGCAAATGAGTCCAGATAACTTTTTCCATCGAAGCGAGAAGCTAAAAACCCAAAACCCCAAAACCAATCGGTAGCACAGACGACGCTGAATGCAGCTGTACGGCGTTGGGGGGGTTCTAAGCCCATTGTCACTTCATCTCACGGCATGAAAAGTGGGATTTTCGTCAGTATGCAGCACCGTAAATTGTCGTGGAATTTCAGGTTTTTGTTTTCACAGACTAATCTCGCCTCAGAATACTGAGGCGGTGACCTCGTATTTGCTCCGGGAAAAGTCCAGATTTAGACGACGTCATTGTGTGTAAGTGACACTGTTTCTCCTTCCTTGTTAAATGTTACTGTGACTTGAGTTTTTTGTATTCATACCACACTCATTTAATTGTTTTCCAGCCGCCTGTGAGACGTATTGTGAGACGGGACGCAGGAGCTTCAGGTTCAGGCGGAACACTCATTGCGGGCGGAAGCTGCGGAGTCGAGCGAGAAGAAAGAGGGTCAGAGTTTATTTGCTGACTTGTTTCAGGTGCATTGATAGATGTGTTGTGTCCATACGCATCGCACAGTACTGATTCATTGTTGTTTTTACAGCTGCTGGAATCGAGACAAAGTGCGCTGGCTGATGACGAGGTGGAACTCTGGAAATCCGCCACCGTGGAGCTTAATATGAATATATAAATAAAATGAGGCGGGTGACCAATAGCGACAGATCTGCCAACCAATCACGAGTGATTGAAAGTTGTGGTTTCATCCAATCATGAACAAGGAAACTCAAGCCTGGTCTGCCCACGTGTGGTTTTGCTGCCAATCACGAGCGATTTTATTTGTTAGTACGTTGTGGTTTCATCCAATAAGGAGTAAGAATATTCAAGCCCGCTCGGCTCGGCCACCTGCGGCTTTGCTGCATTCATATGCTAATTCGGGCCATTCGCACCTCCGCCAGCTCTCCGCCTACGTCATGGTTCGTTTCCGACAATTTGTGACATTTGTGAAGACAAACGCGACGTGCGCGGGTTGCAAATTGTCGGAAGCTGTCAAAAATTAGGGAGATTTCCGGGCGTTTACGGGGACGAAAATCTCACTTTTCATGCAGTGTGCACTGCTCTCTGATGGAGGCGGATACTGAAACTCCTCTTGTGCCTTGTAGATATTTACAGTTTAGTTCCCACAGATCTTCACTCGTCTGATGCATCGGACCGGAGAGGAACACCAGCATGATCTTCGCTAAAATACCTTCTGTTGGAGCTATATTTTTATTTTTGTTTATTTTGGGTTTAAGTTAATTTATTGCCTTACTTATTTCTTTTTCTTTTCCTGTTAAAGTTAATTTGGTGTATTTTGTATTTATGCTTTACTCGTATTGTCGTTTATTGGTCACATGGTGTTATGTTCATTTGCATAAGTAGGTCAAGGTGGGAGGTACTTGAGGCACGAGGGCATATGGTTTTTTACCAGCGTGAGAGAGGCAGCAGAAATGTCTGTGAGCCTGCTTATGTGTGTGAATAAACCGCCTCAAACTCAATCTTGTTATGGACATTACTTTGCTTTGGTACCTCTGAACCTGCGTAAAGCCTAACCATGACGTAGCCTCGAGTGGCCATTTGAGAAGTTTGTTAATATTTGTTTTTGTTTAAGTTTATGGACAAATAGCCACTACATTAAGTAAAAAACCCGCCCTGGATATATCGTTGGTTTACGTGGATACTGGACTTGTCGTTTGCTGGATTACCGTTTCGAAAGTGGATTACTCACCTGGATGCGGGAGACAAACAAAGGAAAGGGCCTAGGAGTGACGGAGGTGTGGGCTGGATACAGTGCAAACATCGAATAATACGACCCATCCGACAGTGTAAAGTTTCCCTGGACACCGTACTGGATAACGGTGAAGCTACTGGAGCGCTGGAGCTGCACTACGGAGTGGAGGATATTATTTGCTGCAATTTGAATTCGCAAAGGCCCAAAGCCTTCACAGGTAACGCGCACGGCCGCGCGCAACAACAGCTACTGCGTGCATTCAACTCCGTGTACAAAGGCAACCACCGCAACAAACAAAGTTCCACAAGGTATGTGCTGTATTCAATCTTTGCAAACAACTGTGGGTGTTGTTAAGGGTTGCGGAAGCTCTCGAGGGAGGCCTCAATCCTTTGTTCTCGTCCCGGCCGAGACGAGGACACGAATGAGTCGATTCGTTCAAATTCAAAAATCAAAAAGTATTTAATGACTAAACAACATAATAGGGATTACAATTACAAAGTGAAATACTAAGCGAACAGTGGAATATTTCGCGAAATAGAGAATTCCCTGAGCAAGTCTAAAGTGACTTATCAACGCGGCTGCAGGAGAAGATCTAACAGTCTTTTCCCCGCTTTGGTCCTTTGAAAACTCTTGAGGTGTGTCTTCTTTGGTGCATTTGAATGTCATTGGCCTCTTCTCCAAAGGGTCACCTCCTCCATTGTCCCTTCCACGTCGAGGTGTGAAGCTGCAGCCGTAACCTGAAACCTCTCTGACCTAGCTGTCCCTCACATTCCAATGCACTCAATACTGATAAAGTGGCTTTATGCCTCAATGAGTGAACCCAACAAAGCATACATCGTTTAAGTCTTCATCTTATAACTAGTACACTTTAATTACAACAACCCATCATTAATGATCCTCGTTCATCACACTTCATCATAAAATCTAAAACAGTTCATGTGGTTCAATTCTCAAGACATTTGCCTCAGTCGGCTGCCTTGCAATAAGTTGTTCATTTTATTACCTGACAGGAGAAAAAACTCCCAAAAAACCCTTTTTGGGGAGAAAATTGGGAGAAATCCATAAAGAACGGCAATTGGCATCCGTTCCCAGGTTTTAACATCACATTGTAACAGAATGTAAATGTGTAGTGTGTTTCTACGTTTTAAAAGACTATAAACTGTGTTTGATTCACATTGTATTCACTTCATCCAACATGTTAATGTAATAACTAATCTAACACCACACAAACTACAATTCTATCACTAAACATCATTACACGTACTACAAATTCTATGACTAGACATTCACTTCTACTTAAAACCCCAACAATTCCCTCCTTGCTCACAGTTCACTGTGAGCATCACTTGAATAACCCCTCGACCCAACATCACACGGACGTATCCGCCAACAGTGACTGTCCTTCTTCAGCATCTAGTTGCAATTGATTTCCCTGTATGCTAGTCTCTCTAAGGGCAGTGTCAATCAATCTCTGCAGGAGTCCTCGGATGCAGGGAATGCAGCAGCAACCGCAGAGCACTAGAATCATGGTGAGAACACAAAGAGTAGTTAAAATGGACAAGATTGCATTTTTCCATTTACCAAACATACCATCCATCCACGTGGTGAATGGATCTGCAATCCCTGAATTCTCTCCCAGCTCCTGGCTCAGAGCTGTCAATCCCGCCAGTGCTTTGGACACCGATCCGTCAGGCGCTGTATTATTGGGAATGAAAGTACAACAGGCAGATCCAAACATTCTACAGACTCCTCCCTTCTCTGCCAAGATCATGTCCAGTGCCATTCTATTTTGCCATGCCATCAAACTAGTCTTATCCAACTGCTCGTGGAGCCCTGTTATGGCATCCCGGGTGAAATTTATGAATCGCTGCTGGTTGTAGTATATGTAATTAATCCAGTCTACATTTTTATTGATTGTCACCCACCAGAAGAAAAAGGATTCTATGCCGCTCGCAATTTGATTCCTGGCTTTAAACTCATCAGGCACCCCTCTGGGCACCCCAATGGCATCTAAGTACACATGACTATCAAATGAGCCCGCAGGACTAGTGGATCTCTTCGCTCTCCTGGCGACGTGAGGATGTGGTGAAATCAAGTCTTGAAATGTGGTCTCCTTCACTGGAAAGACATAGAATGGCATGATAAGCTGCACTAATGCACAAGTACCCGTCCAATTAGCTGGCAGCGTTGGATAAATAACCTTAGTTCCACACCACCACCAGAGGTCAGCTCTGGAAATCGTCTGATTCAACACACTTGAATATCGAGTGACATTAGCAAACTGAACTGTAGTACAGTTTACTCCTGCAATGTCACCTACTTTTATCCCTCCCGTTATCTCTGATACTATGCAATCAAATGTACCATCTGGAACCATAAATTGAGGTGGCGTGCTCAAGGTAGCTGGCGGGTAATCCCATTGGAACTCTAAACAAGTATGGTGGACAGGCTGAGTCTGCAGGACAAAGAGCTCCAGTATACATTTGAATATAGGGCTTATTGGTCTGAATCTGGAACGTACAGGAGTGGGCATAGGCCTAGGTTGAGAACACACTATACAATCTGTACTGTGCATGTTTGTAGCAGTATACTGTACCCATTGGAGCCATAGATTAGACTCCGAGAATCCAGTTTCCCGTCTTACCACACCTTCCCAAGAAGTGTCAGCTTCAGCTCCAACCTGATCAGCAGTGGATTCCTGTTTGTTAGCAGAGGGTTTAACAACAATCTTAAACAACCCTTGTGGGCTTTCAATATCATATGTCCCTCCTTTCAACACGTATAGTCCACTGTCCCCCAATTCTGGATTTTTCAATGTGATTATTAGTGGATTGCACAACCCTCCCCCACATTTAGCCAAATCTGGATACCGGTTTTTCCGCATCGTTAAACGGGTTTGTAGCCCCGGTTTAGGACCAGTTTTGGATGACTTCCATCTACCAGTGTGTGCGAACTTCCATTCTGCCTCCTCGCAGTCACAGCCGTACTGCTCCACTGGCTTACCAAACCTGACTCCTGGTCCACATTGGTTGGTGGTGGAACACAAGTATTGGTCCGACCTCCAAAACCTGAGGTCTTGGACTCCGCAGGCTGCAATATCACAATAATCAAATTGAACAGATGCAGTTATATTTTCCTTGAATGTCAACGTGAGAGCAATTGCTGCTTGGATGCTAGGTGGTAAGGAAACATCTTGTCGACTGGGATTGGATAGATCACTTACAGACGTCATGTCATCGTCACCTGTGTGAACAGCTGCACTTCCCCGAGCTGTACTTGAACCCCCTACTACCAAAGAAATTAAATAGACAATGAGCACTGACTTGCATGTTCCCCCCACTAACTGATACTTACGCTGTGGGCGAGACATTTTCTGCTGCTTTGTCCCCTCCTGCGTCTTTTGGCTCTGAATTAACTTGCCTGGTATTTAATCGGGTCTCCGCAAGGGTCTGGCTTGGAGCCTTAGCAGGTGCACAATGTGTGAGATGATGCCAAGTGGCTCCCGCTTTACCTTTCACCTTTACCGAGTGTGACGTTGCCAATACTACCTCCCATGGACCGGTCCACCTTGGATCACTCCACTTGCGTTTATGGGCCTTAATCCACACCCAGCTTCCTGGCGGTATGACTGGAACCTGCTTCCCTTGGCTGGCGGCTGTCTCTGCATTCGTCACCTGTGAAAACAAAGCTTGGCACATCTTACTTAGCGCTCTAGTATACTCTTCAATCTCTAGTTTCAGCAAATCCAGACTAGGTCCATGGCTACTGGACCTCGGCGGACCTGACATAGGTCGCCCAGTGAGTATTTCATGTGGTGTTAAATGAGTGCTATTGTGCTCAGTGTTTCTCATAGACATCAATGCCAATGGAAGGGCGTCAGGCCATTTTAGGGACGTGCCGTGACAGATCTTAGCAATTTTCCTCTTGAGCGTTTGATTGGCTCGCTCCACAATCCCCTGTGACCCTGGATGATAAACTGAACCATACCTGTGTTGGATTCCTAAACACTTTTCGACACCAGCTAAGTGTACATTCGTAAAGTGTGAACCGTTGTCCGAGTGAATAACTTTCGGTAGCCCATACCTGGGAATCAGCTCATTCTTGAGCCACTTCACCACTGTAGCACCATCTTCCTTCCGGCAAGGAATTGCTTCTACCCACCGTGAAAACCGATCCACCATCACCAACATGTAACGTAGCCCGCGCACTCTGTTATCCATTCCCATATCTGTATAATCAATGCAAATCTCCTGAAATGGGGCAGGGGGCACCGGGTACCTCCCCATCGGACACCTATATACAGGTTTGTTGTTAAAGCCATTACAGGATACACAGTCTGTAACAAAGTTTTCCACCATCTCTTTGGCAAACGGATGCCACCAAATCTTCTCCAGTGCTGCACATGTTCGCTTTTTAGACTCATGCGTCGGACCATGCGCTTCGATCATCAACATGTGCATTAGCTCAGAAGGAGCTACTATCCGTCCATCATGAGACCTCCACAAACCATCTTTGCAGGTTGCTCCATGAGCCACCCACTGAGAGTGTTCATACACTCCAGCCTTCTCCTGCATCACTATCAGGTCACTCTCCGTCGGGGCAGGCTGCGGCTCACTCTGATCACTTACCAACATCTGCTTTTCACCGCCAATATATCCACCAGCCTTCTTAGCTGCGAGGTCGGCAGCGTCGTTACCTTTAGCTTCCAGCCCACCCTCCTTGGAGTGGCCTCTGCACTTTATCACTGAAACTTGTGTTGGCCCCATCACAGAATCCAACAGATCCTTCAATGCAGCATGATGCTTCACCAAAGCTCCCGAACTGGTCATAAACCCTCTTCTCAGCCACTGAGGTCCATCCACATGCACTGCACCGTGGGCGTAAGCCGAATCAGTGTAAACGTTTACCTTCTTCCCCACAGCTAATTGAAGTGCTCGCGTCAGTGCCACCACTTCTGCTAACTGAGCCGAAGCAGGCTGCGGAATAACAGCCGCCTCTAACTCCACCAAGGTTCCATCAGGAAGCCGTTCCACCACTGCATATGAAGCTATGTTCCCTGTTGGACCCCTATAACAACAACCATCACAGAAAAGTGTCATATCTGCATCCTGCAATCTGTCTCCTCCCAAGTCTGATCTTACCTTCGTCTCCTTCCTAGCTACTTCTGCACAGTCATGACCACCCTCAGTAGGTGGCAATCCAGATGTCATATTCACACCTTCTGATGTGAAAGAGAGATGGGGCTGGGTCAATATGCCAGATATCCTAGCCCCTCTCATAGCTGTCAAAGTGAAAGCTTGTGTGTCTAGATAAGCTACAACACCGTGGTCTGTGTGGACCTTCAAAGGATGACACATTACCAAGTATGCAGTCTTCTGTACCGCTCGAGCTATTGCTGCCAAATGTCTGGTGCAGCCTACTTGTCCTAGTTCTATGGGATCTAATTTAGAACTGTGATAAGCCAAAACCGCTCTCCCCTCTCTCCTCATCTGATACAACACTGCATTTACTACCCCCTGTTTTTCTCCTACATCTAAGTGGAAATCTGATTCATAATCTGGGGAAGCTAAAGCAGCTGCATGAGCCAAACTTTGCTTAGTTTGAATGAAAGCTTCTTCTCCTTCCACAGTCCAGATCAGCTCTGCCTTCAGATTCCTGTTTCCAACTTTTGCCAGCATATTTCGGAGTGGCTGGGTGAGATTCACATAGTCTGGCACGTAGTTCCGGCTGTAGCCAGCAAGTCCCAGAAATCCAAGCATCTCTTGAACGGTTTTGGGTTTGGCATAGGTCAAAGCTGCAGATTTCTGCTCTGGTGAGATCTTCTTCTTGTTCCCAGATAGCACTCTTCCCAGGAATGATACTTGTCGTCTTGCAATTTGTGTCTTTTCTCTCTTGACCTTGTAGCCGCATTCCGCTATTTTCTTCAACACCGCTTCAGTTGCTGCTAAGCAGCTCTCCGCTGAGGGAGCTGCCAACAACAAGTCATCTACGTACTGTATTAAAACTACTCCTTGTGGTAGCAGAAGGTCTTTCAAATCTTTTTTCAATGCTGCATTAAATAAGCCGGGACTATCTTTGTATCCCTGAGGCATTCTGTTGTAAGTGAATCTCTCTCCCTGGAATGTAAATGCAAACATGTCTTGACTTGAGGGATGAAGTGGCAGGCAAAAGAATGCGTTCGCTAAATCTAATACAGTGAAGTATTGGTGTTCTGGGCTTATCGTTTGTAATGCTACATAAGGGTTTGGCACTGCAATGCCTTTCGTCTTCGTGGCTTGATTTACTGCTCTTAGGTCATGCACCATTCTCCATCCTCTTCCTCCAGCTTTGGGTACAGGGAGTATGGGCGTGTTCCAGTGAGACTCCGCTGGTCGTAGCACTCCTGCTTCCAGTAGGCCAGCGATAGTGGCTGATATTCCTTCCACAGCGTCCTCTTTCAGTCGGTACTGCGGCTTCCATACAGGGGGCTGACCTGCATTCTTTTCAACATGCACTGAATGATGATGAGTGCAGCCGACATCCCAATCTCCTTTCGCCCATAGGTGTTCTGGCATTTGGTTGAGCAGCTCCTCTGTTGCTGGATGATCAGACAACTCTCTCCCATGCTGTCGTTCCAGCTCTTGCTTCTCCAGTATG
Organism: Gasterosteus aculeatus; assembly: GCF_964276395.1. Lineage (NCBI taxonomy): Eukaryota > Metazoa > Chordata > Actinopteri > Perciformes > Gasterosteidae > Gasterosteus > Gasterosteus aculeatus. The sequence goes on along the minus strand of NC_135708.1, from coordinate 3,534,592 downwards.
CTGTTTTCTCTGCTGCAATGTGCTATTCTCCACAATGTTTTGTCTGGGCTGTAATGAAGCAGTGGGGAGTCTGTTGGACACCAGGATGTTACTTTTTTGGCTCTCTTCATCATTGGCCCCAGGGAGCGAGCCTCATGACCTGCTGCTATCGCCAGCGTCACATGAGGTTCACTGTCATGACTTAGCTCATACCACTGTGCTTGAGTTTCGGTGAGCTCACAGTGTGCTGCAACTCCCTCCGTGCCCACATAAATGTCAGTGACCCTAATCGGCTCCTGAACGCCTTCTCTCTCTTGCTCCCAGGCCTCTGTGTACTCTTCATCAGGTGTTCTCAGGTAATTATATGTGCAATGGGGTGGATCAATTGGTGGACCATATGCTCCTTGGCTATTGATCCATGGCTTCCAGTCTTGATATGTTCTATTGATTGACGGCTGTTCTTTGTCTCCCGGTAACAGCCTAGTCCAGAAAACTTGTGTCTTTTCTTCCGTTTCCTCTGGGCTTATCATCAAGAGAATCCTTTCTCCTGACGTAAACTGTGGAGTGAGTGGTTGGCCTTTAAACGTGATTCTGAGGCCATCGGCTGAACACCTGATTTCCGCTCCAACTTTTGTCATTAGATCTCTCCCCATCAAGTTGACAGGACATTTAGGGGAATACAGGAACTGGTGGAACAGGCGTTGTCTTCCCAATATGGTCTCCAATGGTTTTGTGTATCGTTGTACCTCTTTCTTTCCCGAATATCCAACCGTTCTCAGTGTTTTCTCTGAGAGTGGGGGCACCTTCCCATTTAGGTTACGTAAGCATGAGGCTGCTGCGCCGGAGTCCACCATCATCTCAACTTCAACTCCAGACACAGTACAGGTCACCATTGGTTCTGCCTGAGTCCTGTAAACCACACATGCTTCTGGATCTTCTGGGCTTCGTCAGTACTGACCGTATTGGTCGGCACCATACTCTATTTCCCTTGGCACAAGTGACATCTGTTGTTGTGGTGGCTGCATTTGTGGAGGTGGAGGCTGGGGTGGGCCCATCCCCTGCGGCTGCCTGGGCTGCATTGGGTAGGGAAACCTACCTGGAGGAGCAATGAACCGTGGGTTCCCTTCATATTTCACTGGACATGTTCTTGCCCAATGTCCCACCTGCCCACATATATGACAAGCATCACTCCCATTTCCTCCTTGGTAGTATCCACTCCCTCTGTTGTACTCACGCCCTCTGCCTCTGCCTCTGTTGTACTGTGGCTGCTGATATCCTCTCCATTGGTTTCTCACTGCTGGCCCTGCAGCTGGATATGTGACTTCAGGAGGAACAGCGTATTGGGGCTGTTCATCACTCACCGGCAATTGTTTTTTAGCTCGCTTTTTCCTATTTGCTTCATCGTCTACACCGGCCAGTTGAACCTTTACTAGCCGCTGCGCCATTTTGTCTACTTCTTCCTTACTCTTTTTCTCCGCAGCTCGATGTATCTTATAGAAGTGGGTCAGATGATCCTTCCAGGTGGTGTCATCCATGTTGTCCAGTCCCACTACTCCCTCTAGTGCTGTCTGTACAGCCTCGGGCAAGCCTTGCTGCACCGTGTGCCGCCAGATCACAGCGGTAGGTCTGTTGTTGTCATGTCTTTCACCTGTCGCCAGGCGCCATTCTGTTTCGGCTCTCCGCACATACTGGAAAATCTCCTCTCCGGGCTTCATCTCCAATGTGGTTAGGACTGTCATGCTCATCTTTGTGGGCCAAACTGTTCGCATCGCTTCCCAGAAAGCTCCTCTGAGACCGTCGAATGGATCATCATCTTCTAAGTCTGTTGTGCCTGATCTTACTTCCAAGGCTCTCAAATTGACAGTTCCCTCCAGACGGGCTACTAAAGCTCGCACATCACCAAGCGCCAATTTATCTGCCGTCGTTTGTGTTTCAAAGGTCAAGATCCATGGGTTAGCTCCTTCTCCCAATGGCGGCAACGCCTTCTCCAGAGCTTCCATGTCCCGATGGCCCCAGGGCACAAACTCCCTCTGACCGTTGGCTTTTCTCAGAAGTGGACACTGTGTGACAGGGGAGGCTGCAGGCAGCTCACTTCTTACCGGGAGAATGTAGTCTGCATAGCGGTGTGGAGTCGTCTTTGTCCTAGTAGAGCGTCTACGGGGAGGATGTCCTCCCACAGCACCTTCTTCTCTGCTGCCATCTTTCTGGGCTCTAGATCCACCTGTTGTGACATGCAGGAATCCACTTGTCACAATCAGCTCCTCCTCCTCGCCCTGGTTTTGTGAATCTGCGTGGTCAGAACAGTTTTCCTCCTCTTCTCCTCCTACTTCATCCAGCGTGTGCATCGTTTTTGCACCTGTGAAGTACCTATCTCCCGAGTCTTCTTCGTCACTTTCCACGTCCACTGTTCCTCCTCTCACGCGGTACACGGGGGCTTGAATACTCGGCTTCACCAGGGGAATTTTGGAGGTTGTTTTCTTATACGGCGGCGGAAGACTTGGCCTCTCCTGAGGAGCTGGCTCCACGCCTGGGTACAGTCGAGGGACGGTATGGGAGCTGGGACTGAGGGGGGTGGTGGGTTGACTGGGCTTGCTTTTTACTTCTTCATCCTCCTCCTCTGGGAGTCCCACAGCAGATTTAGGGGTGGTTGGGTCGACTGCCTTCCAATAGGCAAGCAGCCGCTTGGTGCGGGCACACCTCTTCTCCTCTTTGTCTAGAGTTTTTCTTCTACTCAATCTACCCACACGGCCTGCTCCTATATAAGCCGTAGTGGCTTGATTTTTCGCTTTTACGGTCTCCCTCCACACCTTACGCCTGTCTTCAACTGCTGGCGGCGACACCGTGGGAAACCATCCCTTCTCCTGCCATCTTTTCAAATACCGCTGCATCCTACTCCACTCCCTCTCTCTCTCTCCAGGCTCCATCTGATCCTCCATCCGCTCTCTGGCCCTACCCAGCAATTCTTGAGTCGTAAGCGTAGCCATCTTACAACCTGAAACACTCCAATCAACCGCTAAGCTGTCCCTTCTGTCCTAGGTGTTACTCTGTCACTAAATGCAAGAAAAACCCAAACTAAGTCACCCCTAACAACTGTCCGAGGAAATGTCAAATTAAACTATCAACTGGAATCGACACAGTAAAAACAAATATCCAAATCTAAAAAGTAAGGAGGGCAATTTACAACATCAAATCAGTCCAATAACTGCTGTGTAATTACTAAAATTATCCTGTTAGATCACTAAGTTAAATCAACTTATCAATACCGCTCACCAAAAAATCAAATCAATCACGAAAACTGTATAAATGAGTATAATCAATGGTCAATGCCCGAAGACTATGGTTACAATTGAACAGAGTAAAAGAGGAAAATTAACTTTATTTCAAATCAAAATTCAATCTTAATTCAGAATTCAAAAGTCTAAAAATTAAACTTTAATAAAATTAAACTTGATGCCTAAAAATGAATTAATCCAAATTATTAATCAAAGTTATAAAATTAATCAAAGTTATGATGATACAGTCAAACTGCCGGCAATATTAATCAGGAAGTAGAGCAGAAGCACTACCCCACAAATGTTGCAAGAGATTATCCTGCAATATAAACAATGATCCACCCCCAACCCGAGACAATCCAAAAACAGTCAATCCGGAATCAGTCAAACATTAGGGATCGAAATCAAACAATTCATAACAGGTCCACAATAGCGCCACATCAAAATTAGCTCAATCTCCAATTTCAATCCAAAACAAATGCAGGACTATTACAAACCAAATTCAACGTAACAATACAGCACTTTACTATTTCAGTTAAACGTCAACACCAATCCAGATATCCGTCAAGTTATCTTATCGATCTTAACTCTATCCTAGTAAGCAAAGGCAAATGTGCATCAAAGTCAACGTCCGAACACGGCAAGTGAAGAAATTGAGCTCCCCCTCTTGTAATTCCCTCTTACGCCCACCAGATGGCACACTCAGGGGCTTTCCCCTCACGATGTGCACTTACTCCAACCACATGAGGCGCTGTTCAGCCGATAGCTGAAGATCGAACACAGAACTACCAAAGAGGAAGTGCCTCGACACTTCCGGTCATGGATCGTAAAACGCCGTGTGCCGGCGTAGCGAAGAACAATGGGCTCAAGCTAACTGCTAACCCACAACGTGGTCAAGCTATCAGCACCCCGCAAGCCCCGCTATTTCCCCAGTGGAATCACCAATGAGACCCCGTTAGCCGCTAGCTAGGCAGCCCACGTGGTCCGGGTTGGACTACTCACCAACACCTTAATATGCTACGGTTTTACAACCCGACGCCGGAGATGATCAGTCTCCAGTTCGGATTCTATACATATATATACACTGTTAAACAATCACATACGCGTATTAAAACATAATTTGGAACATCCATACATCAATCAAGCACATGCACCCCGCAACTCCAACACTCACGCACCACGTACTAACACTCACTCACACTCACACCACATGCAGATGTATATACACTATCATTTACACTAAAGCGCATATCCGCCACCCACCCCCTTCTAGACAACCTATATACCTAATTCATAGGATTTCTAGAGGGTGGAAAATGTTAAGCAGATCTTACCAGTCGCCGCTGGATTTCTCCTTTACTATAACCTCCACCAGTCGCCGCTGGATTACTTAACCAGTCGCCGCTGGATTACTTAACCAGTCGCCGCTGGATTACTTAACCAGTCGCCGCTGGATTACCTTTAACCATAAACTCAACCAGTCGCCGCTGGATTTTCGCGTAAGCCAATCCCGTAGAGCAAGCTCCCCCCCCCCAATCTATTAAATCCTGCAATACCTAATTGTGAAGGACTTTATGCACAGAGAGGGGAAATGAAGAGAAGAGTCTTCTCTAAAGACGCCGTAATTATTGTGGGAAACCTAGTGGACAACATGCGCATCGTCACACCTCATGCGAACCCCCTAACCAATCCCATACGGGTCTACTTCTATGATTTTATCCTGCTGGTCTTTATGTCTCAGCAGACCAGTTCGCCGCCTGGATTTTTCTAACGCTCTAAGTGTGTACCTGAACGCACCAAACGCGCGTGTTTGGAATTTCTAAAAGCCGGCTCCCATTCGCATTCACTTTGCAAAAGTATGTCCCCACTGTTATTCAATATCAGCTTATTATATTCACCCAAGTCATCAATGCACTAGCCTTTAGCCTTTAGCATCTAAGGCCTTGCCTCATGGCCGACTGCCAGCACCACTCTAAATTTTCCTAAGTCTACCTATCACAGATTCTATAAAAAAGGTTCTGTTTTACCTTGTTTGTACCCGTGGTACTTGCAGTCGGACCTTTCAGCAACACCTTCCCCCAAACGAGAGCCCCACGTTGGGCGCCAACTGTTAAGGGTTGCGGAAGCTCTCGAGGGAGGCCTCAATCCTTTGTTCTCGTCCCGGCCGAGACGAGGACACGAATGAGTCGATTCGTTCAAATTCAAAAATCAAAAAGTATTTAATGACTAAACAACATAATAGGGATTACAATTACAAAGTGAAATACTAAGCGAACAGTGGAATATTTCGCGAAATAGAGAATTCCCTGAGCAAGTCTAAAGTGACTTATCAACGCGGCTGCAGGAGAAGATCTAACAGTCTTTTCCCCGCTTTGGTCCTTTGAAAACTCTTGAGGTGTGTCTTCTTTGGTGCATTTGAATGTCATTGGCCTCTTCTCCAAAGGGTCACCTCCTCCATTGTCCCTTCCACGTCGAGGTGTGAAGCTGCAGCCGTAACCTGAAACCTCTCTGACCTAGCTGTCCCTCACATTCCAATGCACTCAATACTGATAAAGTGGCTTTATGCCTCAATGAGTGAACCCAACAAAGCATACATCGTTTAAGTCTTCATCTTATAACTAGTACACTTTAATTACAACAACCCATCATTAATGATCCTCGTTCATCACACTTCATCATAAAATCTAAAACAGTTCATGTGGTTCAATTCTCAAGACATTTGCCTCAGTCGGCTGCCTTGCAATAAGTTGTTCATTTTATTACCTGACAGGAGAAAAAACTCCCAAAAAACCCTTTTTGGGGAGAAAATTGGGAGAAATCCATAAAGAACGGCAATTGGCATCCGTTCCCAGGTTTTAACATCACATTGTAACAGAATGTAAATGTGTAGTGTGTTTCTACGTTTTAAAAGACTATAAACTGTGTTTGATTCACATTGTATTCACTTCATCCAACATGTTAATGTAATAACTAATCTAACACCACACAAACTACAATTCTATCACTAAACATCATTACACGTACTACAAATTCTATGACTAGACATTCACTTCTACTTAAAACCCCAACAGTGTACATGACCGGCATCAACAAAGGGTAAAATGTCTGACGTTGCATCTAAAGCCAAAAGCGACACGGCGCTTCCTACAAGAAGACGCACAAGTTTTACTGCTAAAGGAATGATGTTTTTTATACAAACGTGTCAGGAAAAGAGATTGATGCAATGCAAACGAGCCAAATCGTACATGAATCAGATGGATAAGTTGATGCATTCTGCAGACAATATTGATGCAGTCAAGTCTCTTTTGGATCAAATAATAATATGTGTTGATGAGGCAAAACAACATCATTTATCATTTGTGTCACTGGACATACCTCAGGATGAGAAGGAGAAACAAGATAAATATTTTGAACAAAAGGAGAAGTGTTTTTCAAGCTTTATTGATGACGTCAAAGGCTGGTTATCAAATACAGGCCATTCATATGAACTTCCAATTAAACCACCTGATAATCAAACTGATATTGGGCCTGAGGACAGTGTATCCAATAAAGGTTCTGCAGCGCGTTCAAAGGCTGGCTCTAAATTGTCAAGGATTTCATCCAGTGCATCTGCAAAAATATTAGCGCAAGCAGAGAGAGCAGCATTACAGGAGCGCATGGCTGCTCTAAAACAAAAGCACACTTTGGAGGCGCGGGAGGAACAAATAAGACTTGAACAAGAGGAATTACGGAAGAAACGGGAACATTTAAGGAGAGAAAAGGAACAACTTGCTCTGGAGGCAGAATTAAAGGTGACAAATGCAAAATTGGAGGTTCTGCAAGTAAGCTCAAAGTGTGGCTCTAAAGTGTCAAGATGTGCATCTCAAACATCAGATGGCATGAATTCTTACTTGAAAAGGTCAGAAATTCAAGGGACATATGAACTAAATCCGAATGCTGAACGCTATGTGCCCACCAATAAAAGCTCTGAACCTACCTCCAGTCGCTTGTTAAATTCTGTCCCTGTTGGTGTTCAACCCAAACATGTTGTAAAACAAATACCCATACCTAATGTCATTTCTGTGTTTCAAAGGCAAGGTACGCAATCACTTGGTTCGCAAGATGTTTGTGACGATAATCAACCCACCAATTCTCCGGACATTTTGAATATCATGCAGCGTCAAAATGAAATAACTGCGCTGTTGGTCCAACAAAACACAGCCTCTGCTCTGCCTATGAGAAATATACCTGTATTTGATGGTGATCCCCTGTATTTCAAATCTTTTCTCAGAGCCTTTGAAAATTGCATTGAGGATAAAACTCAAAATTTCAGTGATTGTCTGTACTTCCTAGAACAGTACACTAGGGGGCAACCAAGAGACATTGTAAGAAGTTGTCAGCATATGCCCTCTGAACCAGGTTATCAAAGAGCAAAAGCGCTTTTGATTGAACATTTTGGCAGTGAACATAAAATCTCTTCTGCTTACATGGACAAAATCAACAACTGGCCCTCAATAAAACCTGAGGATGTTAACGCTCTGCAGTCATTCGCTTTGTTCCTTCGAGGTTGCTCCAACATAGTACATCATATAAAGTACATGAAGGAGTTGGACATGCCAGCTAACCTCAGGACAATCCTAATGAAACTCCCATACAAGCTGAGGGAAAAGTGGAGAAATGTGGCATGTGACATACTGGAGCAAACTGGAAGCAGAGCAGTGTATGTTGATTTTGTGAATTTCATTGAAAAACAAGTCAAAATTGTTTCAGATCGTCTGTTTGGAAATATTAATGATGTTTCTCCAGCCAGCTATACAAAGCTATCCATGCAAGTTAAGCAGAAAAGGAAAGGTGGTACATTTGCCACCAGCATTAATGCACCAAAGGATGGACATAAAGAAATGGAAAACTTGACAGCTCACAGTAACCAGCTCAAATGTATGTTCTGCTATCTTACCAATCACACTCTGGAAAAATGCTTTCAGTTTAGAAGAAAGACACAACAGGACAAGATTCAGTTTCTAAAGGAGAAGGGCGTTTGTTTTGGGTGCTTGAAACATGGACACACGAGCAAAGACTGTAGGGGTCGGTTGGATTGTGAAGTGTGTCACAGGAAACATCCATCTGTCCTGCATGTGGAGAAGGAGGATACTACAAGGATAACCTCCAAAGAAACTGTGAGCACTGTATCCGGGAAGCAGCAGACGTGTGGTCATATTGGGGCTGGTGAAGAGGATATTGCAGTTTTTCCCATTGTGGCTGTGCAGGTGAAAAGTCGGAAAAGTAATAAAGTTGTGCATACTTATGCTTTCCTGGATCCTGGGAGCTCTGGGACTTTCTGTACTACAAGTATGGCTGAAAGGCTGGGAGTATCAGGAAAAAACTGTAATGTAGTGTTGAGGACAATGGGGCAGACTAAAACCATTAGCACTACTATAGTAACTGGTCTGGAGGTGTCTGGATTTGACACCGATGACTTTATTGAGCTACCATCTGTTCTGACACAAACAAAAATGCCTGTATCTAAAATCAATGTGCCATGTCAGGATGATGTTGCCAAATGGGCGTATTTGAGCAGCATTAGGCTACATGAAGTAGATGCAGATGTAGACTTGCTCATTGGAACCGACTCGCCTAAAGTTTTGGAGCCATGGGAACTGATAAATAGTCAATGTGGTGGACCGTATGCAGTGAGGACCAGAGTTGGCTGGGTCATAAACGGGCCTCTTCGTGCTGGAAACTCTGAAGGTACTGGTGTCAAATCAGGATGCATTGTTGTAACTGCTAATCACATATCTGTGGAACACTTGGAAAGTATGTTGATGCAACAGTATAATCATGACTTTACTGAAAGAACAAGTGATGAACAACTTGAGATGTCAAGAGAAGACATTAAATTCATGAAAATTGTGGAGAGTACGACAGTGCTTAACAATGAACATTATTACATTGACTTACCTTTCAGAATTGACGATCCTGTTTTGCCAAATAATCGCTGCATTGCACTACAAAGACTCCAAAGCCTGAAGAGGAGATTTAATAGAAATAGTTCATTCAAGGCTCAATACGTTGATTTCCTTAACAACATGTTAGAGCAAGGATATGCAGAAAAGGTTCCCACAAATGAGCCCACTCTGGAACAAGGAAAGGTGTGGTACATTCCCCACCATGGTGTACATCATCCAACCAAAGGAAAGTTGCGTGTTGTGTTTGATTGCGGCTGTACCTACAAAGGTACATCATTGAACAGTCAGCTCTTGCAGGGCCCAGACTTCACTAACACGCTAATTGGTGTCCTTCTTCGGTTTAGAGAAGAGCCCATCGCTGTTATGGCTGATATCAACGCCATGTTCCATCAGGTCCGGGTGCCATACAAGCACGTTAGCTTCTTGCGCTTTCTATGGTGGCCCAATGGAGACACTACAGCGGAGCCAGAGGAATACAGGATGTGCGTGCATTTGTTTGGAGCTGTATCCTCTCCAAGCTGCTCAAACTATGCACTGAGGAGAACTGCTGAGGATAATGCACTGCAATATTCACCCGATGTCCTTCGTACAGTCAAGACAAATTTCTACGTGGACGACTGTCTTAAGTCCACTGTGACAGAGGAAGATGCAGTGAAGCTCATACATGGATTAACATCTCTCTGTAAAAAAGGTGGCTTCCATCTCCAAAAGTGGGTCACAAATAACTCAAATGTGTTTGCACTTATTCCTAGCAACATCAGAGCAGTGGGTTTGGAGAACATGGATTTGGACAGGGACCAACTCCCTGTGGAAAGAGCTCTGGGGATGCAATGGTGTGTTCAAGGAGATACGTTCAGCTTCAGGACTGCAGTGCAGGAACGTCCACACACTAGGAGGGGCATCCTTTCTGTGGTGAGCTCTCTTTACGACCCGCTGGGTTTTTTGTCTCCTTTCATAATCCCTGCCAAGTTACTGTTACAGGAGCTGTGCAGAATGAACTTCAAATGGGATGAGCCAGTTCCCTGTGATGTCTCTGAACATTGGTCTGAGTGGCTCTCTGAACTTCAACATATGAGTGGATTTAAAGTGGAACGGTGCATTAAACCCAAAAACTTTGGAACACAATTGAAAGCAGAACTGCATCATTTTTCAGATGCTAGTCAAATAGGATATGGCACTGTTTCATACTTGAGATTGGAGAGCACTGACAATGTGCATGTTTCATTTATCACAGGCAAAGCTCGTGTCGCTCCTCTAAAGCAACTAACCATTCCACGCCTTGAGCTTGCTGCAGCTGTGCTTGCTGTTCGAGTGAACACAATGCTGTTGAAAGAGCTACAGTTGCCATTGCAAAGGTCATTCTTTTGGACCGATAGCACTACTGTTCTCAAGTACATCTTTAATGAAACAAAGCGCTTTCACACATATGTTGCCAATCGTGTCAGCACCATAAGAGAATCCACAGACAAAGATCAGTGGAGGTATGTAAACACCAAAGACAATCCTGCAGATGAAGCTTCTCTAGGACTAAGAGCTCAGGAGTTTGGAAAAGGAAAATGGCTAAAAGGACCGGACTTTTTGCACTTGCCCCCCACCAGATGGCCGAAACTCGACTTGGACGCCTCTTCCATTCCATCGGATGATGCAGAGGTGAAAAGGGAACTTAAGGTGAATGCTGTTACAATACACAGTGACAATCCCCTCAGTCAGCTCATTCACTATTTTTCATCCTGGAGAAAGCTTAGAACATCAGTGGCCTGGCTGTTGGAGCTTAAAGAAAGACTTTTAAAAAATTCAAAGCCGCACTTGGAAAATCCAACTTGACACCAGAGCGGTTGGAGGAAGCCGAAAAGGCAATAATTCAGTTTGCGCAAAACCAAAGATTCAGTACTGAAATTTCCTCACTAAAACATGACCCAAAGACTGTTTTTAAAGACAGTCCTCTGTATCGCCTCGACCCCTTCATCGAAGATGGCATCCTCAGAGTTGGTGGACGTCTGTTTAAGTCTGTTCTGCCGTGGGAGGTAAAGCATCCTGTGATTCTGTCAAAGGATTTGCATGTTTCCCAGCTCATATTGCGTTACATCCATTGCCAACTTGGACATGCTGGACGCAATTACATGCTGCACAGATTGAGACAGAAGTATTGGATCATAAATGCCAACTCTGCGGCCAGGAAGTTTCTCTCACAATGTACAGTGTGCAGAAGGTACAGAGGAAAGCTTGGAGAACAGAAGATGTCCGACTTACCGGAGGAACGAGTTGTGCCTGATAACGCACCCTTTACAAATGCGGGAGTGGACTATTTTGGACCATTGGAGGTGAGGAGAGGGAGAACTGTGCTGAAGCGATATGGAGTGATATTCACCTGTATGAGTAGCCACGCAGTACACCTTGAGGTGGCACACTCCCTCGACACAGACTCCTGCATTAATGCTGTGCGAAGATTGATCTGCAGAAGGGGACCTGTGACAAGTATAAGGTCAGATAATGGCACAAATTTTGTTGGTGCGAAGAAGGAACTGAGGCAGGCATTGGCCGCTTTAAATCACTCTAAAATTGAAAGGACTTTTGTGCAGGAAGGAATGACGTGGAGTTTTAATACCCCAGCTGCATCTCACCAAGGTGGCGTTTGGGAGCGTCTGATTCGCTCTGTGCGCAGTGTACTTACCTCTGTTATTGGACATCAACTGCTGGACGAGGAAGGCCTGCAAACGCTGTTTTGCGAGGTGGAGGCGATACTCAATGACCGGCCAATAACTAAGGCTTCAGAAGATCCCAATGATTTAGAAGCGCTTACTCCAAATCACATTCTCCTGTTAAAAGGCAAGCCCATTCTGCCATTAGGTCTGTTTGAGAAATCTGATCTGTACATTAAGAGGAGATGGAGGCAAGTGCAGTACGTTGCGGAGCTTTTCTGGAAAAGATGGACAGCGGAGTATTTGCTTGTAATGCAAGAAAGGCAAAAATGGACGAAGCAAAAGAGAAACTTTATTCCAGGAGATATTGTCGTAATCGCTGATGCCACAGCTCCAAGAGGCTCATGGATGATGGGCAGAGTGCTAAGCGCCATAGCTGACTCCCGAGGACTGGTTCGCTCTGTGAAGGTCCAAACGAAGATCAGCGTTCTGGACAGACCAATAACCAAGCTCTGTCTTCTCTTGGAGGCTAATAATTGACTATACAACTCATTCTTTCTCCTATCTCTGTCTTCCATCTGTTTGTTTCTTTCAGATATGGAGAATCCGAAGATGTGAAGATTCCAGTTTAATGCTTAAGCTACAATTAGAAAATAGCTCCTTTGTGTTAAAGCTAAGGTTAATTGTGGGTAAAGTACCGTTACAATTAGGGGCTGGGTTGTTGGAGCTATATTTTTATTTTTGTTTATTTTGGGTTTAAGTTAATTTATAGCCTTACTTATTTCTTTTTCTTTTCCTGTTAAAGTTAATTTGGTGTATTTTGTATTTATGCTTTACTCGTATTGTCGTTTATTGGTCACATGGTGTTATGTTCATTTGCATAAGTAGGTCAAGGTGGGAGGTACTTCAGGCACGAGGGCATATGGTTTTTTACCAGCGCGAGAGAGGCAGCAGAAATGTCTGTGAGCTTGTTTATGTGTGTGAATAAACCGCCTCAAACTCAATCTTGTTATGGACATTACTTTGCTTTGGTACCTCTGAACCTGCGTAAAGCCTAACCATGACGTAGCCTCGAGTGGCCATTTGAGAAGTTTGTTAATATTTGGTTTTGTTTAAGTTTATGGACAAATACACACTAAAACATGGATTCCTATATGAATAAAACTATTGTTTTCAGGTTTGACTTGTGTCCTTGTTTGTGTATTTCAATTCTCTGTACATTAACAAGAAGTGGAACACACACTTTTCTATGTCTTTCTGCACCTTTGTCAAGTCAAGTCAAGTCATTTTATTTTGTATAGCCCAGAATCGCAAATTACAAATTTGCCTCAGAGGGCTTTACAGTCTGTACACATACGACATCCTCTGCCCCGAAACCCACCATCGGCACAGGAAAAACTCCCCAAAAAATGAAAAAACCCTTACAAGAGGGAAAAAAAGGGAAGAAACCTTAGGGAGAACGTCAGAGGAGGGATCCCACTCCCGGGATGGACAGACTACAATGGATGCCATGTGTACAGAATGAACAATGTATAATACATGCAATTCCTATGACAGAAATGATTCAAGTAATTGTGAGTAGTAAGCCAGGCGCACAGCAGGACCACTGCAGAGGCAACCACCATCAGATAGAACCACCATCCACAGAATCCTGTGGGGAGGGAGAGCACAGAGATTTTAGGAGAGGGTAATGTCGGTTTATGAGTAAAGTAATATTATTAATACCTAAAATAATGATGATGATGATGATGGCAGCAGCAGGCGTCAGCATGGCCACGGTAGGTGTCAGGACCAGGGTCCCGAAGGAACTTTGTGCATTATATACTGTGATGCGTCTGGGTCCAAAACAACCACAAAGTTTAGGAGGGGAAGGGTGAACACGCCGTCAGCGTGGCTTTATTTCCAACAAAACAAAAAAACAATAGGATGAGGACGCCGTCCGCGTGCTGCCGGTCCCTCCGGCTCAAACACGTATCAAAGACCAACTTAAAACGTCCTCGGTTTCCCGTCGTTGCCGCCCGATGGTGAGAGCTCTGCTCTGGATACGAGCCAGGCACACACAGAGAGGCCAGGGTGCAGCTCCTGTTATGCCGACACCCTGATTGGCAATTCAGCACAGCCGTGCTCCTGCAGGCGGGGCTGGGAGCATATCACCCTGATCAAGGATGGATCTGGGGACATACCTCCCATCGATGACCCGCCCCAAGAGCTGCACCCGGCCCCCTCTGCGTACACCAGTGCTGCAATAGAGACTCTCACCTGATCGGGGGCAGCCTAGGGTAGAGACTCCACATTTCCCCCCCCTAAGCTCCTTGCTTGGTCCAGGAGCTTCATGGTCATCATCTTCGTGCATGCGGGACATGGCATCTGCATGCTGCATCTCTTTTCCGGGCCGGTGTTCGACCCTGAACTTATAGTTCTGCAGCTCCACAAACCACCGCGTGACCCGCTCGTTCCGATCCTTATTGAGGGCCATCCACTTCAGGGGTGCGTGGTCTGTAATGAGGGTGAATTCCCTGCCCCACAAGTAGTACCGTAGGTGATGGATGGCCCATTTCACGGCCAGGCCTTCCTTCTCGACCGTGGCATAGGTCTTCTCATGTGGCAGCAGCTTCCGGCTGATGTAGGTCACCGGGTGTTCGTCCCCGTCGACGTTCTGGGCCAAGACTGCTCCAATGCCGGTCCCAGAGGCGTCCGTGTGGAGGACAAAGGGCTTCGAGAAGTCAGGGGCCACCAACACCGGTTCCTCACACAGGGCTTTCTTCAGGGTCTGGAACGCCTCTTCAGCCTCCCTGGTCCACTTCACATGGTGGGGCAGATTCTTCCGGGTCAGTTCGTGGAGGGGGGCTGCGACTGTGGCAAAGTTTTTTCACAAATTTCTGGTAGTAGCCCACTAACCCCAGGAAGGACTTCACTTGCTTCTTCGTCACTGGGTGTGGCCACTGTTGGATCTTCTCGATCTTCCGTACCTGGGGCTTCACGCAGCCCCTCCCTATTGTGTAGCCCAGGTAGTCAGTTTCGGTCCATCCTAGTCGGCACTTCTTTGCGTTGGCCGTTAGCCCGGCCCGTCGTAGTGCGCCCAGCACCGCCTCCAGGTGCTCCAGGTGTTGGACCCAGGTTGCGCTGTGGACCACGATGTCATCTAGGTAGGCGGCGGCGAATGATCGCAGGGGCCTGAGGACATGATCCATAAGCCTCTGGAAGGTCGCGGGAGCACCATGGACGCCGAAGGGTAGGACCCGGTACTGGAACAGTCCGTCTGGGGTGGCAAAGGCGGTCTTAGGCCTTGCCCTTGGGGTCAGAGGGACCTGCCAGTACCCCTTCGTCAGGTCCAGGGTGCTGACGTACCTGGCCGGCCCCAATCGCTCAATCAGCTCATCGACCCGGGGCATGGGATACGCGTCGAAGGTTGAAATGTCATTCAGTTTCCTGAAGTCGTTGCAGAACCGCAGGGTCCCATCCGGCTTTGGGACTATGACAATGGGGCTGGACCAGGGGCTGTAGGACTCTTCGATCACGCCGAGGTCAAGCATCCTTTTCACCTCCTCCCGTATGGCTGTCCGCCGGGCCTCCGGTATCCTGTAGGGCCTCTGTCTGACCACTTGCCCTGGTCTGGTTTCGATGTCATGCTGGACAACTTTTGTGCGTCCCGGTAGCTCGGAGAAGATGTCCCGGCTGCGACTTAGGAGCTCCTTCATATCCTGGACCTGTCCTGGTGCAAGGTCCTCTCCAAGGGCCACCTCTGGAGTCTGGGGAGAGACAGGGGACAGAAGAGCCGGGTACGGCAGCGGCTCGGCCGTATGCCACTTCTTTAGAATGTTCACGTGGTAGATCTGAAGGCCTTTTCGCCGGCCCGGCTGACTTACCCGGTAGTTGACGGGACCCACCCGCTCAACTACCTCAAACGGGCCTTGCCATTTTGCCAGGAACTTGCATTCCGTCGTGGGGACCAACACCAGGACCTTCTCTCCAGGCTGGAACTCCCGTACGCTGGCGCCTCGGTTGTAGGTGCGGGCTTGGGCCGCCTGGGCCTTTTCCATGTGTTCCCGGACAGTTGGCCACACCTTTTTAGCCCTCTCCTGAAGCCGCTCCACATGCTCGATCACGCTGCGATGTGGTGAAGGCTGGCTTTCCCACACCTCCTTGGCCAGGTCTAGAAGTCCTCGGGGCCGCCGGCCATAGAGTAGTTCGAACGGGGAGTAACCCGTGGACGCCTGGGGAACCTCTCGAATGGCAAAGAGGACGTAGGGGATGAGCTGGTCCCAGTCTCTGCCGTCTACCTCCACCAGTTTCTTCAGCATCTTCTTCAGGGTCTGGTTGAATCTCTCCACGAGGCCGTCCGTTTGTGGGTGGTAAACGGACGTGCGTATTCGCTTTACCTTCAGCCATCTGTACAGGGAACTCATTACTCTTGACATAAAACATGTACCCTGGTCCGTTAAAACTTCGTCCGCGATCCCTACCCGGCTAAATAACATCATGAGTTCGTGGGCCACATTCTTCGCATTGGCCGTACGCAGGGGAATGGCTTCCGGGTACCGCGTAGCATAGTCAACTATCACCAAAATATATTTGTGGCCCCGGCTGGATTTGGATAACGGACCCACTATATCCATTGCAATGCGTGAAAACGGGGTGCCTATGATGGGGAGTGGTACTAAGGGGTTTCGGAAGTTTGGGCGGGGTGCCGTCTTCTGACATTCCGGACATTCACGGCAAAATTGTTCAATGGCACCTTTCACCCCCGGCCAGTAGAACCTGGCCACCACCCGGTCAAATGTCTTTTGAACTCCCAAGTGAGCCCCCAGCTGGTGCGTGTGTGCTAGATACAATACTCGGGAGACATACTTCTTTGGCACCAATAACTGCTCGACTAGATCCCCCCCCTTAGCTTGGACCCCCCCTATACAACAGACCGTTCCTTATGCAGAAATGTGGGTTTGGTAGCTCATTCACCCCAGGGCACAAATTACCATCGATCGCCATCACATTCCGACGAGGCGCCTCTAAGTTTGGATCTTCCCACTGGGCGGTGGCGAACTCACCCCTTTGGCCGGTCGCCACTGCGTCAACCACCGGGAACTCCGCGAAGGCATCCTGGTCAGGCGGCGGGGTCCCACCATCCTCCTCCTCCGGCCCGGAGCTCGACCCGGGGGTCCCCTCTGTGCTGGGCCGGAAGGTGGGGCAGGCGACTCTGCGCACTGGGGGGCTGGCCGGCCGACGCCGATGTCCCCTTCGGCGAGGTGCAGCAGGTAAGTCTCTTTTGCCACTTCCCCAGAACCGGGGGAAGAGGGGGAAGTCTGTGCCGAGGAGTAGTGGCACCGGCAGATTGGGGACCACTCCAGCGGGGACGACGACATTTCCCTTAGGCGTCCGGACTGCAACGTAGCTCACTGCATATTGCTTCACGTCCCCGTGAACACAGGTTACTGGGACGGTCTCGGTAGTCAGGTCGTCAGCGTAGTCAGCATGGACCAGGGTGATGACACTTCCAGAATCAACGAGGGCGTGGGCGTCGGCGTCTCCAATCTTCACTGGCACGTAGGCATGTCGCTGGTCGGGACCGCCGGTGTGAAGACAGGGCCGAGCAGCGTCTGTGCTGGTGGCGGAAGCCATGGAGACATCCTGGTCTCGGGCCGGGCAGTCCCAGGAGATGTGGTCTTCCTGACCACATACGTAGCACCTCCGGGGGGCCTGGTGGGCTCTCGCAGCATGGGGAGGGGGCCTCGGCTGGCTTGTGTTGGGTGGCGGCAGCGCTCTGCGGCGGTCGCGGCTGGCTGGCTCTCTCGGGGTGACCCTGGGTGGCTCGCTCCTGCTTGCCCTCATCATTTCCGTGCTCACCTGGTGATTTTCGAGGAGCGCGACCAGCGCATCCAACGATAAGGGGCTCACCTGGGCGGCATACTTGCGAGCATCGGGCGGCAGTGCACGTATGCAACGATCTATCACAAGTCTCTCGATCCATGGCGGTCCCTCGCCCGAGTTGAGCCATCGGTGTGCGAGGCGGCGGAGCCCTGCGACTTGGGCCCGAGGTGCCTCTCCCGGCTGGTAGGTCCAAGCATGGAACCGCTGGGCCCGGGCTGGCAGGCTGTAGCCATGGCTCGACAAAATGGCCGTCTTCAGCTTCTGGAAGTCCCGGGCATCGGCGGTGGACAGGTCACGGCAGGCTCGCTGTGCTTCACCAGTGAGGAAGGGTGCGAGGATACTAGCCCACTCGGCCGCCGGCCAACGCTCATGAGCAGCGGTGCGTTCAAATACTTCAATATACGCTTCTATATCATCTTCTGGACTTTGTTTGGAGAGAACGGCGCCTGGAGGCCGTGGGGCATTCCCCTCTTTGTCTATTCTTCCCACCAATTCCTTCACAGCATTCTGTAGCTCGGCTCAAACACGTATCAAATATATATACATATATATATATATATATATACATATATATATACATATATATACATATATATATATATATATATATATATACATATATATATATATATATATATATATATATATATATATATATATACAAACCTTTACCCGAAGTACAGAAAGCACAAGACCCACCAGAGAGTCACCAAATAGCGCTTAACTACTACCGGACTAGGAGAACACCAAAATAGCCGAGGCTACAATTAGCGTAAACAAAACGCTAATCCTCTTCTCGCCTCCTCTGATTGTGCTTCCTTTCCTCTTGGTCTTTCCTCATTGCTCGAGTCACGCTGACACGCTGCCCGGAGCTTTCGGGCCTTTCGTATCGGGCGAGCAATGGCGCTCTGACGCCGGTGTCAAGTCTCTGACGGCGTCGGACCCTCTTCTTTGGGATGCGCCCTTTGGATGAGGACGTTTTGTCCCAAGAGCTTTCATCGTCATCTACACACGAGGAACAACAGAAGGGAACATTTGTAGTGAACTAAAGCCACCGGCTGCGTTAAATGGTCTTATTTCATCCTTTCACGGCTCAGACACAAAAGACACCGAAAGAAAAAGGTCCCAACAGCGTGAATCAGAGGTTTATCTCCAGGTACCCACTTCTCCACCTGACAAGTCCAGTAAACCACCAACACCAGTTAATGCAGACGTCTGTCTGGATTCCCCACTTACCTCGAGTCCTTTTAGGGCCACAGAGTCATTGTGGCCTTTTCTCAATGTTCGCCCACTGCAAAAAACCTGTGTGCAGTTCCAAGGCTGCTAACTACCTGACCCGCGAGTGTTCTTAAGCTGTGGAGAACGGAACATGGACATGGAAGTTAGAACACGGAAGGTGGAACGTGGAGAGTCAGTGAGGCCTTCTGGAATATGCAAATGACCATTCAGAGTGAGTTATTTCATGGAGAGGTATAACTTTATTTGCATTGCTCTAAAAAAATATGGTTGTACGTTTCATTTGTTTTTAGCTGATGGAGCCATCTGCTTACTTGAATTATGTTTTTGTTTCTTTATTTGAAAAAACATAGATGGAGGAGCCACAAAATTCAACATGGACCATTTTGTTGGGGCATGAACGTCTTTTTTCACATTTCCAAAGTCCTCATATTATCTGTCAAAGGTCACAGCAGCTATTTATTATATAGCTGCTGTGACCTTTTTACAACTGACAAGTCATTCTGTTTACGTGTTTGTGGTATTTATGTTTAACACTAATAATCTATATGTTTCTATATGTTCATATATTACTCAGTTGGTGATGGGGGAAGGCAGAGGCAGCACCCAGACGCAGAGCTTGAAAACAAAAAGACTTTAATAGTCAAAATTAGTGACGTTACCAGATGTGCCGACGCCTCGCGCGTGTCGAGTGACTGAGGGGGCGTGTCCTCGCAGCGCGTACCGAGGCTCGCTTCATTTAGGGGAGGAGCCATAAACGATGGCGTCCGAAGCCTCGCTGCCCGGCGGGACCACGTGACGCTTCGGGAAGGGCTTCAGATTTACTTCCATGTATAAACCCCTCAGGCTCCATTCAAGATGTGGGCTGTTGGTGGAGAGTTGGTCAGTTAGAGTTTGGATGGTTCGGATAGTTTACATCGTTTGGAGAGTTTAGAGAGAGATAGTTGAGAGTGAGGAGAGAAGGACAGGTGATAAGATGGAGCCAGCTAGGAAGAGGAGGACTTCCTCTGTTATTAGATCACTCCTAATAAGGTGAGCTGAATCTCACTCTATTTCAGACACATTAGGTTTGCTTATCAAGAAGTGTATTTTTCAGTTTCTTATTTGATTCAAAGGTGAGGTGTTTATTGTGCTCCGAGGAGTTTGGGTGCAATAACAGCACCTCCTCCATGCTGAGGCCTCACCGTGCCTTGCATGAGAATAAGGAGGAAACTGGAGCTTCACCCAGCCAAGGTATGTCATTACAATATTACAAATGCACCAACATGACATGAAGTCCTGTTTCCAATCCTGACAGACTGAGGCCTGCCAGTCAAAGTCAGACAGCCAGTCACAGAGGGTGGGGTGCAGACCGAGTGTGGAGAGTTCATGGATGAGTTTGTGGGGGCCGACCGTGTTGAAAGCGGAGCTGTAGTCGACAAAGAGCCTCCTGATGTAGGAGTCCTTGGGAGAGGGAGTAGTGGAGGGCAGCAGCTGGGGCGTCTGAGGTGGACCTGTTGCGCCTGTAGGCGTACTGCTGGGGATCCAGGGTGTCCGGTATGCTGCTCTGAATGTGGGACAGAATCACTCTCTCAAAGCACTTCATGAGGATTGGAGTGAGTGCTACTGGCCTGTAGTCATTCAGGCAGGTGGGTGGGCTCTTTTGGGGGAGGGGAATGATGGTTGTGGTCTTGAAGCAGGTGGGGACGGTGCTCATGCTGAGGGAGAGGTTGAAGATGGTGGTGAGAACATCAGTCAGCTCATTTGCACATGCTCTCAGGGCACGCCCAGGGATGTTGTCTGGCCCTGCTGCCTTTCGGGGGTTGATCTTCCTGAGAGCTCTGCGTACCTGGCCTGATGAGACTGTTGGGGGAGGGGGGTGATCCCGGTGTGTGTGTGCCATTCTGTGCTGGAGCTGGAGGTCTCGAAGCAGGTGTATAAGGCGTTGAGGTCCTCCAGCAGGCTGTCTGTGGCGCTGATGGAGCTGGTGGTGGTCCTGTAGTCGGTGATGTGCTGTAGGCGTTGCCACATCTGCCTGCAGTCAGCAGTGGAGTGGAAGCCATCCAGCTTCTCTCTGTACTGCCTCTTTGCCGCTGTGACGGCTTTTCTCAGTCGGTAATTAGCAGCTTTGTACTCCGTCTCAATGCCTGATCTGAATGCAGCAGAGCCTGACGTACCTGACTGTTAATCCAGGGCTTCTGGTTGGGGAACTTCCTGACCTGTATGGTGGGCACAATGTTGTCTACACAAGTGTAGATGTACCCGGTCACATACTCTGCGTAGTCCTGTACGCTAACAGAAGACTCTTCCCTTGTGGCTGCAGCTTTGAACACATCCCAGTCTGTTTGAGCCAAACCGTCCTGCAGGATTCCCTCAGTCTCTGTGGTCCAAAGCTTAACTGACTTGGTGACAGGGTTGGATTGTTTCACTTTTTGTTTGTAGGCTGGATACAGGAACAGTGAGATGTGGTCAGAGTGTCCGACGTGTGGGCGGGGAGCTGCCCTGTATGCACCGCGTATGTTGCTGTACACGTGATCCAGGGTGGGGATGTGGATGTGTTGGTAATATTTGGGAAATACAGTCCGTAAATAACACTGGTTGAAGTCTCCAGCGTCGATAAGGACGACCTCGGGGTGAGCGGTTTCTACCGCGCTGATGACGTCATGGGGTTTGCTGAGCGCAGCTGTGGCGTCGGCTCGCGGGGGATGTAAACAGCAGCCTGAGACACAGCAGTGAATTCCCTCGGTAGATAGTAGGGACGGCCTTTCAGCAGCAAAAACCCCACGTCTGGTGAACAGCGTCTATAAACAGTCTGTAAATCTCCACAAGTATTGACATACTTGATGCACATCTCATGTGTTGATTCTTAAACACGTGCGGACTCTTAAATAATCACATTAAAGCACAGTGAATAGATAGTTGTGTGTTTATTCACGTTATAATGAGGTGGCATAAAAAGCTGTGATATAAAATGATTCTGGAACATTGTTTTACTAAAGAATAGACAAACAAAGAATGAGCACAAGTTAAACACGTTACATCACAGAACGATGCTCTTGCCAACAACTATTTCACTTATTCATCACACTCCTATCGAGTCCTGCAGCATACGTAATGTCAGTTTGCAGGAGTGTTTAACATATTCATAATGTGTGTGTACTTGGAGCGTGATGGTGTGTGTGCACGCAGTGACACGTGGGTAACACACAGTGTGGTTACGCATGATGTTCAGACACAAATGAGACCATTTCACAGTGAGTCTGAATGCTTGCCCATCTTCCTAAAGCAGATGTGTGTGAGCTTCACCGTCATCTGCTGGATTACTGAGGCTACAGTCAAAGCCTCTTCTGTCCCCATCAGGTTGTGCATCTGGAAGAGAAATAAAAACCTCTCCAGTCATTTTATGCAAACAGTTAAATATAATGCTCATTGCGACAGTCATATGCTGTAGAATCAGGGTGGAAATCTAAACTTTCCATCAATTAAATGAATAGTTGGACACAGCAGAAGTTCTAGGAGGAGATGCTCAATTACAGGACAGTTGATTGCACTGCTGCCATCAGGATAAAAACCAGACTAATGAGACATTTAACTGTCTCATTGACATGAGGGCACGTCTGGCCCTTTCAGTTTGCACTGAGGATCTGTCCATCACCCGACTCGGTCCCTGCCTTTGTCCCTGAGGTTCTCCAGGTGACGGGAGATGTGGTGCAGCCTCTGTAGCTCCACGTGCATCGTACTTCTGTGTGCCTTTGATCATTTGATCACTGATGATAATCTCGCCCTCGTCTGTCCATTATGTGCATTCAGCATGTTTCCTACTTTTTTTAGGCATGTGTCGGATGACATTACTCCAAATCACATCTCTTGAGGCACAGCTGCTTTCATGGGGTGGTAGTGATGGAGACAATACGCCCGTCTCCCGCTCGCCCTGTCGCACCACAGACAAGTGTCTCTGTAAAATACCACCATGTGTTTGGGCCTTTTCATACATGTCGGCGTCAGGTTGCTTCAACACATCGGTTCATTTTGCACGGCCGGTCTTATAGAGCTGCGCTGCTCATGTTGCTGCTGCTTCATCCATTCAATCTGCTGCAGGGGACCAGAGACATTATTTGAGCGTGCTCCATTTGACTTCCCCCGGTTGACGAGGTTAATTATAAAAGTAACGGTAATAAAAATCCCCCCGTCTGATTGAGCCTCTTTTCCTTCTTGTTGAGTCTGATCTTTTTATCGGCTACCAGTCTGATGAGATTCTTCTTCTTCTTTAAAAGTACAAACTGTTTGTCGGTCAACGGGATCTGACCTCTTAACACGTTGATCTCACACAGTGCATTAATCCAATCTCTGTTTGCATCAGCCACAATGACTCTCCTCACACGGGGAGAGGATTCATACATGGATTCTAACAGAGTCACATTCCTCCACATGCGTGACCACATTCTGTGTCTGAGCGACAAAATGAGATAGTTAGTGTTTAAACTAACAGTGCGGCTAACTTTACCCTGAATAAATACATTCTGCACTAAATACATACAGCTGAGATTTCTATGATGTACGTATTTGGTAAAAACATTTTGAACTTCTATATCATTACTGCTGGCATTCATTAAATGGTCTCTGATGAGTAGGTTGTCTTTGTCCTGTGGTAGTAAAACATCATCACAGAGACTCTGGTAAGCCCTCTACAACGTATATAAAGGCTGCCAACATGAATAAATGTGCACCATGTTATCAAAACGCTGTGAAATATTCTTGATAAAGAGTCTTTGCTGGATTCGATGGTCCTCACTACCAAACTAAAGGGATGTTGTAGCCGCGCATCAAACCCTTGATCCCCATTAGTAGCCAGAGGGCAGCGTGGTGTAATCGGGCAACACCCGCCGCTTATTGTTCACCACTTGGACTTTCCTTTTTAAGACGGAACCTCTTCTTGTCCCGTTTGATGGATTCAGACAGTCAACGTATGTGTGCTGTGATTGGCTACAGCAGATTGTTAAGGTTTCGGAAGCTCTCGAGGGAGGACTCAATCCTCTGTTCTCGTCCCGGCCGGAAACGAGGACACGAATGAGTCAATTCGTTTAAATTCAAAAATCAAAAGTTATTTAATAACTGAACAACGTAATAGGGATTACAATTACAAAGTGAAATACTAAGCGAACAGTGGAATATTTCGCGAAATAGAGAATCCTCTGAGCAAGTCTGAAGTGACTTATCAACGCGGCTGCAGGAGAAGTTCTAACAGTCTTTTCCCCGCCATGGTCCTTTGAAAACTCTTGAGGTGTGTCTTCTTTGGTGCATTTGAATGTCATTGGCCTCTTCTCCAAAGGGTCACCTACTCCATTGTCCCCTTCACGTCGAGGTGTGATGCTGCAGCTGTAACCTGAAACCTCACTGTCCATCTGTCCCTCACATTCCAATGCACTCAATGTAGATACATTCGGCTTTATGCCTCAATGAGTGAATTTAACAAAGCATACATCGTTTAAGTCTTCATCTTATAACTAGTACACTTTAATTACAACAACCCATCATTAATGATCACCGCTCATCACACTTCATCATAAGATCTAAAACAGTTCGTGTGGTTCAATTTTCAAGACATTTGCCTCAGTCGGCTGCCTTACATTAAGTTGTTCATTTTATTACCTGACAGGAGAAAAAACTCCCAAAAAACCCTTTTTGGGGATAAAATTGGGAGAAATCCATAAAGAACGGCAATTGGCATCCGTCCCCAGGTTTTAACATCACATTGTGACAGAATGTAAATGTGTACAGTGTTTATATGATTTAAATGACTATGAATTGTGTTTGATTGAAATTGCATTCACTTCATCTAACATGTTAATGTAATAACTAATCTAACATCACACAAACTATAATTCTAACACTAAACATTATTACACGCACTACAAATTCTATGACTAGGGGTGCACTTCTGGCTTAAATCCCTAACAAGATGGAACGAGACCAATCAGCGCGTGGGGCGGGACAACAGCCGCGTCACGGCCATTTAACGCGACGCCTTTGCATGTGACGCTGGTTTTACCTTGTAGCGTGTCGTGTGCGTAACATACAAACTGTGTGACGTCGTCTTCTTCGGCCCGGACACACACATCACATGTTTAGTTGGTCAGTCACCAAGATGTGGCCCGAGGGGGGGAACCCGATCGCCGGCCCCTGATGTAAAGACAACGCTGTCTGTGTCGCAGTACAACAGCCTCTCCTGCAGCTTATCTAGCAAGTCGTAAAGCATCAACCTGGCGTGGGCCGTTGTCATGGCTCCTGTGAAGACATTTACGTCTCTTACACCAGAGTTGCTGCTGTCTGCATGACGCCACTGCACCAAAGCCGCCTCATCTGGGATCAAACAGAATTGTCTCACATCAAACTGGTCGTGAACATGAACTGTGATCAGCTCACATGTTACTCCTCATGCTAAACCGGCCCCACAGAGAGTTTGTTACAGCTCCTCATGGCTTTGTGGACACACATTTAGTCTGGGTTTAGCTGAATGTCCTCCTTTTATTTCTCCCCATCAGCCTGTGTTTTGACGTGGCCCCGATAGCCTGATGCCTCCTGCTTGCATTTCATGAACGTCTTCACATGTCCACTAAACAATGTGCTTGTTTTGTTGGGAGAATGCCAGACTTCATGGGTGGACACAATCCGCTGACCCTTTTCCACAGACGTCTGTAGCTCCAGGGACCCGAACCCCAGACAGCTGCCTCTCTCTCTCACTGTGAACACACTCACAAGGTTGGTTCAAAGTGTCAGCACACAACCCGCACAGCGGGAACATGAGCTTTCCATGACATCTGTACGGCAAGACGGGGAGAAACAGCCCTCGGGGGGGGGGCACTGTGCACTTTATGAAGCCGTAGTAATTATCCATGGACTCAGAATCCCTGACGATAATCTGGAGGTGGCCGACGGGATGCTGTTTGTTTCTCTGTACAGTTGGATACAGACTTGTAAAGTCCTAGTATCTGATTTTTTCATCATCGCAGACCTTGTGGTACAACTTCATAGCATCTGTACGCCGGCCAAAGAGCCTTTGTAGGATCCAGACGTTTGTGCTGTTTGTACGTGGCCATAAAGGCCTGTACAGAAGCGCTGGATGGTTCTGATGAGGCCCACTCACACTCCCACATCAGCACAACGTTCAAACCCTGTTGTTTCTGCAGGGCATCTGTTCTCTCCATAACCGCCTTGTGTTGTTACCATACGGGACTTTGGTGACGGGGTTCATGTCGCTCTGTACGCGACATTTGACACATCCGGGAAAAAAACAACCGGCCGATTCATAACAAGCGAATTCTAACCGTCCACATAGAACGGAGCAGACTGGTGCTCCCCGTGGTTGAGTGCATGTCTGATGTCAATATTCTCCGTGTGGGACACGTATTCAGGCCACTGCATGGAAACATCACAATACGTCTTCTTGTGTCTTGTGGAGCCCCTCGTGTGTCAGAGCCACCGTGTCCCGCGGGAGGAACAAGGTTCTGAACACACCCAAACAGCTGGATGGCAAAGTGGTGAGAGGAACAGGGTGGAGCTGCGTGCGTTCTAGGAATGTTCCACCATGAATGGAGCACGCGCTCCACAACGCCTCCACATCATTGACACAGCAGGCTGAGCTCTGCCTGGAAATCACATTTCTCTCCACAAACTGTGCTGCACCACCTCATGAATGAAGTTTGTTCAGTGTCACACGTCTCGTACCCGTAGTGAGACGGGTCGGGGTCTCTGCCAACGTAGTATTCATTCGCCCTCGTGTTGAACTTGTGTGGAAAATAACCTTTTTCCACATCCTCAAACCCCAACGCCGCGGGTGTTTGTGCCAAACGCATGCGTAGAAAACTAAGTGAGTCTTCTGATGTCTGCAGGTCTGCGTTGTCATACATCAGCGTGACTCCCACTCATGACCACCGTGGGCCGGATCTTCTGTTTTACAAGATACTCCAGGATGATAGAGTTGTCAAACCAGATGCATTGTGGGCTATGGATGTATAAGCTGTGTGTTCTGGTCTTGTGTCGTTCCTCACAAGGTGCTTACCGTTATGAACGCGTGTCTCACAGTCATACAACATGTGTGCTGTTTGAGGCTCTTTCTTTTCACTGGGTTGAATGAAGCATTCGTGCTCGTCCTCAGCCTCCATTTGTGGCTCCACAGTGGAAACACACGTCGGCTTGCATGTGTGCGCTTTTTACCGCCTCTGCGTGTTTCTCCACACGCCTCACAGTATTTCACAGCGTCACACGGTACGACGGCGTGTACTGCTTCTGGACGCTTGTGCTGATCAAAACCATATTTAGATTCACATCTGCGTTCACAGTCGCTGCGTTTCTGTGTGTTGGTTGTGTGTGTTGGACATTGTGTTGTATAACAGCTGTTTCCAGTGAGCCGGGTCTCATATGTCTGGTACCAATACTGACATACACATGTAGCCCAAACCATCCTGTCTTATTTCCAATCCTGTGCTGGTGCTCATTGTGTAGATGGAGCCACACTGTCTGCAGGTGGGGTGTGTCGTGTGTTCTGAAGCCCTGCAGGCGTTTACGACCTGTCACATGGTGGAAGATGATGACCTTCAGCCCCAGATACCTTTCAAAAGCCGCCACATCGGCATATGTTCATTTAGAAGGAGCGTCCTTGTCTGGGCGGATGAAACGTGCTAAACACAGATTGTTATCCCTGTTGTTTGCTGCGTACAGAAGACAATATCTGATCATAGGGGATGTTTCCTAGTTTTAAACCCACCGCCTCCGCTTCCATTTCCTGCCACGGAGACCACGATGTCCAGTTCATGGTCCGTTACAGAGTCATCGTCACTTTGCAGCACATGAACAGATCTACATGGTACGAGTCGTCTGCGTGGAGAACGGTTTGCACGCCGCTGGCCAACGACGCTCCATGTGACACAACATGGAGAACGCCGCCTTCATCAACACGGACTGACTCTGACGTTCCACCGCTCACTTTATTTCTCACCTCACTCGTCACTTTCTGTTGGCTGGTGTACTTTATCTTAAAGTTGAAATGTAACCTTTATTCCTTTATGTTTAAACTAACCCATCGCCTTATAGGCTGTACTTTATCCTCCAATGATGGAGCAGTTCTCCGCTGCGCGTCGGGCCTAACAACGCCCCCCAACTCTTACATTATTGAAGATAAAGTGCTGCTTTTATAATACGGTTACCAGCCACATTATGAATAGTAAGTAAATAGCTGCTTTCAGCACTAAACCGTTGTAGCCAACAAACGTTGTGTGTCTCATTTCAGGAGTCTAGAGACAAAATAGTCCCCGTACGTGCAGGTAAACAGCATCGGGTGCTGCAGCGTCTCCTTCATTCACATCGCTCATGACGTCCACCTTCATTGTCCGGTTGTGGAAGCTCGCGTTGACCCAAACTGATCATTTGTGGGATTTCTGGTCTCTTCTCGGCGATCGCCACTGAGCTGAACACTGAAATGTCAACGAACGGCACAAAATCTGACCTGTTACTTTGTGTGCAGTGATACGGAGCGCTCGGGTCAATGTGACCAGCAACTGTACATTATGGCTCAATAATGCACCGTGACTCACTCTCAACCAATCAGAGCGCTGCATTTCATCTACCCGTATTATAATATGCTATAAGCTGCTAGAGGTTTAGAGCTTAACAACAGGAATCCAAAGGGATGCATTTTACTTCAGGAGAACCTGAACGTGTTTCTATTTAGTCTCTAAAAAATGTCTTGTCTTCTATGAGGTCAAACACTACGTTTTGTTACCAGAACCTGCTGCAAACCCACAACTGGTTAATTACTATTTGTTCTGTCTGAGTCAATTGAAGGTATAAGGGCCCATTATAAATGCCTCTCATC
The DNA here is from genome assembly GCF_964276395.1 of Gasterosteus aculeatus. Classification (NCBI taxonomy): domain Eukaryota; kingdom Metazoa; phylum Chordata; class Actinopteri; order Perciformes; family Gasterosteidae; genus Gasterosteus; species Gasterosteus aculeatus. The sequence goes on along the minus strand of NC_135708.1, from coordinate 3,505,806 downwards.
CTCTCATCAGCAGATCTCATGTCATGGGAGGAATAGGTGCATGGGAGTCCTTACTGAATGACTTTGTGTGATCAGTGTGTACAAATACATGAAATGAGCATGTGCTGCTTTTAGGCATTAGGCTTTTATTTTGTACAAGCTTTTATTTTGTTATGGTTTCATGCCTTAGGAGTTCCGGGGGTTAGTTTCCTGTTAGTGGTTAGAGAAAGATGGTAGAATTAGCCAACATGCTTTCGTCATCCATGGCAATCCACATCGTAAATGCTGCAGAAGCAACGTCGTAAGTTGATCATTTCATTGTTTTAATTGTAATGTAAAAGTTAAGATGCATATTTACAGTAAAAGGGGATTTGATGACTGTAATTAAAAACGTTTTATTGACATATGTTTACGTAGGACTAAACTATTGTGTACCTGGTGTTTGTTACAGTTTTCACTCTTCTGTCTGTGACATGATATAAAGAGCCACAGTAAACAGCTTGAGAAGCTACTACGACTCAACGCGTCATTTGGAGGAAGAGTTTAGCTAGTTGAATAGCCGCGGTTGCTACACCGTAGCGAAGACAACATAGAGCATATTGGGTACAGTTATACAGTATATTCATTAGGTATTTATAGACCCCTTCACGGATGACGTCACAGGAAAATTCGAAGTGCGTAGTGCGCATGTCGGGGTCAGAAAGTTCCGTGAACCTCCAGCGATCGTGTGTAAACGAAACATTTTCTCTTCAAAATGCCGACTTGTTGCGTCGTGGACGGCAAATCGCACCAGTTGTGGACTCAAGTTTTTTAGGATTCCTGCAGGATCTCATCCTTTTCAAAAAAATAGACGACGTCTGTGGCTTTAAACGGGCAGACTGGGACAATGCTACGATCAAAGAAGCTCGTGTTTGCAGTGTTCACTTCATATCAGGTAAAGTCATCCTTTATCACCCCTTTCTGTTAGATTAAACTCCAAAGCCAGGATTGTGTGAACAATTTTCTGTACACTAGAATAAAATCAAATGAGTGTCCGAGAATAGTGTGCCGTACTCGGACATCTGCCGGGATCTCCCGCTCTATGGAACTGTTTATTTCCTTCATCCACGGCACCCACTGTTCTGCCATCAGTGTCCGAGACCATTAAAATACGTTGAGAAAGTGTCCGGTTGATCCATATTTTTATGGTTTGAATTTGATGTCACCGCTTCTGTCCTCGTTCATTCCTCAATTCCTGTGGTCGCAAACCCTGGTCTATTAACGTTAAGCACGCAATGTTTTCTGACCCCAGGCTGCGCGCTCACCTACCCGTTCTACCGAATGATTACAAACCAACCACCTTAATCACATTATTTAAACAAAGTGACCTGTTCAAACTATTTAAGAGAAGCGCTTCAATTTCTACCTTCTACACGTTATTTATTGTAATCAAATCCTCTGCAGTTCATCGGTTGGTGTTTGTCAGCCTCTGTGGCTGTAACACACTCGTCTTACCAACTTAATAACACAAGTTGACCAATGGTTGGGGACCATTCATTAGTCTCTGGATACTTGGGGCACATTAGTATTTATAAAGCGCATCCTTGGCCTGCTCTCCTCTTTTCTTACTAGCTACTATATGTTCTTCCCTAGAAATCCATCAAAGTAGCATGAAAGCCTTGGGAGTTCAGTCTGTAGTGACCCTGAATATATGAACCATGAATGTAGACCTTGTGACGGCACCACAAGAAGAGTTTGTGGACATTCAGTCATTAGCGTTGCCAGGCAACAGCCTTGTTCTCACAGATGGTTTGTGTCATGTGACAGTGTTTGGTTGTTTTGGTGGGGACCAATAATTGGGACTATCGTTGTCATCCACACACACCTGGTACAGACACCTGTGTCCTCCCATGGTGCAGCCAGCCATGGTTCTCCACATGTTAGTCTGTGACAGCAGGGATTCATAAACCACTCTGCAAGGTGTCCCAAAGTACCTGCGTGAGAAAATACAGCACCGTGCTCACTGAACGTGTGTTTAGGTGCACGGGACCACTCGGCTTGTCAACACGCAGCACTGCAGCTTGCAAATGAAACGGCGCCATCTAGTGGACATTAGCTGTACATGTTGGTCTGAGGCTTCATGACAACTGTGTCTCATCTTTATTAGGAAGCCTTTAAAGGCTACAGGTCACATTCTAGTCACAACACAACATATATGTATATATATATATATATATGTTCAATTCTGTTTGGCTTCCAAACTCTCAGCCAATGAGTGTCAACAGAAGACGACATGTCCCACCACATGTCCCTTCTGTCTCAGGGACTGTAAGAAGAATGAAGATCACAGTTAAACTCTTTCTCCCTGTCGCTCTTCACTCGTGGAGCTGAATAAGAATTGACTTCATTATTCTGATGTTACCAACGATGGCTTGACAGAGAAGCACCATCTTCTCCAGTATGGTCTGGTATGTATGCTCCAGAGTCCAATCTCACATGTTGTACTAATGGACACTAGAAGACCACATGTTCATTACATAGCTCTTAATCCATGGACAGGATGAGACGTTTCACCATTTCCATCTTCATCAACATCATCGTCGTCCTCTTCTCGATCTTCATCATCTCCAATTCGTCTCCAATTCTTGGACGTCTGGTTCCACTTCATCTAAAGAAAAGCATGTTTGATGAGCACACTCACCCCGTCACACTGCTTGGTTGTTGAATTTATCTTCCTGTAATTCTCTTTCTAACCATTTTTAAAATAACCAATAAAGTTCATAAATCTGGTAGATGCCTTCAATCTCAATCTCCTCAAGAGATTTTCCTTCTTCCAAGAGATCCTTTCTCCATTGCCAGGAGAAGCTTTGAGATTTTTGACTTTTTCTGAGACACCCTGAAAAGACAGAAGTGTCCTCTGACGGGTAGAAACACGCCATCAGCTTGTGTTTGTCCTCCAGTGTGGAGAAGTATAAAGTGAATGTGAGACAGTCGTGTACTACTGTATTCTCCCAATGAGCCACATGTAGCGTCTCGCTGTGTGAAAGAAGAATACTTTCTAACTCACATGATTGACACAAAATGCACCCAAAGCATCTTCTGCTGTTGGAGCAGCTAAATACAGAAGGTCAAATGGCTCTGCTTCACTTTTACTGGGACTTTAAGGGCCGGTTAACTTGTAAAAACACACACATGGGGAATAAAAGGGAACATAAAGGCACCATTGAGCGCCACGGCCAACAAGAATCCCCATATTGTACGTTATCTCCTGGCCTGAACATCTCTCCTTCACAGCAAACAGGCACACGTGTGGCCTTCCTTTCACACTCATGTTTGTAACTCTGCAGCTGCTTCATGTGCTGGAGGAAGGAGGATCATCCAGAAGTTCTACATTCAGGCTGCCTGTAGTATTGTCACTAACTTCTTTGTTCCCCACATGTCACACTTGCTGATTGACTGAGCTTCAGATGCACGGACTCACTGTGGAACTCTGGCCCACATGGGGAATGAGTTCTTTCAGTTTGGATGCTTATTGACAGGAAACAGCAGAGAGCCGGTTAGCTGAGCCGTGATGCACAGGCTGAAGTTCTGTACCACAGCCTCACCAGACACCGACTTTGGTTTACATCCATAGATTGGCCTTTCCCTGCCGTTGCACATCTGGATGAGCAGATGTACCAAAGGCATTACATCAAGTTGGATAATCAGTGTAAAAGCATCACTACAGAATATAGTGCAGTGAAGGAGCAGCAGGATGCACAAACCTACATATCCATGAGAGATGGATCTCACAGGTTAGTCGGCCTTTAAAGGTCAGTTACCTTTAACTCTTCAAGAACGTTGCAAACCAGCATCCGGAAGCTTCCCATCAGGGAGCCAGGAAGTAGTCGGTGACGGTCCTCATGCGTTTGCTGCTGTTTGTCTTTTATTTTGGCGGGAAATCCCATTTAACACTTTCAATACTCCACTTTGTGAGGAGATAAACTCCACCCTGTTATCAAATGTGTGCTTGTGCTTTGTGTGTTTTTGTTGGTGACTTAAGTGTGATATTTGGTGCAGAATGAAAGCTTCAAGTTGCACCTGAAGTAGCGAGCTCAGTAGTTTGTGTTGTTGTGAGACGGCTCTGCGTGAAGGTTAATAAGGTTAATAAAGCAACTTATTCATTACTCATTTCTTTATTTACTCACTTCCTTCTTCAACATGCTGCACCACCAATGTTTCCTCTGTGCTATTGACACAGCAACAGGGCTGTAGAATAAATACGGATATTATGGAGGAAATAGTACAAAAGTCAATAGTACAGCATCTTTTAAAAGGATCAGAGTATTTCATGTCAAAAGAAATAATACAGCGTGTTGAAAGCATCTTTATTTGATGGCCTGTTTAAACATGTACAGTTGTTTCCAATAAAAGTCATTTATTAACATTAGAGCCAAACAATTCTATTTCTGTTAAAGTAACACATGGAGTAAATGTTGTAAATGACATTATAGGGAATAAAAACACAAGTAACGCATATTCAATATTTCCTTGAGAGGTTTGCTGAACCATTAAAAAGCTTCTTGTTCAAAACAAACCTGATTATGTGAAATTAGATTTGATTTCACTCAACAGATTTAGAAAGATTTGAAGTTAAAATGGGCTCAAAAAGAATTACACATTCATATTTCCCTTCTTCACCTTGTTTTTATTATTGCTGATGAAGCGCACACACACATAAGGACACATTTGTCTCATATGGGGGGACAGATGAAAGAGCGTCTTATAAAATGTCTTCTTGAACACATAAAGATGAAGATTAAAGCCTAATTAGGAGCCAATATCTAAGTGATCATCTATTGATTGAAGGAGCACAGCAGCATTAAGCTGAGCTCTTTCACACTTCCATCTGAGTCCCAGAGAGCTGTGGACCCCCCAGAGTCCAGACCAGCTCAGGTACCCCTCACCTGCTCCACCTGCATCTACACCCACATGAACCACCATCAGCTGTACAGACTGAACTATGTGGTGAGCAGAGAGGAAGGTTCTCCACCAGGAGGAGACTCTCCCTCCTGAAGAGGACACAGAGACACTGAGGAACCAGAACCAGACCAGAACCAGAACCCAGGATAAAGAGGTTCAGTGAATGTGGTGCTGAAGGTGTGGAGGTGGATCAGTGTGTCAGAGGAGACTCTGTAGAAGGACAGAGAGCCAGCAGGACAGTCCACATACACTGCTACTCTACCAGAGGAGGAGGAGGAGGAGGAGGTGCGTGTTCTTGTCTTATTGTGAAGGACAGAGTAACCTCTATCATAGCAGATCAGACTCCAGGACTGATCATTGGATCCAAACAAACAGTCATCACTGTCTCCTTTCCTCCTGATTCCTCTGTAACTCACTGATACATGAACTTCTCCTCTCCACTCGACCTCCCAGTAACAGCGACCAGTCAGACCAGTTCTACACAGCAGCTGATGAAAGAAGTCAAATCTGTCTGGATGATCAGGATATGACTGATCCTCCTCCACACATGTCACCTTCCTGTTGTTGTCAGACAGTTTGAGTTGTTTGTTTACTGTGTTTGTGTCGATTGTGAGTTCACAGGAATCTGATGAGAGAACAAGACACAATACAGCTGCAGTTATTAATCATGTGTTCATCTACTGACACGTTGATGATGACGTCACAGAGGTGAATGAGTGATGTCACAGTGTGAAGATGGTTGAATCTTCATGAATCAAAGCACACTTACACTTCCTCAGACCTGGTCTCAACCATCGGACTCCATCAGGCTCCACCCTGAAAGGAGGAGGGGGGTCAGAGCAGCATGGAGACATGGACATTACATCACTCTCACACACAGCTTTGTCCTTCATGTCCACATGGAGCACCTCTTCTTCTTCTACCACTACTTACAGACGACCACAGACTGTCAGTCAGGCGTCACACAGCGACGAGGTGCTGGAATATATTCATGAAGAAGATGAATGGATAACAAATAAGAAATGGACCTGTCACTGTACTTTCACCAGATGTGAATTCAAACGGGAGAAATGACGTCATGCTACAGATCAAGCTTCATGGGACGTGTGCAAAGGAACATTCACATTAAACTGTTTCATAAAGATAAAGCAGATACAGACCATTCAGTATTCACACAATGTGCATGTTTCCATGTTGTCCCCATTTGTGGACAATGTCTCTCCCTGTGGTTCGCTGGAGTCCCAAAACTTTACAAATGGCTTTGTCACCTTTTCCACACTGATGGATCTCAATGACTTTGTTCCTCATTTGTTCCTGAATGTCTTTGGATCGCAGCCTGATGTCTCGCTTGTGAGGATCTTGTGGTCTACTTCACTTTGTCAGGCAGCTCCTATTTAAGTGATTTCTAGATTGAGAACGGCTGTGGCTGGAGAAATGGAACTGGGCTTTCCAAAGATGTGATGAACCTCACTTCATTTATGTTTTCATCACGTTTTCACACAGGGCCATTTAGGTTTGGATTCTTTTCTCCCCTTAATGATAAAAACTGCATTTTGTGTTTACTTGCGTTATCTGTGTCTAATATTTACATTTGTTTGATGATCTGAAACATTTAAGTGTGACATGCAGGCATGAAAACGGGTCACGGGTGAAAAAGGTGAGAAGGATGTTTCCCCTCTAGGGGTTTTCAGCTGGTTTTGTCCCAGGGACCAACATTCTGAATAGAAAGTCACTGGCCTGTAACCGCCCCCCCACATATTCCGCCTGTAGCACTTGTCAGTGGAATCTCTTCCATATTCTTCTGGATATTCAAGTGACTGAATGTCTTCAGCTGGACGCATCGGTCTTAATGTGCCGGTAATGATGGTAAATGATGCTTGTAGCTGGTTGTCATCTACGCTCCACTACGGTTACATAAAGGTGGCGTTTGTGTTTTCACAACGTTTTATCTCATAATTTAGACTTTCTATCCCCTTTCTTCAGTGCGGAAACGGGCTTCTATAGTTGTGTGAATGCATCACTCCAGCCAATCCAAAGACGGGGTTTGTAGCCAATCAGGTGTAGAGACCATGTGACTGGCTCCACCCCCCCACTGTCAGAAAGAACAACAGCGAGTGCGTAGAAAACTCCTTCGAGCGCGAGCAGAGATTCTCCTCACGAGCAACGAAGTTTACGTTTTTTTCACGACATTTATTTATTTATTTGTTTATTTATTTATTTGCTCGCGGATGTTTGATTCACGCGCATCAACCTGATTTGCGCTCTGGAATTTTGACAGTGATTTACCCAAAAAAAGGTGAGGGATTTTCATGCCTAAACATGAAAGAAATGAGGAATCAGGAAGGCAGCAAACACTTTATCACACAACTGTAACACATAAAAGCAGAAGCCATTTTCCAGTGAGGCTGAATGAGGCGAGTCGGAGGACGTCCACGTTGTCCCATTGATCAGGTGGACTGCAGTGTCTCCCCGTTGTACTACTTCATGGGGGGGCACCCCTGTTATAATGATGGAAACACTGAACTGGCTTCGGTCGCTTATCTAAACATCGGCCAAATAAGCCGTTTTTCAGACTTTATGAGCAAATACAGAATCCCTTTGTGTTCATTTCTAAAGCCGCATAAAGACACACGTGACTTTATTTAAGGCGCTGCGCTACTTGCAAGTCGCTGTGTTGTGGCAGATTCTCCATAAAGGTAGAAAACAACAAACTCATGGTCATGAAGGTCCTCATGTAACGTTACATGGAATCTGCATGAGGAGGAGGAGGAGGGTCCATGTCGCTAAATACCAACTGAGATCGGCTTGTGGCTTCTGACAAAGGATCCTTCCACCGACCACTTTTCACACCCGCCGTCGCTCTGATTTGCAGGCGCATGGCGGAGAAAACCAATCGGGTGTCTGGATGCTAAATGTTCATACTTCTGTTGGGCCTCCACCCTGCTAATGAACCTCACCACGTGTTTCTTCACTGAGGACAAAGGAAGGACACAAACATATAGGGGTCCCCCGTGGCCTGATGCCAGGGGCTGATAACAGGACCCCTGCAGCTCTCCAGACCCCCTTGGCCATAAAAAGAGGACGTACGAAAGAACACCGAGCGCTCCCATTGGCCGAGGACAGTGACACTTATTTATGGACCTCAATTTCATAAGAAGAGATTGCGCCAAAGGATCGATCTCTTTCTCCTGACTTCCCGTTAGTGACAGATCGAGACAACACAACGTTGTTTGGTTTCTTTTCTTTCCCTCCAATTCCCAAGTTTCAGTCTTAATCTCGCTGGACGAACTCAAGACTCGCGCTCCACTACGTCCCGCTTCCTTTTCCCTTTTGATTTCATTCCTGTTGACTCCAGAGGAGCGGAGAGACAGCTGCTCTCTGACCCCCCGCCGCCTCTGTTCCCAACGAGAAGTTCGGACCCCAAGGCCGAAATCGCCTTCATCCACTGATCTATCCAACCACAATCACATTCACTCCATCCGGATGGCAACATTTATCTGGATAGGGTTTTTTTGGTATGTTCTGTTCATTTCTACTATATAGTTGATACTAATTCCAGGTCCACCATCAGCTGTTGGTTCTTCACTGAGCTTCTGTGGCCGACTGTCACCTGTAGCTTCAACAAGTCCACTCTTATCATCCAGGGAACCGTCTCTCAGCGCAAAGCACCAAAAGCAGGTGAAGCTGAACTCCTTTAAAACACCAAACGTTCCTCCTGTGATGATCCATCAAGACACTTTGAAGAGATTGTTTCTCTGACTGTTTGTCTCTTAATGATAATGTCTGGACTAAAGGACAAACACACACTGGAGGCAGATGACCAGCATCTAAACATCCAAGTGTTGTTTGAGTTGTTAAGAGCCCACAAACCTGCAGCGTGACCACGTTGACTCATATCAACCCACCATGATGCCGTCAACGTGTCAGGAGACACTGTCCTCTCTTATAACGTGGAGACAAGACAAAGCTCCAGAGAAACAAGGCTTTCATCACCTTCCTGTTCAGGCTTATCCTGGCTACTGTTTCTCACTACTTCTGTCTGTGTTGATGGTCTCATGTGGGACACAAACAGTTTGATGAGTCTCTGGTAGTTTGAGGTCAGCTTGGTGTGTCAGGGTCTTATTAACCAGGCTGACAGTGGGACAGAGAAAAGGTTTCCAGCTCTACCTCCTCTACCAGACTGATGGTCTGTGGCTGCAGCCTCTTCATACCTGAGAGTCTCCAGTCTCCAGTGAGGATCCTCCAGTCCAGCAGACAGCAGCTTCACTCTTGAGTCTCCTGGATGATTGTAGCTCAGGTCCAGCTCTCTCAGATGGGAGGGGTTGGAGCTCAGAGCTGAGGCCAGAGAAGCACAGCCTTCCTCTGTGATCAGACAGCCTGACAGCCTGCAGACACACAGAATAAGACACATGTCATATGATCTGAGGGAGCTGTGAGAACTGAAAGGTCACTGCAGTAATATCAGGTACAGAGGGGTCACGTTAACATGGTTACTGACTGGTTTCCAGTCACAACTAAACACCCACTAATGTACATCAACAACCTGATAACATTACTACTACTCTATAATGTCAAATATTTACATTGTAACATTATATTGAAAATAAACACATTTTTATGGGAATATTTGAAAAAATACATTTTGATTTAAAACATGCAAGCAGAAAGAATTTTATGGAAATCCAAAATGTTCCATGGATGTAAATAAAAGACACCAAGTGGACATTAATTGAATCCTGACCTGAGAGTCTCCAGTTCACAGTGTGGACTCTCCAGTGCAGCAGACAGCGGCTTCACTCCTGAATCCTGCAGGTGGTTGTTACTCAGATCCAGCTCTCTCAGACTAGAGGACTGGGAGCTGAGAACTGAGGACAGAGCGTCACAGCTTCTCTCTGAGAGGTTACAGACACTCAGTCTGAAGAGACAACAACAAACAAGAAGAAAAATAACATTTGTGTTAACTAATTCTATATGAAATAGAATTTATTTTAGGTGTTTATACAAGTACCTGGGTAGACTAGACTAGTAAAAAAGGAAAGTGATTAGAAATGATCTTTTTTTGCTAATTTAATGCCAGTTACCATCTATACCTTAAATGAGGAACAATCAAACTCCAAGCAGATTGTCACTGAAGCGCCAGAAATTCAAGTTCAGTCTCTTTGACACCTCTGCTTTTCCCATTTTCCTCAATTAACAATATTAAAATAACATCACACAGCATAAATAAGAGAATCAATAGGATGACCCTGTGATGTTTTATTGTGAACAAACATTGAGTTTTAATTCCCTCCTTATCAAATGTGTCTGTTACACAAGGATCCTATGGTGTGATGGAAACATTATTATTTTTTGTCCCTAGTTTAGTCTCTTAGATTAGATCTTCTGGCTCCATAGATAAGGTTGATTTTCTGGTGAAAAAAGTTTTTTATGAACTCTGTATTCCTGATGAACAAAGATGATGTTCGTGCTGTGGAGTAGATAGTTTAAGACATTTATAACATTTCAGACTAACTAACATAATCTGACCTGAGAGTCTTCAGGTGACAGTGTGGACTCTCCAGTCCAGCAGACAGCAGCTTCACTCCTGAATCCTGCAGGTGGTTGTTACTCAGGTCCAGCTCTCTCAGACTAGAGGACTGGGAGCTGAGAACTGAGGACAAAGCGTCACAGCTTCTCTCTGAGAGGTTACAGCCACTCAGTCTGAAGAGACACCAATCAAAAAGAAGAAAAATAACATTTGGGTTAACTAATTCTACATGAAATAGAATTTCATTTCAAGTGTTTAAACAGATACCAGTGTAGACTAGACTACTAAAAAAGGGAAGTCATTAAAAAGGATCTTTATTTGATAATTTAATGTCAGTTACCATCTACACCTTAAATGAGCAACCATCAGAAATTCAAGTTTCAATCTTTTTTACATCTCTGCTTTTCCCGTTTCCCTCAACTAACACATAGCATAAATAAGAGGATTAATAGGATGACCCTGTGATGTTTCATTGTGAACGAACATTGTATTTTAATTCCCTCTGAATCATATGTTTCGGTTTCACAAGAATCCTATGATGTGATGGAAACAAAATTATTTTTGTCTCTTAGATTAGATCCATAGATAAGTCTGATTTTCTGCTGAAAAGGGGTTTTATGAAGTCTGAAATCCGGATGAACAAGGATAGTGTTCATGCTATGGAGTAGATTGTCTGACATTTCATGAATGTCTTAAACTAACTAACTTAATCTTACCTGAGAGTCTGCAGATCACAGTGTGGACTCTCCAGTCCAGCAGCCAGCCACCTTACTCCTGAATCCTGCAGGTGGTTGTTACTCAGATCCAGCTCTCTCAGACTAGAGGACTTGGAGCTGAGAAGTGAGGACAGAGCGTCACAGCTTCTCTCTGAGAGGTTACAGCCACTCAGTCTGAAGACAGGGATGAAGAAGAAGCAGTAAGTATAAAAGATGGCAGCATATTTAAGTTCTAATGTATGAATCTAACTCTCTCTGTACTTACAGAACTTTGTTGGAGGCTTTGACCACTGGCAGCAGCCTCAGAAGAGCTTCCTCTGAAGCAGAGTATTTCTTCAGGTCAAACACCTCCAGATCTTCTTCTGATGACAGTAAGATGAAGACCAGAGCTGACCACTGAGCAGGAGACAGTTCCTCTGTGGAGAGAAGTCCTGATCCAAGGGACTGTTGGATCTCCTTCACTAGAGAAGCATCATTCAGTTCATTCAGACAGTGGAACAGATTGATGCTTTTCTCTGGAGACACATTCTCACTGATCTTTTTCTTGATGTACTGGACTGTTCTCTGATTGGTCTGTGAGCGACTTCCTGTCTGTGTCAGCAGACCTCGTAGGAGAGTCTGATTGGTCTCCAGGGAAAGACCCAGGAGGAAGCGGAGGAACAAGTCCAGGTGTCCATTAGGACTCTGTAAGGCCTTGTCAACAGCACTCAGGTAGAGACGCTTTCGTTCAGGTTTGACTCTAAAGACTTTAGACACCAGGGACTTTTTTTGTTCTTCTGACAGCAGATTGACACCAGAGCTGAAGAAGGTCAGATGGACATGAAGAGCAGCCAGAAACTCCTGAACACTCAGATGGACGAAGCAGAACACATTGTCCTGGTACAGTCCTCTCTCCTCTCTAAAGATCTGAGTGAACACTCCTGAGTACACTGAGGCTGCTCTGATTTTGATGCCACACTCTGTCAGGTCGGATTCATAGAAGATCAGGTTGCCTTTCTGCAGCTGATCAAAGGCCAGTTTTCCCAGAGACTCGATCATCTTCCTGCTCTCTGGACTCCAGTGTGGATCCGTCTCAGCTCCTCCATCGTACTTGACCTTCTTCACTTTGGACTGAACCACCAGGAAGTGGATGTACATCTCAGTCAGGGTCTTGGGCAGCTCTCCTCCCTCTCTGGTCTTCAACACCTCCTCCAGAACTGTAGCAGTGATCCAGCAGAAGACTGGGATGTGGCACATGATGTGGAGGCTTTGTGAGGTCTTGATGTGAGAGATGATTCTGCTGGCCTGCTCCTCATCTCTGAACCTCTTCCTGAAGTACTCCTCCTTCTGGGGGTCAGTGAACCCTCTGACCTCTGTCACCATGCCAACACACTCAGGAGGGATCTGATTGGCTGCTGCAGGTCGTGTGGTGATCCAGAGGCGAGCAGAGGGAAGCAGCTCCCCCCTGATGAGGTTTGTGAGGAGCACATCCAATGAGGCCGACTCTGTGACATCAGTCAGGATCTCATTGTTGTGGAAGTCCAGAGGAAGTCGACACTCATCCAGACCGTCAAGGATGAACACAACCTGGAACTCTTCAAACCTGCAGATTCCTGCTGCTCTGGTTTCACTGAAGAAGTGATGAACAAGTCCCACCAAGGTGAACTTCTTCTCTCTCAGCACATTCAGCTCTCTGAAGGTGAATGGAAATGTGAACTGTATGTCCTGGTGGTCTTTGTCTTCAGCCCAGTCCAGAGTGAACTTCTGTGTTAAGACTGTTTTCCCAATGCCAGCCACTCCCTTAGTCATCACTGTTCTGATTGGTTCCTCTCCTCCAGCTGAGGCTTTGAGGAGGTCTTCTAGTCTGATGGTTGTTTCTGGTCTGGCTGGTTTCCTGGATGCTGTTTCAATCTGTCTGACCTCATGTTCTTCATTGACCTCTGCAGTCCCTCCCTCTGTGATGTAGAGCTCTGTGTAGATCTCATTCAGAAGGGTTGGGTTTCCTGCTTTAGCGATCCCCTCAAACACACACTGGAACTTCTTCTTCAGGTTGGATTTGAGTTCACGCTGACAAACTGCAGCAGGAAGTCCTGAATGAAGACAACAAAGAAGAGTCACAGAATAGATTTCAACATGTCTTTCCTCAGAGAATGACTATGAATATATTCTGTCCGTCTCTTGAGACATCAGTGAAGGTCTCATTTATCAGCATGGTAAGTCTGTAGAGAAATCCACTTACTGCTCTGCAGACGCTCAGCCAGCTCCTCCTGCTTCATTCTCCTCAGGAAGTGCACTGAGATCTTCACAAATGCCTCTCTGCTCCTCCTCTGCTCTTCATCCAGCTCCTCCTCATCCTCTTTCTCTAAGCATTCTGGGTAATCTGAACTCAAAACCTTCTGGATCTTCTTCAGCTCGTTCTTCACAAAAGTGAGGATGTTCTCCTCCAGCAGCTGGAACAGAACATTCTATGAATGACACCAACTAGAACATGGAAGCCACCATCAGGTCCATGTTGGACAGACGGACAATCCACTGGTCTACAAAGTGCAGCATGGAGATGATGGTGAACTGAGAGATGTTAAAGTAGTTGTTCATGTACACACCATAAAGATGGAGTCCAGGTGTGTTTGATGCTGCTGGGCAGACGGACCTGAGGGAACCTCTGAGCTCTCCTGGTCCTCTCTGTGGAGGAACATGAACCATCAGCTCACATGGTGTTTGGACCATCAACACCAATACAACATTAGTTAAAGATATTGGCTTCTGTCATGATGGATCATGATGGAAACCAGATGCTGAAGACTGTAGATGATGACGGACAGTTTATTAGTTGAGTGACAGTTAGTCATCAATTTCATCTGGTTTTAGTTCTTACTGTGGGTCATAAAAACAACGTCTGCAGACCTCTAAATCTGGTCCAAAGTCCTATGGAACTACTCCAAACCTCTTTAGTCCGTCCCCTGACCTCTAGAAGTCTCCTTAGATCTTCTGAAACTAGTCTTTGGACCTTTTCACAGAGTCTACTGACGATACTTTGTCCAAACCTCTGCATGGAGTCCAGAGACCACGACAGCTGGTCCACAGAGCACTGAGTTTATTCTAATCACATGTTCAGTCCCAGTCATCTGTCTCCAGAAACCTGCAGCTGTCTCCAGATGTGACCTCTGCTGATCCTGATGTGGAGGAACTAGCTCACATTGTGTTTACATCTGAGGATGTTTACAGTTAATGATTCACACAAAAACACACACAGACCAGTTAGATGAAGATAATGAGTTCTGTCATGATGGATCGTCATGGAAACAACACTTTAAACAATGAACAAACATTTATGTAATTCATGACTGAGGATCAGAACAGTTCTTCATCTGTTTAAGACCTTACTCTGTGTCATAAGAACGGCGTCCATCTTTGAAGTTAATCCATCGACCAATAGAATGATCACTCTTCATGGACAAACATCTGGGTTCAGGAGACTTTCCTCTCTGCTGATGTGAACTGAAAGAAACACTGAGATTAGATCATCACATCATCATCTAATCATTAAGCATCAGCTCACATGGTGTCCGTCCTCACAGAGACCAAAACAAGGTAAAGGTCCATGACGTGAGGTCTGGATGTTGACCACATGACTCCCTGTAGTGGTTTAGGTCTACTGGTCCTGCTGGTCCCACTGAGAATCAACAGCTTAGTCTTTCAGCTCACTGTTTTCTTCACCAGTCAGTTTGGTTTAGTCCCAACAGGTCTCACCAAGTCCTCCATGGAGCTCTCCCTCCCTCACTGGACACTGCTGAAGGGCCCTGGAGCAAGAAACCCAGAACCTCCACCAGAGAGTCTGGTAGAAACACCTCATCATCAGCCTGAGACCCTCACCTTGCATCAACAGAGGGACCAACGTCTTTGAAGTTTAGAGGAGGCTCCATAGACTGGTTACTCTTCATGGACACACAGCTGGGTCCAGGTCCAGGTCCAGGTCTGTGATGAGTCCTGGGTCACACATAAAGAGTCAGAGTCTGTCCAACAGAAAGTCTGATAGAAACATCTGGGCTTCTCGGGAGTCTTCTTGAAATGACCCGCTGGTATTCAAGTTATACATGAGATAAAACTATACTATAATTCAGCTTATACACATACAGTATATATGTATATATACACATGAGATATAGACTATAACTAGGCTGCGTGTTCATAACGTTTAATCTGTTGTCAGACTGATGTTCGTTCACCAGTAACGTTTCGTCTCTTTGAGATCAGAGTTTAGATTCATATCTGTTTAAATTAAACTTTAACATCTTGTCTGTATGCAGCTTGTTATTGTCTATTATTGTGCATTCAAAGGGACTCGGAGCTGTAATAATAATAAACGCATATTTTCCAAATATGAATTATTGAGTATTTCTCCGTAAGATCTTTCACGTGTGGTCATCTACATGCAATGAAGTGAAAATGTTTCTAGTTGTTTCCTTGTTTGAGCGTGTAAGTGTTCCCCTGAGGTTAATCACTAATGATGTCCCCCATCTTACTGCAGCCTCATTGATCACTGTATCATAGACATTAAATACTATGAGGTTAATCACTATTGATGTGGACACACAGATGAGGTTCAGCTACAATTAAAATAAAACTTACATTCATTTACAGTTGTGTGTTTGTGCATTTAACTGGACGAGGACACTGATTATCGCCCTCTTCATGTTTGAACTGTAGGTTATATTAACTAAAAGAACATTAATTGATTCATTGTTGTTGCTCAAACCATCTCTGTACTTTATGAAACATTTATAAAGCTGATGCAGTGTGATGTGATACATCATCCCTCAATTAAATGTTTACCTCAGCAACGTTTTGATGGGTTTCTTCCATCCAATAATATATTAGATCTACACCTGTCAGTGTGATCCAGTAACGTTCAGCAGCACCACAAACTGCAGCTGCTCCTCTTCATCATTAGGAAGATGTGTATATATATATATATATATATATATATATATATATATATATATATATATATATATATATATATACATATACACATATACATATATATATATATATATATATATATATATACACACACATTCAGACATACAATTAGCTCAAATATCTCAGTTATCAGATCAGACTTGCTGTCCAATCAATAAACAACTCAGCTGCTGTTCCACATGTGGAAATGAACGTTCTCTTGTACCTGTGAGTCCGTTCTCTCCGTCTCAGGTATTGAGGAAGGACCCTCATCATCAGCCTGAGACCCTCACCTTGTATCAACAGGGGGACCAACATCTTTGAAGTTTAGAGGACAATCCATAGACCAGTTACTCTCCATGGACACACAGCTGGGTCCAGGTCCAGGTCCTGGTCTCTGATGGGTCCTGGTCACACATGTAGAAGCAGAGTCAGTGAGTCAGAGACGTTGGGACATGGAGACGAGTGGAGGACAGTTGGAGATGGTCCTCTCACCTCTGAGCTTTGGTCTGGCTGTCATGTTCCCCACACAGAGGGGCTTCAGAGGGAGGGACTCCGTCCTCTGGGTCCTCAGCCTGATTCATAGCAGAGTCCACACCTTCACACCTTCACACCAACCTGCTGGCAGAGCTCACACGTTATTGACAACCCACCAATTTGGGTTTTTCCTATGAAGCCAAATGGAAGCGCAGCAGCTAAACCAGAAGTGCACATTTTCACAGTAAAAGTCCTGGAATGGAAGGTTTGTAGGGTATAAATGCGTCAGTGATCCAGCGTATAGCAGGGTAGCATATGAAGAAACGTTAGCTAGTGAATATAAATGGATCTCGGTTATTACAGATGTTTTTGTAGACCAATTCAGTCCAAAGTTTTGGACACTTTCTCATTGAATCGAATGAGTAAACGTGTCCAAACGTTTGACTGTTCATCTCATTTAAGAACCAATCGGTGTGGTTGAGGTTTGGGCTTTGGGCCGTTTTACAACACGAATGCTTTGATGTGAACTATTCCATTGTAGCCCAGGCTGCATGTTTAGGCTCATTGTCCTCTTGTCCTCTATTTGGCTCCGTCCATCTTCCCCTCATTCATTGTCTCCTGGTCCTGCTTGTCAGTTCGGGTGGACTTCCTCCTCTTGGCAGGTTTGTGGCTGTTTAATCCTTCATGGACTTGAAAGCTAAAGAAGTTCTGCAGGTGTTGAGGAGCAGGGGGTGTCAGACCCAACTGCTCTGTGGAGGAACCGAACATGTTGAGGGAAAGAGGATGTTACGCTCAGCTAGTGTGGAGACACTCGTGGTGCTCTACAAGTATTTGTAGCTGTAAAACATTTGCCATATGAAACTCAGAGGTGGATTTGACTTTGTTACCTTGAAGCTAAAGGAGGGGAATGATTCTGCTTTCATAGAAGCACAAGCACTCACTACCTGGAAGGGGATTGGATCATTGAAGCCTCTATTAAGGCCACCACAGTGTTCTCAGGATAAATGGACCTTTGACTGCTGATGAGAGGAAACTAATCAAAAGTACGCTGTGCATCCGCCCACAGCTCCAGAGGTCCCTCTGAGGTCACAGGTCACATGGCAGCAAAGAAGGAAAGAGAACCAATCCTTCTCTTTTCTGCTCTTGTCTCGTGACATTTGGGAAAATGTGTCAAATGTTCTAGAGTCCAAATGTCTGAAGGCCGTAAAGTCACACGAGTCATTTTCTTTAGACCAACATTATATCTTCTCATCTTGGACCTTTGAGCTCTTTGGTCCACAGCTTGATTTAAGATGGAAGTGTGACAAACAAAGAAACGTCTCTATTCTTATTTATTGATCCATGAACAACACGTGTTCACTCCTCCACGACATCATCATACATGATGTTTACAACTAAGCATGAATATCAAATGAAGGAAACACAAGCATTCAATGCATCTGTCCCAGAAACAACAACAGTTCAATATGATTCAATCTGTGGTTCTCAACTGGTGGGTCGCGGAGCCCTTTTTAATGGCCTGGGAATTGGCGCTTTCCCCTTTGCCTGGGAAATAAAAATTAGAATTAAAAAGAAAATTGGGGAGACTTTGGGTTTTTGGGATAATTAAACCTCCTACTTAGTTTTCTAATTAAACATTCTTGAACAGCATGACAAAATCAATGCTTTCAGAAAAAAGATCTCTGTGTGGGCAAGTCATGCTTCCAGAAGCCGACTCGACGTGTTCCCCAATGCCTGTCATGAGGGACAGCAGCTGGACGCGGCAGACAAGAACGTACTGGAGAAACAATCACGGCGCATCTGAATAAACTTCTGGAGCCGTTTAACGAATACTTTCCCCAGAAACAGAGGGACGACCACTGGATACGTGACCCGCTTGGAATCCACATAGAAAGTGTCACGTTGCCAAGCAACGGAGAGTCAGCGGATGGAGCGGTCATGTGACCGTACGCGGAGGTGAGCCCCTCCCAGTTGTGGTGCAGCAGCGTGATCAGCGAGTGTCCTTCCCTCGCCACTCGAGCAGTCAAAGTGCTGCTACCCTTCAGCACTGCCTGTCTCTGTGAGTGCGTCTCAGCTCTGGTTCAGCTGGAGACTAAACACAGGAAGAGACTGGACATCGAGCTTGACCTCAGACTGGCCTTGTCCACTAGAACTCCAGACTTTGAGACTCTTGCCAAGAGCAAAAAACATGCCCAGTTCTCCCAGTAGAAATTCCTCCAGACTCAAGTCAGTTTTCACCTCAGGTTGAAGTGAGTGCTGCTTAATTTCTGTAAAGCACAAAGTTTTTCAGGATTTACCTCCTGATGAGGTAATCACAAGAAACGCTCATTTTCTATATCCGAATCCTTTTGAATAAACTTTCTATTTAATTTATTTTGCATTAGTGCAAAAGCTCCTCAAGACACAGTGTTTGTCGTATCTGTTAAAGTCATTTGAGTCTTTTTTGTTTGAAATGGCTGAAGATTCTTAATTGTTGTATGTTGTAATACCTCGTGTCCTTAAGATGCACTTTGGGGTTTTAGCTCATTTAGTGTAAAGGGAATAGTTCCCTCTCTAGCGTCGCTACCAGCTGGCTGTTTTCTCATTAAACTTGTTTTTGTGTGGTCATACGTGTTCTGTCTCCACACTCTCTCAGGTTCAAACTGCACCATATTTTCATTAAATACATCTGAGAAGTGAAGGATGTCCCTCGATTTGGGTCGGTTGTCATTGAGGGGTGATGGTGGGTCCAGGAGCCACCAGACCAGCTGAGAACCACTGCTTTAAATAGTCGTATTCTGCCCTCTAGTGGTGGAGATGTGAACACGTTTACTCTCCTTAAAGTGTCTCTGAGCACTGAAGCAACACAACAATACTGGAAATAAATATCAGAGCCAACAGCAACGAGTCTGCCACCACAAACTGTGTTATTACCTACAGTAATAAATGTGTTGTTACTATATTAATAACTATATTGCATCAAACAGCGCACAGATGAATGAGTATCTGTGTACGTGGATGAATGTAAATGTGTCTGCGTGTAGTCAACTGCTGTTGTTAACACACGATGACGTTTCATATTCATTCTTATAATGTTACTCTGCTATATTATAGATATTGTTGCGTCACAGACGGATTTCTATCGTACAAACGTTCTATTGCGTTTTACTGTTAAAATGTGCGCACTTCCGGTTCAGCGGCTGCGCTTCGGTTTCGTTTTAAAAGGAACAAACAAAAAGGGATTTACAGACAAACAGATCGGTTCTTTTTTAGTGTTTGGATTTGGACAGAAAAGGACATTTACTCTTTTGGTTTAAAGCGAAAAAACTCAAATAAAACGGTGTTATTTCCGTTTTTTCGTTTTATTTCCGTATTTATCGTCTAAACGGTAAAGGAACTTTGCAAAGGTTGACGGCCCGTTAACACACAAACACACAGTAAACACGCGCTGTGTGTCACGGGACATACTCACACGATGTGACACTTTAAGACGTTAAAGTGAAGCTTGGTGACTTTCTACGCGTCTCCCTCACGTCTTCTTCCGGTTTGTGCTGCTGTGCTCTCGCCTCCCGCAACACGCGCAGTTCTTGTGGAGGCGCTGGAAGGACAATGTGGGAAGTACTTTTCTGAGGCTGACTCCCGGCGCAGGGACAAGGCTTGGAGACAGTTTCCATCCAGAGACAACGCAGCAGACGGCACACGCCTGACAGTGACAGAGGAGGATCAGCTCATCCAACTATCCACTGACCGTACGTTCAGAAACATTTACCAAACCAAACCACACAGTTCTGGATCTCTGGCCACAAAGACTTTCCACAACCAAAAGCAATGATGAGCCTTTTGCCCTTTGCAACAACTTATCTTTGCGAAGGTGGATTTTCCTCCCTCACCTACCTGACAAACCAATCCAATCTAATAGTGATGAGATGTCGACTAATTCATGATTGACAGACTATGCAGACAACCCCCCCCAGAGAAAACAACAACAACAAGTCAAGAGTCAGAATCTCCCGCAGTGGAGGGAGGAGAAAAGCTGGAAGGAGAAGGCGTCCAATCACAGATGAATACTGGCGAGGCGCAGTAGAAGGAAACAAAGGGCCCCTTGCAGCAGACTCATAACACACTGTGTGATACGCGGCGTAACGCAGTGTGTGTTCATCTGCAGCTACACTTTGGGCTCCGACGTCTTGGTCCAGGGTAACGGATCAGACTCAAGAGCTTTTGTGGGAAGAAATGCGTAAATATGAGCCGTCATTGGCGGACTATGAGGACGCCGGATGGCCTCTGATTCATGGAGGGAGATCTCCACAAACGAGGGAACAAAGTCGTGGAGGAAAATACGGGACAAATGTGTCCTTGATGAAAAGCAGCAGTGTGGATGCACGGGGCAATAAAGTCTATGATACATAAATAAAGCCACCAGCGACTTCCACACACAAAGACGTGACTCTCCAGGTCGTCTTCAACAAAACACGTGACTCCACCTGTTGTTCTGGAGGTGAATCGCTCTGCAACACACGCAGGACTTTACAACCAGGAAGTGAAACCAGCGCGTCGACGCAGACGCAGAAACACGCGGCGGCCTTTAGCCTGGGGGGGAATAACTGTTCAGACTAGAATGCAGATGTTTGTTTACTCTGTCTCTTTTGTTTCTGCTTGTTGGACTGTGTGTGTTTAGAACGTAGATAGTTTGTGTGGACTTGGTTTTTAGATGTCTGTGTTTGTGCAGTGCGCGTTTCTGCGGCTGATCGGCTCGCGCTGGTCGGCGTGCTAAACTCCGCCATGGACCTGACCCGACTGACGCAGAAGCACGGCGTTAAAGTTCCGCCGGGTTTCCCGTGCTCGGTGGAGGACTGCAGCCTGGCCGTGGGGGAGATGGTCGGTCACGGCAGCGTAAAGTCCGCCGCCCGCATGAACAACGCAGTGGTGATGTTCATAGACAGCGTGGACAAAGCCAACATGGTGGTGGAGAAGGGGATCGGTGTGAACGAGACGTTCGTGCCCGTCCTGCCTCTCGCCACACCAGCGACCCGAGTCACGGTCTCTAACGTGCCCCCGTTCATCAGGGACGAGATGTTGACCAGAGAACTGTCGAGACACGGGGTGGTCGTATCTCCCATTAATAAGGTGTCCTCGGGTCTCAAATCCCCTCTCCTGAGACACGTGGTATCTCACACGAGGACGCTCTACATGATCCTCAACAAAAAAAACGAGGATCTGAACGTGGTGTTCAAATTAAGGGTGGATGGGTTTGACTATGTGGTGTTTGTCAACTCTGACAGCACGAAATGTTACCGGTGTGGCAGAGAGGGACATCTGAGCAGGACATGTCCAGAGAAGACCTCTACTGGTCACAGCCAAGGTGGGCAGGAAAGACAAGAGGGGACAGTTGGGGTCCAACAGGGAGGTGAAACGGGGACAGGTCAAGTCCAGAAGAGTGCAGTGAGTGAGGGGGGGAATGCAGAGTCCAGCTGGTGGAGAGAGGGACTGACGGGGTAAATGAAGACACGGGTGGGGCCCAGCAGGTGGGGCAGGCGGGTGACGGAGTGAATGAAGGGGTGAGTGGGGTCCAGCAGGTGGGGCAGGCAAGTGACGGAGTGAATGAAGGGGTGAGTGGGGCCCAGCAGGTGGGGCAGGGGGGTGAAGGGAGGCAAGAGGAGCCGGGAACGGGTTTGGGGACCTACATTGAAGGGACCCTGTCCACGGACAGCGACATGGACATGGAGGAAGAAGAAGAGGCATTGAAAGTCCTCCGCCTGAAGAGAAAGACGGAGAGCAGAGGGGGCTCTCAGGCCAAGAAGGGGTCAGGGAACAGAGAGACAGAGGGAGGAGGGGCAGCAGGAGCGGAGTCTTCTGCGCACAGCGTCTCCTCTGGCGGGACGGCCACCAATCTGTACAGCGTGGGGAGGGTGAAACTCTTCCTGAAGACCACCAAGAACATGAAGGGGATTAAGCTGGAGGACTACTTTCCGGATATGGAGAAATTCGGTCGTACTGCTCGGGAGGGTGCGAGCAAACGAGGCAGTTCCCGATACACGCAGCAGGAGGTCTTCCGGCTGGGAAAGATTGTCCAGAAGATCAACAATGGCAACGAGAGGGCTGCTGGGGACTGAGTGGAGTACCGGCGGAGGGGAGGAGCCAGTGACCAGATGGACTACCAGTCTATCTCACGAAGGAGCGTGAGGTGAATTGTTTGGATGTGTTTTCTATCTGTATTTCGTTTATTTTCGGTGTGGTTTCTGGTGTGTGTTGTGGGGTGAATGCGTGCTGGTGTGTATGTTTGCTTCGGTCTCTTTCTGTGTTAGTTTGTGCGTGTTTGTAGCCGGTCGGCATGTTGGACCTCACGGGGCTGACGCGGAAGCACGGCGTGAAGCTCGCGCCGTGCTTCGCGTGCTCCGTGGAGGACTGCGGTCTGGCCGTGGGGGGGTTGGTGGGTCATGGGAGCGTGAAGTCCGCCGCGTGGATGAACCGCGCGGTGGTCATTTTTTTTCGCGGGCCGTTGCGCTGCTGTGCCTGACCTACACGGGGTGAGTATGGAAGATGTGCACAGTGTAAATGAGGGTGTTTTGGTGGGTGAGAGAGGAGCTTTGGGTGAGGTGGCACAGGGTGAAGATGGAGGGGAAGGAAAGGAAAAGGGTGAGGGGGGGGTTAGTATGGAACAGGAGTCAGGTGCCATAGAGGCACAGTTGGGGGGAGGACTGAATGGGGGGGTGGAACAGGCGGAGGAGGTTGAGATGGTGGAGGAGGAAGCAGGAGAGCAAAAAGCTGCAACAAAAAGAAAAAAAAAGAGGCAAGATACAGGCAGCGAGGCAAAAGCCAGCAAGGTGGGGGAGGAAGAGGAGGCCATGGGGGGTCAGGGGCCATCTGACGGCAGTGAGAGTGAGGGCTGTGTGTCGGACAGCAGCGACATCCACAGCGCCTGTCTGACACACAGCCAGCGGGAAAAGCTCTACTCCGCACAGCAAATCAAAATGTTTTTACAAAAAGTCAAAAATAGGAGAAATCTTAAAATCGAGGAGTTTTTCCCAGACCTGGTGTGTTTTTATAAGTCAGCCAGACTCCGCATGAGCCAGCGAGAGGAGTCTGGCTTCACAGATCAACAGGGTTTGACTGAAGACTGAAAAAACTTGTGCTAAAAGCAAAACGAGCAATCGATGATCACGAAAAAAGCCCCAATGTGTGTTTTAATTGATTTATTGATTTATTTTTATCATGGATACTTTTAAAGTGGGAAGCCTGAATGTGAACGGAGCCAGAGATGCCAAGAAGAGGGCATCTATTCATGAATTAAAAAAAATGAAACGTCTTGATGTTCTCTTCGTGCAAGAGACGCACAGCGACAGCACCAACGAGGCCGACTGGAGGAGGGAAGTCCTGCTGAGCCACAACACCAACCTCAGTGGAGGAGTGGGCTTCCTCTTCTCCAGGTCCTCTAAGCCAGTCTCCCTGGAGGTCAAACACATCATCCAGGGGAGGTTGTTCTTAGTCAAGGCACGGTTCGACCTTTTTACTGTTGTTTTTATCAATGTGCTCCAACAATCGGTGCAGAGAGGAAGCTTTTTTTAACAAAAGTTAATGATCTTTTAGATGGCTGTGCCCCGGAGGATTTTTTTATTCTTGGGGGGGGGTTTAACTGCACAGAAGATGCGGCCATAGACCGCAACCACGCAGAGCCACATCCAGCTTCCCAGCGCGCTCTGAGGCAGCTGGTCCGGTCTCATGGCCTCATGTGTGGAGAAGGATGCATGCAGACTGCCGACAGTACACGTGGTCCCACCTCAGAGAAGGTAGAATCTCCTCAGCCAGGCTTGATCGGTTTTATGTTTTTAAGCACCATTTTAATATTTTCAAAATGTGTACCATTGTACCGGCTGTTTTTTCAGATCATTCCCTGCTAGTGTGTAATGTTTTTATTAGGAACATTTTGCCAAAAAGCGCGTACTGGCATTTTAACTCCGGTTTAACATTTGATAGGAATTTTAGAGCGGTCCTTTCATATCTTTGGACTGTTTTTAGGCTGAGGAAGAGTGATTTTAGTAGTCTTAGGCAGTGGTGGGACCGCGGTAAGATCGAGATTAGGCTTCTTTGTCAGCAGCACACTCTCAACGTGACCAGAGACATCACCAGATCTATGAAGGACCTGGAGACTGATATAGTGGAACTAGAGCGTTTAAACGAGTCCACAGGAGAGCGAGGACATTTTGAAATCCTCAAGATCAAAAAAATGGCTCTGGCCGACCTGTTAGACGTTAAAGCTCAGGGTGCACTGGTCAGGTCCCGATTCCAGACCATCACAGAGATGGACACTCCCTCTAGTTTTTTCTTCGGCCTGGAGAGGAAGAGTGGGCAGGGGAGGGTGATCCACGCGCTGTTGGCAGACACAGGGTTGCCGGTGGTGGAACCATGCCAGATTAGGAGGCGAGCGGTCAGCTTTTACTCCTCCCTCTACACCAGTGAGTACAGGGAGGAGGAAGCACTGACGGAGGAGTTCGTGAGCGGGCTACCTCAAGTCTCTGAGGAGACCAACAAAGCGCTTGACCGACCCATAACGGTGCAGGAGCTGAAGGCCGCCTTGCAGGGCATGCAGGGACGGCGTGCTCCTGGCATCGACGGCCTCCCCGCAGAATTTTTTAAGGCATTCTGGGATATATTCGCACCTGGTGTCCTGGAGGTTTTTAACGAGAGTCTGGCCTCTGGTTCCATGCCGATGTCCTGCCACAGAGCGGTCATAACACTACTGCCGAAGAAGGGGAACCTGCAGGACATCGGCAACTGGCGCCCTGTGTCTCTACTGTGCGTGGATTACAAGCTTCTGTCCAGGGTGTGGTGGAAGATTTTACACAGACAATCGTTAAGTAAGAAACAAAGGCTCTGAGTCAAGTATGTCTTTTCTCCGTTTATTTCCTTGCAAGGGAAAAAGGGTCACAACAGCTACGTGGTCAGTAGACTGTCAAGAACCTCCTTTTTTCCTCCCAACACATCGAGGCAGTTCTTATACCTAAATTTAGATATCGGTGGCGTCAACAGAAACCTTTGACCATCTTGTTGAGTATCTACAGCCAGGGTACTGGGAACATCTTGTCCATGTGAGACACGTCAGCTCTTTGACCGTGTCCCTGCTCTCCCAACATGCTAAAACAAAGGTGGTCATAGACATAACAAACACTTTGTTCAGTCTCTACAGCTATGACGCTGGAAACATCTAATACAAGAGGGAGACATCAGTTCTTATGTCAGGGCCTTTGTGACCTAAGCACTTGCAACTAATAAACTGGTTATACAAATGAAGCATTTAAAAGGGTCACATATCATTTTCCCATTACATTAGTGAGGTGTTTGAGGCCTCTCCAAACCGAAGCAGAGTCACTTGCTGAGAACTGTTGTTGGAGTTTCTCAGAGTACAGTCGTTTAGCGTCTCTCACCGCCTTGTTAAACTTGTATTTTGCCTCTGTGTACAAGTCTTTGTCACCATTCCTAAATGCCTGATCCTTCTGCAGGCGTAGTGTTCTGAGTTCCGCTGTGAACCAGGTTTGTCGTTGTTGTAACTCACCCTGGTGCATGATGGTACACAGCTGTCCTCACAGAAGCCGATGTAGGAAGTTACAGCCTCTGTGAACTCATCCAGACTGTCAGTAGCCGTCCTGAAAACATCCCAGTCTGTGCAGTCAAAGCACGCCCGAAGATCCTCCAGCGCCTCACTGGTCCACTTCTTGAATTCCCTCACCACAGGTTTGCAGAGCTTTAGTTTCTGCCTGTATGCAGGAATCAGATGGACCATGACGTGGTCAGAGTGTCCCAGTGCAGCACGAGGGACGGCGTGATAAGCCCTGCTTACTGTGGTGTAACAGTGATCCAGCGTGTTCTCCTCTCTGGTGGGCATTTAATAAACTGTCTGTATTTAGGGAGTTCATGGGTGAGATTTCCTTTGTTAAAGTCCCCGAGGACAATAAGTAAAGAGTCCGGGTTGGTCCGCTCCACACGGCGTATCTGGTCGGCGAGTGTCCGCTGAGCCTCGTGCACGTTGCCCGCCGGCGGCATGTAAACACCGACCAGGATGAATGAAGCGAACTCACGGGGGGAATAAAAGGGTTTGCAGTTGATGAAGAAAGTTTCCAGATCAGGAGAACAGTGTTGTAGGATCACCGTTACGTCGTTGCATTCTGGATCACACTCACTGAGTTCCTTTGCTCTCAGTGAGGAGGAACAAGCAGTTTATCACATGCAGAGCGGAGAGTGCGGGTCGGGATGTCGGGTTGGACCAGGTCCTGGATGTAAGCTGGACCCCATCCATTCACAGCACGGTACGTGAGCACCATGTTTAGAGGACTTAGGAAGGTTAAAGAGCAGTGGAGCTGCTGCATTGTGGATGAGCTGCAGAGGTGGAATGGTGGTAGCAGGAGACCTGCAGGAGAGAGTTACAGTAGTCAGACTGACGACGCTTCATGAATTAGACCAATGAATAAAATGCATTTAGTGTCCACCAGGATACAGCCCTGATTCTGACACTATGTGATCAATAAAGACATGAGAATAGTGGGACACCGCTGTCATGTTGACACTAATCAATAGAATAACACCAATGCACAGCTATGATTGTGTTCAATGTAATGTAACCAATCAAAATGCATTCATGTAATACTTTGCACCACTTATATTGACCCAGAGAGTTACAGTGAACGCGCCATCCAATGTAATACCTCATTGCACCACTATTCTATATATTCTGTAAATAACTAGTCAACTTGAACGCACCAGGAGGCGTCACGTGTCCAGGGGTGTGGACACTGCTTCTCACACCTTTACTGAACTCTATAAATATCTGTAAGCACCCATTGTTCTTGATTGGTTGGTGGAAGCAAGAGACGGTCACTATGTGATAGTCAATGAGCTCCTCTGTGGCCTGTTGATGCACAAACCAGCGGATCCTCAGCTGAGATCTTCTTTTTAGCACAACACCTTTTCTTTTATTAAAGGCTTTTCATTTGAACTTTTCAGTCCAACATGTCTTCTGTCTGTCCGGAGTTTCTTCATTTTTTGAACACAAGTGGGTGCGGTGCGTCACTGGGAGTCACTGGGGGTCACTGGGGGTCACTGGGGGCTCCTGAAGGTTCCCAGCTCGTGTGAAAAAGTGAAAAACGTCTACAACACTGTCTAGTTCCTTTGTCAGCGTTTATGTTCTAAGTATCTTTGCATCAGCAGATGAGAAGATTCAAATCCAACTGCCTGCTGTGGTCGACCCATTGCCCTGAACATCATGATGCACAAGACTGTCGGACTTTGGCCAAGACAACAAATGTTATGGTAAAATGATGAATGATGAAACGTCAGGTCCTGATGAAAGACACGAGTGCACAGCCACAACAAAGGCTCAGCAGCATCCCTCTGTGGTGGAAAGGGTAGTAGAGTCCATCTGCTGTATTCTGACTCTGCAGGGACCCTGAACCCCCACATTGAACACTGAGCCTTTATACACACGCTACAACTTCCTTTGCATTCTCATTTTCAGGAGATGCTAAATTTGATCTGCTGGCAGAATAATGCACAAGTTATTGATGAAAATAGCCACAGTTGAGCTGCAAATAAATAATACCATGTCTTTGGTTACCTTTGAATTATGTTAACTAAAACGTGTTATTATACATATTGCAAACATCTCACAAAAAACCAAGATATTAAAATTTAGAAATGAAGACATTTATAAACAAAATAGAAAAATGCATCATTTGTGTGTAACTCATAACTGAGGTGTTGAAATGTAGCACATACTTGGTGCGATCCTTCTGTGGAGCATCACATACGTGCCGTGATCAACAAATAAGGTTTTCACACATCAGCTCAAGGACAGAGGGATCAAGGGGGGAGGAAGAGGAGAGGAGGAAGCGTGACAGGAAACTACAGTAAAGACACAGCGAGCTGAAACTGACGTCCAGATGAGGTGATGTCACTGAATCAATGCAGCAGGTTGTTGCATCTTAGAGTTGAGAAGTTCCCACACCAGAGACAACGTTTATTACTGCGTGGGGACCAAAGTGGAGCATTTAGCAGCTAGAGAGACAGAACAAAAAGCAGAGTGAATATTGGACAAAGCATCCGGTTGACTGGAACAGGACACTAGTGGACACTTAGTGTTGGTGTTGCTCTTTGGCTCAGGTGTGTACTGACTGGCAACCGTTTGGCTTTCATACCTATCAAGGTTTTCTTTACAGCTCGTCACACTGTGGCCCAAAAACCCAGTGATGCACTTTTCTCCATCCTACATTTGTGTTGTGGCCAAAGTAATAATAAGAATAAGAAGAAGAAGAAGTGACGCTGCATTCATCCCACATACAACATCACAGGACGAACACGGCAAGACTCACAACACACAACTCCTCACAATGACATGATCAGAAAATATGACACAATCACACCAGCTCAAAGTAATAAGCAACATATGTGCAACAGTCCATCTTACTCCAGTGTCCCTGAATCATAGGAAAATGATACAATGCATGAACGTAACCGTTTATCGCTCTAAACAAGAAATAAAATACATGAAACCTGAGAGACAAAATGTCTTAAAGTCTCTGTAGCTGCAAAGAAGTTCTTCCTCCTTTCATGTGAGTAGCGCTGCACTGCTCTCTGATGGAGGCGGAGACTGAAACTCCTCTTGTGCCTTGTAGATATTTACAGTTTAGTTCCCACAGATCTTCACTCGTCTGATGCATCGGACCGGAGAGGAACACCAGCATGATCTTCGCTAAAATACCTTCTCTATTTAGTTAAAGTATAAATGAACGTGTTGTCCGTCTCCAGGTCCCAGCAGCATCGGGTCCGACCTCTGTCTCCACGGGTTCAGCCTCGTGTACCAGAGCACGCCGACGGCCTTCAGCCCAGAGACACCAGGTACACACATGAACTACAAGCAGACGACACGAGCAGGAACATCCATGTTTCATTTTCACAATCCCTTGATGATCTTTAGTTCATGTGCCGTGGCAGTGACGGGGACCCTCACCGGCTGTATGAGCTGGATGTGTTTTGATGGCGTTGGTCTGGTTTTAAAATGCAGTAAGGGCGATCAGGAGGAGAGAGCCGCAGAGCGAGCGAGACGCCGGGAGCTCTCAGTCTGCAAAGGGGACGAAGCTGTTTGAGGAGAAAGTCACCGCCGCCATCCGCACTGCGATCCAACAGAGCTTCTCTGACTGTTTCAGTCAAATGAGTCACAGACATTTGGATCCACCAGGAACGACTGCTTTCCCTTAATGAATATCATCTCCTAGGTCTTTTTTCAATTAGCGTGAAAAAACAATAAACAGGACGAATCGCCAAAATGTGTCTTAGTGGACAAAGAGGAGGTGGCCTTGTTAAATATCAGCGTCGACGTGCACAGTCCTCTTTGTTCAGTGTGTAATGATCCGAGTGTTGCCTCTTGTGCCCTCAGGTCCTGTTTGCTGCCTTACTGGTTTACTCTGTTCCACCTGGCTCACACCTCCGTCTGCCTCCCTCTGCTGCCCAGTGGAAGTACTGCAGGCTGTTTGTCCACTTTACCTTCTGCTTTCTGACACTAGAGATCCATGTTTGTCATGTTTTGAGTTGGTCATTAAAACATCAGTAGATCCACTTTTTAAGAAGAGCTTATGGAAATGCTTGTTTTATTCAAACGCGCACAGACCTCTCTGGGTGGAGTTCCCAGGAGAACAGAGCACCTTCGCTGTGGACCACCAGTATATGATTGGTGATAAATACCTTTTTTTACTGGGTGAAGTTCTCACTTTTATGATCTTAACTGTCTTTGATTGTATGTAGGTGGAGCACTGCTGGCCAGTCCTGTAACCAAGCCGCGTGTTCAAGCTGTGCGAGTCCTTCTTCCTGGATCTGGTGAGGTAAATCAAGCAGCAGGTAACAAACGTCTTCTAGTGGCTCACAAGTCACCTCATGGCGCCTGTTACATGAAGGGCTGTTTGTGTTTCAGGTTTGGTACGACGTCCTCACTGCAAAGGCGCATAAAGGAGGCCGGACTCTGGGTCTGCCCGTCACCCTGGACACAGTTAGTGTTAAAGTCTCAATTCACACAGCGAGGGTTACTTCCTATGTCATATTCTATATGAAACTTGTGTTTTCCTCTCAGGTTTCTGTGTTCCAGCGTGGCGGCTCGGTGGTCTGCAGGTCAACAGGAAGTGGTTCCTGCACAGCCGAACAGCAGCAGCTCCCCCTCTCTATCACGGTGGCCCTGAACTCTGAGGTGAGCATCAAAGGGTTTCAGGTAGGCAAATTAAATACAGGTGACTTTCTGACCAATAGTGATACAGAACAATGTCATTCAATGTCTTGTATTAAAGTCTTTGTTAATGGCTGACATTTTAGAGACGTTGTTGAACGTGCTGCTTATGAGATGTGTGTATATACATATTTTACTGTGCGCCGTGTTTGTACCCCGTCTCCATGGTGACGGAATGCTCGCCCCACATGAGTGCGTATTATTCCAACATTCATTTGCATACGGAATCAGAATATTTGCAAACGGAATCAGATGTTTCTGTTCATTGTCTTACTGAGTTCAGAGGGAGCAGTTCAGATATTTTCTCCAGAGAATTTATCAGCGACATCTGTCCGTTACAGAGTTAAGTAGCCTTTTGAAAGATTCAACACCCTTTTTCACAGACCACATTCAGTCAGTCATTTACCATCAAACAAAAACCTTTTTACAGGATTTGAGCCTTTTTACAGGCTTTCCACCGGTCTTTTTAAAGACTACACTGAGTCGTTTACCGTCTATCAAACGCCTTTTTACAGGCTTTCCACAAGTCTTTTTATTCATATTCACCATGTACCACGGAAACAACCGGAGACCCGGAGCTGGCGCTTCACTGCTCTGGACTCCTCCGACAGGATACAACGTGAATATGGCACTTTCTCGTGCCCCCAATGAAGTGCACTACCTGAAAAGGCCAGTGAGCGAGCTGCATGCCTTCATTGACACTGAGGCCAATATGTGCCGCCGGTTACAAGATCAAGAGCCGGCCTACGATCGCATGGTTTGTGAGCACACAACAATGCTTTCAGACCACAAGATTCACACCACTAGCTGTGTCCTGAGAAGGGAGGGCGGTCGACTCGATCTCATAGACGGTTCACATCTTGTTTGGTTTTCATATCCGCGTTTCTTCTTTTTTGGTCTATTAATTATAATTTGCACCTGCCACTGAGGATGGCCTTCACATGTGTGTATAAAAACTCTTACTGCTCGGAACAAATTCCATCCAGGATTTTAAAAAGGGTCTCCGAAAGACTTTCGACCAAGTCTCAACGGCTGCCTTCAGACGCTGGAGGTGACAAACAGAAGATTACAAACACTTATTTTAGATGATCCTGTGGTGTAGATCAGCCGTCCCCAACCTGCTCCCGTCTTCCCCTCACGGACCATCGGCTGACGTCCTCATCTCATCAGATCGCTACTACCAAGACAGGAAGTCACAGATAGAAACTGAAACAGACCTTCAAAAGGCCCAATTTCAATTGTTTCCATGTGTCCATTCTGGGCCACCGTAGGAACATGACCACCCCTCCCTAGATAGTTTTAACACTATTAAAAACCAGCATATAGCAATAATCTATTCAATTTCATCAACAGATCCCCGATACGCTACACACTGTTTATTTAAGGAAACTAGTACTTTAATACACTATAACCTTAAGCACGAACAGCACGGCTGCATTATCATCTAAACACGCTAGGAAACAATATTTACATCCATTTACATGTCAACACGTTGATGCTTTTACTTTGAAGGGTAACGTTGACTGCGTTGCTTTGTCCTATAAGAGGCACCAGCTTTCTACCTCAACACGTCTGACAGGATGTGTGTTTGTGTGCACATGTCTACACTGTCCACAGTGACCACAGTGTCAGTGGCAGTGATGGAAAGAGGTCCAGTGTGAAGAGTACAGGCTCAGAGGGCAGCTGCTCTCTGACCACGGTGGACTTCAAGGGCTTCAAGGTCACATGGAACAAGGAGATTCACCACAACAGGGAGACGTGGAAGAACCAGGCAACCAAAGGTGCCCATACTTACCACCTGGTATCATCTGTCACTCTCTACAGGGCTCCTTCCAGTCCGGGGGGCCACATTATCAAACACACATCTGAGAAGCAGCTAAGCGTATTAGCTGTGAGAAGACATTGTAGCACTGCTTACTTTATCATGTCCTTATTTAATACACGCATGTCCATGGACTAATTACCTTCTGACAAATACAGGTACAGTCTGGGTTTTACTTCCTTCTGATAATCATGTGAATCAGCCTGTGAGCAGCAGCAGCTTCATCCTAACGTCTTCTGAGTGCTGCAGTGATGTCAAATGAAGCAACATCATAGAGAATATTGCTTTTGTTAATGCGTGTTGGTGTTCTGGAAGACCTGGAGGAAAAGGTCCAGAAGGAGGCAGGGGAGAGTGGCCGGCAAGAGAAGGACGCAGCAGAGGAGACACAGCCAAAGAGACACAATTCAGGACAGGAGATGAAGACAGAGGTGGAGGGTCAGGTGGTGTTGGAGAGCAGGAGGTACAAACGCCCAAAGAGGAGGAAGGAGGAAATAATCCAGGTGGACCTTCAGCATCAGGCCCAAAGAACACAGAGGCAAAGCCTGAGGAGCACACTGAGAAGCAGCCGTGCCATAATGGTCAGCATCCCCACAGTGTACTTAGTAGTACTGTGCTCAGGTACACTAAAACTAGTAGGACTATACTTTGACTCATTTTCACAGTATGTATTTGTTCATTCAGGAAATTAGTAAAAAATACTGTAAAAAGGTATCAAACCTATTTGTAGTTCAATATTCAACATTTACACACAAATGTGGTGAATAAAAGTGTAACAATCTTATTTGTTATCAAATTATCACACATTATTAAAGTTAAAAAGCAATGTCACCTGTTGACATCTGGCAGGTTCCTGTTTATCAGCAGGTAGAAACATTAAACTATTCAAATTAATAGTATTTAACAAATAATAACGGGGCACCACCCTGGGATCAGGGGCCAATAACCAGACTATAAATGAGTTGTCTCACTGTTGGTGTTCACCCAATGCGTCAATGGTCAAAGTTCTGTTTGAAGGTTTGAATTCGAGCACCAGATCGTCATCAGAACAGTGCAACTTAATTCAAGCCACATCTTGATAAAAGATGATTATTATATCAGGGGGATGAAGGACTGCTGGAGAAGAGCTTCTACTTCATTCCTGCTCCACTAGTGATGGACAAATAGATGCTCTGCAGAGACCTTTATAGTTCTCACAGAAAATCTAAACTGATGAACCATTTCAACTACAGCACAGAGTTCTCTCGCCAGCCCTTCATCCACCTGAAGGAATCTTACCCCAGAACCCATTAACCACCTTAATTAGACCAGAGACCTGGACGGTCCCACACCGGATTCCCACCGGCAGAGACTGTGTCTCGTAGAGTTTATTGATAATAACCGCTTGTTCCAAAAGCATGAAAGATATATAAAAAGACACCTATGAAGTGATTAGGAACATTTTATTAATCTAGTCTTATGCTTTTCTCCATCGACGTTGATTCTCTCTACACCAACGTAGAGACCCAACTGGGTCTGAAAGCGATAAGGGACATTAGAAAACATCCTAATCCCACTGGGCCGGATGAGGGCCTCCTCACCCGTTCTACCAGAGAGGACTTTGTGTGGGTTTGTAGTTTCCTGCCTCTTGTGTCCCTGGGTTAGCTTCACTTCCTGCCCTGCGATTGTCCGCCGTGTCCCTGATTGTGTCCACCTGTATTTCCACCTGTGTCCAATCACCTGCGCCTTCCCTGTGTGTTTAAAGCACGTGTGTCTCTTGTCGTTACGTTGAATGTGTTTTGTATGTCGGCCTCGTAGTGCGTGCACGTCTTTTGATTGGATTACCAATATTGAGAGGCGGGTCCTATGTGAGCAGGTCCATGCAGAACCTCAGAACTAGGAAACTGAATTAATTTGTGTACTACTATTAAATCTTAATTCCAATGAACAGCTTAGTAGTCTACTAAGCTGTTTTTCTAACCCACAATGGCAGAAGGAGGAGAAGATACTGATTTGATACCGAGAGGTCGCCCGAGGCCGACGCTACAAAGCCCGTCACAGGCGGGAAAGGGGTTCGTTCGCCACTTTCTTCGTTCCAACTACGAGCGCCATCAACGGCTCACAGGCCCCGAGAAGCTCTGCAAACTGGACTGCTGGGAATGCCTGTTATTTGCCAGTGATGGAGTTGGTGTTTGGAGCCACACTGGCTTTGCTAACTTGAGTTGTCGAACCAAGGCAGCAACCAGACACCAAAGTACGGCTGGACACTTACAAGCAACGGTGCTTTTCAAAACCTTTAGGGACACCCGAGTGGATGTACAGCTCAACGAACCAGCGCGCAGGGCAACGGAGCTGCACCATGAAGAGGGGAAGAAAAATAGGGAAATATTGAAAAGACTCGTTGATCGTGATGTTCATTTAGGGGACACGATGAAAGTGTGACTCCACAAACAAAGGGAACTACGTGGAGCTTCTTTCTTTCTTTTCTGAAAGCAACACAGATTTACGATAGCACCTGTCCACTAAGCAAGTCTTCATTGGGACGTCAGGCAAAATACAAAATGACCTAATTCATGCTATTGCTGAAGTGATGGGAGAAGAGATCAGAATGGGGATTAAAAAGCTCCCTTTGTTGCTGTTATGGAGGACCAGACAACAGATGTGAGAAATGCAGCACAGCTCCCACTCGTCCTGCGTTATGTGACGGACACAGGAGTCAAGGAGCGATTCATCCCATTTCAAGATGTGACAAGCGGCCAGCGGGCTGATGACATTGCCGCTCTTATTTTCCGTTTCTTGGAGGGAAATGAATGTAGTGTGGATAAAGTTGTGGCACAGTGTTTTGATGGCGCAGCAGTCGTGGCATCTGGCCTCAATGGGGTGCAGGCTAAAGTTAAGGAGAGGGCACCGATGGCCTTATTCATTCACTGCTATGCACATCGATTCCATTTAGTACTGACTCAAGGAGCCTCAGAGCTTAAAGAAGGTCTTCCTGGCCAACCTCAACGGCCTTGCAGCCTTTCTCTCACGATCCCCTAAGCGCACACAGCTGCTGGATGACATCTGCAAGCGCCGTCTTCCTAAGGCTGCACCAACGAGGTGGCAATGTACATCTAGATTGGTCAATGCCGTCTTTGAAAAGAGAGCTGCCCTAAAGGAGCCCTTTACCCACTTACTGGAACACCATGACGACCACGACGGGAACGGGTCCTCGTGGTGCAGGGGGTACAGCAGGAGTGCTGGGAAGCGCAAGGTTGGAGGTTTGAGTCCCGGCTGCCCCGTGTCTCAAGTCAAAGTGTCCCTGAGCAAGACACCTAACCCCTCATTGCTCCCCGGGCCAAATGTAACAAAGAAAGTGTAACGTAAGTGGCTTTGGGTAAAAGCGTCTGCTAAATGACCTGTAATGTAAATACTGTGCTTATGGCTGATGGATTTAACGTCTGGATGAGTTTGAGTTTTGTTTCTTGCTTGAAACATTCAATGGGATTTTTCATTATTCGGATGTGCTTTTTGGAATCCTACAGAAACAAACTGTGGATGTACAATTCTGCCCGACAAGGTGAAGGAGTTTTGTGACACGATTGAGCGAGAGAGGCGCAGGTTCAGTCCGATCTACGATGACACAGCGTCTCC
The DNA here is from genome assembly GCF_964276395.1 of Gasterosteus aculeatus. Classification (NCBI taxonomy): domain Eukaryota; kingdom Metazoa; phylum Chordata; class Actinopteri; order Perciformes; family Gasterosteidae; genus Gasterosteus; species Gasterosteus aculeatus. The sequence goes on along the minus strand of NC_135708.1, from coordinate 3,469,555 downwards.
AGTTCACCCAGCACAAGGAGACCGCACGTACCACCAACAACTCCACAGCAATATTGTGGACAACATTCTTATACGAAACCGGTTTTAAGACCACGAAAAATGAATGTTCCTCTCCCTCCTGGACCCCCAGCACCTCCAGACCTACCGGAAGAAATCCCCGCAAACGGCCTTCTCCAGCTTAACAGGGAGACACGGAACACTGTTCGACCTGTCCAAGCTAAAAACAGAACTGACTGTAATGTGCGCTGTTACTCATTTTGAAGGGAAAAGTCCGTCTGATCTCCTTGATTTCCTTAAGCAGAAACATCTGAATGAGGACACAGGGCGACTTCACACACTGGCATGTGTGACAGTGACTATCTGTGTCCACGGCTTCTGTCGAGCGCTCATTCTCCGCCTCAAAGCAAATCAAACCGCATTCCAGAAATGCTGCTGGACAGACTGGGCTTTCAGCATCAGCCTCCATGTTGAGAGAAAAGGACTTATTGGTGGAACTAAACGCACTGATAGAGTCATTGAAGTCTTCTTGAGGAAAGAAAGGAGGATGGATTTTGTGTTCAAATACTCAGTCTTTGGTGAGTAGGCATACAATGCATTTTATTTTTTATTAAATGTGTATGTTTTGCATTTTATTTTGTTCATATTAAATAGCCTATATATTAACAAAATAAAATGGCAAATAGCCTACGTTGCAAATGATTTATTTTCTTTCTTTTATTTCCAGTGAATAGTTGTGTGTCTTTATCATCACGGTGAAACTGCTTTGGGTGCGACGATAAATATTTATTTATTTTTGGACTTAAAGGTCAAAGTTTGTGGACCAGAAATGGATAGAAGAAGAATATTAATATAACTCGACTATGTTCTTGCCTATTAGATGAACTGTACTGTATTGTACTCTTCCCCTGCAATTCTATGAATACAAATGTCAATTTCAAGGTGACGCAACGCCTGTTTATACTGCGTTTCTGTCTAAATGTACAGTGTCTAGAGCCATGGCATCATAATGATGGTAATAAGAGGTGGATTCATTCGGTGGGACTGTGTAGGACCTCACTGAAGGCCCACGGCACGCCACTGATATATATATATTATACAGATGGATGTGACCCATGAGCCGATACCAATGAATAGTTATGAGGATGTACGTACTGTGTCTTTGGGCTGGTTTTTATCTTCTTATTCTGAAAGAGTTGAGATCATTATTTTCTCCAGCAACATCTCATTGGATGATGATGCATCCATGATGCCTTCTGCCAGCAGACGCATTAAAATGAGCCTATGAATTACACTCACGCATTTACTTTGTCTGCGATACTTTGCCAGGCGTGTGGTCCTTGCAGGGGGGTTGTGCCATGATTACTCAACTCACAGACGAAGTCCCTCTGCGATAGAGAAGAGTCCATCTGTCTCTCCCCAAAGATGCACGTGCCCTGCCTCTGCAGGAGAACAGAACTTCCATTTCTCCGTCCCAGCAGGGCCTCAGCCTGACCGCCCTCTGATGCATTACACCAAGAGACCCAGCTACTCCGGATGGTCAGGTCAAAGGTCAATGAGATGCGGCCCATTGTTCTGCTGACGTCCCTCTCCTTTTTTCCCTTTTGGGGACCTGCTACTCTTAAATGACTTCTCACATCATTTGCTTATGTGTTTTTGGTTTTATTATTTAAATGTACGTTGAAGATCCAAGACGCACGGCAGTCTTGGATCTTCAGCCAAAATTAGTTTTATTACTTTCACAAAAAAACAAACAAGGGGAATACGGGAAACAAAAAGCGCTCCTCTGACTCAACTGGAGTCGGGAGGCAAACTCCACCGACGTCTGGCGGTCTGGGGCGGATAAAGCAGGGTCTGGTGTGGAAACCCGAGGCCCAACACCATACTCACAGTCCAACTTAAAGGCAGGTTACGTGCACTCCGTGGTACTCCGTGGATCTGACACCAAAACAAACCAAAAACATGAATAAACTGGTCAAGCTGCTGTATCTCAGTATTTACGGCACCTGAGACCAGCCTGGGTACTGGGACGGACTAACGACGAGCCTCTGAAAGCAGGAGCCTTTATGCTAGTCACCAGTGATCCCCGGAATGAGCCACAGCTGGGCACGTGGGAGAGGGGTGGGGCCAGAGGCGGAACACACAGGTGGAAGAAACAAAACAAGCAAAAACAAAAGCACAGACTGGGGGGAAAAACTGTTAATAAAACCGGGTCCCTAACAATACCCCCCCCCCCTCAACGGGAGCCTCTCGGCGAACCGTTTAGACAGTCAGGGTTCCGACGGCGGTAATCCCTAATGAGCCCCGGATCCAAGAGGGGGCTGGAGACAACTGGTTTAAGGAGGGAGACATGGAATACTGGGTGAATCCTCAAGGATCGCGGCAATTGCAATTTCACAGAGACTGGGTTGATGATGGAGATGATCGGGAAGGGGCCGATATATCTCGGAGAGAGCTTCCTAGACTCTGTGCGTAGGGGGATGTCCCTGGACGAAAGCCAAACAGACTGGCCGATGCGGTAGGCAGGGGCGCGTCGTCTGTTTGCCACCCTCCTGTTCTGCTCCATCGTGCGAAGCAAAGCGGTCCGAGTAGCTTTCCAGATCCGCCTACAACGACGGGCATTGCTCAGGACCGATGGCACAGCAACCTCAACTTCCTTGCTGGGGAACAGGGGAGGCTGATAACCCAAGGAGGCCTCAAATGGGGACAGTCCAGTGGCCGTTGACGTATGGGAATTGTGGGCGTACTCTACCCATGGGAGGTGACAGCTCCACGAGGAGGGATTGTTAGAGATCACACACCTGAGGATGGCCTCGAGCTCCTGGTTCAGCCTTTCTGTCTGGCCATTAGTTTGGGGGTGGAATCCCGAGGATAGGCTGCCCGAGGGTGTGACAGAACGCCTTCCAAAGCTGGGACGAGAACTGCGGGCCACGGTCAGAAACTATGTCCGCAGTGATGCCATGGAGCCGAACAACGCCAGTAAATCGGCGGTCTCACGGGCTGATGGAAGCTTGGGCAGGGGTAGGAAGTGAGCCGCCTTCGAAAAACGGTCCACCACTGTCAGAATGACTGTGTTGCCGTCTGATGGAGGGAAACCGGTCACAAAGTCCAATGCAACGTGTGACCACGGACGTTGGGGCACAGGGAGTGGTCGCAGCAATCCCATCGGGGGTCGGTGTGATGCCTTGTTGCGGGCACAGGTAGTGCAGGCCAGCACATAAGCACGGGCGTCCTCCTCAAGGGATGGCCACCAAAACTTGCGGCGAAGCCAATGTATAGTCCGTCGGATGCCGGGATGACCAGAGAGGCGGGACTCATGGGCCCACCTCAGGACCTGGGAACGGACGGGCGCAGGAACAAACAGGCAATTCGGTGGACCCCCTCCTGGGTCAGGTTCGGCGTTCTGGGCTTCGTGTACCACTCTCTCTATTTCCCAGGTAACAGCTCCGAGAACGCACGAGGCGGGAAGGATGGTGTCAGGACTTGAGTCGCCCTCAGGGGCAAACTGACGGGAGAGGGCGTCCGGCTTGGAGTTCTTGTGTCCAGGTCGATAGGTGAGTGTGAAATTAAAACGGGCAAAAAACAAAGCCCAGCGGGCCTGGCGTGAGTTGAGACGTCGGGCCGTATGGATATATTCCAAATTCCGGTGGTCGGTCCATACCACAAAAGGGACCATCGCTTCCTCCAACCAGTGCCTCCACTCCTCCAAGGCCAACTTGACCGCCAACAGTTCTCGGTTGCCCACGTCATAGTTCCTCTCCGCCGGGGAAAGTCTGCGGGAGAAGAAAGCACACGGATGGAGTTGGACGCCGACCGCTGGGATAGTACAGCTCCAACGCCGGTGTCAGAAGCGTCAACCTCGACGACAAACTGGCGGGTCTCGTCGGGGTGAACCAGGATTGGGGCCGAAGCAAAGCGTTCCTTGAGGGCACAAAATGCCTTCTCTGCCTCTGGGGTCCATGAAAAAGTTATCTTAGAGGAAGTGAGTTGAGTCAGTGGTGCTGCTATTCGGCTGTAGTCCCAGATGAATCGGCGATAGAAATGAGCAAATCCCAGGAACTGCTGCAGCTTCTTTCGTGAGGCGGGTACTGGCCATTCAGTTACCGCCTTCACCTTTTCAGGGTCCTTTCTCACTTGCCCCTCCTCAATGAAAACGCCAAGGAACTGCACGGAGGAGACGTGGAATTCACACTTCTCAGCTTTAACGAATAGCTGATTCTCCAGCAGTCACTGCAGAACCTGGCGGACATGGTTACTGTGCTCCTGGGGATTCGGAGAGAAGATGAGAATGTCATCAATGTACACAAACACGAATCGGTTTAGGAAGTCACGTAGCACATCATTAACCAGTGCCTGAAAAACTGTAGGGGCATTAGTTAATCCAAACGGCATCACCAGGTTTTCAAAGTGTCCCAACGGTGTGTTAAAGGCAGTCTTCCATTCGTCCCCCTCTCTGATGCGCACCAGATGATATGCATTGCGGAGGTCCAGTTTCGTGAATATCTTTGCTTCAGCTAGGGACCCAAAAGCAGAGGAGATAAGTGGTAATGGATATTTATTTTTGATAGTAATCTGATTCAAACCTCTGTAATCAATGCAGGGACGGAGCTCCCGGATACGGTTGTCCATGTTGATGGAGAGTGTGAGAAGCTCCTCTAATGACTCTGGCATCTCCCGGACCGCAAGCTCGTCCTTCAACAGCTCCGAAAGACTGTTGCGGTAAATCCCCTTTAGCGCCTCCTCGCCCCAACCGGACTCAGTGGCCAGGATCTGGAAATCCACAGCATACTCTGCGGCGCTGGTCGTCCCCTGGCGAAGACTGAGCAGGCGCTGAACCACATCCCTAGCATAAACCGGGTGGTTGAACACCCTCTTGAACTCCTCTATGAAGAACAGGTAGGTGACCCGGTCTGCACTGCGTTTGCTGAGCCATGCTTCAGCCCAAACCAGTGCCTTGCCGCGCAGCAACCCCACAGTATAGGCCACCCTTGCATTGTCCGAAGAAAATGTGCGGGGTTGCTGGTTAAAAACAAATCCACACTGTAGCAGGAATCCTCTGCACTCCCCAGACGCTCCATCAAAAGGCACTGGTGAGGGAACAAAAGACTCACGGATGCTGGACGAGTCCACAGGAACAGTCTCTGGGGGAGGTGAATGGTGGAGCACCAGGCTCTGCATCATGCTGGCCATCTCGGTTATCTGAGCCCCGAGGGTATGTTGGGAGTCCCGTAGCTCTTGCAGCACCTACTGGTGTTGCCCGAGAAGGGAGTGACAGCGAGATCCTCCTTGTGGCAGTGGCAAGTGGGTGGCAACTTTGTGGCAGGCAGCGGCAATCGCCAGTAAATCAGTCGGCGTCACGACGGCACGCTGGGTGGGAGGAGCCAATTTTTCCCAGAAACAACTGTTATTTGTACGATAGGTCAGCTGCTGTAAATATTTAATTTTATTTAATTTTATTTGAGACACGTGAGCCCCCGTCTTCTTATTACAGAGGCTAATTTTAGGTTTGGACCGGTGGGTTCCGTGTAGGGGGTGGGGCTCTCAAGTTTGATGCCACCCACTTGCCACTGCCACAAGGAGGATCTCGGCCTTACTGCGAGAAGGGTGCCATGGCTGGAAATCGCCCTCCGAAGGGGTTCCTCTGGAGGGGATGCCGCTGCGGCGGCTGGGTCCATTGCTGGTCAGTCCGTTCTGTTGGGGGGGGGGGGGTGAGGTGAATTTGGTGGACCCAAAAGCACACGCACGGCAGTCTTGGATCTTCCGCCAAAATTAGTTTTATTACTTTCACAAAAAAACAAACAAGGGGAATACGGGAAACAAAAAGCGCTCCTCTGACTCAACTGGAGTCGGGAGGGAAACTCCACCGACGTCTGGCGGTCTGGGGCGGATAAAGCAGGGTCTGGTGTGGAAACCCGAGGCCCAACACCATACTCACAGTCCAACTTAAAGGCAGGTTACGTGCACTCCGTGGTACTCCGTGGATCTGACACCAAAACAAACCGAAAACATGAATAAACTGGTCAAGCTGCTGTATGTCGGTATCTACGGCACCTGAGACCAGCCTGGGTACTAGGACGGACTGACGACGACGAGCCTCTGAAAGCAGGAGCCTTTATGCTCGTCACTAGTGATCCCCGGAATGAGCCACAGATGGGCACGTGGGAGAGGGGTGGGGCCGGAGGTGGAAACTATAGGTGGAAGAAACAAAACAAGCAAAAACAAAAGCACAGACTGGGGGGAAAAACTGTTAATAAAACCGGGTCCCTAACAAATAACTCATTACAATGTTAACATTGAGTATTTTGCGGTTATATGATAATCAAAGGTTTACATCTGATCTCCATCAGTTTACTGTAAAGATCCTGTAGTTGTACACAATGTGTCAGAAAACAGCCGGCTCTGCTAATTGTATTTAAAAACTGTGATGTGATTTATTATGTAGAGAGAGAATGTAGAATAGGAGATAACAAGAACTGTGCCAGTGGGCCTCCAGCAAAGTGCCTGTGACAGAGCCAGTGATGAGGTGGCGTGACAGGAAATCAGCTACGCTCATCAACGGCCTCACATGTGGATGTCAGGACAGCATGAAGCCTGTAGAGCTAAACACACATATCTACCCACTACAGCTGTGGTCAAACGTTTACATACACTTGTAAAGAACATGATGTCATGGCTCTCCTTGAGTTTCCCCTTATTCCTACAAGTCTGATTTTCCTCTGATAGAAGTATCTGTTCCAATCACTCTGTCACAACAACATTCATGAGGTTTGGTTCTTTTAGGACTTAATTATGGGTTAACAGAGAACATGACAGAATCTGCTGGGTCATAAATATACATACAGCAGTGATAATATTTGGTCACATGTCCTTTGGCCATTTTCACTTCTATTAGGCGCTTTTGGTGGCCGTCCACAAGCTTCTCGTTGAATCTTTGACCGCTCCTCTGGACAACAGAATTGGTGCTGTTCAGTTAAATGTGATGGCTCTCTGACATGGACTTGTTTCTTCAGCATTGTTCACATCCACCAGCACCAGATCCATTGGCAGCATAATACTACCACCTGTCAGGGTTGGGGGTGGAAGGCAGGACTCAAATGCAGACTTGCAGGAACAAAAGGCTTTAATAGTTACAAGATCCAAAAGGCCAAGGGGCAAAAACACTCAGGCATGAAACTTCGGGCATCCAAGACAAAAGAGACAAGAACATACGTGGCAAAAAGACAATGACGCGACAAGTGACACAGGAGACACACGGCTTAAATACACAAGGGAGGTGCAGGTGATTGGACACAGGTGGAAACTATTAGACAATCACAGGGGACAACGGGACAAGGCAGGAAGTGAAGTTACCCGGGGACACAAGTGGCAGAAAACTACAAAATATAACATGAAGTGAACCACACCGTGACAACCACCACCGTGCTTGGCGGTGGACATGGGGGGTATTCCAGAAAGGAGGTTCAACAAACTCTGAGTCTATCCCTGAACTCCGAGTTGACTTACTCTGAGTATCCGCTTCCAGAACAACTGATCTGCGTTAGTTCATTCATTTTTTGGTTTTGTCTGACCACAGAACTTTCCTCCAGAAGGTCTCATCTTGGTCCACGTGATCAGCAGCAAACTTCAGTCGAGCCTTAAGGTGCCGCTTTTGGAGCAAGAGCTTCCTTCCTGCACGGCAGCCTCTCCGTCCATGGAGATGCCAAACACGACTGTGGACATAGACACTGTGTTCCAGCAGCTTCTACTTCTTGGCGGATCTGCATTTTGGTGGTTCTCTGTTGACTCTTCCCCCTCCTGACCAATGTTCTCTCAGCAGCAGGTGATAGCTTGTGTTTTCTTCCTGATGGTGACAAAACAGCGTCGTGCACTTTATACTTACAAACTACTGTTTGCACTGTTGCTCTTGGGACCTGCAGCTGCTTTGAAATGGATCCAAGTCACTTTCCAGACTTGTTCAAGTCGATGATTCGCTTTGTCAGATCCATGCTGAGCTCCTTTGACTTTCCCATTGTAGCTTCTTGTTCAAAAGAAACCTGATTATGTGAAATTAGATTTGATTTCACTCAACAGATTTAGAAAGATTTGAAGTTAAAATGGGCTCAAATAGAATTACACATTCATATTTTCCTTCTTCACCTTGTTTTTATTATTGCTGATGAAGCGCACACACACATAAGGACACATTTGTCTCAAATGGGGGGACAGATGAAAGAGCGTCTTATAAAATGTCTTCTTGAACACATAAAGATGAAGATTAAAGCCTAATTAGGAGCCAATATCTAAATGATCATCTATTGATTGAAGGAGCACAGCAGCATTAAGCTGAGCTCTTTCACACTTCCATCTGAGTCCCAGAGAGCTGTGGAACCCCCAGAGTCCAGACCAGCTCAGGTACCCCTCACCTGCTCCACCTGCATCTACACCCACATGAACCACCATCAGCTGTACAGACTGAACTATGTGGTGAGCAGAGAGGAAGGTTCTCCACCAGGAGGAGACTCTCCCTCCTGAAGAGGACACAGAGACACTGAGGAACCATAAGACCTGAACCAGAACCCAGGATGAAGAGGTTCAGTGAATGTGGTGCTGAAGGTGTGGAGGTGGATCAGTGTGTCAGAGGAGACTCTGTAGAAGGACAGAGAGCCAGCAGGACAGTCCACATACACTGCTACTCTACCAGGGGAGGAGGAGGAGGAGGAGGAGGAGGAGGAGGAGGAGGAGGAGGTGATGGGTGTTTCTGTCTTATTGTGACGGACATAGTAACCTTTATCAGAGCAGCTCAGACTCCAGGACTGATCATTGTGTCCAAACAAACAGTCATAACTGCCTCCTTTCCTCCTGATTCCTCTGTAACTCACTGATACATAAACTCTTCCTCTCCACTCGACCTCCCAGTAACAGCGACCAGTCAGACCAGTTCTACACAGCAGCTGAGGCCTGATGTCAAATCTGTCTGGATGATCAGGATATGACTGATCCTCCCTCACATTTGTCACCTTCCTGTTGTTGTCAGACAGTTTGAGTTGTGTGTTTACTGTGTTTGTGTCGATTGTGAGTTCACAGGAATCTGATGAGAGAACAAGACACAATACAGCTGCAGTTATTAATCATGTGTTCATCTACTGACACGTTGATGATGACGTCACAGAGGTGAATGAGTGATGTCACAGTGTGAAGATGGTTGAATCTTCATGAATCAAAGCACACTTACACTTCCTCAGACCTGGTGTCAACCATCGGACTCCATCAGGCTCCACCCTGAAAGGAGGAGGGGGGTCAGAGCAGCATGGAGACATGGACATTACATCACTCTCACACACAGCTTTGTCCTTCATGTCCACATGGAGCACCTCTTCTTCTTCTACCACTACTTACAGACGACCACAGACTGTCAGTCAGGCGTCACACAGCGACGAGGTGCTGGAATATATTCATGAAGAAGATGAATGGATAACAAATAAGAAATGGACCTGTTTTGAACACATGGAGGACGGCAGCGGAGGATTTTCCTGAGACCATCTACCTAAAACTACCACTTCATGTCACAAATATATGCAAACTAGCAACCCAAGTTGAAGGGGCCAGGAGGGGGCGCCACTTCCCCCGCCCTGAGGGCAGAACAGACGTGTAGCAGAAAAGAGCTGCTGCACAAACTACCAGAGAGGTCAAAAGTCTTCACGTTCATTACTCAAGTACAAGTATAGATACTCAACTTTAAAAAGAGGATCGACTCAAGCTTTTTACTTCAGTAAAAGTATAAAAGTACTGGTTTCAAAACTACTTAAAGTGTAAAAGTGAAAGTAAGGGAAGAAAATGTCCATCAAGGACAAACTCTTAATGTGTGACCTCGCTCACAGAACATGTCAGTCCGTTACAATATGATGGAAGCTGCCTTCAGATCACATGACCTGCCGTTCAGATGATGGAAACATGGCGACATTCAGAGAGGAGACGCTGAGACAACAGAGGGACAAATGTGTCCACCCGCATGCTGCAGAACCTAAACACATAAAAGCAGAAGCTATTTTCCAGTGAGGCTGAATGAGGCGAGTCGGAGGACGTCCACGTTGTCCCATTGATCAGGTGGACTGCAGTGTCTCCCCGTTGTACTACTTCATGGGGGGGCACCCCTGTTATAATGATGGAAACACTGAACTGGCTTCGGTCGCTTATCAAAACATCGGCCAAATAAGCCGTTTTTCAGAAAACAACAAACTCATGGTCATGAAGGTCCTCATGTAACGTTACATGGAATCTGCATGAGGAGGAGGAGGAGGGTCCATGTCGCTAAATACCAACTGAGATCCGCTTGTGGCTTCTGACAAAGGATCCTTCCACCGACCACTTTTCACCGAGCGCTCCCATTGGCCGAGGACAGTGACATTTATTTATGGACCTCAAGTTCATAGGAAGAGATTGCGCCAAAGGATCGATCTCTTTCGCCTGACTTCCCGTTAGTGACAGATCGAGACAACACAACGTTGTTTGGTTTCTTTTCTTTCCCTCCAATTCCCAAGTTTCAGTCTTAATCTCGCTGGACGAACTCAAGACTCGCGCTCCACTACGTCCCGCTTCCTTTTCCCTTTTGATTTCATTCCTGTTGACTCCAGAGGACCGGAGAGACAGCTGCTCTCTGACCCCCCGCCGCCTCTGTTCCCAACGAGAAGTTCGGACCCCACGGCCGAAATCGCCTTCATCCACTGAGTTTCCCTACGCGGAGCTCAACTGTCCTCAGTCAGCTGGAAGCTGATGACCAACGCCCATCAAACAGTAAGACTGGTTTTCTGGGCAGACTAATTTAGCGTGTTGATATGAACTTGATGTTTATTTGATTTGTTCAGTCATAACGTGGTACGATAGAGTCCGGATCAACGAATCCGCTACCTTTGATTTATGTTTGAATGTGTACCTGCAAATGTCGTAATGTCCCCAGTTGATCTGATGCTGTGATACGTTTGCTGTAAGAGAGTGAAAGCGCCGACTGTGTTACGCTGTTGAATGACGTCTCATGGTCAGAATAGTTCCTTATTTTCTTTTCTTTTCCCGGGTCTCCGCCGTGAGATCCGTTTGCCTGTGGTTTCATTTCGTATCGCCAGCCACATCGTTGGTTCTGTAACTGCACACACATGGATCCGACCATCCTGATTCACGTTGCTGATCTACGTTCCGCTGGTCGCGGGACAGAATCTCCTCGCGCCGCGTCTAAGTATCCCCCCCCTCCTTCGTCCAAGCCGTAGTCCCTAGCAACAGATGGCGTTGCCATAGCAGTGTGACTGTCGTCTTCCTCGTTGCTTTAATACAGGGGTGTCCAAAGTACGGCCCGTGGGCCAACTGCGGCCCGGGATCCATTTTTTATTGGCCCGCAGTAAATTATAAAAATAAAATGGAATGTGGCCCACACATGAAACTTGCACTTGACTGTATTGTAGTTCTTAGTTTGACCAGTAGGTGGAGCTACTCACTAGCTGCAGTCCTAATGCAGCGTTTCCACAAAAAAAATGTTTAAATAAAAAATTTCTGCGACGACAAAATGGCAGAACCAAAGAAACGCAAGATAGCAAGTGAATGCAGAACATTTCAAACACGGTGGGAAAATGAATATTTCTTCAAAGAAGTCAAGGAGAAGTGTGGCTCTTTGATTTGCAATGAAACGGTTGCAGTGATGAAAGAGTCCAATGTACGACGACACTACGAAACCAAGCATCCGACCTTCACGTCCTACACTGCTGCTGAGCGAGAGGACAAAGTCCAGCACATGGCAGCTAACCTGCAGGCTCAACAACAGTACTTTTACCCTGCTAACAACACACAAGAAAACGCTACAATAGCTAGCTATGAGGTAGCTCAACTCATAGCGCGCCGCGGGAAAGCTTTCTCAGACGCTGACTTGGTTAAACAGTGCCTCATTAAAGTCGCTGGAATAATGTGCCCGGAAAAGATGCAGGAATTCAACAACGTGAGCATGTCCACAAACACAATTGTGCGTTGAATGGAAGACTTGTCAGCTAACATACAGAATCAAGTGTCACATAAAGCTTGTGCTTTTGACTTTTACTCCATTGCATGTGATGAAAGATGCAACAGACGCCGCACAACTGTTCATTTCTTTGCGGGGAGTTGACGATGACTTTTGCATCACGGAGGAGCTGCTTGATCTTCGGAGTCTAAAGGGCACAACAACGGGTGAGGACATTTTTGAAGCCGCGTCAGGTGCAATTGACAAGATGGAACTTAAATGGGACGAGCTGTGTGGAGTTGCAACGGACGGGGCTCCCGCTATGACAGGCGAGCCCAAAGGAATGGCATCTATGGTGTGCGCCAAGGTGCCAGAGAGTGGAGGCGAGGCTGTGAAATTGCACTGTATCATCCACCAAGAAGCTCTCTGTGCCAAGACAGTCCAGCTTGGCGATGTGATGACCACAGTTGGGAAAACTGTCAACATAATTCGAGCACGAGGGCTCTACCACAGAGAATTAAGCTTTCCTATCTGATGTCGATGCTGAATACGGGGACGTACTCTATCATTGTGACGTGCGCTGGCTTAGTCGCGGCTCCGTGCTGAAGCGGTTTTATTCCCTTTTTGCCTTTCTAGTTGATCTTACTGGTCATCTGAACTCACTGAACAAGAGCCTACAAGGCAAAGACCAGCTTGTACCACAACTTTCTGTTCAAAGCTTCGTCTTTTTGAGACACAACTACGCAACTTCAACCTTGCGCACTTCCCTACGCTGTCCGAAATCAAACGTGCTCATCCAAAGGCCGACCTCTCTGCTAAAAAGGGGAAATATGTTTCTGTGATCACAACTCTTATGACACAATTCAATCAGCGCTTCCAAGATGTTTCTGTCATTGAGAAAGAAATCAAGCTGTTCTCAACTCCCTTCCTGCTGGATGCAGAAGAAGTGGAAGAGAGTCTGCAATTAGAACTCATCGAGATGCAGCTCCTCTCCCTCCCCGACTTCTACCGGAGCTTGGAAAAGGCCAAGTTTCCTCTGATGCGACGCCACGCAAAAAGAATGACCAGTCTGTTTGGCACAACATACATATGCGAGCAAACATTTTCTCTGTTAACTCTGAACAAAAGCAGATTGACAACCAAAATGAGCGACAGCCATCTCTGTGATGTCCTTCACATCTCAACCAGCAAACTTACTCGTGACCTGCCAGCCGTCCTTCAGTCCAGAGCAGCATCACTGCTCCCATTAAGTGCAACACTGTTCCCATTGTGGGCGAGTTCAAATATATTACACAGTATTCATGTGTTCAAAAGCCCAATTACTTAATAAATGCAGTCAATTAAAGTTGATAACATTTTCTAGAGCACGTTAGCTGATGAATGATTTGCATAAGTAGGTTAAATAAAGCCTTCCCTCTTTATACAGGGCTGTGAAGGGGGTCCCCATCCTGACGAAGAAGCAATCTGAGGATGAGCTGCCAACCCTTGTTGTAAAAAAAACGAAAACCCATTAATGGAGACATGTGATTTATGCAGTTATTTCTGTAAGTATAATAAATTATCAAGCATAATTTACCTACATTTGATTGATTGATTTGTATTACTGTTAATATACTAGAGGTGATATACCTTAACTTTAGTGAGCGGCTCAACCTTTCGCATATTTTTCTGTCTGTGGCCCTCAGTGAAAAAAGTTTGGACCCCCCCTGCTTTAATACGTGGAACACTTCCTGCATCTCGCTCTCGCTCGCCCCTCGCGTCCAGTAGTCGTATTACACTGTTTAACGTTCCCGTCTTCCTCGGTGGTTTGATTTAACGGTCTCACTTCCGCCCCGCTGCTCTCGCTCGCCCCCTAGTGTGATAACCGGCACTCCGCTTGTTGTTGCGCGCAACCGCACCGCCGTCCTTCTCTGCACCCCCCTCGTCTCCCCCCCTCTCTCTCTCACCCCCTCTGTGCTCACACACACACACACACACACACACACACACACACACACACACACACACACACACACTCTGGTTTTGATTGCTTGTTTAGTGAGTAGGTTTAAAATAAGTGTTATGGGGATTGTTGGTTGCAGTTATAGGTGATCTTGATCGGTGTTCCTGTGAGTTAATAAACCCTGTTATACTTTAAAGAACCGTTTTCCTGTGTTTACTTGTGCATTTATATGGTGGTGACCGTTGACATACATCGCCAGTGCTCGAACTTAACTCCTTCCAACATCTTCACCCTCAAGGAGTGAATATCAATTATGAGACTTGATTTATAGTATTGGTTATTGGTCCCTGTTAGCTCAGGGTGGTGCCCCGTTATTTATTCATTCTGAGAAGTATCTTAGTGATTATTAATAATTCTATTAATGTCCATAAGTTAGTTCCTCATTTGCTAGTAACCTAATACGACCCCCTAGCCGCTCCCAACACTTCTCATCCAACCACAATCACATTCACTCCATCCGGATGGCAACATTTATCTGGATGTTTTTTTTGGTATGTTCTGTTCATTTCTACGATATAGTTGATACTAATTCCAGGTCCACCATCAGCTGTTGGTTCTTCACTGAGCGTCTGTGGCCGACTGTCACCTGTAGCTTCAACAAGTCCACTCTTATCATCCAGGGAACCGTCTCTCAGTGCAAAGCACCAAAAGCAGGTGAAGTTGAACTCCTTTAAAACACCAAACGTTCCTCTTGTGATGATCCATCAAGACGCTTTGAACAGATTGTTTCTCTGACTGTTTGTCTCTTAATAATAATGTCTGGACTAAAGGACAAACACACACTGGAGGCAGAGGACCAGCATCTAAACATCCAAGTGTTGTTTCCTCCCTGTTCAGGCTCATCCTGGCTACTGTTGCTCACGTGACCACGTTGACTCATATCAACCCACCATGATGCCGTCAACGTGTCAAGAGACACTGTCCTCTCTTATAACATGGAGACAGGACAAAGCTCCAGAGAAACAAGATTTTCATCACCTTCCTCCCTGTTCAGGCGCATCCTGGCTACTGTTCCTCACTACTTCTGTCTGTGTTGATGGTCTCATGTGGGACACAAACAGTTTGATAAGTCTCTGGTAGTTTGAGGTCAGCTTGGTGGGTCAGGGTCTTATTAACCAGGCTGACAGTGGGACAGAGAAAAGGTTTCCAGCTCTACCTCCTCTACCAGACTGATGGTCTGTGGCTGCAGCCTCTTCATACCTGAGAGTCTCCAGTCTCCAGTGAGGATCCTCTAGTCCAGCAGACAGCAGCTTCACTCCTGAGTCTCCTGGATGATTGTAGCTCAGGTCCAGCTCTCTCAGATGGGAGGGGTTGGAGCTCAGAGCTGAGGCCAGAGAAGCACAGCCTTCCTCTGTGATCAGACAGCCTGACAGCCTGCAGACACACAGAATAAGACACATGTCACATGATCTGAGGGAGCTGTGAGGGCTGGAAGGTCACTGCAGTACTAAGATACTATCAGGTACAGAGGGGTCACATTAACATGGTTACTGACTGGTTTCCAGTCACAACTAAACACCCACTAATGTACAATCAATCAACAATCTGATAACATTACTACTAACTCTATAATGTAAATATGTACATTATATTTTATGGAAATAGTTGGAAAATACATATTTGATTTAAATCATGCAAGCAGAAAGAATCTTATGAAGGTCAGAAATGTACCATGGATGTAAATAAAGACACCAAGTGGACTTTAATTGAATCCTGACCTGAGAGTCTCCAGTTCACAGTATGGACTCTTTAGTCCAGCAGAAAGCAGCTTCACTCCTGAATCCTGCAGGTGGTTGTTACTCAGATCCAGCTCTCTCAGACTAGAGGACTGGGAGCTGAGAACTGAGGACAGAGCGTCACAGCTTCTCTCTGAGAGGTTACAGCCACTCAGTCTGAAGAGAAGGATGAAGAAGAAGCAGTAAGTTTAAAAGATGGCAGCATATTTAAGTTCTGATGTATGAATCTAACTCTCTCTTTACTTACAGAACTTTGTTGGAGGCTTTGACCACTGGCAGCAGCCTCAGAAGAGCCTCCTCTGAAGCAGAGTATTTCTTCAGGTCAAACACCTCCAGATCTTCTTCGGATGACAGTAAGATGAAGACCAGAGCGGACCACTGAGCAGGAGACAGTTTATCTGTGGAGAGACATCCTGATCTAAGGGACTGTTGGATCTTCTCCACTAGAGAACCATCATTCAGTTCATTCAGACAGTGGAACAGATTGATGCTTTTCTCTGGAGACACATTCTCACTGATCTTCTCCTTGATGTACTGGACTGTCTTCTGAATGGTCTGTGAGTGACTTCCTGTCTGTTTCAGCAGACCTCGTAGGAGAGTCTGATTGGTCTCCAGGGAAAGACCCAGGAGGAAGCGGAGGAACAAGTCCAGTTGTCCATTAGGACTCTGTAAGGCCTTGTCCACAGCACTCTGGTAGAGACGCTTTGATTTAGGTTTGACTCTAAAGACTTTAGACCACAGGGAGGTTGTTTGTTCTTCTGACAGCAGATTGACACGAGAGCTAAAGAAGGTCAGATGGACATGAAGAGCAGCCAGAAACTCCTGAACACTCAGATGGACGAAGCAGAAGACCTTGTCCTGGTACAGTCCTCTCTCCTCTCTGAAGATCTGAGTGAACACTCCTGAGTACACTGAGGCTGCTCTGATATCGATGCCACACTCTGTCAGGTCGGATTCATAGAAGATCAGGTTGCCTTTCTGCAGCTGATCAAAGGCCAGTTTTCCCAGAGACTCGATCATCTTCCTGCTCTCTGGACTCCAGTGTGGATCCGTCTCAGCTCCTCCATCGTACTTGACCTTTTTCACTTTGGACTGAACCACCAGGAAGTGGATGTACATCTCAGTCAGGGTCTTGGGCAGCTCTCCTCCCTGTCTGGTCTTCAACACCTCCTCCAGAACTGTAGCAGTGATCCAGCAGAAGACTGGGATGTGGCACATGATGTGGAGGCTTCGTGAGGTCTTGATGTGAGAGATGATACTGTTGGCCTGCTCCTCATCTCTGAACCTCTTCCTGAAGTACTCCTCCTTCTGGGGGTCGGTGAACCCTCTGACCTCTGTCACCATGCCAACACACTCAGGAGGGATCTGATTGGCTGCTGCAGGTCGTGTGGTTATCCAGAGGCGAGCAGAGGGAAGCAGCTTCCCCCTGATGAGGTTTGTGAGGAGCACATCCACTGAGGCCGACTTTGTGACATCAGTCAGGATCTCGTTGTGGAAGTCCAGCGGAAGTCGACACTCATCCAGACCGTCAAAGATGAACACAACCTGGAACTCTTCAAACCTGCAGATTCTTAGTGCTCTGGTTTCACTGAAGAAGTGATGAACAAGTCCCACCAAGCTGAACTTCTTCTCTCTCAGCAGATTCAGCTCTCTGAAGGTGAATGGAAATGTGAGCTGGATGTCCTGGTGGTCTTTGTCTTCAGCCCAGTCCAGAGTGAACTTCTGTGTTAAGACTGTTTTCCCAATGCCAGCCACTCCCTTAGTCATCACTGTTCTGATTGGTTCCTCTCCTCCAGCTGAGGCTTTGAGGAGGTCTTCTTGTCTGATGGTTGTTTCTGGTCTGGCTGGTTTCCTGGATGCTGTTTCAATCTGTCTGACCTCATGTTCTTCATTGACCTCTGCAGTCCCTCCCTCTGTGATGTAGAGCTCTGTGTAGATCTCATTCAGAAGGGTTGGGTTTCCTGCTTTAGCGATCCCCTCAAACACACACTGGAACTTCTTCTTCAGGTTGGATTTGAGTTCACGCTGACAAACTGCAGCAAGAAGTCCTGAATGAAGACAACAAAGAAGATCAATGAGTCAAAGAATAGATTTCAACATGTCCTTTCCTCAGAGAATGACTATGAATATATTCTGTCCATCTCTGGAGACATTAGTGAAGGTCTCATTTATGAGCATGGTAAGTCTGTAGAGAAATCCTCTTACTGCTCTGCAGACAGTCAGCCAACTCCTCCTGCTTCATTCTCCTCAGGAAGTGCACTGAGATCTTCACAAATGCCTCTCTGCTCCTCCTATGCTCTTCATCCAGCACCTCCTTATCCTCTTTCTCTAAGAATTCTGGGTAATCTGAACTCACAACCTTCTGGAGTTTCTTTAGCTCGTTCTTCACAAAAGTGAGGACGTTCTCCTCCAGCAGCTGGAACAGAACATTCTATGAATGACACCAACTAGAACATCGAAGCCACCATCAGGTCCATGTTGGACAGACGGACAATCCTCTGGTCTACAAAGAGATGATGGTGAACTGAGAGATGTTAAAGTAGTTGTTCATGTACACACCATGAAGATGGAGTCCAGGTGTGTTTGATGCTGCTGGGCAGACGGACCTGTGGGAGCCTCTGAGCTCTCCTGGTCCTCTCTGTGGAGGAACATGAACCATCAGCTCACATGGTGTTTGGACCATCAACACCAATACAACATTAGTTAAAGATATTGGCTTCTGTCATGATGGATCATGATGGAAACCACATGCTGAAGACTGTCGATGATGACGGACAGTTTATTAGTTGAGTGATTGAGTTATTCATCAGTTTCATCTGGTTTTAGTTCTCACTGTGGGTCATAAAAACAACATCTCCAGACCTCTGCATCTGGTCCAAAGTCCTATGGAACTACTCCAAACCTCTTTAGTCCGTCCCCTGACCTCTAGAAGTCTCCTTAGATCTTCTGAAACTAGTCTTTGGACCTTTTCACAGAGTCTACTGACGATACTTTGTCCAAACCTCTGCATGGAGTCCAGAGACCACGTCAGCTGGTCCACAGAGCACTGAGTTTATTCTAATCACATGTTCAGTCCCGGTCATCGGTCTCCAGAAACCTGCAGCTGTCTCCAGATGTGACCTCTGCTGATCCTGATGTGGAAGAACTAGCTCACATTGTGTTTACATTTGAGGATGTTTACAGTCAATGATTCACACTTAAACACACACAGACCAGTTAGATGATGGGTGTCTAACTCAAGCCCCGAGGGCCAAATCTGGTCTGCGGGGGTCCAGTGCAGCCCGCTGGATGACTTTACTATTGTGAGAATTACAGAAAGACACAAATAGCTTTTCTATAAAAGTAGCTGCTATTCCTAATCAGTCCACTGGGGGTCGCACTGGTCGCCAGCCAATCGCAGGGCCAACACAGAGACACACAACCATTCACACTCACATCCACACATCTACGGGAAATTTAGAGTCCCCAATTAATCCCAGAACATGTCTTTGGACTGTGGGAGGAAGCCGGAGAACCCGGAGAGAATACTAATCATGGTTATTATTATTTTTTATCTTTCATCATAGGCGTTGGACAACAGTACTTTCTGATTGATGTTGTCTTCATTGACAGATGCAAATACTTCCAAAGCCATTCTATTGTCTCTCAATCACAACAATGTGAGCGTGATGATGTCTGGGCCGTGGTGACTGATAATGCTGCTCACTGTCTGAAGGAATACAGGAGGCTCTGAGAGGAGTGTTGCCCAACAGCGTACATGTAACCTGCCTCTGCCATGTCATCACGCTGGTGGGTGAGACCTGGCAGCTCTGCAAATCATTCTCCATTGTGACATGGATGAGATCTGCCTGCTAGAAAGAGAAGATGCTGCTTCCTCATCAGCAAGGAGTTTGTGCAAGCTAAGGCTCCGAGTTGCACTTGGAATTGAAGTTTACAATGTTTTTGATATTTCCACCAAATGTTTTATTGTTTACTGCACGGGCTGTTGCAATTGTTATGCACCTTTGTTAGTAGATATTGACAGGACTATTCTTACTTAGTTTGATCTTACAAAGAACTAACAGCATTTTTTGTTTAGTCATGTATTTTGTTTAATTTAAACCAACAAATCTGATTTTTTTTTGAATGACTGTTCTGTTTGGACACACAAGAAAAGATATTGCCATGTTTTTATCATGCAGCATGTTTTTGCCTGAAATAAGGTTCTATGTATGGAAGTTTTCAGTTTTAACTGAATATATTGTCTACATTTCAGTTCTTAATTCACTGTCTCTGCGTAAAATGTTAAAAACCGAATTCTCAAAAATTAAAAAACAAAAAGAATTTGCGGGAAAAATTAAATCGGAATTTGAGAAAAATGAAACAGATTTCATAGGGCCCAACTTACTCTGTGTCATAAGAACGGCGTCCATCTTTGAAGTCAATATATCGACCCATAGACCAATCACTCTTCATGGACAAACATCTGGGTTCAGGAGACTTTCCTCTCTGCTGATGTGAACTGAAAGAAACACTGAGATTACATCATCACATCATCATCTAATCATGAAGCATCAGCTCACATGGTGTTCGTCCTCACAGAGACCAAAACAAGGTAAAGGTCCATGACGTGAGGTCTGGATGTGGACCACATGACTCCCTGTAGTGGTTTAGGTCTACTGGTCCTGCTGGTCCCACTGACAATCAACAGCTCAGTCTTTCAGTTCACTGTTTTCTTCACCAGTCAGTTTGGTTTAGTCCCAACAGGTCTCACCAAGTCCTCCATGGAGCTCTCCCTCCCTCACTGGACACTGCTGAAGGGCCCTGGAGGAAGAAACCCAGAACCTCCACCAGAGAGTCTGGTAGAAACACCTCATCATCAGCCTGAGACCCTCACCTTGCATCAACAGAGGGACCAACATCTTTGAAGACTATAGGAGGCTCCATAGACCGGTTACTCTTCATGGACACACAGCTGGGTCCAGGTCCAGGTCCTGGTCTCTGATGGATCCTGGTCACACACATAGAAGCAGAGTCAGTGAGTCAGAGACGTTGGGACATGGAGACGAGTGGAGGACAGTTGGAGATGGTCCTCTCACCTCTGAGCTTTGGTCTGGCTGTCATGTTCCCCACACAGAGGGGCTTCAGAGGGAGGGACTCCGTCCTCTGGGTCCTCAGCCTGATTCATAGCAGAGTCCACACCTTCACACCAACCTGCTGGGAGAGCTCACACATTATTATCTTCATCAGGACAAACACACAGAGCTCATTCACCTCAACACTAAAACTCTCATGGGACACTTTGTGTTGTTGTCTTGAGACAACGTGTCAAGAGACCTCATTTTAAATCCTCATCCTATAAATGTCGTGTTTCTTTTAAGCGCTTTCCTTTGGCAGGAGGCAGCGGTCCATCAGGACGTTATTTATGTTAAATCACTATATAGGCCACTAAAACTCAGCATGCAGAATGACTACATGAAAAAGTTAAGAAAGTGAGTGTCAACAGGAAACGCAGCAAAATCTGGACACATGTCAATGACACTGATCCATCTAATGCAGAATGTAGAGTCTGCAAGACTAAAATCTTCTCCAAAACAGGGCAGATAATTTCAGAGAGAAGAAACAGGATCAGCCCCTCAAAGCGGAGCCACTTGGTCTCAATGTAAATCTTCCCTGAAGGACAAAACTCTGCATGCTGATTTTTTTTCTTTTTGTTTTACACATTTAATTTATATTTTGTTGTGTGAATCTGTAAGCTTCTGTATGTTGTTTCACTTTAAATTTGTTAAGTATTAAAAAGTTTAAAATAATTAAAAGTTAGTTAAGTTCATTTTTAAATAGTTAAACGTTTGTTTTTGCACTAATTCATTTTTTATCACTCTGTAGAGTGTATAAATACAAGTGTATTTATATAAAAACATTTGAGTGTGTTTTTTTTACATTAGTAATTCATATTGCGCATAATTTTACATTATTGTTGGTGATAAATTAATTTAAGCACCAAAAAAATCAGAGGAGCCATTTGGGAGCCGAAAGAGCCGGTTCTCTAAAAAGAGCCGTAATTCCCATCACTACCGGGTAAAAGAGGACGTCTGCTTTGTCTCTGACTTCTGGCCCTGATCTGCTTAGAGGGCGTGGCATCACGTGAGGGGCGTGTCCTCAACTGTGTTGCTTTCAGGAAACGTCGGCACTGTGAGAACTATGAATCCACACTTTCTATCCACTATGTTCACATTTCAACTTTGATAAACACGACCTTTTTAAACAGATGTGAGGAAAGAGAAGAACGTTTAATCTCACAGAACCAAAACACGTGATGGTGGGCTCGACATGTGGACGTAAAACCGGACCAGAACCAGTACCGGAAACCATTATTTAGGGTATATATCATGATAAAATACATCAACGCATTATCTTTTTTTTATTCGGCAGAGTCCTGACTACAATAAGCTGGAATCCACATTAAAATACTCCAAACACACCTTTAGCTGGTGGGGAAGAGTCACATATGACGTGCAGGTTTGTCCACAACCTTTGGACCGAGTGGGACATTTTGTCGGTGCTTGAAGCTCGCGGACGTTGGAGCCAAAGAACAGCAGCGAATCGGTGGATTATGAATCATTGAGTGAGACAAAGCCTGCAGAGTTACTGTGAAACACACAGCGAGCCAGCAAAGACACACACACACACACACACACGTCTTACCTCTGCCGCTTCTCACGGGAATTATGGATTTAATCTGCTGTTTCTGCAGTGAGGAAAGTCCCCGAGCCGCTTCACCTCCTGCTTTATGTGTGAGACGTGAAACCGCCCCTTTCTCATAAAGAGTGGAAGTCATGTTGACTTCTTGAGGTGTGCGCATGCGCAGGCTCCCTGGTCGTTTGGTGCAGTGACGTCATGAACCCTGTCGGTGTCTTCTTGTCAAAGCGACCAGCGACCTTATCTGGTTTCACTGGAGACTTTTGTGGCGTCTGACGTGAAAGCTCGTGTTGTTCTGCAGTTACTGTCCTCAAAGTCTCACAGGAACCTGGCGGCTAAAGTCTGCATCTGGCCGAGAACGGTCTTACTACCCGGATGTGACTCGCCCCGCCCATTTCACCCACAATGCATCGGACGAGACACTTGTGAGCGCCAAATATCCCAGAATGCATTTCACTTCAGCAACAGGCAGCGACGCCAGAGGGAAATAATACAACGTTATATTTAATCCACGTGATGTGACTTTGGGACTTTTCAGGCAACAAGTCAGTTGTTTGAGCAACACGTCTGTAGTCAGTTTGTCCACATTGAGAACTAGAGCTTGTGAAATGCATGAACTGGTAAAATATGTTATAACATTGTTTTGCGCTAAAGCCGTTCTCCAGTGTCCTGTGTTTGACCCTGATGTGCAACGAACAACATGTTACAGAACGATAGTTTGCAGCTGTGTCCTGAGAAGGGAGGGTGGTCGACTCGATCTCATAGAGCAGCGATTCCCAAAGTGTGGGCCGCGGCCCCCCCGGTGGGCCGCGAAGGTTCTGCAAGTGGGCCGCGAGAGGTCATTTACAATAAATAAATACAGTTTTTAATTTTCAATTTTGAAAAGTTTGAAATTAAAATCAAAACATTTATGATGTGGCACATTAGTGTGAAACATTTTAAGCCTTCACATTAGTTATGTGAAGGCTTAAAAGGCTTTAATTTCCTCAAAACAACAGGGCCTTATAATCCGGAGCGCCTTATATATATGGATCAATTGGTTAATCGGTTGATCCATACTGGTTGTACACGCTCCACTACGGTTACATAAAGGTGGCGTTTGTGTTTTCACAACGTTTTATCTCATAATTTAGACTTTCTATCCCCTTTCTTCAGTGCGGAAATGGACTTCTGAAGTTGTGTGAATGCATCACTCCAGCCAATCCAAAGCTGGGGTTTGTAACCAATCAGGTGTAGAGACCATGGTGACTGGCTCCGCCCCCTCACTGTCAGAAAGAACAACAGCGAGCGCGTAGAAAACTCTGTCACGACCTGGCTCTTTGGGCCATGACAAGATTGGAGTTACACTGGTTTCCGAGGTGTAACATTCTTTATTTAACACAAAAAACCACAACCATTCCAGATGGGATGTGAATGTCAGTATTATCAGTAGTGTAGGATGTGCATGAGGGTAAAGTGTAAATGGTGGGTGTTGTCCAGGGCATTTAACCCAAAGGAAAACCGGATTCAACAGGCGGCTGCCCTACCACACCGGACGCCTGCTGGAGAGAAGAGAGAGCGACAGAATCAATGAATGAACACAGGGCTTTCTAATCTCAGGGCACCTGGCCCAGGTGCCTTCAATCACCAAATCTCATTGGAAGGCTGCTGCCTCCACAGCAGGGGTCGTCACAACTCCTTCGAGCGCGAGCAGAGATTCTCCTCGCGAGCAACGAAGGTCACGATTCGCAAGCGAGCAAATATCTCGCGGATGTTTCATTTTGGTTAAATTCTTAAGGTCAATTAATCATTATGTTTTGATCAGAGTTGTGATTAAAGGTTTGGCCGGGCCGCAAAAGATTTTCAGATTTTCAGATTTCAAATTGGGCCGCGGCATTCTTGAGTTTGGGAACCGCTGTCATAGACGCTTCAAAGCAAAGGACTTCTGTTCATGGCCTTGGTTCATATCTTATTCTGTACGAAAATTCCAGATCCATGTTTTTACTTTATGTCAATTAATAATGATTTCCACCGGCCACTGAGGAGGATCTTGTGTGTGTGCTGCCCTCAGCTTCACCTGGGTTCTTATCTCAACCTGCTTTGTAGCTTCTCGTAACTGGCACGGAGAATGTTCTTCACATGTGTATAAAAACTCAGCGTTTTCACTGCTCGGGGACGTCATTACACCGAGCGCTGAGATACGTGCTGGTGTGTTGGACCTCCTGCTTGCAAGCAATAGTTAGAGCCAGATGTCTGCGGAGAATTGCTCATGTAATCTTTTTCTCTTCTAAATAAATGTTAACTTTTTGACTTTAATTGATCAACGTCCTGCGATCCTTCTCATCAACCGACTCGGGGGGATCGGAGATCCCGACAAGCTCCAGGATGTGGGAGATGTGACGCAGGGCTCCAGACGGACTGTGTACCAGGTTGCACTGGTGCGTCTTTCTTTATTGTCACACACGTATCGCGGCATGAAGTGTGCGTTTTGGAAATGTTGTGTTTTTCAGCGTTTCAGTTCCAAACGTTTTTGATCCTTTCACACATGCACTGTTCCCTGCCGGGCTCTGTCCACATGCACAGTGAAGGCAAACACATGTATGGTCAAAAGAGCAAGAGGTGATTAAAGCCTTCGCCCCTGCTGCAAATATCCATATACTTGATCCGTCACCCAAACTGAGGTGAAAAGCGCGCTGGTTACTAAAGGAATATGTTCTTTCCTTTTCATTTTGCGTCGCTAGCTCAGGCTCGGTCGGCTCTACCTCCGTCTCTGAGTCGGATGCCATCTCTGACGAAGGGCCAGGGCGTGGGACGTTACCGGGAACTGGGGAGACTGGTGGCTCCATGTCTGGGCGATTGTGGCAGCATTGACCGGGGAGAGTGTTGGGGGGAACAGGCCTACTTTTCTTTAATAACATCCATGGCTCCATTTCTTTTCATTGTTCCTCGTCTGGTTCGCTGGTGTTCAGGTCACAATTTCAATCACACAGCACGGAGCAGCGTAGGCCTATAGGAGTATCTGGACCACAGCCAATCAGAGGCAAAGACCCGCCGCATCTCTGCCTCTGATTGGTTTAGACCACCATACGATCCAAGCAGGAGTGAGTTCCATCAAAGGAGAACAAAGGCTTCGTTCGTGGAGAGGCAGCGGATGTGAGGACGGGTGCACCAGAGCGACCTGGGAAACATTTTAGTCGTACAAATTCTGGTGAAATTGGTCCCACTGTGGAGCCCTGTGAGGTGTAGTTAACGGTTATACATGAGATATAACTATACTATGACTGGGTGTGAGTTAGGGCTGCAGCTAACGATTATTTTGATAATCGATTAATCGATTCTTCCTGATTAATCGATGAATCTGATAAAAAGCAGAATTAAAAAGATTTAATTCACAACCCTTTATTCTAAAACAGAACTGCCATTTCACATTGCAAAAATACTTCAAAACATCCACAAGTTGCTCCTTGAAAGTAATAATTTATAAATAAAGAAAAGTACAAATCAGAAAATTTAACAGGATTTGTTGTCAGAATTTGTTCTCTACTCTGTGCTCACAAACGCCCCCATGTTCACTTAAAGCTTATCCATTAAATTGTGTAATAATTATGTTATTATGTAAGTAAATCTATACACCACATCTAAGTACAGATAATGAAATAACCAAGTGCTATGAGATGAATTTAAAATGGCACTTGTGAATAAATCCATTAGAGGCTTCTTGGTTTTCCGCGCTGGTTTAATGGATCTTCTTAGTTCTTACTTCTTAGGACACACCGAGCTCCTCTCTCACGCTCTCGTTCTACCATAATTCACGTTTTATTAATGCACATGACTAATTCAGCATCTTTCCGGGAGTTTTTTTTGTGCTTTCTCCCCTATCAGGTCTCCGTAGATTGTAGTTCCTTCGGGACCCTGGTCCTGACACCTACCGTGGCCATCATCATCATCATCATTATTATTATTATTTTAGATATTAATCATGTTACTGTACTCGTAAACCAACATTACCCTCTCCTAAAATCTCGGTGCTCTCCCTCCCCACAGGCTTCTGTAGATGGTGGTTCTATGTGATGGTGGTTCTATGTGATGGTGGTTCTATCTGATGGTGGTTGTCCCTGCAGTGGTCCTGCTGTGCGTCTGGTTTACTACTCACAATTACTTGAATCATTTCTGTCATATAGTCTCATGTATTATACATTGTTCATTCTGTACACATGGCATCCATTGTAGTCTGTCCATCAGGAGACGGATCCTCCTCTGACGTTCTCCCTAAGGTTTCTTCCCTTTTCCCTCTTGGACGGGTTTTTTCCTTTTTTGGGGAGTGTTTCCTGTGCCGATGGTGGGTTTCGGGACAGAGGATGTTGTATGTGTACAGACAGTAAAGCCCTCTGAGGCTAATTTGTAATTTGCGATTTTGGGCTATACAAAATAAAATGAATTGAATTGAATTAGGGGTCTGAAAGTCCAGCGTCCGGTGCCGCCCGCCGCCAACGGCGAGGAGTGGGCCGACTTTGGCGTACCGTCAGCGCCCCCCCCCCACTTCGACGGCTGTATTGTTTGCCGGTCGGACCGTCAGCTCCGCCGGGTCCATAGCAGGGTAGTCCAAACTGTTTTCCCGAGGGCCACATACAGAAAAATATCCAAAGGACTGGGCCCCTCACTAGATGTGATGTATACTGCCTCACTTCTAATGCACTGATATCGGAAAAGTCAATCAAATGCAGGTAAATTATGTTTGATAGTTGAACATGTGTGAAGAAAAACAGCCTCCATCATAGCTCTCCATCAGTAGATCTCATTTTATTTTTTACTGAAAGGTTGGCAGCTCATTCTCTCAGTGAGCCTCAGATGGGTTCTTGTTAGGTTGTAGTTAGAAACCACGAACTGGACGCCGTGAGTGTGTAAATGTAAATGTGTGGACGGAAACAGAAAATAAAAGAAACGTGTGCTGAACAAACCTGCGGTGGTCCTTCCAGAACCCTTAAATCCACACGCGTCACAAATGCATTCGCATGACACGAAAAAGCACAATTTGCCTTTTTCACTTCCTGCGACAGGCAGTCTGCGCTTTTACCTCCGTGCGCCTTGTTTGTACCTCGCCGCGCTTTAACGCGCACATTGAGGAACAAACATGCGTGGGCACAAAAGCGCTGGTCCACGAGGCCCCGAGTGTGCAGCGTTCTGAGCCAGTCTCCACCACTCAAAGCTCAAAGTGCATGTCAACACCTGCTGCCATTCCAGATGCCACCTGCCCGTCAGGAGCAGAAATAATCCCCAACGGGGAAACATTCAGAGTAATCTGGGGGTCCGTATCCTGCCAGAGGACACTGTCCAATATGGACAGCAGGAGCTGAAGATCGGACTGTTAGGGTCTCTATCTGCTTAGCAGTTTTTCCCCATCTGTGCTTTTGTTTTGTTGTTTTTTTGTTGTTTTGTTGTTTTTTTGCCACTGATCAGGATCAGGGCGCCTCGTATTTATTTTGTCAGATGTAGCGCACCAGTTTGTATGTTAATGTCCCGCAGTGTCAGACCCACGGAGTACACGTGACTCCTTTTAATCAGACTCTGGTTATGGTGTCGGGCCTCGGGTTTCCACACCGGAACTGCTTTATCCCCTGACAGACGTCGGTGGAGTTTCCCTCCCGACTCCAGTTGAGCCCGAAGAGCACTTTCTGTTCCCCTTTTGACTATTTGCCTTGTTTGTTTTTTTCTTTTTCCCTTCCCAGGTCGTATGGGAAATACAATCATTGGCTACAAATCAAACTGCTGTGCTTGTGCATTTGGGTCGACCTACTACTCCCCTAACGTGGACGTAACGGATCGGAGGAGAACACACAGAGAATGAAGAAGGACACCAGGAGAACAGAACGCACTGTAGAGCAAACGCTCATATTTATTTTACCCAGTAAGTATTAGGAAATCTGTCTGGAGACGAAAATATGTCATTCCAGCAGTAAAATACTTTCACTTCACTTTTCAATTCACTGCTGATGCATTTGGACCTGACAGTGTGTCTCATGTAGGCTGAGCTGCTCTTGACACTGTGGAAGTACAGAGTGGGAACATTAGACTGCAAACTGAGAAATCCACTTTTATCCGTCTCAAGTGTCACAAACAAGACTACACACGTGCCCTTTTCTCTACAGCAGCTCAACCATCTTAACGGGGAAATTAGTTATTCTAAAAGCAGCCGAAGATTTAAGGCGTGGATGGCGAGGGGGACGGCGAGAGTGGACGCACCTCGCAGCATCGATCGGACCCCCGAAAGCACCGTCTCCACCTCCCCACCCCCCATCCACCCGCCCCGACGCCAAACGTTTGACGGCTATGGCGGCAAATCACCAGCCGGTCTGCGAGCTGGACGCATCGGTCTTAATGTGCCGGTAATGATGGTAAATGATGCTTGTAGCTGGTTGTCATCTACGCTCCACTACGGTTACATAAAGGTGGCGTTTGTGTTTTCACCACGTTTTATCTCATAATTTAGACTTTCTATCCCCTTTCTTCAGTGCGGAAATGGGCTTCTATAGTTGTGTGAATGCATCACTCCAGCCAATCCAAAGACGGGGTTTGTAACCAATCAGGTGTAGAGACCATGGTGACTGGCTCCGCCCCCTTACTGTCAGAAAGAACAACAGCGAGCGCGTAGAAAACTCCTTCGAGCGCGAGCAGAGATTCTCCTCACGAGCAACGAAGGTCTCGATTCGCAAGCGACCAAATATCTCGCCGATGTTTCATTTTGGTTGAATTCTTAAGGTCAATTAATCATTATGTTTTGATCAGAGTTGTGATTAAAGGTTTGAGTGGGCCGCAAAAGATTTTCAGATTTCAAATTGGGCCGCGGCATTCTTGAGTTTGGGAACCGCTGTCATAGACGCTTCAAAGCAAAGGACTTCTGTTCATGGCCTTGGTTCATATCTTATTCGGTACGAAAGTTCCGGATCCACGTTTTTACTTTATGTCAATTAATAATGATTTGCACCGGCCACTGAGGAGGATCTTGTGTGTGTGTGTGTGTGTGTGTGTGTGTGTGTGTGTGTGTGTGTGTGTGTGTGTGTGTGTGTGTGTGTGCTGCCCTCAGCTTCACCTGGGTTCTTATCTCAACCTGCTTTGCAGCTTCTCGTAACTGGCACGGAGAATGTTCTTCACATGGGGCAGCTCTTTTAAAGTAAAGCTTAAAACGTTCCTCTTTGATTGTGCCTATAGTTAGGGCTGGCTCAGGTGAGTCCGGACCAGCCCTTAGTTAAGCTGCTATAGGCTTAGAATGTCGTTCTACCATAATTCACGTTTTATTAATGCACATGACTAATTCAGCTTCTTTCCGGGAGTTTTTTGTGCTTTCTCCCCTATCAGGTCTCCGTAGATCGTGGTTCCTTCTGGACCCTGGTCCTGACACCTGCCGTGGCCCTGCTGACGCGTGTTGCTGCCATCATCATCATTATTATTTTAGATATTAATCATGTTACTGTACTCGTAAACCAACATTACCCTCTCCTAAAATCTCTGTGCTCTCCCTCCCCACAGGCTTCTGTAGATGGTGGTTCTATGTGATGGTGGTTCTATGTGATGGTGGTTGCCCCTGCAGTGGTCCTGCTGTGCGCCTGGCTTACTACTCATAGTTACTTGAATCATTTCTGTCATATAGTCTCAATGCTTTAACGCGCACATTGAGGAACAAATATGCGTGGGCACAAAAGCGCTGGTCCACGAGGCCCCGAGTGTGTAGCGTTCTGAGCCATGCACCACAACGTGGAAGTCAACACCTTCCCTGTATGTTTGGGTTTCGCCTTTCCAGTCTCCACCACTCAAAGCTCAAACTGCATGTCAACACCTGCTGCCATTCCAGATGCCACCTGCCCGTCAGGAGCAGAAATAATCCCCAACGGGGAAACATTCAGAGTAATCTGGGGGTCCGTATCCTGCCAGAGGACACTGTTCAATATGGACAGCAGGAGCTGAAGATCGGACTGTTAGGGTCTCTATCTGCTTAGCAGTTTTTCCCCGTCTGTGCTTTTGTTTTGTTTGTTTTTTGTTGTTTTGTTGTTTTTTTGCCACTGATCAGGATCAGGGCGCCTCGTATTTATTTTGTCAGATGTAGCGCACCAGTTTGCATGTTAATGTCCTGCAGTGTCAGACCCACGGAGTACACGTGACTCGTTTTAATCAGACTCTGGTTATGGTGTCGGGCCTCGGGTTTCCACACCAGAACTGCTTTATCCCCTGACAGACGTCGGTGGAGTTTCCCTCCCGACTCCAGTTGAGCCTGAAAAGCACTTTCTGTTCCCCTTTTGACTATTTGCCTTGTTTGTTTTTTTCTTTTTCCCTTCCCAGGTCGTATGGGAAATACAATCATTGGCTACAAATCAATCTGCTGTGCTTGTGCATTTGGGTCGACCTACTACTCCCTCTAACGTGGACGTAACGGATCGGAGGAGAACACACAGAGAATGAGGAAGGACACCAGGAGAACAGAACGCACTGTAGAGCAAACGCTCATATTTATTTTACCCAGTAAGTATTAGGAAGTCTGTCTGGAGACGAAAATATGTCATTCCAGCAGTAAAATACTTTCACTTCACTTTTCAATTCACTGCTGATGCATTTGGACCTGACAGTGTGTCTCATGTAGGCTGAGCTGCTCTTGACACGTTTAGGTCCCTGGTCCTCATGAAGTTGTTACACCTTTGCCAATTTGTTAAATTGCCTTGCAAATAAATGCTTTGCTATTTGTTAAAATCCAAATCTTTTCACTTCCACCACTTGTTCTTGGCCCGGCTCCTCCGTCACATTTTACAGCCCATTGTGGCCGCGAGTCAAAACGTTTGCCGACCTGCTATAGACCTGTCCTATGAGGGACATCTATAGACCTGTCCTAGGAGGGACATCTAATGGACAACCAAGTACTGCAAGCTAGACTATTATGTAGCTGTAGACACAACACAGGGGGTCCCTGGGCCTGAGAAGGGAAGAAAAGGAGTTTAATAAAGCTATTAAATGGGACTAAAACTACTTACATTTTAGTCTAGTTTTCGTCAACGAAAACTAGACTAAAACTAAGAAGGATTAAAATGACTAAATGTGACTAAAGCTAATATGCATTTTTCGTCTAAAGACTAAGACTAAATCAAAAATAGCTTCCAAAATGAACACTGTAACTTCACTTCCTGCCTTGTCCTGTGATTGGCTGCGTGTCATGATTGTTTCCACCTGTGTCCAATCACCTGCACCTCCCAGTGTATTTAAGCCGTGTGCGTCTCGTGTCACGTCATTGATGAATGTTCTGGAAGTTCAAGTCTGAGGCCACATTTACACATATTTACAGTATTTACAGAAACAAATATTTCTGCCCCTCTGTTTTCAAAAAAGTTTCTGTTTATATGAACCCGCATAAATACGTCCCCGGGCGCCATTATAACTACGCCAAACCTGTAGTCGGCAGTGTAACGAGAAGGATAAAGACATGCAAACCAATCAGAATTCTCAAAACCAACAACAAGTCGCACACTGTGGAGTTTGACAACCTAAAACTCTGTTGGACCGAGTTCACACGCAAACACAAACACTGAGTTTTCAGAAATCTCCACTTTGGCCGGAGTTTTTAGAAACGATCGTTTTCCGTGATAAAACCTCAGTTTTTGTGTAAATAAAAGGCCCAAACGTTTCCCCATCGTGTAAACGGGGTCTGAGGGTTCCTGGTTCCTGTCTGCATTTTTATCCCTTGGCCTTTTTTTGATTTGAAGTCTTGACTATCAGTCTTTTAGTTTCCCAAAGCTCTGCGTCTGGGTCCTGCCTTCCCCGCCACGTGACACGGGGCTGGGAGGCTTGAAGCTGCCGTTTTGACGCCAGCCCGGTCGGCTCGGATGTCACCTTGTGGCCGACTACAGCTTTTCGCTCAAAGGGGGCGGCACGCCCGCTGCCAACCAACCTATCCAGCTGTCCCAGTTTGACCCTCCATCGGGGGGGAGACTACTGTACCCGGTTGCGCTCTAAGGGCTTAGATACCGTAGGACTGACCTCAGGACGACACCAGAACTTCTAGCCTGTGGAGGTCACCTGAGGTCACAGGTGACTTTGCTGTTATAAAATACTCGACCTGCGCAGCCACGAGACAAAAGACCTGTGGTCATCCAGGATTCAGAGAACCGTAGTTACTCACGTAACTTTTGTTTTGTATTGATATCATCTTCATTCCAGTTGTTGTGACTTTATCAGAAGATTTCTGTTATTAACAACTGACAGATGTTGAGATTAAACACAACTCGAGTTCCGACCACTATTTAGCTGCTTGTAAGTGATGGGTGGAGATGTTCTTGCCATCCATTGGTCCTTGTAACTCACTGCACACCTGCACATATATTTCAAACACAGAACTGAATCTCAACATTGAAAAAAGCTTCACTGACACCCATGATGTCTTAATGATGTGAGATGGACTTTATGTAGTATATTTACTGTCAGTCTCTTGATATAAGGTATGATATGACAATGGAAGATTATACGAAGCCATTGAGACCCTTAAGTCCACACAGCTGTAACGGGATTACTGTAATTATGTTTAAACAGGCCGAGTGTCATAATGTGTCTGTTTACAGAGGAGGTATTATTTGATTGTATTGTGTGTGTGTGTGTGTGTGTGTGTGTGTGTGTGTACTGTACCTGATTTAGTTGTGGTTTAATTAAGACACGATTCTACCTGTTGACCCTGTTCTGTGGAATCGCTGCCCGTGATCTCCTCCCCTGGAAAGGCTTCTTTACCAACATTGGTTTGATGCCACAACTCCTCCAGTGTTGTGAGTTTGTGTGTTGAACAGTGAAGCGTGAGTGTGAGGTGTAATACCTGGCGTCCTCCAGGGCCCGTCTCTCCTCTCCCCCCCTACAGATACGTTGGACATTAGAAGACGTCCAACTTACAGGAAGTGTCACATCCAAATAGAGGCTGGTGGAGGAGTCCGCTCTGTCAGCCGCATGGGGAGTGACCAGAGACGCACAGGACGCCGGCAAAGCCACCGATCAGGATCAGGGCGCCTCCTATTTATCAGCTTTCACGCACGGCTTTTGAAGTGAGAAGGACGACCTTCAGCACCATTGAAATGAATCATGTCATCTAAGCAACGTATGAACAAGTACATATCATAGCAGCCATTACTATCTACAGTCCAACATGCAAACGAAGGCTATAAATCATTCATAGTGTCGTCTGTTACCATTCGTTCTAAACCATCCAGGTGTTATTTGAAATGGTGCATGTACCATAATAGATGACTTTCACCTTGTGACCTTTGAACCCAGACAGTCCCGTGGCACCCGGCAGCCCTGGAAACCCCGACTCCCCTGCCGAGCCCTGTAGAAGTGAGAGTGTAAATCAATGGCTGCCATCGAAGAAACCACAGTGGTGCTGTTCTGCTGTGTTCCTCAAACTGGCCCATTTCACCCCACGTGTCCCACCATCATGTCCAAAGAGGAAGCACCTACAGGGGAAAATAACGCTGGAGTTCTTTCCAGGTGTGTCTCTCCTATTGTGTGTAGAAACTTGCCAGCTGCTTCAGGGTCAGGGGTCGCCCTAAAGGTCACCGAGCCAGAAGCGACTTCCAACAGGAACAATCTGTACCCGTCACCAACAGATACAGGAACGCTTCACACTGTTCGTTAGTAAACGTATGTTCTGCAAATGAGTCCAGATAACTTTTTCCATCGAAGCTAGAAGCTAAAAACCCAAAACCCCAAAACCAATCGGTAGCACAGACGACGCTGAATGCAGCTGTACGGCGTTGGGGGGGTTCTAAGCCCAATGTCACTTCATCTCACGGCATGAAAAGTGGGATTTTCGTCAGTATGCAGCACCGTAAATTGTCGTGGAATTTCAGGTTTTTGTTTTCACAGACTAATCTCGCCTCATAATGAGGCGGTGACCTCGTATTTGCTCCGGGAAAAGTCCAGATTTAGACGACGTCATTGTGTGTAAGTGACACTGTTTCTCCTTCCTTGTTAAATGTTACTGTGACTTGAGTTTTTTGTATTCATACCACACTCATTTAATTGTTTTCCAGCCGCCCGTGAGACGTATTGTGAGACGGGACGCAGGAGCTTCAGGTTCAGGCGGAACACTCATTGCGGGCGGAAGCTGCGAAGGATTCAGCGCGGAGTCGAGCGAGAAGAAAGAGGGTCAGAGTTTATTTGCTGACTTGTTTCAGGTGCATTGATCGATGTGTTGTGTCCGTACGCATCGCATCGCACAGTACTGATTCATTGTTGTTTTTACAGCTGCTGGAATCGAGACAAAGTGCTGGCTGATGACGAGGTGGAACTCTGGAAATCCGCCACCGTGGAGCTTAATATGAATATATAAATAAAATGAGGCGGGTGACCAATAGCGACAGATCTGCCAACCAATCACGAGTGATTGAAAGTTGTGGTTTCATCCAATCATGAACAAGGAAACTCAAGCCTGGTCTGCCCACGTGTGGTTTTGCTGCCAATCACGAGTGATTTTATTTGTTAGTACGTTGTGGTTTCCTCCAATAAGGAGTAAGGATATTCAAGCCCGCTCGGCTCGGCCACCCGCGGCTTCGCTGCATTCATATGCTAATTAGGGCCATTCGCACCTCCGCCAGCTCTCCACCTACGTCATGGTTCGTTTCCGACAATTTGTGGCACAGACAAACGCGACGTGCGCGGGTTGCAAATTGTCGGAAACTGTCGGAAATTAGGGAGATTTCCGGGCGTTTACGGGGACGAAAATCTCACTTTTCATGCAGTGGTCGGATATGACATGCTGTCGGTCAATCAGTGCTGTAGTGGTAAAATCAGAGGTGGGTAAACTCTGAATTTTGTGATCATTCAGACCTCGACGCGATGCGAAGCAACGCAACACAAAGCGTTGCGACTCTGTAAGGCTGTCCTGGCTATACTGCATTATGTTATCAGTAAAAGTCATATACAATCAATGACAATGAATACATGTGTTAGTAGTTTGTAGTTCATTAAATTTAAGAAAACAGTAAAGAAAAGTATGTCAACACAACACAATAGCAGATTAAGAACTATCTACATACGGAGTCTCCTTGTCCTCCACGTCAGGTCCTGCCTCGCACAGAGGAGCCATGAACCCCAGAACACGCGTGTTCTGTGCTCCTCTCTCTATTGGACCTGGTGTTTCTCTCCCTGTGCTCTCTGCATCACTGCCTGTCCTCTCACTGCCTGATCAAATATGTTGAATTAAGAGTTAACCAGTTAAGCAGCCTGTCAATTACACTGACAACATAAGTTAAAGGAACACTCATGTACTACCTATGTCATCATAAATAGCCTACAGCATGTTTTTTTTTTCACATTGAGAACTGACTTGTTTTCTAATCTATGTTTACAGTGTATTTGGCTTACAGGCTACTCTACACCTTTCATGACTTCAAATAATTGATTAAGCATAGAGGCCTATTCAGTGAAGCAACAGCTTTGCTCACGTTTTCTATGCGAGGGCAGGACATGATGACATCATCATGAAAGTAAAAAACTAATATATTTGACTTTGACCGCGAAATTTAAAGATTCTATAGCTAAACTAAAACCTTTCACTTAGCATTTCTCTTAGCTATGTCTAACTGGCTTGCACATAATCTGTCGACAATTTTTCAACGAATTAGCCTAATCTGCAGCAATACGCGTGAGGATAATTACTCATTTTATTAGGCCTATTTAGACGGGACCGGGAAGGCTGGCTTGTTACCTGCATCATCGTATTTGAAAGCACGTTGTTAGTAGCGTTTGTCTCCGTCTTAATGTGATGTTGTGCGAACCAAAACCTTTTGGCCTTTTGCAGGCATCTGTGGAAGAGGGAGCACTCGATGGTCTCTTCAAATATCGCCTGATATCCATTGCTAATTATCGCCGGTAATCCATTCCGAACAGGTAGGCAGGCAGGCTAATCCAGTGGTCCCCAACCAGTACCGGTCCGTGGGCCGTTTGGTACCGGGCCGCACCGAAGAAAGCTTATATATATATTTTTTCTGGAAATTTATTTTGAAAATTTTCTCCTAATTATGTGCACGCGTCACAAGGCGTTTTTCTTGTCCTTTTACCGTGCACGACCAGCGAACACAGAGCGGGCAACTACCCCCCCGTTCCGCCCGCAACGACTACACCCCCCCCGTCTGGTCTCGACCGGTCTGCGAAATATTGTCTGACATGAAACCGGTCCGTGAGGTAAGAAAGGTTGGGGACCACTGGGCTGATCCACAATGTGTGTTTACACACCTCCTGGATCCTGATTGGTCGCTGCTGCAGCCGCAAGGCGCTGATTGGATGCTCACAGACCGTAATACAGCGCAGATGAACATGATTCAGACTACGGCGTTAATATGTTCAACAATAGGAAACGTAGTCTTAGCTGTTTTAAAATTACAAGTTTATTTCGGATTATTCCAACGGAAGAATACAAGGCGCAGGGAACTTTGAGGTGCGTAAACGCCACTTAGAGGTGCGTAAACGCTATTTCCAAAATTCAGTGTGGAGGTGCGTAAACGGCGTTTACGTGCGTTTACACTCCACTACAGCCCTGCGGCCAATGATTCGATTTATTCACTGCCATGTATATTGGGATAATAGCACTTGACCCGAAAGATAGCATAGTCCGACTAAGCAAAGATTTGAATTATACCATCATGTAAACACACTGAGTGTCTTTTGAATCTGCAGTAGAACTCGTTCAGCTCGTCTGCCAGGCGGAGGTCATTCATGGAGTGGGGGGTTTTTGGCTTGTAGTTGGTGAGGTGTTTGAGGCCTCTCCAGACCGAAGCAGAGTCACTTGCTGAGAACTGTTGTTGGAGTTTCTCAGAGTACAGTCGTTTAGCATCTCTCACCGCCTTGCTAAACTTGTATTTTGCCTCTGTGTACAAGTCTTTGTCCCCACTCCTAAATGCCTGATCCTTCTGCAGACGTAGAGTTCCGCTGTGAACCAGGGTTTTTGCAGCCGCTGAGATCTCATGAAGAAACGTCACATTTCTTCCTGCGTTTTTACAGATGTTGATATTTCTGCGCTGCACACTGATGATGTCATAGTGACGTTTATTTAATCCATCACAAGCTCGTCCTCTTCTTCTCCTTCTTCTCTTCTTCTTCTTAAGCGTCTTTGGGTACCAAGAAAAGTGCTATAAAAACTAAAGTATTATTATTTCTCATGAACTTTGCTGCCTGATCATTTGATGATGAAAGTAATCAATCACACGCGTCCTGATTAACAGCACAAACTAATCGATTACCAGCAGAAAGGACTCTTGTTCTAATGACTTGTGACTTGTACGTAACGTATATTAACAATCTTTATTCAGATACGGATATCAGCTGTAGGTCACATTGTTAAAACTGTTTCCCCCCCAGGACCAAACATGAGGACGCTTTCACCAACAGCACCTTCATTTTATTGTTTTAGTACCAAATGTTCATTGTGTGAAGTGAGGAATAATGGAAGAATGAAGCAGATCTTTTCTCCAGCTCTCTGATACATGGAGCATATGTCTTAGTTTCTTAGTTAAATATTATATAAGTGATGCATGAAAGGAAAAGCGTGAGAACGTGAACGTTTGAAGCTGTGAAGATTATCTGATGAATAAAACCTGTAAGATTGTGTCACGTTCCAATTAATGAGAAGCAGCCAATCGTGACGCAGCAAAGTCCCAGCTAGAGGAGGACACGCAAACCCGTGAAGCGTTCCTCATTGTCTTTAGTTATTAATTATGATTTTCTATGGTTATTAAACCATTAAAGACGTTGTGACTTGTGGTGAAACGGCGCCACCGCGGCCGCTGTCGGTACTGCAGCAGCAGAGCGGCGTCTCCCTGTGAGTTAAAGTCTTTATTAAACCTGTCCAACCTCAACGGACACCACTGTCTTCTGAATAATGAACGTGTCTGTCCTCATCCCTTCATAATGAGAGTCTCTGTCCTCTCCACCAGACCTCCTTGTAGAAACATCTCGTTTTAGCAGCTCCGTTCACCGGAACATGGAGGAGAAACACACAGAAACGGAAGCGAAAAGACTCCGAAGGCTCGTGTTGCTGTAAACGTCTTCCGGATGTAAGTTAGTTCAACGTGAGAGCCGATAAACCGCTACGGTCTCCCGATGAGACAACATGTCCAAAGGGCTCAGAGTGTGATTGTTATCAGACACGTTGGTTCTTCAGGTGATTTCGTGTTGCCGAATAACAGATGAGCTCCGCGTGGTTCACAAAGGCTCTTCTACTTGATGTTAGTGGTGATGTTTGGGCCGGTTAGGCAGCAGCGTTTGTTTAATTCAACCCTTTCTGAACAGAGTTCTGCAGCACACGTCACCGTCAGGCTGAGCGCTTATAAGCAGCTGCTTGGTTTGCCCACGTGGGGGCGCTGTGGCCCACAGAGCCACCGGTTAGTTCTGTGACGTCACATAAGTGCGTTTTAAGTGTTTAAAAGACACTAGAACACAACACACTGAACTAAACCAGAGACGTGTGTGGGACAACGTCCTGTAAGAGGACAACGAGGGAACTCGTGCTGATGTCCAGCAAGGGGACGTTGTCCCTCCAGATGTTAGTCCATCGTGTCCAGAGGCGCTGACGTTCTCAGTGAACTACAAGCAGGAAGTGAACTAATCCCACATGTGCTGCTGCTCGATGACTGAACCCGTTGTTGTGAACAAGAAGAGGCTCTTTAGTCACCAAAGAACAACAGTTACTTCATTATCGTGGCTCCACTGACCTGTGATTGACAGGTGACATCACGTCACTACCTGAGTTAAGACCATGACGTCACTACAAGGCTCACCGCTACTTGAGCTTCTCTGCATGGCCTCAGCGCGCTGCATCGTGCCGCCTTCATTCACGTGTCATTCAACATGATTGACAGCTGTATGAACAGCAGCTGAGGGGCGCGGAGACGTTCCTGCAGCAGGAAGAACGGAGAGAACTCAGAGCACCAGTAAAGGTCTTCAGGGAGCCCCGGTGGTGGAGCTCAGTGGTTCCATTAGCGCCTCGGTCCAGGGGAAGCTTCAGGAGAACGGCTGGTCATGGACGGGTAATAAGCAGCAACAGAAACATACGAGAAGACTGTCCACAGCCGCATCATGAGGGACCTCTGTCCTCGTGTCCCCTGTTGACTGGACGACACGTGGAAGCAGCTGAAGGTCCTGATCTCCACGCTGCTCGTATTAACCTCCCAACGTGGGGCCCTTTCTCAACGATAGGACGCAGAGGACGGACTTGCGTTCTGGGGAGAACAGACTCGGGGGTCCTGACTCACGGGGACGACAGAGGACGCTCGTTTCATGGGACAGCAGCTGCCTCGATGACGTCAGCTGCTCTGAAACATTTGAATACGCTTCTTGACTGTCGGGTGTTTAACTATCACGCTTTTGTTTGCTTCTCATTTCAAATAGAAACGCTGTGTGTGACGGAGCAGCAGAGGAAACTAATTCACAGTAAATATAAATATCAGACATGAAAGTGTCTCAATGGAGCAGATCAGAGTTGTTGGAGCCTCGAGGGGCGAAGAGCAAAGAGGAAAAGGGCGGCGTTGACCCTGAACACCCGTCCACAGCAGCACAGAGAGAACGGCCCCCCCTCACCCACTGAGGGACACCGTGCACATCAGGAGCCCAACGACACGACCAACGTCCAACAAACAGGCGTTTAAAAAGGGCGGCAGTGCTACTTTCTGCACGGACGCTTCAGCTTCACCATTGGTGAGATGCTCTGTGTTTCAGTGTGTGTGTGTTACTCAGCTTCATTGTGTTCTATTTGTAGCCGTTTACCTGCTTCATCTTCCTCCGTCTGGATGTAGCGTGTCCTTCAAGACAAACACACAAAGTGAAACTATGTCTTTGTGATGACGGCTTTAAAGCAACATTTAGTGGCTTCAATGAAGCGTCTCACTGTCTCTTGACTGTAGAACACGAGACATAATCTACACGTCCACAAGGAGACACGTCCTGGATCGACTGCTTTCTGTCCCAACATGTTTTACTGCTCATCAGTAGCTGAAACATGCCTCTGAAACAGCTCATAGGATGTTTAGATCAGACGGTTTGATTGTCAACGTGTCACTGGCAGTGATTGACAGCTGTGTTGGAGACTCCAGGCTCTGATTGGTGGCTTTCCTTTGGGCGCAGTGAAACGTGCCAAAGGCCATTAGGAGCACTAAGCGCAGGCCGAGCATCCTGATCAGCATCACTTTTGCCTTGTTGACAAGTCGTCTTTTCCTCCTGCAGGAAATCCATATGGAGTGTGTTGGAATGAGTGCGAGCTCCAGTTTTGACAGGAGACGCTCCAACGTTTGAGGCCGGAGGACATGCTGTGGAGAACCATGATGTCCACTTTAGGAAAAAGATATTCATTGACTGCTGTAAAACGTCTCTCTAGCGTGTTGTGGGGGATATTAGCTTATAAAAACAACAACATGTGAAGATAGTTCTTTCAATCTTGTGTCAAATCAAAACTGAATCAGTTTGACTGCAAACCCTTGATGCTGCTTCTAATATTACATGTATTTGTAAAGAAAGTTTAATTCAGTAGATATTTAGCTAACTTTTAAATATTTTCCTATGATGAGTTTATTCAGTTATGACATCATAGCATTATTATTATTATTATCTCATCAGAACTTTGATTGGACTCTGCAGTGTTTTTTAAAGGTTGTTAACAGAAAACGCTGATACCAGCTATCTAATGGCAGCTAATGTGCTACTCAGCTAACGGTGATTTACAGCAATGACTCACAGTGAAAGTAAAACGGAAGTGACATAGATCTCACGTGAGGGGTTTCCACAGCCATTTGTGAAGAAGACGGAGAGGGACATTGTCTGTCTTCATGTACCACTTGCACACCTCAGGTACCGTTAATCCGATCCGTTCATCCTGCTCCATCAGTTCTGGGGATTCACAACGGTCAACGGGGACGAAATCCAGCCAATCCAAGGACGAAAAGTGGAACCAATCAGTGGAGATGCCGGTGACTGGCTCCGCCCCCTTGCTGTCAATAACAACACCTTCGAGCGCGAGCAGAGATTAACCTCGCGAGCGAGGAAGTTCACGTCCACGATGTTTGATTCACGCGCATCAACCGGATTTGCCGCCAAACTCTTTGTCTTGTAGCTCTGGTTTTGCTGAAGCATCAACCAGAAGAGAAAAGGGGCGTGTCTAGAGGAAGCAGGTGAGGAGGCGTGGCCGTTCATCCTGCTCCATTCCTACACAGCTGATCCACATTCCATGATCCACCCCTGCAGTATTTAGAGCCGGGCTGTTCACCTCTCCAGTGGCACCTTGTTAATACTCCTACGTGGTAACGTGGCTCAGTAGCTCTGCTCGTCTTGTCCAGCAAACTCCTGTTCTGTAGTTCTTTCTGTGTGACTTCAGTTCCTCTGATTCTACTGTTTACTAGTGACGGCCAGATGAAGCCAGATGAAGCTTTATGAAGCAGTGAAGCTTTATGAAGCAGTGAAGCTTTCCAGACAATCGTATCGTAAAAAGGTTCATTCATTCAATGCATCTCAAACTCTATGATGACGTCTGCTGTTGAAAACTTGTAGTGCAAATGTATCGAACAGCCCACCAGTATATTTTGGCCCAATCTCTGATTATGAAAAGTTGAACCAATAAATCATCTAATAAACACATGGATTCCTATATGAATAAAACTATTGTTTTCAGGTTTGACTTGTGTCCTTGTTTGTGTATTTCAATCCTCTGTACATTAACAAGAAGTGGAACACACACTTATCTATGTCTTTCTGCACCTTTGTGCATCATATACATACTAATATATACAAACAATATATATACATATATATATACAAAGCTTTACCCGAAGGACAGAAAGCACAAGACCCACCAGAGAGTCACCAAATAGCGCTTAACTACTACCGGACTAGGAGAACACCAAAATAGCCGAGGCTACAATTAGCGTAAACAAAACGCTAATCCTCTTCTCGCCTCCTCTGATTGTGCTTCCTTTCCTCTTGGTCTTTCCTCATTGCTCGAGTCACGCTGACAC
Organism: Gasterosteus aculeatus; assembly: GCF_964276395.1. Taxonomy (NCBI): domain Eukaryota; kingdom Metazoa; phylum Chordata; class Actinopteri; order Perciformes; family Gasterosteidae; genus Gasterosteus; species Gasterosteus aculeatus. The sequence goes on along the minus strand of NC_135708.1, from coordinate 3,427,195 downwards.
GCTGCCCGGAGCTTTCGGGCCTTTCGTATCGGGCGAGCAATGGCGCTCTGACGCCGGTGTCAAGTCTCTGACGGCGTCGGACCCTCTTCTTTGGGATGCGCCCTTTGGATGAGGACGTTTTGTCCCAAGAGCTTTCATCGTCATCTACACATGAGGAACAACAGAAGGGAACATTTGTAGTGAACTAAAGCCACCGGCTGCGTTAAATGGTCTTATTTCATCCTTTCACGGCTCAGACACAAAAGACACCGTAAGAAAAAGGTCCCAACAGCGTGAATCAGAGGTTTATCTCCAGGTACCCACTTCTCCACCTGACAAGTCCAGTAAACCACCAACACCAGTTAATGCAGACGTCTGTCTGGATTCCCCACTTACCTCGAGTCCTTTTAGGGCCACAGAGTCATTGTGGCCTTTTCTCAATGTTCGCCCACTGCAAAAAACCTGTGTGCAGTTCCAAGGCTGCTAACTACCTGACCCGCGAGTGTTCTTAAGCTGTGGAGAACGGAACATGGACATGGAAGTTAGAACACGGAAGGTGGAACGTGGAGAGTCAGTGAGGCCTTCTGGAATATGCAAATGACCATTCAGAGTGAGTTATTTTATGGAGAGGTATAACTTTATTTGCATTGCTCTAAATAATATGGTTGTACGTTTCATTTGTTTTTAGCTGATGGAGCCATCTGCTTACTTGAATTATGTTTTTGTTTCTTTATTTGAAAAAACATAGATGGAGGAGCCACAAAATTCAACATGGACCATTTTGTTGGGGCATGAACGTCTTTGTTCACATTTCCAAAGTCCTCATATTATCTGTCAAAGGTCACAGCAGCTATTTATTATATAGCTGCTGTGACCTTTTTACAACTGACAAGTAATTCTGTTTACGTGTTTGTGGTATTTATGTTTAACACTAATAATCTGTATGTTTCTATATGTTCATATATTACTCAGTTGGTGATGGGGGAAGGCAGAGGCAGCACCCAGACGCAGAGCTTGAAAACAAAAAGACTTTAATAGTCAAAATTAGTGACGTTACCAGATGTGCCGACGCCTCGCGCGTGTCGAGTAACTGAGGGGGCGTGTCCTCGCAGCGCGTACCGAGGCTCGCTTCATTTAGGGGAGGAGCCATAAACGATGGCGTCTGAAGCCTCGCTGCCCGGCGGGACCACGTGACGCTTCGGGAAGGGCTTCAGATTTACTTCCATGTATAAACCCCTCAGGCTCCATTCAAGATGTGGGTTGTTGGTGGAGAGTTGGTCAGTTGGAGTTTGGATGGTTCGGATAGTTTATATCGTTTGGAGAGTTTAGAGAGAGATAGTTGAGAGTGAGGAGAGAAGGACAGGTGATGAGATGGAGCCAGCTAGGAAGAGGAGGACTTCCTCTGTGATTAGATCACTCCTAATAAGGTGAGCTGAATCTCACTCTATTTCAGACACATTAGGTTTGCTTATCAAGAACTGTATTTTTCAGTTTCTTATTTGATTCAAAGGTGAGGTGTTTATTGTGCTCCGAGGAGTTTGGGTGCAATAACAGCACCTCCTCCATGCTGAGGCCTCACCGTGCCTTGCATGAGAATAAGGAGGAAACTGGAGCTTCACCCAGCCAAGGTAAGTCATTACAATATTACAAAGGCACCAACATGACATGAAGTCCTGTTTCCAATCCTGACAGACTGAGGCCTGCCAGTCAAAGTCAGACAGCCAGTCACAGAGGGTGGGGTGCAGACCGAGTGTGGAGAGTTCATGGATGAGTTTGTGGGGGTCGACCATGTTGAAAGCGGAGCTGTAGTCGATAAAGAGCCTCCTAATGTAGGAGTCCTTGTTTTCGCGTCTGAGGCGGACCTGTTGCGCCTGTAGGCGTACTGCTGGGGATCCAGGGTGTCCGGTATGCTGCTCTGAATGTGGGACAGAATCACTCTCTCAAAGCACTTCATGATGATTGGAGTGAGTGCTACTGGCCTGTACTCATTCAGGCAGGTGGGTGGGCTCTTTTGGGGGAGGGGAATGATGGTTGTGGTCTTGAAGCAGGTGGGGACGGTGCTCATGCTGAGGGAGAGGTTGAAGATGGAGGTGAGAACATCAGTCAGCTCATTTGCACATGCTCTCAGGGCACGCCCAGGGATGTTGTCTGGCCCTGCTGCCTTTTGGGGGTTGATCTTCCTGAGAGCTCTGCGTACCTGGCCTGATGAGACTGTTGGGGGAGGGGAGGGGGTTGGGTGATCCCGGTGTGTGTGTGCCATTCTGTGTTGGAGCTGGAGGTCTCGAAGCAGGTGTAGAAGGCGTGGAGGTCCTCCAGAAGGCTGTCTGTGGCGCTGGTGGAGCTGGTGGTGGTCCTGTAGTCGGTGGTGTGCTGTAGGCGTTGCCACATCTGCCTGCAGGCAGCGGTGGAGAAGAAGCCATCCAGCTTCTCTCTGTACTGCCTCTTTGCCGCTGTGACGGCTTTTCTCAGTCGGTACTTATCAGCTTTGTACTCCGTCTCAATGCCTGATCTGAATGCAGCAGAGCGAGACGTACCTGACTGTTAATCCAGGGCTTCTGGTTGGGGAACTTCCTGACCTGTATGGTGGGCACAATGTTGTCTACACAAGTGTAGATGTACCTGGTCACATACTCAGACAGAAGACTCTTCCCTTGTGGCTGCAGCGTTGAACACATCCAAGTCTGTTTGAGCAAAACCGTCCTGCAGGATTCCCTCAGTCTCTGTGGTCCGAAGCTTAACTGACTTGGTGACAGGGTTGGATTGTTTCACTTTTTGTTTGTAGGCTGGATACAGGAACAGTGAGATGTGGTCAGAGTGTCCGACGTGTGGGCGGGGAGCTGCCCTGTATGCACCGCGTATGTTGCTGTACACGTGATCCAGGGTGGGATGTGGATGTGTTGGTAATATTTGGGAAATACAGTCCGCAAATTACACTGGTTGAAGTCTCCAGCGTCGATAAGGACGACCTCGGGGTGAGCGGTTTCTACCGCGCTGATGACGTCATGGGGTTTGCTGAGCGCAGCTGTGGCGTCGGCTCGCGGGGGATGTAAACAGCAGCCTGAGACACAGCAGTGAATTCCCTCGGTAGAGAGTAGGGACGGCCTTTCAGCAGCAAAAACCCCACGTCTGGTGAACAGCGTCTATAAACAGTCTGTAAATCTCCACAAGTATTGACATACTTGATGCACATCTCATGTGTTGATTCTTAAACACGTATGGACTCTTAAATAATCACATTAAAGCACAGTGAATAGATAGTTGTGTGTTTATTCACGTTATAATGATGTGGCATAAAAAGCTGTAATATAAAATGATGCTGGAACATTGTTTTACTAAAGAAAAGACAAACAAAGAATGAGCACAAGTTAAACACATTACATCACAGAACGATGCTCTTGCCAACAACTATTTCACTTATTTATCACACTCCTATCGAGTCCTGCAGCATACGTAATGTCAGTTTGCAGGAGTGTTTAACATATTAATGTGTGTGTACTTGGAACGTGACGGTGTGTGTGCACGCAGTGACACGTGGGTAACACACAGTGTGGTTACGCATGATGTTCAGACACAAATGAGACCATTTCACAGTGAGTCTGAATGCTTGCCCATCTTCCAAAAGCAGATGTGTGTGAGCTTCACCATCATCTGCTGGATTACTGAGGCTACAGTCAAAGCCTCTTCTGTCCCCATCAGGTTGTGCATCTGGAAGAGAAATAAAAACCTCTCCAGTCATTTTATGCAAACAGTTAAATATAATGCTCATTGCGACAGTCATATGCTGTCGATCAGGGTGGAAATCTAAACTTTCCATCAATTAAATGAATAGTTGGACACAGCAGAAGTTCTAGGAGGAGATGCTCAATTACAGGACAGTTGATTGCACTGCTGCCATCAGGATAAAAACCAGACTGATGAGACATTTAACTGTCTCAGTGACATGAGGGCACGTCTGCCCCTTTCAGTTTGCACTGAGGATCTGTCCATCACCCGACTCGGTCCCTGCCTTTGTCCCTGAGGTTCTTCAGGTGACAGGAGATGTGGTGCAGCCTCTGTAGCTTCATGTTCATCGTACTTCTGTGTGCCTTTGATCATTTGATCACTGATGATAATCTCGCCCTCGTCTGTCCATTATGTGCATTCAGCATGTTTCCTACTTTTTTTAGGCATGTGTCGGATGACATTACTCCAAATCACATCTCTTCTGAGCCCTTCATCAACATCTGTTGAGGCACAGCTGCTTTCATGGGGTGGTAGTGATGGAGACAATACGCCCGTCTCCCGCTCGCCCTGTCGCACCACAGACAAGTGTCTCTGTAAAATACCACCATGTGTTTGGGCCTTTTCATACATGTCGGCGTCAGGTTGCTTCAACACATCGGTTCATTTTGCACGGCCGGTCTTATAGAGCTGCGCTGCTCATGTTGCTGCTGCTTCATCCATTCAATCTGCTGCAGGGGACCAGAGACATTATTTGAGCGTGCTCCATTTGACTTCCCCCGGTTGACGAGGTTAATTATAAAAGTAACGGTAATAAAAATCCCCCGTCTGATTGAGCCTCTTTTCCTTCTTGTTGAGTCTGATCTTTTTATCGGCTACCAGTCTGATGAGATTCTTCTTCTTCTGCTGTTTGTTTCTCTCTACAGTTGGATACAGACTTGTAAAGTCCTAGTATCTGATTTTTTCATCATCGCAGACCTTGTGGTACAACTTCATAGCATCTGTACGCCGGCCAAAGAGCCTTTGTAGGATCCAGACGTTTGTGCTGTTTGTACGTGGCCATAAAGGCCTGTACAGAAGCGCTGGATGGTTCTGATGAGGCCCACTCACACTCCCACATCAGCACAACGTTCAAACCCTGTTGTTTCTGCAGGGCATCTGTTCTCTCCATAAGCGCCTTGTGTTGTTACCATACGGGACTTTGGTGACGGGGTTCATGTCGCTCTGTACGCGACATTTGACACATCCGGGAAAAAAACAACCGGCCGATTCATAACAAGCGAATTCTAACCGTCCACATAGAACGGAGCAGACTGGTGCTCCCCGTGGTTGAGTGCATGTCTGATGTCAATATTCTCCGTGTGGGACACGTATTCAGGCCACTGCATGGAAACATCAGAATACGTCTTCTTGTGTCTTGTGGAGCCCCTCGTGTGTCAGAGCCACCGTGTCCCGCGGGAGGAACAAGGTTCTGAACACACCCAAACAGCTGGATGGCAAAGTGGTGAGAGGAAGAGGGTGGAGCTGCGTGCGTTCTAGGAATGTTCCACCATGAATGGAGCACGCGCTCCACAACGCCTCTACATCATTGACACAGCAGGCTGAGCTCTGCCTGGAAATCACATTTCTCTCCACAAACTGTGCTGCACCACCTCATGGAGGAAGTTTGTTCAGTGTCACACGTCTGGTACCCGTAGTAAGACGGGTCGGGGTCTCTGCCAACGTAGTATTCATTCGCCCTCGTGTTGAACTTGTGTGGAAAATAACCTTTTTCCACATCCTCAAACCCCAACGCCGCGGGTGTTTGTGCCAAACGCATGCGTAGAAAACTAAGTGAGTCTTCTGATGTCTGCTGGTCTGCGTTGTCATACATCAGTGTGACTCCCACTCATGACCACCGTGGGCCGGATCTTCTGTTTTACAAGATACTCCAGGATGATAGAGTTGTCAAACCAGATGCATTGTGGGCTATGGATGTATAAGCTGTGTGTTCTGGTGTCGTTCCTCACAAGGTGCTTACCGTTATGAACGCGTGTCTCACAGTCATACAACATGTGTGCTGTTTGAGGCTCTTTCTTTTCACTGGGTTGAATGAAGCATTCACGCTCGTCCTCACCCTCCATTTGTGGCTCCACAGTGGAAACACACGTCGGCTTGCATGTGTGCGCTTTTTACCGCCTCTGTGTGTTTCTCCACGCGCCTCACAGTATTTCACAGCGTCACACGCTACGACGGCGTGTACTGCTTCTGGACGCTTGTGCTGATCAAAACCATATTTAGATTCACGTCTGCGTTCACAGTCGCTGCGTTTCTGTGTGTTGGTTGTGTGTGTTGGACATTGTGTTGTATAACAGCTGTTTCCAGTGAGCCGGGTCTCATATGTCTGGTACCAATACTGACATACACATGTAGCCCAAACAATCCGGTCTTATTTCCAATCCTGTGCTGGTGCTCATTGTATAGATGGAGCCACACTGTCTGCAGGTGGGGTGTGTCGTGTGTTCTGAAGCCCTGCAGGCGTCTACGACCTGTCACATGGTGGAAGATGATGACCTTCAGCCCCAGATACCTTTCAAAAGCCGCTACATCGGCATATGTTCATTTAGAAGGAGCGTCCTTGTCTGGGCGGATGAAACGTGCTAAACACAGATTGTTATCCCTGTTGTTTGCTGCGTACAGAAGACAATATCTGATCATAGGGGATGTTTCCTAGTTTTAAACCCACCGCCTCCGCTTCCATTTCCTGCCACGGAGACCACGATGTCCAGTTCATGGTCCGTTACAGAGTCACCGTCACTTTGCAGCACATGAACAGATCTACATGGTACGAGTCGTCTGCGTGGAGAACGGTTTGCACGTTGCTGGCCAACAACGCTCCATGTGACACAACATGGAGAACGCCGCCTTCATCAACACGGACTGACTCTGACGTTCCACCGCTCACTTTATTTCTCACCTCACTCGTCACTTTCTGTTGGCTGGTGTACTTTATCTTAAAGTTGAAATGTAACTTTTATTCCTTTATGTTTAAACTAACCCATCGCGTTATAGGCTGTACTTTATCCTCCAATGATGGAGCAGTTCTCCGCTGCGCGTCGGGCCTAACAACGCCCCCCAACTCTTACATTATTGGAGATAAAGTGCTGCTTTTATAATACGGTTACCAGCCACATTATGAACAGTAAGTAAATAGCTGCTTTCAGCACTAAACAGTTGTAGCCAACAAACGTTGTGTGTCTCATTTCAGGAGTCTAGAGACAAAATAGTCCCCGTACGTGCAGGTAAACAGCATCGGGTGCTGCAGCGTCTCCTTCATTCACATCGCTCATGACGGCTGTAGTAGTTCACATATACTACGGTAATGTTGGCCATAGTATTAAGGTAATTACGGTATCCGTATGAGCCACTTCACTATCTGTATACCGGGATTCGAGTTATAAGTAAACGGCAAACAGACGTATCTTCTCCCTGTCTCCGTGTGCCCTTCCTCCACCTACAAATATTACAGTGGCGACGAGGTAACGAAGTGAATCCACATCAGTGATGAAAACTAAAGGTGTTTGATGAGTGTAACTTCTCCTAAATGCACGATTTCCCATGTTTTCTGGTTCGGAAGAAACTGTAAATGCTAGCTGCTGGAATCGATGCTAAGCAGGGAACAACATTTGAAAGCGCAAGAGCGCCCTCCTGTGGTGAGGGACTGTAACAAAAAGGGAAAATTGTGTTTAAGACAAAAAGAAAGTGGTTTAAATTGACAAAGAAAAACGGAGATTAACTGAAAGGGAAGTCAACTGAAGGATTTCTTGAAAGAGGGGGAATTATAAAGTTGCAGAGACATTCGAATACGACTACAACTGCAGAAATGGCAAATATTGGAAAGGTTCCGGAATTTGACAATAAGAAAGAGGATTTTGATTCATATTTGGAAAGGTTTGGAAGATGGCTGTCTGCAAATGACATTGATGCAGAGAAGAATGCTGATGTATTCGTGAGTGTTTTGGGTCCGACTGAATATGGATTACTAAAAAATTTGGTTGCACCAAAAAAAGTCAGATTTACGATAGCCTCACGAAAGCCATGTCACTGCATTTCAAGCCGAAGCCTATCTTGATAGCAGAACGATTCAGATTCTACAAATGACAGCAAAAGCAAGATGAATCAGTCTCTGAATATATCTTTGCACTGAAGAAACTTGCGAGCACTTGTGACTTTGGACAATTTCTCAATGATGCACTCAGGGATACGTTTGTATGTGGCCTCTTAGGGGAGCGGTATCGCAAAAGGCTACTCTACTACTACTACTCCACTACTACAAAAGAACTCACTTTCCAAAAGACCTGTGAAATTACACTTGCTCTAGAATCGGCCTACAAGGACACAGAAGAATTGAGAGAACATGCTGAGAAACCAAAAGGTGCAGTTAACAAAGTCTTCAATACTTCAAGTGAAAGACGACATCACATGAAAGGTCAAAGTTCACGTTACGACCGGCAGGATGGTTCTAGAGCAGGGGTCTCAAACTCAAATCAGCTGCGGGCCAGATGCAGCCCACTTCAACCGAACGCGGGCCAGACTAGCGTCCGAACGGCATGGTCGACAATAACACAACTTAACACTCACTTTCAAAAGCAGTCATTGAGCCCCACCCTGGGGGATCGGTCCCAATGAGACTACAACACTAGTCCTCCTTTAACTCAGCGGGGGAGACCTAAGGTCATGTGACCGTGGAATTCCTTTATAGCCAAACGTGAAGTTACGTGAATCAAAGCTGCGTAGTAATGGACGGAGACGCTCGTCGGTGACGTCAGATGCTTCATGTGTTGTTAGTGTGAGTCGTAAAGGAAAACTTTATTAAACGAGCGATGCTAACGGTTAGTCACATGATCACCTGCGCGAAAGAGGGCAGGAAACTGAATTTCACCCTCCTGCTCTCTGCACCTCGGCCGACACACACGACCCGCCCCCCATGTCAGTCACATGCATGCCACGTTCACTGGACAAGCACACAGTAGGAAACCAGAACATCACAACATGTCCCACACAGCAGCTGACAGTGGGGTTACAGTATAAAACTTGCGGGCCGCACTAACATTACACTTTCATATTAAGGATGGGGCCACAAAATATCGTCCCGAGGGCCGCAATTGGCCCGCGGGCCGCGAGTTTGAGACCCCTGCCCTAAATGGATCATTTCAAGCGTTTGGGGCCTGATGACTGATCAGAAAGACCCACAGGGAGCCTCAAACCCTGAATCTACGTTCCCTCACCGAGGCCTCTTCCACACCACGCGTCCCATCCTGTTGGCGTGGTGGGACGGCGAGTGGTCGATGGCGGGGAAGCGGGGGTCTCAAAGAGCAGGCCACTCTGCAAGCACTGCCTCTCCAGGGTGGAGTACCGCTGCCCGTCCAAGGCCTTCAAGTGAACCTTCTGCAGCCCTGAAACGACCAGGAAGGACCGGACTTCAACATGGAACAGCACACACATGGTTACGCATCACAAACGCTGCGTTCCATCACACAATACTGGTTTCTATAGAAACAGGGAGGCAGCTTCCCTCCCTGCGCTCACTCACACACACAGCAGGATGACATACAAATCCAGCTTTTTAGACCTCAACAGTGGAAGCCCTGTTGGAGTAGGAGGTGGATTTGTGCTGCTGCCTCGAGCCCGTCTGGATTCACATCACATCTGCGTTCAATTCCAAACAAACCTCCTTCTGTTTTATATTAACCATTATATGGTTTAAAGGATTCATGGGTTCATGCATTAGCATCATCAACAGAGGTGTCAAGTAACCAAGTACAAATACTTTGTTACTGTACTCAAGTAGAAATGTTGGGTATCTATACTTTACTGCAGTATTTCTATTTCAGACCACTTTTTACTTCAACTCTTTACACTTTCACGCAAATATCTGTACTTTCTACTCCTCATATTTTAAAAACAGCCTCGTTACTTCCGGTTTGTCGCAGTTCAACAACACAAAGACAAAAAAACGAGATAAATCCAGATAAACGTCGCTATGCGGACAGTGAGTGTGATTGTGGTTGGATGAGAATATAAACATTTAGTATCCAGACACCCGGTTGGTTTTCGCCTCCTCCTCTTCCTCCTCCTCTTCCTCACGCAGAGTCCATGTAACGTTAGATGAGCATCTTCATGACCGTGGGTTTGTCCTAAATGTTTGATTGAGCGTCCGGCACAACACAGCGACTTGCAAGCAGCGTATTAAATAAAGTGACGTGTGTCTTAATGCGGCTTTGGAAATGAACACAAAGGGATTCTGTATTTGCTCGTGAAGCCTGAACATTCTGCTTATGTTGTAAACTTGTAAATATAGTCAAGAAGAGTGCTTTGCAAAGGCGTCTGTTCTCTAATCTCTGTGCTGCTGAGGGAGAAGAACACACTGGGCTACTGGACCATTCTGAGGGGCGACGGCTTTCACGGGGAACTACGCAAATCTATTGGGGAGTTTTGACTTTTCCAAAAGCGCACAGAGCTGGCTGCACTTTTCACTGACAATGTGTCACCAAACTTTCATATCTTGCTGACGTTTTCGCTGAGTTGAACCAACTAAACAGTTCCGTGCAAGGTGGCGATACACACGCCATCAGCTGTGTGACAGAATGGAAGGCTTTCTCATCGGGGAGGGAATATCTTCCATGTTTCTGTCAGTGGATGAGCTGGGGGATTCTGCTGTGCTCTCGCCTCCCGCAACACGCGCAGTTCTTTAGAGGCGCTGGAAGGACAATGTGGGAAGTACTTTTCTGAGGCTGACTCCCGGCGCAGGGACAAGGCTTGGAGACAGTTTCCATCCAGAGACAACGCAGCAGACGGCACACGCCTGACAGTGACAGAGGAGGATCAGCTCATCCAACTATCCACTGACCGTACGTTCAGAAACATTTACCAAACCAAACCACACAGTTCTGGATCTCTGGCCACAAAGACTTTCCACAACCAAAAGCAATGATGAGCCTTTTGCCCTTTGCAACAACTTATCTTTGCCAAAGTGGATTTTCCTCCCTCACCTACCTGACAAACCAATCCAATCTAATAGTGACGAGATGTCGACTAATTCATGATTGACAGACTATGCAGACAACCCCCCCCCCCCCCCCAGAGAAAACAACAACAACAAGTCAAGAGTCAGAATCTCCCGCAGTGGAGGGAGGAGAAAAGCTGGAAGGAGAAGGCGTGCAATCACAGATGAATACTGGCGAGGCGCAGTAGAAGGAAACAAAGGGCCCCTTGCAGCAGACTCATAACACACTGTGTGATACGCGGCGTAACGCAGTGTGTGTTCATCTGCAGCTACACTTTGGGCTCCGACGTCTTGGTCCAGGGTAACGGATCAGACTCAAGAGCTTTTGTGGGAAGAAATGCGTAAATATGAGCCGTCATTGGCGGACTATGAGGACGCCGGATGGCCTCTGATTCATGGAGGGAGATCTCCACAAACGAGGGAACAAAGTCGTGGAGGAAAATACGGGACAAATGTGTCCTTGATGAAAAGCAGCAGTGTGGATGCACGGGGCAATAAAGTCTATGATCAATAAATAAAGCCACCAGCGACTTCCACACACAAACACGTGACTCTCTAGGTCCAGCTGGGTCCAGCTGGTGGAGAGAGGGACTGACGGGGTAAATGAAGACACGGGTGGGGCCCAGCAGGTGGGGCAGGCGGGTGACGCAGCGAATGAAGGGGTGAGTGGGGCCCAGCAGGTGGGTCAAGGGGGTGAAGGGAGGCAAGAGGAGCCGGGAACAGGTTTGGGGACCTACATTGAAGGGACCCTGTTCACGGACAGCGACATGGACATGGAGGGAGAAGAAGAGGCGTTGAAAGTCCTCCGCCTGAAGAGAAAGACGGAGAGCAGAGGGGGCTCTCAGGCCAAGAAGGGGTCAGGGAACAGAGAGACAGAGGGAGGAGGCGCAGCAGGACCGGGGTCTTCTGCGGACAGCGTCTCCTCTGGCGGGACGGCCACCAATCGGTACAGCGTGGGGAGGGTGAAACTCTTCCTGAAGACCACCAAGAAAATGAAGGGGATTAAGCTGGAGGACTACTTTCCGGATATGGAGAAATTCGGTCGTACTGCTCGGGAGGGTGCGAGCAAACGAGGCAGTTCCCGATACACGCAGCAGGAGGTCTTCCGGCTGGGAAAGATTGTCCAGAAGATCAACAATGGCAACGAGAGGGCTGCTGGGGACTGAGTGGAGTACCGGCGGAGGGGAGGAGCCAGTGACCAGATGGACTACCAGTTCATCGGCGGAGTGGGCGGTGTGCGTTGATGCTGCAGAGGAGCCTGGTGCGGACTGGCTGAGAGGAGATCGTCGCGTTCTTCTGTGTATTGATCGGACCTCAATGTCATCAGGCAATATTCTTGTTTGTGTTTGTCTTTTATAAGAAAATAAAGGTTTGTCAAAATCAAATCTCTCTCTCTGTCTCTCTCTCTCTGAGCGGAAGGAGCGTGAGGTGAATTGTTTGGATGTGTTTTCTATCTGTTATTTCGTTTATTTTCGGTGTGGTTTCTGGTGTGTGTTGTGGGGTGAATGCGTGCTGGTGTGTATGTGCGTCTTCGGTCTCTTTCTGTGTTAGTTTGTGCGTTTTTGTAGCCGGTCGGCATGTCGGACCTCACGGGGCTGACGCGGAAGCACGGCGTGAAGCTCGCGCCGGGCTTCGGGTGCTCCGTTGAGGACTGCGGTCTGGCCGTGGGGGGGTTGGTGGGTCACGGGAGCGTGAAGTCCAGGCAGGGGAGGGTGATCCACGCGCTGTTGGCAGACACAGGGTTGCCGGTGGTGGAACCATGCCAGATTAGGAGGCGAGCGGTCAGCTTTTACTCCTCCCTCTACACCAGTGAGTACAGGGAGGAGGAAGCACTGACGGAGGAGTTCGTGAGCGGGCTACCTCAAGTCTCTGAGGAGACCAACAAAGCGCTCAACAGACCCATAACGGTGCAGGAGCTGAAGGCCGCCTTGCAGGGCATGCAGGGACGGCGTGCTCCTGGCATCGATGGCCTCCCCGCAGAATTTTTAAGGCATTCTGGGATATATTTGCACCTGATGTCCTGGAGGTTTTTATGAGAGTCTGGCTCTGGTTCCATGCCGATGTCCTGCCGCAGAGCGGTCATAACGCTACTGCCGAAGAAGGGGAACCTACAGGACATCGGCAACTGGCGCCCTGTGTCTCTACTGTGTGTGGATTACAAGCTTCTGTCCAGGGTGTGGTGGAAGATTTTGCACAGACAATCGTTAAGTAAGAAACAAAGGCTCTGAGTCAAGTATGTCTTTTCTCCGTTTATTTCCTTGCAAGGGAAAAAGGGTCACAACAGCTACGTGGTCAGTAGACTGTCAAGAACCTCCTTCTGCCCCAACACATCGAGGCAGTTCTTATACCTAAGTTTAGATATCGGTGGCGTCAACAGAAACCTTTGACCATCTTGTTGAGTATCTACAGCCAGGGTACTGGGAACATCTTGTCCATGTGAGACACGTCAGTTCTTTGACCGTGTCCTTGCTCTCCCAACATGCTAAAACAAAGGTGGTCATAGACATAACAAACACTTTGTTCAGTCTCTACAGCTATGACGCTGGAAACATCTAATCCAAGAGGGAGACATCAGTTCTTATGTCAGGGCCTTTGTGATCTAACCACTTGCAACTAATAAACTGGTTATACAAATGAAGCATTTAAAAGGGTCACATATCATTTTCCCATTACATTAGTGAGGTGTTTGAGGCCTCTCCAGACCGAAGCAGAGTCACTTGCTGAGAACTGTTGTTGGAGTTTCTCAGAGTACAGTCGTTTAGCGTCTCTCACCGCCTTGCTAAACTTGTACTTTGCCTCTGTGTACAAGTCTTTGTCCCCACTCCTAAATGCCTGATCCTTCTGCAGGCGTAGTGTTCTGAGCTCTGCTGTGAACCAGGGTTTGTCGTTGTTGTAACTCACCCTGGTGCATGATGGTACACAGCTGTCCTCACAGAAGCCGATGTAGGAAGTTACAGCCTCTGTGAGCTCATCCAGACTGTCAGTAGCCGTCCTGAAAACATCCCAGTCTGTGCAGTCAAAGCACGCCCGAAGATCCTCCAGCGCCTCACTGGTCCACTTCTTGAATTCCCTCAGCACAGGTTTGCAGAGCTTTAGTTTCTGCCTGTATGCAGGAATCAGATGGACCATGACGTGGTCAGAGTGTCCCAGTGCAGCACGAGGGACGGCGTGATGAGCCCTGCTTACTGTGGTGTAACAGTGATCCAGCGTGTTCTCCTCTCTGGTGGGCATTTAATAAACTGTCTGTATTTAGGAAGTTCATGGGTGAGATTTCCTTTGTTAAAGTCCCCGAGGACAATAACTAAAGAGTCCGGGTTGGTCCGCTCCACACGCCGTATCTGGTCGGCGAGTGTCCGCTGTGCCTCGTGCACGTTGCCCGCCGGCGGCATGTAAACACCGACCAGGATGAATGAAGCGAACTCACGGGGGGAATAAAAGGGTTTGCAGTGGATGAAGAAAGTTTCCAGATCAGGAGAACAGTGTTGTAGGATCACCGTTACGTCGTTGCATTCTGGATCACACTCACTGTTTGAGTTCCTTTGCTCTCAGTGAGGAGGAACAAGCAGTTTATCACATGCAGAGCGGAGAGTGCGGGTCTGGATGTCGGGTTGGACCAGGTCCTGGATGTAAGCTGGACCCCATCCATTCACAGCACGGTACGTGAGCACCATGTTTAGAGGACTTAGGAAGGTTAAAGAGCAGTGGAGCTGCTGCATTGTGGATGAGCTGCAGAGGTGGAATGGTGGTAGCAGGAGACCTGCAGGAGAGAGTTACAGTAGTCAGACTGACGACGCTTCATGAATGAGACCAATGAATAAAATGCATTTAGTGTCCACCAGGATACAGCCCTGATTCTGACACTATGTGATCAATAAAGACATGAGAATAGTGTGACACCGCTGTCATGTTGACACTAATCAATAGAATAACACCAATGCACAGCTATGATTGTGTTCAATGTAATGTAACCAATCAAAATGCATTCATGTAATACTTTGCACCACTTATATTGACCCAGAGAGTTACAGTGAACGCGCCATCCAATGTAATACCTCATTGCACCACTATATTCTGTAAATAACTACTCAACTTGAACGCACCAGGAGGCGTCACGTGTCCAGGGGTGTGGACACTGCTTCTCACACCTTTACTGAACTCTATAAATATCTGTAAGCACCCATTGTTCTTGATTGGTTGGTGGAAGCAAGAGACGGTCACTATGTGATAGTCAATGAGCTCCTCTGTGGCCTGTTGATGCACAAACCAGCGGATCCTCAGCTGAGATCTTCTTTTCAGCACAACACCTTTTCTTTTATTAAAGGCTTTTCATTTGAACTTTTCAGTCCAACATGTCTTCTGTCTGTCCGGAGTTTCTTCATTTTTTGAACACAGTGGGTGCGGTGCGTCCCTCGGAGTCACTGGGGGTCACCGGGAGTCACTGGGGGTCACTGGGGGTCACCAGGCGTCCCTGGGAGTCACTGGGAGTCACTGGGGGTCACTGGGAGTCACTGGGGGTCACTGGGAGTCACTGGGGGTCACTGGGAGTCACTGGGGGTCACTGGGGGTCACTGGGGGTCACTGGGAGTCACTGGGGGTCACTGGGGGTCACTGGGGGCTCCTGAAGGTTCCCAGCTCGTGTGAAAAAGTGAAAAACGTCTACAACACTGTCTAGTTCCTTTGTCAGTGTTTATGTTCTAAGTATCTTTGCATCAGCAGATGAGAAGATTCAAATCCAACTGCCTGCTGTGGTCGACCCATTGCCCTGAACATCATGATGCACAAGACTGTCGGACTTTGGCCAAGACAACAAATGTTATGGTAAAATGATGAATGATGAAATGTCAGGTCCTGATGAAAGACACGAGTGCACAGCCACAACAAAGGCTCAGCAGCATCCCTCTGTGGTGGAAAGGGTAGTAGAGTCCATCTGCTGTATTCTGACTCTGCAGGGACCCTGAACCCCCACATTGAACACTGAGCCTTTATACACACGCTACAACTTCCTTTGCATTCTCATTTTCAGGAGATGCTAAATTTGATCTGCTGGCAGAAAAGTTATTGATGAAAATAGCCACAGTTAAGCTGCAAATAAATAATCACTGAATGTCACTGAATCAATGCAGCAGGTTTTTGCATCTTAGAGTTGAGAAGTTCCCACAGCAGAGACAACGTTTATTACTGCGTGGGGACCAAAGTGGAGCATTTAGCAGCTAGAGAGACAGAACAAAAAGCAGAGTGAATATTGGACAAAGCATCCGGTTGACTGGAACAGGACACTAGTGGACACTTAGTGTTGGTGTTGCTCTTTGGCTCAGGTGTGTACTGACTGGCAACCGTTTGGCTTTCATACCTATCAATGTTTTCTTTACAGCTCGTCACACTGTGGCCCAAAAACCCAGTGATGCACTTTTCTCCATCCTACATTTGTGTTGTGGCCAAAGTAATAATAAGAATAAGAAGAAGAAGAAGTGACGCTGCATTCATCCCACATACAACATCACAGGACGAACACGGCAAGACTCACAACACACAACTCCTCACAATGACATGATCAGAAAATATGACACAACCACACCAGCTCAAAGTAATAAGCAACATATGTGCAACAGTCCATCTTACTCCAGTGTCCCTGAATCATAGGAAAATGATACAATGCATGAACGTAACCGTTTATCGCTCTAAACAAGAAATAAAATACATGAAACCTGAGAGACAAAATGTCTTAAAGTCTCTGTAGCTGCAACGAAGTTCTTCCTCCTTTCATGTGAGTAGCGCTGCACTGCTCTCTGATGGAGGCGGATACTGAAACTCCTCTTGTGCCTTGTAGATATTTACAGTTTAGTTCCCACAGATCTTCACTCGTCTGATGCATCGGACCGGAGAGGAACACCAGCATGATCTTCGCTAAAATACCTTCTATATTTAGTTAAAGTATAAATGAACGTGTTGTCCGTCTCCAGGTCCCAGCAGCATCGGGTCCGACCTCTGTCTCCACGGGTCCAGCCTCGTGTACCAGAGCACGCCGACGGCCTTCAGCCCAGAGACACCAGGTACACACATGAACTACAAGCAGACGACACGAGCAGGAACATCCATGTTTCATTTTCACAATCCCTTGATGATCTTTAGCTCATGTGCCGTGGCAGTGACGGGGACCCTCACCGGCTGTATGAGCCGGATGTCTTTGCGTACGACTTGTACAGCCGCCTCGGCCCGTACGCCTCTGTTCCGCTGTTAGTGGCCCACAAACCAGACCGGACTTTGGGTGTTCTGGCTGAACGCCTGAGACGCTTGTTAACGTGGGTCACAGCTTGTCGGCTCCTCGGGCGAGTATTGTTCCTGTGTGCTTCTCATACAGTATCTGGTCCTCGGTCAGAGAGCTTCTTCTTTCAGCTGCGTAGTTCATCCCGTTTGTGTGACTGGGAACGATTGATCCGTCCTGCAGACTTTGCTGCTGCTTTTTGTCCTCCTGCTGGCAAACAGCCAATAAACCCGTTTATTACTACATTTATGTTGGAAAACATATAGAAATGCACATTTAACCACTTTACAAACCCCTCCCTCTCTAAGCACGGCCAAACTCCCCCACTGAAGACGAGGCGCATGGAGCCACAGACTGACAGAAAGAGGTGTGATGGACAGCGTGGTTCTGCTCGGGCCCGGTCCACAGCAGCTGTTCACCCAGTACCAGTGTGCAGCACACAATCTATTGGACTATTTGCATGTGGAAAGAAACCCCCCACAACAGGATTAGATAAGGATGATAAGGATGCAGCGTCAGATATCAGGTTGTTTACTGTTTATTGTGTCTTGTATGTTGCAAATTACACACATTAATGAGAAGGAACACGATGCTTTCTGTATCACTTCCCCTCTTAGTTTGTTTCTGCACATGTTGACAATATTCACATGATCCATAAGTCACGGCTACTCGTCTCTCCTCCCTCTCTCAGGACATCAAGCCCCGCCCCCTTTGTTTCCTCTCGGGTACCACCAGAGCCGCTGGATCTACGACGAAGAGGCTGACGTGAAGGCTGTGGACGCTGGATTCGACCGCCACGACATCCCGTGCCACGTTATCTGGATGGATATCGAGCACGCGGAGGGGAAGCGTTACTTCACCTGGGACGCCGCGCTTTTCCCCCCAACCGGCCAACCTGCAGCGCCACCTGGAGGAGAGGAAGAGGAAGGTGAGTTTCTAGCGTACATTGTCGGCCTTGTTTGTTTTTGGGTGTCACGAATCATTATGGTGCATTTTTTTCTTCTCTGTCAGCTGGTCGTGATAACCGATCCTCACATCAAGATCGACCCCGGTTGGTGTTTGTCTAATGAGGCCAGAGATGGGGGGCACTTCATCAAGAACAGAGACGGGCAGATCTATGAGGGGTCTTGTTGGCCTGGTAATGTTTCTCTGACTGAATAGAGTTTATGTCTAAAATGGTCAAATGGAAGTAGAGTTGCTCCCAATGAGGGACTTTGGTGCTGTAACATTGGACTGGAATGTTCTGTCCCGGTGTCAAACTGTTGAGTGGTTGAGGCCTCTCTCTTGCAGACATTTTAGGCCCTTTATAAAAACGTTCCAGAACTCTGCTGTGGTGGTGGCCGTGGTTTTTGCTCGTCTGCAGAGGGGGGAGAGAGAGGGGGAGGGGCTCAGGGAACGTGGCAGGTGGAGGCAATCGGCCTCAGCTGAGCTGAATGTGTTTTGATGGTGTTGGTCTGGTTTTAAAATGCAGTAAGGGCGATCAGGAGGAGAGAGCCGCAGAGCGAGCGAGACGCCGGGAGCTCTCAGTCTGCAAAGGGGACGAAGCTGTTTGGGGAGAAAGTCACCGCCGCCGTCCGCACTGCGATCCAACAGAGCTTCTCTGACTGTTTCAGTCAAATGAGTCACAGCCATTTGGATCCACCAGGAAAGACTGCTTTCCCTTAATGAATATCATCTCCTAGGTCTTTTTTCAATTAGCGTGAAAAAACAATAAACAGGACGAATCGTCAAAATGTGTCTTAGTGGACAAAGAGGAGGTGGCCTTGTTAAATATCAGCGTCGACGTGCACAGTCCTCTTTGTTCAGTGTGTAATGATCCGAGTGTTGCCTCTTGTGCCCTCAGGTCCTGTTTGCTGCCTTACTGGTTCACTCTGTTCCACCTGGCTCACACCTCCGTCTGCCTCCCTCTGCTGCCCAGTGGAAGTACTGCAGGCTGTTTGTCCACTTTACCTTCTGCTTTCTGACACTAGAGGTCCATGTTTGTCATGTTTTAAGTTGGTCATTAAAACATCAGTAGATCCACTTTTTAAGAAGAGCTTATGGAAATGCTTGTTTTATTCAAACGCGCACAGACCTCTCTGGGTGGAGTTCCCAGGAGAACAGAGCACCTTCGCTGTGGACCACCAGTATATGATTGGTGATAAATACCTTTTTTTACTGGGTGAAGTTCTCACTTTTATGATCTTAACTGTCTTTGATTGTATGTAGGTGGAGCACTGCTGGCCAGTCCTGTAACCAAGCCGCGTGTTCAAGCTGTGCGAGTCCTTCTTCCTGGATCTGGTGAGGTAAATCAAGCAGCAGGTAACAAACGTCTTCTAGTGACTCACAAGTCACCTCATGGCGCCTGTTACATGAAGGGCTGTTTGTGTTTTAGGTTTGGTACGACGTCCTCACTGCAAAGGCGCATAAAGGAGGCCGGACTCTGGGTCTGCCCGTCACCCTGGACACAGTTAGTGTTAAAGTCTCAATTCACACAGCGAGGGTTACTTCCTCTGTCATATTCTATATGAAACTTGTGTTTTCCTCTCAGGTTTCTGTGTTCCAGCGTGGCGGCTCGGTGGTCTGCAGGTCAACAGGAAGTGGTTCCTGCACAGCCGAACAGCAGCAGCTCCCCCTCTCTATCACGGTGGCCCTGAACTCTGAGGTGAGCATCAAAGGGTTTCAGGTAGGCAAATTAAATACAGGTTACTTTCTGACCAATAGTGATACAGAACAATGTCATTCAATGTCTTGTATTAAAGTCTTTGTTAATGGCTGAAATTTTAGAGACGTTGTTGAACGTGCTGCTTATGAGATGTGTGTATATACATATTTTACTGTGCGCCGTGTTTGTACCCCGTCTCCATGGTGACGGAATGCTCGCCCCACATGAGTGTGTATTATTCCAACATTCATTTGCATACGGAATCAGATGTTTCTGTTCATTGTCTTACTGAGTTCAGAGGGAGCAGTTCAGATATTTTCTCCAGAGAATTTATCAGCGACATCTGTCCGTTACAGAGTTAAGTAGCCTTTTGAAAGATTCAACACCCTTTTTCACAGACCACATTCAGTCAGTCATTTACCATCAAAACAAAAACCTTTTTACAGGATTTGAGCCTTTTTACAGGCTTTCCACCGGTCTTTTTAAAGACTACACTGAGTCGTTTACCGTCTATCAAACGCCTTTTTACAGGCTTTCCACAAGTCTGACACTATGTACAATTCTCATCACCTTCATTCCTCATTTAAATCATTCACAACCGTGTCTCATTGTTACTGACAGTTTTCCTCTATTAGTAAATCAATGTTTCGTACTGGTTGTAAATCTATTTTCTGACACTCTCAATAGTCTGTACTCTCTATTCTCCCTTCTTCTACCTGGAATGTGAGTCGTAAACTGGGGAGACTAAGGCTGCTTATCTGGGCTGTTGGGAAGCAGTGGGCGTCGGTGTGTCACCAGTTATGGGGGTTGTATGAGGGGGGAGGTGGACCCGTCCTCTGGTTCTGCCGGGCTGCGTTGTATAGAACAGCCGTGGTGGAGCGTTTGGTCGCATGTCCCTTTCATAACTCCTGGGACACTCTCTGCACCAATGGTCCTCCTGTCCACATATATAACATCCATGTCATCTATTGTCCCCACGTTGTCTGCTGGAGACCCATTGAACGGTCTCTACCTGCTGGATATTTGTCCTCTGGGGGGGACGGGGTATTGGGGCTGTTTGTCTCTCACCTGCAATCGTCTCCTGTCTTGCTGTCTGTTTGCTTCTGCTGCTGCAGATATCTGAGAATGTCTCTGAGGAGGACGTCCTCCAACAGCAGCTTCTCCTCCTTCGCCGTGGTTTGGATGGGTTCTCTGCACATGTGGTTTGATGGACAGGAGTCCGGATGTGATGGACAGCTCTTCTGTGGCCCCCTGGTGTTCATGTTCACAGCTACCTGCTTCTTCTTCCTCTT
The DNA here is from genome assembly GCF_964276395.1 of Gasterosteus aculeatus. NCBI lineage: Eukaryota > Metazoa > Chordata > Actinopteri > Perciformes > Gasterosteidae > Gasterosteus > Gasterosteus aculeatus. The sequence goes on along the minus strand of NC_135708.1, from coordinate 3,406,253 downwards.
CTCCTATTTCCACCACCACGCTCTCGTGACCCTCATGTGACGATGTCATCTTTTGTTGTTTCCCTCAGGCTCATCTTCTCCATCGCTCACGACTTCCCCCGTTCCTCCTCTCAGATGGAACAGAGGTTCTTGTTCTGGATGCTGGGTTTCACAAAGGGACTGTTTGAAGTTCTCCTTTTCTCTGCATGTGGCGGGAAGGACCTGGCCTCTCCTGTGCAGCTGCTGTCATTTCTGGGTACAGCTGAGGGGGGGCATGGGTGTCTGCACTGAGAGGGGTGACATCTTTAGCGGGCTCACAATCTGCTGCTTCTTCTCCTGCCAGTCCAACAGCAGGTTTGGGGGTGTTTGGGTGGACTGACCTCCAGTAGGCGAGCAGCCGCTTGGTGCAGACACGTCTCTTCTTACTTATCTAAGCGGCCGGCTCCCACATAAGCCGTAGTGGCTTGGTTTCCTGCTGCTACAGTCTCCCTCCACACCTTGCGCCTGTCTTCACCCACAGGTGGTGACCTGGTTGGGAACCACCCATTCTTCTGCCATCTTCTCAAGCATCTCTTCATCCTCCTCCACTCCCTTTCTCTTTTTTTGGGCTCCATCTGATCTTCATCTGCTCTCTGGTCCTTGTAAAAGTAACCATGATGCAACCTGGTGTATCTAAAGAACCCTGAGCTGTCCCTTTTGTCCCAGGAGCTATTGTGTCACTGACTATGAGGAGACAAATGATGTAAAGTCTAAACTAATGAAACCTACAAAACATGTTGAATCAGATTGACAACTGAAATCAGCAATGCAAAGTAAACTACTGGATCTGAAAGTGAGACAGTCAATGAAAACGCTGAGTCAAAGTAATAACTACAATACAGGTCAAAACGCTATCAATACAGGTCAAATTATCCCCAAAAATCTCAAACTGCTCGAAAAAAATCAAACCAGTTATGACTTGAGCAAATTCAAAATAAAAGTCCAACTCAATGAAACCTGAGATTAAACTTATACAATACGGCGTAAACACTTCCACAGGAGAGAGAAGAGGAAAACCCAAAAACCCGATCATCTTAAGGTAAAATCCCTACAGTCATAATTAAATTCAAACTAAAAAGCCAATTAATTCATCACCCAGGACCTCAAGTGGGAGCTGAACATCAGCTCCATCACCAAGAAGGCTCAGCAGAGGTTGTTCTTCCTGAGGCAGCTGAAGAAACTCAACCTGCCAAAGACGATGATGGTCCACTTCTACACGGCCATCATGGAGTCCATCCTCTGCTCCTCCATCACCGTCTGGTACGCTGCAGCCACAGCCAAGGACAAGGGCAGGCTGCAGCGTGTCCTCCGCTCTGCAGAGAGGCTGATCGGCTGCAATCTGCCGTCCCTGCAGGACTTGTTCGCTTCCAGGTCTCTGAAGCGAGCTAAAAAGATCGCGGCCGACCCCTCCCACCCCGGACAAAAACAGTTTGTGCCCCTTCCATCTGGCAGGAGGCTGAGGTCCATCAGGACTACGACCTCCCGCCACACGAACAGTTCCTTCCCGTCGGCAGTCGGGCTCATCAACAGAGCCCGGTCCCCCACTGCCTGACTATAACACTCCACCGGTCACTCCCCCTCACACTGCACATGTCACTTTAACTGTAATTCATCACTTTGTCACGTGTCACTTTGTCTCTTGTCTGTTACTTGTTTGTTAGTGCACTTTATGCTTAATATTTTTCTTTTTAACTTTTTAATATTTAAATTTTTTTAACTTTATTCCCTTGTTTTATACTAACCCATAGCCTTAGCCTTATTCTACTAACCCATTGCATTAGCATTTCATTCCACTTTATTTTATTACTTGTGCACTGTTGTCTTGTCTGTCTACTGTCGCGCACTAACCGCCAAGACAAATTCCTTGTATGTTTGACATATTTTGGCTAATAAATGTTTCCTGATTCCTGATTCCTGAAAAGTCTAAGCCTGTAATGATAATCGATCAGGAATTAAATCCTTATATGTTTAAACGTTGAATACCAGTCAAACGTTAACTAGTAGTGATGATGTAACCTTAACTCAAAGCATGATGCAATAATAACTTCCTTAGATCAAATCAACATAAGGGCGCCTGGGGAGCAGTTAGGGGTTTGGCTGTCTTGACTTGGGATTTGAACCACCAACCCTGCGGTTTGCAGCACACCCTCTGTACTCCATGTGCCACGGTCACAATGATGGAAATCACAACAAACTCTGATTTTAAAATGTAAGTTGTATCTTTTACCTTCACTCTGTATATCAGTGTTGAACTAAAGAGAAAATGAAACTGTTCTCTCTCCCTTTGACTCTACATCATGTTCTTACTCCTCCAAACCATATGAGGCTGTTAACAGCTGATGATCTAACAGTTTTTCCCCACAGAGGAAGTAACTCACTCTGAGCACATGGGAGGTAGAAATGCTGTGCTGCTCAGGTCTTAACGTTACATTGTGGCTGTTCATGTGTACAGTAATTCTATGACATAAATGACTATTGTGTTTGATTCATATTACAACTGTTTTATTAAACATGCTAATTGTAGTGGCCATTTGTCCTTGTTACCAACACATCTTTGAATCAAAGGGTCACTGCTGCACCTAGTTTTTGTTTTCTGTCACGCAGTAAGAAAGCGGATTGTCTGGCCGATCTTTTCCTTTGTTTCGCCTTTATTCCACAGGATCCACAACACATACGATACAACTTGTCTGCCTTCCTATGCAGTGCTCTGTCTCACTGTCTCACTGCTAAACCCTATTAGTCACCCAGGTGCATGCTGGTCCCACCTGGCTGTGCCCCTAAGTAACCTCCAGGTGCAATTAGTGATCCAATTACCCAAACAATTAATCCAACTATATTCAAGAATAAGTAACTAAATAATAGCTCCCACATCAAGCTGACGATAAACCTGAATGAGCATTAATGCAACATCCTGAAATGAAAATAGATGAACACTAACAATCAGATGCATCTACTCAATTCACATGTGGCCCCTGGACATGTCTTCATTTAGTGTGTAACACTCACTAAATGACTTCAGCTTTGGAGTCACATTCTAATACTTCCTTCTGCATGACAACAGGAACTTGTACTTTACTCTAAAAAAGCCCATGAAATATCTTATGGAGATAAATATTGAAGGTTACCCAAACTCTGTTATATACATACATATGACACAAATACATATGAAGTGTGCATTAGTGTCACGGAAGTCCAAATATAATATGTAATACTGTCCCATGTGAGCTTGTTTTGAGCATTAATCAGTCAGTAGCATTTATTCATAGAGAGATTGATCCCGATCGTCCTCTCATTGAATCATCTTCATGAGTCTATTTCACTGACGACACAAATTAAAAGCATTCACCTCAAACAGAGAAGCATCCGGAAGCTTCCCATCAGGGAGCCAGGAAGTAGTCGGTGACGGTCCTCATGCGTTTGTGCGTGAGGAGGTCAAGCCGAGCCATGAAACCTGGAGAAACGTCCACATAGAATCACCTTGGACCTTCATATCAGCCCTGGACATGGCTGGAGATCAAAGTGACCTACGATGAGTTTGACACACCTGCTTTAGAGCAGAATGAGGATGTACTTTATTGTAATCATTTCTTTCAGCTACAATAACCATGTTATTAAGAGATGGAAAGTTAAAGCCGTTCCTCTTTCTGTCCACGCTGCACAACGCGTGTTTTATTGCATTTAGTGGCAATGCTGCTGCTGTTTGTCTTTTATTTTGGCGGGAAATCCCATTTAACACTTTCAATACTCCACTTTGTGAGGAGATAAACTCCACCCTGTTATTGTCGGGGGAGAATTTGTTGAGGTGCATATTGTGAGAGTCTCAAGAACTCGTATGTGACCTTTCTTGGGAAACTCGTGACCTGACCTAGTCTACGATGAAATCCATATGTGGCTTGGACAGACCATATCATGTTCTTCTATTTACCTTTCTCCTGTGTTTTCCTCTCTGTCTAAATGATTGATTTGGTCCCACTAAGGGAGTGTCGCGGAGGTTCCCGAAACAACATCTGGACTCTGACGGACGGACAGGAGGCCATATAGTATAGGTGATTCCTCCCTGAGGGTGAGAAGCTGCCGTCCCGACGAGACCTGGATTGCCGATCCATCCAGTTCAAGGAAAGAAACGAAGAACACGCGGTGAGAGATCAAAATTATTTTCAGACAGACAGAGTCATGACAAAAGGGTTTTAGGCCTATCTCACAACGAGTGTGTTGTAGACAGACGTGTTTGGGTCACCTGTGGTATTTTCTCGAGTTGCATATCCTGTGTCTCCTGAAAATTCACAGGCCAACTTTGGATAAATGCAGTAGACTGAGTGGCCAGAGAGAGCAACGGTCAACTGACTTGCCTTAGTTATACGTGTGGTATTTCTCCGTTTGTGCGCACCTTTATAGGCGCGTACACTCCTTGCATACAGATACAGATAACTAATGGGTAGTGTTCAGAGTAAAGGGGAGACAGGTGAAAACCATGAGACTAATATCCTGCCACCATTGTGTAAATTTATGTCAGAGCGTTATCCTGGCAGTTTGAATCTAATACAAAGGTGGGTTGAACAACAGTTAGAATTGCAACTGAGGGAAAAGGAGAAGAACGATGCAGCTCAGCATGCAGGCCTGTCGAGAAGAAAGCAGAAGAAGAATGTGGTATTTAAGGCAGACTGGGAAGCCTTCAAGATGTGGAAGTATGAGTCGGAGAGAAGGGAGAGAAAGAGGTTCAAAGCATTTAATTCATTAAAAAACAAAGAGTCTACAAAAGGTGCTGAAATATGTACCCCCTGTAATCCTAAAACACTTTATCCTTGTTTTTCTGAGATCCTGAAGAGATTGGTGGACACGGATCTGGACTCCCCCCCTCCCCTCACTGCTCCTCCAGCCTACGTGAGCCCCCAGCTTCCTCAGCAGGATGCAGCACAAGCGAACCTTCCTCGGCTTGACAACAGCCCGCCAGGAGAGAGGCCAGATTCAACCTCCCACGCCAGCTAGACGACCTTTTCACCTGCTATGACCCGCTCGCAGGCTCAACAAAGGTGGGCCTTGCTAAGAGGAAAACAGGAGGCATTGTTTGATTCTGAAGCTTCTTTTCCAATGGTAGAAGTGGCGGGTGCACAAGGGACGATGTTGGTGTTCAGACCCTGGTCCGACACCGACGTGGCCGAAGCAATGAGCCACGTTTGTAATTCTAAGGATAATCTTGCTAAGTGGGAGACTGATCTGAAGCAATTTGTCAGAGAATACCGTCCTACCATGTCAGAGCTGCGGCGTTTGATGAGCAGACTGCTGACAAATGACTATCATAAGATTCAAAGTGTATTCACCTCCACAAGAATGACTGCTCGCCTGAAAGATCCTGATTATGAGAATGACACAAACGCGGCCTTTAGAAACGCTGTTGATGCTCTCATCGTGATGGTAAAAGAACAATTTCCTCTGAGACTGAACCTTTCCACCATCACTTCTATGACACAAGGGCCACAAGAAAAATGCAGCTCCTTCCTGTCGCGCCTGACGACAGCCTTTGACACTCACAGCGGTCTCAACCGACCTGATCCAATGGGGGCACAGCCCCTAATGCCATCTGAAAGAACATTTCATGAGCAGAATGAGACCTAAGCTTATACGGATGGTGAAGAGATCATGTGTAACCTGGAAAACATGTGCTCTTGCGGACATCCTTCAGCACGCTGAACATGCTGAAGATGAATTACACAGAAAAGATGAACAAAAGAAAGAGGGCAGACAAAAAAGACTGGAAGAAGCTCAGTTTGCGATGTTCAACACGCTTGCAGAGCCAACCCACAAATTTGCCCAAGGCCAACGTGGAAGAGGAAGAGGCTACGGAAGGGCTCGTGGCAGAGGCAGATCAGACCGAAGTTACAGAAGGTATGATCCAAATATTTGTCACAACTGTGGAAAACAAGGACATTGGCAAGCAGAGTGTCCGGAGGACAAAGGCATGAGGCCATCACACCACGCGTCTGACTGAGAGGGACAGTTGGAGGGGCGGACCCCAGAGACGGATCACCCCACCACAGAGGAGAAAGTAATGCACCCTACCCACACTCATATACAGAACAAAACAGTTAGCGCTGGCACAACCACACACATCTTAAATTTTGCCATGTATGTTAGTAACCCAGGATATAAGAAATTTCCCCAATTAACATTGATGATTTCTAGCCATCCAGTAACATTTTTAGTTGACTCGGGAGCTACAAACTCAGTTTTAAGAATAGATGCCCTGCCCCAGCCTCCAAAAAGGAGTGGCAGAACACGTCTTACAGTGGGATCAAGCGGTGTTCCCGTTTCAGAGAGTTGCTCTGTTCCTTTAAGATGTGAGCTTGATGACCAGATGACGAAACATTCTTTTCTGGTGTCACAAAATTGCCCGGTGAATCTGATGGGGAGAGATCTGATGTGTTACTTTGGCATTGCGTTAAGCTCAACATCAGATGGCATCAAGGTGTTGAAAAAAGCTGAGCTCCCATTAATTCAGATGTTTAACTGTAGTCCAAAACCCCTCCTTTACGTATATGAATGGAAACTAATGTTAGACCAGGAAACACCAATTACTCATGACCTTGTTAAAATTGTAAAAACACACAGTACTGCAGCAGAAGGTTGCATGCACGAACAATCATTACATTGTACATCCCACGTAAGCATAGGGCCAGACAGAAGGTACGAGGATGTGTGGCATGACCAAAAGTTGGAGAAAGAGAGATTGTGTTTGAAGCATGTGTATTGGTCAGAGGAGGCTGCTGCGGTGTCTGTATCTCTCTCTCCCTCCCAGGAAAAAGTGTTCTTTGGTTCCACTCCACACATTTCATTGGCTAAACCATCTCACTGGGAATGGCAGGATCTTGGTCCATGGTTGCAGCAGTGTCTCGGCCTAACAGATTTCAGACCGGGTGCAGAGGATCCTCATGAAGAGTATAGCGCTAGTGGTAATGTAGGTCGCACTACATTGAGCACACGAGTAAGTGTACACAGAACGGTAGAGCTCGTCGACGAACACACACAATACGCAGAATTGTATCCGATAGCAGCAGCAGACGAAATTCCAGAGCTGTCACAAGTACCGCCTTCACTGTGGGCCGCACACAAGTACGATGTGGGTCTCATAAAAGGTGCGGCGTCATTGGTTGTGTGTCCTAAGTCAAATTACAGGCCGTGCCTTAAACAATACCCACTCAAACAAGAAGCTATTGTGGGTATAAAACCAGTGTTTGAATCCCTTTTAAAATCAGGTATTATTGTACCATGTGAAGATTTACCTGTCCGTACACCTATTTTTCCGGTAAAAAAGATTCGCGATAAAGGTCAGCCCACAGAATGGAGATTTGTGCAGGATTTGCAAGCAGTAAATGCAGCCACCTATCAGTTAGCACCAGAAGTGGCAAATCCACATACAATCTTGTCACTGGTCCCACCAGGCTCCACGCATTTTTCTGTTATTGACCTGGCCAATGCATTCTTTTCTGTTCCAGTTCACCCAGATAGTCAAAGCTGGTTTGGGTTTTCTTTTAATGGCCGCGGCTACACGTGGACCAGATGTCCAATGGGTTACCACGAAAGCCCAGGGGTATTCCACAGAGCGCTTAGCGAGAATCTACAAAATGTACACCTCCCTGCAGGGTCGGCCCTTCTAAATTATGTGGATGATATGATGATTTGCAGCCTATCAAAAGAGGCTTGTAAAATTGACACGGTAGCGCTACTTAAACATTTGGCAGAGAACGGACATAAGGCTTGCCTGCAAAAACTTAAATTTGCTCTGGAACAAGTGACTTATCTGGGACATGTGATCACAGCTGAGGGCAAATCCCTCTCTCCCAAACGTATTGGGGCAATTCAATCGGTACCAAAACCAATTACAAAAAAACAAATGATGAGTTTCCTGGGGATGACTTCATACTGTAGACAGTGGATCCCAAATTATTCAGAAAGAGAGGGACCTCTCTCGTTCATGGTCCATGGTAAAGGCCTCAGGGCGCATGACAAACTGACTTGGACTACTGAAGCTGAAAAGGCTTTTCAGGACTTAAAGACTTCCTTATCACAGGCTCCGACTTTGGGCCTACCGAGACCTGACTTGCCGTACACCCAGTTTATAGACCAGAAGGACTGCTATATGACATCAGTTTTGTGTCAGCCTCATGGAGGGAAACTTAGGCCGGTTGCCTACTTCTCCTCAAAACTTGACCCTGTTGCTTCGGGTCTTCCTCTCTGTTTGCGAGCAGTGGCAGCAGCCGAGAAAGCCATTTTAGCATCACGCGACATTGTGGGCTACTGTGATGTCACACTTATGGTCCCCCATGCTGTCTCCCATATCTTACATGGCCAGAAGACTTCTCACCTCTCTGCTCAGAGATGGCTCAGGTATCATACAACGTTGTTAGAACTGCCTAACGTAATTGTCAAACGATGCAATGTCCTTAACCCGGCTAAACTCCTCCCGACTGCAGATGACGGGGAGCCTCATGATTGTGTCGAAGTCTTGCAGCAGACATGCGTTCCACGGCCTGATCTGTTGGACACACCTCTTCCCAATGCAGATCTTGAGCTGTTTGTGGACGGCTCCGCTTCTCGCTCACCCGAAACAGGCAGCGGTCAGGTTGGGTTTTCGGTGGTTACATCACACGGCACACTTGTTAGTGGCAGGCTTCCTTCACACTTCTCAGCTCAGGCAGCAGAGCTGATTGCACTCACGGAGGCATGTAAGGTAGCTGAAGGCAAACCCGTTAACATCTATACAGATTCACGTTATGCTTTTGGTGTGGTGCATGATTTCGGAGCTCTTTGGAGACACAGAGGGTTTCTTACGTCGTATGGCAAGCCTATTGCACATCATACCCTTGTGTCGGCTCTTCTGAATGCCATTTTATTGCCCAGAGCCATTGCAGTCATTAAATGTGAAGCTCACACTTCTTCTCTTGACCCTGTATCCATAGGAAACAGGGGAGCGGATGCGGCAGCAAAGAAGGCAGCCTCACAAGGCTTCCTTTTCCCCCTCGCTCAAATGCTCTCTTCCACACCGACCGATCCTAGTCCGCATGCCGATCTTCCCACACTTCAATCTCTTGCCAGTACACAGGAGCGTTCCCTGTGGAAACGATCTGGTGCCGTTCTTGAGGGCGGAATCTGGACGGGACCAGACAGTAGGCCTTGTTTGCCACGTGCTCTCTTCCACACTTATGCCAGATTGTCTCACGGAAGAGACCACGTGGGCAAAGGGGGGATGTGCACTGCTATAAATGCAAATTGGTACACAAGAGGGTTTTCAACTTTTGCAGCAGAATTTTGCAGGAAATGTGTTATTTGTGCAGCAAATAATGCATCCGGGGCAATTAAAGTGCCACAACAAGGTCACCCGGCTCCAGATAAACCGTTTGAGCATTTAATGATGGATTTTATTGAGTTAACTCCATCGGAGGGAAAGAAATACTGCTTGGTGGTAGTCTGCATGTTTAGCAAATGGGTAGAAGTTTTCCCCACGTCCAAGCAGGGCGCAGGAACAGTAGCAAAGATTCTAATGAGAGAGATTATTCCTCGCTGGGGCATACCTCAACTTATTAGCAGTGATAATGGTCCTGGGTTTGCAAACCAGGCCATTGATGAAATTTCACAATATCTAGGTTTTAACATCAGACATCACTGTTCTTACCATCCACAGTCAGCAGGTGCAGTTGAACGGCACAATTACATCTAAGCTTGCAAAGTGCTGTGAGGAAACGGGGCTATCGTGGGTGAAGGCACTTCCATTAGTGCTTTTCCACATGCGCATGCGTATCAGGAACAAACACAGTCTTAGCCCTTTTGAGATAGTGTTTGGGAAACCCCCCTGCACTGGGGTGGGTCCAGTAAAACTAGCTATGACAACTGGTAATTATGAAGATAGCATGCTGAGATATTGTGCCAACCTCTCTTCCTCACTCTCAGCACTGCACGGGCAGGTAAAAGCGGCGCTTCCATCCCCGGCTACTGCAGTCCAGCACCACCTGAAACCAGGAGACTGGGTCCTCATCAAGGACCACCGGAGAAAGCACTGGAAGCAAAGACGCTACACGGGGCCCTTCCAAGTACTCCTGACCACGGAGACGGCAGTTAAGGTGCAAGGGAAAGCGACGTGGGTTCACGCCAGTCACTGCAAACACATCCCGGGTCCAGGAGGCGAAGGAGCACCTACATCTGGTTCCGGTTAGGGGGTTGCAGGGTGGAGAGCCCTCCCCCCCCACTGCAGTGTTCCAAGACACCAACGAGCCCAGCGGAAGCAGCAGAGATGGCAGAGACAGCAAGGACGACAGCCGCCCGGAGAACAGCGATAAAAGACAGATCTCTAGCGCCAAAGAACACTCCAGGAAAGCATGGTTGGAGCCTGAGTATGAACATGTGCTTATCACTATCACTGGCCACATCAGTGCTGATTCCCTTCACAATCAATGAGTTACAACCCCCTTATGTGAACATCACGGATACCAGCCTTCTCCACCTCTCCAATAGAGAATTTCAGGAAGGGAAAATAAGCTTCCACTGTCCAGCAAAACAATGCGACGAGGCAGAGTGTTTGCTCTACACAATCGAACATGATGTATGGGTTAAAATAGAAAGTCCCGTAGTTGAAGTTGTGTGTGTTCCCGGGGTACGAAGAGATAGAGTATGTACTGTGTGGGTGCGCGCAACATTTGATCTAGCAGATCCACCATTCTGGTGCAGTAAACCGCGAACGTGCCAGGAGATACCGGCCTACACTGGCTCCAGCAATTGGAGGGAAAAATGCAAAAGAACCTGTCAGTGAGACACAGCCTAAAACAGTACCACCTGAAATAATTTACGAGGCCGTTAAACCACAGGCCCTGACCTGCCTCAGGCCAGAACAGCCCCCCACCAAAGCAACTTGGAGGCGAGGTTTGATCTCCTTCAAGTGTCCAAGAGGGGGGTGCGGGAAGGAGGGTTGTAAAGCTTACCTGTTACGGATGAGCGCGCCGCACTTAGGTCACTGGGCCGTCCTGAACTCAGAGGACGTAAGGACTCAGTGTCAGTCAAATGATACTTGCACGGTGTCTCTAAGTCCCAGATACGATTCGAGTTGGGAATAACCGTTCTGGTGCGCTCGACCTGCAGACTGTACGACTGAGCCAGCCCACTTCACTCGGCTGGATTGGCAGTATGCGTGCCAAGTAAGCCTACAGTTAAGGAAACTTCCAACCCGTACACCACCGTACGAGCATCACAATATTGCGTTGACTATTATGAATGACTTTGCCAATGAAAGGAATGTCTCTAACTGTTGGATATGTCAGCATATGCCCACTTCATCTAGAGCACCTATGCTGGTTCCTGTGCCATTCACGGAAGCCGACTGGAATGTCATGGGGTGGCCTGGGCTATCTCATCGTTTTGTGAGTAATGATGAAGACTGTTACACTTCTCCACCGCATACCGCGACAACAGCGCAAAGCACAGTTGCCTATGAGGGTGAAAAGGGGAAAGTTGTACGTTTTGCAGTTAAGTGGTTCAATCGTGAAAATAGACTTATAGGTATTAATCAAGTGATGTTGTTTAGATTAACCTATTACAAAAGATATGTCCAACAGGGGTTACGATATCAAGTGCAAATGACTCTCGGTGAGACTAATTGCAAAGCTGACAGTGAAGTGTTAAAAACTGCATGTGCTCTCTTACCAAATACAGCACCTATTCGTTTGGAAATGGGCATACAGGGCATCCCCTGGGCAAACGATTTTAAAGTCACACACTCAACCTGGAGTAGACATAATTGTAGTAAACCTTTAATCCCAGCCAGACCTCCGAGTAGAGATTGTACCAAACCAGCACCTCCCATTCCGGTCCATCCCTTAACGAATGTCAGCCGCTGTGTTAACTTATATGCTCTGGATGGATTTCATCTAGGTACGAGTGACTGTAGTAATGATATTATCAGCTTTACCACTGAATCTAAAGATCTTGCATTACCAGAACAGGTTTATTTAGTTTGCGGCAACATCGCTTATAGCTGTGTTCCTGTCATAGGGAACCTTCATAAAAGGTCAGTTACTGGGAAATGCTATTTAGCATACCTTATACCCCTGATTAGACAGGCTGACTCCAAGGAACTTGCTCCGTTCCATGTACGTCATAAACGTGCCATTTCACTAGGTTCAAGGATTTTGAGCATACTAATACCGTCCTATGGCACCTACAGGAGCCAGGAGGAAATAATGGCACTCTCAACAGTACTGGAAAGGCACATGAATAAGACTTCAATAGCACTTTCCGAAATGCAGAAGGAGTAAATGACATCAAACACATGGTATTACAAAATAGAATGGCTCTGGACCTCGTTTTGGCCTCACAAGGTGGGGTATGCAAGGTAATTAACACTGAATGTTGCACTTACATCTCTGATGCAACATCATCAGTTTATGATGTGGTGGCAGACACAGAACAAGGCATTAAGGAGCTGCATGAGGACCACGGCTGGAATCCTTTTGGGGGAATGCAGGCATGGGTTGGATCGTGGGAAACTTCTCTCTTTAAAGGACTGCTATGGGTGTTGGGGGGCATCATTCTGTCTGTAATTGTCATAACACTAATTGTAACTGTTTTGAAGCTCTTTGTAAGGAAGGTTGTCAGTACTTATGTATCAGTTGAACACATAAGTATTACTACACAGCGTCCAGTTCAGAAATGGACTCCACCATATCCGGATAGCCTTGACAGTGACGACGAATGTGAGGATTGTGTGTAACCAAACAAAATATGCGTGTTAGTGGTAGCAAGGGTTCACATGCACTTAGAAGTTAATGATGTGGTGTTCTGAATCTTCGTGAATTTACACCACTGATGTGTGTTCTAAGAGTTGTTATGTTTACTATTCTTTTTTTTCTTTTCAATTGATTGTTTAACGTTTTCCTGATTTCTTAGTTGTCAAAGAATGACAAAAAGAGAGGGATGTCGGGGGAGAATTTGTTGAGGTGCATATTGTGAGAGTCTCAAGAACTCGTATGTGACCTTTCTTGGGAAACTCGTGACCTGACCTAGTCTACGATGAAATCCATATGTGGCTTGGACAGACCATATCATGTTCTTCTATTTACCTTTCTCCTGTGTTTTCCTCTCTGTCTAAATGATTGATTTGGTCCCACTAAGAGGGTCGCGGAGGTTCCCGAAACAACATCTGGTTACCATTCCTCGGACCTTCAGAGATGTATAAAAGCTCCTGGTTCCCCCCAGAAACTTTGTCAGATCTTCCTGCTCCTTTTGGGGGAAGGAACATTCTGTCCCTTTTCAGCTGAATTGTAGTCATTTGACTTCTGTCTGTGCTTACGGCTTGTGTTGATGATTCTTGTATACTTATGATTTTTCCTATATCCTAATTAGTAAAATACTTAATCATAAGCGAGTCTCTGATACTTTTGATTTCTCACAAGGCCTAAATCCACAATTTCCACCACAGTTATCAAATGTGTGCTTGTGCTTTGTGTGTTTTTGTTGGTGACTTAAGTGTGATATTTGGTGCAGAATGAAAGCTTCAAGTTGCACCTGAAGTAGCGAGCTCAGTAGTTTGTGTTGTTGTGAGACGGCTCTGCGTGAAGGTTAATAAGGTTAATAAAGCAACTTATTCATTACTCATTTCTTTATTTACTCACTTCCTTCTTCAACATGCTGCACCACCAATGTTTCCTCTGTGCTATTGACACAGCAACAGGGCTGTAGAATAAATACAGATATTATGGAGGAAATAGTACAAAAGTCAATAGTACAGCATCTTTAAAAAGGATCAGAGTATTTCATGTCAAAAGAAATAATACAGCGTGTTGAAAGCATCTTTATTTGATGGCCTGTTTAAACATGTACAGTTGTTTCCAAAAAAGTCATTTATTAACATTAGAGCCAAACAATTCTATTTCTGTTAAAGTAACACATGGAGTAAATGTTGTAAATGACATTATAGGGAATAAAAACACAAGTAACGCATATTCAATATTTCCTTGAGAGGTTTGCTGAACCATTAAAAAGCTTCTTGTTCAAAACAAAGCTGATTATGTGAAATTAGATTTGATTTCACTCAACAGATTTAGAAAGATTTGAAGTTAAAATGGGCTCAAAAAGAATTACACATTCATATTTTCCTTCTTCACCTTGTTTTTATTATTGCTGATGAAGCGCACACACACATAAGGACACATTTGTCTCATATGGGGGGACAGATGAAAGAGCGTCTTATAAAATGTCTTCTTGCACACATAAAGATGAAGATTAAAGCCTAATTAGGAGCCAATATCTAAATGATCATCTATTGATTGAAGGAGCACAGCAGCATTAAGCTGAGCTCTTTCACACTTCCATCTGAGTCCCAGAGAGCTGTGGACCCCCCAGAGTCCAGACCAGCTCAGGTACCCCTCACCTGCTCCACCTGCATCTACACCCACATGAACCACCATCAGCTGTACAGACTGAACTATGTGGTGAGCAGAGAGGAAGGTTCTCCACCAGGAGGAGACTCTCCCTCCTGAAGAGGACACAGAGACACTGAGGAACCATAACCAGGCAAGAACCCCAACCCAGGATAAAGAGGTTCAGTGAATGTGGTGCTGAAGGTGTGGAGGTGGATCAGTGTGTCAGAGGAGACTCTGTAGAAGGACAGAGAGCCAGCAGGACAGTCCACATACACTGCTACTCTATGAGAGGAGGAGGAGGAGGAGGAGGTGATGCGTGTTCCTGTCTTATTGTGACAGACATAGTAACCATTATTAAAGCATCTCAGACACCAGGACTGATCACTCTCTCCAAACAAACAGTCTAAACTGTCTCCTTTCCTCCTGATTCCTCTGTAACTCACTGATACATGAACACTTCCGCTCCACTCGACCTCCCAGTAACAGCGACCAGTCAGACCAGTTCTACACAGCAGCTGAGGCCAGTAGTCAAATCTGTCTGGATGATCAGGATGTGACTGATCCTCCTCCACACGTGTCACCTTCCTGTTGTTGTCAGACAGTTTGAGTTGTTTGTTTACTGTGTTTGTGTCGATTGTGAGTTCACAGGAATCTGATGAGAGAACACGACACAATACAGCTGCAGTTATTAATCATGTGTTCATCTACTGACACGTTGATGATGACGTCACAGAGGTGAATGAGTGATGTCACAGTGTGAAGATGGTTGAATCTTCATGAATCAAAGCACACTTACACTTCCTCAGACCTGGTCTCAACCATCGGACTCCATCAGGCTCCACCCTGAAAGGAGGAGGGGGGTCAGAGCAGCATGGAGACATGGACATTACATCACTCTCACACACAGCTTTGTCCTTCATGTCCACATGGAGCACCTCTTCTTCTTCTACCACTACTTACAGACGACCACAGACTGTCAGTCAGGCGTCACACAGCGACGAGGTGCTGGAATATATTCATGAAGAAGATGAATGGATAACAAATAAGAAATGGACCTGTCACTGTACTTTCACCAGATGTGAATTCAATCGGGAGAAATGACGTCATGCTACAGATCAAGCTTCATGGGACGTGTGCAAAGGAACATTCACATTAAACTGTTTCATAAAGATAAAGCAGATACAGACCATTCAGTATTCACACAATGTGCATGTTTCCATGTTGTCCCCATTTGTGGACAATGTCTCTCCCTGTGGTTCGCTGGAGTCCCAAAACTTTACAAATGGCTTTGTCACCGTTTCCACACTGATGGATCTCAATGACTTTGTTCCTCATTTGTTCCTGAATGTCTTTGGATCGCAGCCTGATGTCTCGCTTGTGAGGATCTTGTGGTCTACTTCACTTTGTCAGGCAGCTCCTATTTAAGTGATTTCTAGATTGAGAACGGCTGTGGCTGGAGAAATGGAACTGGGCTTTCCAAAGATGTGATGAACCTCACTTCATTTATGTTTTCATCACTTTTTCACACAGGGCCATTTAGGTTTGGATTCTTTTCTCCCCTTAATGATAAAAACTGCATTTTGTGTTTACTTGCGTTATCTGTGTCTAATATTTACATTAGTTTGATGATCTGAAACATTTAAGTGTGACATGCAGCCATGAAAACGGGTCACGGGTGAAAAAGGTGAGAAGGATGTTTCCCCTCTAGGGGTTTTCAGCTGGTTTTGTCCCAGGGACCAACATTCTGAATAGAAAGCCACTGGCCTGTAACCGTCCCCCCACATATTCCGCCTGTAGCACTTGTCAGTGGAATCTCTTCCATATTCTTCTGCATATTCAAGTGACTGAATCTCTTCAGCTGGACGCATTGGTCTTAATGTGCCGGTAATGATGGTAAATGATGCTTGTAGCTGGTTGTCATCTACGCTCCACTACGGTTACATAAAGGTGGCGTTTGTGTTTTCACAACGTTTTATCTCATAATTTAGACTTTCTATCCCCTTTCTTCAGTGCGGAAATGGGCTTCTATAGTTGTGTGAATGCATCACTCCAGCCAATCCAAAGACGGGGTTTGTAACCAATCAGGTGTAGAGACCATGGTGACTGGCTCCGCCCCCTTACTGTCAGAAAGAACAACAGCGAGCGCGTAGAAAACTCCTTCGAGCGCGAGTAGAGATTCTCCTCGCGAGCAACGAAGTTCACGTTCAAAAGTCCGTCTCACGAGAGATATTTATGTATTTATATATTTATTTATTTGCTCGCGGATGTTTGATTTACATTACATTTATTTTGACAGTGATTTGCTGCCATACCCCCCCCCAAAAAAAGGTGAGGGATTTTCATGCCTGAACATGAAAGAAATGAGGAATCAGGAAGGCAGCAAACACTTTATCACACAACTATAACACATAAAAGCAGAAGCCATTTTCCAGTGAGGCTGAATGAGGCGAGTCGGAGGACGTCCACGTTGTCCCATTGATCAGGTGGACTGCAGTGTCTCCCCGTTGTACTACTTCATGGGGGGGCACCCCTGTTATAATGATGGAAACACTGAACTGGCTTCGGTCGCTTATCAAAACATCGGCCAAATAAGCCGTTTTTCAGACTTTATGAGCAAATACAGAATCCCTTTGTGTTCATTTCTAAAGCCGCATAAAGACACACGTGACTTTATTTAAGGCGCTGCGCTACTTGCAAGTCGCTGTGTTGTGGCAGATTCTCCATAAAGGTAGAAAACAACAAACTCATGGTCATGAAGGTCCTCATGTAACGTTACATGGAATCTGCATGAGGAGGAGGAGGGTCCATGTCGCTAAATACCAACTGAGATCGGCTTGTGGCTTCTGACAAAGGATCCTTCCACCGACCACTTTTCACACCCGCCGTCGCTCTGATCTGCAGGCGCATGGCGGAGATAACCAATCGGGTGTCTGGATGCTAAATGTTCATACTTCTGTTGGGCCTCCACCCTGCTAATGAACCTCACCACGTGTTTCTTCACTGAGGACAAAGGAAGAACACAAACATATAGGGGTCCCCCATGGCCTGATGCCAGGGGCTGATAACAGGACCCCTACAGCTCTCCAGACCCCCTTGGCCATAAAAAGAGGACGTACGAAAGAACACCGAGCGCTCCCATTGGCCGAGGACAGTGACATTTATTTATGGACCTCAAGTTCATAAGAAGAGATTGCGCCAAAGGATCGATCTCTTTCGCCTGACTTCCCGTTAGTGACAGATCGAGACAACACAACGTTGTTTGGTTTCTTTTCTTTCCCTCCAATTCCCAAGTTTCAGTCTTAATCTCGCTGGACGAACTCAAGACTCGCGCTCCACTACGTCCCGCTTCCTTTTCCCTTTTGATTTCATTCCTGTTGACTCCAGAGGACCGGAGAGACAGCTGCTCTCTGACCCCCCGCCGCCTCTGTTCCCAACGAGAAGTTCGGACCCCACGGCCGAAATCGCCTTCATCCACTGAGTTTCCCTACGCGGAGCTCAACTGTCCTCAGTCAGCTGGAAGCTGATGACCAACGCCCATCAAACAGTAAGACTGGTTTTCTGGGCAGACTAATTTAGCGTGTTGATATGAACTTGATGTTTATTTGATTTGTTCAGTCATAACGTGGTACGATAGAGTCCGGATCAACGAATCCGCTACCTTTGATTTATGTTTGAATGTGTACCTGCAAATGTCGTAATGTCCCCTGTTGATCTGATGCTGTGATACGTTTGCTGTAAGAGAGTGAAAGCGCCAACTGTGTTACGCTGTTGAATGATCTCATGGTCAGAATAGTTCCTCATTTTCTTTTCTTTTCTCGGGTCTCCGCCGTGAGATCCGTTTGCCTGTGGTTTCATTTCGTATCGCCAGCCACATCGTTGGTTCCGTAACTGCACACACATGGATCCGACCATCCTGATTCACGTTGCTGATCTACGTTCCGCTGGTCGCGGGACAGAATCTCCTCGCGCGGCGTCTAAGTATCCCCCCCTCCTTCGTCCAAGCTGTAGTCCCTAGCAACAGATAGCGTTGCCATAGCAGTACGACTGTCGTCTTCCTCGTTGCTTTAATACAGGGGTGTCCAAAGTACGGACCCCGGGCCAACTGCGGCCCGGGATCCATTTTTTATTGGCCCGCAGCAAATTATAAAAATAGAATGGAATGTGGCCCACACATGAAACTTGCCCTTGACTGTATTGTAGTTCTTAGTTTGACCAGTAGGTGGAGCTACTCACTAGCTGCAGTCCTAATGCAGCTCTGACAAAAAAAAAATGTTTTTAAAATAAAAAATTTCCACGACGACAAAATGGCAGAACCAAAGAAACGCAAGATAGCAAGTAAATGCAGAACATTTCAAACACGGTGGGAAAAGGAATATTTCTTCAAAGAAGTCAAGGAGAAGTGTGTCTGTTTGATTTGCAATGAAACGGTTGCAGTGATGAAAGAGTCCAATGTACGACGACACTACGAAACCAAGCATCCGACCTTCACGTCCTACACTGCTGCTGAGCGAGAGGACAAAGTCCAGCACATGGCAGCTAACCTGCAGGCTCAACAACAGTACTTTTACCCTGCTAACAGCTCAACTCATAGCGCGCCGCGGGAAAGCTTTCTCAGGCGGTGACTTGGTTAAACAGTGCCTCATTAAAGTCGCTGGAATAATGTGCCCGGAAAAGATGCAGGAATTCAACAACGTGAGCATGTCCACAAACACAATTGTGCGTTGAATGGAAGACTTGTCAGCCAACATACAGAATCAAGTGTCACATAAAGCTTGTGCTTTTGACTTTTACTCGATTGCATGTGATGAAAGATGCAACAGACGCCGCACAACTGTTCATTTCTTTGCGGGGAGTTGACGATAACTTTTGCATCACGGAGGAGCTGCTTGATCTTCGGAGTCTAAAGGGCACAACAACGGGTGAGGACATTTTTGAAGCCGTGTCAGGTGCAATTGACAAGATGGAACTTAAATGGGACGAGCTGTGTGGAGTTGCAACGGACGGGACTCCCGCTATGACAGGCGAGCCCAAAGGAATGGCATCTATGGTGTGCGCCAAGGTGCCAGAGAGTGGAGGCGAGGCTGTAAAATTGCACTGTATCATCCACCAAGAAGCTCTCTGTGCCAAGACAGTCCAGCTTGGCGATGTGATGACCACAGTTGTGAAAACTGTCAACATAATTCGAGCACGAGGGCTCTACCACAGAGAACTAAGCTTTCCTATCTGATGTCGATGCTGAATACGGGGACGTACTCTATCATTGTGACGTGCGCTGGCTTAGTCGCGGCTCCGTGCTGAAGCGGTTTTATTCCCTTATTGCCTTTTTAGTTGATCTTACTGGTCATCTGAACTCACTGAACAAGAGCCTACAAGGCAAAGACCAGCTTGTACCACAACTTTCTGTGCGAAGCTTCGTCTTTTTGAGACACAAATACGCAACTTCAATCTTGCGCACTTCCCTACGCTGTCCGAAATCAAACGTGCTCATCCAAAGGCCGACCTCTCTGCTAAAAAGGGGAAATATGTTTCTGTGATCACAACTCTTATGACACAATTCAATCAGCGCTTCCAAGATGTTTCTGTCATTGAGAAAGAAATCAAGCTGTTCTCAACTCCCTTCCTGCTGGATGCAGAAGAAGTGGAAGAGAGTCTGCAACTAGAACTCGTCGAGATGCAGCTCCTCTCCCTACCCGACTTCTACCGGAGCTTGGAAAAGGCCAAGTTTCCTCTGATGCGACGCCACGCAAAAAGAATGACCAGTCTGTTTGGCACAACATACATATGCGAGCAAACATTTTCTCTGTTAACTCTGAACAAAAGCAGATTGAGAACCAAAATGAGCGACAGCCATCTCTGTGATGTCCTTCACATCTCAACCAGCAAACTTACTCGTGACCTGCCAGCCGTCCTTCAGTCCAGAGCAGCATCACTGCTCCCATTAAGTGCAACACTGTTCCCATTGTAGGCGAGTTCAAATATATTACACAGTATTCGTGTGTTCAAAAGCCCAATTACTTAATAAATGCAGTCAATTAAAGTTGATCACATTTTCTAAAACACGTTAGATGATAAATGATTTGCATAAGTAGGTTAAATAAAGCCTTCCCTCTTTATACAGGGCTGTGAAGGGGGTCCCCATCCTGACGAAGAAGCAATCTGAGGATGAGCTGCCAACCCTTTTTGTAAAAACAAAATGAAAACCCATTAATGGAGAGACGTGATTTATGCAGTTTTTTCTTTAAGTTTATTAAATTATCAAGCATAATTTACTTGTTTAGTGAGTAGGTCTAAAATAAGTGTTATGGGGATTGTTGGTTGCAGTTATAGGTGATCTTGATCGGTGTTCCTATGAGTTAATAAACCCTGCTATACTTTAAAGAACCGTTTTCCTGTGTTTACTTGTGCATTTATATGGTGGTGACCGTTGACATACATTGCCAGTGCTCGATCTTACTCCTTCCAACATCTTCACTCTCAAGGAGTGAATATCAATTATGAGACTTGATTTATAGTATTGGTTATTGATCCCTGTTAGCTCAGGGTGGTGCCCCGTTATTTATTCATTCTGAGAAGTATCTTAGTGATTATTAATAATTCTATTAATGTCCATAAGTTAGTTCCTCATTTGCTAGTAACCTAATACGACCCCCTAGCCGCTCCCAACACTTCTCATCCAACCACAATCACATTCACGCCATACGGATGGCAACATTTATCTGGAGAGGGTGTTTTTGGTATGTTCTGTTCATTTCTACGATATAGTTGATACTAATTCCAGGTCCACCATCAGCTGTTGGTTCTTCACTGAGCGTCTGTGTCCGACTGTCACCTGTAGCTTCAACAAGTCCACTCTTATCATCCAGGGAACCGTCACTCAGTGCAAAGCACCAAAAGCAGGTGAAGCTGAACTCCTTTAGAACACCAAACGTTCCTCCTGTGATGATCCATTAAGACGCTTTGAACAGATTGTTTCTCTGACTGTTTGTCTCTTAATAATAATGTCTGGACTAAAGGACAAACACACACTGGAGGCAGAGGACCAGCATCTAAACATCCAAGTGTTTTTTGAGTTGTTAAGAGCCCACAAACCTGCAGCGTGACCACGTTGACTCATATCAACCCACCATGATGTCGTCAACGTGTCAGGAGACACTGTCCTCTCTTATAACGTGGAGACAAGACAAAGCTCCAGAGAAACAAGGTTTTCATCACCTTCCTCCCTGTTCAGGCTCATCCTGGCTACTGTTCCTCACTACTTCTGTCTGTGTTGATGGTCTCATGTGGGACACAAACAGTCTGATGAGTCTCTGGTAGTTTGAGGTCAGCTTGGTGTGTCAGGGTCTTATTAACCAGGCTGACAGTGGGACACAGAAAAGGTTTCCAGCTCTACCTCCTCTACCAGACTGATGGTCTGTGGCTGCAGCCTCTTCATACCTGAGAGTCTCCAGTCTCCAGTGAGGATCCTCTAGTCCAGCAGACAGCAGCTTCACTCCTGAGCCTCCTGGATGATTGTAGCTCAGGTCCAGCTCTCTCAGATGGGAGGGGTTGGAGCTCAGAGCTGAGGCCAGAGAAGCACAGCCTTCCTCTGTGATCAGACAGCCTGTCAGCCTGCAGACACACAGAATAAGACACATGTCACATGATCTGAGGGAGCTGTGAGGGCTGGAAGGTCACTGCAGTACTAAGATACTATCAGGTACAGAGGGGTCACATTAACATGGTTACTGACTGGTTTCCAGTCACAACTAAACACCCACTAATGTACATCAACAACCTGATAACATTACTACTAACTCTATAATGTCAAATATTTACAATATATTGAAAATAAACATATTTTATGGAAATAGTTGTAAAATACATATTTGATTTAAATCATGGAAGCAGAACGAATCTTATGAAAGTCAGAAATGTACCATGGGTGTAAATAAAGACACCAAGTGGACTTTAATTGAATCCTGACCTGAGAGTCTCCAGTTCACAGTGTGGACTCTTCACTCCAGCAGACAGCAGCTTCACTCCTGAATCCTGCAGGTGGTTGTTACTCAGATCCAGCTCTCTCAGACTAGAGGACTGGGAGCTGAGAACTGAGGACAGAGTGTCACAGCTTCTCTCTGAGAGGTTACAGACACTCAGTCTGAAGAGACAACAATAAACAAGAACAATAACATTTGTATTTATATTGAATCCTCTGATGATGAGTTTGGACTAAAATACGATCAGTTAGAACATGAAAAAACATGTTCAGTGAAAGTGTTTACAATTATTTTGTTCTGCATAGAACAAGGAGGTTTATTGTGCTCTACTGTTTACAGGAATTACTGTGGTATTAATATCAGGATGAGGCAGGGACATTTATTGTTGTTTATTAGTTAAATTCAAAGTTAGGCTTCTCTATCCTCCTTCTGACTCCTTCCATAGAAAGAAAGAGAACAAAGTGAGTGTAAATGTGGAATGAATCTTCATCAATTTAGAAATAATCAACCGTCACTCAGCAGATCATCACTGTAGAGACACACATTAAAATCTTCAGTCTCTTCCCACCTCTGCTTTTCATTCATTCATTATATGAAACAGGACATCATAAAGCCTGAATAACAGGAACAACAAGATGAACATGTGATGTTTTATCGTGAAAGAACATTGTGTTTCAGACGGTCTATTTTCAAGCTACTATGTGGTAAATAAGTCTTGTCTACAAGGTTCTCGTGATGTGATGGAAACACAGATATTAATTCACAAAAAGGACGTTTAGCCCCAAGTTTTGTCTCTAAGATTAGATCCTCTGGTTCCAGAGTTCCCTAGACGCATTATTGAAGAGAAACTAACTTAATCTTACCTGAGAGTCTCCAGGTCACAATGTGGACTCTTCACTCCAGCAGAAAGCAGCTTCACTCCTGAATCCTGCAGGTGGTTGTTACTCAGATCCAGCTCTCTCAGACTAGAGGACTGGGAGCTGAGAACTGAGGATAGAGCGTCACAGCTTCTCTCTGAGAGGTTACAGCCACTCAGTCTGAAGAGAGGGATGAAGAAGAAGCAGTAAGTATAAAAGATGGCAGTATATTTAAGTTCTGATGTATGAATTAACTCTCTCTGTACTTACACAACTTTGTTGGAGGCTTTGACCACTGGCAGCAGCCTCAGAAGAGCCTCCTCTGAAGCAGAGTATTTCTTCAGGTCAAACGCCTCCAGATATTCTTCTGATGACAGTAAGATGAAGACCAGAGCTGACCACTGAGCAGGAGACAGTTCTTCTGTGGAGAGACTTCCTGATCTAAGGGACTGTTGGATCTCCTCCACTAGAGAACCATCATTCAGTTCATTCAGACAGTGGAACAGATTGATGCTTTTCTCTGGAGACACATCCTCACTGATCCTCTCCTTGATGTACTGGACTG
Source organism: Gasterosteus aculeatus (assembly GCF_964276395.1). Taxonomy (NCBI): domain Eukaryota; kingdom Metazoa; phylum Chordata; class Actinopteri; order Perciformes; family Gasterosteidae; genus Gasterosteus; species Gasterosteus aculeatus. The sequence continues at coordinate 3,382,435 of NC_135708.1, read as the reverse complement.
TTCTCCGATTTGTCTGTGAGCGACTTCCTGTCTCTGTCAGCAGACCTCGTAGGAGAGTCTGATTGGTCTCAAGGGAAAGACCCAGGAGGAAGCGGAGGAACAAGTCCAGGTGTCCATTAGGACTCTGTAAGGCCTCGTCCACAGCATTCTGGTAGAGACGCATTGGTTTAGGATTGGGTTTAGAGCGTTTAGACCACCGGGAGGTTGTTTGTTGTTCTGACAGCAGATTGACACCAGAGCTGAAGAAGGTCAGATGGACATGAAGAGCAGCCAGAAACTCCTGAACACTCAGATGGACGAAGCAGAACACCTTGTCCTGGTACAGTCCTCTCTCCTCTCTAAAGATCTGAGTGAACACTCCTGAGTACACTGAGGCTGCTCTGATATCGATGCCACACTCTGTCAGGTCGGATTCATAGAAGATCAGGTTCCCTTTCTGCAGCTGATCAAAGGCCAGTTTTCCCAGAGACTCGATCATCTTCCTGCTCTCTGGACTCCAGTGTGGATCCGTCTCAGCTCCTCCATCGTACTTGACCTTCTTCACTTTGGACTCAACCACCAGGAAGTGGATGTACATCTCAGTCAGGGTCTTGGGCAGCTCTCCTCCCTCTCTGGTCTTCAACTCCTCCTCCAGAACTGTAGCAGTGATCCAGCAGAAGACTGGAATGTGGCACATGATGTGGAGGCTTCGTGAGGTCTTGATGTGAGAGATGATCCTGCTGGCCTGCTCCTCATCTGTGAACCTCTTCCTGAAGTACTCCTCCTTCTGGGGGTCGGTGAACCCTCTGACCTCTGTCACCATGCCAACACACTCAGGAGGGATCTGATTGGCTGCTGCAGGTCGTGTAGTGATCCAGAGGCGAGCAGAGGGAAGCAGCTTCCCCGTGATGAGGTTTGTGAGGAGCACATCCACTGAGGCCGACTCTGTGACATTAGTCAGGATCTCATTGTTGTGGAAGTCCAGAGGAAATCGACACTCATCCAGACCGTCAAAGATGAACACAATCTGGAACTTCTCAAACCTGCAGATTCCTGCTGCTCTGGTTTCACTGAAGAAGTGATGAACAAGTCCCACCAAGCTGAACTTCTTCTCTCTCAGCACATTCAGCTCTCTGAAGGTGAATGGAAATGTGAACTGTATGTGCTGGTGGTCTTTGTCTTCAGCCCAGTCCAGAGTGAACTTCTGTGTTAAGACGGTTTTCCCGATGCCAGCCACTCCCTTAGTCATCACTGTTCTGATTGGTTCCTCTCCTCCAGCTGAGGCTTTGAGGAGGTCTTCTCGTCTGATGGTTGTTTCTGGTCTGGCTGGTCTCCTGGATGCTGTTTCAATCTGTCTGACCTCATGTTCTTCATTGACCTCTGCAGTCCCTCCCTCTGTGATGTAGAGCTCTGTGTAGATCTCATTCAGTAGGGTTGGGTTTCCTGCTTTAGCGATCCCCTCAAACACACACTGAAACTTCTTCTTCAGGTTGGATTTGAGTTCACGCTGACAAACTGCATCAAGAAGTCCTGAATGAAGACAACAAAGAAGATCAATGAGTCAAAGAATAGATTTCAACATGTCCTTTCCTCAGAGAATGACTATGAATATATTCTGTTCATCTCTGGAGACATTAGTGAAGGTCTCATGTATCAGCATGGTAAGTCTGTAGAGAAATCCTCTTACTGCTCTGCAGACGCTCAGCCAGCTGCTCCTGCTTCATTCTCCTCAGGAAGTGCACTGAGATCTTCACAACGGCCTCTCTGCTCCTCCTCTGCTCTTCATCCAGCACCTCCTCATCCTCTTTCTCTAAGCATTCTGGGTAATCTGAACTCACAACCTTCTGGATCTTCTTCAGCTCGTTCTTCACAAAAGTGAGGATGTTCTCTTCCAGCAGCTGGAACAGAACATTCTATGAATGACACCAACTAGAACATGGAAGCCACCATCAGGTCCATGTTGGACAGACGGACAATCCACTGGTCTACAAAGTGCAGTATGGAGATGATGGTAACCTGAGAGATGTTAAAGTAGTTGTTCATGTACACACCATGAAGATGGAGTCCAGGTGTGTTTGATGCTGCTGGGCAGACGGACCTGTGGGAACCTCTGAGCTCTCCTGGTCCTCTCTGTGGAGGTACATGAACCATCAGCTCACATGATGTTTGGACCATCAACACCAATACAACATTAGTTAAAGATATTGGCATCTGTCATGATGGATCATGATGAAAACCAGATGCTGAAGACTGTCGATGATGACGGACATTTTATTAGTTGAGTGACAGTTAGTCACCAGTTTCATCTGGTTTTAGTTCTTACTGTGGGTCATAAAAGCAACGTGTGCAGACCTCTGCATCTGGTACAAAGTCCTATGGAACTCCTCCAAACCTCTTTAGTCTGTCCCCTAACCTCTAGAAGTCTCCTTAGATCTTCTGAAACTAGTCTTTGGACCTTTTCACAGAGTCTACTGACGATACTTTGTCCAAACCTCTGCATGGAGTCCAGAGACCACGTCAGCTGGTCCACAGAGCACTGAGTTTATTCTAATCACATGTTCAGTCCCAGTCATCTGACTCCAGAAGCCTGCAGCTGTCTCCAGATGTGACCTCTGCTGATCCTGATGTGGAGGAACAAGCTAACATTGTGTTTATATCTGAGGATGTTTACAGTTAATGATTCACACTTAAACACACACAGACCAGTTAAATGATGGGTGTCTAACTCAAGGCCCGAGGGCCAAATCTGGTCTGCGGGGGGTCCATTGCAGCCCGCTGGATGACTTTACTATTGTGAGAATTACAGAAAGACACAAATAGCTTTTCTATAAAAGTAGCTGCTATTCCTAATCAGTCCACTGGGGGTCGCACTCTTTGAGTGAGCGCATGTGTTAGACCAGGGGGACCAGGGACCAGGGGCCCCTGACTTATAAAACGTCCTACGCAGTTTTCCCTTAATAAATCACAATCACTTCTAAATGAAGCGCAGCTTTTGCGGCTTCATGTCACGCCCAAAGTTGCCCATATATAGTCTGTGGAACGCCCACAAATGAATATTCATCGTTTGCAAAATCATGACAAACACTGAGAGGAAAACGAAGAAAGGTAACTTCACTCAGTGTGAAGTGGAAATGATCATTGGGAGGTGGGAAGGAGAAGTAAGATGCTCTTTGGAGGACACAGTGTGGACATCACTGATGCCAACAAGGCACCAGAGGGGCAAAAGGTTGCAGAGCAACGCTGCAGCCTCACGACCTCGGACCCAAATAAAGAAAAACTAGTCTGACATCAAAGTGGATGCAAAAAAGCGTTTAGCGCGCCATCGCCAAAGTGTGTCTCACGATGTTTCACACCTTTTCAGGAGTAAACAATAACCTCCCTCCAGCGCAGTCGAGGCAGCGCCATCTGCCCTTAAACAGGCCGATGGTGCGCTGCACTACAGCGCCAATCCTTCCATGTGCCACGTCTTCGAGAGCGAAGATCAGCCATCAGCGTCATTACGCATTGTGGCGGCATCATGGCATTTTATTACCGTCCATCTGATTGCATCTGACAAGCAACAGCTGTGTTTAGAGGATGAATTTAATAACATGCCGATATTATTGCAGAACATATTTCACTTTTCTTTTTGAAAATGTGTTAATTTGTATTTCTGTTTGTTTTACACTGAAGATCGATCAAACGGGTGTTTGTGTTATTTATAAGAGGCAGTAATCGCATTTCTTTTACAACAGTCTAGTCATGGAGTGAGGTAACCAACAAGAATGTCTGCAGTAACTTATTGTTGCTTGTTTCTTTACATGGATTCGTTTTGTGCTCCCGGTCTGCAGCGCTGTTGTTCCCTTGGTTACCGCTGCTGCTCGTTGTTATTATTCGGACGATCGCCATGACTTGGATTGAAGCGTTGATGACAAGTAGCTTGTGAGCTGATAAAGTGTGGGCTCCCCTGTGTTAGACCTTTTAGACCACAGCGTTCCTCCAGGCAGCAGCGCCCGCTTGGAAATGACGGCCCCCGTCGACCGGACCATCGCCTAAGATTTTACTGGTCCGGCCCACTTGAGATCAAAGTGGACAGTATCTGACCCAAACCTAAGATGAGTTTGACACCCTGGAGTTAGATGAAGATAATGAGTTCTGTCCTGATGGATCGTCATGGAAACAACACGTTAAACAATGAACAAACATTCATGTAATTCATGACCGAGGATCAGAACAGTTCTTCATCTGTTTAAGAACTTACTCTGGGTCATAAGAACGGCGTCCATCTTTGAAGTCAATATATCGACCAATAGACCCATCACTCTTCATGGACAAACATCTGGGTTCAGGAGACTTTCCTCTCTGCTGATGTGAACTGAAAGAAACACTGAGATTACATCATCACGTAATCATCTAATCATGAAGCATCAGCTCACATGGTGTCCGTCCTCACAGAGACCAAAACAAGGTAAAGGTCCATGACGTGAGGTCTGGATGTGGACCACATGACTCCCTGTAGTGGTTTAGGTCTACTGGTCCTGCTGGTCCCACTGAGAATAAACAGCTCAGTCTTTCAGCTCACTGTTTTCTTCACCAGTCAGTTTGGTTTAGTCCCAACAGGTCTCACCAAGTCCTCCATGGAGCTCTCCCTCCCTCACTGGACACTGCTGAAGGGCCCTAGAGCAAGAAACCCAGAACCTCCACCAGAGAGTCTGGTAGAAACACCTCATCATCAGCCTGAGACCCTCACCTTGCATCAACAGAGGGACCAACGTCTTTGATGTGTATAGGAAGATCCATAGACTGGTTACTCTTCATGGACACACAGCTGGGTCCAGGTCCAGGTCCTGGTCTCTGATGGGTCCTGGTCACACACATAGAAGCAGAGTCAGTGAGTCAGAGACGTTGGGACATGGGGACGAGTAGAGGACAGTTGGAGATGGTCCTCTCACCTCTGAGCTTTGGTCTGGCTGTCATGTTCCCCACACAGAGGGGCTTCAGAGGGAGGGACTCCGTCCTCTGGGTCCTCAGCCTGATTCATAGCAGAGTCCACACCTTCACACCTTCACACCAACCTGCTGGCAGAGCTCACACGTTATTATCTTCATCAGGACAAACACACAGAGCTCATTCACCTCAACACTAAAACTCTCATGGGACACTTTGTGTTGTTGTCTTGAGACAACGTGTCAAGAGACGTCATTTTAACTTCTCATCCTATAAATGTCGTGTTTCTTTTAAGCGCTTTCCTTTGGCAGGAGGCAGCGGCCCATCAGGACGTTATTTATGTTAAATCACTATATAGGCTACTAAAACTCAGCATGCAGAATGACAACACGAAAAAGTTACGAAAGTGAGTGTCAACAGGAAACGCAGCAAAATCTGGACACATGTCAATGACATTGATCCATCTAATGCAGAATGTAGAGTCTGCAAGACTAAAATCTCTATCTTCTCCAAAACAGGGCAGATAATTTCAGAGAGAAGAAACAGCATCAGCCCCTCAAAGCGGAGCCACTTGGTCTCAATGTAAATCTTCCCTGAAGAACAAAACTCTGCATGCTGATTTTTTTTTCTTTTTGTTTTACACATTTTAATTTAATTTTGTTGTGTGAATCTGTAAGCTTCTGTATGTTGTTTCACTTTAAATTGGTTAAGTATTAAACAGTTTAAAATAATTAAAAGTTAGTTAAGTTAATTTGTAAATAGTTTAAAAAAAAAATGTGTGCAAAAACAAACGTTTATCACTCTGTAGAATGTATAAATAAAAGTGTATTTATATAAAAAACATTTGAGAGTGTTTTTTTTACATTAGTAATTCATATTGCGCATAATTTTACATTATTGTTGGTGATAAATTAATTTAAGCACCAAAAAAATCAGAAGAGCCATTTGGGAGCCGAAAGAGTCGGTTCTCTATAAAGAGGCGTAATTCCCATCACTACCGGGTAAAAGAGGACGTCTGCTTTGTCTCTGACTTCTGGCCCTGATCTGCTTAGAGGGCGTGGCATCACGTGAGGGGCGTGTCCTCAACTGTGTTGCTTTCAGGAAACGTCGGGACTGTGAGAACTATGAATCCACACTTTCTATCCACCATATTCACATTTCAACTTTGATAAACACGACCTTTTTAAACAGATGTGAGGAAAGAGAAGAACGTTTAATCTCACAGAACCAAAACACGTGAAGGTGGAATCGACATGTGGACGTAAAACCGGACCAGAACCAGTACCGGAAACCATTATTTAGGGTATATATCATGATGAAATACATCAACGCATTATCTTTTTTTTATTCGACCGAGTCCTGACTACAATAAGCTGGAATCCACATTAAAATACTCCAAACACACCTTTAGCTGGTGGGGAAGAGTCACATATGACGTGCAGGTTTGTCCACAACCTTTGGACCGAGTGCAACATTTTGTCGGTGCTTGAAGCTCGCGGACGTTGGAGCCAAAGAACAGCAGCGAATCGGTGGATTATGAATCATTGAGTGAGACAAAGCCTGCAGAGTTACTGTGAAACACACAGCGAGCCAGCAAAGACACACACACACACACACACACACACACACACACACACACACACACACACACACGTCTTACCTCTGCCGCTTCTCACGGGAATTATGGATTTAATCTGCTGTTTCTGCAGTGAGGAAAGTCCCCGAGCCGCTTCACCTCCTGCTTTATGTGTGAGACGTGAAACCGCCTCTTTCTCATGAAGAGTGGAAGTTATGATTTAAGTCTTAGGTCATCATGTTGACTTCTTGAGGTGTGCGCATGCGCAGGCTCCCTGGTTGTTTGGTACAGTGACGTCATGAACCCTGTCGGTGTCTTCTTGTCAAAGCGACCAGCGACCTTATCTGGTTTCACTGGAGACTTTTGTGGCGTCTGACGTGAAAGCTCGTGTTGTTCTGCAGTTTCTGTCCTCAGAGTCTCACAGGAAGTCCGCATCTGGCCGAGAACGGTCATACTACCCGGATGTGACTCGCCAAATATCCCAGAATGCATTTCACCTCAGCAACAGGCAGCAAGGCCAGAGGGAAATAATATAACGTTATATTTAATCCACGTGATGTGACTTTGGGACTTTTCAGGCAGCGAGTCAGTTGTTTGAGCAACTCGTCTGTAGTCAGTTTGTCTACATTGAGAACTAGAGCTTGTGAGATGCATGAACTGGTAAAATATATTATAACATTGTTTTGCGTTAAAGCCGTGTCTCCAGTGTCCTGTGTTTGACCCTGATGTGCAACGAACAATATGTTACAGAATGATAGTTTGCAGCTGTGTCCTGAGAAGGGAGGGTGGTCGACTCGATCTCATAGACCAGCGATTCCCAAAGTGTGGTACCGCAAAGGTACTGCAGGTGGGCCGCAAGAGGTCAATAAATAAAAAAATTAATTTTCAATTTTGAAAAGTTTGAAATTAATATTAAATATTTATGATGTGGCACATTAGTGTGAAACAATAGTTGATAAAGCACAAACAATTTGAACGGATAGATTAATAAAACAATAAGGCTCTCGCTGGAAACGGCTGCTCTTGTCCGCCTGTCGTTGGTCAACAAACGCGGCGCCCTCTTGTAGTATTAAAGTCAATATACCGCATTGTCCGCACTCCAAGGGGCAGTTAAAAGACTTTAATTTCCTCACAAAACGACAGTGCCTTATAATCCGGAGCACCTTATATATATGGATCAATTGGTTAATCGGTTGATCCATACTGGTTGTACACGGCGCTCAAGGCGCTCTGCCAAACATGCCAAAGCTCGTCTACAACGGCGAGATGCTGAGCGGCGCTCAAGCGCGTGAGATATGGAGCTTGTTTCAGGGCGCGTCGGAGAAACAAAGTTGTCGTTCTCGCCGAGCACTTCATGAGATTAAAGAGCGAGAGACGGCGCCCTTTTCTCTACAGTAGCTCAACCATCTTAACGGGGAAATGAATTATTCTAAAAGCAGCCGAAGATTTAAGGCGTGGATGGCGAGGGGGGCGGCGGGAGCGGACGCACCTCGCGGCATCGATCGGACCCTGAAAGCACCGTCTCCACCTCCCCACACCCCCCATCCACCCGCCCAGACGCCAAGCGTTTGACTGCTATGGCGGCAAATCACCAGCCGGTCTGCGAGCTGGACACATCGGTCTTAATGTGCCGGTAATGATGGTAAATGATGCTTGTAGCTGGTTGTCATCTACGCTCCACTACGGTTACATAAAGGTGGCGTTTGTGTTTTCACAACGTTTTATCTCATAATTTAGACTTTCTATCCCCTTTCTTCAGTGCGGAAATGGGCTTCTATAGTTGTGTGAATGCATCACTCCAGCCAATCCAAAAACGGGGTTTGTAACCAATCAGGTGTAGAGACCATGTGACTGGCTCCGCCCCCTCACTTCTCCTCGCGAGCAACGAAGCTCACGATTCGCAAGCAAGCAAATATCTCGCGGATGTTTCATTTTGGTTGAATTCTTACGGTCAATTAATCATTATGTTTTGATCAGAGTTGTTATTAAAGGTTTGGCCGGGCCGCAAAAGATTTTCAGATTTCAAATTGGGCCGCGGCATTCTTGAGTTTGGGAACCGCTGTCATAGACGCTTCAAAGCAAAGGACTTATGTTCATGGCCTTGGTTCATATCTTATTCGGTACGAAAGTTCCGGATCCACGTTTTTGCTTTATGTCAATTAATTGTGATTTGCAGCGGCCACTGAGGAGGATCTTGTGTGTGTGTGTGTGTGTGTGCTGCCCTCAGCTTCACCTGGGTTCTTATCTCAACCTGCTTTGTAGCTTCTCGTAACTGGCACGGAGAATGTTCTTCACATGTGTATAAAAACTCGTTTTCACTGCTCGGAGACGTCATTACGCCGAGCGCTGAGATACGTGCTGGTGTGTTGAACCTCCTGCTTGCAAGCAATAGTTAGAGCCAGATGTCTGCGGAGAATTGCTCATGTAATCTTTTTCTCTTCTAAATAAATGTTAACTTTTTGACTTTAATTGATCAACGTGCTGCGATCCTTCTCATCAACCGACTCGGGGGGATCGGAGATCCCGACAAGCTCCAGGATGTGGGAGCTGTGACGCAGGGCTCCAGACGGACTGAGTACCAGGTTGCATTGGTGCGTCTTTATTGTCACACACGTATCGCGGCATGAAGTGTGCGTTTTGGAAATGTTGTGTTTTTCAGCGTTTCAGTTCCAAACGTTTTTGATCCTTTCACACATGCACTGTTCCCTGCCGGGCTCTGTCCACATGCGCAGTGAAGGCAAACACATGTATGGTCAAAAGAGCGAGAGGTGATTAAAGCCTTCGCCCCTGCTGCAAATATCCATATACTTGATCCGTCACCCAAACTGAGGTGAAAAGCGCGCTGGTTACTAAAGGAATATGTTCTTTCCTTTTCATTTTGCGTCGCTAGCTCAGGCTCGGTCGGCTCTACCTCCGTCTCTGAGTCGGATGCCATCTCTGACGAAGGGCCAGGGCGTGGGACTTTACCGGGAACTGGGGAGACTGGTGGCTCCATGTCTGGGCGATTGTGGCAGCATTGACCGGGGAGAGTGTTGGGGGGAACAGGCCTACTTTTCTTTAATAACATCCATGGCTCCATTTCTTTTCATTGTTCCTCGTCTGGTTCGCTGGTGTTCAGGTCACAATTTTAATTACACAGCACGGAGCAGCGTAGGCCTACAGGAGTATCTGGACCACAGCCAATCAGAGGCAAAGACCCGCCGCATCTCTGCCTCTGATTGGTTTAGACCACCATACGATCCAAGCAGGAGTGAGTTCCATCAAAGGAGAACAAAGGCTTCGTTCGTGGAGAGGCAGCGGATGTGAGGACGGGTGCACCAGAGCGACCAGGGAAACATTTTAGTCGTACAAATTCTGGTGAAATTGGTCCCACTGTGGAGCCCTGTGAGGTGTAGTTAACGGTTATACATGAGATATAACTATACTATGACTGGGTGTGAGTTAGGGCTGCAGCTAACGATTATTTTGATAATCGATTAATCGGTCGATTATTTCTGATTAATCGATGAATCTGATAAAAAGCAGCATTAAAAAGATTTAATTCACAACCCTTTATTCTAAAACAGAACTGCAATTTCACATTGCAAAAATACTTCAAAACATCCACAGGTTGCTCCTTGAAAGTAATAATTTATAAATAAAGAAAAGTACAAATCAGAAAGTTTAACAGGATTTGTTGTCAGAACTTGTTACATTACATTACAGGTCATTTAGCAGACGCTTTTTATCCAAAGCGACTTACATTACACTTTAAACCCATGGCTTTTCACATTTTTGCCTGGGGAGCAATTAGGGGTTAGGTGTCTTGCTCAGGGACACTTCGACATGGAACATGGGGCAGCCTGGAATCGAACCACCAACCTTGTGCTTCCCAGCACACCCCCTCTAACCCCTGCGCCACGACGACCCTGTTCTCTACTCTGTGCTCACAAACGCCCCCATGTTCACTTAAAGCTTATCCATTAAATTATGTAATAATTATGTTATTATGTAAGTAAATCTATACACCACATCTAAGTACAGCTAATAAAATAACCAAGTGCTATGAGATGAATTTAAAATGGGACTTTAAATCCATCCATATAAATCCATTAGAGGCTTCTTGGTTTTCCGCGCTGGTTTAATGGATCACTGTGTTTCCCTTTACAGGCATAACATTAACTACCGTTTAACACACCGTATGTGCGCAAGCTCATTAGACTACTGTATATGACAGCATTAAAAAGTACAACAAACACACATATATTTGTCAAGAATAACCAAAATGGGACAAATTCCGAAATACAAGACAACAGAATGAAAAACGAATGCTCCAAAAACGCCATGTGACTCACAACAACTTCCTCTACGTCGGCTCGGCTCTTTTTTTATTTTTAGGTTTCTGGGTGACTTTTGTTTTCATTAAATATTACAGTTCCTTATGCAGGAGCGCAGACTTGACTCAAACAACTCAGTCTGCAGACTTTGGTTTGCTGCAACGCGACTCCACCGTCCCCCTTCAGCACAGCAGACACACTACATCGAATAAGCATCAGGAAAGCCGCTGCTCCAGTGTTTAAAACCAGAGAGGAACGTATGAGGGGCCGTGAGGGACATTACTCACAATACCCTCTCACACACACACATGTGAAATATGCTCATATACACAACTGCAATGCTCTTCAGTTCAGTGGAGAATAGAAGATTGCAGTTATCATTGTATAGATCAAGAAAACTCCTGTGAGAACCTCAATCCGTCCCAGATCGATCATTTTGTCGATGCTGCTACAGGCTCTTTGAGAGTGGCGCTGGACGCTATTGCTCCTCTGGAAAGAAGAATAGCAACAAGAAGGAATTCTGCTCCGTGGTAAAACCCTCAAACACGGAACCTAAAGCAAACTGTGCGGAAACTTGAACGATTATGGCGTTCCACCAAATCAGAAGGATCTAGGCTAGTTTGGCAAGACAGCCTTAAAACGTATAAGAAGGCTCTCCGTAACGCAAGAGCATCTTATTACTCATCATTAATAGAGAAAAATAAAAACAACTCCAGGTTTCTCTTCAGCACTGTAGCCCGACTGACCGAGAGTCACAGCTCTGTCGAGCCGTGTATCCCTTTGGACCTCACTAGTAACGACTTCATGAACTTCTTCAATGATAAGATTCTGACTATCAAAGAGAAAATTGATGGTCTCCTGCCTTCAACCAGTGCCAACCTGTCCTCCGATGTAGGAACCTTGGATGCAGCAGTGGGCCCTGATGCCTGTTTGGAGGCCTTCTCTTCCATCAACCTTGATCAACTGACTTCATCATCTACTTGTCTCTTGGATCCGATTCCGACCAAGCTGCTTAAGGAAGTTTTTCCATAGCACATCCTTATTAGATATTATGAATCTGTCTTTGTTGACAGGACATGTACCACAGTCCTTCAAGGTAGCTGTAATTAAACCTCTTCTTAAGAAACCTACTCTTGCTCCAGAGGTGTTGGCTAACTACAGACCTCTCTAATCTTCCCTTCCTCTCTAAGATCCTTGAGAAATCCGTCGCAAATCCATTATGTGACTTTCTACAAAACAATGCTTTGTTGAGGATTTCCAGTCAGGATTTCGAGTGCATCACAGTACAGAAACAGCACTGGTGAAAATTACGAATGATCTTCTACTTGCATCGGACCAAGGACTCATCTCTTTTCTTGTCTTGCTGGACCTCAGTGCCGCATTTGATACCATAGACCATTGTATCCTGTTGCAGAGACTAGAACATTTAATTGGTATCAAAGGAACTGCACTCGGCTGGTTTAAATCCTACCTATCGGACCGATCCCAGTTTGTGCTTGTAAACGGTGAAGCCTCAAAGACCACCAATGTTGGTCACGGAGTCCCACAAGGTTCTGTACTTGGACTGATTTTATTTACCCTCTATATGCTTCCTTTGGGCGATCTTATCAGGAAACACCGCATAAACTTCCATTGTTATGCAGACGATACTCAACTGTATCTGTCGATCAAGCCAGAAGAGACGGACCAGCTAGTTAAGACTTCAAGAATGTCTTGGAGACATCAAAACTTGGATGACCGGCAACTTCCTGATGCTAAACTCAGAAAAAACGGAAGTTATCCTGATAGGCCCAGAGAGCCTTCGAAGTGATACAGTTTTTATGGATGGAATTGCTCTGGTACCCAGCAGCACCGTCAGGAATCTGGGAGTTCTCTTCGACCAGGATATGACCTTCAACTCGCATATAAAGAACACTTCAAGCACTACCTATTTTTATCTACGTAACATATCAAAAATCAGGAACTTCCTGTCTCAAAGTGATGCAGAAAAATTAGTTCATGCGTTTGTCACTTCCAGCCTGGACTACTGTAATTCTTTGTTATCAGGCTGCTCTTATAAATCTCTTAAGCCTCTCCAGTTGATTCAGAATGCTGCAGCACGTGTATTAACAAGAACTAAGAAAAGGGATCATATCACTCCGGTATTAACTTCTCTGCACTGGCTCCCTCTTAAATCAAGAATAGATTTTAAGGTACTTCTCCTCACCTACAAGGCACTTGCTGGTGAGGCACCGTCATATCTTAAAGAGCTTGTAACACCTTATTGCCCTACAAGGCAGCTGCGCTCCATAGATGCTGGTTACTTGTTGTTCCTATGGTTTTAAAAAGTAGGCTGGGGGCCAGAGCCTTCAGTTATCAAGCTCCTCTTTTGTGGACCCAGGTTCCACTTTCAGTCCGGGGGGCAGATTCGGTCAGCTCTTTTAAAGTAAAACTTAAAACTTTCCTCTTTTGATTCTGCCTATAGTTAGGGCTGGCTCAGGTTAGTCCGGACCAGCCCTTAGTTAAGCTGCTATAGGCTTAGACTGCTGGGGGAATTCTTAGGACACACCGAGCTCCTCTCTCACGCTCTCGTTCTACCATAATTCACGTTTTATTAATGCACATGACTAATTCAGCTTCTTATTTTACATATTAATCATATTACTGTACTCGTAAACCAACATTACCCTCTCCTTAAGTCTCTGTGCTCTCCCTCCCCACAGGCTTCTGTGGATGGTGGTTCTATCTGATGGTGGTTCTATCTGATGGTGGTGGTCCCTGCAGTGGTCCTGCTGTGCGCCAGGCTTACTACTCACAATTACTTGAATCATTTCTGTCATATAGTCTCATGTATTATACATTGTTCATTCTGTACACATGGCATCCATTGTAGTCTGTCCATCCCGGGAGTGGGATCCTCCTCTGACGTTCTCCCTAAGGTTTCTTCCCTTTTCCCTCTTGGACGGGTTTTTTCCTTTTTTGGGGAGTGTTTCCTGTGCCGATGGTGGGTTTCGGGACAGAGGATGTTGTATGTGTACAGACAGTAAAGCCCTCTGAGGCTAATTTGTAATTTGCGATTTTGGGCTATACAAAATAAAATGACTTGAATTGAATTAGGGGTCTGAAAGTCCAGCGTCCGGTGCCGCCCGCCGCCAACGGCGAGGAGTGGGCCGACTTTGGCGTACCGTCAGTGCCCCCCCCCCACTTCGACGGCTGTACTGTTTGCCGGTCGGACCGCCAGCACCGCCGGGTCCATAGCAGGGTAGTCCAAACTGTTTTCCCGAGGGCCACTGTTAGGGATTTAAGCCAGAAGTGCACCCCTAGTCATAGAATTATAGTACGTGTAATAATGTTTAGTGTTAGAATTATAGTTTGTGTGATGTTAGATATTAGTTATTACATTAACATGTTAGATGAAGTGAATGCAATTTCAATCAAACACAATTCATAGTCATTTAAATCATATAAACACTGTACACATTTACATTCTGTCACAATGTGATGTTAAAACCTGGGGACGGATGCCAATTGCCGTTCTTTATGGATTTCTCCCAATTTTATCCCCAAAAAGGGTTTTTTGGGAGTTTTTTCTCCTGTCAGGTAATAAAATGAACAACTTAATGTAAGGCAGCCGACTGAGGCAAATGTCTTGAAAATTGAACCACACGAACTGTTTTAGATCTTATGATGAAGTGTGATGAGCGGTGATCATTAATGATGGGTTGTTGTAATTAAAGTGTACTAGTTATAAGATGAAGACTTAAACGATGTATGCTTTGTTAAATTCACTCATTGGGGCATAAAGCCAACTGTATCTACATTGAGTGCATTGGAATGTGAGGGACAGCTAGGACAGAGAGGTTTCAGGTTACAGCTGCAGCTTCACACCTCGACGTGAAGGGGACAATGGAGGAGGTGACCCTTTGGAGAAGAGGCCAATGACATTCAAATGCACCAAAGAAGACACACCTCAAGAGTTTTCAAAGGACCATGGCGGGGAAAAGACTGTTAGAACTTCTCCTGCAGCCGCGTTGATAAGTCACTTCAGACTTGCTCAGAGGATTCTCTATTTCGCGAAATATTCCACTGTTCGCTTAGTATTTCACTTTGTAATTGTAATCCCTATTATGTTGTTTAGTCATTAAATACTTTTTGATTTTTGAATTTAAACGAATTGACTCATTCGTGTCCTCGTTTCCGGCCGGGACGAGAACAATGGATTGAGTCCTCCCTCGAGAGCTTCCGAAACCCTTAACAGTTGGCGCCCAACGTGGGGCTCTCGTTGGGGGAAGGCGTTGCTGAGAGGTTTGACTGCAAGTACCACGGGTACAAACAAGGTAAAACAAACTTTTTCATGAATTCTGTGATAGGTAGGTTTGGGAAGATTTAGAGTGGTGCTGGCAGTCGGCCATGAGGCAAGGCCTTAGATGCTAAAGGCTAAAGGCTAGTGCATTGATGACTTGGGTGAATATAATAAGCTGATATTGAATAACAGTGGGGACATACTTTTGCAAAGTGAATGCGAATGGGAGCCGGCTTTTAGAAATTCCAAACACGCGCGTTTGGTGCGTTCAGGTACACACTTAGAGCGTTAGAAAAATCCAGGCGGCGAACTGGTCTGCTGAGACATAAAGACCAGCAGGATAAAATCATAGAAGTAGACCCGTATGGGATTGGTTAGGGGGTTCGCATGAGGTGTGACGATGCGCATGTTGTCCACTAGGTTTCCCACAATAATTACGGCGTCTTTAGAGAAGACTCTTCTCTTCATTTCCCCTCTCTGTGCATAAAGTCCTTCACAATTAGGTATTGCAGGATTTAGTAGATTGGGGGGGGGGAGCTTGCTCTACGGAATTGGCTTACGGATAAGATTAAGGAAGCTTGAAGCTTTAGAGGCCTGGAGTCCTGATGATAAGAAAGGGTTGAAGGCCCGGAGTCCTGCCTTGAATTTAGAGGCCAGGAGTCCTGCTTAAAGTTATAATCCAGCGGCGACTGGTGGAGGTTATAGTAAAGGAGAAATCCAGCATCGACTGGTAAGATCTGCTTATCATTTTCCACCCTCTAGAAATCCTATGAATTAGGTATATAGGTTGTCTAGAAGGGGGTGGGTGGCGGATATGCGCTTTAGTGTAAATGATAGTGTATATACATCTGCATGTGGTGTGAGTGTGAGTGAGTGTTAGTACGTGGTGCGTGAGTGTTGGAGTTGCGGGGTGCATGTGCTTGATTGATGTATGGATGTTCCAAATTATGTTTTAATACGCGTATGTGATTGTTTAACAGTGTATATATATGTATAGAATCCGAACTGGAGACTGATCATCTCCGGCGTCGGGTTGTAAAACCGTAGCATATTAAGGTGTTGGTGAGCAGTCCAACCCGGACCACGTGGGCTGCCGTGCTAGCGGCTAACGGGGTCTCATTGGTAATTCCACTGGGGAAATAGCGGGGCTTGCGGGTGCTGATAGCTTGACCACATCGTGGCTTAGCAGTTAGCTTGAGCCCATTGTTCTTCGCTACGCCGGCACACGGCGTTTTACGATCCATGTGCTGAGGTGTGAGGCACTTCCTCTTTGGTAGTTCTGTGTTCGATCTTCAGCTATCGGCTGAACAGCGCCTCATGTGGTTGGAGTAAGTGCACATCGTGAGGGGAAAGCCCCTGAGTGTGCCATCTGGTGGATGTAGAGGGAATTACAAGAGGGGGAGTTCAATTTCCTCACTTGCTCCGTGTTCGGACGTTGACTTTGATGCACATTTGCCTTTACTAACTAGGATAGTGTAAAGATTGATAAGATAACTTGACGGATATCTGGATTGGTGTTGACGTTTAATTGAAATAGTAAAGTGCTGTATTGTTACGTTGAATATGGTTTGTAATAGTCCTGCATTTGTTTTGGATTGAAATTGGAGATTGAGCTAATTTTGATGTGGTGCTTTTGAGAAGCTGTTATGAATTGTTTGATTTCGATCTCCAATGTTTAGCTGAAACCAGATTGACTGTCATTGCATTGTCTCTGGGTTGGGGGTGGATCATTGTTTATATTGTGGTATAATCACTGGCGGCATTTGTGGTGGAGTGCTTCTGCTCTACTTCCTGATTAATATTGCCGGCAGTTTGACTGTATCATCATAACTTTGAATAATTTTGTAACCTTGATTAATAATTTGGAGTAATTCATTTTTAGACATCAAGATTAACTTTATTGAAGTTTAATTTTTAGACTTTTGAATTTTGAATGAAGATTGAGTTTTGATTTGAGATATAGTTAATTCTTTCTCTTTTTCCTCTGTACAATTGTAATCATAGTCTTTGGCATTGATCATTGATTATACTAATTTTTACAGTTCCGTGATTGATTCGATTTTGAGGTTAGAGGTACTGATAAGTTGATTTAACCTAGTGGTCTAACAAGATACTTTAGTAAATTACACGGCAGTTATTGGACTGATTTGATGTTGTAAATTGCCCTCCTTACTTTTTAGATTTGGTTATTTGTTTTACTGTGTCGATTCTAGTCGATGGTTCGATTTGACATTTCCTCGGACAGCTGTTGGAGGTGACTTGGTTTGGTTTTTCCTGCTGTTAGTGACAGAGTAACACCTAGGACAGAAGGGACAGCTTAGCGGTTGTTTAGAGTATTCCAGGTTGCATGATGGCTGCGCTTACGACTCAGGAACTGCTTGTCAGGGCCAGAGAGGAGGAAGCAGGTAGCTGTGAACATGGCCGTAAAACACCAAGTGAATACCAGGAGGCCGCAGAGGAGCTGTATATTATTTCAGGACTCCTGTCTATCAGAATACACGTGCAGAGGACCCATCCAAACAACGACAAAGAAGGAGAGGTTGCTGATGGAGGATGTCATCACAATAGACATTGTATCCTGGTGAAGAAGGCTCCAAACCGCTATGCAGACTACATTCTCCCGGTAAGAAATGAGCCACCTGCAGCCTCCCCTGTCCCACAGTGCCCACTACTGAGAAAAGCCAACGGTCAGAGCGAGTTTGTGCCCTGGAGTCATCGGGACATGGAAGCGCTGGAGAAGGGACTGCCGCCATTGGGAGAAGGAGCTAACCCATGGATCCGGCTCTTTGAAAAATACACAATAGGTGATGAGTTGGCACTTGGAGATATGAGGGCCTTAATAGCCCGTCTAGAGGGAACAGTCAACCTAAGAGCCTTAGAAGCAAGAGCGGGAACCACCAACCAAGAGGATGAGGCTCAATTTGATAAGGTCAGAGGAGTATTATGGGCCACAATGCGAAACATCTGGCCTACAAAGCCAAGTATGTCCATCCCGATGGGTCTGAGTATGAAACAAGGTGAAGACATCTCTCAATACGTGAGGAGAGCAGAAACAGAATGGCATTTGGCCACAGGAGGAAGACACGACAATAACAAATCTACTGCAGTAATCTGGCGACACACTGTGCAGCAAGGCTTGCCCCAGGCTGTTCAAACAGCGTTGGAGGGAGTAGTGGGACTGGACGACATGGATGAAAGCACATGGAGAGACCATCTAACCCACTTCTACAAAATACAGAGAGCTGCGGAGACAAGGAGGCAAGAAGAACTGGGGACGATGACGCATCGACTCCTGAAGATCCAACTGGCAGCAGCAGATGCAGGAGCAACGAAAAAACAGAGAGTCAGGAAACAACTGTCGGTGAGAGATGAACAACCTCAATACCCCGTTCCTCCAGAGGCCCAATATCCAGCCCCAGCAGTCAGAGACCGTTCAATGGTTGACCAGCAACCACCACCTCAGCGCAGAGGCAGAGGACGTGGAAATAATAGGGGAAGAGGAGATGAATGCTACTTATGCGGACAGACGGGTCATTGGTCAAGAATATGTCCAACGAACATGCAGTTCAGTGCAGCTCCTCCACGGTCTTCCCGTCAAATGCAGGCCAGGCAGAACCAGAGGTTGGGCACACCCCAGCCTCCACCTCCCCATATGTGGTGACCACAGCAACAGATGCCACTTGCTTTGATGGAGACAGAGTTCTGACGAGGCCCTAAACAACTAACTGGTGACACACCGACCCCCGCTGCGTCCCAACAGCTCAGATAAGCACCCTCAGTCTCTACGGTTTACGACTCACATTCCAGGAAGAGGAGACTAGAGATTATACACTGCTGAGAGTGTCAGCTGAAACTAGACTTAAACCCGTAGGGAAGATTGATTTTAAAAAAAGGAAATCAGTCATTGAAAATTAAGAGACAAGGTTGTGTAAGATTTAAAGGAGGAATGAAGGTGATAAGGAATTAGGAGAGTTGTTGTATATATTGTCGATTTTTTGGATTAATGTTTGTAGTTTTTCGAGTTTTCTCCTGAATTCAGAGATGGGCGGTAAATTGTTGGGTGCTGCTATTGAGTGTATAGTGCACGATACACTTGATACAGTATCTTGATGATGGAAGCAAATGTCTGATCAAAGGAACATTTATAGCACCAGTACACGAAATATGGAAATTTGTTACAGACGGTCATCCTGTAATGTTCAACAAGTAGTACACCCTTACATTTGGATACGCTAACCATGAGAGGTTGGTGAGCTATCAGTAATGAATGAATGGATTGGATCAAACTAAGCATGAGCTGAGTTTGTGTTTGCAGGTAACAGACACGTCTCCCACCCTCTGCTTTGCTTTTGGGCTGAAGAGCAATAAAAGTGGAGATTAACACTGGGGGGGGGGTCTGGAACAGATGGGTCTGATGCTAAGTTGATTTATTATCTCCTGGTACTTTTTGGGATCAAGGGACTCACACTCCTTATTGTTGTTTTATGACCCTGAAGGGTTTGGAGAACCTTTGTTGATATCACCGGGGTTTGAGGTTCACATTCTGATACATTGATTGAAGTTTTTGAGACTGATACTGCAAATGCTCGACCACTTGTGAAAGTGGTAGCAAAGGTCAGCAAATTGACTATAATGATGGAGGCCTTCAGTGAGGCCATCGAATGGTTTATTTTAATGGGGAAGTAAGCAAAAATGGGAAAAACAGGTTGAGGAGTTATGCAGTAATGCATAGGTTTTCAAAGGTGATGACTCATCATGACAGAGCAAACAGGCTGAAGGTAAAAGGAGAAGAAATTGACTGTGAGGGTGAGAATGTGGGGTAACATTTTTGTGTAAACTTGGAATGAGCAGATTGCTTCGAGGTTAGAATGAACAAAGAGAACTTGGTTGGTCAATTAGTTCATGAAGACATGGAACAGTCATACACCATGAGGGTGAGACCTACAAGGAAAAACTCAAAGAGATCATTGAACGGGGACGCGAAGGCAATATTGGTGTTAATTTTTCATGAGTTGACTATGGGGGTCAATAATCAGTTATGTCGAAGATTCCAAATTTCTATAAATAAATGGCTCCTCAAATCGGTTGGAAACAAGGCCGTTAGAGAAAGGCAATTTTCCAAAACAATGTGTAAATACTTTAGGAGCAGATAAAGATATGCAGAGGCATTCTTTACGTCAACGCATCACATTCTTCATTCAGCTGAGGCTCTAATCCAAAGTGACTTGCAGGAAGTGAATTTGAACAAGAGGGAACAGAACCAGAACAGCAAGAACAAAGAAGAGATCTCTCCTTCTAAGAAAGCAACATTTGTGAGTGTCATCCAGGTGCTAATTCTTCAGTTGTAGTAGTAGGTAGGTATGTGTGTTTGTTATGTTCATTAGGGAACTCCTTCCACCATCAGGTGAACATCAGGAGTCAGGACAAATGATGACTTTGTTGGGAGTTTAGCTCCCAGTAGGAGAAACAACAGGCAGATGCTGAGATGGGAGTGAATTAGGGACGAGGATAGATTTCAAAGGGGATGCAGAGGTTGAAAGGGGATGGCGACTCATGGTCGAGGAGGGAGTGAGCAGACCTCCCTAAACCAACGACTGATAAGAGGAGGAATCCTGGGGAAGTGTCGGAGCCATAAAATCCATCCACAGGTTGTATTTCATCTCAGAGTCACCCAACAGGTTTAAGAATCACACACGGTTGGTATGGGGGGAATTATTTCACTATGATAAATTTACTGACACATTTTTCCTCGAATACATGTGCATGGCAATTGTTAACTATGTTTTGCTTTTCAGTAGGAACAGGCGACTCCAATGCGAGACGGTCCAGATCGGCAACGACACCCAGTAGAAACGGCGTTGAGGGGGTTTTACGACGTTGTTGGATAAGCCAGGAGGTGGCCTGGGGTTGATTAGCATCACCAAAGGCTATGTGAAGGGATACTTTTACACCTACCTCAACATGAGGGACTGGGGGAGAACGAAATACAACTAGAGTATCTGCCGATTTGGGAACATTATTGCATGCAGTGTAAAACACATCATAAGATTCTAAACAACAGAGTTGTGTAGATGACATTGATTTAAGGTGTTAAGAAGAACATACAGTCGTTCTATCAATGAAACAACTCACAAATTGATTAGAATGTTTTTAGGAAAACACTAGATGTTAGAGTTTAGCTACTCAAGTGGCATTTTTGGGATAACAGCAGACGATGGCCAACGCAGGAAGATCCAACCTGAACTTTTCTTCCTGGAACGAATGTCCGATTGGGGAATCTTGTCCTAATGGGACCTCCGGTTAGCAGAGCAGTCTGCTCACAGGAACTGAGGTGGTCCGAGGTCCAAGGAGGGAGCGTGAAGCTTAATCACACGTCTAGGATGACAGCTACGTGTCATCTGACCAAACCGCTGACAACAACAGATGTTCCAACAGAGGAACATCAAGGAGGAGAAAAGGTGTGAATATGACATCTGGATTGCCACCTACTGAGGGTGGTCATGACTGTGCAGAAGTAGCTAGGAAGGAGACGAAGGTGACGAACGCAGAGACAGCCGCCAGCCAAGGGAAGCAGGTTCCAGTCATACCGCCAGGAAGCTGGGTGTGGATTAAGGCCCATAAACGCAAGTGGATTGATCCAAGGTGGTCCGGTCCATGGGAGGTAGTATTGGCAACATCACACTCGGTAAAGGTGAAAGGTAAAGCGGGAGCCACTTGGCATCATCTCACACATTGTGCACCTGCTAAGGCACCAAGCCAGACCCTTGCGGAGACCCGATTAAATACCAGGCAAGTTAAATCAGAGCCAAAAGACACAGGAGGGAACAAAGCAGCAGAAAATGTCTCGCCCACAGCGTAAGTATCAGTTGGTAGTAGGGAGTTCAAGTTCAGCTCAGGGAAGTGCAGCTGTTCACACAGGTGACGATGACATGACGTCTGTAAGTGATCTATCCCATCCCAGTCGACAAGATGTTTCCTTACCACCTAACATCCAAGCAGCAATTGCTCTCACGTAGACATTCAAGGAAAATATAACTGTATCTGTTCAATTTGATTATTGTGATATTGCAGCCTGCGGAGTCCGAGACCTCAGGTTTTGGAGGTCGGACCAATACTTGTGTTCCACCACCAACCGATGTGGACCAGGAGTCAGGTTCGGTAAGCCAGTGGAGCAGTACGGCTGTGACTGCGAGGAGGCAGAATGGAAGTTCGCACACACTGGTAGATGGAAGTCATCTAAAACTGGTCCTAAACCTGGGCTGCAAACCCGTTTAACGATGCGGAAAAACCGATATCCAGATTTGGCTAAATGTGGGGGAGGGTTGTGCAATCCACTAATAATCACATTGAAAAATCCAGAATTGGGGGACAGTGGACTATACGTGTTGAAAGGAGGGACATACGATATTGAAAGCCCACAAGGGTTGTTTAAGATTGTTGCTAAACCCTCTGCTAACAAACAGGAATCCACTGCTGATCAGGTTGGAGCTGAAGCTGACACTTCTTGGGAGGGTGTGGTAAGACGGGAAACTGGATTCTCGGAGTCTAATCTATGGCTCCAATGGGTACAGTATACTGCCACAAACGTGCACAGTACAGATTGTATAGTGTGTTCTCAACCTAGGCCTATGCCCACTCCTGTACGTTCCAGATTCAGACCAATAAGTCCTATATTCAAATGTATACTGGAGCTCTTTGTCCTGCAGACTCAGCCTGTCCACCATACTTGTCTAGAGTTCCAATGGGATTATCCGCCAGCTACCTTGAGCACGCCACCTCAATTTATGGTTCCAGATGGTACATTTGATTGCATAGTATCAGAGATTACGGGAGGGATAAAAGTAGGTGACATTGTAGGAGTAATCCGTACCACAGTTCAGTTTGCTAATGTCACTCGATATTCAAGTGTGTTGAATCAGACGATTTCCAGAGCCGACCTCTGGTGATGGTGTGGAACTAAGGTTATTTATCCAACGCTGCCAGCTAATTGGACGGGTACTTGTGCATTAGTGCAGATTATCATGCCATTCTATGTCTTTCCAGTGAAGGAGACCACATTTCAAGACTTGATTTCACCACATCCTCACGTCGCCAGGAGAGCGAAGAGATCCACTAGTCCTGCGGGCTCATTTGATAGTCATGTGTACTTAGATGCCATTGGGGTGCCCAGAGGGGTGCCTGATGAGTTTAAAGCCAGGAATCAAATTGCGAGCGGCATAGAATCCTTTTTCTTCTGGTGGGTGACAATCAATAAAAATGTAGACTGGATTAATTACATATACTACAACCAGCAGCGATTCATAAATTTCACCCGGGATGCCATAACAGGGCTCCACGAGCAGTTGGATAAGACTAGTTTGATGGCATGGCAAAATAGAATGGCACTGGACATGATCTTGGCAGAGAAGGGAGGAGTCTGTAGAATGTTTGGATCTGTTTGTTGTGCGATCATCTCCAACCACACAGCTCCTGGTGGCTTGGTGACCAGAGCACAAGCCCCACTGACAGCTTGAACCAGCAGCTGGCAGACTGCTAAGGCGACGACAATCCTCTCACCAACGGGTTTGTCAGTATTATTGCACAACGGAAAAGTGCATTCCTGTCTGCGTTAACCCTTCTTGTGTTACAGTCATGAACTAGTCCACTACGGATGAAGCTGCATCTCCTGCATCCGAGGATTCCTGCAGGGATTGATCGATATTGTGTTTAGTGAGACTAGTATACAGGGAAATCGGTAGCGAGTAGATGATGAGGGACAATCACTGTTGACGGATGTGACTGTATGATAATTTTTCTGTCTTTGAGGGATGCTCACAGTGAACTGTGAGCAAGGAGGGAATTGTTAGGGATTTAAGCCAGAAGTGCACCCCTAGTCATAGAATTATAGTACGTGTAATAATGTTTAGTGTTAGAATTATAGTTTGTGTGATGTTAGATATTAGTTATTACATTAACATGTTAGATGAAGTGAATGCAATTTCAATCAAACACAATTCATAGTCATTTAAATCATATAAACACTGTACACATTTACATTCTGTCACAATGTGATGTTAAAACCTGGGGACGGATGCCAATTGCCGTTCTTTATGGATTTCTCCCAATTTTATCCCCAAAAAGGGTTTTTTGGGAGTTTTTTCTCCTGTCAGGTAATAAAATGAACAACTTAATGTAAGGCAGCCGACTGAGGCAAATGTCTTGAAAATTGAACCACACGAACTGTTTTAGATCTTATGATGAAGTGTGATGAGCGGTGATCATTAATGATGGGTTGTTGTAATTAAAGTGTACTAGTTATAAGATGAAGACTTAAACGATGTATGCTTTGTTAAATTCACTCATTGGGGCATAAAGCCAACTGTATCTACATTGAGTGCATTGGAATGTGAGGGACAGCTAGGACAGAGAGGTTTCAGGTTACAGCTGCAGCTTCACACCTCGACGTGAAGGGGACAATGGAGGAGGTGACCCTTTGGAGAAGAGGCCAATGACATTCAAATGCACCAAAGAAGACACACCTCAAGAGTTTTCAAAGGACCATGGCGGGGAAAAGACTGTTAGAACTTCTCCTGCAGCCGCGTTGATAAGTCACTTCAGACTTGCTCAGAGGATTCTCTATTTCGCGAAATATTCCACTGTTCGCTTAGTATTTCACTTTGTAATTGTAATCCCTATTATGTTGTTTAGTCATTAAATACTTTTTGATTTTTGAATTTAAACGAATTGACTCATTCGTGTCCTCGTTTCCGGCCGGGACGAGAACAATGGATTGAGTCCTCCCTCGAGAGCTTCCGAAACCCTTAACACCACATACAGAAAAATATCCAAAGGACTGGGCCCCTCACTAGATGTGATGTATACTGCCTCACTTCTAATGCACTGATATCGGAAAAATCAATCAAATGCAGGTAAATTATGTTTGATAGTTGAACATGTGTGAAGAAAAACAGCCTCCATCATAGCTCTCCATCAGTAGATCTCATTTTATTTTTTACTGAAAGGTTGGCAGCTCATTCTCTCAGTGAGCCTCAGATGGGTTCTTGTTAGGTTGTAGTTAGAAACCACGAACTGGACGCCGTGAGTGTGTAAATGTAAATGTGTGGACGGAAACAGAAAATAAAAGAAACGTGTGCTGAACAAACCTTCGGTGGTCCTTCCAGAACCCTAAAATCCACACGCGTCACAAATGACACGAAAAAGCACAATTTGCCTTTTTCACTTCCTGCGACAGGCAGTCTGCGCTTTTACCTCCGTGCGCCTTGTTTGTACCTCGCCGCGCTTTAACGCGCAAATTGAGGAACAAACATGCGTGGGCACAAAAGCGCTGGTCCACGAGGCCCCGAGTGTGCAGCGTTCTGAGCCAGTCTCCACCACTCAAAGCTCAAAGTGCATGTCAACACCTGCTGCCATTCCAGATGCCACCTGCCCATCAGGAGCAGAAATAATCCCCAACGGGGAAACATTCAGAGTAATCTGGGGGTCCGTATCCTGCCAGAGGACACTGTCCAATATGGACAGCAGGAGCTGAAGATCGGACTGTTAGGGTCTCTATCTGCTTAGCAGTTTTTCCCCATCTGTGCTTTTGTTTTGTTGTTTTTTTGTTGTTTTGTTGTTTTTTTGCCACTGATCAGGATCAGGGCGCCTCGTATTTATTTTGTCAGATGTAGCGCACCAGTTTGCATGTTAATGTCCTGCAGTGTCAGACCCACGGAGTACACGTGACTCGTTTTAATCAGACTCTGGTTATGGTGTCGGGCCTCGGGTTTCCACACCGGAACTGCTTTATCCCCTGACAGACGTCGGTGGAGTTTCCCTCCCGACTCCAGTTGAGCCTGAAGAGCACTTTCTGTTCCCCTTTTGACTATTTGCCTTGTTTGTTTTTTCTTTTTCCCTTCCCAGGTCGTATGGGAAATACAATCATTGGCTACAAATCAAACTGCTGTGCTTGTGCATTTGGGTCGACCTACTACTCCCCCTAACGTGGACGTAACGGATCGGAGGAGAACACACAGAGAATGAGGAAGGACACCAGGAGAACAGAACGCACTGTAGAGCAAACGCTCATATTTATTTTACC
The DNA here is from genome assembly GCF_964276395.1 of Gasterosteus aculeatus. Classification (NCBI taxonomy): domain Eukaryota; kingdom Metazoa; phylum Chordata; class Actinopteri; order Perciformes; family Gasterosteidae; genus Gasterosteus; species Gasterosteus aculeatus. Next base: position 3,356,279 of record NC_135708.1, on the reverse strand, counting down.
CAGTAAGTATTAGGAAGTCTGTCTGGAGACGAAAATATGTCATTCCAGCAGTAAAATACTTTCACTTCACTTTTCAATTCACTGCTGATGCATTTGGACCTGACAGTGTGTCTCATGTAGGCTGAGCTGCTCTTGACACTGTGGAAGTACAGAGTGGGAACATTAGACTGCAAACTGAGAAATCCACTTTTATCTGTCTCAAGTGTCACAAACAAGACTACACACGTGCCCTTTTCTCTACAGTAGCTCAACCATCTTAACGGGGAAATAAGTTATTCTAAAAGCAGCCGAAGATTTAAGGCGTGGATGGCGAGGGGGGCGGCGGGAGTGGACGGACCTCGCAGCATCGATCGGACCCCCGAAAGCACCGTCTCCACCTCCCCACCCCCCATCCACCCGCCCCGACGCCAAACGTTTGACGGCTATGGCGGCAAATCACCAGCCGGTCTGCGAGCTGGACGCATCGGTCTTAATGTGCCGGTAATGATGGTAAATGATGCTTGTAGCTGGTTGTCATCTACGCTCCACTACGTTACATAAAGGTGGCGTTTGTGTTTTCACAACGTTTTATCTCATAATTTAGACTTTCTATCCCCTTTCTTCAGAGCGGAAATGGGCTTCTATAGTGGTGTGAATGCATCACTCCAGCCAATCCAAAGACGGGGTTTGTAATGTTAAGGTTTCGGAAGCTCTCGAGGGAGGACTCAATCCTTTGTTCTCGTCCCGGCCGGAAACGAGGACACGAATGAGTCAATTTGTTTAAATTCAAAAATCAAAAGTTATTTAATAACTGAACAACGTAATAGGGATTACAATTACAAAGTGAAATACTAAGCGAACAGTGGAATATTTCGCGAAATAGAGAATCCTCTGAGCAAGTCTGAAGTGACTTATCAACGCGGCTGCAGGAGAAGTTCTAACAGTCTTTTCCCCGCCATGGTCCTTTGAAACCTCTTGAGGTGTGTCTTCTTTGGTGCATTTGAATGTCATTGGCCTCTTCTCCAAAGGGTCACCTCCTCCATTGTCCCTTCCACGTCGAGGTGTGAAGCTGCAGCTGTAACCTGAAACCTCTCTGTCCTAGCTGTCCCTCACATTCCAATGCACTCAATGCAGATACAGTGGCTTTATGCCTCAATGAGTGAACCCAACAAAGCATACATCGTTTAAGTCTTCATCTTATAACTAGTACACTTTCATTACAACAACCCATCATTAATGATCACCGTTCATCACACTTCATCATAAGATCTAAAACAGTTCATGTGGTTCAATTCTCAAGACATTTGCCTCAGTCGGCTGCCTTGCAATAAGTTGTTCATTTATTACCTGACAGGAGAAAAAACTCCCAAAAAACCCTTTTTGGGGATAAAATTGGGAGAAATCCATAAAGAACGGCAATTGGCATCCGTCCCCAGGTTTTAACATCACATTGTAACAGAATGTTAATGTGTACAGTGTTTATATGATTTAAATGACTATGAATTGTGTTTGATTCACATTGTATTCACTTCATCTAACATGTTAATGTAATAACTAATATCTAATAACACACAAACTATAATTCTATCACTAAACATTATTACACGTACTACAAATTCTATGACTAGGGGTGCACTTCTGGCTTAAATCCCTAACAGTAACCAATCAGGTGTAGAGACCATAGTGACTGGCTCCGCCCCCTTACTGTCAGAAAGAACAACAGCGAGCGCATAGAAAACTCCTTCGAGCGCGAGCAGAGATTCTCCTCGCGAGCAACAAAGGTCTCGATTCGCAAGCGACCAAATATCTCGCGGATGTTTCATTTTGGTTGAATTCTTAAGGTCAATTAATCATTATGTTTTGATCAGAGTTGTGATTAAAGGTTTGAGTGGGCCGCAAAAGATTGTCAGATTTTCAGATTTCAAATTGGGCCGCGGCATTCTTGAGTTTGGGAACCGGAATATCCATATACTTGATCCGTCACCCAAACTGAGGTGAAAAGCGCGCTGGTTACTAAAGGAATATGTTCTTTCCTTTGCATTTTGCGTCGCTAGCTCAGGCTCGGTCGGCTCTACCTCCGTCTCTGAGTCGGATGCCATCTCTGACGAAGGGCCAGGGCGTGGGACTTTACCGGGAACTGGGGAGACTGGTGGCTCCATGTCTGGGCGATTGTCGCAGCATTGACCGGGGAGAGTGTTGGGGGGAACAGGCCTACTTTTCTTTAATAACATCCATGGCTCCATTTCTTTTCATTGTTCCTCGTCTGGTTCGCTGGTGTTCAGGTCACAATTTCAATTACACAGCACGGAGCAGCGTAGGCCTACAGGAGTATCTGGACCACAGCCAATCAGAGGCAAAGACCCGCCGCATCTCTGCCTCTGATTGGTTTAGACCACCATACGATCCAAGCAGGAGTGAGTTCCATCAAAGGAGAACAAAGGCTTCGTTCGTGGAGAGGCAGCGGATGTGAGGACGGGTGCACCAGAGCGACCTGGGAAACATTTTAGTCGTACAAATTCTGGTGAAATTGGTCCCACTGTGGAGCCCTGTGAGGTGTAGTTAACGGTTATACATGAGATATAACTATACTATGACTGGGTGTGAGTTAGGGCTGCAGCTAACGATTATTTTGATAATCGATTAATCGGTCGATTATTTCTGATTAATCGATGAATCTGATAAAAAGCAGCATTAAAAAGATTTAATTCACAACCCTTTATTCTAAAACAGAACTGCAATTTCACATTGCAAAAATACTTCAAAACATCCACAGGTTGCTCCTTGAAAGTAATAATTTATAAAAAAAGAAAAGTACAAATCAGAAAGTTTAACAGGATTTGTTGTCAGAACTTGTTCTCTACTCTGTGCTCACAAACGCCCCCATGTTCACTTGAAGCTTATCCATTAAATTATGTAAGAATGATGTTATTATGTAAGTAAATCTATACACCACATCTAAGTACAGCTAATGAAATAACCAAGTGCTATGAGATGAATTTAAAATGGGACCTGTAAATAAATCCATTAGAGGCTTCTTGGTTTTCCGCGCTGGTTTAATGGATCTTCTTAGTTCTTACTTGTTAGGACACACCGAGCTCCTCTCTCACGCTCTCGTTCTACCATAATTCCCGTTTTATTAATGCACATGACTAATTCAGCATCTTTCCGGGAGTTTTTTTTTGTGCTTTCTCCCCTATCAGGTCTCCGTAGATCGTAGTTCCTTCGGGACCCTGGTCCTGACACCTGCCGTGGCCCTGCTGACGCCAGCTGCTGCCATCATCATCATTATTATTATTATTTTAGATATTAATCATGTTACTGTACTCGTAAACCAACATTACCCTCTCCTAAAATCTCTGTGCTCTCCCTCCCCACATGCTTCTGTGGATGGTGGTTCTATCTGATGGTGGTTGCCTCTGCAGTGGTCCTGCTGTGCGCCTGGTTTACTACTCACAGTTACTTGAATCATTTCTGTCATATAGTCTCATGTATTATACATTGTTCATTCTGTACACATGACATCATTGTAGTCTGTCCATCAGGAGACGGATCCTCCTCTGACGTTCTCCCTAAGGTTTCTTCCCTTTTTCCCTCTTGGAAGGTTTTTTCCTTTTTTGGGGAGTGTTTCCTGTGCCGATGGTGGGTTTCGGGACAGAGGATGTTGTATGTGTACAGACTGTAAAGCCCTCTGAGGCTAATTTGTAATTTGCGATGTTGGGCTCTACAAAATAAAATGAATTGAATTGAATCAGGGGTCTGAAAGTCCAGCGTCCGGTGCCGCCCGCCGCCAACGGCGAGGAGTGGGCCGACTTTGGCGTACCGTCAGCGCCCCCCCCTCAACGGCTGTACTGTTTGCCGGTCGGACCGCCAGCGCCGCCGGGTCCATAGCAGGGTAGTCCAAACTGTTTTCCCGAGGGCCACATACAGTAAAAATATCCAAAGGACTGGGCCCCTCACTAGATGTGATGTATACTGCCTCACTTCTAATGCACTGATATCGGAAAAATCAATCAAATGCAGGTAAATTATGTTTGATAGTTGAACATGTGTGAAGAAAAACAGCCTCCATCATAGCTCTCCATCAGTAGATCTCATTTTATTTTTGACTAAAAGGTTGGCAGCTCATTCTCTCAGTGAGCCTCAGATGGGTTCTTGTTAGGTTGTAGTTAGAAACCACGGACTGGACGCCGTGAGTGTGTAAATGTAAATGTGTGGACGGAAACAGAAAATAAAAGAAACGTGTGCTGAACAAACCTGCGGTGGTCCTTCCAGAACCCTAAAATCCACACGCGTCACAAATGCATTCGCATGACACGAAAAAGCACAATTTGCCTTTTTCACTTCCTGCGACAGGCAGTCTGCGCTTTTACCTCCGTGCGCCTTGTTTGTACCTCGCCGCGCTTTAACGCGCACATTGAGGAACAAACATGCGTGGGCACAAAAGCGCTGGTCCACGAGGCCCCGAGTGTGCAGCGTTCTGAGCCATGCACCACAACGTGGAAGTCAACACCTTCCCTGTATGTTTGGGTTTCGCCTTTCCAGTCTCCACCACTCAAAGCTCAAAGTGCATGTCAACACCTGCTGCCATTCCAGATGCCACCTGCCCGTCAGGAGCAGAAATAATCCCCAACGGGGAAACATTCAGAGTAATCTGGGGGTCCGTATCCTGCCAGAGGACACTGTCCAATATGGACAGCAGGAGCTGAAGATCGGACTGTTAGGGTCTCTATCTGCTTAGCAGTTTTTCCCCGTCTGTGCTTTTGTTTTGTTGTTTTTTTGTTGTTTTGTTGTTTTTTTGCCACTGATCAGGATCAGGGCGCCTCGTATTTATTTTGTCAGATGTAGCGCACCAGTTTGCATGTTAATGTCCTGCAGTGTCAGACCCACGGAGTACACGTGACTCCTTTTAATCAGACTCTGGTTATGGTGTCGGGCCTCGGGTTTCCACACCAGAACTGCTTTATCCCCTGACAGACGTCGGTGGAGTTTCCCTCCCGACTCCAGTTGAGCCCGAAGAGCACTTTCTGTTCCCCTTTTGACTATTTGCCTTGTTTGTTTTTTTCTTTTTCCCTTCCCAGGTCGTATGGGAAATACAATCATGTGCTACAAATCAAACTGCTGTGCTTGTGCATTTGGGTCGACCTACTACTCCCCTAACGTGGACGTAACGGATCGGAGGAGAACACACAGAGAATGAGGAAGGACACCAGGAGAACAGAACGCACTGTAGAGCAAACGCTCATATTTATTTTACCCAGTAAGTATTAGGAAGTCTGTCTGGAGACGAAAATATGTCATTCCAGCAGTAAAATACTTTCACTTCACTTTTCAATTCACTGCTCATGCATTTGGACCTGACAGTGTGTCTCATGTAGGCTGAGCTGCTCTTGACACGTTTAGGTCCCTGGTCCTCATGAAGTTGTTACACCTTTGCCAATTTGTTAAATTGCCTTGCAAATAAAGGCTTTGCTATTTGTTAAAATCCAAATCTTTTCACTTCCACCACTTGTTCTTGGCCCGGCTCCTCCGTCACATTTTACAGCCCATTGTGGCCGCGAGTCAAAACGTTTGCCGACCTGCTATAGACCTGTCCTATGAGGGACATCTATAGACCTGTCCTAGGAGGGACATCTAATGGACAACCAAGTACTGCAAGCTAGACTATTATGCAGCTGTAGACACAACACAGGGGTTCCTGGGCCTGAGAAGGGAAGAAAAGGAGTTTAATAAAGCTATTAAATGGGACTAAAACTACTTACATTTTAGTCTAGTTTTCGTCAACGAAAACTAGACTAAACTAGACTGAGACCCTTAAGTCCACACAGCTGTAACGGGATTACTGTAATTATGTTTAAACAGGCCGAGTGTCATAATGTGTCTGTTTACAGAGGAGGTATTATTTGATTGTATTGTGTGTGTGTGTGTGTGTGTGTGTGTGTGTACTGTACCTGATTTAGTTGTGGTTTAATAAGGACATGATTCTACCTGTTGACCCTGTTCTGTGGAATCACTGCCCGTGATCTCCTCCCCTGGAAAGGCTTCTTTACCACCATTGGTTTGATGCCACAACTCCTCCAGTGTTGTGAGTTTGTGTGTTGACCAGTGAAGCGTGAGTGTGAGGTGTAATACCTGGCGTCCTCCAGGGCCCGTCTCTCCTCTCCCCCCCTACAGATACGTTGGACATTAGAAGACGTCCAACTTACAGGAAGTGTCACATCCAAATAGAGGCTGGTGGAGGAGTCCGCTCTGTCAGCCGCATGGGGAGTGACCAGAGACGCACAGGACGCCGGCAAAGCCACTGATCAGGATCAGGGCGCCTCCTATTTATCAGCTTTCACGCACGGCTTTTGAAGTGAGAAGGACGACCTTCAGCACCATTGAAATGAATCATGTCATCTAAGCAACGTATGAACAAGTACATATCATAGCAGCCATTACTATCTACAGTCCAACATGCAAACGAAGGCTATAAATCATTCATAGTGTCGTCTGTTACCATTCGTTCTAAACCATCCAGGTGTTATTTGAAATGGTGCATGTACCATAATAGATGACTTTCACCTTGTGACCTTTGAACCCAGACAGTCCCGTGGCACCCGGCAGCCCTGGAAACCCCGACTCCCCTGCCGAGCCCTGTAGAAGTGAGAGTGTAAATCAATGGCTGCCATCGAAGAAACCACAGTGGTGCTGTTCTGCTGTGTTCCTCAAACTGGCCCATTTCACCCCACGTGTCCCACCATCATGTCCAAAGAGGAAGCACCTAGAGGGGAAAATAACGCTAGAGTTCTTTCCAGGTGTGTCTCTCCTATTGTGTGTAGAAACTTGCCAGCTGCTTCAGGGTCAGGGGTCGCCCTAAAGGTCACCGAGCCAGAAGCGACTTCCAACAGGAACAATCTGTACCCGTCACCAACAGATACAGGAACGCTTCACACTGTTCGTTAGTAAACGTCATCTCACGGCATGAAAAGTTTCGTCAGTATGCAGCACCGTAAATTGTCGTGGAATTTCAGGTTTTTGTTTTCACAGACTAATCTCGCCTCAAAATGAGGCGGTGACCTCGTATTTGCTCCGGGAAAAGTCCAGATTTAGACGACGTCATTGTGTGTAAGTGACACTGTTTCTCCTTCCTTGTTAAATGTTACTGTGACTTGCGTTTGATTTTTTTTGTATTCATACCACACATTTAATTGTTTTCCAGCCGCCTGTGAGACGTATTGTGAGACGGGACGCAGGAGCTTCAGGTTCAGGCGGAACACTCATTGCGAGCGGAAGCTGCGAAGGATTCAGCGCGGAGTCGAGCGAGAAGAAAGAGGGTCAGAGTTTATTTGCTGACTTGTTTCAGGTGCATTGATCGCTGTGTTGTGTCCGTACGCATCGCACAGTACTGATTCATTGTTGTTTTTACAGCTGCTGGAATCGAGACGAAGTGAGCTGGCTGATGACGAGGTGGAACTCTGGAAATCCGCCACCGTAGAGCTTAATATGAATATATAAATAAAATGAGGCGGGTGACCAATAGCGACAGATCTGCCAACCAATCACAGGTGATTGAAAGTTGTGGTTTCATCCAATCATAAACAAGGAAACTCAAGCCTGTTCTGCCCACGTGTGGTTTTGCTGCCAATCACGAGTGATTTTATTTGTTAGTAAGTTGTTTCCTCCAATAAGGAGTAAGGATATTCAAGCCCGCTCGGCTCGGCCACCCGCGGCTTCGCTGCATTCATATGCTAATTCGGTCCATTCGCACCTCCGCCAGCTCTCCACCTACGTAATGGTTCGTTTCCGACAATTTGTGGCACAGACAAACGCGACGTGCGCGGGTTGCAAATTGTCGGAAACTGTCGGAAATTAGGGAGATTTCCGTGCGTTTACGGGGACGAAAAGCTCACTTTTCATGCACTGATCGGATATGACATGCTGTCGGCCAATCAGTGCTGTAGTGGTAAATTAGAGGTGGGTAAACTCTGAATTTGTGATCATACAGACCTCGACGCGATGCGAAGCAACGCAACACAAAGCGTTGCGACTCTGTAAGGCTGTCCTGGCTATACTGCATTATGTTATCAGTAAAAGTCATATACAATCAATGACAATGAATACATGTGTTAGTAGTTTGGTGTTCATTAAATTTAAGAAAACAGTAAAGAAAAGTATGTCAACACAACACAACAAGACAATTGCAGATTAAGATCTATCTACATACGGAGTCTCCTTTTTACAGTAGTGCCCAGAGGGCCTCCTTGTCCTCCACGTCAGGTCCTGCCTTGCACAGAGGAGCCATGAACCCCAGAACTGTCACGACCGGACGGTGGACGGGAACCCAAATGCACGACTCACACAACGTGGTGCGAAAAAAGAATCAAAGTTCAAAAGAAGGAGAGTTCACAGAGGAGCCATGAACGTTCATGGCTCCTCTTCTCCTCTCTCTATTGGACCTGGTGTTTCTCTCTCTGTGCTCTCTGCATCATTGCCTGTCCTCTCACTGCCTGATCAAATATGTTGAATTAAGAGTTAACCAGTTAAGCAGCCTGTCAATCACACTGACAACATAAGTTAAAGGAACACTCATGTACTACCTATGTCATCATAAATAGCCTACAGCATGTTTTTTTTTTCACATTGAGAACTGACTTGTTTTCTAATCTATGTTTACAGTGTATTTGGCTTACAGGCGACTCTACACCTTCATGACTTCAAATAATTGATTAAGCATAGAGGCCTATTCAGTGAAGCAACAGCTTTGCTCACGTTTTCTATGCGAGAGCAGGACATGATGACATCATCATGAAAGTATAAAACTAATATATTTGACTTTGACCGCGAAATTTGAAGATTCTATAGCTAAACTAAAACCTTTCACTTAGCATTTCTCTTAGCTTTGTCTAACTGTCTTGCACATAATCTGTCGACAATTTTTCAATGAATTAGTCTAATCTGCAGCAATACGCGTGAGGATAATTACTCATTTTATTAGGCCTATTTAGACGGGACCGGGAAGGCTGGCTTGTTACCTGCATCATCGTATTTGAAAGCACGTTGTTAATAGCGTTTGTCTCCGTCTTAATGTGATGTTGTGAGAACCAAAACAACGTTTAAAAACGTGAATTGATCTTCTTCAGTCTTACTTTGTACTTGAGGCCTTGGGGCCTTTGTGGGAGTGGGAGCACTCGATGGTCTCTTCAAATATCGCCTGATATCCATTGCTAATTACCGGCGGTAATCCATTCCGAACAGGTAGGCAGGCCGGCTAATCCAGTGGTCCTCAACCGGTACCGGTCCGTGGGCCGTTTGGTACCGGGCCGCACCTCAGAAAGCTTATATATATATACATATTGTCTGACATGAAACCGGTCCGTGATGTAAGAAAGGTCGGGGACCGCTGGTTGATCCACAACGTGTGTTCACACACCTCCCGGATCCTGATTGGTCGCTGCTGCAGCCGCAAGGCGCTGATTGGATGCTCACAGACCGTAATATAGCGCAGATGAACATGATTCAGACTACGGCGTTTATATGTTCAACAATAGCAAACGTAGTCTTAGCTGTACCACTTGCACACCTCAGGTACCGTTAATCCGATCCGTTCATCCTGCTCCATCAGTTCTGGGGATTCACAACGGTCAACAGGGACGAAATCCAGCCAATCCAAGGACGAAAAGTGGAACCAATCAGACGTGGAGATCCTGGTTTATTACCTGTGCACTGTTGTCTTGTCTGTCTACTGTCGCGCACTAACCGCCAAGACAAATTCCTTGTATGTTTGACATATGTTGGCTAATAAATGTTTCCTGATTCCTGATTCCTGGTGACTGGCTCCGCCCTCTTGCTGTCAATAACAACACCTTCGAGCGCGAGCAGAGATTAACCTCGCGAGCGAGGAAGTTCACGTCCACGATGTTTGATTCACGCGCATCAGCCGGATTTGCCGCCAAACTCTTTGTCTTGTAGCTCTGGTTTTGCTGAAGCATCAACCAGAAGAGAAAAGGGGCGTGTCTAGAGGAAGCAGGTGAGGAGGCGTGGCCGTTCATCCTGCTCCATTCCTACACAGCTGATCCACATTCCATGATCCACCCCTGCAGTATTTAGAGCCGGGCTGTTCACCTCTCCAGTGGCACCTTGTTAATACTCCTACGTGGTAACGTGGCTCAGTAGCTCTGCTCGTGTTGTCCAGCAAACTCCTGTTCTGTAGTTCTTTCTGTGTGACTTCAGTTCCTCTGTGCACATTCTGCTGTTTACTAGTGACGGCCAGATGAAGCCAGATGAAGCCAGATGAAGCCACATGAAGCAGTGAAGCTTTCCAGCCAATCGTATCGTTAAAAGGTTCATTCATTCAATGCATCTCAAACTCTATGATGACGTCTGCTGTTGAAAACTTGTAGTGCAAATGTATCGAACAGCCCACCAGTATATTTTGGCCCAATCTCTGATTATGAAAAGTTGAACCAATAAATCATCTAATAAACACATGGATTCCTATATGAATAAAACTATTGTTTTCAGGTTTGACTTGTGTCCTTGTTTGTGTATTTCAATCCTCTGTACATTAACAAGAAGTGGAACACACACTTATCTATGTCTTTCTGCACCTTTGTGCATCATATACATACTAATATATACAAACAATAAATATATATATATATATATATATATATATATATATATATATATATTCAAAGCTTTACCCGAAGTACAGAAAGCACACAAGACCCACCAGAGAGTCACCAAATAGCGCTTAACTACTACCGGACTAGGAGAACACCAAAATAGCCGAGGCTACAATTAGCGTAAACAAACCGCTAATCCTCTTCTCGCCTCCTCTGATTGTGCTTCCTTTCCTCTTGGTCTTTCCTCATTGCTCGAGTCACGCTGACACGCTGCCCGGAGCTTTCGGGCCTTTCGTATCGGGCGAGCAATGGCGCTCTGACGCCGGTGTCAAGTCTCTGACGGCGTCGGACCCTCTTCTTTGGGATGCGCCCTTTGGATGAGGACGTTTTGTCCCAAGAGCTTTCATCGTCATCTACACATGAGGAAAAACAGAAGGGAACATTTGTAGTGAACTAAAGCCACCGGCTGCGTTAAATGGTCTTATTTCATCCTTTCACGCCTCAGACACAAAAGACACCGTAAGAAAAAGGTCCCAACAGCGTGAATCAGAGGTTTATCTCCAGGTACCCACTTCTCCACCTGACAAGTCCAGTAAACCACCAACACCAGTTAATGCAGACGTCTGTCTGGATTCCCCGCTTACCTCGAGTCCTTTTAGGGCCACAGAGTCATTGTGGCCTTTTCTCAATGTTCGGCCACTGCAAAAAACCTGTGTGCAGTTCCAAGGCTGCTAACTACCTGACCCGCGAGTGTTCTTAAGCTGTGGAGAACGGAACATGGACATGGAAGTTAGAACACGGAAGGTGGAACGTGGAGAGTCAGTGAGGCCTTCTGGAATATGCAAATGACCATTCAGAGTGAGTTATTTTATGGAGAGGTATAACTTTATTTGCATTGCTCTAAAAAATATGGTTGTACGTTTCATTTGTTTTTAGCTGATGGAGCCATCTGCTTACTTGAATTATGTTTTTGTTTCTTTATTTGAAAAAACATAGATGGAGGAGCCACAAAATTCAACATGGACCATTTTGTTGGGGCATGAACGTCTTTTTTCACATTTCCAAAGTCCTCATATTATCTGTCAAAGGTCACAGCAGCTATTTATTATATAGCTGCTGTGACCTTTTTACAACTGACAAGTAATTCTGTTTACGTGTTTGTGGTATTTATGTTTAACACTAATAATCTATATGTTTCTATATGTTCATATATTACTCAGTTGGTGATGGGGGAAGGCAGAGGCAGCACCCAGACGCAGAGCTTGAAAACAAAAAGACTTTAATAGTCAAAATTACTGACGTTACCAGATGTGCCGACGCCTCGCGCGTGTCGAGTAACTGAGGGGGCGTGTCCTCGCAGCGCGTACCGAGGCTCGCTTCATTTAGGGGAGGAGCCATAAATGATGGCGTCCGAAGCCTCGCTGCCCGGCGGGACCACGTGACGCTTCGGGAAGGGCTTCAGATTTACTTCCATGTATAAACCCCTCAGGCTCCATTCAAGATGTGGGTTGTTGGTGAGAGTTGGTCAGTTAGAGTTTGGGTGGTTCGGATAGTTTATATCGTTTGGAGAGTTTAGAGAGAGATAGTTGAGAGTGAGGAGAGAAGGACAGGTGATAAGATGGAGCCAGCTAGGAAGAGGAGGACTTCCTCTGTGATTAGATCACTCCTAATAAGGTGAGCTGAATCTCACTCTATTTCAGACACATTAGGTTTGCTTATCAAGAACTGTACTTTTCAGTTTCTTATTTGATTCAAAGGTGAGGTGTTTATTGTGCTCCGAGGAGTTTGGGTGCAATAACAGCACCTCCTCCATGCTGAGGCCTCACCGTGCCTTGCATGAGAATAAGGAGGAACCTGGAGCTTCACCCAGCCAAGGTAAGTCATGACAATATTACAAATGCACCAACACAATTATTCACTGTTGTTCATTGTGCAAATAAAGACAGGTAACAGACACTGTATTCATTCTCTTTTAAAACAAGAGCTGGATGAAGCCTCGTCTCCATGACAGCGAAGGACACGCAGCCCTTCAGTATTGTGGATGATTCAGGGCATTTGTGTCCAAACTGGATCCTCATCATGTTCTCCCTACAAGGCAGGTATGTGTGGGTGCATGAAACACATGAGTACTTCACTGTCTCACAGTTCAGCACTAGATGTGTTTTCCTTTAGGCTCTGCAGGCCGTGGTGGAGGCTGAGTAGGAGTCAGCTAAGGAGAAGGCTAAAGTGGAAAAGGTGGCTGCTGTTAGCCTTACTTCTGACATGTGGACATCCATCAGTATGGATGCCTACCTGGCTGTAAGGTGCCACTTTGTGGGGGAGAAAACCACACTGGGTTCAGTGCTTCCCCCGATCACACACTGCTGAACATATAGCTCGTGTGAAAGCCTCCCTGATGGAGGAATGGGGAATCGATCATAAGGTGACGTGTGTGGTCACTGATGGTGCTCCCAATATGGTTTCCTGTGTGAGAGCTGAAGCTTCGGCACCATATTTTATGTTGCACACTGAATCTGACAGTGAAGAAGGGACCTGAGCAGCAGCCGGTGCTCTCTGGCATCCGGGCCAAAGCACGGAAGCTGGTTGGCTTCTTTAGGAGCAGCACCACTGCTAAGGTTGTGCTACGGAGATGGACAAATACCTAAACACATGCACCCCCCCCCCCCCCACACACACACACACACACAGGAATGTGCCCTGTTCTTCCTCCTTTCATGTGAGTAGCGCTGCACTGCTCTCTGATGGAGGCGGATACTGAAACTCCTCTTGTGCCTTGTAGATATTTACAGTTTAGTTCCCACAGATCTTCACTCGTCTGATGCATCGGACCGGAGAGGAACACCAGCATGATCTTCGCTAAAATACCTTCTATATTTAGTTAAAGTATAAATGAACGTGTTGTCCGTCTCCAGGTCCCAGCAGCATCGGGTCCGACCTCTGTCTCCACGGGTTCAGCCTCGTGTACCAGAGCACGCCGACGGCCTTCAGCCCAGAGACACCAGGTACACACATGAACTACAAGCAGACGACACTAGCAGGAACATCCATGTTTCATTTTCACAATCCCTTGATGATCTTTAGTTCATGTGCCGTGGCATTGACGGGGACCCTCACCGGCTGTATGAGCCGGATGTCTTTGCGTACGACTTGTACAGCCGCCTCGGCCCGTACGCCTCTGTTCCGCTGTTAGTGGCCCACAAACCAGACCGGACTTTGGGTGTTCTGGCTGAACGCCTGAGACGCTTGTTAACGTGGGTCACAGCGTGTCGGCTCCTCGGGCGAGTATTGTTCCTGTGTGCTTCTCATACAGTATCTGGTCCTCGGTCAGAGAGCTTCTTCTTTCAGCTGCGTAGTTCATCCCGTTTGTGTGACTGGGAACGATTGATCCGTCCTGCAGACTTTGCTGCTGCTTTTTGTCCTCCTGCTGGCAAACAGCCAATAAACCCGTTTATTACTACATTTATGTTGGAAAACATATAGAAATGCACATTTAACCACTTTACAAACCCCTCCCTCTCTAAGCACGGCCAAACTCCCCCACTGAAGACGAGGCGCATGGAGCCACAGACTGACAGAAAGAGGTGTGATGGACAGCGTGGTTCTGCTCGGGCCCGGTCCACAGCAGCTGTTCACCCAGTACCAGTGTGCAGCACACAATATATTGGACTATTTGCATGTGGAAAGAAACCCCCCACAACAGGATAAGATAAGGATGATAAGGATGCAGCGTCAGATATCAGGTTGTTTACTGTTTATTGTGTCTTGTATGTTGCAAATTACACACATTAATGAGAAGGAACACGATGCTTTCTGTATCACTTCCCCTCTTAGTTTGTTTCTGCACATGTTGACAATATTCACATGATCCATAAGTCACGGCTACTCGTCTCTCCTCCCTCTCTCAGGATATCAAGCCCCGCCCCCTTTGTTTCCTCTCGGGTACCAGAGCCGCTGGATCTACGACGAAGAGGCTGACGTGAAGGCTGTGGACGCTGGATTCGACCGCCACGACATCCCGTGCGACGTTATCTGGACGGATATCGAGCACACGGAGGGGAAGCGTTACTTCACCTGGGACGCCGCGCTTTTCCCCCCAACCGGCCAACCTGCAGCGCCACCTGGAGGAGAGGAAGAGGAAGGTGAGTTTCTAGCGTACATTGTTGGCCTTGTTTGTTTTTGGGTGTCACGAATCATTAAGGTGCATTTTTTTCTTCTCTGTCAGCTGGTCGTGATAACCGATCCTCACATCAAGATCGACCCCGGTTGGTGTTTGTCTAATGAGGCCAGAGATGGGGGGCACTTCATCAAGAACAGAGACGGGCAGATCTATGAGGGGTCTTGTTGGCCTGGTAATGTTTCTCTGACTGAATAGAGTTTATGTCTAAAATGGTCAAATGGAAGTAGAGTTGCTCCCAATGAGGGACTTTGGTGCTGTAACATTGGACTGGAATGTTCTGTCCCGGTGTCAAACTGTTGAGTGGTTGAGGCCTCTCTCTTGCAGACATTTTAGGCCCTTTATAGAAACGTTCCAGAACTCTGCTGTGGTGGTGGCCGTGGTTTTTGCTCGTCTGCAGAGGGGGGAGAGAGAGGGGGAGGGGCTCAGGGAACGTGGCAGGTGGAGGCAATCGGCCTCAGCTGAGCTGAATGTGTTTTGATGGTGTTGGTCTGGTTTTAAAATGCAGTAAGGGCGATCAGGAGGAGAGAGCCGCAGAGCGAGCGAGACGCCGGGAGCTCTCAGTCTGCAAAGGGGACGAAGCTGTTTGGGGAGAAAGTCACGGCCGCCATCCGCACTGCGATCCAACAGAGCTTCTCTGACTGTTTCAGTCAAATGAGTCACAGCCATTTGGATCCACCAGGAAAGACTGCTTTCCCTTAATGAATATCATCT
Organism: Gasterosteus aculeatus; assembly: GCF_964276395.1. Taxonomy (NCBI): domain Eukaryota; kingdom Metazoa; phylum Chordata; class Actinopteri; order Perciformes; family Gasterosteidae; genus Gasterosteus; species Gasterosteus aculeatus. Next base: position 3,340,808 of record NC_135708.1, on the reverse strand, counting down.
CCTAGGTCTTTTTTCAATTAGCGTGAAAAAACAATAAACAGGACGAATCGTCAAAATGTGTCTTAGTGGACAAAGAGGAGGTGGCCTTGTTAAATATCAGCGTGGACGTGCACAGTCCTCTTTGTTCAGTGTGTAATGATCCGAGTGTTGCCTCTTGTGCCCTCAGGTCCTGTTTGCTGCCTTACTGGTTTACTCTGTTCCACCTGGCTCACACCTCCGTCTGCCTCCCTCTGCTGCCCAGTGGAAGTACTGCAGGCTGTTTGTCCACTTTACCTTCTGCTTTCTGACACTAGAGGTCCATGTTTGTCATGTTTTAAGTTGGTCATTAAAACATCAGTAGATCCACTTTTTAAGAAGAGCTTATGGAAATGCTTGTTTTATTCAAACGCGCACAGACCTCTCTGGGTGGAGTTCCCAGGAGAACAGAGCACCTTCGCTGTGGACCACCAGTATATGATTGGTGATAAATACCTTTTTTTACTGGGTGAAGTTCTCACTTTTAAGATCTTAACTGTCTTTGATTGTATGTAGGTGGAGCACTGCTGGCCAGTCCTGTAACCAAGCCGCGTGTTCAAGCTGTGCGAGTCCTTCTTCCTGGATCTGGTGAGGTAAATCAAGCAGCAGGTAACAAACGTCTTCTAGTGACTCTCAAGTCACGTCATGGCGCCTGTTACATGAAGGGCTGTTTGTGTTTTAGGTTTGGTACGACGTCCTCACTGCAAAGGCGCATAAAGGAGGCGGGACTCTGGGTCTGCCCGTCACCCTGGACACAGTTAGTGTTAAAGTCTCAATTCACACAGCAAGGGTTACTTCCTATGTCATATTCTATATGAAACTTGTGTTTTCCTCTCAGGTTTCTGTGTTCCAGCGTGGCGGCTCGGTGGTCTGCAGGTCAACAGGAAGTGGTTCCTGCACAGCCGAACAGCAGCAGCTCCCCCTCTCTATCACGGTGGCCCTGAACTCTGAGGTGAGCATCAAAGGGTTTCAGGTAGGCAAATTAAATACAGGTGACTTTCTGACCAATAGTGATACAGAACAATGTCTTCAATGTCTTGTATTAAAGTCTTTGTTAATGGCTGAAATTTTAGAGACGTTGTTGAACGTGCTGCTTATGAGATGTGTTTATATACATATTTTACTGTGCGCCGTGTTTGTACCCCGTCTCCATGGTGACGGAATGCTCGCCCCACATGAGTGCGTATTATTCCAACATTCATTTGCATACGGAATCAGAATATTTGCAAACGGAATCAGATGTTTCTGTTCATTGTCTTACTGAGTTCAGAGGGAGCAGTTCAGATATTTTCTCCAGAGAATTTATCAGCGACATCTGTCCGTTACAGAGTTAAGTAGCCTTTTGAAAGATTCAACACCCTTTTTCACAGACCACATTCAGTCAGTCATTTACCATCAAAACAAAACCCTTTTTACAGGATTTGAGCCTTTTTACAGGCTTTCCACCGGTCTTTTTAAAGACTACACTGAGTCGTTTACCGTCTATCAAACGCCTTTTTACAGGCTTTCCACAAGTCTTTTTATTGATATTCACCATGTACCACGGAAACAACCGGAGACCCGGAGCTGGCGCTTCACTGCTCTGGACTCCTCCGACAGGATACAACGTGAATATGGCACTTTCTCGTGCCCCCAATGAAGTGCACTACCTGAAAAGGCCAGTGAGCGAGCTGCGCGCCTTCATTGGCACTGAGGCCAATATGTGCCGCCGGTTACAAGATCAAGAGCCGGCCTACGATCGCATGGTTTGTGAGCACACAACAATGCTTTCAGACCACAAGATTCACACCACTAGCTGTGTCCTGAGAAGGGAGGGCGGTCGACTCGATCTCATAGACGGTTCACATCTTGTTTGGTATTCATATCCGCGTTTCTTCTTTTTTGGTCTATTAATTATAATTTGCACCTGCCACTGAGGATGGCCTTCACATGTGTGTATAAAAACTCTTACTGCTCGGAACAAATTCCATCCAGGGTTTTAAAAAGGGTCTCCGAAAGACTTTCGACCAAGTCTCAACGGAGTGAGAAAGGGAAAGAGAGCTGAGTGGGCTGAAACAAGGACGACCATCTGTTTGTTTACGCCATTCGCTTCCAGTGTGTACTACTTGTTGTACCATTACAGGATGACCGTCTAACAAGTTTCCCTATTTCATGTACTGCTGCTATCAATGTTCCTTTGATCAGACGTTTGCTTCCATCATCCAGATACTGTATCAAGTGTATCGTGCACTTTACACTCAATAGCAGCACTCAACAATTTACAGCCCATCTCTGAGTTTAGGAGGAGACTAAAAAACTACAAACATTAATACAAAAAACTGACACTAAGTACTACAATTCTCATCACCTTCATTCCTCATTTAAATCTTTCACAACCGTGTCTCATTGTTACTGACAGTTTCCCTCTATTAGTAAATCAATGTTTCGTACTGGTTGTAAATCTATTTTCTGACACTCTCAATAGTCTGTACTCTCTATTCTCCCTCCTTCTACCTGGAATGTGAGTCGTAAACTGGGGAGACTAAGGCTGCTTATCTGGGCTGTTGGGAAGCAGTGGGCGTCGGTGTGTCACCAGTTAGTTGTTATGGGGGTTGTATGAGGGGGGAGGTGGACCCGTCCTCTGGTTCTGCCGGGCTGCGTTGTATAGAACAGCCGTGGTGGAGCGTTTGGTCGCATGTCCCTTTCATAACTCCTGGGACACTCTCTGCACCAATGGTCCTCCTGTCCACATATATAACATCCATGTCCTCTATTGTCCCCACATTGTCTGCCGGAGACCCATTGAACGGTCTCTACCTGCTGGATATTTGTCCTCTGGGGGGGACGGGTATTGGGGCTGTTTGTCTCTCACCTGCAGTCGTCTCCTGTCTCGCTGTCTTTGTTTTGCTGCTGCAGATATCTGAGAATGTCTATGAGGAGGACGTCCTCCAACAGCAGCTTCTCCTCCTTCGCCGTGGTTTGGATGGGTTCTCTGCACATGTGGTTTGATGGACAGGAGTCCTGATGTGATGGACAGCTCTTCTGTGGCCCCCTGGTGTTCATGTTCACAGCTACCTGCTTCCTCTTCTATTTCCACCACCACGCTCTCGTGACCCTCATGTGACGATGTCATCTTTTGTTGTTTCCCTCAGGCTCATCTTCTCCATCGCTCACGACTTCCCCCGTTCCTCCTCTCAGATGGAACAGAGGTTCTTGTTCTGGATGCTGGGTTTCACAAAGGGACTGTTTGAAGTTCTCCTTTTCTCTGCATGTGGCGGGGAGGACCTGGCCTCTCCTGTGCAGCTGCTGTCATTTCTGGGTACAGCTGAGGGGGGGCATGGGTGTCTGCACTGAGAGGGGTGACATCTTGACCGGACTCACAATCTGCTTCTTCTTCTTCTGCCAGTCCAACAGCAGGTTTGGGGGTGTTTGGGTGGACTGCCCTCCAGTAGGCGAGCAGCCGCTTGGTGCAGACACGTCTCTTCTTACTTATCTAAGCGGCCGGCTCCCACATAAGCCGTAGTGGCTTGGTTTCCTGCTGCTACAGTCTCCCTCCACACCTTGCGCCTGTCTTCACCCACAGGTGGTGACCTGCTTGGGAACCACCCATTCTTCTGCCATCTTCTCAAGCATCTCTTCATCCTCCTCCACTCCCTTTCTCTTTCTTTGGGCTCCATCTGATCTTCATCTGCTCTCTGGTCCTTGTAAAAGTAACCATGATGCAACCTGGTGTATCTAAAGAACCCTGAGCTGTCCCTTTTGTCCCAGGAGCTATTGTGTCACTGACTATGAGGAGACAAATGATGTAAAGTCTAAACTAATGAAACCTACAAAACATGTTGAATCAGATTGACAACTGAAATCAGCAATGCAAAGTAAACTACTGGATCTGAAAGTGAGACAGTCAATGAAAAGGCTGAGTCAAAGTAATAACTACAATACAGGTCAAAACGCTATCAATACAGGTCAAATTATCCAAAAAATCTCAAACTGCTCCAAGAAAATCAAACCAGTTATGACTTGAGCAAATTCAAAATAAAAGTCCAACTCAATGAAACCTGAGATTAAACTTATACAATACGGCGTAAACACTTCCACAGGAGAGAGAAGAGGAAACCCCAAAAACCCGATCATCTTAAGGTAAAATCCCTAAAGTCATAATTAAATTCAAACTAAAAAGCCAATTAAGAAAGTAAAAGTCTAAGCCTGTAATGATAATCGATCAGGAATTAAATCCATATATGTTTAAACGTTGAATACCATTCAAACGTTAACTAGTAGTGATGATGTAACCTTAACTCAAAGCATGATGCAATAATAACTTCCTTAGATCAAATCAACATAAGGGCGCCTGGGGAGCAGTTAGGGGTTTGGCCGTCTTGCTTAGGGACGTTTTGACTTGGGATTTGAACCACCAACCCTGCGGTTTGCAGCACACCCTCTGTACTCCATGTGCCACGGTCACAATGATGGAAATCACAACAAACTCTGATTTTAAAATGTAAGTTGTATCTTTTACCTTCACTCTGTATATCAGTGTTGAACTAAAGAGAAAATGAAACTGTTCTCTCTCCCTTTGACTCTACATCATGTTCTTACTCCTCCAAACCATATGAGGCTGTTAACAGCTGATGATCTAACAGCTTTTCCCCACAGAGGAAGTAACTCACTCTGAGCACATGGGAGGTAGAAATGCTGTGCTGCTCAGGTCTTAACGTTACATTGTGGCTGTTCACGTGAACAGTAATTATATGACATAAATGACTATGAATTGTGTTTGATTCATGTTACAACTATTTTATTAAACATGCTAATTGTAGTGGCCGTTTGTCCTTGTTACCAACACATCTTTGAATCAAAGGGTCACTGCTGCACCTAGTTTTTGTTTTCTGTCACGCAGTAAGAAAGCGGATTGTCTGGCCGATCTTTTCCTTTGTTTCGCCTTTATTCCACAGGATCCACAACACATACGATACAACTTGTCTGCCTTCCTATGCAGTGCTCTGTCTCACTGTCTCACTGCTAAACACTATGAGTCACCCAGGTGCATGCTGGTCCCACCTGGCTGTGCCCCCAAGTAACCTCCAGGTGTGCACAGCATCAGCCAATTAGTGATCCAATTACCCAAACAATTAATCAAACTATATTCAAGAATAAGTAACTAAATAATAGCTCCCACATCAAGCTGACGATAAACCTGAATGAGCATTAATGCAACATCCTGAAATGAAAATAGATGAACACTAACAATCAGATGCATCTACTCAATTCACATGTGGCCTCCTGGACATGTCTTCATTTAGTGTGTAACACTCACTAAATGACTTCAGCTCTGGAGTCACATTCTAATACTTCCTTCTGCATGACAACAGGAACTTGTTCTTTGCTCCTAAAAAGCCCAGAAATATCTTATGGAGATAAATATTGAAGGTTACCCAAACTCTGTTATATACATACATATGACACAAATACATATGAAGTGTGCATTAGTGTCACGGAAGTCCAAATATAATATGTAATACTGTCCCATGTGAGCTTGTTTTGAGCATTAATCAGTCAGTAGCATTTATTCATAGAGAGATTGATCCCGATCGTCCTCTCATTGAATCATCTTCATAAATCCATTTCACTGACGAGACAAATTAAAAGCATTCACCTCAAAAAGAGAAGCATCCGGAAGCTTCCCATCAGGGAGCCAGGAAGTAGTCGGTGACGGTCCTCATGCGTTTGTGCGTGAGGAGGTCAAGCCGAGCCATGAAACCTGGAGAAACGTCCACATAGAATCACCTTGGACCTTCATATCAGCCCTGGACATGGCTGGAGATCAAAGTGACCTACGATGAGTTTGACACACCTGCTTTAGAGCAGAATGAGGATGTACTTTATTGTAATCATTTCTTTCAGCCACAATAACCATGTTATTAGGAGATGGAAAGTTAAAGCCGTTCCTCTTTCTGTCCACGCTGCACAACGCGTGTTTTATTGCATTTAGTGGCAACGCTGCTGCTGTTTGTCTTTTATTTTGGCGGGAAATCCCATTTAACACTTTCAATACTCCACTTTGTGAGGAGATAAACTCCACCCTGTCATCAAATGTGTGCTTGTGCTTTGTGTGTTTTTGTTGGTGACTTAAGTGTGATATTTGGTGCAGAATGAAAGCTTCAAGTTGCACCTGAAGTAGCGAGCTCAGTAGTTTGTGTTGTTGTGAGACGGCTCTGCGTGAAGGTTAATAAGGTTAATAAAGCAACTTATTCATTACTCATTTCTTTATTTACTCACTTCCTTCTTCAACATGCTGCACCACCAATGTTTCCTCTGTGCTATTGACACAGCAACAGGGCTGTAGAATAAATACAGATATTATGGAGGAAATAGTACAAAAGTCAATAGTACAGCATCTTTAAAAAGGATCAGAGTATTTCATGTCAAAAGAAATAATACAGCGTGTTGAAAGCATCTTTATTTGATGGCCTGTTTAAACATGTACAGTTGTTTCCAATAAAAGTCATTTATTAACATTAGAGCCAAACAATTCTATTTCTGTTAAAGTAACACATGGAGTAAATGTTGTAAATGACATTATAGGGAATAAAAACACAAGTAACGCATATTCAATATTTCCTTGAGAGGTTTGCTGAACCATTAAAAAGCTTCTTGTTCAAAACAAACCTGATTATGTGAAATTAGATTTGATTTCACTCAACAGATTTAGAAAGATTTGAAGTTAAAATGGGCTCAAAAAGAATTACACATTCATATTTTCCTTCTTCACCTTGTTTTTATTATTGCTGATGAAGCGCACACACACATAAGGACACATTTGTCTCATATGGGGGGACAGATGAAAGAGCGTCTTATAAAATGTCTTCTTGAACACATAAAGATGAAGATTAAAGCCTAATTAGGAGCCAATATCTAAATGATCATCTATTGATTGAAGGAGCACAGCAGCATTAAGCTGAGCTCTTTCACACTTCCATCTGAGTCCCAGAGAGCTGTGGACCCCCCAGAGTCCAGACCAGCTCAGGTACCCCTCACCTGCTCCACCTGCATCTACACCCACATGAACCACCATCAGCTGTACAGACTGAACTATGTGGTGAGCAGAGAGGAAGGTTCTCCACCAGGAGGAGACTCTCCCTCCTGAAGAGGACACAGAGACACTGAGGAACCAGAACCAGACCAGAACCCAAACCCAGGATAAAGAGGTTCAGTGAATGTGGTGCTGAAGGTGTGGAGGTGGATCAGTGTGTCAGAGGAGACTCTGTAGAAGGACAGAGAGCCAGCAGGACAGTCCACATACACTGCTACTCTACCAGAGGAGGAGGAGGAGGAGGAGGAGGAGGTGATGCGTGTTACTGTGTTATTGTGACAGACAGAGTAATCTCCATCAGAGCACATCAGACTCCAGGACTGATCATTGTATCCAAACCAACAGTCATCACTGTTTCCTTTCCTCCTGATTCCTCTGTAACTCACTGATACATCCACTCCTTCTCTCCACTCGACCTCCCAGTAACAGCGACCAGTCAGACCAGTTCTACACAGCAGCTGATGCCAGAAGTCAAATCTGTCTGGATGATCAGGATATGACTGATTCTCCTCCACATCTGTCACCTTCCTGTTGTTGTCAGACAGTTTGAGTCGTTTGTTTACTGTGTTTGTGTCGATTGTGAGTTCACAGGAATCTGATGAGAGAACAAGACACAAAACAGCTGCAGTTATTAATCATGTGATCATCTACTGACACGTTGATGATGACATCACAGAGGTGAATGAGTGATGTCACAGTGTGAAGATGGTTGAATCTTCATGAATCAAAGCACACTTACACTTCCTCAGACCTGGTCTGAACCATCGGACTCCATCAGGCTCCACCCTGAAAGGAGGAGGGGGGTCAGAGCAGCATGGAGACATGGACATTACATCACTCTCACACACAGCTTTGTCCTTCATGTCCACATGGAGCACCTCTTCTTCTTCTACCACTACTTACAGACGACCACAGACTGTCAGTCAGGCGTCACACAGCGACGAGGTGCTGGAATATATTCATGAAGAAGATGAATGGATAACAAATAAGAAATGGACCTGTCACTGTACTTTCACCAGATGTGAATTCAAACGGGAGAAATGACGTCATGCTACAGATCAAGCTTCATGGGACGTGTGCAAAGGAACATTCACATTAAACTGTTTCATAAAGATAAAGCAGATACAGACCATTCAGTATTCACACAATGTGCATGTTTCCATGTTTCAAAATGAACAATGAACCAACAACACATGTACTATGAACACAAACAAGCAGAAGAAACGCACTAGTTAGTTTATTTAGTTCCCTGTTTGGTTTTTCACACCACAGAGGCACCGACTGCTGACGTCACGTTCTGCATTATTACTGTGATATTACAGAACATCCTTATGTAAATGCATTCAACCATCTTCAAATGGATCCCTGTTGTTTTCATCATGAGACTCTAATCCATGAAGCTCTGTGATCCTCATCGCTGCTGTTAGATGCATGTACTGATAAAATATGTTATAACATTGTTTTGTGCTAAAGTCGTGTCTCAAGTGTCCTGTATTTGACCCTGATGTGCAAAGAGCAGCATGATACAAAATGTTAGTTTGCAGCTGTGTCCTGAGAAGGGAGGACGGTCAACTCGATCTCATAGACGCTTCAAAACAAAGGACTTCTGTTCGTGGCCTTGGTTCATATCTTATTCGGTACGAAAGTTCCGGATCCACGTTTTTACTTTATGTCAATTAATAATGATTTGCACCGGCCACTGAGGAGGATCTTGTGTGTGTGTAATGTAATGCTGCCCTCAGCTTCACCTGGGTTCTTATCTCAACCTGCTTTGTAGCTTCTCGTAACTGGCACGGAGAATGTTCTTCACATGTGTATAAAAACTCAGCGTTTTCACTGCTCGGAGACGTCATTACGCCGAGCGCTGAGATACGTGCTGCTGTGTTGGACCTCCTGCTTCTAAGCAATAGTTAGAGCCAGATGTCTGTGGAGAATTGCTCATGTAATCTTTCTCTCTTCTAAATAAATGTTAACTTTTGACTTTAATTGATCAACGTGCTGCGATTCTTCTCATCAACCGACTCGGGGGGATCGGAGATCCTGACAATTTGGGGGCTCGTCCGGGATGAGAGGTTTTCCTGCACAGGCGGATTCGATTTAAAACGCCTCAAAACAAGGTAAGCAGAAAGCTGTTACATCTAATTCTGCATATTGCATAAGCTAAAGTAAGGAGTACGTTGTGAGAGTTGTAAGAGAGAGGAGTGATTTAATGAATAAATAAATGTGTGGAGAAATGCACTTAAAGAAATAAGTTTTGGAAGTACGTTCTAAGGAATTGAGAACGCAGACAGACCGCAAGGTTAAAGCATAAACTTGCGGCTTTGATAATTGAGTCTGAGAGGTTAACATAAACTCACAGACGCATTGACTCCGGAAGGTTAGTATAAACTTTCGGCATAAATTCATTCTGCGAGACTAACATAACTTTCAGAACACAGCTGTCTGCTCCGGTAAAATACATCCGAACTGGTTGACGGCTGTTAAATGGAAGGTGAATTTGATGGAGAAGTGAAGGACGGCGGCTGGGAGCCAGCGCCGCGGTATCAATGGAAAATAATAAATGACCAACTGAGGCTGTTGTTGGTGGCGGTGAGCGGAGACACCACTGAGATAAAGAAACATGATGTTGTGGAGCACACGGGACACGCGGTGAGAAAGGCGCTGGTTTGGCAGATAGAGCGTCACTGAGACTAGAGATTATAGACTGCTGAGAGTGTCAGCTGAAATTAGACTTAAAACCGTAGGAGAGATTGATTTACTAAAAAGAGGGGAAACAGGCATTGGAAATTAAGAGATGAGAAATAAGGAGAATTGTTGTATATAGGGTCCGATTTCTGTATTAATGTTTGTAGTTTTTTGAGTCTCCTCCTAAACTCAGATAGGCTGTAAATTGTTGAGTGCTGCTATTGAGTGTAAAGTGCACGATACACTTGATACAGTATCTGGATGATGGAAGCAAACGTCTGATCAAAGGAACATTGATAGCAAAATGTGAGAAGGTGAATGTTTGAGGAAAAAGGAAACTTCACAAAGAAATTGACAAAATAGAGGACTTGAGGTTCGTATGGTTTTCGTGTTGGATAAAAAGTAAAGCGTAGACAAAAACTGTGATGTCACGAGAGGCTCGGTCTTGGAGGGAGATGCGTTCACCGGAGATGGCTGTAACCACTATGGCTCCATCTGCTGGTGGAGGTAGGAACTCCACCCCGAAAGAGCATTCCCCTCACACCTGAAACCCACCAGGGTGTGACGACCTGGAGGCCTCCATGAGGGCGGAAGACACACCGCTGAGGGAGGAGAGACGAGCTGCAGATTGGGCCCGCGGCAGAAGAGCAGACCAAGACAGAAGGATTCCCGAATGCAGGAGAGACCGAGAGGACGGTGTTCTCTCTTTAAAGAAGTGGATTTCCGTTTCCCCTCCAAAGACAAGACATTAGTTAAGTTTTACCGGCGAAGATCGACCGAAGCCCGAGTTACTCCCTGTTTTGACTGTTTTCTGTTGAATCTGAAGGACGTAAATTAAAACCTTTGTTTACATTTTGAACCCGGTGTCCTCGCACTATTTGAACTACCCCGGAGAGAGCGGCGGCGCCTCTCGTGACGTCACACAACCAAGAACGGTGTTATTCTGAAAAACCACCTCCATACGAGGGTAGAAAAAAAAAAAAAGGAGAGACTGATTCTCAAACAACAAGTCTGCTGCTGCAGAGCCTTTTTTTTAAGCTCTCCAAGCTATTACTACACTTTTGATTTAAAAATAATAGAATTGTAGACATGCATGTAGACATGCATTGAAGAAAGAAAAAGAAGATTTAAAGTCTTTAAAGCAACAACGGCTAGAATAAGCGTAATTTATCTCTGTTGAAGCAGCGGGGGTTTTATGGGAGTAAAAAGGTCACAGCAGTGAGAAGATGTGTGGGAGCAACGGTGGAGGCCAACAAGGTTTTATACCTCCTCACTTTAAGAAGCGCACACACATACTGTTGAATAAAGTTAATCCTGAGTGCCATCATTTAGTGATATAATTAGGTTTATGCATCTTTCTTGAATACCATGATATATAAAGAATAAAGAGGATAAATGGTCCGTTTGCTTTTCAGTTCAGAAGAATAAGCTCATCATTACTGGGCTGTCAAAGGTCGGCCAAAAACCTTTACATGAACAAGCGGGTTGTAGATTTTATGAAATCAACTAACAGGTTGATGAGACATTGCAACTTTTAGTTTCGCTGAACTACTTTCTTTTTAAGTGTAACACTTGAATCAAGGATTTAAAATATGATGAAAAATTATTAGAACAAATAGAAATAAACATGAAAACAAATTCAGCGCAGCAGGAAAGAAATTTGTTTTGGGGAAAAACACAGCGCGCTTATTTGGACGAATGTAAGGAAACATGGGTGAAACACACAGGTCGTCACCCAGGCACTGCGGGAGTGCACAGGGAAGGGTTTAGACAGGCGGTACTGGAGGGCGTACCAGAGAGTGTGAAAGCTAAAATGATGACTAACCCAGACCTGCCAGGTAGTGACTCTGCTGTGTGGGAGAGACATTTGTTACACCATTTACAAGACGCGACAGAAGAAGCGAAAGGGGAAGATAAACAGTTAAAGGAGCTGCAGGCTCGACTGCTGAAGCTCCAGCTCGCCAAAGTAAGACAGGAAGTGAGCGACAAGGAGCAGAAAGGGAAAGACGAGCGATAGATGGTTGCACAGGCTGCCCCAGCTGGAGGTAACGCCCCTGATTTGTATCCACTCCCACCATGGGAGGAGACGTCGTATGGGACAGCCCAAGGGGGTGGTTACAGGGGAGGCTATGGAGGTAACTGCTGGGGAGGAGCGTGTTGAGGAGGTCCATATGCAGGGGGAGGAGGAAGAGGCAGACGCAGATGGGGAAGAGGTTGTTTCCACTGTGGTATGGAGGGGCACCAGGTTAAGGAGTGTCCTGGTAAAAGAAGACAGGGGAGGGGTAGAGGTGTCCCACCCCAGGAAGCATGGGCTCCCAATGCACATGCTGCACCGCCCCCTAGAGGACAGTACCCCACACTGGAGGACTGGGGCTATGAGGCAGATGCCTCTCAGTGACACACCCCCGAGAGAGACCTGGACAGCAGGGGCAGGGCAGACCCCATGCTGTCACTCACGGTACTACAACAACAACTGCAAAAAAACCAAAATGGATGGAACGGTTCTGCATTGCAATGACAATGGACAAACGAATGGTCAGTGGGTGGTGCAGCCACGAGACTTGAGAACTCCAACAGTATGGTGGCCAAGGGAAACCAGGCAGCGGACCAAGCTGCAAAACAGGCTGTAGGTTACCAAATTGGGCTCCAAATGGTAAGTGCAGAAGATGAGGGACAGTTGGGGCCACAACTTAACGAGGAACAAATTAAGGAAGCCCAAAAGGGGGCGTGTCCTCAGGAGAAAACGGTGTGGAAGCAAAGAGGGGCTACAGAGGTTGGAGGCCTCTGGAGGTCCCCTGATGGTCGCCCAGTAATGCCGCCGGGCATCAGAAACAGGTGTTTACAGGAGAAACATGGGATGGCTCATGTGGGGCACAAACAAAAATTGGCTAAAATCTGTGCACAGACAAATTTAACCTGGGTTCAAGCGCTCCCACTCGCGTTAATGGCCATTAGAAGCTCAGTAAATCAGGGTACGAACTGACCACCGGGAGACAGTTCCCTGGACCCAGTGCCGGCCTGAAGCTTAGGCCCAACCCGGAAGCTCCACCAGGTGAGTATGCATGTCGTATAACGATCTACGAGCTCCTGTTTCAGATTTTGCGGACCAGGTGTGAGACAAAACAGGGGATCAGAACGCCCACAACCCCCACACGGCAGCCTGGGTCCTCCTGAGGGTCATTAAGAGGAAGTGGTCAGAGCCGCGGTGGACCGGACCATACCAGGTGGAGGAGAGATCCTCACATGCAGTGAAGCTGAGAGGGAAAGGTGATACCTGGTACCACTGGAGCCAGTGCGCCACCGCAGAGGAACCTGCTCGCACTCTCCAGGACGTCCTGAAGGATCAGGAGAAAGAGGCGGCAACGGTCCCCAAACGGTCCCCAAACGCACTCTCAACGGGCAGTTGACTGACAGACACCCAGAGCATGGTGATCTGTGTCGACTGTCTACAACCAAGAAGACCAAGAATAAGTGTATAACTACCCTCTCCTCTGTTCTATCTTTCTCAATTCTCCACTTTAGTTTAGCAAAAAAAAAAAAACCAAGAACAAGACACGATCCCATTATTGGCCTGGAAAGGAGGCAAGATGAGGTGGCTGATCCGGCAGACGTTCTCCAGTAGCTGGGGTGATCTCTGAAGAGATCAAAAGGGGGAATTGTGAGATGCATGTACTGATAAAATATATTATAACACTGTTTTGTGCCAAGGTCTTGTCTCACGTGTCCTGTATTTGACCCTGATGTGCAAAGAGCAGCATGATACAAAATGTTAGTTTGTTTAGTCAGCTGTGTCCTGAGAAGGGAGGACGGTTAACTCGATCTCATAGACTCTTCAAAACAAAGGACTTCTGTTCATGGCCTTAGTTCATATCTCATTCGGTACGAAAGTTCTGGATCCACGTTTTTACTTTATGTCAATTAATTATGATTTGCACCAGCCACTGAGGAGGATCTTGTGTGTGTGTGTGTGCTACCCTCAGCTTCACCTGGGTTCTTATCTCAACCTGCTTTGCAGCTTCTCGTAACTGGCACGGAGAATGTTCTTCACATGTGTATAAAAACTCAGCGTTTTTACTGCTCGGAGACGTCATTACGCCGAGCGCTGAGATACGTGCTGCTGTGTTGAACCTCCTGCAGGATAAATTAATCTTAACTTTTTGACTTTAATTGATCAACGTGTTGAGTTCCTTCTCATCAGCCAACTCGGGGGGATCGGAGATCCTGACACTGCTCTAACAACTCGCTCAAACTGCATCGCAGAATGTCGACTTTCTCTCTGCTGTTTTCTCTCTCTGAGCTGCTGGGACGCCAACTGGCACCCAGCTGTCACTAAGGTGCCACCAAGGTGCCACTAAGGTGCCAAAGACCAGCCGTTACGTGCCAGTGAGCGCGAGCCAGCAGCACGGCACCAAGACGTGAATCCTCTAAAGTGGAAGTGAAGCTCAGGGAGAATGGTGGTGTGATGGAAGTTGTGCCGTTTACTCGGCCGATGTTAGCTTGCTCTTCACAGATGAGGTAACGTTCCCTACGAGCTAGCCGAGCTAACGTTAGCTAGCTAAATGTCCAACATTGAGACCGTAGCGATCCGGTCAAATATCGTCGTCATGGAGATGATGTAATTCAACATGTCAGCCGCAGTCACTTGGTGACAATCGATGAGCACGCTATCCATGGTGGAAGCTGTAAAGAGGGAAATCTAACATGAAGGCAAAGCTTTATGAAATATAAATATCAGAATCACTCTCTCAGCAGCATCTTCTCCTGCTGATACTCAGACAGATATTCTGCAGATGCTGCACAGTGAGACCATCATAGACGCTGTTCTGCTCTCCTTGTGTGTATTTAGCTCGCTACACAATTCAGCAGTAAGACAAACTCCTTTTAAATGAATACGGGAGTCAGGACGTAGCGTCCAAGCTCCAGATGCACTGAACTTTGACAGAATATACTAGTGGAGAAAATAGGACTAAAATAGGACTTCTATGCTAAACAAATACTTGCAGACTTTTGAAGGATTTAACACATGAAGGACGGCAGCAGATAAATTTCCTGAGAACTTTCTCTTTAGAGCCAATGTCGGGTCAACATTCATTTTGAAAGGGACAGTGTGGAGTCCACAGTGTTGAGATGCTACAGTAAATGGACACCCACCTATATTCCATTATTTATGTATTTGATTTTCTAATTATTTGTTCATTAAACTAGCATGTGTTCTTTTGCGAAGAGATACTCTGTAAATCTGTTGGTAAGTGAGAATGAGTTATGCTCAAACAAGCACTGAGGTCACCTAAGGGGTCCTTGTTTTAGGAGTCAAGCGGGAGATGATTTCGCGCGCTTGGGAGAAGTAAGGAAAGAAGGAAAATAGTGAGCTAAAGTGTACCTGTGTATCTGATCTGATTCTTACCTGTTCTTACGGAGAAATAAAGCACTTCTTAAAAACTAACGCACGCCTCACGTCTGTCCACGTGTGCTACATTCCTACTGTGATGATCCTTCAAGACGCTTTGAACTGATTGTTTCTTTTTGTTGTTTATTAACCAACATGCTGTCTGTTTGATTGTTGTTACTGTTAATTAATAGGACAACACACACTGGGGGCAGATGACGAACAACTAACCGTCCAATAGCCTTTCATCAAGATGTTTCTTATTGTCCACCATATGCTCATGTTATAATCATGTCTAGGGAATTTTGCAAGTAGGGATATAGCTATATTTATATATCCAGGTAGTAACAATTTGTGTTCTATGGGTGTGTGTTACTAAATGTCCCTGGTCTGTGAGGATGTGATGTGAATGGTTAAAAACTACGAATAAATGAATCAACATCATTGATTAGGCTCATTAAGGCTAATGTTCCCTATCTACTTCTGTCTGTATTTAAGGTCTGATGTGGGACACAAACAGTTTGATGAGTCTCTGGTAGTTTGAGGTCAGCTTGGTGTGTCAGGGTCACATTAACCAGGCTGAGAGTTTGACAGAGAAAAGGTTTCCAGCTCTACCTCCTTTAACAGACTCATGGTATGTGACTGCAGCAGGCCTCTTCATACCTGAGAGTCTCCAGTGTGCAGTGTGGACTCTCCAGTCCAGCAAACAGCAGCTTCACTCCTGAATCCTGCAGGTGGTTGTTACTCAGATCCAGCTCTCTCAGACTAGAGGACTGGGAGCTGAGAACTGAGGACAGAGCGTCACAGCTTCTCTCTGAGAGGTTACAGCCATCCAGTCTGAAGAGAGAACAATCAACAAGAAGAAAGATAACATTATTGTTATGAAATGAAATCTTCTTTAATGTATTTGAACTAAAATAAAATCAGTAGGACCAAAGAAAATGTAATTAGCTTCATATTAAACAAGAGGAACAATTTACAGTAAGTACTGTAGTATCAATATCAGGATGAGGCAGGGATAGTTAATGTTGTTGTTAATGTTTATTAGACCTAAATACAGAATTAGGCTTCTCTATCCTCTATTTGACTTCTTTTAAAGAAAGATGAAGAGAGAGAACAAAGTGAGTGTTAATGAGAAATTAATCTTTTTTGTGTGATCTTGTGTTTTTTACATCCTGAATTGCAAATAAACAACCATCAGACAAAAAAGTATTGAGTCCTACTCTACTATTATCCTTTTCATCTATTAAATACATCAAAACAAAACATAACAAAGCTTGAGAGGAACAACAGGATGTACCTGTGATGTTTTTTTGTGAAGGAACATTGTCTTTCAGACTGTCTATTTTTTAAGCTACTGAATTTGTTTTGTCTAAAAGGTTCTTGTAATGTCAGGGAAACAAAACATACATCCACAAAAAGGGCCAAAGTTTTGTCCCTGAGATTACCTCCTCTGTTTACAAAGTTCTGGTTTATTTCCTGGTGAAAAAGATTTTTATGAAACCTGAAATCTTAAACAAACAATTTTAAGAAGGGAGCTGATAGTTTAGACACACATTTAAATCATTGAAGACAAACCCATTTTCCTCAATTAGTGATATTATCACGTAGCATAAATAAGAAGATTAATAGGATGACCCTGTTATGTTTTATTGTGAATGAACATTGTGTTTCAATTCCATGTAGCATGGATGTAAATAAAGACACCAAGTGGACATTAATTGGATCCTGACCTGAGAGTCTCCAGTTCACAGTGTGGACTCTTCAATCCAGCAGACAGCAGCTTCACTCCTGAATCCTGCAGGTGGTTGTTACTCAGATCCAGCTCTCTCAGACTAGAGGACTGGGAGCTGAGAACTGAGGACAGAGCGTCACAGCTTCTCTCTGAGAGGTTACAGCCATCCAGTCTGAAGAGAGAACAATCAACAAGAAGAAAGATAACATTATTGTTATGAAATGAAATCTTCTTTAATGTATTTGAACTAAAATAAAATCAGTAGGACCAAAGAAAATGTAATTAGCTTCATATTAAACAAGAGGAACAATTTACAGTAAGTACTGTAGTATCAATATCAGGATGAGGCAGGGATAGTTAATGTTGTTGTTAATGTTTATTAGACCTAAATACAGAATTAGGCTTCTCTATCCTCTATTTGACTTCTTTTAAAGAAAGATGAAGAGAGAGAACAAAGTGAGTGTTAATGAGAAATTAATCTTTTTTGTGTGATCTTGTGTTTTTTACATCCTGAATTGCAAATAAACAACCATCAGACAAAAAAGTATTGAGTCCTACTCTACTATTATCCTTTTCATCCATTAAATATATCAAAACAAAACATAACAAAGCTTGAGAGGAACAACAGGATGTACCTGTGATGTTTTTTGTGAAGGAACATTGTCTTTCAGACTCTCTATTTTTTAAGCTACTGAATTTGTTTTGTCTAAAAGGATCTTGTAATGTCAGGGAAACAAAACATACATTCACAAAAAGGGCCAAAGTTTTGTCCCTGAGATTACTTCCTCTGTTTACAAAGTTCTGGTTCATTTCCTGGTGAAAAAGATTTTTATGAAACCTGAAATCTTAAACAAACAATTTTAAGAAGGGAGCTGATAGTTTAGACACACATTTAAATCATTGAAGACAATCCCATTTTCCTCAATTAGTGATATTATCACGTAGCATAAATAAGAAGATTAATAGGATGACCCTGTTATGTTTTATTGTGAATGAACATTGTGTTTCAATTCCATGTAGCATGGATGTAAATAAAGACACCAAGTGGACATTAATTGGATCCTGACCTGAGAGTCTCCAGGTCACAGTGTGGACTCTTCAATCCAGCAGACAGCAGCTTCACTCCTGAATCCTGCAGGTGGTTGTTACTCAGATCCAGCTCTCTCAGACTAGAGGACTGGGAGCTGAGAACTGAGGACAGAGCGTCACAGCTTCTCTCTGAGAGGTTACAGCCATCCAGTCTGAAGAGAGAACAATCAACAAGAAGAAAGATAACATTATTGTTATGAAATGAAATCTTCTTTGATGTATTTGAACTAAAATAAAATCAGTAGGACCAAAGAAAATGTAATTAGCTCCATATTAAACAAGAGGAACAATTTACAGTAAGTACTGTAGTATCAATATCAGGATGAGGCAGGGATAGTTAATGTTGTTGTTAATGTTTATTAGACCTAAATACAGAATTAGGCTTCTCTATCCTCTATTTGACTTCTTTTAAAGAAAGATGAAGAGAACAAAGTGAGTGTTAATGAGAAATTAATCTTTTTTGTGTGATCTTGTGTTTTTTACATCCTGAATTACAAATAAACAACCATCAGACAAAAAAGTATTGAGTCTTACTCTACTATTATCCTTTTCATCCATTAAATACATCAAAACAAAACATAACAAAGCTTGAGAGGAAAAACAGGATTTACCTGTGATGTTTTTTTGTGAAGGAACATTGTCTTTCAGACTGTCTATTTTTTAAGCTACTGAATTGGTTTTGTCTAAAAGGTTCTTGTAATGTCAGGGAAAAAAACATACATTCACAAACAGGGCCAAAGTTTTGTCCCTGAGATTACTTCCTCTGTTTACAAAGTTCTGATTTATTTCCTGGTGAAAAAGACTTTTATGAAACCTGAAATCTTAAACAAACAATTTTAAGAAGAGGGCTGATAGTTTAGACACACATTTAAATCATTGAAGACAATCCCATTTTCCTCAATTAGTAATATTATCACGTAGCATAAATAAGAAGATTAATAGGATGACCCTGTTATATTTTATTGTGAATGAACATTGTGTTTGAATTCCATGTAGCATGGATGTAAATAAAGACATCAAGTGGACATTAATTGGATCCTGACCTGAGAGTCTCCAGTTCACAGTGTGGACTCTTCAATCCAGCAGACAGCAGCGTCACTCCTGAATCCTGCAGGTGGTTGTTACTCAGATCCAGCTCTCTCAGACTAGAGGACTGGGAGCTGAGAACTGAGGACAGAGCGTCACAGCTTCTCTCTGAGAGGTTACAGCCACTCAGTCTGAAGAGAGGGATGAAAAAGAAGCAGTAAGTATAAAAGATGGCAGCATGTTTAAGTTCTGATGTAGGAATCTAACTCTCTCTGTACTTACAGAACTTTGTTGGAGGCTTTGACCACTGGCAGCAGCCTCAGAAGAGCCTCCTCTGAAGCAGAGTATTTCTTCAGGTCAAACACCTCCAGATCTTCTTCTGATGACAGTAAGATGAAGACCAGAGCTGACCACTGAGCAGGAGAGAGTTCTTCTGTGGAGAGACGTCCTGATCTAAGGGACTGTTGGATCTCCTCCACTAGAGAACCATCATTCACTTCATTCAGACAGTAAAAAAGATTGATGCTTTTCTCTGGAGACACATTCTCACTGATCTTCTTCTTGATGTACTGGACTGTTCTCTGATTGGTCTGTGAGCGACTTCCTGTCTGTGTCAGCAGACCTCGTAGAAGAGTCTGATTGGTCTCCAGGGAAAGACCCAGGAGGAAGCGGAGGAACAAGTCCAGGTGTCCATTAGGACTCTGTAAGGCCTCGTCCACAGCACTCTGGTAGAGACGCTTTGGTTCAGGTTTGACTCTAAAGACTTTAGACACCAGGGAGTTTTTTTGTTCTTCTGACAGCAGATTGACACCAGAGCTGAAGAAGGTCAGATGGACATGAAGAGCAGCCAGAAACTCCTGAACACTCAGATGGACGAAGCAGAACACATTGTCCTGGTACAGTCCTCTCTCCTCTCTGAAGATCTGAGTGAACACTCCTGAGTACACTGAGGCTGCTCTGATTTCGATGCCACACTCTGTCAGGTCGGATTCATAGAAGATCAGGTTGCCTTTCTGCAGCTGATCGAAGGCCAGTTTTCCCAGAGACTCGATCATCTTCCTGCTCTCTGGACTCCAGTGTGGATCCGTCTCAGCTCCTCCATCGTACTTGACCTTCTTCACTTTGGACTGAACCACCAGGAAGTGGATGTACATCTCAGTCAGGGTCTTGGGCAGCTCTCCTCCCTCTCTGGTCTTGAACACCTCCTCCGGAACTGTAGCAGTGATCCAGCAGAAGACTGGGATGTGGCACATGATGTGGAGGCTTCGTGAGGTCTTGATGTGAGAGATGATCCTGCTGGCCTGCTCCTCATCTCTGAACCTCTTCCTGAAGTACTCCTCCTTCTGGGGGTCGGTGAACCCTCTGACCTCTGTCACCATGCCAACACACTCAGGAGGGATCTGATTGGCTGCTGCAGGTCGTGTGGTTATCCAGAGGCGAGCAGAGGGAAGCAGCTTCCCCCTGATGAGGTTTGTGAGGAGCACATCTACTGAGGAGGTCTCTGTGACATCAGTCAGGATCTCATTGTTGTGGAAGTCCAGAGGAAGTCGACACTCATCCAGACCGTCAAAGATGAACACAACCTGGAACTCTTCAAACCTGCAGATTCTTGCTGCTCTGGTTTCACTGAAGAAGTGATGAACAAGTTCCACCAAGCTGAACTTCTTCTCTCTCAGCACATTCAGCTCTCTGAAGGTGAATGGAAATGTGAACTGTATGTCCTGGTGGTCTTTGTCTTCAGCCCAGTCCAGAGTGAACTTCTGTGTTAATACTGTTTTCCCAATGCCAGCCACTCCCTTAGTCATCACTGTTCTGATTGGTTTCTCTCCTCCAGCTGAGGCTTTGAGGAGGTCTTCTTGTCTGATGGTTGTTTCTGGTCTCGCTGGGTTCCTGGATGCTGTTTCAATCTGTCTGACCTCATGTTCTTCATTGACCTCTGCAGTCCCTCCCTCTGTGATGTAGAGCTCTGTGTAGATCTCATTCAGAAGGGTTGGGTTTCCTGCTTTAGCGATCCCCTCAAACACACACTGGAACTTCTTCTTCAGGTTGGATTTGAGTTCACGCTGACAAACTGCAGCAAGAAGTCCTGAATGAAGACAACAAAGAAGATTAATGAGTCAAAGAATAGATTTCAACATGTCCTTTCCTCAGAGAATGACTATGAATATATTCTGTCCATCTCTGGAGACATTAGTGAAGGTCTCATTTATCAGCATGGTAAATCTGTAGAGAAATCCTCTTACTGCTCTGCAGACGCTCAGCCAGCTCCTCCTGCTTCATTCTCCTCAGAAAGTGCAATGAGATCTTCACAAAGGCCTCTCTGCTCCTCCTCTGCTCTTTATCCAGCTGCTCCTCATCCTCCTTCTCTAAGCATTCTGGGTAATCTGAACTCACAACCTTCTGGATCTTCTTCAACTCGTTCTTCACAAAAGTGAGGATGTTCTCCTCCAGCAGCTGGAACAGAACATTCTATGAATGACACCAACTAGAACATGGAAGCCACCATCAGGTCCATGTTGGACAGACGGACAATCCACTGGTCTACAAAGTGCAGCATGGAGATGATGGTGAACTGAGAGATGTTAAAGTAGTTGTTCATGTACAGACCATGAAGATGGAGTCCAGGTGTGTTTGATGCTGCTGGGCAGACGGACCTGTAGGAACCTCTGAGCTCTCCTGGTCCTCTCTGTGGAGGAACATGAACCATCAGCTCACATGGTGTTTGGACCATCAACACCAATACAACTGGCTTCTGTCATGATTGATCATGATGAAAACCAGATGGTGAAGACTGTTGATGATGACGGACAGTTTATTAGTTGAGTGACAGTTAGTCATCAGTTTCACCTGGTTTTAGTTCTTACTGTGGATCATAAAAACAACGTCTGCAGACCTCTGCATCTGGTACAAAGTCCTATGAAACTCCTCCAAACCTCTTTAGTCCGTCCCCTGACCTCTAGAAGTCTCCTTAGATCTTCTGAAACTAGTCTTTGGACCTTTTCAAAAGGTCTTGTCTACTGATGATACTTTGTCCAAACCTCTGCATGGAGTCCAGAGACCACGTCAGCTGGTCCACAGAGCACTGAGTTTATTCAAATCACATGTTCAGTCCCAATCATCTGTCTCCAGAAACCTGCAGCTGTCTCCAGATTTGACCTCTGCTGATCCTGATGTGGAGGAACTACCTCACATTGTGTTTACATCTAAAGATGTTTACAGTTAATGATTCACACTTAAACACACACAGACCAGTGAGATGATGGGTGTCTAACTCAAGGCCCGAGGGCCATATTTGGTCTGCTGGGGGGTCCAGTGCAGCCCGCTGGATGACTTTACTATTGTGAGAATTACACAAAGACACAAATAGCTTTTCTATAAAAGTAGCTGCTATTCCTAATCAGTCCACTGGGGGTCGCACTCTGTGAGTGAGCGCATGTGTTAGACCAGGGGGACCAGGGGCCTCATTTATAAAAGCTTGCGTAGGATTTGCTCCAGAAGTGGCGTACAGATGAAACGTAGGACGTGCGTACGCACATAAATATTCAGACTTATAAAACGTCCTACGCAGTTTTCCCTTAATAAATCACAATCACTTATAAATGCAGCGCAGCTTTTGCGGCTTCATGTCACGCCCATAGTTGCCCATATATAGTCTGTGGAACGCCCACAAATTAATATTCATCGATTGCGAAATCATGACAAACACACAGAAGAAAACGAAGAAACGTAACTTCACTCAGTGTGAAGTGGAAATGATCATTGGGAGGTGGGAAGGAGAAGTAAGATGCTCTTTGGAGGACACAGTGTGGACATCACTGATGCCAACAAGGCACCTGAGGGGCAAAAGGTTGCAGAGCAACGCTGCAGCCTCACGACCTCGGACCCAAATAAAGAAAAACTGGTCTGACATCAAAGTTGATGCAAAAAAGCGTTTAGCCATCGCCAAAGTGTGTCTCCACAGGGAGGAAATGGACACCGGAGCTGTCCCCTCCTGATGAGAGACTGGCGGCAGTGATTGGGGATCGGGGACAGGGTCTGGGCCAACATCGGCGTCAGGGGGTCGAGGCACGTTTGGAAGCTGTAACACATTATGTAGCACAGCACATGCAGCACGATGTTTCACACCTTTTCAGGAGTAAACAATAACCTCCCTCCAGTGCAGTCGAGGCAGCGCCATCTGCCCTTAAACAGGCCGATGGTGCGCTGCACTACAGCGCCAATCCTTCCATGTGCCACGTCTCCTAAGAGCGAAGATCAGCCATCAGCGTCATTACGCATTGTGACGGCATCATGGCGTTTTATTACCGTCCATCTGATTGCATCTGACAAGCAACAGCTGTGTTTAGAGGATGAATTTAACAACATGCCGATATTATTGCAGAACATATTTCACTTTTATTTTTGAAAATGTGTTAATTTGTATTTGTTTGTTTTACGCTGCAGATCGATCAAACGGGTGTTTGTGTTATTTATGAGAGGCAGTATTGGCATTTCTTTTACAACAGTCTAGTTTTACACACTTTCACACACGTTTGCGTGTTTCTTGCGTTTGTCGACGGTTCTCATTTCACCCGTTTTTGTGCGTACGCGTGGGTCCGAGCTTGCATGAAGGACATTTTTCCGTCAAGTTTGCTTTTTATAAATACCAATTATTGCGTAGAGAGCGGCGTACGCTTTCTTTTGTGCGTACGCAACGTTTATAAATGAGGCCCCTGGTCCTTCACCAACGCAGTGCTGGTAGATCACCTAACATTGAAGAAAGAACCACGTCAGGTCACCACGCATGCATCAGTGCAAGTCATGGAGTGAGGTAACGACCAAGAACGTCTGCAGTAACTTATTGTTGCTTGTTTCTTTACATGGATTCGTTTTGTGCTCCCGGTCTGCAGCGCTGTTGTTGCCTTGGTTACCGCTGCTGCTCGTTGTTATTATTCGGGCGATCGCCATGACTTGGATTGAAGCGTTGATGACAAGTAGCTTGCGAGCTGATAAAGTGTGGGCTCCCCTGTGTTAGACCTTTTAGACCACAGCGTTCCTCCGGGCAGCAGCGCCCGCTTGGAAATGACGGCCCCCCGTCGACCGGACCATCGCCTAAGATTTTACTGGTCCGGCCCACTTGAGATCAAAGTGGACAGTATCTGACCCAAACCTAAGATGAGTTTGACACCCTGGAGTTAGATGAAGATAATGAGTTCTGTCATGATGGATCGTCATGGAAACAACACGTTAAACAATGAACAAACATTTATGTGATTCATGACTGAGGATCAGAACAGTTCTTCATCTGTTTAAGAACTTACTCTGGGTCATAAGAACGGCGTCCATCTTTGAACTCAATCCATCGACCAATAGACTGATCACTCTTCATGGACACACATCTGGGTTCAGGTCCAGATTGCAGACCAGGTTCAGGATCAGGTCCAGCTCCAGGTCCTGGTCTCTGATGGATCCTGGTTACACATGTATGTATTAAATGTATTGATCACAACATTAAAGCTACTCTCACATCGGGAATTAAGAATTAAAGCAAATAAAGCGTCTGTCTATGTCTAGCTGTATCTCACCCTTTTGTTGTGACACAATACTAATCATGGTTATTATTATTTTCTATCTTTCATTGTAGGCGTTGGACAACAGTACTTTCTGATTGATGTTGTCTTCATGGACAGATGCGAATACTTCCAAAGCCATTCTATTCTCTGTCAATCACAACAATGTGAGCGTGATGACGTCTGGGCCGTGGTGACTGATAATGCTGCTCACTGTCTGAAGGAATACAGGAGGCTCTGAGAGGAGTGTTGCCCAACAGCGTACATGTAACCTGCCTCTGCCATGTCATCACGCTGGTGGGTGAGACCTGGCAGCTCTGCAAATCATTCTCCATTGTGACATGGATGAGATCTGCCTGCTAGAAAGAGAAGATGCTGCTTCCTCATCAGCAAGGCGTTTGTGCAAGCTAAGGCTCCGAGTTGCACTTGGAATGAAGTTTACAATGTTTTTGATTTTTCCACCAAAGTTAAGTTGAATTTTCAAAATGTTTTATTGTTTACTGCACGGGCTGTTGCAATTGTTATGCACCTTTGTTAGTAGATATTGACAGGACTATTCCTACTTAGTTTGATCTTACAAAGAACTAACGGCATTTTTTGTTCAGTCATGGAATTTGTTTAATTTAAACCAACAAATCTGAATTTTTTTTGAATGACTGTTCTGTTTGGACACAAGAAAAGATATTGCCATGTTTTTATCAAGCAGCATGTTTTTGCCTGAAATAAGGTTCTATGTATGGAAGTTTTCAGTTTTAACTGAATATATTGTCTACATTTCAGTTCTTAATTCACTGTCTCTGCGTGAAATGTTAAAAACCAAATTGTCAAAAATAAAAAAAATAAAAAGAATTGTGGGAAAATTATACCAGAATTTGAGAAAAAATGAAACAGATATCATGGGGCCCAACTTACTCTGAGTCATAAGAACGGCGTCCTTCGTAGAAGTTAAACAGACGACCCATAGACTGATCACTCCTCATGGACAAACATCTGGGTTCAGGAGACGTTCCTCTCTGCTGATGTGAACTGAAAGAAACACTGAGATTACATCATCACATCATCATCTAATCATGAAGCATCAGCTCACATGGTGTCCGTCCTCACAGAGACCAAAACAAGGTAAAGGTCCATGACGTGAGGTCTGAATGTTTTACACTGCAGATCGATCAAAAGCGTGTACGTGTTATTTATGAGAGGCAGTATTGGCATTTCTTTTGCAACAGTCCTTTAAGGCAAGGCAAGGCAATTTTATTTTTATAGCACTTTTCATACACAAGGCAGACTCAAAGTGCTTCACATTATACCATTTCATACAATAAAGTGAAATAAAATGCAGGAATTAAAAGACAATTAAAAACAGCAAATAAAATTATAAATTAAAATCTTATTTAAATTGTTTAATTAAAAGCAGAGGTTAAAAGTGCAATGTAGGTCAAATTTATCAGAAGGCGAAGCTGAACATAAAAGTTTTCAGTCTTGTTTTAAACGTGGTCAGAATTGGGGCAAGTCTTAAATCTTCAGGAAGTTTATTCCAGCTGTTTGTTGCGTAGTAACTAAATGATGCTTTCCCATGATTTGTATTTAGTCTGGTTTTACACACTTTCACACACGTTTGCGTGTTTCTTGACAGTCTACTGACCACGTAGCTGTTGTGACCCTTTTTCCCTTGCAAGGAAATAAACGGAGAAAAGACATACTTGACTCAGAGCCTTTGATTCTTACTTAACGATTGTCTGTGCAAAATCTTCCACCACAATTTGGTGTCAGAAGTGGGATCGTTTGAAGCTCCGTCGGGACTCCGAGGACGTCCGGGAAGTGGCCACTTCAGGATCCACCAAAACGTGATTCTGCCCTATACCTCATCACACTCAGAGAGAGGGGACCGGCGACCAAAAGAGACCTGATTGGCTTCAACACGATCCGATGAGGAAGATTTTCACACGAATCGGGTAAGAAGTTGATATTCTGATTTTCAAACGGGGCTTCCTGAATTATAACGGGTGATAACAGGTTACAAAGACGGGTATTTAGTACTTTGGGATTTTTAAAATTATTTTTTCTCTCTCTTCTTAGAAAATCCAAATTTTGGTTATTTGATTGGGCTTCTAATGATGATAACTTGTCTTTTTATCCGGTTATTTGAAAAATGTGTATAAAATTATAAGAGTAATTGTACAGTATTTCCGGTTCATCAGCATTCAACTTTTTACTGAGGAAGACAGGGAGCAATGTGCGCATTTACGATTGTATTCAGACTAACTATCTGAAAATCGCATAATTGTGACCCTTGACCAAAAGGGGGAAGACAGGGAGCAATGTGCGCATTTACGATTGTATTCAGACTAACTATCTGAAAATCGCACAATTGTGACCCTTGACCAAGGGGGAAGACAGGGGCAATTGACAATTGTGACCCTTGACCGAAGGGGAAGATAGGAGGGATTTTGAGAGTTCACTGAAATCGCAAAATCTCAGCCATTGACCTAACAGGAAGACAGGAACAATATCGGGGTTTTCGGACAGTAATCTGAGAACAGATATTTGCGCCCTTGACCTATATTTATTAACCAATAGTTCTGGTTGGGTTTTAACTTGTATTTTTCCTACGTAAAAGAAAATCAAGACTTATAGTGACGACTATATTTTAAGTAATAAAAAGTATACTTCACCACGCCTGAAAGATGGGTGGTGTACACGGTAAAGGTAAAAAGGAAATGGGTTCTCCGGAGGGACCCATTGTGGATCTGATGAGAAGGAAATATGGAGATCAATCTCTAGAGTTTTTGCCCGAGTGGTCAAAAGATTTTGGGTTCCCTGCAAATGGTTCTTTCAGTAGAATAAAACTGAACATGTTACGAACAGGCTTAGAGGGAAAAGAGAAGGGTATAAAAACTCAGAGGGTGATAAAAGGCAGAGATTTGGAGAACATTGAGAAACAAAGTAAATGGTTAAAATGGTGGGAGGATGAATGTGGATGTAGAGAAAGGAAACAAATGGCTAAAGAATTGACATGCGCACAAACCAGATCCAAATGTTATTGAACAAAATGACCGATGTGCTTCTTCTCCCTTGTATCCGAGTCTCACAGGGGCTGGCGGCCCTCTCCTCAACACATGCCCACCACCGTACCCTGCTTCATCTGCGAACCAGCAACCTCCGTCTGCAGGAGCACATATCAAAGTTCACTACACCCGGCAGAGGGAGGAAAAGGAAGCGGCAGTGAAAGCAGCACAGGAACGACTCCTCGGCGAAGAGGAGGAAAAGAGACAGGCTGCTCTCCTCACTCGCTCTCGCTCTCCAGGAGCAACCGGAGGGGACACTTCTGCCATCAACAAACTGATTGCAGAGCAACCATCTACATCAGATGTTGTTTCCCCCTCTTTCGACCCAGAGGGAGTTCCCCCGGATGCAAAATCTGTGCTCCAAACCCCAATGATTCAAGTACCAGGACACTCAGGTCCCATACTTGTTTTCCGGCCTTGGACTGATACGGACACGGATGAGATCTGCCTGCTAGAAAGAGAAGATGCTGCTTCCTCATCAGCAAGGCGTTTGTGCAAGCTAAGGCTCCGAGTTGCACTTGGAATGAAGTTTACAATGTTTTTGATTTTTCCACCAAAGTTAAGTTGAATTTTCAAAATGTTTTATTGTTTACTGCACGGGCTGTTGCAATTGTTATGCACCTTTGTTAGTAGATATTGACAGGACTATTCCTACTTAGTTTGATCTTACAAAGAACTAACGGCATTTTTTGTTCAGTCATGGAATTTGTTTAATTTAAACCAACAAATCTGAATTTTTTTTGAATGACTGTTCTGTTTGGACACAAGAAAAGATATTGCCATGTTTTTATCAAGCAGCATGTTTTTGCCTGAAATAAGGTTCTATGTATGGAAGTTTTCAGTTTTAACTGAATATATTGTCTACATTTCAGTTCTTAATTCACTGTCTCTGCGTGAAATGTTAAAAACCAAATTGTCAAAAATAAAAAAAATAAAAAGAATTGTGGGAAAATTATACCAGAATTTGAGAAAAAATGAAACAGATATCATGGGGCCCAACTTACTCTGAGTCATAAGAACGGCGTCCTTCGTAGAAGTTAAACAGACGACCCATAGACTGATCACTCCTCATGGACAAACATCTGGGTTCAGGAGACGTTCCTCTCTGCTGATGTGAACTGAAAGAAACACTGAGATTACATCATCACATCATCATCTAATCATGAAGCATCAGCTCACATGGTGTCCGTCCTCACAGAGACCAAAACAAGGTAAAGGTCCATGACGTGAGGTCTGATGTGGACCACATGGCTCCCTGTAGTGGTTTAGGTCTACTGGTCCTGCTGGTCCCACTGAGAATCAACAGCTCAGTCTTTCAGCTCACTGTTTTCTTCACCAGTCAGTTTGGTTTAGTCCCAACAGGTCTCACCAAGTCCTCCATGGAGCTCTCCCTCCCTCACTGGACACTGCTGAAGGGCCCTGGAGCAAGAAACCCAGAACCTCCACCAGAGAGTCTGGTAGAAACACCTCATCATCAGCCTGAGACCCTCACCTTGCATCAACAGAGGGACCAACGTCTTTGAATTTTAGAGGAGGATCCATAGACTGGTTACTCTTCATGGACACACAGCTGGGTCCAGGTCCTGGTCCAGGTCTGTGATGAGTCCTGGGTCACACATAAAGAGTCAGAGTCTGTCCAACAGAAAGTCTGATGGAAACATCTGGGCTCTTTCTCAATATGCGGCCTGTTCTCGGGGAGTCTTCTTGAAATGACCCGCTGGTATTACATAGTTATACATGAGATGAAACTATACTATAATTCAGCTTATACACATACAGTATATATGTATATATACTCATGAGATATAGACTATAACCAGGCTGCGTGTTCTTAACGTTTAATCTGTTGTCAGACTGATGTTCGTTCACCAGTAACGTTTCGTCTCTTTGAGATCAGAGTTTAGATTCATATCTGTTTAAATTAAACTTTAACATCTTGTCTGTATGCAGCTTGTTATTGTCTATTATTGTGCATTCAAAGGGACTCGGAGCTGTAATAATAATAAACGCATTTTTTCCAAATATGAATTATTGAGTATTTCTCCGTAAGATCTTTCACGTGTGGTCATCTACATGCAATGAAGTGAAAATGTTTCTAGTTGTTTCCTTGTTTGACCGTGTAAGTGTTCCCCTGAGGTTAATCACTAATGATGTCCCCCATCTTACTGCAGCCTCATTGATCACTGTATCATAGACATTAAATACTATGAGGTTAATCACTATTGATGTGGACACACAGACGAGCTTCAGCTACAATTTAAATAAAACTTACATTCATTTACAGTTGTGTGTTTGTGCATTTAACTGGACGAGGACACTGATTATCACCCTCTTCATGTTTGAACTGTAGGTTATATTAACTAAAAGAACATTAATTGATTCATTGTTGTTGCTCAAACCGTCTCTGTACTTTATGAAACATTTATAAAGCTGATGCAGTGTGATGTGATACATCATCATCCGTCATCATCCGTCTCAGGTATTGAGGAAGGACCCTCATCATCAGCCTGAGACCCTCACCTTGCATCAACAGAGGGACCAACATCTTTGAAGTCTGGAGGAAGATTCATAGACCGGTTACTCTTCATGGACACACAGCTGGGTCCAGGTCCAGGTGCTGGTCTCTGATGGGTCCTGGTCACACATGTAGAAGCAGAGTCAGTGAGTCAGAGACGTTGGGACATGGAGACGAGTGGAGGACAGTTGGAGATGGTCCTCTCACCTCTGAGCTTTGGTCTGGCTGTCATGTTCCCCACACAGAGGGGCTTCAGAGGGAGGGACTCCGTCCTCTGGGTCCTCAGCCTGATTCATAGCAGAGTCCACACCTTCACACCTTCACACCAACCTGCTGGCAGAGCTCACACGTTATTATCTTCATCAGGACAAACACACAGAGCTCATTCACCTCAACACTAAAACTCTCATGGGACACTTTGTGTTGTTGTCTTGAGACAACGTGTCAAGAGACGTCATTTTAAATTCTCATCCTATAAATGTCGTGTTTCTTTTAAGCGCTTTCGTTTGGCAGCAGGCAGCGATCCATCAGGACGTTATTTATGTTAAATCACTATATAGGCCACTAAAACTCAGCATGCAGAATGACAACATGAGATGTGTATCATATATCGCTACGTTTAGCCGCTAGCAAGACACCTCGTTAGCAATGTTAATAAGCTTGTTATAGCACGCTCGTACATTGATGCTAGTATTAAGGGCTCTCGCGATGGCTTCTTTGTAATGTTACTGTGAGCTACAGAGCTGACATAAAAGCGTCAGCTAAATGACATGTAATGATTTAAAAGATGAACATTAGCACTCATCTTCCAGCAGATGGAGCTGTGCTGTTTCTCCTCTTCATCTCCTTCAGAGTCCAGAAGTCAGTAAAACAGTCCAGTATCACATGACATGTGTCATGGTCAAATATGTTAGGACATAATGATCACTTTTAGCATAAGATTGTCTATATTGAAGCTTGACGTGTGAAAAGCAGAATGACCCAACGTTTCCATTTGCAGCGGAGTCTAAAGAAAGGAGGGCGAGTCAACTTGCTCTCACACAAACGCTGGAACAAAGGAACTGTCTGTTACTTCATCTCAACCTTCATATCTCACTTCGCAATTTGTCATACTGGCCACTGGAGACGACCTTCATGTGTGTGTATAAAAGCTCAGCGCTGCTCGGAGACGCGTCTCCACAGAGCTCTGTAATACGTGCGCGTGTATTTGACCTCCTGCTAGCAAGAAATCTATTGACTTTTACAACTTTGATCATTCATCAAGACTTTGTTTTTATTAGATAACCATAGAAATAAATGATTCTCTTCTCCCGAACTAGTTACAATGAAATATTCCACAAGAGTGTTGCTCGGTGTACCGGTACTAGAAATACTAGCGACGTGTCGGTCGCCAACGAACCGGCTCTGAGAGCGACTCTTTGACGCGAACGACGGGAGCCGCTTTGTTTCTCTCTCTCTCTCAAGCCGCATTTGATTGGTCAATATGTGTGGGGGCGTGTCTCTCTCTCAAGCCACATTTGATTGGTCAATATGTGTGGGGGCGTGTCTCTCACTCAAGCCGCATTTGATTGGTCAATATGTGCGCTGAGCACAGGGCGGAGGGGCGGGACTTACACACACAGCAGCAGCGAACAGGAGGGAGGAGTCAAGAGTCAACAGAGAAACAGAGCGGTAAAAAAAAGATCATTTCAGAGAGAAGAAACAGGATCAGCCCCTCAAAGCGGAGCCACTTGGGCCGTTTCTCAATACCTAAGACGGCGAGAACGGACTCGCGTTCCCGCGAGAATAGACTCGGGAGACAGACTCGGGAGTCCTGACTCACGGGTACGGGAGAACGGAGAACGGACATTTCCGCAATTGGAACAGCAGCTGACTTGATGACGTCACCACAGTAGGCGGTCTTTGTTTACGCACGCAAGTAGAAATGTATAAAAAGCCAGCAGCGTGTTAAGGGTTGTGGAAGGTGTTTGTTGAAATTGCAAAAGTATTCTGATTGAGTAGCTGGCAACGAAGAGCACAATAAAAACATATTGGTATTATTATATTTAATAAATAATTAATTTGAGTAGTAACTACATGGATCCGTACTTTAACATATTTAACTAACGTTAAATGACCGAAAAATAAACTAACAGATTAGACGTCATACAAAGCAAAACGAATTGTATGTGTCATGTTTAACTGCTACTTTAATACCAGCATCACATTAGAAGATGATTCTCGAGAATAGGCGGCTGGAATGAGCGCTGACCGCCCGGTGCGCGAGAGGTTACGTTATAACGGCTCCGTTAGATTTGGAGGCATTTTTTTTAAATAGGCTGAATGTTGACCACACATGTGTTGCTTAAACCGCCAACTTGTATCCTTAAAAAGTGTTCACATCACATTCCGTTATTTAACAATAGTGGTATTTAATAAAAGACGACTTACAGTTGTGCGTTTTCTCATCTGCCATCGCAGCTTGCTGAGGTGAAATGCATTCTGGGATATATGTCTCTCACAAGAACAGACGAGCCTGCTTCGATGCATGCCCGGGAAAATGGGCGGGGCGAGTCACATCCGGGTATTATGACCGTCCTCGGCCAGATGCGGACTTGAGAATTGGAACAGTACTCGGGCTGTGACTGATGACGTTTCACGAGTCCACGAGAACAAAAGTCCACACAAGAACGCATATTGAGAAACGGCCTTGGTCTCAATGTAAATCTTCCCTGAAGGACAAAACTCTGCATAATGATTTTTTTTCTTTTTGTTTTACACATTTTAATTTATATGTTGTTGTGTGATTCTGTAAGCTTCTGTATGTTGTTTCACTTTAAATTTGTTAAGTATTAAAAAGTTCAAAATATCTAAAAGTTAGTTAAGGGTTCATTTGTAAATAGTTAAACGTTTGTTTTTGCACTAATTTTTTTTTTTTATCACTCTGTAGAGTGAATAAATGTTTATATAAAAACATGTGATAAGTGTTTTTTTTACATTAGTAATTCATATTGCGCATAATTTTATATTATTGTAACGTTTCGTGTAAATAAAGAGCCAGGTTCTTATCGCTCGGGTTTATTGTTGTCTGTTGTCGGCCACAGCCACGCCATTTCACACACCCGGTCATCAACTTAGTCAGAACAGAACTTCCCCTTCCTGTGCTCCCCGAAAACTACCCCATTCCCCGGAAGGGGCGGTACCCCAACAATGGCCTACTTAACAGTAACATTAATCAGAGCCATATACATTCATGAACTTAAGGCACGCTACATTACTCCCCCCCTTCTTAAGTCCTCGTCCCCGAGGACAAAGTCTTTAAGCCTCAGTGGCGGGGTGCCGCTTCCTCCTCGGTCGGCCCGCGGGTGTTGACTTTTCCCGTTGCCCCCCTGTGTGTCCCAGGTCAGGTGGGTCCAAAGCCGCAGGTGGCAAACTGCATGCACTTGCGATGTCCCCCGGGCCACCTGCGACGACTTCCCGGTTAGGTGATGCCACGACAGGCACCCCAGGCGTTTCTCCCTCTCCTCCAGCTGTCTGAGGGGAGGCGATGCCCCGGTATGGTGCCAGCCTGTCCCGGTGTAACGCCACCCGGCGCCCCCTGTCAGGCATCTGCACCCGGTAGACGACCTCTCCCAGCCGCTCCAGGACCAGACACGGTCCCACCCATTGGCTATCCAGCTTAGGGCACCTGCCTTTCTTCCGTTTAGGAGTGTAGGTCCACACCAGCTCCCCAGCCGCAAAGTGTCGGCCTTTCGCCCGGACGTCATAATTCCTCTTTTGTCGCACGCCCGCACTACGCATTTGCCTGCGGGCATACGCATGTGCAGAGTCCAAGCGGTCCTGCAGCCGCCTGGCGTAGTCCGGGCCAGCAGGGACCCGCGCCGCATCCGGGGGTCGTCCAAAGGTCAGTTCCGCTGGTGTTCTCAACTCTCTGCCCAACATGAGGAGGGAGGGTGTACATGAAGTGGAGTCATGGACCGCAGTGCGACATGCCATCAGAACCAGGGGCAAATGCATATCCCAATCGCGCTGATGGTCGGCAGTCAGGATAGATAGCTGTTCGCCCAGAGTCCGGTTAAATCTTTCCACTAACCCATCACTCTGGGGGTGGAGCGGTGTTGTACGGGTCTTTGTGATGCCCAGACGTGTACACATCGTGGCAAAAACTTTAGATTCGAAATTTCTCCCCTGATCGCTATGGATTGACTCTGGCACCCCCAGCCGACTGATTATCCCCTCTACTAGGGCATCAACAATGGTCTCGGCCTCCTGGTCCTTAATGGCATAGGCCTCAGGCCATTTAGTGAAATAATCCACAGTAGCGAGTATGTAGCGATTACCTCTGTCTGTGAGTGGGAGAGGGCCCAGAACGTCTACACCCAGCCGCTGCATGGGCTCCCCCACCGAAAACTGCTGTAGCTGAGCCCTGGACTGGCCCGGTGGACCTTTGCGGGCAGTGCAGAGATCACAGCACCGACAAAAGTCTTCAACGTCTCTCCTCAGCCGCCCCCAATAGAAGGCCTGACGGACCCGCCGGAGTGTTTTGGTCACCCCAAAGTGACCGGAGCCTGCAGAGCCATGCATGGCTTCGAGAACAGCCCCCTGCATCCCTCTCGGTACCACGGTCTGCCACTTTTTCTCTCCCGACGCTGGTTCTACCCATGCCCGCTGAAGGACCCCATCAGCCAGCTGCAAAGAATTAAATTTAGCCCACAGCCCTTTTGTCCATGGGGAGAGAGCGGCCACCTCCTCCCAGGGCGGCCGCTGCCGCGCCTCCACCCACAGCATCACTGGCTGCACGTCCGGGTCTCGTTGCTGTTCCGCGGCCCAGATAGCATTGTCCACCACCAGCAGCTCTCTACAAGCCCTGACAGTCTCTTCACACTCCTCTCTGTCCCGCTTGTTTGGCCCCAGAACCAGCTGCTGTTCTCTGACCTCTCTGCGGTCACAATACCGGCAGTCGTCTTCACTGCAGGGTCGACGGGACAGTGCGTCAGCGTTGCCATGCCGTTCTCCAGCACGGTGAACCACGCTGAACTCGTAGCCTTGCAGCTCCTCCAGCCAACGAGCCAGCTGTCCCTCAGGCTCTCGGAATGTCATCAGCCACTGCAGTGAGGCATGATCAGTGCGTACAGTGAAGGGGCGGCCACACAAGTAGTACTTAAAATGCCGTGCGGCAAAGACGACAGCAAGCAGCTCCCTACGTGTGACGCAATACCGCCGCTCAGCTTTATTCAGGGCTTTGCTGTACTAGGCCACAACCCTCTCTCCTTCCGGCCATGCCTGTGATAAGACTGCCCCCACTCCATCGCCGCTAGCGTCTGTGTCCAGAACAAAAGGCACTTCGGGGTCAGGGGCTGCCAGGATGGGTGCGCTTGACAGAGCCTCTTGGAGGGTGTTGAATGCGCTTTCACAGTCCTCCGCCCACACAAAGGGCTGGTCCTTCTGCAGGAGCCTGTACAGGGGGGCCGCAATGCTTGAAAATCCCCGCACGAATTTCCTGTAATAGGAAGCTAAACCCAAAAAACTTTTTAGTCCCCTCTGGTCTGTCGGGCTGGGCCACTCGCGTATGACACGCACCTTCTCCTCCACTGTGCCGATACCCTCGCTGCCTATTCGGTGCCCCAGAAAGGTCAGCTCCCTGCACAGCAGCCTGCATTTGTCCGGGTGTAGCTTCAGTCCAGCACCTTTGATACTCTCCATAACTCGGCGCAGTGCTGCCATAGCTGAATCAAATGAGCTGCCATGGGCCAGAATGTCATCTAAGTACACCAGGCACTCCGTGTGTGGAACTCCAGCTAACACCCTCTCCATCAAGCGTTCGAATGTGGCAGGCGCATTACACAGTCCAAAACAGAGCACCTTAAACTGCCACAGCCCCTTTCCTGTGCAGAATGCGGTCTTGGGCCGGGCCTCTTCGGCCAGGGGGACCTGCCAATAGCCGCTCCTCAAGTCCAAGGACGAGAACCAGGAAGAGCCAGCTACTAGGTCCAGACATTCATCCACGCGTGGAAGGGGGTAGGAGTCCTTCTTAGTGACGTCATTAAGCCTCCTATAATCCACACAGAAGCGCCACTCACCTCCTTTCTTCGGCACCATCACGACTGGTGATGCCCAGGGGCTCTCAGAGGGCTCTATTATGCCAGCTCGCTGCATTTTCTCCAAAGCCCGCTCCGCTGCGTCTTGTCGGCCCAGGGGGAGGCGACGTGGGCGCTGCCGTATAGGCGTCGCATCACCCGTGTCAATTGTGTGCTGTACGAGAGAGGTCTGTCCCAGCTCCTCCTCGTCGCATGAAAAGCAGTCACGGAACTCTATCAGCAGCTGCCATAGTCGCTCCTGCTGTTCAGAATCCAAGTCCCCGGCACTTCTCTGCCAGAGCTGTCATCCTTTTCGCTTCACTCTCCTGCAGACTCTCACAGCCCTCCACCGCAGATGGGATCAGCCTGACCGGCGTGTCCAGGCTACGGGTGGCTGGCTCAGGGCCTAGCCGAGGCTCCGACAGGTACGACATGGCAGCCTTTGTCTGTTTTCCTTCCCCCACACAGCACCTGTGAGGTCCGGCTGTGTGTGTAGTTGCGCGCTGGGAATCCAGCGGTCTCATATGCACCACCTGCCCATCAATAAACCTCAGTGTGGCTTTCCCCAAGTCTATTTGACAGCCCTGCTCCCGCAAAAAGTCCAAGCCTAAAATACAGGCATCTTGTACTTCCGCTACCCACACAGTGTGTCTCATTTTCCGTCCCCCCACAGTCAATATCAGCTGCCCTCTCCCTTTCATTGGTGCTAGCTC
Organism: Gasterosteus aculeatus; assembly: GCF_964276395.1. NCBI lineage: Eukaryota > Metazoa > Chordata > Actinopteri > Perciformes > Gasterosteidae > Gasterosteus > Gasterosteus aculeatus. The sequence goes on along the minus strand of NC_135708.1, from coordinate 3,303,905 downwards.
ACCAGTTACTGTGCGGAGCTGAACTGCTGTGTCCTCCAGCTGTGTACCCACTGGCACCACCTCCGGCCGGACCACTGTGACCGTTGACCCGGTGTCCACTAGGGCGGTGCATGAAACCCCCTCGATGCAAATGGGAATATGGCAGAAGTCCGATATGGAAGTCCTTCCCACCACAGCCACATTCTGCCCCTGGCCCATGCTGTACTGAGAGGCGCTGCTGGCCACAACCAGTGACGAACGGGACTTAAGGGTGGGGGCACGCAGCGTCCCGTCTACTGCGTCCCCTTGCCGTTTCCCAGAGCTTTAGTCGAGGCTGGGCAATCCCTCACCATGTGTCCAGCTTGGCCACACCCCCAGCAGAGGCGCGGCTGTTGTTGTGGCCGCACCGGGGCCTGTGTTTGTTGACGCCTGGCAGGGGGCATAGCCAACCCCCTGATCATCTCGGTCACCTCGTCCACCCACAGCGGCCGCTCCGACATTGTCTCTCCTACCGCCCTGACCATTGGAGAAGCATCGTGCTGTGCAGCGCCCATGACCATCTCCCTCTCCAGCGCGTACTCCAGTGCGTCAGTCAGGGTTTGGGGGCGAGCCAACTGAGTGTGAGCCCGCAGATCAGATGGAGAGAGAGCCCTGACGAACTGATCACGTGCAAGCTCCGTTTGCACTGGCGTAGGCATATGCGCGTATGCTCGTCGTGTCAGTCCTTCGATGTCGTTTGCCAACGTGCGCAGGGATTCCCCAGTTCGCCTCTGACGTCCATGCAGCTCCGAGCGCAGCAGCTCCGAACGAAAACATTGTCCAAACCGGCGCCCTAGAGCACCAGCCAGGGCTCCATAATTACCCCTCTCACTCGGGTCCAAAAGCAGCAGGCAAGACAGTGCATCATCCGTCAAACAAAGGGCGAGCTGGAGGGCTTTCTGTTCATCTGACCAGCTGTTTGCACGAGCTAAAAGCTCGAACTGAGCATGAAAAGCCTCCCAGTCAGACTTCCCCGCATATTTCGGCGTTTTTATGCTCACCGGCACTCGCTGTCCCTGGGCGCCGCCATCTTTGTTTACGTTTTGTCCATGCACGTTCCTGGGCGGCAATTTCCCGCGCGCCGTGTAGCTAGCTTCAGCGCTAGCCGTCGCTAAGCCAGGACCCCCAGCGGATGTTGGTGGCTGTAACTCACGTATCATCCCCCTTCCTAGCCCGTCCACGGAAAAACACTGTCCTTCCATCACTTGAACAGGACGAGGATATCCGTACTCATTGTCCTCCTCCTCCTTCTTGACACAAAAACCTCTGCCAAAAGAACGCTCCATCTCCACCAGAAAAAGCGCCCACCAAACAGTAGTCCGCCCACGCCTGAGCGGTCGACTACGTTAACAAAATCAGACTTAAGTTTACTTCTGACACCAGTTGTAACGTTTCGTGTCAATAAAGAGCCAGGTTCTTATCGCTCGGGTTTATTGTTGCCTGTTGTCGGCCACAGCCACGCCATTTCACACACCCGGTCATCAACTTAGTCAGAACAGAACTTCCCCTTCCTGTGCTCCCCGAAAACTACACACATTCCCCGGAAGGGGCGGTACCCCCAACAATGGCCTACGTAACAGTAACATTAATCAGACCCATATACATTTATGAACTTAAGGCACGCTACAATATATATATATATATATATATATATATATACGGTCACACAGAGTTTAACAACGTCTCACTGAGCAGCTATTAAACCAGGAAGTGTGAATGTGTGAATATATTTCCAACTTTAGCGAAGTGTAAACGTCGTACGTTCGATACCCGCTCACTCCTCTCTCATAACAAACAGGGACGTCCGACTTTTAGCGGAGTCTAAATTATCTTCCGTATTTCCGAGTCCGAAATACATCGAACTTCTAGGGAGATAAAATACGTTCCGGGTGGTATTTATTACGTAGTTATCGTGATTAGTAACGATTGAAAAGTTCTTCTCTCTTTATTGAACCAGTATTGGCAATTTCTCAACGAGGAGAGACGCTGGAGAATCGGCGGCGGCTTTGCGCATGCGCGCGTTGATTTCAGCCTGCACGTGACGTGTGTCTCCTCTGACTGCAGCTGGACTGCTGCGAGCCGCCAGCTTCCTGCTTCAGTGACGTCACGCCACGTCAGACACCACAGAAGTCTCCAATAAAACCAGATAAGGTCGCTGGTCGCTTTTGACCAGAAGTCGCCAAGAGGGTTTATAAAGTCAATGTACCAAACAACGAAGGAGCCTGCGCATGCGCACATCTCAAGTCATAATTTCGACTTTTCGAATTTGCAACTTTTTAGTTGCGGGAATGGACATAAAAATCACCGTAACTAGCAGAAAGAAACCTGTCAGCGGACCTGACAAGCGCCGCTTCAAGCCTTTGCGCATTAACTCTGCGCAGACATGATCCCCTTGAGTATCGCGACGTGCTAGTTTAGCCGCTACAACAACAACTAGCCAGTAACCGCAGATTCCATTTCAACAATAAAGATACAAACTTCTCAGTAGTAAATTAATTCACGTTTCAACTGCTCTATGCTGTGTTTACTCAGGTCGGTGATGTTTTAACGTGTGTAGTGGAATAAATAAAACATATTCCGGTGGTGGCTGTGTGGCAACGAACAACACTCTGAACGGCGGCCGCCATTTTGTTATGCGCACACGCCGTCTGCGCATACATGCCGCTTCCCACGTGATCCCGTTTTTCCTTCAGCAGGAAAAGTAGAAGGCAAAAATGGCACCTAAGAAAAAGATGAAACCTCTCGCTGAGCAGAAGACTATTGCATCTGTATGTTCTGCTCCATGTGCCTCTGCACCCTCCCTGACTTTGATCCGCCTCCCGACAGTTCTGCTTAGTATTAAAATATAAACACGCACACTTAAGCCTAGTTTATGCTTCTGCGTTTCAGTTTGTTGTCTGTTCAAGTTTAGACTTCTGGAGAAAGACAAACTTCCTTTTACCTTTTTAAACTCTGTTAAAATGCTCATCCTATAAATGTAGTGTTTTACAAGATGAATGTTATCACTCTTCTTCCAGCAGATGGAGCTGTGCTGTTTCTCCTCTTCAGAGTCCAGAAGTCAGTAAAACACAGACCAGTAAGGTGACCTGTAGCTGTCCTGATGGAAACACTGTGGTTACCATGGTAACATGGGGAAGCTTTCTCCTGATGGGATGCTTCACTTCACCATGTGATCAGTTAGTAAAAGGTCGACTACAACCTGCTGATCAATGAGAGAAAAACTGAAGACTAAAGAAAACAAACACAGTCAAACACTAAAAAGTGACTAAATGTGTTTAAAGCAGATGAAGAAATGAACATGAAGCTTTGTGGACTTAAAGGACTGAAGCAGCAGGTGAGACAAACAGAGCGTCTCTCAGGTGTGTTTCAGGAACAAAGGCCCAGGTGAGCTCTGTGGTCCCTGCTGGGTCCTAGTGCCCCTCCGTCTGCTACCTTCCCCTCCTCATCAGTAACAGTCCTCACAGACCCCAGATCAGACTGAGCTCCTCTTCTTCATCACAGCGTCATCATTCAGGCTAACAGCAGCTTCTCTCTGCCTGCTCACACAGGCGCCATCTTGTTTCCCAGCTTTAAACAATCACACCTTCACGACCATCAATGATGTCATTCAACCAATCACAGCTGCACTTACTGAGCTTGTAGACATGAACTTCCTCAGTGAGCAGCTCTCTTCTGTCCTCAGCAGGTCCGTGTAGAAAAGGAGCTCCGTGCTTCACTTCAGCTTCCATCAGACGGAGTGAAGTGTTGCAGCTTGTTAGAGCTTGTTGTCCTTCATCAGAGAGGGTGTGTCCTCACGTCACCATCAAAGTATGCAGTCTGACTGGTTGACTGAGTCTCAGTCTGAGCTGTTAACAGGGTCAAAGGTCCTCGTGAACAGAATCCTCCTCACGGCTCAACAAATGTCTTTCAGGATGAAAACCAGCATCTGTGGAACGATCCTTCCACCTTGTAAAGAGTTGCTATGACAACAGACTGGATGCTGTTGTTGGACCAGATGGTTCAGAGGACCCGTGCACGCCCCTCTTTGTCACCTGGTCTTCTTCTACATGTAGACTAGTAGGGAACACGTGATGAAGCAGAAACCTTTGTAACAAACGTAGTGAAGAGTTTATATTGAATAAAAACATCCACTAAGACAACAGAGTCTGAGCTGAGAGTGTTTTTATTCTTCTCTCCACTTGGATGATCAGGTTGAACCTGTTGGGGCGGAACAACTTCCCCACGTATCAGTCTGAAGCTGCCTGCCAAATCACAAAGGACATGTTGTTACATGCAGTGTTCTACTTCCTCATCACATGGCACCTTGAACCCTCTGGCTCATATACCTGCTGTACAAAGGATTGTGGGTAAGAACAGCCAGTAAAGCAGCCTGCTTGCACACAGTAAGATGTGACTGAATGTAGAACACAAACTGTAATTCCTCCAGCTTCTGTCATTGATCATCATGAAAACCAGATGCTGAAGACTGTCGATGGACAGTTTATTAGTTGAGTGACAGTTAGTCATCAGTTTCATCTGTTTTTACTTCTTACTGTGGGTCAGAAAAACAACGTCTGCAGACCTCTGCATCGGAAATACAAGTTCTAATGAAAGTACTGCAAAGCTCTTCAGACGGTCCTCTGACCTGTAGAAGTCTCCTTAGATCTTCTGAAACTAGACGTTGGACCTTTCACAGAGCTGCTGGCAGTGACGTGCGGTGAGGTTGGTGGCTGGAGGCTCTGACTCTTTCAAAGTCACATTCACAAACATATGAATTCAACAAAGTAGCATAAATTCACCATCAACTGGCTGCTTGCACTTGGACTACTGGTTATGTTTCATGTCCCGTATCGTATATTCTTTTACAATACGGGTGAAATCAAGCGCTCTGATTGGTGGAGAGTGAGTCACGAGGTGCACTGAATTGAGCCATAATGCGATGTTACCTGTCTCAAGCGATTTAGGTCACTTTTTAGCCAAAGAGGAACATTCATGTCGACGTCATGGGCCAAGTGAATGAATGAGACGGTGCGACATCGAGCAGGGAGACCTGCCATGTTTTCACACCACAAATGAATGTGAAATCCCTCACTGACATCAATCCATATTCACTTTAGCTTCCATCAGACGGAGTGAAGTGACGCAGCTTGTTGTCCTTCATCAGAGAGGGTGTGTCCTCACGTCCTCACGCGGTGGTGTTGATGATCAGGTTGAACCTGTTGGGGCGGAACAACTTCCCCACGTATCAGTCTGAAGCCGCCTGCCAAATCACAAAGGACATGTTGTTACATGCAGTGTTCTACTTCCTCATCACATGGCACCTTGAACCCTCTGGCTCATATACCTGCTGTGCAAAGGATTGTGGGTAAGAACAGCCAGTAAAGCAGCCTGCTTGCACACAGTAAGATGTGACTGAATGTAGAACACAAACTGTAATTCCTCCAGCTTCTGTCATTGATCATCATGAAAACCAGATGCTGAAGACTGTCGATGGACAGTTTATTAGTTGAGTGACAGTTAGTCATCAGTTTCATCTGGTTTTACTTCTTACTGTGGGTCAGAAAAACAACGTCTGCAGACCTCTGCATCGAAAATACAAATCTAATGAAAGTACTGCAAAGCTCTTCAGACGGTCCTCTGACCTGTAGAAGTCTCCTTAGATCTTCTGAAACTAGACGTTGGACCTTTCACAGAGCTGCTGGCAGTGACGTGCGGTGAGGTTGGTGGCTGGAGGCTCTGACTCTTTCAAAGTCACATTCACAAACATATGAATTCAACAAAGTAGCATAAATTCACCACCAACTGGCTGCTTGCACTTGGACAACTGGTTATGTTTCATGTCCCGTATCGTTTATTCTTTTATAATACGGGTGAAATCAAGCGCTCTGATTGGTGGAGAGTGAGTCACGAGGTGCACTGAATTGAGCCATAATGTGATGTTACCTGTCTCAAGCGATTTAGGGCACTTTTTAGCCAAAGAGGAACATTCAGGTGGACGTCATGAGCCAAGTGAATGAATGAGACGGTGCGACATCGAGCAGGGAGACCTGGCATGTTTTCACACCACAAATGAATGTGAAATCCCTCACTGACATCAATCCATATTCACTTAATGTTACAATACAACCAATGATCATGTTCTTCATCTGGTTCTTCTGTTCAAGAGCTTAGTGAGGCTCATAAGGAACAGGAAAGATTTATTGCCATAATATGTCAGACATACAAGGAATTTGACTTGGTGGTTGGTGCGTGACAGTGGACAGTGTAACAATGGACAACAAGACAAGAGTGCACGAGGAATGAAATAAAAAATAATGCTATGGGTTAGTGAGAGGGGTCGGCTTAGATCTTTTTAGCTCGCTTCAGAGACCTGGAAGCGAACAAGTCCTGCAGGGACAGCAGATTGCAGCTGATCACCCTCTCTGCAGAGCGGATGACACGCTGCAGCCTGCCCTTGTCCTTGGCTGTGGCTGCAGCGTACCAGACGGTGATGGAGGAGCAGAGGATGGACTCCATGATGGCCGTGTAGAAGTGGACCATCATCGTCTTTGGCAGGTTGAATTTCTTCAGCTGCCTCAGGAAGAACAACCTCTGCTGAGCCTTCTTGGTGATGGAGCTGATGTTCAGCTCCCACTTGAGGTCCTGGGTGATGATGGAGCCCAGCAAACGGAAGGAATCCACAATACTAACGGGGGAGTCACACATGGTGATGGAGGAAGGTGGGGCTCTGTTCCTCCTGAAATCCACAACCATCTCCACTGTCTTTAGAGCGTTGAGCTCCAGGTTGTTCTGTTCGTCCCCACCAGAGATCAGTCCAATGAGGGTGGTGTCATCCGCAAACTTCAGGAGCTTGACGGACTGGTGACTGGAGGTGCAGCTGTTGGTGTACAGGGAGAAGAGCAGAGGGGAAAGAACGCAGCCTTGGGGGGAACCGGTGCTGATGGTCCGAGAGGCTGAGGGAAGGGGAAGGTGGTATAGATGAAGAGGCGTGAGCACCTGATGGGCTGGGGGAGGGAGGGGTGGGGGACTGCAGCAGGTTGGTGGAGCTGTGGGGGATGGGATCAGGACATTCAGCGTGGTTACATGGATTCAAATAACTGGCTAAGTTGGACTGAAATCAAATTATCCGTTTCATGTAAACACTTTTGTCCGACTATGTGCGGTCCGACTACAATCCGACTAACCCCCCTGGATAACTCGATCCGATCCAGGTGATAGTTCGACTATCGCGGCATGTAACGGTGAATCAGATGAGGAACTGGACTCTGCGTCTTTGCGCATGCTTGAGATCCCGACGGCGTCTTCTCTCCGTTGTCAAATCAGCCAATAGCGCCATTCGCATTCGCTGTGCTCCGATTAGCATCATGCAGATAGTAGAGGGATGTAGCTTCACCTTGCTCTCCGCTCGCCATCTTTCTCATAATGTTGTCTGATGTTGTTGTTGTTGGTTGTTGTTGGTAGTGGTGAAGTGGTCAACCGGAAATGGCTGTATCACAACTAGCTGTAATGAAAACAGCGCCACCTATCGTATCGGATATGACATGCTTTCGGCCAATGATTCGATTTATTCACTGCCATGTATATTGGGATAATAGCACCTCCCCCCGAAAGATAGCGTAGTCCCACTAAGCAAAGATTCCAATTATACCATCATGTAAACACACTGAGTGTCTTTTGAATCTGCAGTAGAACTCGTTCAGCTCGTCTGCCAGGCGGAGGTCATTCATGGAGTGGGGGGTTTTTGGCTTGTAGTTGGTGAGGTGTTTGAGGCCTCTCCAAACCGAAGCAGAGTCACTTGCTGAGAACTGGTGTTGGAGTTTCTCAGAGTCGTTTAGCGTCTCTCACCGCCTTGCTAAACTTGTATTTTGCCTCTGTGTACAAGTCTTTGTCCCCACTCCTAAATGCCTGATCCTTCTGCAGGCGTAGTGTTCTGAGCTCCGCTGTGAACCAGGGTTTGTCGTTGTTGTAACTCACCCTGGTGCATGATGGTACACAGCTGTCCTCACAGAAGCCGATGTAGGAAGTTACAGCCTCTGTGAACTCATCCAGACTGTCAGTAGCTGAAAACATCCCAGTCTGTGAGAGCCTTGTGAATACGTCCATTTCTTTTACTGCATTAAACAATAGAATGATTTCATTCAGGAAACCTTTAGTTTTTGCAGCCGCTGAGATCTCATGAAGAAACGTCACATTTCTTCCTGCGTTTTTACAGATGTTGATATTTCTGCGCTGCACACTGATGATGTCATAGTGACGTTTATTTAATCCATCACAAGCTCGTCCTCTTCTTCTTCTCCTCTTCTTCTTCTTAAGCGTCTTTGGGTACCAAGAAAAGTGCTATAAAAAGTAAAGTATTATTATTTCTCATGAACTTTGCTGCCTGATCATTTGATGATGAAAGTAATCAATCACACGCGTCCTGATTAACAGCACAAACTAATCGATTACCGGCAGAAAGGACTCTTGTTCTAATGACTTGTGACTTGTACGTAACGTATATTAATAATCTTTACTCAGATACGGATATCAGCTGTAGGTCACATTGTTAAAACTGTTTCCCCCCCAGGACCAAACATGAGGACGCTTTCACCAACAGCACCTTCATTTTATTGTTTTAGTACCAAATGTTCATTGTGTGAAGTGAGGAATAATGGAAGAATGAAGCAGATCTTTTCTCCAGCTCTCTGATACATGGAGCATATGTCTTAGTTTCTTAGTTAAATATTATATAAGTGATGCATGAAAGGAAAAGGGTGAGAACGTGAACGTTTGAAGCTGTGAAGATTATCTGATGAATAAAACCTGTAAGATTGTGTCACGTTCCAATTAATGAGAAGCAGCCAATCGTGACGCAGCAAAGTCCCAGCTAGAGGAGGACACGCAAACCCGTGAAGCGTTCCTCATTGTCTTTAGTTATTAATATTGATTTTCTATGGTTATTAAACCATTAAAGACGTTGTGACTTGTGGTGAAACGGCGCCACCGCGGCCGCTGTCGGTACTGCAGCAGCAGAGCGGCGTCTCCCTGTGAGTTAAAGTCTTTATTAAACCTGTCCAACCTCAACGGACACCACTGTCCTCTGAATAATAAACACGTCTGTCCTCATCCCTTCATAATGAGAGTCTCTGTCCTCTCCACCAGACCTCCTTGTAGAAACATCTCGTTTTAGCAGCTCCGTTCACCGGAACATGGAGGAGAAACACACAGAAACGGAAGCGAAAAGACTCCGAAGGCTCGTGTTGCTGTAAACGTCTTCCGGATGTAAGTTAGTTCAACGTGAGAGCCGATAAACCGCTACGGTCTCCTGATGAGACAACATGTCCAAAGGGCTCAGAGTGGGATTGTTATCAGACACGTTGGTTCTTCAGGTGATTTCGTGTTGCCGAATAACAGATGAGCTCCGCGTGGTTCACAAAGGCTCTTCTACTTGATGTTAGTGGTGATGTTTGGGCCGGTTAGGCAGCAGCGTTTGTTTAATTCAACCCTTTCTGAACAGAGTTCTGCAGCACACGTCACCGTCAGGCTGAGCGCTTATAAGCAGCTGCTTGGTTTGCCCACGTGGGGGCGCTGTGGCCCACAGAGTCACCGGTTAGTTCTGTGACGTCACACAAGTGCGTTTTAAGTGTTTGAAAGACACTAGAACACAACACACTGAACTAAACCAGAGACGTGTGTGGGACAACCTCCTGTAAGAGGACAACGAGGGAACTCGTGTTGATGTCCAGCAAGGGGACGTTGTCCCTCCAGATGTTAGTCCATCGTGTCCAGAGGCGCTGACGTTCTCAGTGAACTACAAGCAGGAAGTGAACTAATCCCACATGTGCTGCTGCTCGATGACTGAACCCGTTGTTGTGAACAAGAAGAGGCTCTTTAGTCACCAAAGAACAACAGTTACTTCATTATCGTGGCTCCACTGACCTGTGATTGACAGGTGACATCACGTCACTACCTGAGTTAAGACCATGACGTCACTACAAGGCTTACCGCTACTCGAGCTTCTCTGCATGGCCTCAGCGCGCTGCATCGTGCCGCCTTCACTCACGTGTCATTCAACATGATTGACAGCTGTATGAACAGCAGCTGAGGGGCGCGGAGACGTTCCTGCAGCAGGAAGAACGGAGAGAACTCAGAGCACCAGTAAAGGTCTTCAGGGAGCCCCGGTGGTGGAGCTCAGTGGTTCCATTAGCGCCTCGGTCCAGGGGAAGCTTCAGGAGAACGGCTGGTCATGGACGGGTAATAAGCAGCAACAGAAACATACGAGAAGACTGTCCACAGCTGCATCATGAGGGACCTCTGTCCTCGTGTCCCCTGTTGACTGGACGACACGTGGAAGCAGCTGAAGGTCCTGATCTCCACGCTGCTCGTATTAACCTCCCAACGTGGGGCCCTTTCTCAACGATAGGACGCAGAGGACGGACTTGCGTTCTGGGGAGAACAGACTCGGGGGTCCTGACTCACGGGGACAACAGAGGACGCTCATTTCATGGGACAGCAGCTGCCTCGATGACGTCAGCTGCTCTGAAACATTTGAATACGCTTCTTGACTGTCGGGTTTAAAAAGGGCGGCAGTGCTACTTTCTGCACGGACGCTTCAGCTTCACCATTGGTGAGATGCTCTGTGTTTCAGTGTGTGTGTGTTACTCAGCTTCACTGTGTTCTATTTGTAGCCGTTTACCTGCTTCATCTTCCTCCGTCTGGATGTAGCGTGTCCTTCAAGACAAACACACAAAGTGAAACTATGTCTTTGTGATGACGGCTTTAAAGCAACATTTAGTGACTTCCATGAAACGTCTCACTGTCTCTTGACTGTAGAACACGAGACATAATCTACACGTCCACAAGGAGACACGTCCTGGCTCGACTGCTTTCTGTCCCAACATGTTTTACTGCTCATCAGTAGCTGAAACATGCCTCTGAAACAGCTCATAGGATGTTTAGATCAGACGGTTTGATTGTCAACGTGTCACTGGCAGTGATTGACAGCTGTGTTGGAGACTCCAGGCTCTGATTGGTGGCTTTCCTTTGGGCGCAGTGAAACGTGCCAAAGGCCATTAGGAGCACTAAGCGCAGGCCGAGCATCCTGATCAGCATCACTTTGGCCTTGTTGACAAGTCGTCTTTTCCTCCTGCAACCAGCTGACAGCAGCTCCAAGAGGAAACGCTTCCCCACTTTGTGTCTCCTTGTTTGTCCCCGATGGCACGGCCGCAGTAGGAACTGCTCCAGGAGACATCGGGATGGACTGAAGTCCACAGCCGGCCTCATAACAGCCGACGTAGCCCGGCCCACTGTGAAGAGGGCGTAGTTACTGTCTGATGGAGTCCATGTGATGAGTACGGAGAACAGCACACAGCGTCGTGTTTACAGGCTGCTGTCTCCACGGCAACCAGGAGACTGGGAGGTGACGTCATGTCGACTGGTGTGTCGTCAGTTGTTGGGCAGCGGAGCTCAGGGAGTCATTGTCACTAATGAAGAGGCTGCTTCTTGATGTCCTGCTTCACTTCCTGATTCCAGCTGCACCCCCATGACGCACACACACACACACACACACACACACACACACACACACACACACACACACACACACACACGCACACACACACACGCACACACACACACACACACACACACACACACACACACACACACACACACACACACACACACACACACTCTGATCCTCTGACCAGTGGCTCTGGGTTGGGAAGGTCAGGTGTTATGTTTCCTTTTACTGATTCTATTCTTGTTCTTATCACTTGGTTGGAAACACGTTTCACACACAAGCAAGTTTACTTCCACGAGCGGCTGAACAACACAAACAAAACGTGGGGCTGCAGGTTGGCGTCTGTGACTAAACACAGGTTGGGTACAAGTATCCTGGGAATGAACGAGGTCACTAAAGTGGACGTGACTTTAGAGACGAATGTCCCCACACTGTACCAGGTGGACCAGGAGAGTAAGGACAGTGTGTGTCCCCAGCACCGCGCTGTCATTGGACAATAGAAGTCATGCTTATTGGACCCAAATGACCAGTAAGAATGTCAAATGACAGAAATTCTCCTTCTTTTGTCCAGTTGCCAACGAGGCGGCGCCGAGCTCCCGCTTTCCACCGGCCCACTTGGCACGTGAGTTCATCCAACTTGTGTTTCAAACAGCGACCTCTGTAATGCAGGTAAATACCGTGTGACGGGGGCTTCTGTCCACACGTGAGGGGCACATGTACATGTGACCCGCCATGAATACGTCCCCTGCAGAAGGGGACACTGAGCCGGCTGTCAGTCCAAACAGTCGCACAACTGGAGGCAACAACCAGTCGGCCAGAAAACTCTACTGATTCTGTTCAGACTTCATTCTTTAACTATCCCCACTTTCTTTGTGCAGCATCAGGATTTGCTCCTCTGACGTGTGTGTTTTCCAGCAGTGGGTCTAAGCCTCCTTTGTAGTTGACACATCTTTTTCCTTCAACTGTGTTCACTCCTCCGTGTCCATTCAAACACGTCCTCGTCTCTCCGTCTTACGGCCGACTGCGTCAATGACTTTGGTCCCTGATGGATTAAAACATGGACGCTGCACACGTGGAAATGCTAGCAGGCGCTTTTGTGTCCATCGTTCAGGCTCACGGTCCCAGAATGCACTGCGCACTGCCGTCCCAGCGGCTGTTGGCATCACTGAATACAAAGGAGTTCAGAATGAAGAGATCCTGAAGGATGAGCTGCCGGTCCTTGGTGCCCCGGACACCATGGAGAAGACTGCCAGCAGGTCACACACACACACACACACACACACACACACACACACACACACACACACACACACACACACACAGCGGCCTTTGCTTCATGTAAATGTATCATTCACATGCCAAATGAAGCTGTGATGAAGGGAAACGTGGAAGAGGAGCTTTGCTTGCTGCCTTTGCTAAACAGATGGTGTCCTTTACTTTAAGTTTTACTCGCCACACATAGAACAGGCTTTACGCTTCCTTTCATGGCGTTCTAGCCAATTGTTTAGAAGGTGCTTTGAGACGGGACTTCAACCCACAATCTACGTCCACTGAGTGAGACAGAACCCAGTTAGAAACGAGCGCTGCAGCTTTCTTTGCACTGACATTAACTGTGAAACTGCTGATTTGACTTTGACATTACCAACTGCACTGCCATGTAATATGGGCGCACGTATTATACAGCCCAGATTGTGCTAATCACTCCCAAACCATCTGTGGGAGATATATTCTATCTACAGATTGTACAGCTCCCCAATCCAGCGTTTGGGACGGTCTGAATGGAGGGCAGATGCTGCTGGGCCTCTATGTGTTGCAGGTTGTCTTGTGAAGCAGCTGGAAAGGGGGGAGGCATCTGTGGTGGAGCTGAAGAGAAACCTGGACTACGCCGCCTCAGTCCTAGAAGCTCTGTGCATTGAGGAAGCCAGGCGAGAGATTTCACTTCTGCTTTTCTCAAATAATCCATGAACATGAAGAAAAAGGGATTTTAAAATGAATTTCTTGAATTCTTTCACGATCGGCAGCTAAATAGACCTTTGAGCAGAGGTGGAGGAGCACGTAGAGAAATGGCCAAACGCAAACGTTTGTCTTAAAAAACCAACCTGTGGAGCAGAGGAGTCCACAAAAGGTACAACAATCCAAAGAATCCAAGGGGAGACATTGAAGTGTAAAAGCAGAAAGCAGGTGAGGTTCAGGTTAACACATCATCCTCATGCACGCAGGACTTTATGGACACAAAGGGTTTCTTCCCGTCGGCAGTCGGCTCATCAACAGAGCGCGGCTCCCCCAGCGTTTAATGGCACACGGTACTGGGCCATTCCAGTAGCACGGTGGCTTCCTCACTCATTTATAAATCACAACGGGATCATTTACACACAAGCTACGTCGTCTTAAGCATTTTGAAGCTAAAGTAAAGCACTCTAAATATCTTAAGACTATATTAACTGCAATACCCCCTAAATTGGTGAAAGGCAATTAAATATTATATGTTAGTAAGTAAGATCGTCTATGGATGATAAATAAATGATAATTACATCATCATTCATTCATATTATTTTACTACTAATTAGTATTTAAATGATTCCATTAAGTCTGTGTATGTTAGTAATATATTTAATTTAATGAGTAACTCGTGGCTCAATACGGTTTCCAAGTTTCTAACCCAGAGTTGTTTAAATTCTTGCTGCACAATGTTGCGAGCCTTATTCCTTATAGGACAGTGGGACCCTGCACATGAATACAGAAGACCAGCAAGCAGTTACTAGTTAGTTACACAAAAGATGGCTGACCTAAAGGTAAACCAGTAGTCAACTTTCGTCTTGTGGAAGTTGTAACAAAATGACGGCAGGACGTTTCAGTTAAATGTGAATGTGTGTGAACGCCGGTAAATACGCGTCACATCAGCCACGTGGTCAACGTGTGACACAATCGGCTGGGAAAATCTGACAAGCCGCGTTCTACACAATAATTGAATTGTGTGCTCATCGAGTAGTGAACGAGACAATCCTTCAATTTGTTGATGAAGATCATCAATCAGCAGCTTTGGCAAGAAGGTGTGATCTTTTTTCTGGCTTTTAGTCTGATGCGTGTCTCCTTGCAGGCGGCTGGTGGATCCAGAGGACCAGCTGGGTGACATCCGGTCGGACTCGGTGCCGTCAGAGGTTCGGGACTGGCTGGCTTCCACTTTCACCCGGCAGACGGCTGTGATGCTGCGCCGTAACGAGGACAAGCCACGCTTCCGCAGCATCGTTCATGCAGTGCAGGCCGGCATCTTTGTGGAGAGGTTTGGCTTGTTTGGTGTATTTGATGCAACAGTCATGTGGAATATTAGGCCCTTCATAGTTGTTTAGTCATGATGTGTGATGTTTGTTTCAAGGTTTTCCCATTTAACATGAATGATATAACACAGATAACATAAAGGGTTCATTGGTAATAATAATAAAACTCTGCATTATCCTCGTAGCTGAATAGGGTACAAACATGGTGGACTCCACTGGGTGATTGTTTGCTGTTGATGGTCAAAGCCAGCAGGGATACGCGTTACTTGTACGTGGTGCAACTAAGCCAATCAAATGCCCTCTTAGCTCAAACTAACCCGCTGACTGAAAGCATGCCAGCTGATCCAGCTTAATGTCATTAACTGGAACCAGACGTCAGTCATCAGGATAATTGTGTGTCCGCGTCCTACTTCAAAAGGGGGAAGAGTCGATCAAATCAACTCAAAGGAAGAGGCTCTTTTTTCTCCGCTGACGAGCAGGAGGGATCATGAACGCACCATATAGAACCAGGAGTTTGAATATGTGTGTGTGAATCAGCATGTATGTGTGTTTACCCTCTATTCTTATCATGAGTCCACCTTAATCATATTCTATAAAGATGATAACGGGATGAATGATGACTGACAGGTAGATAATAATGATGCAATAGCAAAGTTAGTGTTGTCTCTGACTGTAAATGGATGAAAGGCTGCATGACAAACTGGAGCTTTAAGTGACTTTGGTGACTTTTATTGATGTAGGTTGTTACAGAAAAGAAAGAACAACAGAATAAAGAGTTCAGTCAATCAGTAAAGTAAAGACAAAACATAGATTTAAATCATGGTTAAAACCTAAATGAGACTCCTTCTCAGGTAACCAAGGCCGCAATAAACAGAGGCCCACGGGGCCTTTTTCAAGCCCCTCCCCCAAACACAAGCACCACCCAACTTAATTCGTGTTGAAATAATGCATCAACAATCCCTCATGGCGGCTGTCTAGGGACTATAGCAGCACCACATGTACAATGCAGACACTGTGTTGTTAAAAGGTACAAGCCCCGCCTCCACGTGCCCGTGGGTCACTACGGGGGTCAGAAAGCTGCATGGGGGCAAGGCCGGGGCTGGATGGGACTCGCCGTGAGTTGCTGAAGGGGATATCACACTTTCACCTTTCTGGGGAAAGACTATGCTGGGGAGGCAGTGACTCATATCACAGCATATGGAACCTTGGACTCAAGCAGAGTAGTGCTCATTCCGTCCCGGTCTTGGACCAGTGGACCAGCTCTTTACCCTCCCGAGACTACTGGGGGGGTCCTGGCAGTTTGCCCAACCAGTCTACATGTGCTTTGTGGACGGAGAAGTCTTTTGACTCTCCAGTTGGTGACTTTCATGGACAGGATATCTAGGCCCACCCGGGGATGGAGGACCTCGGGTCGGGGGTCTCCATCTCCTCTCTGCTGGTGCTGATGTGATGTTGTCCTGTTGGCCTCCTCGCACAGTGACCTCCAGCACTCAGTGAGGCACTTTGCACCAGATCCTCTTGCTGAAGAGCTCTATTTGCTTTAATTTGAGTTGAGGTGCTACTGGAAAACAACCGAGGTGGTTCAGGCACACTGACAACTGGCAAAGAGACTCTGTGCTGGTTCACTTCCAGCAGGAGAACCGCACAACGTTAAGCAGGACGGTTTTTTAATCTTCATCTCCCGATTGACACGTTCCTCCTCGTCTGTCTGCCTCTCTCCTTCAGCACTGGCTCAGTGAGTTGGAGATCTTTGCCATCATTTTTGCAGCTGCCATTCATGACTACGAGCACACAGGGACCACCAATAACTTCCATATTCAGACAAGGTAATTCCCACGTAGCATCGTTTGTAGCATTTCAATCCCTGCAGTCTCTGAGGACAGTGGACAACGCTGGAGCATGAAGAGATATCTAACAGGTGACCTAATAAAAAGCCTACTATGAATGATAGCAGCTTTACCTCATACATTGTTGGCATCATCACGATGACGGTGAGGGAGATCATTCCTGAAGTAGCCGTGTCGCATTTGCAGGTCAGACACCGCCATGTTGTACAATGACCGAGCTGTTCTGGAGAACTACCACGTCAGTGCTGCATGTCGCCTTCTACAGCACAGTGATGACATGAACATTCTGTCTAATCTCTCCAAAGACGAGTGGAGGTAAGAGAAGAGCGCTGCAGCTGAAGAGACGTCCTTTTTTACCGCTGTTTCCATTCAATGACTTCAAATAATAATTCACTGTACAATACAACCCCCAGATTACAGTGCAAGTCATTGCTTCTAAAATACTGCCTCCTACTGGTGCTTAGAGGGAGCTACAGCTGATGATAACAGGGAGTAACACATCACCTTATTTTACAGTCAAGCAGAATCACATGACTCATTTTAGGGACAAGTTGAGTAGTTTGGGGCAGAGTTGCATCGATCTGGCACTGCATTGCTGCAGAAATATAGAAGTGACAGCAACAGGATGAAAGCATCTCAGTCTCCTCTGATTAAACTTTCCCCAAGCTTCATCTAAGATTCCTTCTGTAGGGAGCATGAATGTTTTACTGCCTGCCCTCTTTCAGAGAGCTTCGGGCTCTGGTGGTGGAGATGGTGTTGGCCACAGACATGTCCTGCCACTTCCAGCAGATCAACGGGATGAAAAGCCACCTGCAGCAACATGAGGCGTGAGTGTTTCACGTCTGGGTCCGTCCCGCCTCACGCTGCCAGTCACTCCAGTCCTTCACAAGGCTGAAACTATCAAACCATGATTGTTTCTGCTCTACAACCCTTCACGCGCCGCGTCCACTAACTGGACTGGACTTGCAGGCCCGACAAAGCAAAGGCCTCGTCCCTGCTACTGCACACTGCTGACATCAGCCACCCTGCCAAACGCTGGGACCTCCATCATCGCTGGACCACATCCCTTCTGGAGGAGTTCTTTAGACAGGTGACCGCTTTGAATCAATGAGCGGCCTTTTCATTTATGCAGTACTCCACATGGCTCTGCACTAGTGACCAATAAGAAGAAGACAAAGTTTGGACCTAGTTTGTTTTCAGAGGTAAAATAAGCAGACGAGTACTCTGGGTGTAACATCAGATAAACCAGCGCTGCCGCTCGCAGCTCACCACCTGCTAACAATAGTTGATTGTATACATTCATTAGAATAAGGTTTAGTCTTTGTACATGTGAATTAGTAATGAGGTAGTAGAAGACGCTCAGCACCTTCTGGTGGACTTGTCCTCCAGTAGCAGGCACTCAGTGGTTGTTCATGTGAGACAATGACTAAGGAGGAAGGCGTGTAGGGAGGGGAGGAGATGAACTGTGGCTGAAAACATGTCGACAGTCCGAATCCACTCAGCGAGGAAACATTACAACAACAGGATGATTGTACATGTAGTCTGAAGTGCTGAAGCAGCCATGTGATTGTCTGATTGTTTCCACCTGTGTCCAATCACCTGCACCTCCCTAGTGTATTTAAGCCATGTGTGTCACTTGTCGCGTCATTGTTGAATGTCCGGAAGTCCATGTCTGAGTTTCCCTGGTTCCTGTCGCCGTTTTTGGCCCTTTTTTGCTTTTGGATTTTTTTGACCAATAATGTCTCTTTGTTTTTTGAAACTCTGCGTTTGAGTCCTGCCTTTCCCGCCATCCTGACAGAATGACGCGACCTTTCAAGGACTCAGCAGAGTTTGTTCCCCTGAACCAGTTGTGGGGAACTCGTGGGAGAACGCCAGCTGGCTTCCTGGCAGACGCAGTCGGCTCTCCTAGCGTCCCGGGAAGGTGTTCGGGTCGCCGTTCTCGCCGCCCGTCATGACAAGCTTAGCCTAACCAGAAATGACTTTGACATTAATGGCCAACAGTACCTACAGATTAGTGGAGCAGCCATGGCAAGACATTTGCCCCAGCCTATGCAGATATTTACATGGCCACTTGGGAAGAATCCATTCTCCCTTTGTGCGCCAAACGTCCCAGTCATTACTACAGCTATTTGGATGAAGTCTGGGTCTGGCCTCACTCAGGAAAGGAGTTTGACTTCTTCCTCCAGACCTTCAATTCACACCACCCGGTCATTAAACTTACAGCCGTCACCAACTAATGGGAGCTTTTTGGACTTTTTCACTTCAAGGGCCCCAACTTCTCATTGTCTCCCTTTAAATGAAAGTGGTTTTTGTTTTTTAAACCAACAGATTCACACTTATTGCTATATCGCACCGGTAACCATCACCCTCACAACTTCATTCTGAAGTCCCAATTATTGAGGTTTGAACGGATCTGCTCACGGGCGCAGGACTGAGGCTTGGCCACACAGATATTATTCAAGGCCTGAGGAGAGAGGGGCTACCCCCGATCCCTTCTTAGAAAAGTTAGAAAGGAGGTTTATGGGATATCTCCGCCGTTGAACCCCCGCTCTCCCAGGGGAGCAGGACAACACTTTGATCCGCTTCATTAAAACTTACAGCCGCTTTTCAGCATGGGCGACCAGGAACACCAGAAGGAGCTTTGACCGGCTCTTGGGTCCCACATCACTGTTTCCGTTGTTGGACATTGTCTCGGCCCACGGAAGAAACCCAAACTGTATGCAGGATGCATTGGTACACCTCTACCAGAACCGCAAGTCACCACCAGGAACCCATTAATCATAATCCCAAAGGACATCATGTTGCGACACAAAAACTGGTTTTAACAGATCGGTTGTACCGGTGTGGTGACAGATGGCTGTCACCACACCGGTAGAAGTCCTCAACTCCTGGTGTCACACTTCACGAGGCATGGGGTGCACAAACTATTCCTCCAGGGCCCGGCAAACCGACCCAACTAGTCCACATCTGAAAGAAGGATGGAACGTCAGCGGATAGCTTACCTGCTTTCGGTCCACCCACATGGCCTCAATCTGGGGGTCTTCTAAAGACGCTCGGGAACACGTCGAGCCTCTGGGGGCGCGAGTTATCACCCAAAACATAATTACCATGGGAATTGTTAAATTACTATTGATTAGATTGAACAGGATTTGTTCAGTAGCGGCGGATGTCGAGTTGGCCACAAGGATCCTCTTCCGGGTAAATGTCGTGTCCTCAATGAGTCTACAGCATTAAGTATGCAGAACTGGATCGAAACAGACAAAATGTACAGAATAGAAAAATGAAACGTAATGACAAGAATACAAACAAAAATGCATCAAAATTAGGAGAGCTACCAGAATGCATGTGCCCTGCCTTTGCAGTAGAATATAACTTCCATTTCTCCGTCCCAGCAGGGCCTCAGCCTGACCGCCCTCTGATGCATTACACCAAGAGACCCAGCTACTCCCGGATGGTCAGGTCAAAGGTCAATGAGATGCGGCCCATTGATGCCAGGGGGAAAGCTAGGAGACTGCAGCGCATCTCTCTGCGTCGCCGGAAATGAGCCCATGGTATAAAGTCCTCAATCCAACGGGTCTCCTTCATTTCAAACACGTATCCTTAACTGTTTCTGCATCACCCACTTTGTTCTGCTGACGTCCCTCTCCTTTTTTCCCTTCTGGGGACCTGCTACTCTTAAATGACTTCTCACATCATTTCCTTATGTGTTTTTGGTTTTATTATTTAAATGTACATTGATGAAATTAATGTATAATACTGTACATATTATTCTGTATATAGTAGGCTTTCCTATTGTTTTTCCTATTCAGTAATATTCTCATTTTGTGTCACTGCTGAATCTTCTCTCCTGATATTGTCTGAAATCATCTTGTCTAAATAACTCATTACTATGTTAACATTGAGTATTTTGTGGTTATATGATAATCAAATGTTTACATCTGATCTCCATCAGTTTACTGTAAAGATCCTGTAGTTTTACACAATGTGTCAGAAAACAGCTGGCTCTGCTAATTGTATTTAAAAACTGTGATGTGATTTATTATGTAGAGAGAGAATGTAGAATAGGAGATGATAACAAGAACTGGGCCAGTGGGCCTCCAGCAAAGTGCCTGTGACAGAGCCAGTGATGAGGTGGCGTGACAGGAAATCAGCTACGCTCATCAACGGCCTCACATGTGGATATCAGGACAGCATGAAGCCTGTAGAGCTAAACACACATATCTACCCACTACAGCTGTGGTCACACGTTTACATACACTTGTAAAGAACATAATGTCATGGCTCTCCTTGAGTTTCCCCTTATTCCTACAAGTCTGATTTTCCTCTGATAGAAGAATCTGTTCCAATCACTCTGTCACAACAACATTCATGAGGTTTGTTTCTTTTAGGACTTAATTATGGGTTAACAGAGAACATGACAGAATCCGCTGGGTCATAAATATACATACAGCAGTGATAATATTTGGTCACATGTCCTTTGGCCATTGTAGCATCCCTTCAACTTGGAATAAACAGGCTTGGGAGTGTTTCCAGACGGGTGTACTTTAATTCAGATGAGTGTGCATAGCACCAACACCAACATCAACACCGTGAAAACTAAAAAGGGAAATAACAAAGGCAATTTAGCCAGATACAAAATAATCCTTTGACAAATGCACTTTAGCATACATGAATAACAGCATAGCAGGCAACAGTCATTATATAAAATGAATTTTCATGAAATACAATTACAAATGAACCACATACCTCGCTCCGCATATCAAAGGGTGCTATAAAGTGGTAATCCAGGGAAGTCCGCCGCCATTAGCTTAATGTATTAAGTTGCTAGCTAGCTTCTCGTGTCTTCTATTAAACAGATGTGAGCACGAGCGCGGGCGATTAATCACGTGAGCGGATAACATGATGTCAAAATAAAAGTCACATAAAATCTAAGTAGGAAACAGGATCATCAAAATAAAAGAACACTGCTAGTGGTCATTTACACTCCCACCACTCATGTTATGAAGAGTGAAGACAAGGGTCAACCTGGCTGAACGGATCATACTTGAGTCCTGTCTGTATCAGTATTTCTAGATGTGTGTAGGTGAGTATTACTTAATTTCTAGGAGAGAATAGACTGTCATGAGGAAATAAAAGGTGCAGACAACAAGACTGATTACTCACTCTCGAGGAGGAGAACTAGTTTCTGAATGGGTCTTTCTATGATCAAAGGTTTGGTAGGGCGATCTTGTTTTGCTGATGTTCTTTCCCCTACTAACACCTTGACGCGACGCACTAGACCATCGCTCCCCTTTGTGGTTTCAACCACTCGTCCCAGGTGCCACTGATTTCTAGGGGTGTCTTCCCTTATAATGACTAAGTCGTCTACCTTAAGGCTGCGTCGAGTCGTATGCCACTTTTGGCGTGTGGAGATGTTCATGAGATATTCTCTCTTCCACCGGCTCCAGAACTGTTCAACAAGGTACTGGACTCTTCGCCACCTTTTAGTTGCATACACATCCTCCTTCTCAAATTTGCCAGGCGGTGGAAGTGCAATCTTGGACTTCATCAGTATGAGATGGTTTGGAGTTAATGGTTCGAGTGAGGTAGGATCATTTACTCCGTTTACAGTTAACGGGCGGCTGTTCACAATGGCCATCGCCTCATAAAAACAGAGTTCGAAGGGAAGAGTCGTCGAGTCTGCCTAAGTATTGACAGAGTGTGGCATTTAAGACATTACGGACAGTCCGAATCTGGCGCTCCCACACGCCGCCAGCGTGACTTGCTGAGGGAGCATTGAAGATGAACTCACACTGCTTTTCTGCGAGGAAGCTATCGATTGTTTTGGTGTCACATTGTTTCAGTGACTCTTGGAACTCATTTCTAGCTCCCACAAAATTGGTTCCTTGATCGCAATGGATTTGACGAACAGCTCCTCTCAGACTAATGAAGCATCTTAGGGCGTTGATAAATGCATCTGTGGATAGGTCCTCAAGCATCTCAATGTGAACAGATCGAGATGCAAGGCAAGTGAAGATTAAGCCATAGCGCTTTTGCTCTTTGCGGGCTTTCTTAGTGATGAATGGGCCGAAGCAATCGATGCCACAGTATGTGAAGGGAGCAGAGACTTCCACACGTTCCTTAGGAAGCTCTGCCATGCGTCTGAGTCTTCTGCACTTCACACATCTGTGTATCAGCTTAGCAACTGAATTACTTCCACCAATGACCCAAAACCCATTGGCTCGAAGTTCTGTTAGAGTTTGATTACGTCCTTGGTGACAGATCCTCTCGTGGCAGTGGGTCAAAATCAACTTGGTAATATGTTCTCCTTTGGGTAGAATCAAAGGGTGTTTGACTTCTAGGCTTAAGGATGACTGATCCAGTCTTCCACCAAGACGAAGTGCTCCTCCTTCTAAGATGGGATTCAAGCGAAACAGAGGGCTGGAGTTTTGAAGACTTTTTCCCTTTTGAAGTGTCTCCATCTCTTGGGAGAATGCTTCTTCTTGTACAAGCTTCACTACCGATTTGGCAGCTCTTTCGCGTTCTTCTACACTCACAGGTTTGCCAGGATGAATTTGCCTTGAGTTCAGCCTTTTGATTCTTGCAATGACTTTCAGGAGTTTTGACCAGGAGGAGAATCGATTTAGACGGGTAAGAAAGTCTGACTCGGAAGGTTCAACCTTAGTTGTGAACGCCTGCATTGACCTGACCTCAGGATCACCGACAAGCAATTCAGGAGTGAGGCGAGACTCTGGATGTATTTCTTGTTCCCACAGGAACTTGGGTCCTGATAGCCAGTTTGTTGAGGAGATGTCCACTGCGTTTAGACCTCTCGACGCATGGTCAGCAGGGTTTTCTGTTGTGTCTATGTAGTGCCATTGGCTGGGGCTGGTGTGCTCTCTGATCATTTGCACACGATTGGCAACGAAGACATGGAACCTTCTTGCTTCATTACTGATATAAGCCAGGACAACTTGGGAGTCAGTCCAGAAGAATTCTGCATGGATCGGCATTTCAAGCTCGTTTCTCAGCATGACACTTGATCTTGCAGCGACCACTGCTGCTGAAAGTTCCAATCTTGGAATGCTTGTGAGTTTTGTAGGCGCGACTCTAGCCTTTGCCATCACGAGGCTGCAGTGAACTTCACCATCTTCATTTTTGCTTCTCAGATAGGAACACGAGCCATATCCTATATTGCTGGCATTGGAAAAGTGGTGCAGTTCCCTTGTGACAGTTTTGCAGAAGCCTTGTGGTTGGTAGCATCTCGGTATTGAGACTTCCTTCAGCCTTTGTAGGTCGCTCTTCCAACTCTCCCACCGTGGACTTAAGTCTTCGGGAAGTGGGTCATCCCAGTCAATGCCTCGACGACACAGTTCCTGGAGGATGCACTTTCCAGTTAAGATAAACGGAGCCACGAATCCGACTGGATCGTACAAAGAAGCAATGACGGATAGGATTCCACGACGTGTGGATGGCCTGGGTTGTGGGTTTACATTAAAGCTGAAGGTGTCGTGTTCAAGGGACCACTGGACACCAAGAGCACGTTCTGCTGGAGCTGCATTTAGGTCCAGATTTAGGGGTTCAGATGTGACTGCTCTCTCAGTTGGGTCCACAGAGTCCAGAACTGATCTTTCGTTTGAGTTGAACTTGTGTAGACGCAAACCTCCTTTCTTGCACAACTCTTGTGCTTCAGCAATTAACTCCTTTGCTTCTTCTACGGAGGGGACGCTGATAAGCCCATCATCGACGTAGAAGTTCTTTTCAACAAAGGCTGATGCTGATGGATAATCTTCCTTGTGTTGACGTGCCAAGTACTTCAGGCCAAAGTTGGCACATCCGGGTGACGAAGCGGCACCAAATAGGTGGACAGCCATTTGATACTCTTGAGGTTCTGCTTTGAGGTTTCCATCCTCCCACCAGAGAAACCGTAAGTAGTTCCGTAATTCAGGAGAAACGTAAAACTGATGGAACATTTTCTCGATGTCGCATATGATGGCTACAGCCTCTTTCCTGAAACGACAGAGCACTCCAAGGAGAGAGTTGATCAGGTCAGGACCTGTCAGCAATGTATCATTTAGTGAGACACCACGGAACTTCGCTGAACAGTCAAAGACGACCCTTAGCTTCTCTGGCTTCTTGGGGTGGAACACCCCATGGTGTGGTATGTACCACGTAGTCTGCTGTTCTGTCGCAGGAGAGACTGGCTCTGCGTCGCCTTTCTTTATCATATCCTTCATGAAGGCTTTGTACTGTTCTTCATACCGCTCATTATTTTTCAATCTTTTCTTTAGGTGCTGCAGTCGAACTGTTGCCAGCTTCTTGTTGTCTGGTAGCAGAGGTGGCTCTGTGCTCTTGAAAGGAAGGGGCATTTCATAGTGTCCGTCTTTCCTTTGAGTTATGTTGTCACTCAGGAGCTGAATGAAGCGAACGTCGTCTTGTGACACATACTTGTCTTTATCTGCATACTTCCTTTCATTGAAGTCTGATTCCAAGACCTTCAGCACGTCATTGGTTGATAGCGCTGGTATTTCCTTCACTGTCACTTGATGGACGAACCTCTGGTTTCCCTGGCGATCCAGATGTGGATTGGATGAGCCTACGATGCTCCAGCCGAGTTCCGTTCTCTGGGCGAACGGATCATTTTCGCCTCCTATGACGACTTCCTGGGGGGCTAGCGCCAACGGGCAATCATTTCCAATTAACAGTCCCACCTTACAGTCCTTCAGCAGTGGAAGTTTGTTTGCTAGATGCTTTAGATGAGGCCAGAGCAGCGCTGTTTCGGAAGTCGGAATGTAGGACTTGTCGACCGGGATGAAACCACGAGTATAGGCTTGGCGCAGCTGAATCTGTTTTCCAGACTGTAGTCTTCGAACTTGTAGACCGCAGACACTTTTGCTTGCTATGGGTGTGTCAACAGCTGTCATGGTGCTCAGTTTAAGCTGTACTGGTTTCGTCTCCACGTTCAGCTCTTCGAGTAGGTCTTCCAAGACGAATGTCGAATCACTCTGCGTGTCTAGAAGAGCATACGTTATAACTTCTTTCTGTGGTTCATTTGCAGATGACATGAAAACAGGGACGATGCTTGATGTGGCAAAGACGCGCTGCGTCACTGCATGGGACGTCACTTTGATTTCTTCCTGACTAACGTCTTTATCTGTGGAAATGGACTGTTTCTCTTTTGCTTCCACAGATCGGTTCTCTCTCTCTTCATGTAGACAGGTGGGGTGACGTCTACTGCATATGACACAAGTGTGTCGCGTTTTGCAATCCTTACTGTTATGTCCCTTTCTCAAACATCCGTAGCACAAATTGTTTTCCCGTATGAAGGCTTTCTTATCTTCCAGAGATTTTGCTGCAAATGTAGGGCACTTTACGACGCCGTGCATCTCATCTTTGCAGATAGGACAAGGTGGCTTCGACTTGGTGCTGAACACTTTCTCAACATTTTCTGTGGGATTGTTCCTTTTAGTGTTTGTGTGAAGTGCTCTAGCTCTCTTGGGCTGCCTGTCATCTGTGGCCTTGATCAGAAGTGGAGAGGCGACAGGGTTACATGCTATTCGAGTCTCCTTCTGGATGAACCTTGTGAAACAGGAAAAGCTTGGGTAATCCCCGGATTCGTCCAACCTTTCCGTGACGACTCTGCTCCATCTTCGTGTGATCCAGTCAGGTAATTTCTTCAGCAGCTTGTGGTTCTCTTCACAGTCGTCCAAGATGGCCAATCCCTTCACATGAGGCATCGCTTCAACGCATCCTTGCAGGAAGTCAGCAAACTCTCGAAGTGCAGCAGGATCACTGGTACCAACCTTGGGCCACTTCATGAGCTTGTCTCTAAAAGCCTTTTGCACAATGAAGTGGTTTCCGTACCTTTCTTCCAGGACCTTTAAGGCCCCATGATATGCTTCTTCTGAGTTTCTATAGAAGAATCCCTCTACAGCTTTACGTGCTTCTCCACTCAGATAGTTTTTTAAGTAAAACATTTTTTCATGAGCGGGGAGAGGCTGGTGGTCTATGAGGGCCATGAAGGACATCTTCCAGTCTACATACTTTAGGGCTTCGCCAGAGAACTTTGGTGGCTCAGGAGCAGGCAGGCGATTCATACTGAGTGAGTTAATGAGAGCTTGAGTAAGGCTATCTTTCTCATGAGATGCTAGCTCTTTGGCGTGCGCTTGTGGAGGCTGGTATGCGTTGGCCATTGGATTAAGCTGGCTTTTGGATTCAACTGTGAGATCAGTCTCTTTTAGACAGTCTCTGAAGTCATGTTCAAAGCTCTCGTATGCGTTTACTCTCGCCTCTGCTATTCTTACTTCTGACTCTGCTTGAATTTGCTGTAGTCTTTTCTTTTCCTGACGCATATTTGCCTCTATCCTTTTAAGAGCTACTTGCCTTTCTTCTTCTAACCTTTTGAGAACTAGCTGCTTCTCTTCTTCTAACTTGCTAAGAACTTCTTCTTGAGCTTGTATTTGATATACTGCTTTAGCCTTTTCTTGTTGCGCTGCGAGTTCTGCTCCTGCATCTAGATGTTTGCTTGAGCCCTGGGAGTGGATGGAATTTTCTGCCAGAGAGAGTACAGTATCTGTCTTTGTGTGTCCGAAGATAGATTCATACTCATCCTTCTTAAGTGCCATCCTCACTCGTAGTTTCTCAAGTTCTGGATTGAAAACCTCATCTACAGTTTCAAGCCGCTTCTCTATTATTTTGCTGATCTCTGCAGTGAGTGCTATACAAGCATCCATTTTCGGTACAATGTCTGGTGTGGCATCATGGTTGCGTTGAATGGGCTCATAACGTTCACTTACTGCACTGTGTCGACTTTGGATTTCTTCTCTGATGTTAATTAGTTCATCTTGAGAACAGAATGATTTTAGTGCGGTCCTAATCTCTCCTGCAACTTCTTTCCAGTGGCCATAAGCTTTCATGAATTCTTTCTTGTGTTTAATGGCTTCCTGTTTGTGCATCTCTAATCCCCTTTCTGTAAATGTTCTTTCACGTGAACTAGACCTGACTGGCTTTGGGTTATCCGTTTTCATCATCATGAATTTTCATGAAATACAATTACAAATGAACCACCTCGCTCCGCATATCAAAGGGTGCTATAAAGTGGTAATCCAGGGAAGTCCGCCGCCATTAGCTTAATGTATTAAGTTGCTAGCTAGCTTCTCGTGTCTTCTATTAAACAGATGTGAGCACGAGCGCGGGCGATTAATCACGTGAGCGGATAACATGATGTCAAAATAAAAGTCACATAAAATCTAAGTAGGAAACAGGATCATCAAAATAAAAGAACACTGCTAGTGGTCATTTACAGCCATTTTCACTTCTATTAGGCGCTTTTGGTGGCCGTCCACAAGCTTCTCGTTGAATCTTTGACCGCTCCTCTGGACAACAGAATTGGTGCTGTTCAGTTAAATGTGATGGCTCTCTGACATGGACTTGTTTCTTCAGCATTGTTCACATCCACCAGCACCAGATCCACTGGCAGCATAATACTACCACCACCGTGCTTGGCGGTAGACATGGGGGGTTTTCCAGAAAGGAGGTTCAACAAACTCTGAGTCTATCCCTGAACTCCGAGTTGACTTACTCTGAGTATCCGCTTCCAGAACAGCTGATCTGCGTTAGTTCATTCATTTTTTGGTTTCGTCTGATCACAGAACTTTCCTCCAGAAGGTCTCATCTTGGTCCACGTGATCAGCAGCAAACTTCAGTCGAGCCTTAAGGTGGCGCTTTTGGAGCAAGAGCTTCCTTCCTGCACGGCAGCCTCTCAGTCCATGGAGATGCCAAACACGACTGTGGACATGGACACTGTGTTCCAGCAGCTTCTACTTCTTGGCAGATCTGCATTTTGGTGGTTCTCTGTTGACTCTTCCCCCTCCTGACCAATGTTCTCTCAGCAGCAGGTGATAGCTGGTGTTTTCTTCCTGATGGTGACAAAACAGCGTCGTGCTCTTTATACTTACAAACTACTGTTTGCACTGTTGCTCTTGGGACCTGCAGCTGCTTTGAAATGGCTCCAAGTCACTTTCCAGACTTGTTCAAGTCGATGATTCGCTTTGTCAGATCCATGCTGAGCTCCTTTGACTTTCCCATTGTAGCGTTTGTGGGCGTTTGTATCCAATGAGCTCTATTTAAATGCCTCAGAGTCACCAGCTGTAGTCACTCATAAGCACTCACAAGAGGTTAAGAGGCCATGAAGCTCATTGCATTGACACAACGTTCTAAGGCACCAAAATTGCTAAATCATGTTGCTGTATGTAGATTTTACACCCAGCAGATTTGATCACTTTTATTTATATATATATATATATATATTTCTGTCCAACACACACTTTCAATACTCCACTTTGTGAGGAGATAAACTCCACCCTGTTATCAAATGTGTGCTTGTGCTTTGTGTGTTTTGTTGGTGACTTGGAGTAAATGTTGTAAATGACATTATAGTGAATAAAAACACAAGTAACGCATATTCAATATTTCCTTGAGAGGTTTGCTGAACCATTAAAAAGCTTCTTGTTCAAAACAAACCTGATTATGTGAAATTAGATTTGATTTCACTCAACAGATTTAGAAAGATTTGAAGTTAAAATGGGCTCAAAAAGAATTACACATTCATATTTTCCTTCTTCACCTTGTTTTTATTATTGCTGATGAAGCGCACACACACATAAGGACACATTTGTCTCATATGGGGGGACAGATGAAAGAGCGTCTTATAAAATGTCTTCTTGAACACATAAAGATTAAGATTAAAGCCTAATTAGGAGCCAATATCTAAATGATCATCTATTGATTGAAGGAGCACAGCAGCATTAAGCTGAGCTCTTTCACACTTCCATCTGAGTCCCAGAGAGCTGTGGACCCCCCAGAGTCCAGACCAGCTCAGGTACCCCTCACCTGCTCCACCTGCATCTACACCCACATGAACCACCATCAGCTGTACAGACTGAACTATGTGGTGAGCAGAGAGGAAGGTTCTCCACCAGGAGGAGACTCTCCCTCCTGCAGAGGACACAGAGACACTGAGGAACCAGGACTGAACCAGAACCTGAACCCAGGATAAAGAGGTTCAGTGAATGTGGTGCTGAAGGTGTGGAGGTGGATCAGTGTGTCAGAGGAGACTCTGTAGAAGGACAGAGAGCCAGCAGGACAGTCCACATACACTGCTACTCTACCAGAGGAGGAGGAGGAGGAGGAGGTGATGAGTGTTCCTGTCTTATTGTGACAGACAGAGTAACCGTCATCAGAGCACATCAGACTCCAGGACTGATCATTGTCTCCAAACACACAGTCTCTACTGACTCCTTTCCTCCTGATTCCTCTGTAACTCACTGATACATAAACGTCTCCTCTCCACTCGACCTCCCAGTAACAGCGACCAGTCAGACCAGTTCTACACAGCAGCTGAGACCAGGAGTCAAATCTGTCTGGATGATCAGGATATGACTGATCCTCCTTCACATAAGTCACCTTCCTGTTGTTGTCAGACAGTTTGAGGTGTTTGTTTACTGTGTTTGTGTCGATTGTGAGTTCACAGGAATCTGATGAGAGAACAAGACACAATACAGCTGCAGTTATTAATCATGTGTTCATCTACTGACACGTTGATGATGACGTCACAGAGGTGAATGAGTGATGTCACAGTGTGAAGATGGTTGAATCTTCATGAATCAAAGCACACTTACACTTCCTCAGACCTGGTCTCAACCATCGGACTCCATCAGGCTCCACCCTGAAAGGAGGAGGGGGGTCAGAGCAGCATGGAGACATGGACATTACATCACTCTCACACACAGCTTTGTCCTTCATGTCCACATGGAGCACCTCTTCTTCTTCTACCACTACTTACAGACGACCACAGACTGTCAGTCAGGCGTCACACAGCGACGAGGTGCTGGAATATATTCATGAAGAAGATGAATGGATAACAAATAAGATAAATGGACCTGTCACTGTACTTTCACCAGATGTGAATTCAAACGGGAGAAATGACGTCATGCTACAGATCAAGCTTCATGGGACGTGTGCAAAGGAACATTCACATTAAACTGTTTCATAAAGATAAAGCAGATACAGACCATTCAGTATTCACACAATGTGCATGTTTCCATGTTGTCCCCATTTGTGGACAATGTCTCTCCCTGTGGTTCGCTGGAGTCCCAAAACTTTACAAATGGCTTTGTCACCTTTTCCACACTGATGGATCTCAATGACTTTGTTCCTCATTTGTTCCTGAATGTCTTTGGATCGCAGCCTGATGTCTCGCTTGTGAGGATCTTGTGGTCTACTTCACTTTGTCAGGCAGCTCCTATTTAAGTGATTTCTAGATTGAGAACGGCTGTGGCTGGAGAAATGGAACTGGGCTTTCCAAAGATGTGATGAACCTCACTTCATTTATGTTTTCAGCACTTTTTCACACAGGGCCATTTAGGTTTGGATTCTTTTCTCCCCTTAATGATAAAAACTGCATTTTGTGTTTACTTGTGTTATCTGTGTCTAATATTTACATTAGTTTGATCTGAAACATTTAAGTATGACATGCAGGCATGAAAACGGGTCACGGGTGAAAAAGGTGAGAAGGATGTTTCCCCTCTAGGGGTTTTCAGCTGGTTTTGTCCCAGGGACCAACATTCTGAATAGAACGTCACTGCGGCCTGTAACCTGGACCTCAAGTTCATAAGAAGAGATTGCGTCAGAAGAGACAGCTGCTCTCTGACCCCCCGCCGCCTCTGTTCCCAACGACAAGTTCGGACCCCACGGCCGAAATCGCCTTCATCCACTGAGTTTCCCTACGCGGAGCTCAACTGTCCTCAGTCAGCTGGAAGCTGATGACCAACGCCCATCAAACAGTAACACTGGTTTTCTGGGCAGACTAATTTAGCGTGTTGATATGAACTTGATGTTTATTTGATTTGTTCAGTCATAACGTGGTACGATAGAGTCCGGATCAACGAGTCCGCTACCTTTGATTTATGTTTGAATGTGTACCTGCAAATGTCGTAATGTCCCCTGTTGATCTGATGCTGTGATACGTTTGCTGTAAGAGAGTGAAAGCGCCGACTGTGTTACGCTGTTGAATGATGTCTCATGGTCAGAATAGTTCCTTATTTTCTTTTCTTTTCCCGGGTCTCCGCCGTGAGATCCGTTTGCCTGTGGTTTCATTTCGTATCGCCAGCCACATCGTTGGTTCTGTAACTGCACACACATGGATCCGACCATCCTGATTCACGTTGCTGATCTACGTTCCGCTGGTCGCGGGACAGAATCTCCTCGCGCCGCGTCTAAGTATCCCCCCCCTCCTTCGTCCAAGCCGTAGTCCCTAGCAACAGATGGCGTTGCCATAGCAGGGCAATTGTCGTCTTCCTCGTTTCTTTAATACAGGGGTGTCCAAAGTACGGCCCGCGGGCCAACTGCGGCCCGGGATCCATTTTTTATTGGCCCGCGACAAATTATAAAAATAGAATGGAATGTGGCCCACACATGAAACTTGCCCTTGACTGTATTGTAGTTCTTGGTTTGACCAGTAGGTGGAGCTACTCACTAGCTGCAGTCCTAATGCAGCTTTTCCACACAAAAATGTTTAAATAAAAAATTCTGCGGCGACAAAATGGCAGAAGCAAAGAAACGCAAGATAGCAAGTGAATGCAGAACATTTCAAACACGGTGGGAAAATGAATATTTCTTCAAAGAAGTCAAGGAGAAGTGTGTCTGTTTGATTTGCAATGAAACGGTTGCAGTGATGAAAGAGTCCAATGTACGACGACACTACGAAACCAAGCATCCGACCTTCACGTCCTACACTGCTGCTGAGCGAGAGGACAAAGTCCAGCACATGGCAGCTAACCTGCAGGCTCAACAACAGTACTTTTACCCTGCTAACAACACACAAGAAAACGCTACAATAGCTAGCTATGAGGTAGCTCAACTCATAGCGCGCCGCGGGAAAGCTTTCTCAGACGGTGATTGGTTAAACAGTGCCTCATTAAAGTCGCTGGAATAATGTGCCCAGAAAAGATGCAGGAATTCAACATGGGTCCCCATCCTGACGAAGAAGCAATCTGAGGATGAGCTGCCAACCCTTTTTGTAAAAAAAAGGAAAACCCATTAATGGAGACATGTGATTTATGCAGTTTTTTTTCTTTAAGTTTATTAAATTATGAAGCATAATTTACCTACATTTGATTGATTGATTTGTATTACTGTTAATACACTAGAGGTGATATACCTTAACTTTAGTGAGCGGCTCAACCTTTCACATATTTTTCTGTCTGTGGCCCTCAGTGAAAAAAGTTTGGCCCCCCCCTGCTTTAATACGTGGAACACTTCCTGCATTTCGCTCTCGCTCGCCCCTCGCGTCCAGTAGTCGTATTACACTGTTTAACGTTCCCGTCTTCCTCGGTGGTTTGATTTAACGGTCTCACTTCCGCCCCGCTGCTCTCGCTCGCCCTCTAGTGTGATAACCGGCACTCCGCTTGTTGTTGCGCGCAACCGCACCGCCGTTCCTTCCCGGCACCCCCCTCGTCTCCCCCCTCTCTCTCTCACCCCCCTCTGTGCTCACACACACACACACACACACACACACACACACACTGGTTTTGATTGCTTGTTTAGTGAGCAGGTTTAAAATAAGTGTTATGGGGATTGTTGGTTGCAGTTATAGGTGATCTTGATCGGTGTTCCTGTGAGTTAATAAACCCTGGTATACTTTAAAGAACCGTTTTCCTGTGTTTACTTGTGCATTTATATGGTGGTGACCGTTGACATACATCGCCAGTGCTTGAACTTCCAACATCTTCGCTCTCAAGGAGTGAATATCAATTATGAGACTTGATTTATAGTATTGGTTATTGGTCCCTGTTAGCTCAGGGTGGTGCCCCGTTATTTATTCATTCTGAGAAGTATCTTAGTGATTATTAATAATTCTATTAATGTCCATAAGTTAGTTCCTCATTTGCTAGTAACCTAACACGACCCCCTAGCCGCTCCCAACACTTCTCATCCAACCACAATCACATTCACTCCATCCGGACGGCAACATTTATCTGGATGTTTTTTTTTGGTATGTTCTGTTCATTTCTACAGAGCAGAGGACCAGCATCTAAACATCCAAGTGTTGGTTGAGTTGTTAAGAGCCCACAAACCTGCAGCGTGACCACGTTGACTCAAATTAACCCACCATGATGGCGCCAACGTGTCAGGAGACACTGTCCTCTCTTATAACGTGGAGACAAGACAAAGCTCCAGAGAAACAAGCCTTTAATCACCTTCCTCCCTGTTCATGCTCATCCTGGCTACTGTTCCTCACTACTTCTGTCTGTGTTGATGGTCTCATGTGGGACACAAACAGTTTTATGAGTCTCTGGTAGTTTGAGGTCAGCTTGGTGTGTCAGGGTCTTATTAACCAGGCTGACAGTGGGACAGAGAAAAGGTTTCTACCTCCTCTACCAGACTGATGGTTTGTGACTGCAGCCTCTTCATACCTGAGAGTCTCCAGTCTCCAGTGAGGATCCTCCAGTCCAGCAGACAGCAGCTTCACTCCTGAGTCTCCTGGATGATTGTAGCTCAGGTCCAGCTCTCTCAGATGGGAGGGGTTGGAGCTCAGAGCTGAGGCCAGAGAAGCACAGCCTTCCTCTGTGATCAGACAGCCTGACAGCCTGCAGACACACAGAATAAGACACATGTCCCATGATCTGAGGGAGCTGTGAGGGCTGGAAGGTCACTGCAGTACTGAGATACTATCAGGTACAGAGGGGTCACATTAACATGGTTACTGACTGGTTTCCAGTCACAACTAAACACCCACTAATGTACATCAACAATCTGATAACATTACTACTAACTCTATAATGTCAAATATTTACATTGGAAAATTGTAAAAAGAAATAAACACATTTCCCTGAAAATATTTGGAAAATACATATTTGATTTAAATCATGGAAGCAGAAAGAATCTTATGAAAGTGATTAATGTACCATGGATGTAAATAAAGACAACAAGTGGACTTTAATTGAATCCTGACCTGAGAGTCTCCAGTTCACAGTGTGGACTCTTCAGTCCAGCAGAAAGCAGCTTCACTCCTGAATCCTGCAGGTGGTTGTCACTCAGATCAAGCTCTCTCAGACTAGAGGACTGGGAGCTGAGAACTGAGGACAGGGCGTCACAGCTTCTCTCTGAGAGGTTACAGACACTCAGTCTGAAGAGAAGGATGAAGAAGAAGCAGTAAGTATAAAATATGGCAGCATATTTAAGTTCTGATGTATGAATTAACTCTCTCTGTACTTACAGAACTTTATTGAAGGCTTTGACCACTGGCAGCAGCCTCAGAAGAGCCTCCTCTGAAGTAGAGTATTTCTTCAGGTCAAACAGCTCCAGATCTTCTTCTGATGACAGTAAGATGAAGACCAAAGCTGACCACTGAGAAGGAGACAGTTCTTCTGTGGAGAGACGTCCTGATCTAAGGGACTGTTGGATCTCCTTCACTAGAGAACCATCATTCAGTTCATTCAGACAGTGGAACAGATTGATGCTTTTCTCTGAAGATACATCCTCATTGATCTTCACCTTGATGTACTGGACTGTCTCCTGATTGGTCTGTGAGCGACTTCCTGTCTGTGTCAGCAGACCTCGTAGGAGAGTCTGATTGGTCTCCAGGGAAAGACCCAGGAGGAAGCGGAGGAACAAGTCCAGGTGTCCAATAGGACTCTGTAAGGCCTCGTCCACAGCACTCTGGTAGAGACGCTTTGGGTCAGGATTGGGTTTAAAGCGTTTAGACACCAGGGAGGTTGTTTGTTGTTCTGACAGCAGATTGACACCAGAGCTGAAGAAGGTCAGATGGACATGAAGAGCAGCCAGAAACTCCTGAACACTCAGATGGATGAAGCTGAACACCTTGTCCTGGTACAGTCCTCTCTCCTCTCTAAAGATCTGAGTGAACACTCCTGAGTACACTGAGGCTGCTCTGATATCGATGTCACACTCTGTCAGGTCGGATTCATAGAAGATCAGGTTGCCTTTCTGCAGCTGATCAAAGGCCAGTTTTCCCAGAGACTCGATCATCTTCCTGCTCTCTGGACTCCAGTGTGGATCCGTCTCGGCTCCTCCATCGTACTTGACCTTCTTCACTTTGGACTGAACCACCAGAAAGTGGATGTACATCTCAGTCAGGGTCTTGGGCAGCTCTCCCCCCTCTCTGGTCTTCAAGACCTCCTCCAGAACTGTAGCAGTGATCCAGCAGAAGACTGGGATGTGGCACATGATGTGGAGGCTTCGCGTGGTCTTGATGTGAGAGAGGATCCTGCTGGCCTGCTTCTTATCTGTGAACCTCTTCCTGAAGTACTCCTCCTTCTGGCGGTCAATGAACCCTCTGACCTCTGTCACCATGCCAACACACTCAGGAGGGATCTGATTGGCTGCTGCAGGTCGTGTGGTGATCCAGAGGCGAGCAGAGGGAAGCAGCTTCCCCCTGATGAGGTTTGTGAGGAGCACATCCACTGAGGCCGACTCTGTGACGTCACTCAGGATCTCATTGTTGTGGAAGTCCAGAGGAAGTCGACACTCATCCAGACCGTCAAAGATGAACACAACCTGGAACTCTTCAAACCTGCAGATTCCTGCTTCTCTGGTTTCACTGAAGAAGTGATGAACAAGTTCCACCAAGCTGAACTTCTTCTCTCTCAGCACATTCAGCTCTCTGAAGGTGAATGGAAATGTGAACTGTATGTCCTGGTGGTGTTTGTCTTCAGCCCAGTCCAGAGTGAACTTCTGTGTTAAGACTGTTTTCCCAATGCCAGCCACTCCCTTAGTCATCACGGTTCTGATTGGTTCCTCTCCTCCAGCTGAGGCTTTGAGGAGGTCTTCTTGTCTGATGGTTGTTTCTGGTCTGGCTGGTTTCCTGGATGCTGTTTCAATCTGTCTGACCTCATGTTCTTCATTGACCTCTGCAGTCCCTCCCTCTGTGATGTAGAGCTCTGTGTAGATCTCATTCAGAAGGGTTGGGTTTCCTGCTTTAGCGATCCCCTCAAACACACACTGGAACTTCTTCTTCAGGTTGGATTTGAGTTCACGCTGACAATCTGTAGGAAGAAGTCCTGAATGAAGACAACAAAGAAGATCAATGAGTCACAGAATAGATTTCATCATGTCCTTTCCTCAGAGAATGACTATGAATATATTCTGTCCATCTCTTGAGACATCAGTGAAGGTGTCATTTATCAGCATGGTAAGTCTGTAGGGAAATCCTCTTACTGCTCTGCAGACGCTCAGCCAGCTCCCCCTGCTTCATTCTCCTCAGGAAGTGCACTGATATCTTCACAAAGGCCTCTCTGCTCCTCCTCTGCTCTTCTTCCAGCTCCTCCTCATCCTCTTTCTCTAAGCATTCTGGGTAATCTGAACTAATAACCTTCTGGATCTTCTTCAGCTCGTTCTTCACAAAAGTGAGGATGTTCTCCTCCAGCAGCTGGAACAGAACATTCTATGAATGACACCAACTAGAACATGAAAGCCACCATCAGGTCTATGTTGGACAGACGGACAATCCACTGGTCTACAAAGTGCAGCATGGAGATGATGGTGAACTGAGAGATGTTAAAGTAGTTGTACATGTACACACCATGAAGATGGAGTCCAGATGTGTTTGATGCTGCTGGGCAGACGGACCTGTGGGAACCTCTGAGCTCTCCTGGTCCTCTCTGTGGAGGAACATGAACCATCAGCTCACATGATGTTTGGACCATCAACACCAATAACACATTAGTTAAAGCTATTGGCTTCCGTCATGATTGATCATGATGAAAACCAGATGCTGAAGACTGTCGATGATGACGGACAGTTTATTAGTTGAGGGACAGTTAGTCATCAGTTTCATCTGGTTTTAGTTCTTACTGTGGGTCATAAAAACAACGTCTGCAGACCTCTGCATCTGGTACAAAGTCCTATGGAACTACTCCAAACCTCTTTAGTCCGTCCCCTGTCCTCTAGAAGTCTCCTTAGATCTTCTGAAACTAGTCTTTGGACCTTTTCACAGAGTCTACTGACGATACTTTGTCCAAACCTCTGCATGGAGTCCAGAGACCACGTCAGCTGGTCCACAGAGCACTGAGTTTATTCTAATCACATGTTCAGTCCCAGTCGTCTGTCTCCAGAAACCTGCAGCTGTCTCCAGATGTGACCTCTGATGATCCTGATGTGGAGGAACTGGCTCACATTGTGTTTACATCTGAGGATGTTTACAGTTAATGATTCACACTTAAACACACACAGACCAGTTAGATGAAGATAATGAGTTCTGCCATGATGGATCGTAATGGAAACAACACTTTAAAC
This sequence comes from Gasterosteus aculeatus, assembly GCF_964276395.1. Lineage (NCBI taxonomy): Eukaryota > Metazoa > Chordata > Actinopteri > Perciformes > Gasterosteidae > Gasterosteus > Gasterosteus aculeatus. The sequence continues at coordinate 3,265,992 of NC_135708.1, read as the reverse complement.
AATGAACAAACATTTATGTAATTCATGACTGAGGATCAGAACAGTTCTTCATCTGTTTAAGAACTTACTCTGGGTCATAAGAACGGCGTCCATCTTTGAAGTTAATCAGATGACCTTTAGACCGATCACTCTTCATCGACAAACATCTGGGTTCAGGAGACTTTCCTCTCTGCTGATGTAAACTGAAAGAAACACTGAGATTACATCATCACATCATCATCTAATCATGAAGCATCAGCTCACATGGTGTCCGTCCTCACAGAGACCAAAACAAGGTAAAGGTCCATGACGTGAGGTCTGGATGTGGACCACATGACTCCCTGTAGTGGTTTAGGTCTACTGGTCCTGCTGGTCCCACTGAGAATCAACAGCTCAGTCTTTCAGCTCACTGTTTTCTTCCCCAGTCAGTTTGGTTTAGTCCCAACAGGTCTCACCAAGTCCTCCATGGAGCTCTCCCTCCCTCACTGGACACTGCTGAAGGGCCCTGGAGCAAGAAACCCAGAACCTCCACCAGAGAGTCTGGTAGAAACACCGCATCGTCAGCCTGAGACCCTCACCTTGCATCAACAGAGGGACCAACGTCTTTGAAGAGTGGAGGACGATCCATAGACTGGTTACTCTTCATGGACACACAGCTGGGTCCTGGTCCAGGTCCTGGTGTCTGATGGATCCTGGTCACATGTAGAAGCAGAGTCAGTGAGTCAGAGACGTTGGGACATGGAGACGAGTGGAGGACAGTTGGAGATGGTCCTCTCACCTCTGAGCTTTGGTCTGGCTGTCATGTTCCCCACACAGAGGGGCTTCAGAGGGAGGGACTGCGTCCTCTGGGTCCTCAGCCTGATTCATAGCAGAGTCCACACCTTCACACCTTCACACCAACCTGCTGGGAGAGCTCACACGTTATTATCTTCATCAGGACAAACACACAGAGCTCATTCACCTCAACACTAAAACTCTCATGGGACACTTTGTGTTGTTGTCTTGAGACAACGTGTCAAGAGACGTCATTTTAAATTCTCATCCTATAAATGTCGTGTTTCTTTTAAGCGCTTTCCTTTGGCAGGAGGCAGCGGTCCATCAGGACGTTATTTATGTTAAATCACTATATAGGCGACTAAAACTCAGCATGCAGAATGACAACACGAGATATGTATAGTTTTATAATATCAATATTATAAGTAAGTATAGGTGGAAGGGAACCAAAAGTGTGGTGCAAAGATCAGTCCTGTAAAACCAAACAAAAGGTTGTTTATACTCAAACCATACAACATATTTTATATTAGTAATATTTATATTATAGACCTTGTATATATATGTATATATACGAGTTCGATACCCGCTCACTCCTCTCTCATAACAAACAGGGACGTCCGACTTTTAGCGGAGTCTAAATTATTTCCGAGTGCGAAATAAATCGAACTTCTAGGGAGATGAAATACGTTCCTGGTGGTATTTATTACGTAGTTATCGTGATTAGTAACGATTGAAAAGTTCTTCTCTCTTTATTGAACCAGTATTGGCAATTTCTCAACGAGGAGAGACGCTGCAGAATCGGCGGCGGCTTTGCGCATGCGCGCGTTGATTTCAGCCTGCACGTGACGTGTGTCTCCTCTGACTGCAGCTGGACTGCTGCGAGCCGCCGGGTTCCTGCTTCAGTGACGTCACGCCACGTCAGACACCACAGAAGTCTCCAATAAAACCAGATAAGGTCGCTGGTCGCTTTTGACCAGAAGTCGCCAAGAGGGTTTATAAAGTCAATGTACCAAACAACGAAGGAGCCTGCGCATGCGCACATCTCAAGTCATAATGTCGACTTTCTAACTCTTTTTTTGTGGCGGAAATGGACTTCCATGAAAATCCCCGTAACTAGCAGAAAGAAACCTGTCAGCGGACCTGACAAGCGCCGCTTCAAGCCTTTGCGCATTAACTCTGCGCAGACATGATCCCCTTGAGTATCGCGACGTGCTAGTTTAGCCGCTACAACAACAACTAGCCAGTAACCGCAGATTCCATTTCAATAATAAAGATACAAACTTCTCAGTAGTAAATGAATTCACGTTTCAACTGCTCTATGCGGTGTTTACTCAGGTCGGTGATGTTTTAACGTGTGTAGTGGAATAAATAAAACATATTCCGGTGGTGGCTGTGTGGCAACGAACAACACTCTGAACGGCGGCCGCCATTTTGTTATGCGCACACGCCGTCTGCGCATACATGCCGCTTCCCACGTGATCCCGTTTTTCCTTAAGCAGGAAAAGTAGAAGGCAAAAATGCCACCTAAGAAAAAGATGAAACCTCTCGCTGACCAGAAGACTATTGCATCTGTATGTTCTGCTCCATGTGCCTCTGCACCCTCCCTGACTTTGATCCGCCTCCCGACAGTTCTGCTTAGTATTAAAATATAAACACGCACACTTAAGCCTAGTTTATGCTTCTGCGTTTCAGTTTGTTGTCTGTTCAAGTTTAGACTTCTGGAGAAAGACAAACTTCCTTTTACCTTTTTAAACTCTTAAAATGCTCATCCTATAAATGTAGTGTTTTACAAGATGAATGTTATCACTCTTCTTCCAGCAGATGGAGCTGTGCTGTTTCTCCTCTTCAGAGTCCAGAAGTCAGTAAAACACAGACCAGTAAGGTGACCTGTAGCTGTCCTGATGGAAACACTGTGGTTACCATGGTAACATGGGGAAGCTTTCTCCTGATGGGATGCTTCACTTCACCATGTGATCAGTTAGTAAAAGGTTGACTACAACCTGCTGATCAATGAGAGAAAAACTGAAGACTAAAGAAAACAAACCCAGTCAAACACTAAAAAGTGACTAAATGTGTTTAAAGCAGATGAAGAAATGAACATGAAGCTTTGTGGACTTAAAGGACTGAAGCAGCAGGTGAGACAAACAGAGCGTCTCTCAGGTGTGTTTCAGGAACAAAGGCCCAGGTGAGCTCTGTGGTCCCTGCTGGGTCCTAGTGCCCCTCCGTCTGCTACCTTCCCCTCCTCATCAGTAACAGTCCTCACAGACCCCAGATCAGACTGAGCTCCTCTTCTTCATCACAGCGTCATCATTCAGACTAACAGCAGCTTCTCTCTGCCTGCTCACACAGGCGCCATCTTGTTTCCCAGCTTTAAACAATCACACCTTCACAACCATCAATGATGTCATTCAACCAATCACAGCTGCACTTACTGAGCTTGTAGACATGAACTTCCTCAGTGAGCAGCTCTCTTCTGTCCTCAGCAGGTCCGTGTAGAAAAGGAGCTCCGTGCTTCACTTCAGCTTCCATCAGACGGAGTGAAGTGACGCAGCTTGCTGTCTTTCATCAGAGAGGGTGGGTCCTCACGTCACCATCAAAGTATGCAGTCTGACTGGTTGACTGATTCTCAGTCTGAGCTGTTAACAGGGTCAAACGTCCTCGTGAACAGAATCCTCCTCACGGCTCAACAAGAGTCTTTCAGGATGAAAACCAGCATCTGTGGAACGATCCTTCCACCTTGTAAAGAGTTGCTATGACAACAGACTGGATGCTGTTGTTGGACCAGATGGTTCAGAGGACCCGTGCACGCCCCTCTTTGTCACCTGGTCTTCTTCTACATGTAGACTAGTAGGGAACACGTGATGAAGCAGAAACCTTTGTAACAAATGTAGTGAAGAGTTTATATTGAATAAAAACATCCACTAAGACAACAGAGTCTGAGCTGAGAGTGTTTTTATTCTTCTCTCCACTTTGATGATCAGCTTGAACCTGTTGGGGCGGAACAACTTCCCCACGTATCAGTCTGAAGCCGCCTGCCAAATCACAAAGGACATGTTGTTACATGCAGTGTTCTACTTCCTCATCACATGGCACCTTGAACCCTCTGGCTCATATACCTGCTGTGCAAAGGATTGTGGGTAAGAACAGCCAGTAAAGCAGCCTGCTTGCACACAGTAAGATGTGACTGAATGTAGAACACAAACTGTAATTCTCTCCAGCTTCTGTCATTGATCATCATGAAAACCAGATGCTGAAGACTGTCGATGGACAGTTTATTAGTTGAGTGACAGTTAGTCATCAGTTTCATCTGGTTTTACTTCTTACTGCGGGTCAGAAAAACAACGTCTGCAGATCTCTGCATCGAAAATACAAGTTCTAATGAAAGTACTGCAAAGCTCTTCAGACGGTCCTCTGACCTGTAGAAGTCTCCTTAGATCTTCTGAAACTAGACGTTGGACCTTTCACAGAGCTGCTGGCAGTGACGTGCGGTGAGGTTGGTGGCTGGAGGCTCTGACTCTTTCAAAGTCACATTCACAAACATATGAATTCAACAAAGTAGCATAAATTCACCATCAACTGGCTGCTTGCACTTGGACTACTGGTTATGTTTCATGTCCCGTATCGTATATTCTTTTATAATACGGGTGAAATCAAGCGCTCTGATTGGTGGAGAGTGAGTCACGAGGTGCACTGAACTGAGCCATAATGTGATGTTACCTGTCTCAAGCGATTTAGGTCACTTTTTAGCCAAAGAGGAACATTCAGGTGGACGTCATGAGCCAAGTGAATGAATGAGACGGTGCGACATCGAGCAGGGAGACCTGCCATGTTTTCACACCACAAATGAATGTGAAATCCCTCACTGACATCAATCCATATTCACTTAATGTTACAATACAACCAATCATCATGTTCTTCATCTGGTTCTTCTGTTCAAGAGCTTAGTGAGGCTCATAAGAACCACGTCCATCTTTGAAGTCAGTCGACCTTTAGACCGATCACTCTTCATGGACACACAGCTGGGTCCAGGTCCAGGTCCTGGTCTCTGATGGGTCCTGGTCACACATGTAGAAGCAGAGTCAGTGAGTCAGAGACGTTGGGACATGGAGACGAATGGAGGACAGTTGGCGATGGTCCTCTCACCTCTGAGCTTTGGTCTGGCTGTCATGTTCCCCACACAGAGGGGCTTCAGAGGGAGGGACTCCGTCCTCTGGGTCCTCAGCCTGATTCATAGCAGAGTCCACACCTTCACACCTTCAGTACATCACATGTCAATTAGCTGACGCTAATAAGCCGCTTTACAACTCGCTGTAGATAAGAACCATTATAAGTCCAATGTAAGTGCTACAGTTAGTTAGTGTGTTAGTGGAGGTAGAGTCTGAAGAGGTGTGTCTTTAGTCTGAAGATGTGAAGGCTCTCTGTGGTCCTGATGTCTTCAGAGACCTCCTTCCACCATTTAGGAGCAGGACAGCAAAGAGTGGAGATCTAGTCGAGTGTTTTGCTCTCAGTGAGGAGGAACAAGCAGTTTATCACATGCAGAGCGGAGAGTGCGGGTCGGGGTGTCGGGTTGGACCAGGTCCTGGATGTAAGCTGGACCCCATCCATTCACAGCACGGTACGTGAGCACCATGTTTAGAGGACTTAGGAAGGTTAAAGAGCAGTGGAGCTGCTGCATTGTGGATGATCTGCAGAGGTGGAATGGTGGTAGCAGGAGACCTGCAGGAGAGAGTTACAGTAGTCAGACTGACGACGCTTCATGAATTAGACCAATGAATAAAATGCATTTAGTGTCCACCAGGATACAGCCCTGATTCTGACACTATGTGATCAATAAAGACATGAGAATAGTGGGACACCGCTGTCATGTTGACACTAATCAATAGAATAACACCAAAGCGCAGCTATGATTGTGTTCAATAAAATGATGAAAACCCCAGTGACATTGAACGCACCATCCAGTGTGACACCTCATTGCACCACGATGCTCCTCTTAATGTAGTGATGAAGTGGTGATCCAGAGGTTCTACAGAGGTCTTCACCTCCTTCAGAGACTCATTTATTACATGTAGTAATAAAAACATCTGATCTTTTTATGGAGGTAAAAAGACGGAAGAGAAGCAGAGTTGTTGTTTGACACTAAACTCAAATCTCACTTTTAAACCTTCAAACGAGCTCAGAGAGGATTTCCTCCTCCGGTTCCCCAGAGTCTCTGTTTATAGATGAAGTATGCTGATGTCCTCCTGTCTTGGAAATGAGTAGAATAAGTATGGTGGCTTGAGGGGGGATGGGCGGATGCGCATGCAAAATATTCACATAATTAGTCACATGTGTTGTCAGAAACAAACAAATGTCTGTGACCTTTTAATGCAAAGGGGATGTTGGGCCTCCACCCTGCTAATGAACCTCACCACGTGTTTCTTCACTGAGGACAAAGGAAGAACACAAACATATAGGGGTCCCCCGTGGCCTGATGCCAGGGGCTGATAACAGGACCCCTGAAGCTCTCCAGACCCCCTTGGCCATAAAAAGAGGACGTACCAAAGAACACCGAGCGCTCCCATTGGCCGAGGACAGTGACATTTATTCATGGACCTCAAGGTCATAAGAAGAGATTGCGCCAAAGGATCGATCTCTTTCTCCTGACTTCCCGTTAGTGACAGATCGAGACAACACAACGTTGTTTGGTTTCTTTTCTTTCCCTCCAATTCCCAAGTTTCAGTCTTAATCTCGCTGGACGAACTCAAGACTCGCGCTCCACTACGTCCCGCTTCCTTTTCCCTTTTGATTTCATTCCTGTTGACTCCAGAGGAGCGGAGAGACAGCTGCTCTCTGACCCCCCGCCGCCTCTGTTCCCAACGAGAAGTTCGGACCCCACGGCCGAAATCGCCTTCATCCACTGAGTTTCCCTACGCGGAGCTCAACTGTCCTCAGTCAGCTGGAAGCTGATGACCAACGCCCATCAAACAGTAACACTGGTTTTCTGGGCAGACTAATTTAGCGTGTTGATATGAACTTGATGTTTATTTGATTTGTTCAGTCATAACGTGGTACGATAGAGTCCGGATCAACGAATCCGCTACCTTTGATTTATGTTTGAATGTGTACCTGCAAATGTCGTAATGTCCCCTGTTGATCTGATGCTGTGATACGTTTGCTGTAAGAGAGTGAAAGCGCCGACTGTGTTACGCTGCTGAATGATGTCTCATGGTCAGAATAGTTCCTTATTTTCTTTTCTTTTCCCGGGTCTCCGCCGTGAGATCCGTTTGCCTGTGGTTTCATTTCGTATCGCCAGCCACATCGTTGGTTCTGTAACTGCACAACTGTTGTTGCGCGCAACCCCACCGTCGTTCCTTCCCAGCACCCCCCTCTGTGCTCGCACACACACACACACACACACACACACACACACACACACACACACACACTCTGGTTTTGATTGCTTGTTTAGTGAGTAGGTTTAAAATAAGTGTTATGGGGATTGTTGGTTGCAGTTATAGGTGATCTTGATCGGTGTTCCTGTGAGTTAATAAACCCTGTTATACTTTAAAGAACCGTTTTCCTGTGTTTACTTGTGCATTTATATGGTGACCGTTGACATACATCGCCAGTGCTCGAACTTAACTCCTTCCAACATCTTCACCCTCAATGAGTGAATATCAATTATGAGACTTGATTTATAGTATTGGTTATTGGTCCCTGTTAGCTCAGGGTGGTGCCCCGTTATTTATTCATTCTGGAAGGATGCCCAGACATATAACTGTTATCAGAAAGTAGTTTACAATGGGGGGGTGAGAGTGTGGCAGAGCACCCCCCTACAGAAAATACACCACAACAGACGACAGGATGATTTCTATGACTGCCTGCGAAGACCGCGAGCAAATGGTGGCTAATAGAGGCCGTAAGAGCAGGAGAGAACAGCCGTACCCTCTTACAGACTGTGATGTCACGAGAGGCTCGGTCTTGGAAGGGAGCTACGTTCACCGGAGATGGCTGTAACTACTACGGCTCCATCTGCTGGTGGAGGTAGGAACTCCACCCCGAAACTCAGAGCATTCCCCTCACACCTGAAACCCATCAGGGTGTGACGACCTGGAGGCCTCCATGAGGGCGGAAGACACACCGCTGAGGGAGGAGAGACGAGCTGCAGATTGGGCCCGCGGCAGAAGAGCAGACCAAGACAGAAGGATTCCCGAATGCAGGAGAGACCGAGAGGACGGTGTTCTCTCTTTAAAGAAGTGGATCTCCGTTTCCCCTCCAAAGACAAGACATTAGTTAAGTTTTACCGGCGAAGATCGACCGAAGCCTGAGTTACCCCCTGTTTTGACTGTTTTCTGTTTAATCTGAAGGACGTAAATTAAAACCTTTTGTTTGCATTTTTGAACTCTGTGTCCTCGCGCTATTTGAACTACCCCGGAGAGAGCGGCGGCGCCTCTCGTGACGTCACAAGACAAAGCGTAGAACACGTGGTTCCCGCTCATTTCCTTTGTTCAGTGGTGTGACTGGCCCGCTTTGCTAAAAGGGTTTAGTCAAATTGACGAAGCGATCAAGAGAGACAGAGTCAGGCTTACGGGGTTGTTAGAAAACGTCTTGTTTACGACAATACACCGGTTGCTATGCAACTTGGTATGCCTGCTACCTTGTGTAGACCGACAATCATCCAACTCTCGATCATCTAAAAGAACGACAGGTGGGTTGTTCAATTGTTCTGTGTAGATCTGAAACCGGGGTTCAATCATCCAGAATCCTAAAAATGTTTTTACTTTCAGACGCTTAAAACGTCAGCGTCCCTCCAATGAACTCCCCCCTCTTCTCCACCACCTCCATCTCTGATTCACACACTCCCACAGCCAGGGCCTATGAACACACAGGAAGAGAAGGCCTGTGAACCTCACCAGGCGTTTAAGGATTCTGGAATATGTTAGAATCTGGGCGCTACATCTGCTGAACAAGGTCTGGCTTAAATACAATGTAGAGATTGGTTATGGCTGTCAGACAAATGATCCCAGTCAGAAAAAACATCCTTGTTTGGAGCAATGCGACTGCTTCTACCAACTACACTTTGAACCGATAATGAAAAGTTTGTGGAATGAGAACTTCATATCCGCCGTCTCCCTGTTTATGGCTGTGGATCATCTTCATGTTGACTGGTACCACATCCAGGAGGCTGCGGAAGTTCTTTTAAACCATCTGAATTATGTGGACAATGCGTATGATACCATCCAAAAAATGTATGAGACAATGGACGGGGAAGACAGACAAAATGAATCAACTAACAAAGCTTGACAAGTGGTGGGAAGAAGTACGAGAGCAGGATGAGGAGTGGGAGGTACCCGATGATGATGAGACTGACGTCGACGTGTAAAAACCAAACACGCTGAGAGAAAAAATGAAGTGAACATCTTGAGTGTCCTGTAACGTGATTTTAAAAACGAATGTTATTCTTCAGACTACCGCTGATATGTTTTGTATAACAGAAATAAAACACATTTGTGCTCATTGGTACTTTGACCCTATCATGGAAGGGACGCTGCAGATGTATTATGATCCAGCACATCCCGAAGGATTGGGCAGTGTGGCTGAACTGCCGTTAGAGAAGGAACCGGGGCGACGCCGTCAATGTCCGCGGTGAATTCATTTTTATTGGAGCAGGACGCGTATCCGCTGCACGCTGAGGCAGCCGTACATTGTCCGAGGAACAGGGTGTTGGTCAGCGGTATCGACAGAGAGTTTCAGATGGATCCTGTTGATATGGGAGAACATGCAGAGTATCGATGTATTTTCCAAATACGTGTGAGTTAGATGACTTTCTAACAAATCAGGCTCCACTGTCGCCAGAGCCTCTAAAGACCTTCTGAGTGAGGGCCGTATACCAGTGAGACTGCAAACTGACCAAGGGACAGAGTCTTATAATAAGCCGTTTAGGAGACTGTTGGATCCACATAAAATGACACATTTTTCAACCTCAAACGAGACCAAAGCAAGTGTGGTGGACATACAAGACACGAATGTGGAGATATTTAACATCTGTTCACTCAGATATGTGGACGTGGTTCAAGATCTTGTAGACGTGTAGAACAACTCTCATCACAGATCTATAGAAATGGCTCCATCGGCTGTAAACAAAGACAATGAAAAGGTTGTTAGCTTCAAATTAAAGGGGGACACCGTGAGAATATCAAAACTCTGAGGTGTTTAGGAAGGGTTATAAACTAACATTCCCCGATGAGCATTTTATAATACCAGTGTATGGCCAGAGATGCACCAGTTTATAAGCTTACACACTGTGCGGGTGAGTCTGTGAAAGGGGCGTTTTACGAGAGGGAGCTGCAAAAGGTAATTATAGGTAAAAACAAAGTCTTTAAAATAGAAAAAATCCTGGACAGAAGTTAAGAAGCAGGTGATGGTAAAATGGAGAAGCTGGCCGGATAAGTTTAATACGTGTGTCTTAGAAAAAGACATTGTGGACGTGTGATTAAAAAGACAAACGCACACACCGTAAGAGGTCACTCTTTATGTCACGCTACCAAGTAGCGCCTCATTCCAGGTATATCCTAAGAATGAGATATGGAATTATAGGTGGGGTGGGGGTTTGTGACTCTATACAGGCAATAACTAAAGCGATTCATTTACCACTTAGTAGTTACCCTCCTCTGGCGGGTGTATCGATGCATTATAGCCGTGTTATAAATCCCATCTACTTCCTGCGAGTGGCGTCGGAGTCAACTATGACCTTTGAAGGACATCTGGCGGCAACACTGGGCTTTAAACACAGGGAACCTTTTCCATTACCGTCAAATACCAAATCCCTTTTTGCCCCAATAAACACCGTAGAGTTGACAAGCGTTGGTAATGGCACAGATTTTATGGGAGTTCTAGCTTGTGATCCACTTCCTAAACGTGCATTGCACAAGTATCCGGCTATGATGATTGTAAACACGCACCAGGTTGGCTCTTTATATCACAAAGCACAAGCACGTTTTTTCTTTGATAGTTTTGGAAACCCTCCAAATTATGAAGCATTCCCGCATGAAATAGTTAATTTTCTCAATTATAACTGCACAGACGTGTCTTATTCTAGAATAATCTTGCTACGGAATCTTGTACGGACATAATTTAGTTAATAACGATGCAATGGTCTGTCATTTTGTTCACAAAATACACCCCTCTGTGTGCTGTGGGGATACTTTTTCATGTGTACAATGTGCGATCTAATGTCGAAATATAATTTTATTCATTTTATCAGTCTTGTTGCCGATATAATACAATACATAAAACAAAAAAATGTGGATTAAGTATATTCAAAAGTGACATAAAACAAAATAATAGGCATTCACTACATTTGTTATAAAAAAACAACACAATTACATGTCAAAGAATAATGAAATGTTAAAGGTTTAACCATGAATCACCCATCAGCCAATGAGATTTAGCCTTTTTGGCCTTTGGGGTCTTAAAGGTTCTGCTACCTAGAGACCGACTAGTCTAAGACCTCGGACTGAATGAGGCCTGAAGGGGCGTTTTTATACAAAACCTCCACCCGATGGGTGTAGAAGGGTCTAAAACATTATACAGTGACACTTTTCACCAGGTCATACAAACGTGTGCCTTTGATCCTTTGATCACTGATGATAATCTCGCCCTCGTCTGTCCATTATGTGCATTCAGCATGTTTCCTACTTTTTTTAGGCATGTGTCGGATGACATTACTCCAAATCACATCTCTTCTGAGCCCTTCATCAACATCTGTTGAGGCACAGCTGCTTTCATGGGGTGGTAGTGATGGAGACAATACGCCCGTCTCCCGCTCGCCCTGTCGCACCACAGACAAGTGTCTCTGTAAAATACCACCATGTGTTTGGGCCTTTTCATACATGTCGGCGTCAGGTTGCTTCAATACATCGGTTCATTTTGCACGGCCGGTCTTATAGAGCTGCGCTGCTCATGTTGCTGCTGCTTCATCCATTCAATCTGCTGCAGGGGACCAGAGACATTATTTGAGCGTGCTCCATTTGACTTCCCCCGGTTGACCAGGTTAATTATAAAAGTAACGGTAATAAAAATCCCCCCGTCTGATTGAGCCTCTTTTCCTTCTTGTTGAGTCTGATCTTTTTATCGGCTACCAGTCTGATGAGATTCTTCTTCTTCTTTAAAAGTACAAACTGTTTGTCGGTCAACGGGATCTGACCTCTTAACACGTTGATCTCACACAGTGCATTAATCCAATCTCTGTTTGCATCAGCCACAATGACTCTCCTCACACGGGGAGAGGATTCATACATGGATTCTAACAGAGTCACATTCCTCCACATGCGTGACCACATTCTGTGTCTGAGCGACAAAATGAGATAGTTAGTGTTTAAACTAATAGTGCGGCTAGTTTTACCCTGAATAAATACATTCTGCACTAAATACATACAGCTGAGATTTCTATGATGTACGTATTTGGTAAAAACATTGATAACTTCTATATCATTACTGCTGGCATTCATTAAATGGTCTCTGATGAGTAGGTTGTCTTTGTCCTGTGGTAGTAAAACATCATCACAGAGACTCTGGTAAGCCCTCTACAACGTATATAAAGGCTGCCAACATGAATAAATGTGCACCATGTTATCAAAACGCTGTGAAATATTCTTGATAAAGAGTCTTTGCTGGATTCGATGGTCCTCACTACCAAACTAAAGGGATGTTGTAGCCGCGCATCAAACCCTTGATCCCCATTAGTAGCCAGAGGGCAGCGTGGTGTAATCGGGCAACACCCGCCGCTTATTGTTCACCACTTGGACTTTCCTTTTTAAGACGGAACCTCTTCTTGTCCCGTTTGATGGTTTCAGACAGTCAACGTATGTGTGCTGTGATTGGCTACAGCAGATGGAACGAGACCAATCAGCGCGTGGGGCGGGACAACCGCCGCGTCACGGCCATTTAACGCGACGCCTTTGCATGTGACGCTGGTTTTACCTTGTAGCGTGTCGTGTGCGTAACATACAAACTGTGTGACGTCGTCTTCTTCGGCCCGGACACACACATCACATGTTTAGTTGGTCAGTCACCAAGATGTGGCCCAAGGGGGGGAACCCGATCGCCGTACCCTGATGTAAAGACAACGCTGTCTGTGTCGCAGTACAACAGCCTCTCCTGCAGCTTATCTAGCAAGTCGTAAAGCATCAACCTGGCGTGGGCCGTTGTCATGGCTCCTGTGAAGACATTTACGTCCTTTACACCAGAGTTGCTGCTGTCTGCATGACGCCGCTGCACCAAAGCCGCCTCATCTGGGATCAAACAGAATTGTCTCACATCAAACTGGTCGTGAACATCAGGAATCAGGAAACATTTATTAGCCAAAATATGTCAAACATACAAGGAATTTGTCTTGGCGGTTAGTGCGCGACAGTAGACAGACAAGACAACAGTGCACAAGTAATAAAATAAAGTGGAATGGAATGCTAATGCAATGGGTTAGTAGAATAAGGCTAAGGCTATGGGTTAGTATAAAACAAGAGAATAAAGTTTAAAAAATTTAAATATTAAAAAGTTAAAAAGAAAAATATTAAGCATAAAGTGCACTAACAAACGAGTAACAGACAAGTGACAAGTGACAAAGTGATGAATTGCAGTTAAAGTGGCATGTGCAGTATGAGGGGGAGTGACCGGTGGAGTGTTATAGTCAGGCAGTGGGGGACCGGCTCTGTTGATGAGCCCGACTGCTGACGGGAAGAAACTGTTGGTGTGGCGGGAGGTCGTAGTCCTGATGGACCTCAGCCTCCTGCCAGATGGAAGGGGCACAAACAGTTTTTGTCCGGGGTGAGAGGGGTCGGCCGCGACCTTTTTAGCTCGCTTCAGAGACCTGGAAGTGAACAAGTCCTGCAGGGACGGCAGATTGCAGCCGATCAGCCTCTCTGCAGAGCGGATGACCCGCTGCAGCCTGCCCTTGTCCTTGGCTGTGGCTGCAGCGTACCAGACGGTGATGGATGAGCAGAGGATGGACTCCATGATGGCCGTGTAGAAGTGGACCAACATCGTCTTTGGCAGGTTGAGTTTCTTCAGCTGCTTCAGGAAGAACAACCTCTGCTGAGCCTTCTTGGTGATGGAGCTGATGTTCAGCTCCCACTTGAGGTCCTGGGAGCTGAACATCAGCTCCATCACCAAGAAGGCTCAGCAACTGTGATCAGCTGACATGTTACTCCTCATGCTCAACCGGCCCCACAGAGAGTTTGTTACAGCTCCTCATGGTTTTGTAGTCTGGGTTTAGCTGAATGTCCTCCTTTTATTTCTCCCCATCAGCCTGTGTTTTGACGTGGCCCCGATAGCCTGATGCCTCCTGCTTGCATTTCATGAACGTCTTCACATGTCCACTAAACAATGTGCTTGTTTTGTTGGGAGAATGCCAGACTTCATGGGTGGACACAATCCGCTGACCCTTTTCCACAGACGTCTGTAGCTCCAGGGACCCGAACCCCAGACAGCTGCCTCTCTCTCTCACTGTGAACACACTCACAAGGTTGGTTCAAAGTGTCAGCACACAACCCGCACAGCGGGAACATGAGCTTTCCATGACATCTGTACGGCAAGACGGGGAGAAACAGCCCTCGGGGGGGGGGCACTGTGCACTTTATGAAGCCGTAGTAATTATCCATGGACTCAGAATCCCTGACGATAATCTGGAGGTGGCCGACGGGATGCTGTTTGTTTCTCTGTACAGTTGGATACAGACTTGTAAAGTCCTAGTATCTGATTTTTTCATCATCGCAGACCTTGTGGTACAACTTCATAGCATCTGTACGCCGGCCAAAGAGCCTTTGTAGGATCCAGACGTTTGTGCTGTTTGTACGTGGCCATAAAGGCCTGTACAGAAGCGCCGGATGGTTCTGATGAGGCCCACTCACACTCCCACATCAGCACAACGTTCAAACCCTGTTGTTTCTGCAGGGCATCTGTTCTCTCCATAAGCGCCTTGTGTTGTTACCATACGGGACTTTGGTGACGGGGTTCATGTCGCTCTGTATGCGACATTTGACACATCCGGGAAAAAAACAACCGGCCGATTCATAACAAGCGAATTCTAACCGTCCACATAGAACGGAGCAGACTGGTGCTCCCCGTGGTTGAGTGCATGTCTGATGTCAATATTCTCCGTGTGGGACACGTATTCAGGCCACTGCATGGAAACATCACAATACGTCTTCTTGTGTCTTGTGGAGCCCCTCGTGTGTCAGAGCCACCGTGTCCCGCGGGAGGAACAAGGTTCTGAACACACCCAAACAGCTGGATGGCAAAGTGGTGAGAGGAACAGGGTGGAGCTGCGTGCGTTCTAGGAATGTTCCACCATGAATGGAGCACGCGCTCCACAACGCCTCTACATCATTGACACAGCAGGCTGAGCTCTGCCTGGAAATCACATTTCTCTCCACAAACTGTGCTGCACCACCTCATGAATGAAGTTTGTTCAGTGTCACACGTCTCGTACCCGTAGTAAGACGGGTCGGGGTCTCTGCCAACGTAGTATTCATTCGCCCTCCTGTTGAACTTGTGTGGAAAATAACCTTTTTCCACATCCTCAAACCCCAACGCCGCGGGTGTTTGTGCCAAACGCATGCGTAGAAAACTAAGTGAGTCTTCTGATGTCTGCTGGTCTGCGTTGTCATACATCAGCGTGACTCCCACTCATGACCACCGTGGGCCGGATCTTCTGTTTTACACGATACTCCAGGATGATAGAGTTGTCAAACCAGATGCATTGTGGGCTATGGATGTATAAGCTGTGTGTTCTGGTCTTGTGTCGTTCCTCACAAGGTGCTTACCGTTATGAACGCGTGTCTCACAGTCATACAACATGTGTGCTGTTTGAGGCTCTTTCTTTTCACTGGGTTGAATGAAGCATTCATGCTCGTCCTCAGCCTCCATTTGTGGCTCCACAGTGGAAACACACGTCGGCTTGCATGTGTGCGCTTTTTACCGCCTCTGTGTGTTTCTCCACACGCCTCACAGTATTTCACAGCGTCACACGGTACGACGGCGTGTACTGCTTCTGGACGCTTGTGCTGATCAAAACCATATTTAGATTCACATCTGCGTTCACAGTCGCTGCGTTTCTGTGTGTTGGTTGTGTGTGTTGGACATTGTGTTGTATAACAGCTGTTTCCAGTGAGCCGGGTCTCATATGTCTGGTACCAATACTGACATACACATGTAGCCCAAACCATCCGGTCTTATTTCCAATCCTGTGCTGGTGCTCATTGTATAGATGGAGCCACACTGTCTGCAGGTGGGGTGTGTCGTGTGTTCTGAAGCCCTGCAGGCGTTTACGACCTGTCACATGGTGGAAGATGATGACCTTCAGCCCCAGATACCTTTCAAAAGCCGCCACATCGGCATATGTTCATTTAGAAGGAGCGTCCTTGTCTGGGCGGATGAAACGTGCTAAACACAGATTGTTATCCCTGTTGTTTGCTGCGTACAGAAGACAATATCTGATCATAGGGGATGTTTCCTAGTTTTAAACCCACCGCCTCCGCTTCCATTTCCTGCCACGGAGACCACGATGTCCAGTTCATGGTCCGTTATAGAGTCATCGTCACTTTGCAGCACATGAACAGATCTACATGGTACGAGTCGTCTGCGTCGAGAACGGTTTGCACGCCGCTGGCCAACGACGCTCCATGTGACACAACGTGGAGAACGCCGCCTTCATCAACACGGACTGACTCTGACGTTCCACCGCTCACTTTATTTCTCACCTCACTCGTCACTTTCTGTTGGCTGGTGTACTTTATCTTAAAGTTGAAATGTAACTTTTATTCCTTTATGTTTAAACTAACCCATCGCCTTATAGGCTGTACTTTATCCTCCAATGATGGAGCAGTTCTCCGCTGCGCGTCGGGCCTAACAACGCCCCCCAACTCTTACATTATTGAAGATAAAGTGCTGCTTTTATAATACGGTTACCAGCCACATTATGAATAGTAAGTAAATAGCTGCTTTCAGCACTAAACAGTTGTAGCCAACAAACGTTGTGTGTCTCATTTCAGGAGTCTAGAGACAAAATAGTCCCCGTACGTGCAGGTAAACAGCATCGGGTGCTGCACCGTCTCATTCATTCACATCTCTCATAACGTCCACCTTCATTGTCCGGTTGTGGAAGCTCGCGTTGACCCAAACTGATCATTTGTGGGATTTCTGGTCTCTTCTCGGCGATCGCCACTGAGCTGAACACTGAAATGTCAACGAACGGCACAAAATCTGACCTGTTACTTTGTGTGCAGTGATACGGAACGCTCGGGTCAATGTGACCAGCAACTGTACATTATGGCTCAATAATGCACCGTGACTCACTCTCAACCAATCAGAGCGCTGCATTTCATCTACCCGTATTATAATATGCTACAAGCTGCTAGAGGTTTAGAGCTTAACAACAGGAATCCAAAGGGATGCATTTTACTTCAGGAGAACCTGAACGTGTTTCTATTTAGTCTCTAAAAAATGTCTTGTCTTCTATGAGGTCAAACACTACGTTGTGTTACCAGAACCTGCTGCAAACCCACAACTGGTTAATTACTATTTGTTCTGTCTGAGTCAATTGAAGGTATAAGGGCCCATTATAAATGCCTCTCATCCTCTCATCAGCAGATCTCATGTCATGGGAGGAATAGGTGCATGGGAGTCCTCACTGAATGACTTTGTATGATCAGTGTGTACAAATACATGAAATGAGCATATTGGGTACAGTTATACAGTACATTCATTAGGTATTTATTCCTCAATGGAAACAGAACAAACTCCCAAATACAACAGTAACAAGCAGCATGTTGATGTATAAGCTGAATATCAGTTAGCAGAGGAGCGTTGGGGACACAGGAAGTCACTGGTGACCTCTCTGTGACCTCTGGCTTGGGTTAGACCACTTCCTGTTCAACAAAGGAGACGGCGGTATGAGGATCATCAGACTGTGTGGTTAATGCTGCTAATCACCACTCTCATTCATTCACATTGGTTTATTATTAACATTATTGTTTAATGTTGCTTTTGTAAAATGGGACATGAGGTGTTTCTCCTAAACAACCTCCATCAGTCCATGTATGAATGTGATGTGATTTCCTCTGAGCATAATACTAATAACTCTGTAGTACCTTGGATGAGCTCGTAGATGTTGCAGTAGTTGGTGCCGTGGTCTTTAACGGCATACCAGGTCTCAGAGATGGACACGGCCTGCAGACAGTTACAGCTCTGTGTTAAATGAAAGAGAAAGAGACACTGTGCTTCTCCTGCAGCCACTCGGCTGGCTGCAGGAGAAGATCCTCTTCCTTACTCCCTTTCACAAAGACATTGCAGGTCTTTGGTCTCTTTGGCTGATGTTCCCGTTTATTACTCTTCACAAATGACAAAACAACTCGATGTGACTTGGCTTCCTGGTCTGGCTCGGTGTGTCTGCTTTGCAGTAAAAACGCTGTGATCTCCCCGTCAGCCATGCATCATTACCTGAGTCAGCACTTTAGTTGGGAGTGAAAAGCTACGGAAAGGTGACAGCAGGAGAAGAAGTGACAGGAGGCCAGCCGGTAGTTGATGTGCTCCACGTAGCGTGTGAAGGGAGTGGTGTGTTTGGCTGCTATGAAGTGGACACAAGCAGACTGCAGCTGCACAGAGAACACGTACTAGTTAACTAAAAGTGATTTCACTCACTTACACTTTCATATAAAAGACTGAAAAGACATGAACTAAATACACTTTCAGCTGAAATACGTGTGTGTGTCACAGACAGACAGCAACGGTCTCACATGTTTTCACAAGGTCGCTGACGGTCAACCACCTTAATAACATTATTTAAACAAAGTGACCTGTTCAAACTATTTAAGAGAAGCGCTTCAATTTCTACCTTCTACACGGTATTTATTGTAATCAAATCCTCTGCAGTTCATCGGTTGGTGTTTGTCAGCCTCTGTGGCTGTAACACACTCGTCTTACCAACTTAATAACACAAGTTGACCAATGGTTGGGGACCATTTAGTGGCCTTCATTAGTCTCTGGATACTTGGGGCACATTAGTATTTATAAAGCCCATCCTTGGCCTGCTCTCCTCTTTTCTTACTAGCTACTATATGTTCTCCCCTAGAAATCCATCAAAGTAGCATGAAAGCCTTGGGAGTTCAGTCTGTAGTGACCCTGAATATATGAACCATGAATGTAGACCTTGTGACGGCACCACAAGAAGAGTTTGTGGACATTCAGTCATTGGCGTTGCCAGGCAACAGCCTTGTTCTCACAGATGGTTTGTGTCATGTGACAGTGTTTGGTTGTTTTGGTGGGGACCAATAATTGGGACTATCGTTGTCATCAACACACACCTGGTACAGACACCTGTGTCCTCCCATGGTGCAGCCAGCCATGGTTCTCCACATGTTAGTCTGTGACAGCAGGGATTCATAAACCACTCTGCAAGGTGTCCCAAAGTACCTGCGTGAGAAAATACAGCACCGTGCTCACTGAACGTGTGTTTAGGTGCACGGGACCACTCGGCTTGTCAACACGCAACACTGCAGCTTGCAAATGAAACGGCGCCATCTAGTGGACATTAGCTGTACATGTTGGTCTGAGGCTTCATGACAACTGTGTCTCATCTTTATTAGGAAGCCTTTAAAGGCTACAGGTCACATTCTAGTCACAAAACAACATATATTTATATATATATATGTTGAATTCTGTTTGGCTTCCAAACTCTCAGCCAATGAGTGTCAACAAAAGACGACATGTCCCACCACGTGTCCCTTCTGTCTCAGGGACTGTAAGAAGAATGAAGATCACAGTTAAACTCTTTCTCCCTGTCGCCCTTCACTCATGTGTCCCTCAACAAAACATCTCATGGTGGAGCTGAATAAGAATTCACTTCATTATTCTGATGTTACCAACGATGGCTTGACAGAGAAGCACCATCTTCTCCAGTATGGTCTGGTATGTATGCTCCAGAGTCCAATCTCACATGTTGTACTAATGGACACTAGAAGACCACATGTTCATTACATGGCTCTTAATCGATGGACAGGATGAGACGTTTCACCATTTCCATCTTCATCAACATCATCATCGTCATCTTCTCGATCTACATCATCTCCAATTCGTCTCCAATTCTTGGACGTCTGGTTCTACTTCATCTAAAGAAAAGCATGTTTGATGAGCACACTCACCCCGTCACACTGCTTGGTTGTTGAATTCATCTTCCTGTAATTCTCTTTGTAACCATTTTTAAAATAACCAATAAAGTTCATAAATGTGGTAGATGCCTTCAATCTCAATCTCCTCAAGAGATTTTCCTTCTTCCAAGAGATCCTTTCTCCATTGCCAGGAGAAGCTTTGAGATTTTTGACTTTTTCTGAGACACCCTGAAAAGACAGAAGTGTCCTCTGACGGGTAGAAACATGCCATCAGCTTGTGTTTGTCCTCCAGTGTGGAGAAGTATAAAGTGAATGTGAGACAGTCGTGTACTACTGTATTCTCCCAATGAGCCACATGTAGCTGTTATGTCCAGCCCTGAGTATGAAGTTAAGTTGGCGGGCTATTTATAATTCTTCGGTTATGTGTTATTGTTTACTCACCTCTCGTTTCAGATTCCTTCCTCCCTCAGGTGTGTGGGTTCCACCTGGGTGATTATCAGCCCCTCCCTGATTGTTTGCACCTGGCCCTCATCACCCGGTGTATTTAGTCTGTGGGTTCCTGTCCTCTGTTGCCAGTTCGTCTTTGATACAATGTTCCTAGCGTTCCAGCATTTACTCCTGATAGCCTCCCTGTTACCGACCCCTGCCTGGTTAACGCGCTACGTCTCTGCCTTTTCCCTGCCGGATACCTTGCCTGGTGACCGACTGCCTGCCCGTGTACCGACCTTGGACCGGAACGTTTACGACCTTTGCACCTACCTGCCTTCTGTCGGATTCTTACACCCGTGTTTGTACTGCCATCCAACAGTAAAATTGGTTTACTGCACCTTCTTGTGTCTCCGAGTCGTGCAATTGAACCCACACACTTGTCTGCACCCTTTACAGTAGCGTCTCGCTGTGTGAAAGAAGAATACTTTCTAACTCACATGATTGACACAAAATGCACCCAAAGCATCTTCTGCTGTTAGAGCAGCTAAATACAGAAGGTCAAATGGCTCTGCTTCACTTTTACTGGGACTTTAAGGGCCGGTTAACTTGTAAAAACACACATATGGGGAATAAAAGGGAACATAAAGGCACCATTGAGCGCCACGGCCAACAAGAATCCCCATATTGTACGTTATCTCCTGGCCTGAACATCTCTCCTTCACAGCAAACAGGCACACGTGTGGCCTTCCTTTCACACTCATGTTTGTAACTCTGCAGCTGCTTCATGTGCTGGAGGAAGGAGGATCATCCAGAAGTTCTACATTCAGGCTGCCTGTAGTATTGTCACTAACTTCTTTGTTCCCCACATGTCACACTTGCTGATTGACTGAGCTTCAGATGCACGGACTCACTGTGGAACTCAGGCCCACATGGGGAATGAGTTCTTTCAGTTTGGATGCTTATTGACAGGAAACCGCAGAGAGCCGGTTAGCTGAGCCGTGATGCACAGGCTGAAGTTCTGTACCACAGCCTCACCAGACACCGACTTTGGTTTACATCCATAGATTGGCCTTTCCCTGCCATTGCACATCTGGATGAGCAGATGTACCAAAGGCATTACATCAAGTTGGATAATCACTGTAAAAGCATCACTACAGAATATAGTGCAGTGAAGGAGCAGCAGGATGCACAAACCTACATATCCACGAGAGATGGATCTCACAGGTTAGTCGGCCTTTAAAGGTCAGTTACCTTTAACTCTTCAAGAACGTTGCAAACCAGCATCCGGAAGCTTCCCATCAGGGAGCCAGGAAGTAGTCGGTGACGGTCCTCATGCGTTTGTGCGTGAGGAGGTGAAGCCGAGCCATGAAACCTGGAGAAACGTCCACATAGAATCACCTTGGACCTTCATATCAGCCCTGGACATGGCTGGAGATCAAAGTGACCTACGATGAGTTTGACACACCTGCTTTAGAGCAGAATGAGGATGTACTTTATTGTAATCATTTCTTTCAGCTACAATAACCATGTTATTAAGAGATGGAAAGTTAAAGCCGTTCCTCTTTCTGTCCACGCTGCACAACGCGTGTTTTATTGCATTTAGTGGCAATGCTGCTGCTGTTTGTCTTTTATTTTGGCGGGAAATCCCGTTTAACACTTTCAATACTCCACTTTGTGAGGAAATAAACTCCACCCTGTTATCAAATGTGTGCTTGTGCTTTGTGTGTTTTTGTTGGTGACTTAAGTGTGATATTTGGTGCAGAATGAAAGCTTCAAGTTGCACCTGAAGTAGCGAGCTCAGTAGTTTGTGTTGTTGTGAGACGGCTCTGCGTGAAGGTTAATAAGGTTAATAAAGCAACTTATTCATTACTCATTTCTTTATTTACTCACTTCCTTCTTCAACATGCTGCACCACCAATGTTTCCTCTGTGCTATTGACACAGCAACAGGGCTGTAGAATAAATACAGATATTATGGAGGAAATAGTACAAAAGTCAATAGTACAGCATCTTTAAAAAGGATCAGAGTATTTCATGTCAAAAGAAATAATACAGCGTGTTGAAAGCATCTTTATTTGATGGCCTGTTTAAACATGTACAGTTGTTTCCAATAAAAGTCATTTATTAACATTAGAGCCAAACAATTCTATTTCTGTTAAAGTAACACATGGAGTAAATGTTGTAAATGACATTATAGGGAATAAAAACACAAGTAACGCATATTCAATATTTCCTTGAGAGGTTTGCTGAACCATTAAAAAGCTTCTTGTTCAAAACAAACCTGATTATGTGAAATTAGATTTGATTTCACTCAACAGATTTAGAAAGATTTGAAGTTAAAATGGGCTCAAAAAGAATTACACATTCATATTTTCCTTCTTCACCTTGTTTTTATTATTGCTGATGAAGCGCACACACACATAAGGACACATTTGTCTCATATGGGGGGACAGATGAAAGAGCGTCTTATAAAATGTCTTCTTGAACACATAAAGATGAAGATTAAAGCCTAATTAGGAGCCAATATCTAAATGATCATCTATTGATTGAAGGAGCACAGCAGCATTAAGCTGAGCTCTTTCACACTTCCATCTGAGTCCCAGAGAGCTGTGGACCCCCCAGAGTCCAGACCAGCTCAGGTACCCCTCACCTGCTCCACCTGCATCTACACCCACATGAACCACCATCAGCTGTACAGACTGAACTATGTGGTGAGCAGAGAGGAAGGTTCTCCACCAGGAGGAGACTCTCCCTCCTGAAGAGGACACAGAGACACTGAGGAACCAGAAGACCTGAACCTGAACCCAGGATAAAGAGGTTCAGTGAATGTGGTGCTGAGGGTGTGGAGGTGGATCAGTGTGTCAGAGGAGACTCTGTAGAAGGACAGAGAGCCAGCAGGACAGTCCACATACACTGCTACTCTACCAGAGGAGGAGGAGGAGGAGGAGGAGGAGGAGGTGATGGGTGTTAATCTCTTATTGTGACAGACAGAGTAATCTCCATCATAGAAGATCAGACTCCAGGACTGATCATTGTATCCAAACACACAGTCATAACTGTCTCCTTTCCTCCTGATTCCTCTGTAACTCACTGATACATTAACTCTTCCTCTCCACTCGACCTCCCAGTAACAGCGACCAGTCAGACCAGTTCTACACAGCAGCTGAGGCCAGGAGTCAAATCTGTCTGGATGATCAGGATGTGACTGATCCTCCTCCACACATGTCACCTTCCTGTTGTTGTCAGACAGTTTGAGGTGTTTGTGTACTGTGTTTGTGTCGATTGTGAGTTCACAGGAATCTGATGAGAGAACAAGACACAATACAGCTGCAGTTATTAATCATGTGTTCATCTACTGACACGTTGATGATGACATCACAGAGGTGAATGAGTGATGTCACAGTGTGAAGATGGTTGAATCTTCATGAATCAAAGCACACTTACACTTCCTCAGACCTGGTCTCAACCATCGGACTCCATCAGGCTCCACCCTGAAAGGAGGAGGGGGGTCAGAGCAGCATGGAGACATGGACATTACATCACTCTCACACACAGCTTTGTCCTTCATGTCCACATGGAGCACCTCTTCTTCTTCTACCACTACTTACAGACGACCACAGACTGTCAGTCAGGCGTCACACAGCGACGAGGTGCTGGAATATATTCATGAAGAAGATGAATGGATAACAAATAAGAAATGGACCTGTCACTGTACTTTCACCAGATGTGAATTCAAACGGGAGAAATGACGTCATGCTACAGATCAAGCTTCATGGGACGTGTGCAAAGGAACATTCACATTAAACTGTTTCATAAAGATAAAGCAGATACAGACCATTCAGTATTCACACAATGTGCATGTTTCCATGTTGTCCCCATTTGTGGACAATGTCTCTCCCTGTGGTTCGCTGGAGTCCCAAAACTTTACAAATGGCTTTGTCACCTTTTCCACACTGATGGATCTCAATGACTTTGTTCCTCATTTGTTCCTGAATGTCTTTGGATCGCAGCCTGATGTCTCGCTTGTGAGGATCTTGTGGTCTACTTCACTTTGTCAGGCAGCTCCTATTTAAGTGATTTCTAGATTGAGAACGGCTGTGGCTGGAGAAATGGAACTGGGCTTTCCAAAGATGTGATGAACCTCACTTCATTTATGTTTTCATCACTTTTTCACACAGGGCCATTTAGGTTTGGATTCTTTTCTCCCCTTAATGATACAAACTGCATTTTGTGTTTACTTGCGTTATCTGTGTCTAATATTTACATTAGTTTGATGATCTGAAACATTTAAGTGTGACATGCAGGCATGAAAACGGGTCACGGGTGAAAAAGGTGAGACGGATGTTTCCCCTCTAGGGGTTTTCAGCTGGTTTTGTCCCAGGGACCAACATTCAGAAAGTCACTGCGGCCTGTAACCTGGACCTCAAGTTCATAAGAAGAGATCGCGCCAAAGGATCGATCTCTTTCGCCTGACTTCCCGTTAGTGACAGATCGAGACAACACAACGTTGTTTGGTTTCTTTTCTTTCCCTCCAATTCCCAAGTTTCAGTCTTAATCTCGCTGGACGAACTCAAGACTCGCGCTCCACTACGTCCCGCTTCCTTTTCCCTTTTGATTTCATTCCTGTTGACTCCAGAGGACCAAAGAGACAGCTGCTCTCTGACCCCCCGCCGCCTCTGTTCCCAACGACAAGTTCGGACCCCACGGCCGAAATCGCCTTCATCCACTGAGTT
The DNA here is from genome assembly GCF_964276395.1 of Gasterosteus aculeatus. NCBI lineage: Eukaryota > Metazoa > Chordata > Actinopteri > Perciformes > Gasterosteidae > Gasterosteus > Gasterosteus aculeatus. The sequence continues at coordinate 3,240,936 of NC_135708.1, read as the reverse complement.
TCCCTACGCGGAGCTCAACTGTCCTCAGTCAGCTGGAAGCTGATGACCAACGCCCATCAAACAGTAAGACTGGTTTTCTGGGCAGACTAATTTAGCGTGTTGATATGAACTTGATGTTTATTTGATTTGTTCAGTCATAACGTGGTACGATAGAGTCCGGATCAACGAATCCGCTACCTTTGATTTATGTTTGAATGTGTACCTGCAAATGTCGTAATGTCCCCTGTTGATCTGATGCTGTGATACGTTTGCTGTAAGAGAGTGAAAGCGCCGACTGTGTTACGCTGCTGAATGATGTCTCATGGTCAGAATAGTTCCTTATTTTCTTTTCTTTTCCCGGGTCTCCGCCGTGAGATCCGTTTGCCTGTGGTTTCATTTCGTATCGCCAGCCACATCGTTGGTTCTGTAACTGCACACACATGGATCCGACCATCCTGATTCACGTTGCTGATCTACGTTCCGCTGGTCGCGGGACAGAATCTCCTCGCGCCGCGTCTAAGTATCCCCCCCTCCTTCGTCCAAGCCGTAGTCCCTAGCAACAGATAGCGTTGCCATAGCAGTGTGACTGTCGTCTTCCTCGTTGCTTTAATACAAGGGTGTCCAAAGTACGGCCCGCGGGCCAACTGCGGCCCAGGATCCATTTTTTATTGGCCCGCAGCAAAATATAAAAATAGAATGGAATGTGGCCCACACATGAAACTTGCCCTTGACTGTATTGTAGTTCTTAGTTTGACCAGTAGGTGGAGCTACTCACTAGCTGCAGTCCTAATGCAGCTTTTCCACAAAAAAAATGTTTAAATGAAAAATTCTGCGGCGACAAAATGGCAGAAGCAAAGAAACGCAAGATAGCAAGTGAATGCAGAACATTTCAAACACGGTGGGAAAATGAATATTTCTTCAGAGAAGTCAAGGAGAAGTGTGTCTGTTTGGTTGCAGTGATGAAAGAGTCCAATGTACGACGACACTACGAAACCAAGCATCCGACCTTCACGTCCTACACTGCTGCTGAGCGAGAGGACAAAGTCCAGCACATGGCAGCTAACCTGCAGGCTCAACAACAGTACTTTTACCCTGCTAACAAGACACAAGAAAACGCTACAATAGCTAGCTATGAGGTAGCTCAACTCATAGCGCGCCGCGGGAAAGCTTTCTCAGACGGTGACTTGGTTAAACAGTGCCTCATTAAAGTCGCTGGAATAATAATTAATTAATGGAGAGATGTGATTTATGCAGTTTTTTTTCTTTAAGTTTTTTCAATTATCAAGCATAATTTACCTACATTTGATTGATTTTATTTGAAAATAGATAAATGAAAACCCATACGTAGAAAGATGTGATTTATGCAGTTTTTTCTGTCAGTATAATAAATTATCAAGCATAATTGACCTACTTTTGATTGATTTTATTTGTATTACTGTTAATACACTAGAGGTGATATACCTTAACTTTAGTGAGCGGCTCAACCTTTCGCATATTTTTCTGTCTGTGGCCCTCAGTGAAAAAAGTTTGGACCCCCCTGCTTTAATACGTGGAACACTTCCTGCATTTCGCTCTCGCTCGCCCCTCGCGTCCAGTAGTCGTATTACACTGTTTAACGTTCCCGTCTTCCTCGGTGGTTTGATTTAACGGTCTCACTTCCGCCCCGCTGCTCTCGCTCGCCCCCTAGTGTGATAACCGGCACTCCGCTTGTTGTTGCGCGCAACCCCACCGCCGTTCCTTCCCTACACCTCGTCTCCCCCCTCTCTCACACTCGTTGTGTGATTGCTTGTTTAGTGAGTAGGTTTAAAATAAGTGTTATGGGGATTGTTGGTTGCAGTTATAGGTGATCTTGATCGGTGTTCCTGTGAGTTAATAAACCCTGTTATACTTTAAAGAACCGTTTTCCTGTGTTTACTTGTGCATTTATATGGTGGTAACCGTTGACATACATCGCCAGTGCTCGAACTTAAATCCTTCCAACATCTTCACTCTCAAGGAGTGAATATCAATTATGAGACTTGATTTTTAGTATTGGTTATTGGTCCCTGTTAGCTCAGGGTGGTGCCCCGTTATTTATTCATTCTGAGAAGTATCTTAGTGATTATTAATAATTCTATTAATGTCGATAAGTTAGTTCCTCATTTTCTAGTAACCTAATACGACCCCCTAGCCGCTCCCAACACTTCTCATCCAACCACAATCACATTCACTCCATCCGGATGGCAACATTTATCTGGATAGGGTTTTTTTGGTATGTTCTGTTCATTTCTACAATATAGTTGATACTAATTCCAGGTCCACCATCAGCTGTTGGTTCTTCACTGAGCGTCTGTGGCCGACTGTCACCTGTAGCTTCAACAAGTCCACTCTTATCATCCAGGGAACCGTCTCTCAGTGCAAAACACCAAAAGCAGGTGAAGCTGAACTCCTTTAAAACACCAAACGTTCCTTCTGTGATGATCCATCAAGACGCTTTGAACAGATTGTTTCTCTGACTGTTTGTCTCTTAATAATAATGTCTGGACTAAAGGACAAACACACACTGGAGGCAGAGGACCATCATCTAAACATCCAAGTGTTGTTTGAGTTGTTAAGAGCCCACAAACCTGCAGCGTGACCACGTTGACTCATATCAACCCACCATGATGCCGTCAACGTGTCAGGAGACACTGTCCTCTCTTATAACGTGGAGACAAGACAAAGCTCCAGAGAAACAAGGTTTTCATCACCTTCCTCCCTGTTCAGGCTCATCCTGGCTCATGTGGGACACAAACTGTTTGATGAGTCTCTGGTAGTTTGATGTCAGCTTGGTGTGTCAGGGTCTTATTAACCAGGCTGACAGTGGGACAGAGAAAAGGTTTCCAGCCCTACCTCCTCTACCAGACTGACCAGACTGGCTGCAGCCTTTTCATACCTGAGAGTCTCCAGTCTCCAGTGAGGATCCTCTAGTCCAGCAGACAGCAGCTTCACTCCTGAGTCTCCTGGATGATTGTAGCTCAGGTCCAGCTCTCTCAGATGGGAGGGGTTGGATCTCAGAGCTGAGGCCAGAGAAGCACAGCCTTCCTCTGTGATCAGACAGCCTGACAGCCTGCGGACACACAGAATAAGACACATGTCACATGATCTGAGGGAGCTGTGAGGGCTGGAAGGTCACTGCAGTACTGAGATACTATCAGGTACAGAGGGGTCACATTAACATGGTTACTGACTGGTTTCCAGTCACAACTAAAGACCCACTAATGTACATCAACAATCTGATAACATTACTACTAACTCTATAATGTCAAGTATTTACATTATATTGAAAATAAACACATTTTATGGAAATAGTTGGAAAATACATATTTGATTTAAATTATGGAAGCAGAAAGAATCTTATGAAAGTCAGAAATGTACCATGGATGTAAATAAAGACACCAAGTGGACATTAATTGAATCCTGACCTGAGAGTCTCCAGTTCACAGTGTGGACTCTTCAGTCCAGCAGAAAGCAGCTTCACTCCTGAATCCTGCAGGTGGTTGTTACTCAGATCCAGCTCTCTCAGACTAGAGGACAGGCAGCTGAGAACTGAGGACAGAGCGTCACAGCTTCTCTCTGAGAGGTTACAGACACTCAGTCTGAAGAGACAACAATAAACAAGAAAAATAACATTTGTATTCATATTGAATCCTCTGATGATGAGTTTGGACTAAAATACGACCAGTTAGAACATGAAAAAACATGTTCAGTGAAAGTGTTTACAATTGATTTTGTTCTACATAGAACAAGGAGGTTTATTGTGCTCTACTGTTTACAGGAATTACTGTGGTATTAATATCAGGATGAGGCAGGGATATTTGTTGTTGTTAATTAGTTAAATTCAAAGTTAGGCTTCTCTATCCTCCTTCTGACTCCTTCCATAGAAAGAAAGAGAGAACAAAGTGAGTGTAAATGTGGAATGACTCTTTAAATCAGAAATAATCAACCATCACTCAGCAGATCATCACTGTAGAGACACACATTAAAATCTTCAGTCTCTTCCCACCTCTGCTTTTCATTCATTCATTATATGAAACAGGACATCATAAAGCCTGAATAACAGCAACAACAGGATGAACATGTGAAGTTTTATCGTGAAAGAACATTGTGTTTCAGACGGTCTATTTTCAAGCTACTATGTGGTAAATATGTATTGTCTACAAGGTTCTCGTGATGTGATGGAAACACAGATATTAATTCACAAAAAGGACTTTTAGCCCCAAGTTTTGTCTCTAAGATTAGATCCTCTGGTTCCAGAGTTCCCTAGACGCATCATTGAAGACAAACTAACTTAATCTGACCTGAGAGTCTCCAGTTCACAGTGTGGACTCTTCAATCCAGCAGCCAGCAGCTTCACTCCTGAATCCTGCAGGTGGTTGTTACTCAGATCCAGCTCTCTCAGACTAGAGGACTGGGAGCTGAGAACTGAGGACAGAGCGTCACAGCTTCTCTCTGAGAGGTTACAGCCACTCAGTCTGAAGAGAGGGATGAAGAAGAAGCAGTAAGTATAAAAGATGGCAGCATATTTAAGTTCTGATGTATGAATTAACTCTCTCTGTACTTACAGAACTTTGTTGGAGGCTTTGACCACTGGCAGCAGCCTCAGAAGAGCCTCCTCTGAAGCAGAGTATTTCTTCAGGTCAAACACCTCCAGATCTTCTTCTGATGACAGTAAGATGAAGACCAGAGCTGACCACTGAGCAGGAGACAGTTCTTCTGTAGAGAGACATCCTGATCTAAGGGACCTTTGGATCTCCTCCACTAGAGAAACATCATCCAGTTCATTCAGACAGTGGAACAGATTGATGCTTTTCTCTGGAGACACATCCTCACTGATCTTCTCCTTGATGTACTGGACTATTCTCCGATTGGTCTGTAAGCGACTTCCTGTCTGTGTCAGCAGACCTCGTAGGAGAGTCTGATTGGTCTCCAGGGAAAGACCCAGGAGGAAGCGGAGGAATAAGTCCAGGTGTCCATTAGGACTCTGTAAGGCCTCGTCCACAGCACTCTGGTAGAGACGCATTGGTTCAGGTTCGTCTCTAGAGACTTTAGACACCGGGGAGGTTGTTTGTTCTACTGACAGCAGATTGACACCAGAGCTGAAGAAGGTCAGATGGACATGAAGAGCAGCCAGAAACTCCTGAACACTCAGATGGACGAAGCAGAACACCATGTCCTGGTACAGTCCTCTCTCCTCTCTGAAGATCTGAGTGAACACTCCTGAGTACACTGAGGCTGCTCTGATATCGATGCCACACTCTGTCAGGTCGGATTCATAGAAGATCAGGTTGCCTTTCTGCAGCTGATCAAAGGCCAGTTTTCCCAGAGACTTGATCATCTTCCTGCTCTCTGGACTCCAGTGTGGATCCGTCTCAGCTCCTCCATCGTACTTGACCTTCTTCACTTTGGACTGAACCACCAGGAAGTGGATGTACATCTCAGTCAGGGTCTTGGGCAGCTCTCCTCCCTCTCTGGTCTTCAACATCTCCTCCAGAACTGTAGCAGTGATCCAGCAGAAGACTGGGATGTGGCACATGATGTGGAGGCTTCGTGAGGTCTTGATGTGAGAGATGATCCTGCTGGCCTGCTCCTCATCTCTGAACCTCTTCCTGAAGTACTCCTCCTTCTGGGGGTCAGTGAACCCTCTGACCTCTGTCACCATGCCAACACACTCAGGAGGGATCTGATTGGCTGCTGCAGGTCGTGTGGTGATCCAGAGGCGAGCAGAGGGAAGCAGCTTCCCCCTGATGAGGTTCGTGAGGAGCACATCCACTGAGGCCGACTCTGTGACATCAGTCAGGATCTCATTGTTGTGGAAGTCCAGAGGAAGTCGACACTCATCCAGACCGTCAAAGATGAACACAACCTGGAACTCTTTAAACCTGCAGATTCCTGCTGCTCTGGTTTCACTGAAGAAGTGATGAACAAGTCCCACCAAGCTGAACTTCTTCCCTCTCAGCACATTCAGCTCTCTGAAGGTGAATGGAAATGTGAACTGTATGTCCTGGTGGTCTTTGTCTTCAGCCCAGTCCAGAGTGAACTTCTGTGTTAAGACTGTTTTCCCAATGCCAGCCACTCCCTTAGTCATCACGGTTCTGATTGGTTCCTCTCCTCCAGCTGAGGCTTTGAGGAGGTCTTCTCGTCTGATGGTTGTGTCTGGTCTGGCTGGTCTCCTGGATGCTGTTTCAATCTGTCTGACCTCATGTTCTTCATTGACCTCTGCAGTCCCTCCCTCTGTGATGTAGAGCTCTGTGTAGATCTCATTCAGAAGGGTTGGGTTTCCTGCTTTAGCGATCCCCTCAAACACACACTGGAACTTCTTCTTCAGGTTGGATTTGAGTTCACGCTGACAAACTGCAGCATGAAGTCCTGAATGAAGACAACAAAGAAGATCAATGAGTCACAGAATAGATTTCAACATGTCCTTTCCTCAGAGAATGACTATGAATATATTCTGTCCATCTCTGGAGACATTAGTGAAGGTCTCACTTATCAGCATGGCAAGTCTGTAGAGAAATCCTCTTACTGCTCTGCAGACGCTCAGCCAGCTCATCCTGCTTCATACTCCTCAGGAAGTGCACTGAGATCTTCACAAAGGCCTCTCTGCTCCTCCTCTGCTCTTCATCCAGCACCTCCTCATCCTCTTTCTCTAAGCATTCTGGGTAATCTGAACTCACAACCTTCTGGATCTTCTTTAGCTCGTTCTTCACAAAAGTGAGGATGTTCTCCTCCAGCAGCTGGAACAGAACATTCTATGAATGACACCAACTAGAACATGGAAGCCACCATCAGGTCCATGTTGGACAGATGGACAATCCACTGGTCTACAAAGTGCAGCATGGAGATGATGGTGAACTGAGAGATGTTAAAGTAGTTGTTCATGTACACACCATGAAGATGGAGTCCAGGTGTGTTTGATGCTGCTGGGCAGACGGACCTGTGGGAACCTCTGAGCTCTCCTGGTCCTCTCTGTGGAGGAACATGAACCATCAGCTCACATGGTGTTTGGACCATCAACACCAATACAACATTAGTTAAATATATTGGCTTCTGTCATGATGGATCATGATGGAAACCAGATGCTGAAGACTGTTGATGATGATGGACAGTTTATTAGTTGAGTGACAGTTAGTCATCAGTTTCATCTGGTTTTACTGTGGGTCATAAAAACAACGTGTGCAGACCTCTGCATCTGGTACAAAGTCCTATGGAACTACTCCAAACCTCTTTAGTCCGTCCCCTGACCTCCAGAAGTCTCCTTAGATCTTCTGAAACTAGTCTTTGGACCTTTTCACAGAGTCTACTAACGATACTTTGTCCAAACCTCTGCATGGAGTCCAGAGACCACGTCAGCTGGTCCACAGAGCACTGAGTTTATTCTAATCACATGTTCAGTCCCAGTCATCTGTCTCCAGAAACCTGCAGCTGTCTCCAGATGTGACCTCTGCTGATCCTGATGTGGAGGAACTAGCTCACATTGTGTTTACATCTGAGGATGTTTACAGTTAATGATTCACACTTAAACACACACAGACCAGTTAGATGAAGATAATGAGTTCTGTCATGATGGATCGTCATGGAAACAACACGTTAAACAATGAACAAACATTTATGTAATTCATGACTGAGGATCAGAACAGTTCTTCATCTGTTTAAGAACTTACTCTGGGTCATAAGAACGGCGTCCATCTTTGAAGTTAATCCGATGATTATTAGACCGATGACTCTTCATGGACAAACATCTGGGTTCAGGAGACTTTCCTCTCTGCTGATGTGACCTGAAAGAAACACTGAGATTACATCATCACATCATCATCTAATCATGAAGCATCAGCTCACATGGTGTCCGTCCTCACAGAGACCAAAACAAGGTAAAGGTCCATGACGTGAGGTCTGATGTGGACCACATGACTCCCTGTAGTGGTTTAGGTCTACTGGTCCTGCTGGTCCCACTGAGAATCAACAGCTCAGTCTTTCAGCTCACTGTTTTCTTCACCAGTCAGTTTGGTTTAGTCCCAACAGGTCTCACCAAGTCCTCCATGGAGCTCTCCCTCCCTCACTGGACACTGCTGAAGGGCCCTGGAGCAAGAAACCCAGAACCTCCACCAGAGAGTCTGGTAGAAACACCTCATCATCAGCCTGAGACCCTCACCTTGCATCAACAGAGGGACCAACATCTTTGAAGTTTAGAGGATGACCCATAGACCGGTTACTCTTCATGGACACACAGCTGGGTCCAGGTCCAGGTCCTGGTCTCTGATGGATCCTGGTCACACATGTAGAAGCAGAGTCAGTGAGTCAGAGACGTTGGGACATGGAGACGAGTGGAGGACAGTTGGAGATGGTCCTCTCACCTCTGAGCTTTGGTCTGGCTGTCATGTTCCCCACACAGAGGGGCTTCAGAGGGAGGGACTCCGTCCTCTGGGTCCTCAGCCTGATTCATAGCAGAGTCCACACCTTCACACCTTTACACCAACCTGCTGGCAGAGCTCACACATTATTGACAAACCACCAATTTGGGTTTTTCCTATGAAGCCAAATGGAAGCGCAGCAGCTAAACCAGAAGTGCACATTTTCACAGTAAAAGTCCTGGAATGGAAGGTTTGTAGGGTATAAATGCGTCAGTGATCCAGCGTATAGCAGGGTAGCATATGAAGAAAAGTTAGTGAATATAAATGGATCTCGGTTATTACAGATGTTTTTGTAGCCCAATTCAGTCCAAAGGTTTGGACACTTTCTCATTGAATCGATGTCTCCTGGTCCTGCTTGTCAGTTTGGGTGGACTTCCTCCTCTTGGCAGGTTTGTGGCTGTTTAATCCTTCATGGACTTGAAAGCTAAAGAAGTTCTGCAGGTGTTGAGGAGCAGGGGGTGTCAGACCCAACTGCTCTGTGGAGGAACCGAACATGTTGAGGGAAAGAGGATGTTACGCTCAGCTAGTGTGGAGACACTCGTGGTGCTCTACAAGTATTTGTAGCTGTAAAACATTTGCCATATGAAACTCATAGAGGTGGATTTGACTTTGTTACCTTGAAGCTAAAGGAGGGGAATGATTCTGCTTTCATAGAAGCACAAGCACTCACTACCTGGAAGGGGATCGGATCATTGAAGCCTCTATTAAGGCCACCACAGTGTTCTCAGGATAAATGGACCTTTGACTGCTGATGAGAGGAAACTAATCAAAAGTACGCTGTGCATCCGCCCACAGCTCCAGAGGTCCCTCTGAGGTCACAGGTCACATGGCAGCAAAGAAGGACAGAGAACCAATCCTTCTCTTTTCTGCTCTCGTCTCGTGACATTTGGGAAAATGTGTAAAATGTTCTAGAGTCCAAATGTCTGAAGGCCGTAAAGTCACACGAGTCATTTTCTTCAGACCAACATTATATCTTCTCATCTTGGACCTTTGAGCTCTTTGGTCTACAGCTTGATTTAGGATGGAAGTGTAACAAAGAGACCTTGCTTTTTGCTTTAAATAGTCGTATTCTGCCCCCTAGTGGTGGAGATGTGAACACGTTTACTCTCCTTAAAGTGTCTCTGAGCACTGAAGCAACACAACAATACTGGAAATAAATATCAGAGCCAACAGCAACGAGTCTGCCACCACAAACTGTGTTATTACCTACAGTAATAAATGTGTTGTTACTATATTAATAACTACATTGCATCAAACAGCGCACAGATGAATGAGTATCTGTGTACGTGGATGAATGTAAATGTGTCTGCGTGTAGTCAACTGCTGTTGTTAACACACGATGACGTTTCATATTCATTCTTCTAATGTTACTCTGCTATATTATAGATATTGTTGCGTCACAGACGGATTTCTATCGTACAAACGTTCTATTGCGTTTTACTGTTAAAATGTGCGCACTTCCGGTTTAGCGGCTGCGCTTCGGTTTCGTTTTAAAAGGAACAAACAAAAAGGGATTTACAGAAAAACAGATCGGTCGTTTTTCGTGTTTGGATTTGGACAGAAAAGGACATTTACTCTTTTGGTTTAAAGCGAAAAAACTAAAATAAAACGGTGATATTTCCGTATTTTCGTTTTATTTCCGTATTTTTCGTCTAAACGGTAAAGGAACTTTGCGAAGGTTGACGGCCCGTTAACACACAAACACACAGTAAACACACGCTGTGTGTCACGGGACATACTCACACGATGTGACACTTTAAGACGTTAAAGTGAAGCTTGGTGACTTTCTACGCGTCTCCCTCACGTCTTCTTCTTCTTCTTCTTCTTCTTCTTCTTCTTCCGGTTTGTTCTGGCGGGTCGCAACCAGCGTCACGTGACCAGGTGCATCGCGCCACCTGCTGTACCGGAGTGTGCAGGTTCAGGGTTTATTGCTCAGCCTGCCGCTGTTACCTGGATCCTACGACCTGGTCCCGTCTCTTCTATGAGACGCATCAGGGGTCTAAAGCAGTCGGGCCCACCCTGCTCCACTGACACGACTCCCTCCACACTCCACTTCCGTCCCCGGTGGACAATTTGAGCCTCCAATCCGTTTCTTTCGTTATTGTATTTTTGACCCTTCGTAACGACGCGCTCCACATCTTCAGTTTCGTTGCCATTACGAACAGAGTTGAGTTCAGACCTGTGTGACTGAGTCGTGATATGATGACCTCCTCTCTCCGCGTACAGCAGGGATCCAATATCTCTTCCAGCATCCATAAACATGTCATTAATCATGATATTATAGTAATATTACAATTACGTTTGTCCTCTGAATAATGAACACGTCTGTCCTCATCCCTTCATAATGAGAGTCTCTGTCCTCTCCACCAGACCTCCTTGTAGAAACATCTCGTTTTAGCAGCTCCGTTCACCGGAATATGGAGGAGAAACACACAGAAACGGAAGCGAAAAGACTCCGAAGGCTCGTGTTGCTGTAAACGTCTTCCGGATGTAAGTTAGTTCAACGTGAGAGCCGATAAACCGCTACGGTCTCCTGATGAGACAACATGTCCAAAGGGCTCAGAGTGGGATTGTTATCAGACACGTTGGTTCTTCAGGTGATTTCGTGTTGCCGAATAACAGATGAGCTCCGCGTGGTTCACAAAGGCTCTTCTACTTGATGTTAGTGGTGATGTTTGGGCCGGTTAGGCAGCAGCGTTTGTTTAATTCAACCCTTTCTGAACAGAGTTCTGCAGCACACGTCACCGTCAGGCTGAGCGCTTATAAGCAGCTGCTTGGTTTGCCCACGTGGGGGCGCTGTGGCCCACAGAGCCACCGGTTAGTTCTGTGACGTCACATAAGTGCGTTTTAAGTGTTTAAAAGACACTAGAACACAACACACTGAACTAAACCAGAGACGTGTGTGGGACAACGTCCTGTAAGAGGACAACGAGGGAACTCGTGTTGATGTCCAGCAAGGGGACGTTGTCCCTCCAGATGTTAGTACATCGTGTTCAGAGGCGCTGACGTTCTCAGTGAACTACAAGCAGGAAGTGAACTAATCCCACATGTGCTGCTGCTCGATGACTGAACCCGTTGTTGTGAACAAGAAGAGGCTCTTTAGTCACCAAAGAACAACAGTTACTTCATTATCGTGGCTCCACTGACCTGTGATTGACAGGTGACATCACGTCACTACCTGAGTTAAGACCATGACGTCACTACCAGGCTCACCGCTACTTGAGCTTCTCTGCATGGCCTCAGCGCGCTGCATCGTGCCGCCTTCATTCACGTGTCATTCAACATGATTGACAGCTGTATGAACAGCAGCTGAGGGGCGCGGAGACGTTCCTGCAGCAGGAAGAACGGAGAGAACTCAGAGCACCAGTAAAGGTCTTCAGGGAGCCCCGGTGGTGGAGCTCAGTGGTTCCATTAGCGCCTCGGTCCAGGGGAAGCTTCAGGAGAACGGCTGGTCATGGACGGGTAATAAGCAGCAACAGAAACATACGAGAAGACTGTCCACAGCTGCATCATGAGGGACCTCTGTCCTCGTGTCCCCTGTTGACTGGACGACACGTGGAAGCAGCTGAAGGTCCTGATCTCCACGCTGCTCGTATTAACCTCCCAACGTGGGGCCCTTTCTCAACGATAGGACGCAGAGGACGGACTTGCGTTCTGGGGAGAACAGACTCGGGGGTCCTGACTCACAGGGACGACAGAGGACGCTCATTTCATGGGACAGCAGCTGCCTCGATGACGTCAGCTGCTCTGAAACATTTGAATACGCTTCTTGACTGTCGGGTGTTTAACTATCACGCTTTTGTTTGCTTCTCATTTCAAATAGAAACGCTGTGTGTGACGGAGCAGCAGAGGAAACTAATTCACAGTAAATATAAATATCAGACATGAAAGTGTCTCAATGGAGCAGATCAGAGTTGTTAGAGCCTCGAGGGGCGAAGAGCAAAGAGGAAAAGGGCGGCGTTCACCCTGAACACCCGTCCACAGCAGCACAGAGAGAACGGCCCCCCCTCACCCACTGAGGGACACCGTGCACACCAGGAGCCCAACGACACGACCAACGTCCAACAAACAGGCGTTTAAAAAGGGCGGCAGTGCTACTTTCTGCACGGACGCTTCAGCTTCACCATTGGTGAGATGCTCTGTGTTTCAGTGTGTGTGTGTTACTCAGCTTCATTGTGTTCTATTTGTAGCCGTTTACCTGCTTCATCTTCCTCCGTCTGGATGTAGCGTGTCCTTCAAGACAAACACACAAAGTGAAACTATGTCTTTGTGATGACGGCTTTAAAGCAACATTTAGTGACTTCAATGAAACGTCTCACTGTCTCTTGACTGTAGAACACGAGACATAATCTACGCGTCCACAAGGAGACACGTCCTGGCTCGACTGCTTTCTGTCCCGACATGTTTTACTGCTCATCAGTAGCTGAAACATGCCTCTGAAACAGCTCATAGGATGTTTAGATCAGACGGTTTGATTGTCAACGTGTCACTGGCAGTGATTGACAGCTGTGTTGGAGACTCCAGGCTCTGATTGGTGGCTTTCCTTTGGGCGCAGTGAAACGTGCCAAAGGCCATTAGGAGCACTAAGCGCAGGCCGAGCATCCTGATCACCATCACTTTTGCCTTGTTGACAAGTCGTCTTTTCCTCCTGCAGGAAATCCATATGGAGTGTGTTGGAATGAGTGTGAGCTGCAGTTTTGACAGGAGACGCTCCAACGTTTGAGGCCGGAGGACACGCTGTGGAGAACCATGATGTCCACTTTAGGAAAAAGATATTCATTGACTGCTGTAAAACGTCTCTCTAGCGTGTTGTGGGGGATATTAGCTTATAAAAACAACAACATGTGAAGATAGTTCTTTCAATCTTGTGTCAAATCAAAACTGAATCATTTTGACTGCAAACCCTTGATGCTGCTTTTAATATTACATGTATTTGTAAAGAAAGTTTAATTCAGTAGATATTTAGCTAACTTTTAAATATTTTCCTATGATGAGTTTATTCAGTTATGACATCATAGCATTATTATTATTATTATCTCATCAGAACTTTGATTGGACTCTGCAGTGTTTTTTAAAGGTTGTTAACAGAAAACGCTGATACCAGCTATCTAATGGCAGCTAATGTGCTACTCAGCTAACGGTGATTTACAGCAATGACTCACAGTGAAAGTAAAACGGAAGTGACATAGATCTCACGTGAGGGGTTTCCACAGCCATTTGTGAAGAAGACAGAGAGGGACATTGTCTGTCTTCATGTACCACTTGCACACCTCAGGTACCGTTAATCCGATCCGTTCATCCTGCTCCATCAGTTCTGGGGATTCACAACGGTCAACAGGGACGAAATCCAGCCAATCCAAGGACGAAAAGTGGAACCAATCAGACGTGGAGATGCCGGTGACTGGCTCCGCCCCCTTGCTGTCAATAACAACACCTTCGAGCGCGAGCAGAGATTAACCTCGCGAGCGACGAAGTTCACGTCCACAATGTTTGATTCACGCGCATCAACCGGATTTGCCGCCAAACTCTTTGTCTTGTAGCTCTGGTTTTGCTGAAGCATCAAGCAGAAGAGAAAAGGGGCGTGTCTAGAGGAAGCAGGTGAAGAGGCGTGGCCGTTCATCCTGCTCCATTCCTACACAGCTGATCCACATTCCATGATCCACCCCTGCAGTATTTAGAGCCGGGCTGTTCACCTCTCCAGTGGCACCTTGTTAATACTCCTACGTGGTAACGTGGCTCAGTAGCTCTGCTCGTGTTGTCCAGCAAACTCCTGTTCTGTAGTTCTTTCTGTGTGACTTCAGTTCCTCTGTGCACATTCTGCTGTTTACTAGTGACGGCCAGATGAAGCCAGATGAAGCCAGATGAAGCTTTATGAAGCAGTGAAGCTTTATGAAGCTCTATGAAGCTTTATGAAGCTCTATGAAGCTTTATGAAGCAGTGAAGCTTTCCAGCCAATCGTATCGTAAAAAGGTTCATTCATTCAATGCATCTCAAACTCTATGATGACGTCTGCTGTTGAAAACTTGTAGTGCAAATGTATCAAACAGCCCACCAGTATATTTTGGCCCAATCTCTGATTATGAAAAGTTGAACCAATAAATCATCTAATAAACACATGGATTCCTATATGAATAAAACTATTGTTTTCAGGTTTGACTTGTGTCCTTGTCTGTGTATTTCAATTCTCTGTACATTAACAAGAAGTGGAACACACACTTATCTATGTCTTTCTGCACCTTTGTGCATCATATACATACTAATATATACAAACAATACATATATATATATACCCACCAGATATACCCACCAGAGAGTCACCAAATAGCGCTTAACTACTACCGGACTAGGAGAACACCAAAATAGCCGAGGCTACAATTAGCGTAAACAAAACGCTAATCCTCTTCTCGCCTCCTCTGATTGTGCTTCCTTTCCTCTTGGTCTTTCCTCATTGCTCGAGTCACGCTGACACGCTGCCCGGAGCTTTCGGGCCTTTCGTATCGGGCGAGCAATGGCGCTCTGACGCCGGTGTCAAGTCTCTGACGGCGTCGGACCCTCTTCTTTAGGATGCGCCCTTTGGATGAGGACGTTTTGTCCCAAGAGCTTTCATCGTCATCTACACACGAGGAAAAACAGAAGGGAACATTTGTAGTGAACTAAAGCCACCGGCTGCGTTAAATGGTCTTATTTCATCCTTTCACGGCTCAGACACAAAAGACACCGTAAGAAAAAGGTCCCAACAGCGTGAATCAGAGGTTTATCTCCAGGTACCCACTTCTCCACCTGACAAGTCCAGTAAACCACCAACACCAGTTAATGCAGACGTCTGTCTGGATTCCCCACTTACCTCGAGTCCTTTTAGGGCCACAGAGTCATTGTGGCCTTTTCTCAATGTTCGCCCACTGCAAAAAACCTGTGTGCAGTTCCAAGGCTGCTAACTACCTGACCCGCGAGTGTTCTTAAGCTGTGGAGAACGGAACATGGACATGGAAGTTAGAACACGGAAGGTGGAACGTGGAGAGTCAGTGAGGCCTTCTGGAATATGCAAATGACCATTCAGAGTGAGTTATTTTATGGAGAGGTATCACTTTATTTGCATTGCTCTAAAAAATATGGTTGTACGTTTCATTTGTTTTTAGCTGATGGAGCCATCTGCTTACTTGAATTATGTTTTTGTTTCTTTATTTGAAAAAACATAGATGGAGGAGCCACAAAATTCAACATGGACCATTTTGTTGGGGCATGAACGTCTTTTTTCACATTTCCAAAGTCCTCATATTATCTGTCAAAGGTCACAGCAGCTATTTATTATATAGCTGCTGTGACCTTTTTACAACTGACAAGTAATTCTGTTTACGTGTTTGTTGTATTTATGTTTAACACTAATAATCTATATGTTTCTATATGTTCATATGTTACTCAGTTGGTGATGGGGGAAGGCAGAGGCAGCACCCAGACGCAGAGCTTGAAAACAAAAAGACTTTAATAGTCAAAATTAGTGACGTTACCAGATGTGCCGACGCCTCGCGCGTGTCGAGTAACTGAGGGGGCGTGTCCTCGCAGCGCGTACCGAGGCTCGCTTCATTTAGGGGAGGAGCCATAAATGATGGCGTCCGAAGCCTCACTGCCCGGCGGGACCACGTGACGCTTCGGGAAGGGCTTCAGATTTACTTCCATGTATAAACCCCTCAGGCTCCATTCAAGATGTGGGTTGTTGGTGGAGAGTTGGTCAGTTAGAGTTTGGATGGTTCGGATAGTTTATATCGTTTGGAGAGTTTAGAGAGAGATAGTTGAGAGTGAGGAGAGAAGGACAGGTGATAAGATGGAGCCAGCTAGGAAGAGGAGGACTTCCTCTGTGATTAGATCACTCCTAATAAGGTGAGCTGAATCTCACTCTATTTCAGACACATTAGGTTTGCTTATCAAGAACTGTATTTTTCAGTTTCTTATTTGATTCAAAGGTGAGGTGTTTATTGTGCTCCGAGGAGTTTGGGTGCAATAACAGCACCTCCTCCATGCTGAGGCCTCACCGTGCCTTGCATGAGAATAAGGAAGAAACTGGAGCTTCACCCAGCCAAGGTAAGTCATTACAACATTACAAATGCACCAACACAATTATTCACTGTTGTTCATTGTGCAAATAAAGACAGGTAACAGACACTGTATTCATTCTCTTTTAAAACAAGAGCTGGATGAAGCCTCGTCTCCATGACAGCGAAGGACACGCAGCCCTTCAGTATTGTGGATGATTCAGGGCATTTGTGTCCAAACTGGATCCTCATCATGTTCTCCCTACAAGGCAGGTATGTGTGGGTGCATGAAACACATGAGTACTTCACTGTCTCACAGTTCAGCACTAGATGTGTTTTCCTTTAGGCTCTGCAGGCCGTGGTGGAGGCTGAGTAGGAGTTATCTAAGGAGAAGGCTAAAGTGGAAAAGGTGGCTGCTGTTAGCCTTACTTCTGACATGTGGACATCCATCAGTATGGATGCCTACCTGGCTGTAAGGTGCCACTTTGTGGGGGAGAAAACCACACTGGGTTCAGTGCTTCCCCCGATCACACACTGCTGAACATATAGGTCGTGTGAAAGCCTCCCTGATGGAGGAACGGGGAATCGATCATAAGGTGACGTGTGTGGTCACTGATGGTGCTCCCAATATGGTTTCCTGTGTGAGAGCTGAAGCTCCGGCACCATATTTTATGTTGCACACTGAATCTGACAGTGAAGAAGGGACTTGAGCAGCAGCCGGTGCTCTCTGGCATCCGGGCCAAAGCACGGAAGCTGGTTGGCTTCTTTAGGAGCAGCACCACTGCTAAGGTTTGCTCTTTCCCTTTATCCCAATTTCTAATAACGCTGAGAGTTTGTCTGTGTTCCTACTGCAGTGAGTTAATGGCTACTCATCTGTATCTTTAAAGGAGAAGCTGACACAACTTCATCTGGGGACGGCAAACATGAAGCTAATGCAAGAAGTGGAGGCCAGATGGAGCAGCACATGTTGGATGCTGCAGCGTTTGGTGGAGCAAAGGGAGCCAGTAGGAGCAACATGACATCACCTTCCTAACAGCAGAAGGGTTCCACATTGTTGGAGGGTGCCTTTCTTTGCTGTCTCCCTTCTATGATCCACTGTAGAGCCGTCGGCAGAGGACAATGTGTCTGTCTCCAAAGTCGTCCCCCCCGTGAAGATGCTGGAGCACACCCTTCAGAAATAACAAAGCCGGCACCTGCAGCAGCATTGGAAGTGTGAGAGCAGCTCATCAGGCCACTCCGGGAGAAGCTGTACACTTTGTAGTCCATGAGCATCATGTCAGGGGGGGTCGGCTCACTGAGTCCTGAGGCCCTGCATCCGGTATCATCTGCCACTGAAACATACGTCCGGTCGCCCGGCCTGCACCAGAGGACCACAGAAGGGAGAGGAGAAGCGCTTGATGGCCGCTGACCAGGCGTGAAGAACTCATCGGGGGGGGAACGCTCTAACGGGCAAGACAGACACGGTGCTCCTGCTGGGGGCGAAGCAGCATTAGCACGGTGCACTTACGTACCCCATTCTCATAATCTGTTCCTGGGCAGATACTGTACGTTAGGAGACCCCTAAATGGATCATTTCAAGCGTTTGGGTCCTGATGACTGATCAGAAAGACCCACAGGGAGCCTCAAACCCTGAATCTACGTTCCCACTCACCGAGGCCTCTTCCACACCACGCGTCCCATCCTGTTGGCGTGGTGGGACGGCGAGTGGTCGATGGCGGGGAAGCGGGGGTCTCAAAGAGCAGGCCACTCTGCAAGCACTGCCTCTCCAGGGTGGAGTACCGCTGCCCGTCCAAGGCCTTCAAGTGAACCTTCTGCAGCCCTGAAACGACCAGGAAGGACCGGACTTCAACATGGAACAGCACACACATGGTTACGCATCACAAACGCTGCGTTCCATCACACAATACTGGTTTCTATAGAAACAGGGAGGCAGCTTCCCTCCCTGTGCTCACTCACACACACAGCAGGATGACATACAAATCCAGCTTTTGAGACGTCAACAGTGGAAGCCCTGTTGGAGTAGGAGGTGGATTTGTGCTGCTGCCTCGAGCCCGTCTGGATTCACATCACATCTGCGTTCAATTCCAAACAAACCTCCTTCTGTTTTATATTAACCATTATATGGTTTAAAGGATTCATGGGTTCATGCATTAGCATCATCAACAGAGGTGTCAAGTAACCAAGTACAAATACTTTGTTACTGTACTCAAGTAGAAATGTTGGGTATCTATACTTTACTGCAGTATTTCTTTTTCAGACCACTTTTCACTTCTACTCTTTACACTTTCACGCAAATATCTGTACTTTCTACTCCTCACATTTTAAAAACAGCCTCGTTACTTCCGGCTTGTCGCAGTTCAACAACACAAAGTCAAAAAAACGAGATAAATCCAGATAAACGTCGCTATGCGGACAGTGAGTGTGATTGTGGTTGGATGAGAATATAAACATTTAGCATCCAGACACCCGGTTGGTTTTCTCCTCCTCCTCTTCCTCCTCCTCTTCCTCACGCAGAGTCCACGTAACGTTAGATGAGCATCTTCATGACCGTGGGTTTGTCCTAAATGTTTGATTGAGAGTCCGGCACAACACAGCGACTTGCAAGCAGCGTATTAAATAAAGTGACGTGTGTCTTAATGCGGCTTTGGAAATGAACACAAAGGGATTCTGTATTTGCTCGTGAAGCCTGAACATTCTGCTTATGTTGTAAAGTTGTAAAAATAGTCAAGAAGAGTGCTTTGCAAAGGCGTCTGTTCTCTAATCTCTGTGCTGCTGAGGGAGAAGAACACACTGGGCTACTGGACCATTCTGAGGTGCGACGGCTTTCACGGGGAACTACGCAAATCTATTGGGGAGTTTTGACTTTTCCAAAAGCGCACAGAGCTGGCTGCACTTTTCACTGACAATGTGTCACCAAACTTTCATGTCTTGCTGACGTTTTCGCTGAGTTGAACCAACTAAACAGTTCCATGCAAGGTGGCGATACACACGCCATCAGCTGTGTGACAGAATGGAAGGCTTTCTCATCGGGGAGGGAATATCTTCCATGTTTCTGTCAGTGGATGAGCTGGGGGATTCTGCTGTGCTCTCGCCTCCCGCAACACGCGCAGTTCTTTAGAGGCGCTGGAAGGACAATGTGGGAAGTACTTTTCTGAGGCTGACTCCCGGCGCAGGGACAAGGCTTGGAGACAGTTTCCATCCAGAGACAACGCAGCAGACGGCACACGCCTGACAGTGACAGAGGAGGATCAGCTCATCCAACTATCCACTGACCGTACGTTCAGAAACATTTACCAAACCAAACCACACAGTTCTGGATCTTTGGCCACAAAGACTTTCCACAACCAAAAGCAATGATGAGCCTTTTGCCCTTTGCAACAACTTATCTTTGCCAAAGTGGATTTTCCTCCCTCACCTGCCTGACAAACCAATCCAATCTAATAGTGATGAGATGTCGACTAATTCATGATTGACAGACTATGCAGACAACCCCCCCCAGAGAAAACAACAACAACAAGTCAAGAGTCAGAATCTCCCGCAGTGGAGGGAGGAGAAAAGCTGGAAGGAGAAGGCGTCCAATCACAGATGAATACTGGCGAGGCGCAGTAGAAGGAAACAAAGGGCCCCTTGCAGCAGACTCATAACACACTGTGTGATACGCGGCGTAACGCAGTGTGTGTTCATCTGCAGCTACACTTTGGGCTCCGACGTCTTGGTCCAGGGTAACGGATCAGACTGAAGAGCTTTTGTGGGAAGAAATGCGTAAATATGAGCCGTCATTGGCGGACTATGAGGACGGCGGATGGCCTCTGATTCATGGAGGGAGATCTCCACAAACGAGGGAACAAAGTCGTGGAGGAAAATACGGGACAAATGTGTCCGTGATGAAAAGCAGCAGTGTGGATGCACGGGGCAATAAAGTCTATGATCAATAAATAAAGCCACCAGCGACTTCCACACACAAAGACGTGACTCTCCAGGTCGTCTTCAACAAAACACGTGACTCCACCTGTTGTTCTGGAGGTGAATCGCTCTGCAACACACGCAGGACTTTACAACCAGGAAGTGAAACCAGCGCGTCGACGCAGACGCAGAAACACGCGGCGGCCTTTAGCCTGGGGGGGAATAACTGTTCAGGCTAGAATGCAGATGTTTGTTTACTCCAACTCTGTTGGACTGTGTGTGTTTATTGTTGGTTTTTCTTTCATGTTTTGTGTTCTGGCTCCTTTGTAAAAGTGGAATAAAGGATTCTTTAAACCTCAAACCTCTCTCTCTCTCTCTCTCTCTCTCTCTCTCTCTCTCTCTCTCGGTGCATGCTGGGAGTGAGTGTGTGTGAGCGTCTTTGAGCGGTTTTCTCTATTTGTTTTTTTTCCCTTAGTTATATATATTAATTTAATGTGGTTTAGTGGTTGTTTCTCACTTTAGTCGTTGGGGTTTTTCTTTGGGTTTCTTTTCTCCTGCCGGTGTCTCGCCGGTCGGCGTCTCTAGACGGTAAATGGAGACACGTTCTCCCAGCTCACGAGGAAGCACGGCATTAAGATCGCCGCGGGCTTCCCGTGCAGCGTGGAGGACATCGGGCTGTGGGGGAGAAGGTCGGGCACGGCAGCGTTAAGTCGGCCTCGCGCATGAACGGCGCCGTGGTCATCTTCCTGGACCAGGTGGAGAAGGTGAACCGTGTCGTCGAGGCGCCTCACGGTGAAAGAATTGTTTGTCCAGGTGTTGCCACTAACGCAACCGGCCACGAAGGTGGTTCTATCGAACGTCCCTCCGTTCATCAGCGACGGGTTCCTCAGCAGAGAGCTGTCCAGACACGGAAAGGTGGTTTCACCGATCAAAGATCTTGTCTGGACGTCTCAGTTACTGAAGCACGTGGTGTCTCACCGCAGACACCTGAATATGATCCTTAACAACCGGAATGTGAAGCTCAACCTCCGCTTCCATGTGAAGGTGGATGATTATGAGCACGTGATTTTTGCATCATCGTCGGCGATGAAATGTTTCAGCTGCGGTGAGGAGGGGCATTCCGTGAGAGCCTGTCCGGGGCGCGGGGTCCCTGCTCCGCCTGCCCCGGGGGGCACGGTAGTGGTGCTGCTGGGCCTGACCTGCACGGGGTGAGTATGAATGTGAACGGTGATGGTGATGGTGTCCAGGGCAGTAGGGGGGGGCTTTGGCTACAGGGGGAAATGGTGAGGAGGGAGGGGGTCAGAGAGGAGCGGGTCAAAGTAGGAAGCCTGTAGAAGAGGCAGAACAGGGTGGCGGAGGGGAGGGGGGGTATAAAAGTACGAGTGGGGGGGGGGTGGGCTGAGCAGGTGGAAGAAGCAGAGATGGAGGAGGAGGAGGAGGACGACTGTGGGGCGGGGAGGCAAACATTTGCTCCCAAAAGAAAAAATAAGGCGCAAAGCGTAGGCAGTGAAGCCAAGGCCAGCAGGGCGGGGAGGACACGCAGACTGGTCGGGGGCCGAGGCCGTCAGAGGACAGCGACAGTGAGGAGGGCTTGTCGGACTGCAGCGATGCCCCGACAGGTTTTTAAGTAACAGCCAACAACAAAAAATGTACAGTGCTGAGAAAATAAGTATGTTTTTAAAGAAAACAAAAGGGAAAAAGGGGGTAAAGGTCACAGATTTATTCCCCGATCTTAACTTGTTTTATATTTCTGCCAGACACCACATGAGCCGGAGGGAAGAGTCCGGCCTCACTGAGCAGGAGGGCTACAGACTAAAGAAGCTGCTATAGGGAAAGTATGCAGAGCAATCAACAAGGGCAATGTCCAAATCTCCAATGTGGGTTTTAATTAGTTTATTGGTTTTTATTTTTGGTGCAAACTTACTCACAATGAATTCTTTTAAAGTGGGAAGTTTAAACGTGAACGGAGCCAGAGATGAGAAGAAGAGAGCATCTATTTATGAATTAAAAAACCTGAAGTGTATTGATGTTCTCTTCTTACAAGAAACTCACAGCGACAGCACCAACGAGGCCGACTGGAGGAGGGAAGTCCTCCTGAGCCACAACACCAACCTCAGTGGAGGAGTGGGCTTCCTCCTCTCCAGGTCCTTTAATCCACCGTCACTGGAGGTCAAACACATCTTCGAGGGGAGGTTGTTCTTAGTCAAGGCACGGTTCCACCTTTTTACTGTTGTTTTTATCAATGTGCTCCAACAATCACAAGCACCACCCAACTTAATTTGCGTTGAAATAATGCATCAACAGTCCCTCATGCCGGCTGTCAAGGGACTATAGCAGCACCACATGTACAATGCAGACATTGTGTTATTAAAAGGTACAAGCCCCGCCTCCACGTGCCTGTGGGTCACTACGGGGGTCAGAAAGCTGCATGGGGGCAAGGCCGGGGCTGGATGGGACTCGCCGTCAGTCTACATGTGCTTTGTGGACGGAGAAGGCTTTTGACTCTCCAGTTGGTGACTTTCATGGACAGGATATCTAGGCGCACCCGGGGGTGGAGGACCTCGGGTCGGAGGTCTCCATCTCCTCTCTGCTGGTGCTGATGTGATGTTGTCCTGTTGGCCTCCTCGCACAGTGACCTCCAGCACTCAGTGAGGCACTTTGCACCAGATCCTCTCGGTGAAGAGCTCTATTTGCTTTCATTTGAGTTGAGGTGCTACTGGAAAACAACCGAGGTGGTTCAGGCACACTGACAACTGGCAAAGAGACTCTGTGCTGGTTCACTTCCAGCAGGAGAACCGCACAACGTTAAGCAGGACGGTTTTTTAATCTTCATCTCCCGATTGACACGTTCCTCCTCGTCTGTCTGCCTCTCTCCTTCAGCACTGGCTCAGTGAGTTGGAGATCTTTGCCATCATTTTTGCAGCTGCCATTCATGACTACGAGCACACAGGGACCACCAATAACTTCCATATTCAGACAAGGTAATTCCCACGTAGCATCGTTTGTAGCATTTCGATCCCTGCAGTCTCTGAGGACAGTGGACAACACTGGAGCATGAAGAGATATCTAACAGGTGACCTAATAAAAAGCCTGCTATGAATGATAGCAGCTTTACCTCATACATTGTTGGCATTATCACGATGACGGTGAGGGAGATCATTCCTGAAGTAGCCGTGTCGCATTTGCAGGTCAGACACCGCCATGTTGTACAATGACCGAGCTGTTCTGGAGAACTACCACGTCAGTGCTGCATATCGCCTTCTACAGCACAGTGATGACACGAACATTCTGTCTAATCTCTCCAAAGACGAGTGGAGGTAAGAGAAGAGCGCTGCAGCTGAAGGGACGTCCTTTTTTACCGCTGTTTCCATTCAATGACTTCAAATAATAATTCACTGTACAATACGACCCCCAGATTACAGTGCAAGTCATTGCTTCTAAAATACTGCCTCCTACTGGTGCTTAGAGGGAGCTACAGCTGATGATACCAGGGAGAAACACATCGCCTTCTTTTACAGTCAAGCAGAATCAAATGACTCTCATTTTAGGGACAAGTTGAGTAGTTTGGGGCAGAGTTGCATCGATCTGGCACTGCATTGCTGCAGAAATATAGAAGTGACAGCAACAGGATGAAAGCATCTCAGTCTCCTCTCATTAAACTTTCCCCATCTAAGATTCCCTCTGTAGGGAGCATGAATGTTTTACTGCCTGCCCTCTTTCAGAGAGCTTCGGGCTCTGGTGGTGGAGATGGTGTTGGCCACAGACGTGTCCTGCCACTTCCAGCAGATCACCGGGATGAAAAGCCACCTGCAGCAACATGAGGCGTGAGTGTTTCACGTCTGGGTCCGTCCCGCCTCATGCTGCCAGTCACTCCAGTCCTTCACAATGCTGAAACTATCAAACCATGATTGTTTCTGCTCTACAACCCTTCACGCGCCGCGTCCACTAACTGGACTGGACTTGCAGGCCCGACAAAGCAAAGGCCTCGTCCCTGCTACTGCACACTGCTGACATCAGCCACCCTGCCAAACGCTGGGACCTCCATCATCGCTGGACCACATCCCTTCTGGAGGAGTTCTTTAGACAGGTGACCACTTTGAATCAATGAGCGGCCTTTTCATTTATGCAGTACTCCACATGGCTCTGCACTAGTGACGAATAAGAAGAAGACAAAGTTTGGACCTAGTTTGTTTTCAGAGGTAAAATAAGCAGACGAGTACTCTGGGTGTAACATCAGATAAACCAGCGCTGCCGCTCGCAGCTCACCGCCTGCTAACAATAGTTGATTGTATACATTCATTAGAATAAGGTTTAGTCTTTGTACATGTGAATTAGTAATGAGGTAGTAGAAGACGCTCAGCACCTTCTGGTGGACTTGTCCTCCAGTAGCAGGCAGTCAGTGGTTGTTCATGTGAGACAATGACTTAGGAGGAAGGCGTGTAGGGAGGGGAGGAGATGAACTGTGGCTGAAAACATGTCGACAGTCCGAATCCACTCAGCGAGGAAACATTACAACAACAGGATGATTGTACATGTAGTCTGAAGTGCTGAAGCAGCCATGTGATTGTTTCCACCTGTGTCCAATGACCTGCACCTCCCGAGTGTATTTAAGCCGTGTGTGTCACTTGTCACTTGTCGCGTCATTGTTGAATGTCCGGAAGTCCATGTCTGAGTTTCCCTGGTTCCTGTCGCCGGTTTTGCCCCTTTTTTGCTTTTGGATTTTTTTGACCAATAATGTCTCTTTGTTTTTTGAAACTCTGCGTTCGAGTCCTGCCTTTCCCGCCATCCTGACAGAATGACGCGACCTTTCAAGGACTCAGCAGAGTTTTTTCCCCAGAACCAGTTGTGGGGAACTCGTGGGAGAACGCCAGCTGGCTTCCTGGCAGACGCAGTCGGCTCTCGTCCCGGGAAGGTGTTCGGGTCGCCATTCTCGCCGCCCGTCACGACAAGTTTAGCCTAACCAGAAATGACTTTGACATTAATGGCCAACAGTACCTACAGATTAGTGGAGCAGCCATGGCAAGACATTTGCCCCAATGTACAGAATAGAAAAATGAAACGTAATGACAAGAATACAAACAAATGCATCAAAATTTGGAGAGCTACCAGAATGCATGTGCCCTGCCTTTGCAGTAGAATATAACTTCCATTTCTCCGTCCCAGCAGGGCCTCAGCCTGACCGCCCTCTGATGCATTACACCAAGAGACCCAGCTACTCCCGGATGGTCAGGTCAAAGGCCAATGAGATGCGGCCCATTGATGCCAGGGGGAAAGCTAGGAGACTGCAGCGCATCTCTCTGCGTCGCCGGAAATGAGCCCATGGTATAAAGTCCTCAATCCAACGGGTCTCCTTCATTTCAAACACGTATCCTTAACTGTTTCTGCATCACCCACTTTGTTCTGCTGACGTCCCTCTCCTTTTTTCCCTTTTGGGGACCTGCTACTCTTAAATGACTTCTCACATCATTTCCTTATGTGTTTTTGGTTTTATTATTTAAATGTACATTGATGAAATTAACGTATAATACTGTACATATTATTCTGTATATAGTAGGCTTTCCTATTGTTTTTCCTATTCAGTAATATTCTCATTTTGTGTCACTGCTGAATCTTCTCTCCTGATATTGTCTGAAATCATCTTGTCTAAATAACTCATTACAATGTTAACATTGAGTATTTTGTGGTTATATGATAATCAAATGTTTACATCTGATCTCCATCAGTTTACTGTAAAGATCCTGTAGTTGTACACAATGTGTCAGAAAACAGCTGGCTCTGCTAATTGTATTTAAAAACTGTGATGTGATTTATTATGTAGAGAGAGAATGTAGAATAGGAGATGATAACAAGAACTGTGCCAGTGGGCCTCCAGCAAAGTGCCTGTGACAGAGCCAGTGATGAGGTGGCGTGACAGGAAATCAGCTACGCTCATCAACGGCCTCACATGTGGATATCAGGACAGCATGAAGCCTGTAGAGCTAAACACACATATCTACCCACTACAGCTGTGGTCAAACGTTTACATACACTTGTAAAGAACATGATGTCATGGCTCTCCTTGAGTTTCCCTTATTCCTACAAGTCTGATTTTCCTCTGATAGAAGAATCTGTTCCAATCACTCTGTCACAACATTCATGAGGTTTGGTTCTTTTAGGACTTAATTATGGGTTAACAGAGAACATGACAGAATCCGCTGGGTCAAAAATATACATACAGCAGTGATAATATTTGTCCTTTGGCCATTTTCACTTCTATTAGGAGCTTTTGGTGGCCGTCCACAAGCTTCTCGTTGAATCTTTGACCGCTCCTCTGGACAACAGAATTGGTGCTGTTCAGTTAAATGTGATGGACTCTGACATGGACTTGTTTCTTCAGCATTGTTCACATCCACCAGCACCAGATCCACTGGCAGCATGATACTACCACCACCGTGCTTGGCGGTAGACATGGGGGGTATTCCAGAAAGGAGGTTCAACAAACTCTGAGTCTATCCCTGAACTCCGAGTTGACTTACTCTGAGTATCCGCTTCCAGAACAGCTGACCTGCGTTAGTTCATTCATTTTTTGGTTCCGTCTGACCACAGAACTTTCCTCCAGAAGGTCTCATCCTGGTCCACGTGATCAGCAGCAAACTTCAGTCGAGCCTTAAGGTGGCGCTTTTGGAGCAAGAGCTTCCTTCCTGCACGGCAGCCTCTCCGTCCATGGAGATGCCAAACACGACTGTGGACATGGACACTGTGTTCCAGCAGCTTCTACTTCTTGGCAGATCTGCATTTAGGTGGTTCTCTGTTGACTCTTCCCCCTCCTGACCAATGTTCTCTCAGCAGCAGGTGATAGCTTGTGTTTTCTTCCTGATGGTGACAAAACGGCGTCGTGCACTTTATACTTACAAACTACTGTTTGCACTGTTGCTCTTGGGACCTGCAGCTGCTTTGAAATGGCTCCAAGTCACTTTCCAGACTTGTTCAAGTCAATGATTCGCTTTGTCAGATCCATGCTGAGCTCCTTTGACTTTCCCATTGTAGCGTTTGTGGGCGTTTGTATCCAATGAGCTCTATTTAAATGCCTCAGAGTCACCAGCTGTAGTCACTCATAAGCACTCACAAGAGGTTAAGAGGCCATGAAGCTCATTGCATTGACAACGTTCTAAGGCACCAAAATTGCTAATTCATGTTGCTGTATGTATATTTTACACCCAGCAGATTTGATCACTTTTATTTATATATATATATTTCTGTCCAACACACACTTTCAATACTCCACTTTGTGAGGAGATAAACTCCACCCTGTTATCAAATGTGTGCTTGTGCTTTGTGTGTTTTTGTTGGTGACTTAAGTGTGATATTTGGTGCAGAATGAAAGCTTCAAGTTGCACCTGAAGTAGCGAGCTCAGTAGTTTGTGTTGTTGTGAGACGGCTCTGCGTGAAGGTTAATAAGGTTAATAAAGCAACTTATTCATTACTCATTTCTTTATTTACTCACTTCCTTCTTCAACATGCTGCACCACCAATGTTTCCTCTGTGCTATTGACACAGCAACAGGGCTGTAGAATAAATACAGATATTATGGAGGAAATAGTACAAAAGTCAATAGTACAGCCTCTTTAAAAAGGATCAGAGTATTTCATGTCAAAAGAAATAATACAGCGTGTTGAAAGCATCTTTATTTGATGGCCTGTTTAAACATGTACAGTTGTTTCCAATAAAAGTCATTTATTAACATTAGAGCCAAACAATTCTATTTCTGTTAAAGTAACATATGGAGTAAATGTTGTAAATGACATTATAGTGAATAAAAACACAAGTAACGCATATTCAATATTTCCTTGAGAGGTTTGCTGAACCATTAAAAAGCTTCTTGTTCAAAACAAACCTGATTATATGGGGTGTCACAGGCCGGCTCATAGCCTGTGGCAAGAATGAGGGGACACAAACACCAAGTATAGGCCAATCAAAAGAAGAGTTTATTATAAATCAAAAACTAGTAACTTTAAACAAAGAAAAGGAATGAGGTGTGCGAATGTCATAGTGTAAGGTGTATGTAAGGTGCATGGTTGAGTGAATCTGTATGTGTAAACATGACTGAGTGTGAACAACGTAAAACCTTCAAAGGAACAAACAAAACAGGATCATACCTGGAGGAGCAGAGAGCAAGAGAGAAGTGGTTAGAGGCCTTCTTATACCTAGAGCCCAGGTGGCTCCAATCGCTAAAGACCCTCCTCTGCCTGCAAGAGGAACCGCCCCTGCAAGGCCGAGGAGGAGCCGTGACACCCCCCTCCTTAAGATGAGGGTCCAACCCTCAGCCCCAAAATTTGGCCCACATTGAAAACAATCCAAACAGTTCCCTCAAAATACAACAAAAAAAATACCCGTCCTGGCTCCTAACAGTCACCCTGTGTCCCCCGCCTGACTGTCCATACCTCAAACTCTGCAGCCCTGGTACCTAGGGAGTAAATTAAGAGAAAAGAGGCGCAGACAACCCGTAGGGGTCAACAGAAAGAACATACCAACTAGGTTACAGGAGCACGGGACAGAGCGTCAGCAATGATATTATCCTTGCCACTAATATGTCTAATATCAAGGTTGAACGGTTGCAGGAACAAAGCCCAACGCATCAAACGCTGGTTGGGATTTTGCAAGGACTTCAAAAAAATGAGGGGGTTGTGGTCAGTGAAAACAGTTAAAGGGGTCAAACCGGAACCAACATAGACCTCGAAGTGCTGTAGAGCCCAAATGAGACCTAAAGCCTCCTTTTCAATCACAGAATAGTTCTGCTGATACTTATTAAATTTCCGGGAGAAGAAACTGACTGGACACTCAACTTGGTCATCATTTTCCTGGAGAAGCACAGCCCCAGCACCGATTTGACTGGCATCTACCTGTAATTTAAAAGGTTTCTCGAAATTTGGTGCTGCCAACACAGGCGACAAACACAGAAGAGCCTTAACTGCATCAAATGCCTCTTGACAGTGGGTGGACCAGATGAATTCAGCTTTAGCCTTAAACAAATTTGTCAGTGGGGACACTACTACCGAAAAGTTTTTACAGAAAGCACGGTAGTACCCCGCCATTCCCAGGAAGCGCATGAGTTCCTTCTTTGTAGAGGGCTGTGGAAACTGCTTCACAGCCTGGACTTTTGCTTCCACGGGACAAACAAAACCCTGACCAACCACCTTGTCTAGGTATGTGACTGTAGCTTTGGCAAACTCACACTTTGCCAAATTGATGGTCAACCTGGCCCACACCAGTCTTTGAAACAAGGCTTGCACTCTGCAGATATGCTCCTCCCATGAGTCAGAGTAGACGACCACGTCATCCAAATATACGGCACAGCCTTCCAGACCTGAGACCACACGATTCATCAGCCGTTGGAAGGTGGCTGGAGCATTCCGCAAACCGAAAGGCATCACTGTGTACGAGAATAAGCCAAATGGTGTTATAAAAGCAGCAATCTCACCAGCCCTTTTGGTAAGGGGCACTTGCCAATATCCCTTTAAAAGATCAAATTTGCTAACAAACTTTGCAGACCCAACTTGATCAATACAATCCTCCATCCTAGGAAGAGGGTAACGGTCTGCTTTGGTAACATTGTTAATTTTTCTATAATCAGTGCAGGGTCTGAAAGTGGAATCAGACTTTTTTACAAGAAGACAGGGGGAAGCCCAATCGGAACAACATGGCTCAGCAATACCATTGTCCAACATATACTGTACCTCTGTTTCCAATTTTAGTCTCTTCTCCTCAGGTACACGGTAAAATCTCTGTTTGATAGGCTTCGCATCTCCGATGTCTATGTCATGCTCTAGTAAATGGGTTTGTGATGGAGTGTCAGAAAACAAAACATTGTAGTTTCTAATTAGAGTTACCAATTCATCACGTTTCTCCAAATCTAAATGATCTACCAAAACCCCAAGGTTTTGCAAAGTCTGGGAGTTTTTCAACCGACCCTGCAGGACTTCATCAGAAACCCTAATGACCTCCTCCTCTCCCCCATCCACAAAGTTTAAGCCACAAGATACAGTGACTGGAGCAGCAGTCAACGCTGACTTCACTACTCGAGTGCCCTCCACTTTGCTTTGATCACGGGAGTGATAACATTTTAACAGGTTCACATGGCATAATTTAGAGGACTTCCTATACCCCGGAGTTTCAATAAGATAGTTCAAATCTGAGACTTTGCGCAACACATTAAAAGGACCACAGTATTTTGCCTGAAAAGGTGAACTTACAAGAGGCAAAAGAGCAAGTACACGATCCCCGGGAGTAAACTCACGCAACTCCGCCTGTCGGTCATATCTCAATTTCATTTTCTTTTGAGAACATTTTAGCTTTTCTTTCGCCAGTTCTCCAGCTCTATACAACTTCAGCCTAAATCCATTTACATAGTCAATGAGGTTCCGAGGTGGTTCTTCAGGCAAACAACCATCCTGCAGCACTGCTAAAGGCCCCCGTACCTTATGACCAAACACCAAATCATTTGGGCTGAACCCTGTGCTCTCCTGTACTACCTCACGAGCAGATAGTAGTAACCAAGGTAACCCCTCCTCCCAATCTGCAGACAGTTCTGTACAGTACGAACGAAGCAAAGATTTTAAAGTTTGGTGAAATCGTTCCAAAGCTCCCTGGCTCTGGGCATGGAACGCAGTAGACTTGTTGTGTTTAACTTTTAGCTGTTTGAGAACCTGAGCAAATAAATGGGAGGTAAAGTTAGAACCCCGATCTGACTGGATGATTTTTGGAATTCCAAATGTAGAAATGAATTGAGTTAATGCTTTAACTACTGCTTTTGAAGTTATGGTACGCAAGGGAAAAGCTGCCGGATATCTCGTTGCGTGACACATAACAGTTAATAAGTAGTTATGACCTGACTTAGACCGTGGTAAAGGCCCAACACAATCGATAATAAGATGCTCAAAAGGTTGTCCTATGGCTGGTATTGGATACAAAGGAGCTGGCTTCACAACCTGGTTTGGCTTGCTTGTGCGCTGACACGTAGGACAAGTTTTAATAAACTGAGCTACAGCTCGCTTTAAACGAGGCCAGAAAAAATGCCTGAGTATGCGATCATAAGTTTTACGAACACCCATGTGACCTGCCACCTCACCATGTGAAGTTTGCAACACTTTGTTTCGCAAAACAGTAGGTACAACTATCTGAAAAACTGGTTCGCCTAGACCCTGAACAGAGTGTGGAACCCATTTCCTGACCAACAGTCCCTCAAGAAGAAAATAGCACTGAGCATTATTCCTCACCGCTGCCTCAGGAACAACTCTATCAAACAGATCAGTTAAGGTAGTATCGGCCTTTTGCTCAGCTATCAATGACTCTCTAGAACTAGTTAACTGTTCAGTTTGGAGTTTAACTGGCAACTCGAGACTTTCTGGCTTACTCTCAATCTTCTTGAGTGCGGCAGAGCGGGTAACAGCACACCCTGGAAATACCTCAGGAGACACACAACTGTATTCTGGAGATACCTTTGCAGGGGGCACTGAAGGTTGCTTCTTAAAGATGTTTATTTTGCCATCCGCCCACACCTTACTACCTGCCAAGTCATTCCCCAGAATCATGTGTATTCCCTCTACTGGCAACTGGGGTCTAACCCCAACCGCTACATCACCCGCTACCAGACCACATTTTAGAGTTACTACATGTAAAGGGGAAGAGAATGGAACTAAACCCATGCCACGTACCATTACACAACTGCCAGTATCAGACACCTTAGAGAAAGGCAAAATGGACTCCAAAATAAAAGAATCCAAAGCTCCAGTGTCTCTCAAGATCCTAATTGGAACATTGTGGTTGCCATCTACCAGCGACACCACACCATCCGAAACAAAAGCTGAAAAGTCACCTTGGTGAGATTGAGAACCAAACTCAACTTTTGGCTGAAAAAACTCACCCTGATGGTCAGAGGCTGTACCAGAAACGGCCATCACAGCCGGTTTAGCTTGAGCTAACTTCTTTGATCTAAGTAACGGACAATCTTTCTTCCAATGTCCTTCAACTAAACAGTAGCGACAGGTATTATCTTTTAATGGTGCTTTAGGTCCCCCAAAACCAAACTTCTGTGGCCTTTGGAACGAAGCTCCAGAAAAAGATGACTTACTATTCCTAGGAGTAAAGTTTTGAAAGTGCATATCACTATTTGACTCAAAATGGCTTTTATGGGTTAACCTGTGCTCATCTGCAAGGACTGCTTGCTTGTCACTTGGCGACTTAACTTTTCGCTCATTAATGTATGTAGCAACCTGGTCAGATACAGAGTTTTTGAACTGTTCTAACACGATCAAGTTAGACAGATCCTCAAAAGTACTAGCTTCAGAAGCTGTACACCAACGATTAAATGCAGAAGTCAAATCGCGAACAAATTCAGAATAGGTCTGCAAATCTTGTTTCTTCCTGTAACGAAAACGTTGACGATATGCCTCTGGTACGAGCTCGTAGACCTTCAGAACTGCTGATTTAACTTTAGCATAAACTTTACTGTCAGCTAAACTCAGTGCTGAAAAAGCCTCACGTGCCTTACCTGTAAGTGCACATTGCAACAACATAGTCATGTCCAGATCTGACCAAGCTCTAGCTTCTGCAATACGATCAAATAGCGTAAAGTATGTGTCTGGATCTGACTCATCAAATTTAGGCAACAAACGAAGATTCTGTGAAACGTCCAACTGTTGTACTCCTTCTGGTCTATTGACATTCCGCAATCGTGCTATCTCTAACTGCATTTGCAACAGCTCCCGCTGCTGCTCAAAAGTTAATGAAGGGCTAGACTGAAAACTCGCACCCTCACTAACAGAGTGACCCCAAAGAACACCTATTTCTCTAAGACCCTGCTTTAATCTAGCTTTGACAGACTCTTTAAGTTTTCCATCATCAATCTCAATCTTATAATGGTCAGAAATTTCAATTAACTGCTCCTTAGTACACAATTCCAAAGCTACCTCTGAAGGACTTTGAACAAAACCACTTAGAATAGAAGACATTTTCCTCAACCAATACAACTATTACCAACTCTGAGGGAAAAAAAAAAAATGTACACAATTCACCTACTGCCAGTCTGGGTTTAAGGACAGGAGCCACACCCCACTATTCTCCAAAAAGACTAACTAACTGGCCCCTAGTCTTCGTGCAGTCACATGTGGTGGGTTTTTATGCACACAAAACCAGCAGAGTGGAAAGACAACCAGAAGCTGGCTGCCCCCCCACATCCACGGAGGTGCTCCCGAGCCGATGTAGGGGAAAAGGAAACAAGGGAAGCTCTACCCACGTTCACTGCCACCTAAAACAAAAACACCACACGCCGTGACAGGGGGGGACAGATGAAAGAGCGTCTTATAAAATGTCTTCTTGAACACATAAAGATGAAGATTAAAGCCTAATTAGGAGCCAATATCTAAATGATCATCTATTGATTGAAGGAGCACAGCAGCATTAAGCTGAGCTCTTTCACACTTCCATCTGAGTCCCAGAGAGCTGTGGACCCCCCAGAGTCCAGACCAGCTCAGGTACCCCTCACCTGCTCCACCTGCATCTACACCCACATGAACCACCATCAGCTGTACAGACTGAACTATGTGGTGAGCAGAGAGGAAGGTTCTCCACCAGGAGGAGACTCTCCCTCCTACAGAGGACACAGAGACACTGAGGAATCAGACCAGAAACTGAACCCAAACCCAGGATAAAGAGGTTCAGTGAATGTGGTGCTGAAGGTGTGGAGGTGGATCAGTGTGTCAGAGGAGACTCTGTAGAAGGACAGAGAGCCAGCAGGACAGTCCACATACACTGCTACTCTACCAGAGGAGGAGGAGGAGGAGGAGGTGATGTGTGTTTCTGTCTTATTGTGACAGACATAGTAACCTCTATTAGAGCAGATCAGACTCCAGGACTGATCATTCTCTCCAAACAAACAGTCTTTACTGTTTCTTTTCCTCATGATTCCTCTGTAACTCACTGATACATTAACTCTTCCTCTCCACTCGACCTCCCAGTAACAGCGACCAGTCAGACCAGTTCTACACAGCAGCTGACGACAGACACATCTGTCTGGATGATCAGGATATGACTGATACTCCTGCACACATGTCACCTTCCTGTTGTTGTCAGACAGTTTGAGTTGTGTGTTTACTGTGTTTGTGTCGATTGTGAGTTCACAGGAATCTGATGAGAGAACAAGACACAATACAGCTGCAGTTATTAATCATGTGTTCATCTACTGACACGTTGATGATGACATCACAGAGGTGAATGAGTGATGTCACAGTGTGAAGATGGTTGAATCTTCATGAATCAAAGCACACTTACACTTCCTCAGACCTGGTCTCAACCATCGGACTCCATCAGGCTCCATCCTGAAAGGAGGAGGGGGGTCAGAGCAGCATGGAGACATGGACATTACATCACTCTCACACACAGCTTTGTCCTTCATGTCCACATGGAGCACAAGCTTCATGGGACGTGTGCAAAGGAACATTCACATTAAACTGTTTCATAAAGATAAAGCAGATACAGACCATTCAGTATTCACACAATGTGCATGTTTCCATGTTGTCCCCATTTGTGGACAATGTCTCTCCCTGTGGTTCGCTGGAGTCCTAAAACTTTACAAATGGCTTTGTCACCTTTTCCACACTGATGGATCTCAATGACTTTGTTCCTCATTTGTTCCTGAATGTCTTTGGATCGCAGCCTGATGTCTCGCTTGTGAGGATCTTGTGGTCTACTTCACTTTGTCAGGCAGCTCCTATTTAAGTGATTTCTAGATCGAGAACGGCTGTGGCTGGAGAAATGGAACTGGGCTTTCCAAAGATGTGATGAACCTCACTTCATTTATGTTTTCATCACTTTTTCACACAGGGCCATTTAGGTTTGGATTCTTTTCTCCCCTTAATGATACAAACTGCATTTTGTGTTTACTTGCGTTATCTGTGTCTAATATTTCCATTAGTTTGATGATCTGAAACATTTAAGTGTGACATGCAGGCATGAAAACGGGTCACGGGTGAAAAAGGTGAGACGGATGTTTCCCCTCTAGGGGTTTTCAGCTGGTTTTGTCCCAGGGACCACCATTCTGAATAGAAAGTCACTGGCCTGTAACCGTCCCCCCACATATTCCGCCTGTAGCACTTGTCGGTGGAATCTCTTCCATATTCTTCTGGATATTCAAGTGACTGAATGTCTTCAGCTGGACGCATCGGTCAACAAACTCATGGTCATGAAGGTCCTCATGTAACGTTACATGGAATCTGCATGAGGAGGAGGAGGAGGGTCCATGTCGCTAAATACCAACTGAGATCGGCTTGTGGCTTCTGAAAAAGGATCCTTCCACCGACCACTTTTCACACCCGCCGTCGCTCTGATCTGCAGGCGCATGGCGGAGAAAAACAATCGGGTGTCTGGATGCTAAATGTTCATACTTCTGTTGGGCCTCCACCCTGCTAATGAACCTCACCACGTGTTTCTTCACTGAGGACAAAGGAAGAACACAAACATATAGGGGTCCCCGTGGCCTGATGCCAGGGGCTGATAACAGGACCCCTGCAGCTCTCCAGACCCCCTTGGCCATAAAAAGAGGACGTACCAAAGAACACAGAGTGCTCCCATTGGCCGAGGACAGTGACATTTATTTATGGACCTCAAGTTCAAAGACCAGCTTGTACCACAACTTTCTGTGCGAAGCTTCGTCTTTTTGAGACACAACTACGCAACTTCAACCTTGCGCACTTCCCTACGCTGTCCGAAATCAAACGTGCTCATCCAAAGGCCGACCTCTCTGCTAAAAAGGGGAAATATGTTTCTGTGATCACAACTCTTATGACACAATTCAATCAGCGCTTCCAAGATGTTTCTGTCATTGAGAAAGAAATCAAGCTGTTCTCAACTCCCTTCCTGCTGGATGCAGAAGAAGTGGAAGAGAGTCTGCAATTAGAACTCATCGAGATGCAGCTCCTCTCCCTACCCGACTTCTACCGGAGCTTGGAAAAGGCCAAGTTTCCTCTGATGCGACGCCACGCAAAAAGAATGACCAGTCTGTTTGGCACAACATACATATGCGAGCAAACATTTTCTCTGTTAACTCTGAACAAAAGCAGATTGAGAACCAAAATGAGCGACAGCCATCTCTGTGATGTCCTTCACATCTCAACCAGCAAACTTACTCGTGACCTGCCAGCCGTCCTTCAGTCCAGAGCAGCATCACTGCTCCCATTAAGTGCAACACTGTTCCCATTGTAGGCAAGTTCAAATATATTACACAGTATTCATGTGTTCAAAAGCCCAATTACTTAATAAATGCAGTCAATTAAAGTTGATAACATTTTCTAAAACACGTTAGATGATAAATGATTTGCATAAGTAGGTTAAATAAAGCCTTCCCTCTTTATACAGGGCTGTGAAGGGGGTCCCCATCCTGACGAAGAAGCAATCTGAGGATGAGCTGCCAACCCTTTTTGTAAAAAAAATGAAAACCCATTAATGGAGACATGTGATTTATGCAGTTTTTTTTCTTTAAGTTCATTCAATTATAAAGCATAATTTACCTACATTTGATTGATTTTATTTGAAAATAGATAAATGAAAACCCATACGTAGAAAGATGTGATGTATGCAGTTTTTTCTGTAAGTATAATAAATTATCAAGCATAATTTACCTACATTTGATTGATTGATTTGTATTACTGTTAATACACTAGAGGTGATATACCTTAACTTTAGTGAGCGGCTCAACCTTTCACATATTTTTCTGTCTGTGGCCCTCAGTGAAAAAAGTTTGGACCCCCCTGCTTTAATACGTGGAACACTTCCTGCATCTCGCTCTCGCTCGCCCCTCGCGTCCAGTAGTCGTATTACACTGTTTAACGTTCCCGTCTTCCTCGGTGGTTTGATTTAACGGTCTCACTTCCGCCCCGCTGCTCTCGCTCGCCCCCTAGTGTGATAACCGGCACTCCGCTTGTTGTTGCGCGCAACCCCACCGCCGTTCCTTCCCTGCACCCCCCTCGTCTCCCCCCTCTCTCCCTCGCACCCCCTCTGTGCTCACACACACACACACACACACACACACACACACACACACACACACACACACACACACACACACACACTCTGGTTTTGATTGCTTGTTTAGTGAGTAGGTTTAAAATAAGTGTTATGGGGATTGTTGGTTGCAGTTATAGGTGATCTTGATCGGTGTTCCTGTGAGTTAATAAACCCTGTTATACTTTAAAGAACCGTTTTCCTGTGTTTACTTGTGCATTTATATGGTGGTGACCGTTGACATACATCGCCAGTGCTCGAACTTAACTCCTTCCAACATCTTCACTCTCAAGGAGTGAAGATCAATTATGAGACTTGATTTATAGTATTGGTTATTGGTCCCTGTTAGCTCAGGGGGGGGCCCCGTTATTTATTCATTCTGAGAAGTATCTTAGTGATTATTAATAATTCTATTAATGTCCATAAGTTAGTTCCTCATTTGCTAGTAACCTAATACGACCCACCATGATGCCGTCAACGTGTCAGGAGACACTGTCCTCTCTTATAACGTGGAGACAAGACAAAGCTCCAGAGAAACAAGGCTTTCATCACCTTCCTGTTCAGGCTCATCCTGGCTACTGTTCCTCACTACTTCTGTCTGTGTTGATGGTCTCATGTGGGACACAAACAGTTTGATGAGTCTCTGGTAGTTTGAGGTCAGCTTGGTGTGTCAGGGTCTTATTAACCAGGCTGACAGTGGGACAGAGAAAAGGTTTCCAGCTCTACCTCCTCTACCAGACTGATGGTCTGTGGCTGCAGCCTCTTCATACCTGAGAGTCTCCAGTCTCCAGTGAGGATCCTCCAGTCCAGCAGACAGCAGCTTCACTCCTGAGTCTCCTGGATGATTGTAGCTCAGGTCCAGCTCTCTCAGATGGGAGGGGTTGGAGCTTAGAGCTGAGGCCAGAGAAGCACAGCCTTCCTCTGTGATCAGACAGCCTGACAGCCTGCAGACACACAGAATAAGACACATGTCACATGATCTGAGGGAGCTGTGAGGGCTTGAAGGTCACTGCAGTACTGAGATACTATCAGGTACAGAGGGGTCACATTCACATGGTTACTGACTGGTTTCCAGTCACAACTAAACACCCACTAATGTACATCAACACTCTGATAACATTACTAATAACTCTATAATATCAAATATTTACATTATATTGAAAATAAACACATTTTATGGAAATAGTTGGAAAATACATATTTGATTTAAATCATGCAAGCAGAAAGAATCTTATGAAAGTCAGAAATGTACCATGGATGTAAATAAAGACACCAAGTGGACTTTAATTGAATCCTGACCTGAGAGTCTCCAGTTCACAGTGTGGACTCTTCAATCCAGCAGACAGCAGCTTCACTCCTGAATCCTGCAGGCGGTTGTTACTCAGATCCAGCTCTCTCAGACTAGAGGACTGGGAGCTGAGAACTGAGGACAGAGCGTCACAGCTTCTCTCTGAGAGGTTACAGACACTCAGTCTGAAGAGACAACAATAAACAAGAAAAATAACATTTGTATTTATATTGAATCATCTGATGATGAGTTTGGACTAAAATATCATCAGTTAGAACATGAAAAAACATGTTCAGTGAAAGTGTTTACAATTATTTTTGTTCTACATAGAACAAGGAAGTTTATTGTGCTCTGTTTACAGGAATTACTGTGGTATTAATATCAGGATGAGGCAGGGATATTTATTGTTGTTTATTAGTTCAATTCAAACTTAGGCTTCTCTATCCTCCATCTGACTCCTTCCATAGAACTTTCTTTCTATGGAAGGAGTCAGATGGAGGATAGAGAACAAAGTGAGTGGAAATGTGGAATGAATCTTCATCAAATCAGAAATAATCAACCATCACTCAGCAGATCATCACTGTAGAGACACACATTAAAATCTTCAGTCTCTTCCCATTTCTGCTTTTCATTCATTCATTCATTATATGAAACAGGACATCATAAAGCCTGAATAACAGCAACAACAGGATTAACATGTGAAGTTTTATCGTGAAAGAACATTGTGTTTCAGACGGTCTATTTTCAAGCTACTATGTGGTAAATAAGTCTTGTCTACAAGGTTCTCGTGATGTGATGGAAACACAGATATCAATTCACAAAAAATACGTTTAGCCCCAGGTTTTGTCTCTAAGATTAGATCCTCTGGTTCCAGAGTTCCCTAGACGCATTATTGAAGACAAACTAACTTAATCTGACCTGAGAGTCTCCAGTTTACAGTGTGGACTCTTCAATCCAGCAGACAGCAGCTTCACTCCTGAATCCTGCAGGTGGTTGTTACTCAGATCCAGCTCTCTCAGACTAGAGGACTGGGAGCTGAGAACTGAGGACAGAGCGTCACAGCTTCTCTCTGAGAGGTTACAGACACTCAGTCTGAAGAGACAACAATAAACAAGAAAAATAACATTTGTATTTATATTGAATCATCTGATGATGAGTTTGGACTAAAATATCATCAGTTAGAACATGAAAAAACATGTTCAGTGAAAGTGTTTACAATTATTTTTGTTCTACATAGAACAAGGAAGTTTATTGTGCTCTGTTTACAGGAATTACTGTGGTATTAATATCAGGATGAGGCAGGGATATTTATTGTTGTTTATTAGTTAAATTCAAACTTAGGCTTCTCTATCCTCCATCTGACTCCTTCCATAGAAAGAAAGAGAACAAAGTGAGTGGAAATGTGGAATGAATCTTCATCAAATCAGAAATAATCAACCATCACTCAGCAGATCATCACTGTAGAGACACACATTAAAATCTTCAGTCTCTTCCCATCTCTGCTTTTCATTCATTCATTATATGAAACAGGACATCATAAAGCCTGAATAACAGCAACAACAGGATTAACATGTGAAGTTTTATCGTGAAAGAACATTGTGTTTCAGACGGTCTATTTTCAAGCTACTATGTGGTAAATAAGTCTTGTCTACACGGTTCTCGTGATGTGATGGAAACACAGATATTAATTCACAAAAAAGACGTTTAGCCCCAAGTTTTGTCTCTAAGATTAGATCCTCTGGTTCCAGAGTTCTCTAGACGCATTATTGAAGACAAACTAACTTAATCTGACCTGAGAGTCTCCAGTTTACAGTGTGGACTCTTCAATCCAGCAGACAGCAGCTTCACTCCAGAATCCTGCAGGCGGTTGTTACTCAGATCCAGCTCTCTCAGACTAGAGGACTGGGAGCTGAGAACTGAGGACAGAGCGTCACAGCTTCTCTCTGAGAGGTTACAGCCACTCAGTCTGAAGAGAGGGATGAAGAAGAAGCAGTAAGTATAAAAGATGGCAGCATATTTAAGTTCTGATGTATGAATGAACTCTCTCTGTACTTACAGAACTTTGTTGGAGGCTTTGACCACTGGCAGCAGCCTCAGAAGAGCTTTCTCTGAAGCAGAGAATTTCTTCAGGTCAAACACCTCCAGATCTTCTTCTGATGACAGTAAGATGAAGACCAGAGCTGACCACTGAGCAGGAGACAGTTTATCTGTGGAGAGACGTCCTGATGTAAGGGACTGTTGGATCTCCTCCACTAGAGAAACTTCATTCAGTTCATTCAGACAGTGGAACAGATTGATGCTTTTCTCTGGAGACACATTCTCACTGATCTTCTCCTTGATGTAGTGGACTGTTCTCCGATTGGTCTGTGAGTGACTTCCTGTCTGTGTCAGCAGACCTCGTAGGAGAGTCTGATTGGTCTCCAGGGAAAGACCCAGGAGGAAGCGGAGGAATAAGTCCAGGTGTCCATTAGGACTCTGTAAGGCCTCGTCCACAGCACTCTGGTAGAGACGCTTTGGTTCAGGCTCGTCTTTAGAGACTTTAGACACCGGGGAGGTTGTTTGTTCTTCTGACAGCAGATTGACACCAGAGCTGAAGAAGGTCAGATGGACATGAAGAGCAGCCAGAAACTCCTGAACACTCAGATGGATGAAGCAGAACACCTTGTCCTGGTACAGTCCTCTCTCCTCTCTAAAGATCTGAGTGAACACTCCTGAGTACACTGAGGCTGCTCTGATATCGATGCCACACTCTGTCAGGTCGGATTCATAGAAGATCAGGTTGCCTTTCTGCAGCTGATCAAAGGCCAGTTTTCCCAGAGACTCGATCATCTTCCTGCTCTCTGGACTCCAGTGTGGATCCGTCTCAGCTCCTCCATCGTACTTGACCTTCTTCACTTTGGACTGAACCACCAGGAAGTGGATGTACATCTCAGTCAGGGTCTTGGGCAGCTCTCCTCCCTCTCTGGTCTTCAACACCTCCTCCAGAACTGTAGCAGTGATCCAGCAGAAGACTGGGATGTGGCACATGATGTGGAGGCTTCGTGAGGTCTTGATGTGGGAGATGATGCTGCTGGCCTGCTCCTCATCTCTGAACCTCTTCCTGAAGTACTCCTCCTTCTGGCGGTCAGTGAACCCTCTGACCTCTGTCACCATGCTGACACACTCAGGAGGGATCTGATTGGCTGCTGCAGGTCGTGTGGTTATCCAGAGGCGAGCAGAGGGAAGCAGCTTCCCCCTGATGAGGTTTGTGAGGAGCACATCCACTGAGGCCGACTCTGTGACATCAGTCAGGATCTCATTGTTGTGGAAGTCCAGAGGAAGTCGACACTCATCCAGACCGTCAAAGATGAACACAACCTGGAACTCTTCAAACTTGCAGATTCTTGCTGCTCTGGTTTCACTGAAGAAGTGATGAACAAGTTCCACCAAGCTGAACTTCTTCTCTCTCAGCACATTCAGCTCTCTGAAGGTGAATGGAAATGTGAACTGTATGTCCTGGTGGTCTTTGTCTTCAGCCCAGTCCAGAGTGAACTTCTGTGTTAAGACTGTTTTCCCAATGCCAGCCACTCCCTTAGTCATCACTGTTCTGATTGGTTCCTCTCCTCCAGCTGAGGCTTTGAAGAGGTCTTCTTGTCTGATGGTTGTTTCTGGTCTGGCTGGTTTCCTGGATGCTGTTTCAATCTGTCTGACCTCATGTTCTTCATTGACCTCTGCAGTCCCTCCCTCTGTGATGTAGAGCTCTGTGTAGATCTCATTCAGAAGGGTTGGGTTTCCTGCTTTAGCGATCCCCTCAAACACACACTGGAACTTCTTCTTCAGGTTGGATTTGAGTTCACGCTGACAAACTGCAGCATGAAGTCCTGAATGAAGACAACAAAGAAGATCAATGAGTCACAGAATAGATTTCAACATTTCCTCTCCTCAGAGAATGACTATGAATATATTCTGTCCGTCTCTTGAGACATCAGTGAAGGTCTCATGTATCAGCATGGTAAGTCTGTAGAGAAATCCTCTTACTGCTCTGCAGACGCTCAGCCAGCTCCTCCTGCTTCATTCTCCTCAGGAAGTGCACTGAGATCTTCACAAAGGCCTCTCTGCTCCTCCTCTGCTCTTCATCCAGCACCTCCTCATCCTTTTTTTTTAAGCATTCTGGGTAATCTGAACTCACAACCTTCTGGATCTTCTTCAGCTCGTTCTTCACAAAAGTGAGGATGTTCTCCTCCAGCAGCTGGAACAGAACATTCTATGAATGACACCAACTAGAACATGGAAGCCACCATCAGGTCCATGTTGGACAGACGGACAATCCACTGGTCTACAAAGTGCAGCATGGAGATGATGGTGAACTGAGAGATGTTAAAGTAGTTCATGTACACACCATGAAGATGGCGTCCAGGTGTGTTTGATGCTGCTGGGCAGACGGACCTGTGGGAACCTCTGAGCTCTCCTGATCCTCTCTGTGGAGGAACATGAACCATCAGCTCACATGGTGTTTGGACCATCAACACCAATACAACATTAGTTAAAGATATTGGCTTCTGTCATGATTGATCATGATGAAAACCAGATGCTGAAGACTGTCGATGATGACGGACAGTTTATTAGTTGAGTGACAGTTAGTCATCAGTTTCATCTGGTTTTAGTTCTTACTGTGGGTCATAAAAACAACGTCTGCAGACCTCTGCATCTGGTACAAAGTCCTATGGAACTACTCCAAACCTCTTTAGTCCGTCCCCTGACCTCTAGAAGTCTCCTTAGATCTTCTGAAACTAGTCTTTGGACCTTTTCACAGAGTCTACTGACGATACTTTGTCCAAACCTCTGCATGGAGTCCAGAGACCACGTCGGCTGGTCCACAGAGCACTGAGCTTATTCTAATCACATGTTCAGTCCCAGTCATCTGTCTCCAGAAACCTGCAGCTGTCTCCAGATGTGACCTCTGCTGATCCTGATGTGGAGGAACTAGCTCACATTGTGTTCACATCTGAGGATGTTTACAGTTAATGATTCACACTTAAACACACACAGACCAGTTAGATGATGGGTGTCTAACTCAAGGCCCGAGGGCCAAATCTGGTCTGCCGGGGGTCCAGTGCAGCCCGCTGGATGACTTTACTATTGTGAGAATTACAGAAAGACACAAATAGCTTTTCTATAAAAGTAGCTGCTATTCCTAATCAGTCCACTGGGGGTCGCACTCTGTGAGTGAGCGCATGTGTTAGACCAGGGGGACCAGGGGCCTCATTTATAAAAGCTTGCGTAGGATTTGCTCCAGAAGTGGCGTACGGATGAAACGTAGGACGTGCGGACGCACAGAAATATTCAGACTTATAAAACGTCCTCCGCAGTTTTCCCTTAATAAATCACAATCACTTCTAAATGCAGCGCCGCTTTTGCGGCTTCATGTCACGCCCATAGTTGCCCTTATATAGTCTGTGGAACGCCCACAAATTAATATTCATCGATTGCGAAATCATGACACTGAGAGGAAAACGAAGAAACGTAACTTCACTCAGTGTGAAGTGGAAATGATCATTGGGAGGTGGGAAGGAGAAGTAAGATGCTCTTTGGAGGACACAGTGTGGATCACTGATGCCAACAAGGCACCTGAGTT
Source organism: Gasterosteus aculeatus (assembly GCF_964276395.1). Classification (NCBI taxonomy): domain Eukaryota; kingdom Metazoa; phylum Chordata; class Actinopteri; order Perciformes; family Gasterosteidae; genus Gasterosteus; species Gasterosteus aculeatus. The sequence continues at coordinate 3,196,665 of NC_135708.1, read as the reverse complement.
TCTAAAGAGAAACTGGTCTGACATCAAAGTGGATGCAAAAAAGCGTTTAGCGCGCCATCGCCAAAGTGTGTCCCCACGGGGGGGAAAGGGGCCACCGGAGCTGTCCCCTCCTGATGAGAGACTGGGGGCAGTGATTGGGGATCGGGGACAGGGTCTGGGCCAACATCGGCGTCAGGGGGTCGAGGCACATTTGGAAGCTTTGCCACATTATGTAGCACAGCACATGCAGCACGATGTTTCACACCTTTTCAGGAGTAAACAACAACCTCCCTCCAGTGCAGTCGAGGCAGCGCCATCTGCCCTTAAACAGGCCGATGGTGCGCTGCACTACAGCGCCAATCCTTCCATGTGCCACGTCTTCTAAGAGCGCAAGATCAGCCATCAGCGTCATTACGCATTGTGACGGCATCATGGCGTTTTATTACCGTCCATCTGATTGCATCTGACAAGCAACAGCTGTGTTTAGAGGATGAATTTAATAACATGCCGATATTATTGCAGAACATATTTCACTTTTATTATATAACCAGATGTGACCTCTGCTGATCCTGATGTGGAGGAACTAGATCACATTGTGTTTACATCTGAGGATGTTTACGGTTAATGATTCACACTTAAACACACACAGACCAGTTAGATGAAGATAATGAGTTCTGTCATGATGGATCGTCATGGAAACAACACGTTAAACAATGAACAAACATTTATGTAATTCATGACTGAGGATCAGAACAGTTCTTCATCTGTTTAAGAACTTACTCTGGGTCATAAGAACGGCGTTCATCTTTGAAGTTAAGCAGACGATCATTAGACTGATCACTCTTCATGGACAAACATCTGGGTTCAGGAGACTTTCCTCTCTGCTGATTTGAACTGAAAGAAACACTGAGATTACATCATCACATCATCATCTAATCATGAAGCATCAGCTCACATGGTGTCCGTCCTCACAGAGACCAAAACGAGGTAAAGGTCCATGACGTGAGGTCTGGATGTGGACCACATGACTCCCTGTAGTGGTTTAGGTCTACTGGTCCTGCTGGTCCCACTGAAAATCAACAGCTCAGTCTTTCAGCTCACTGTTTTCTTCACCAGTCAGTTTGGTTTAGTCCCAACAGGTCTCACCAGGTCCTCCATGGAGCTCTCCCTCCCTCACTGGACACTGCTGAAGGGCCCTGGAGCAAGAAACCCAGAACCTCCACCAGAGAGTCTGGTAGAAACACCTCATCATCAGCCTGAGACCCTCACCTTGCATCAACAGAGGGACCAACATCTTTGAAGTATATAGGAGGATCCATAGACTGGTTACTCTTCATGGACACACAGCTGGGTCCAGGTCCTGGTCTCTGATGGATCCTGGTCACACATGTAGAAGCAGAGTCAGTGAGTCAGAGACGTTGGGACATGGAGACGAGTGGAGGACAGTTGGAGATGGTCCTCTCACCTCTGAGCTTTGGTCTGGCTGTCATGTTCCCCACACAGAGGGGCTTCAGAGGGAGGGACTCTGTCCTCTGGGTCCTCAGCCTGATTCATAGCAGAGTCCACACCTTCACCCCTTCACACCAACCTGCTGGGAGAGCTCACGCATTATTATCTTCATCAGGACAAACACAGAGCTCATTCACCTCAACACTAAAACTCTCATGGGACACTTTGTGTTGTTGTCTTGAGACAACGTGTCAAGAGACGTCATTTTAAATCCTCATCCTATAAATGTTGTGTTTCTTTTAAGCGCTTTCCTTTGGCAGGAGGCAGCGGTCCATCAGGACGTTATTTATGTTAAATCACTATATAGGCTACTAAAACTCAGCATGCAGAATGACAACATGAGATATGTATCATATATCGCTACGTTTAGCCGCTAGCAAGAGACCTCGTTAGCAATGTTAATAAGCTTGTTATAGCACGCTCGTACATTGATGCTAGTATTAAGGGCTCTCGCGATGGCTTCTTTGTAATGTTACTGTGAGCTACAGAGCTGACATAAAAGCGTCAGCTAAATGACATGTAATGATTTAAAAGATGAACATTAGCACTCATCTTCCAGCAGATGGAGCTGTGCTGTTTCTCCTCTTCATCTCCTTCAGAGTCCAGAAGTCAGTAAAACAGTCCAGTATCACATGACATGTGTCATGGTCAAATATGTTAGAACATAATGATCACTTTTAGCATAAGATTGTCTATATTGAAGCTTGACGTGTGAAAAGCAGAATGACCCAACGTTTCCATTTGCAGCGGAGTCTAAAGAAAGGAGGGCGAGTCAACTTGCTCTCACACAAACGCTGGAACAAAGGAACTGTCTGTTACTTCATCTCAACCTTCATATCTCACTTCGCAATTTGTCATACTGGCCACTGGAGACGACCTTCATGTGTGTGTATAAAAGCTCAGCGCTGCTCGGAGACGCGTCTCCACAGAGCTCTGCAATACGTGCGCGCGTATTTGACCTCCTGCTAGCAAGAAATCAATTGACTTTTACAACTTTGATCATTCATCAAGACTTTGTTTTTATTAGATAACCATAGAAATAAATGATTCTCTTCTCCCGAACTAGTTACAATGAAATATTCCACCAGAGTGTTGCTCGGTGTACCGGTACTAGAAATACTAGCGACGTGTCGGTCGCCAACGAACCGGCTCTGAGAGCAACTCTTTGACGCGAACGACGGGAGCCGCTTTGTTTCTCTCTCGCTCAAGCCGCATTTGATTGGTCAATATGTGTGGGGGCGTGTCTTTCTCTCAAGCCGCATTTGATTGGTCAATATGTGTGGGGGCGTGTCTTTCTCTCAAGCCGCATTTGATTGGTCAATATGTGTGGGGGCGTGTCTCTCTCCCAAGCCGCATTTGATTGGTCAATATGTGTGGGGGCGTGTCTGCGCTGAGCGCAGGGCAGAGGGGCGGGACTTACACACAGCAGCAGCGAACAGAAGGGAGGAGTCAAGAGAGAAACAGCGGTAAAAAAAAAGTTGAGAAAGTGAGTGTCAACAGGAAACGCAGCAAAATCTGGACACATGTCAATGACATTGATCCATCTAATGCAGAATGTAGAGTCTGCAAGACTAAAATGTCTATCTTCTCCAAAACAGGGCAGATAATTTCAGAGAGAAGAAACAGGATCAGCCCCTCAAAGCGGAGCCACTTGGTCTCAATGTAAATCTTCCCTGAAGGACAAAACTCTGCATGCTGATTTTTTTTCTTTTTTTTTTTACACATTTTAATTTATATTTTGTTGTGTGATTCTGTAAGCTTCTGTATGTTGTTTCACTTTAAATTTGTTAAGTATTAAAAAGTTTAAAATAATTAAAAGTTAGTTAAGTTCATTTGTAAATAGTTAAACGTTTGTTTTTACACTAATTCATTTTTGTATCTCTCTGTAGAATGTATAAATGAAAGTGTATTTATATAAAAACATTTGACAGTGTTTTTTTTACATTAGTAATTCATATTGCGCATAATTTTACATTATTGTTGGTGATAAATTAATTTAAGCACCAAAAAATCAGAAGAGCCATTTGGGAGCCGAAAGAGCCGGTTCTCTATAAAGAGGCGTAATTCCCATCACTACCGGGTAAAAGAGGACGTCTGCTTTGTCTCTGACTTCTGGCCCTGATCTGCTTAGAGGGCGTGGCATCACGTGAGGGGCGTGTCCTCAACTGTGTTGCTTTCAGGAAACGTCGGCACTGTGAGAACTATGAATCCACACTTTCTATCCACCATATTCACATTTCATCTCTGATAAACACGACCTTTTTAAACAGATGTGAGGAAAGAGAAGAACGTTTAATCTCACAGAACCAAAACACGTGATGGTGGGCTCGACATGTGGACGTAAAACCGGACCAGAACCAGTACCGGAAACCATTATTTAGGGTATATATCATGATGAAATACATCAACGCATTATCTTTTTTTTATTCGGCAGAGTCCTGACTACAATAAGCTGGAATCCACATTAAAATACTCCAAACACACCTTTAGCTGGTGGGGAAGAGTCACATATGACGTGCAGGTTTGTCCACAACCTTTGGACCGAGTGGGACATTTTGTCGGTGCTTGAAGCTCGCGGACGTTGGAGCCAAAGAACAGCAGCGAATCGGTGGATTATGAATCATTGAGTGAGACAAAGCCTGCAGAGTTACTGTGAAACACACAGCGAGCCAGCAAAGACACACACACACACACACACACACACACACACACACACACGTCTTACCTCTGCCGCTTCTCACGGGAATTATGGATTTAATCTGCTGTTTCTGCAGTGAGAAAAGTCCCCGAGCCGCTTCACCTCCTGCTTTATGTGTGAGACGTGAAACCGCCTCTTTCTCATGACGCGCTCATGTGTGGACTTTTGTCCTCGTGGACTAATGGAACCATTTCTACCACACAAACAAGAAGGGTCAAAGTTCAAATGATAAAGAGTGGAAGTTATGACTTGAGATATGCGCAGTAGTGATGGGAAGTTCGGATCATTTTACTGACTCGGCTTTTTGAATCTCGTTCAGTAAAACGAACTAATCTTTTTTCCAGTCATTCGTTCATTTCGGGGGGGGTGGTAAGATAAATTCCTGCATTAAAATAGTGTATCATGACAGTCTGGATGATTTGAAGTGATCCTTTTTTTCACACTAGCATTCAATTATCACGGCATAATGTGGTGGACGATTTTGCACAGACAATCGTTAAGTAAGAAACAAAGGCTCTGAGTCAAGTATGTCTTTTCTCCGTTTATTTCCTTGCAAGGGAAAAAGGGTCACAACAGCTACGTGGTCAGTAGACTGTCAAGAACCTCCTTCTGCCCCCAACACATTGAGGCAGTTCTTATACCTAAGTTTAGATATCGGTGGCGTCAACAGAAACCTTTGACTATCTTGTTGAGTCTCTACAGCCAGGGTACTGGGAACATCTTGTCCATGTGAGACACGTCAGCTCTTTGACCGTGTCCTTGCTCTCTCAACATGCTTAAACAAAGGTGGTCATAGACATAACAAACACTTTGTTCAGTCTCTACAGCTATGACGCTGGAAACATCTAATCCAAGTGGGAGACATCAGTTCTTATGTCAGGGCCTTTGTGATCTAACCACTTGCAACTAATAAACTGGTTATACAAATGAAGCATTTAAAAGGGTCACATATCATTTTCCCATTACATTACATGTCATTTAGCAGACACTTTTATCCAAAGCAACTTACATCACACTTTAAACCCATGGCTTTTCACATTTTTGCCTGGGGAGCAATTAGAGGTTAGGTGTCTTGCTCAGGGACACTTCAAAATTGAACATGGGGCAGCCTGGAATCGAACCACCAACCCTGTGCTTCCCAGCACACCTTCTCTAACCCCTGCGCCACGACAACCCCATTACATTCCACTCTTCTGATTACATAATAATCACACACTATGCAATCAATTTAGAATGACTACTCTAAAAATGTACCATCTGATATCTACCACATCAAATATCACAAAACATGAACATCTGGACATCGCTCCCAAAACTTTGCCTGCCACAGAACAAAAACTCCCTAAAAACCCCTCCGAAATGGGAAAATAGGAAGAAATCTGTTAGGAGAAGAAGACTGGAAACCTTCTCACAGGATTTGAGCGTTACACCCCAGATGTCATGTGTACAGTATTGAAATAAAAAAGAAATGAAAACATGTTTAAATCACAATACCGGAACTTGATCCCCTTTCACACCTTGCACCACTCTTTAGGTAGCGGACTACGGAATCACAAAAAGATGCTGAGATACAATGAAACTGAAGCAAGCAATAATATGAATAAAACTGTCGTGGCACAAACGACTACTGTGTCTATGTGGAGGGGTCCTGGCCGTGTTACAAAGTAACGCATTACTGTAATTCCACTACTTTTAGCGGTAACGAGCATGTAACGAAATATTTTTTTAAATAAATTAACGAAGTTACAATTACTGAGATTGAAACGAGTTCGTTACTCGCGTTACTCTGTTTTGTGACGCGAAGCGGAGGGCGAATAGTAAGTAAACAGCTGCCTGTCAGCACTAAATAGTTGTGGCCACCAAACGTTGTGTGTCACAGAAAAGTCGCGTACGTGCACGTAAACCGCATCGCGTCGCTCATGACGAAAGAGCGCAGGATGCTGCATGTTGTGACTTTATGCTACATGTACAATCACTGTTATAGTCGTATCCTATACGTGGGTTATCTAAATCGACCCCCACAACTACAAACCGGTCTCTCTTCTTCCCTTTTTGTCCAAAACCCTTGAACGTGCTATCTTTAATCAACTCTCCTCTTATCTCCACTGTAACAACCTCCTTGACCCCCACCAGTCAGGTTTCAAGGCAGGCCACTCCACAGAGACTGCTCTCCTTGCTGTCTCAGAGCAACTCCACACTGCTAGAGCCGCCTCTCTCTCCTCTGTCCTCATCCTTCTGGACTTATCTGCTGCATTTGACACGGTCAACCACCAGATCCTTATTTCCTCCCTTCAAGAACTTGGTGTCACAGGCTCTGCTCTCTCCCTTCTCTCGTCCTACCTCGACGGCCACACCTACCAGGTAACCTGGCGAGGATCTGTGTCGGAACCTTGTCCTCTTACTACTGGAGTTCCTCAGGGTTCCGTGCTGGGTCCCCTCCTGTTTCCGAAATTCTCCCACACTACTCCACTCCTCCGCTCTCTTCACTGGCTACCGGTGGCCGCCCGCATCCAGTTCAAAACATTGTTGCTCACGTACCATGCTGTGAATGGATCGGGTCCAGCTTACATCCAGGACATGGTCAAACCCTACATCCCAACCCGCACTCTCCGCTCTCCATCCGCAAAACTACTCGTCCCTCCCTCACTGAGAGCAAAACACTCGACTAGGTCTCGACTCTTCGCTGTCCTTGCGCCGAAATGGTGTAACGAGCTCTCTGAAGACACCAGGACCGCAGAGAGCCTTCACATCTTCCGCCGCAAACTAAAGACACACCTCTTCAGACTCTACCTCGACTAAAGACTAACAAACTGTAGCACTTAAATTGTACTTGTAACGTCCCTCATCTATAGCAAATTGTAAATTGGCTTATTTGAGGAAATTGCACTTTCTTGTTTCTTGTTCTCCTGAGTTTGTACCCTATGGTTGAATGCACTTATTGTACGTCGCTTTGGATAAAAGTGTCCGCTAAATGACATGTAATGTACTGTAATGTTAGTTTAGAATTTGTGTTTCTAGCCCATTTTTCTGGATTATTGGAACTTAATTCAATAATTAAGGCTTGATTGTTATTTTGAGTTACTTTTAAAACTTTATTTGCACTTTACTTTTAAAAGCATATTTTATTCAATATCTCCAAGCTCCAATGCTCTGTAAGTACGCAAGTGTTTGGATGAAGCACACCTGGAACTATAACCGGGTGTTTTACTTGTGCTGCCCACCCGATACGGGAAAGACGGCCCTTTTTGTTAAGCTAGTTAGCGTTAGCGCAGGTAGTTTGCTAGTTAGCATGCTAGCGTGCAGCATGATGACCTGGACCAAAAGTAAACATCCCAGACATTTTTTCGTGTGTTTGGTGTTACTAATGCGTTAGATTGTTGCTGTACCCATAAATATTATTGCATTTCACATTGAAAATACGTTTTTAAAGCAATGGGGCTAAATACAGATTGCAAGGGTGAAGGGCTGAATTCAACAAGTTGTGGTCTGTAAACAAGAGGCCAACACATTGTAAGTTACTGCTGCTTAAAGCATGATACTGTGTAATATACCTGGACATGTAACTCCAAAAATACCATAAGTTGCAGATGAATTGTTATCTTGTTTATAATGTAATAAGTAAACATCTATAAATGAGGGTCCTAACACACCTGCTGCTGTTATTATTACTAGTTTATTACTGTCATCATAAACCCAAATGACCAACTTTGCCTTTGTGCTTTGCCTCCTCACAGGTTTCTGTGGGTGGTGGTTGCATCTGACGGAGGTTACATCTGATGGAGGTTGTGCCTGCAGTGGTCCTGCCTTACACCTGGCTTACTACTCTCGAACCAAATTTCGCCGACCTGTTCATTAATTATTATCAAAATCTTAACGTTAATATCGTCTATCGTTCAACCTTACGTTACAACATGACACATGTATCAACAAATTGACGTTTTCTGGCACGTTGATGTTTCATCCCATTTGTAGCCGGCTAAAAAAGACGTTGAAATGAGGTCTTAGACGTTCAGACCTCATTTCAACCCGATTTCAACCATATTTCAACGTTGAAATTACGTCGTGCTCACTGGGTGATGCATCCTGTCAACTGTCGAGTCAGTTGCCTCAAACAGTGACTTTTGTACTACTGCTTTATTTGACCATTTCCGCCACATAAACAAGATGGGTCAAAGTCCCAATGATGAGATAACGAGTGGAAGTCATGTTGACTTCTTGAGGTGTGCGCATGCGCAGGCTCCCTGGTCGTTTGGTGCAGTGACGTCATGAACCCTGTCGGTGTCTTCTTGTCAAAGCGACCAGCGACCTTATCTGGTTTCACTGGAGACTTTTGTGGCGTCTGACGTGAAAGCTCGTGTTGTTCTGCAGTTTCTGTCCTCAGAGTCTCACAGGAAGTCCGCATCTGGCCGAGAACGGTCATACTACCCGGATGTGACTCGCCCCGCCCATTTCACCCACAATGCATCGCGGCAGGCTTGTCCGCGCTTGTGAGCGCCAAATAACCCAGAATGCATTTCACCTCAGCAACAGGCAGCGACGCCAGAGGGAAATAATACAACGTTACATTTAATCCTCGTGATGTGACGTTGGGACTTTTCAGGCAGCGAGTCAGTTGTTTGAGCGACTCGTCTGTAGTCAGTTTGTCCACATTGAGAACTATGACCTCCAGCAGGTGGGAGATGTGACGCGCGGCTCCAGACGGACCGTCTACCAGCTGACTGGTGCGTCTTCATTCAGCCGCACACACGTTCTCCCTCGCGCCGCCTTTAACGACACAATGTCACGGTCATTTGTTGATCACGCGCCATATTCATTCATATATATATACTATGTAAATCATTTAAAACAAGCATGAGGTGTCGGTGAATAATACAGGTTATAGTTGAAGCACAACTATAATGTATATTAAAATCTAATGAAAAATGTTTAAAGTGCTTCACTGCTGCCAAAGTAAAACATTTTACCCAAATGACACATTTCAAAGTGCTTCCCTGAGCTGAGAGCTAACATCTCATGTCTTACTGCAGGTCCCCCCTTGCTGTCTGGGTTCAATGTGTCGGCTATTAACACAATAAACTGGGCGCGTGCAACGTCACTGCTGTGCGTCGGTTTTTCTTCATCAGAACTATTTCTGGTCTAAACTGTGATTGAGCTGTTGAGGGTGAATGAATGCATGTAGTTCTATTTGTTCAGCCTTATATGTCATTGAGTCACGTGTGACTGAACTTTACCACTAAAATAAACCTCGTGTTTGGGCCCATTGACCCGAGTCGGATGGTTCCCCGCGTTTCTGCACAGACCAACGTAAGTGAAGGCCGTCACGTAGCAGAGCCGTTTCCGTGGCCTCGTATGGAGGACGGTGCAGACCGTATGGGTGCAGCTACCTACGTCACAACGCTGGACCTGCTGAAGGGACACTGGCAGGTCCCTCTTACGTCCAGAGCTTCTGACGTCTCTGCTTCTGTCCCACCTGATGCCTTTTGGCTGCGCAAGGCCTCAGACACTTCTCAGAGACTCATGAACCTGCTACTGGCTCGGGCGGCCAAAACTGCTCAAACACGACATAAAAACACATATTCTAGTATATTCAAATATCTGGTTGAGCATCAGACACGTCAATAACTGGACAAATGAAAACAACGGGACACAACTACTTGTAACGGTCATTTAAGTTGAAACATATTACCTACACAAAAATAAGTAAATGAACTGAAGACCGCAGATCTCTCACAAACGCGCTGATCAAGAGTCGTGATTCTGGTCCCTCATGCGTCAGGCTTCATTCAGTGATTGAAACTGAAGGTTTCACAGTACCCACATTAGGGCTGCAACTAACGATTATTTTGGTAATCGACTATTTTTCCGATTAATCGACTAATCTAATGATTATTTCCCCCCCCAAAGAAATATTGACTTCAATGTAGAAATTTGAATTCAGATGTATTTGAGTAACAAGTTGTGTAAACATCATTATAAACAAACAAAATAGTAATACAAATTAAAGTGCAAATATGCTTTTAAAAGTAAAGTGCAAATAAAGTTTTAAAAGTAACTCAAAATAACAATCAAGCCTCTGCAAGTGCAAAATAACTCTAACATTCAAAGTCCATAACAAAAAAAAATCCATCCTTCCCGACAATTAAAGTGCAAGTAAGGGTTTAAAAGTAAATCCAAATGACTTCAGGGGAACACACCATTCATACACGTTTCAAATTGCAATGTAACAGGTGAGCATATTGACATGCTCTGGACTGAGGCTGGCTCTCTTCTTGGAGGCGATGTTCCCAGCTGCTGAGAAGAGCCGCTCAGAGGGAGTAGACGTAGCTGGAATGCACAAGAATGATTTGGCTAGTGATGCCAGAGCTGGAAACCTTGCCTCATTCTTCCCCTCCACCCTGGCTTGACTGCCACACCCTCCTCCAGCCACTGAACATTTGACTGTTATTGCATATCCATTTCTTACTGTTCATTATGCATAACTATTTCTCACTGTACATATCTATCTATTCACTTATTACACTTTACATGTGCACACACTCTGCACTTTTTGCTATTTTGCACTTCTGGTTGGATGTTAAACTGCATTTCGTTGCCTCAGTACTTGTACCCTGTGCAATGACAATAAAGTTGAATCTAATCTAATCTCATTCGACTTCCACCAAGACAGGGGACTTTCTGTCTTTGACAGAGGCTGCTCTCCAAAATACATCAGCACCTCATCACGGATCTTTTGGTTGTGCGCGTCCTCTTCACTGTCGTCATTGTCACTGTCTGTGGAGTCTGATCCAAGCAGTGAATCCAGTACTGAAACAGTCCTCCTATTTGGAGATCCCTTTTCAGCTGATGCTGTGGCATCTTGGTTCCCAGTACTCCTATCCATGTGCTGTAGTGCCAGAGCTTGTACCTTGTTTTGAACACTGAACCTCTCCTCTGGTGTCAGGAATTTCAGTTGTAGAAATCGTGGGTCAAGTGTGGCTGCAATGATCTGTTTGCTCCGTTTGTCATCGGTGAAGGTGACCTCTCCTGACCACCGTGCAGTGGTTTCCTTTGAAGCAGCTGCCTGGAAGGCCTGCACAGGTCTCATAAGAAGTGTGGGTGGACTTCAGAAGCCCTTTGACCAGACGAGGCAGTGCAGAGACTGTCACATAACTCTCACCACTCAAGTACACAGTGGCACATTCAAAGGCCTGGAGATCTTGGGCCAGTTCTTGGAGAAGGGTCTGCTGATCGCTTTTGAGGTCCAGGTATTGTTTCCCTCTCTGTGTTGCCGGGTCAGAAAGGGCTGCAGTGACTGGCCACCTCTGTTCCAGTAGGCGACTAATCATGTGATAGGTGCTGTTCCACCTGGTACTGACATCTTGGACAAGTTTGTGTTCAGGAGTCCCCATTTGTTTTTGCTTCAATTTTAGGTCGCTTGCAGCCAGTTCACTTCTTTCAAAGTGCTCAACGAGACTTCTTGAAGCTCCAAGTGCTTTGCTGATCTGTGGGTTTTTCAGCGCATGATTTATTACTAATTGCAAAGTGTGGCCTGCGCAGCAGACTGACACCCACCCATTTTTTTCATGGAAGTTTGCAGCCAGCACAACATTGGAGCCATTGTCGTGAACTACCGCCACGATTTTGCTTGTAGGGATCTCAAATCGTTCCACAGCCTGCTCAACCCATGCAGCAATGTTGGGTCCAGTGTGCCTCTCTTCAAGTGCCATGGTGGTGAGGCAGAAGCTAGTGAGCTCCCAGCCATCACTTATAAAGTGACATGTGATGCCAAGATATGCCTCTGTGGCAACACTGGTCCAAGCATCAGTTGTGAGGGCAATCTTGTTCTCAGTTGCTTTCAGAGCATCTTTAACCTTGGCAAGTGAAGTTTCATACTTTTGCTCCATGAGCTTTGTAAAATGAGTTCTGGAAGGTAAGGTGTAACCTGGATGAAATGTGTTGACCATCTGCATAAAGCCCTCATCCTCTACCATTGATAGAGGTCTCATGTCATTGACAAGCATGTTGAGGATGCTCTCCGTCAAGACTCCTGCCATCTGGGGGACGCATGAGCGCCTCTTCAGGACAAACTCGTCCACGCGCCTTTGCTTAGTGCTAAAAGAGAAAGAGAAACCCCCACAAAGCTTTAGTTATCACGTTGTAGGATATAGTATCACAGTTTTGTATAATGCTAGAGTAGATCTCTCGTAATTGTGTTAAATTACTATTTTTTCCACAATATTTAGTTTGAAGAATGCTAAGTGGAGGAGGTTAACTCTTCAGAACGAACGAGGCTACTGTGATAATTCACTACATGGCACGTAACATAACTGAAGTCGCGTTAGCAAGCATCCTCCATGAGACGATCTGTTTTCCAACATGTAAGCGTGAACCTTACGATAAGTTAACAAGGCTAACGTTACTTAGGCAGTTAACTTACCCATCAGCAGGAGAAGACGTGGTGGCTCCAGGAGGCCTCCGTTTCAAATGCTCATGCGTTGCCGTGGTGCTGGAATGAAATGCTAATTCCATTTTGCAGATTTTTACTCAAATACTTTTTTATTTTGTTTGCTGGTAAAATATTCCCAGACTTTTGAAGCTCTCGGTCGAGCTCTGTTACGCCGTGATTCAAAATCGTTCTTCTTCTTTGCCTTGGTGTAAGTATGGCTATGCCTTGGTGCATATAGACAATGTAAGCCATACTGCCCCCTGCACTTCCGGTAGTGCATTGCAATGCTGAATGAAAATTACCGGCAGCTCTGACATAAAATATATGACACGAAAGTGTTATCTTGATGGACAGTGTCCTTAGACCAACCCAAACACAGTGTCCTACAAGTAGCAGCAAGAAGGTCCATTTCAGAGTGGCAGTAGTCTTTGTACTGGAAGCTTCAGCTGGTGGAAGCAGGTGGAGGAAGTGGAGAAGTTGCTCTCCACCACGCTGATATCCAGCTGGTGTCTGGGGAGCACATTCCATCCTATCCACAACTGTAGGAGTTTCCCAAGGATGCTGACAGATGCTAAACATAAAGACAATATTTATTTTACTGCAGAGAAGGACTTTAATTGGGGAAAAAGGTTAATTTCTGCTTTGAGTTGTTCAGAATTCATAGTTAAAAAGAAAAGTAGAGTATCCGCTAAATAACCTATGGAGACCTTTCAAAAGGTTCTATTCATTTACATTCTCAATAAATGAGCGAAGGAATCCTGTGGTCCGACATGTATCCTCCAAAGAGACGTCACTGTCTTCGTCGTCATCCTGTGTTGGACACTTTATCTTCTCCAAGACCATCTGACGGATTGATTTTATACTAAGAGTTGACACTTGTTTCCAAACAAGAGAATTGAAAGCACAATATAACAGCGGAAAGGTCATTGAGACATTTTCAATTATAATAATACAACTTTTATTCAATTAGGACATTGTTGTTATTTTAAAGAACTATAGTGGAGTCGTCGTGGCGCAGGGGGGTAGAGTGGGTGTGCTGGGAACCGCAAGGTTGGTGGTTCGAGTCCCGGCTGCCCCATTACTGAAAAGACTCTCCGACCCAGGACTTGACTTTCAGCAACTCCGTGTTAACGCCCACTAACGGGCTAACGCCCACGCCCTCGGCGTGACACTCGACAGCCAACTCTCCCTGACTCCCATCATCACTGACAACACCATCCTGTAGATACGCTCTACAACATCAGGAGAACACGTCCTCTTCTCACTCAGAAGGAGGTACTGATTCAGGCTCTTGTCGTCTCCCTCCTGGACTACTGTAACTCTCTCCTGCAGGTCTCCTGCTACCACCATTCCACCTCTGCAGCTCATCCACAATGCAGCAGCTCCACTGCTCTTTAACCTTCCTAAGTCCTCTAAACATGGTGCTCACGTACCGTGCTGTGAATGGATGGAGTCCAGCTTACATCCAGGACCTGGTCCAACCCGACATCCCGACCCGCACTCTCCGCTCTGCATGTGATAAACTGCTTGTTCCTCCTCACTGAGAGCAAAACACTCAACTAGATCTCCACTCTTTGCTGTCCTGCTCCTAAATGGTGGAAGGAGGTCTCTGAAGACATCAGGACCACAGAGAGCCTTCACATCTTCAGACTAAAGACACACCTCTTCAGACTCTACCTCCACTAACACACTAACTAACTGTAGCACTTACATTGGACTTATAATGGTTCTTATCTACAGCAAGTTGGAAATCGGCTTATTTGATGAAATTGCACTTTGTTCTTCTGAGTTTGTGTCCTTATGGTTGAAACGCTCTTATTGTAGGTGGCTTTGGATAAAAGCGTCTGCTAAATGACATGTAATGTAACAGTGGAGGTTTTTACACGGTAACACTTTAATTGGTTTCCTTCCTTTTAGGCAGCAATTACTGTCAGTTCATTTCTATGAAACACAACTTGCAAAGACTTCAGGACAACCATGTCTGAGCAGTACTTGCTTATGCAGTGATGTAGGTTTAACTTAAAGGGAGGAAACCAGTGATCAAAAGCTGAATGTGATTATTTCCCTGCAACCCGTTTCAGATCCCAAAAGGTTCCTGTTTATTGTAAGTAACTTCACTTTAACCAAAGTCTGCATGAGAGTAGAAAACTTATGTCATTTCTGAGAAAGTCACTAGTGTGAGTTCACGGGGTCACTGACCTGTGGTGTGCGCTGTACATCACATGCTCTTGGAAAGAGGAGGGGAATTGTGTCTTTCCTCTCAGGTAGCAAAGGCCAGATCAGCGTCTCTTTTAAGCCCCTTCGTAACTGTTTAACCCGTCTTGAGCTTCTTCCAAGTTCCTGCAAAGCATTTGCATTACGAAAAGGAAAGCCGCCTTACTAATCTTTAACTACTTAACTAGCGCGAAACAATCAACTCACCAACATCTGTGTGCAGCACAAAAAAGACACAATGTGAACATTGTGAGTGTGAACTTCAACGCTCATTTGTCTGTCTGCTTTAAATGATCTGTTAAAGTACAGATGAGAATACTCACTGCGTGGAGCATCAGCTTGTCCAGCAGCATCTTCTGTTCTCACATGTGACTTGAGGCAAATCCCAAGACAGTGACAACTCATTAGTATTGTTCTTTCCTTCAGATGACAATTCTTCTGTACCCTCCAGCTAATAAGGACCATTAGAATAGATTGTCTCATTTCTCAAGATTTGCATTATATTCAGAATCTATAGAATAAATTGCGATAGAACAACTTGTCAATAACCTTCAATTACACGGCTGACAACAGCCTGAGATCTTAAACCACATGTAAAATAATCTCATTTCTCGTCACATCCTCAAAAAACACATTTTACTTAATTATCAGTCACTATAATTACGTGCTTTAAATATTGCTTCAGCACGCTGGTTTAAATGAGCAAACAGTGTGATTTTAGTGTTATATATCTGACATCAGGTATTACTTGCCCCAAATCGGTATCATTCCAATCTTTCTGTAAAAATGTACATTACCACTTTGACTGTCTTGCGGATATCGAGGTCAGCACAGTCCTTGATATTTTCATCATGACTTCTTCTGGGCTTCCACCAAAGAGCACATGCAGCTGGGCTGAGTCCTCCAAGGCCCGGCCCATCATGGAGGAACGAATGAGCAATCATTCAGCCAGCAGCAACAAAGAAGTCACTCTCCAAAAGGCACCGCGAGGTGGAGGAATCAGGTGATCTTGTTCACCCTCAGAAAGAAGAGCTCCTCCTGGTACTTAAATGAGAAGAGAAAAGGAGCATCGAAAAGGGCAGAATGATTCAGTTGATTCAGCACCTGTTTGGGCATCTACATGCCACCTTGCATGATTCAGTCATATGATTGTAGCCAAGTGCATGCAGGCAACGATAAGCACGCCATTCATCACTAATGATGTTTGATCCTATCCTGACATGATGTGCATTCAGTGGGACAAGGTCCTCTTCTTTCTACAAGGCGCAGCACCGGCTTCGCTCTCTTGCTCCTCTGCTGCTGCACACCAAGCACGCCGAAGACCCATTTCCGTCTTCTCCATGCCACCCATTCTTCCTCTCCCATACTGTTAAAAAACAATGGAAAGAAACATAAATAGCTCATGTGGTGTATTGACCAACTACATGATGACCTATGATGAACTAAATGTAAGAAATCAATGTATTTTTACTTTTTGCAGTGCGATCATATACAAATTGCATGATAACGACAAAGGTTGTTTAGTTTTTCATATATGAAAAACCATATGAGAATACTTATACATGCAGACTGAAAGTAGACTGAGAGCGAAAGCTTTATGGTACAAGAAACCAAAAACATTCATTTGAATGAAAAGGTCTGCAGACCTTCCTTAGTTTTGTGCCCATCTTGGAGAGGGTTGCAGCAATATCGTCCTCCACCATATCAACCTGTCTGAGACGAAGGCCCTGTGCAAATCTATAGAATACGTCACACACACATCATCCTGCTAAACTCACTTATCTGTCCTCTTCCTTCTCTTTCCGCTTCTTTTCCCGCTACTGAGCTTTTACTTTGAAGGCAGACAGTAAAACCGAAGAATCCGGTTTAAGGTAGCGGGCGGCTGACAGCTTACACCTGCTTACACACACACATACACACCCACACACCGACACACACACACACCCACACACACACACACACACAGACAAGACCGGGGGTCGTTGACGATGACGGAGAGGGAGATCATTCCTGAAGTAGCCGTGTCGCATTTGCAGGTCAGACACCGCCATGTTGTACAATGGCCGAGCTGTTCTGGAGAACTACCACGTCAGTGCTGCATATCGCCTTCTACAGCACAGTGATGACATGAACATTCTGTCTAATCTCTCCAAAGACGAGTGGAGGTAAGAGAAGAGCGCTGCAGCTGAAGGGACGTCCTTTTTTACCGCTGTTTCCATTCAATGACTTCAAATAATAATTCACTGTACAATACAACCCCCAGATTACAGTGCAAGTCATTGCTTCTAAAATACTGCCTCCTACTGGTGCTTAGAGGGAGCTACAGCTGATGATACCAGGGAGAAACACATCACCTTATTTTACAGTCAAGCAGAATCACATGACTCATTTTAGGGACAAGTTGAGTAGTTTGGGGCAGAGTTGCATCGATCTGGCACTGCATTGCTGCAGAAATATAGAAGTGACAGCAACAGGATGAAAGCATCTCAGTCTCCTCTGATTAAACTTTCCCCAAGCTTCATCTAAGATTCCTTCTGTAGGGAGCATGAATGTTTTACTGCCTGCCCTCTTTCAGAGCGCTTCGGGCTCTGGTGGTGGAGATGGTGTTGGCCACAGACATGTCCTGCCACTTCCAGCAGATCAACGGGATGAAAAGCCACCTGCAGCAACATGAGGCGTGAGTGTTTCACGTCTGGGTCCGTCCCGCCTCATGCTGCCAGTCACTCCAGTCCTTCACAATGCTGAAACTATCAAACCATGATTGTTTCTGCTTTACAACCCTTCACGCGCCGCGTCCACTAACTGGACTGGACTTGCAGGCCCGACAAAGCAAAGGCCTCGTCCCTGCTACTGCACACTGCTGACATCAGCCACCCTGCCAAACGCTGGGACCTCCATCATCGCTGGACCACATCCCTTCTGGAGGAGTTCTTTAGACAGGTGACCGCTTTGAATCAATGAGCGGCCTTTTCATTTATGCAGTACTTCACATGGCTCTGCACTAGTGACGAATAAGAATCATTTACACCACAAAGCTGCTTGTTTGTTTATCTGCTATCTAATGAACAGTCTGCTCCAGTGTACCTCTGTTATGGAAACCGTTGTCCCAGTATATCGATTCATTTGGGAGAAAAGTTCAGATGTTTATACGCTGGACCAACATTCGTATCTAGTTGTTGTGCGTGTGGAAGTAGCATGAAAACTAAGTAATTATTTAGTTACTATCAAAGAGTAAGAACATGTCGACACAAATTAGAATCAACAAGGTGAAGTGAATCTGTTAAGTGGGCGTGTCTTCCGTATCCGGCAGGATTCTATGACTTCATGGTGGAACCAACATTTACAGTGCTGACAGAAATGATGGAGAAAACTGTGACTCCGCTTGTTGAGGAGGCATCGCGATCTGGAACGGCTGCCTTCAGACGCTGGAGGTGACAAACAGAAGATTACAAACACTTATTTTAGATGATCCTGTGGTGTAGATCAGCCGTCCCCAACCTGCTCCCGTCTTCCCCTCACGGACCATCGGCTGACGTCCTCATCTCATCAGATCGCTACTACCAAGACAGGAAGTCACAGATAGAAACTAAAACAGACCTTCAAAAGGCCCAATTTCAATTGTTTCCATGTGTCCATTCTGGGCCACCGTAGGAACATGACCACCCCTCCCTAGATAGTTTTAACACTATTAAAAACCAGCATATAGTAAGAATCTATTCAAGTTCCATCATCAGATCCCCGATACGCTACACACTGTTTATTTAAGGAAACTAGTACTTTAATACACTATAACCTTAAGCATGAACAGCACAGCTGCATTATCATCTAAACACGCTAGGAAACAATATTTACAACACGTTGATGCTTTTACTTTGAAGGGTAACGTTGACGGCGTTGCTTTGTCCAATAAGAGGCACCAGCTTTCTACCTCAACACGTCTGACAGGATGTGTGTTTGTGTGCACGTGTCTACACTGTCCACAGTGACCACAGTGTCAGTGGCAGTGATGGAAAGAGGTCCAGTGTGAAGAGTACAGGCTCAGAGGGCAGCTGCTCTCTGACCACGGTGGACTTCAAGGGCTTCAAGGTCACATGGAACAAGGAGATTCACCACAACAGGGAGACGTGGAAGAACCAGGCAACCAAAGGTGCCCATACTTACCACCTGGTATCATCTGTCACTCTCTACAGGGCTCCTTCCAGTCCGGGGGGCCACATTATCAAACACACATCTGAGAAGCAGCTAAGCGTATTAGCTGTGAGAAGACATTGTAGCACTGCTTACTTTATCATGTCCTTATTTAATACACGCATGTCCATGGACTAATTACCTTCTGACAAATACAGGTACAGTCTGGGTTTTACTTCCTTCTGATAATCATGTGAATCAGCCTGTGAGCAGCAGCAGCTTCATCCTAACGTCTTCTGAGTGCTGCAGTGATGTCAAATGAAGCAACATCATAGAGAATATTGCTTTTGTTAATGCGTGTTTGTGTTCTGGAAGACCTGGAGGAAAAGGTCCAGAAGGAGGCAGGGGAGAGTGGCCGGCAAGAGAAGGACACAGCAGAGGAGACACAGCCAAAGAGACACAATTCAGGACAGGAGATGAAGACAGAGGTGGAGGGCCAGGTGGTGTTGGAGAGCAGGGTGCAGCAGGAGGTAAAAAACGCCCAAAGAGGAGGAAGGAGGAAATAATCCAGGTGGACCTTCAGCATCAGGCCCAAAGAACACAGAGGCAAAGCCTGAGGAGCACACTGAGAAGCAGCCGTGCCACAATGGTCAGCATCCCCACAGTGTACTTAGTAGTACTGTGCTCAGGTACACTAAAACTAGTAGGACTATACTTTGACTCATTTTCACAGTATGTGTTTGTTCATTCAGGAAATTAGTAAAAAATACTGTTAAAAGGTATCAAACTAATTTGTAGTTCAATATTCAACATTTACACACAAATGTGGTGAATAAAAGTGGAACAATCTTATTTGTTATCAAACTATCACACATTATTAAAGTTAAAAAGCAATGGCACCTGTTGACATCTGGCAGGTTCCTGTTTATCAGCAGGTAGAAACGTTAAATTATTCAAATTAATAGTATTTAATAAATAATAACGGGGCACCACCCTGGGATCAGGGGCCAATAACCAGACTATAAATGAGTATTCTCACTGTTGGTGTTCACCCAATGTGTAAATAGTCAAAGTTCTGTTTGAAGGTTTGAATTCGAGCACCAGATCATTATCAGAAACTTTAATAGTAAAAAGACGCTCTTCCTTTGCGTTTATTTGCCGTTATACTGTTAAAATATCCTGGTTTTGGTGATCGACCCTTCTGACGTAGGACGTGCACGCGCGATTATCCTGATGACTGACATCTGGGTAAAGGAACCTCAGCTACCAAACAAGGCTCTTACCTGTCTTCTACAGACACCCCTCGTAAGACACTTTTATTTTTTACCTAAGATCCACAAACCACCGAAATCAGGGCCCGTTCCCCACAGAATGCCTCCAGGCCGCCTGTAGTCTCTGACTGTAACGATGAAAGCTATCGTGTGGCGTATTGCCTGGATCACTACCTAAACCCCCCCCAAATAACCTCCATGCCAGCTACCTCATGGACACTTATGATTTCCTCCAGAATGTCCGTAACATCTCTTTGGACGGCAAATCCCTTCACCATGGATATGCACAGTCTCTATACAAACATCGACACAACAATGCGGCTGGCAGCAGTTAAGATTCTGCTACAATTCCCTGAACAATCCAAACCAGACCAGGAGATCCTGAAGCTTTTTCACGGTTTGGTTCACGTCCTGTTTTATTTTGTAGTTTTCTGCCTCTTGTATCCGTAGATAACTTCACTTCCTGCCTTGTCCTGTCATCCCCTGTGATTGTCAGATTTTTTCCACCTGTGTCCAATCACCTGCACCTCCCTAGTGTATTTAAGCCATGTGTGTCTCTTGTCACTTGTTGCGTCATTGTTGAATGTCCGGAAGTCCATGTCTGAGTTTTCCTGGTTCCTGTCGCCGTTTTTGCCCCTTTTATGCTTTTGGAATTTTTGACCATTAATGTCTCTTTGTTTTTTGAAACTCTGCGTTTGAGTCCTGCCTTTCCCGCCATCCTGACAGAATGACACAACCTTTCAAGGACTCAGCAGAGTTTGTTCCCCAGAACCAGTTGTGGGGAACTCGTGGGAGAACGCCTGCCCTCGATCGCCAGCTGGCTTCCTGGCAGACGCAGTCGGCTCTCCTAGAGTCCCGGGAAGGCGTTCGGGTCACCGTTATCGCCGCCCGTCATGACAAGCTTAGCCTAACCAGAAATGACTTTGACATTAATGGCCAACAGTACCTACAGATTAGTGGAGCAGCCATGGCAAGACATTTGCCCCAGCCTATGCAGATATTTACATGGCCACTTGGGAAGAATCCATTCTCCCTTTGTGCGCCAAACGTCCCAGTCATTACTACAGCTATTTGGATGAAGTCTGGGTCTGGCCTCACTCAGGAAAGGAGTTTGACTTCTTCCTCCAGACCTTCAATTCACACCACCCGGTCATTAAACTTACAGCCGTCACCAACTAATGGGAGCTTTTTGGACTTTTTCACTTCAAGGGCCCCAACTTCTCATTGTCTCCCTTTTAAATTAATTTTTTTTTTTTTTTAAACCAACAGATTCACACTTATTGCTATATCGCACCGGTAACCATCACCCTCACGACTTCATTCTGAAGTCCCAATTATTCAGGTTTGAACTGATCTGCTCACGGGCGCAGGACTGAGGCTCGGCCACACAGATCTTATTCAAGGCCTGAGGAGAGAGGGGCTACCCACGATCCCTTCTTAGAAAAGTTAGAAAGGAGGTTTATGGGATATCTCCGCCTTTGAACCGCCGCTCTCCCAGGGGACCAGGACAACACTTTGATCCGCTTCATTAAAACTTACAGCCGCTTTTCAGCATGGGCGACCAGGAACACCAGAAGGAGCTTTGACCGGCTCTTGGGTCCCACATCACTGTTTCCGTTGTTGGACATTGTCTCTGCCCACGGAAGAAACACAAACTGGATGCAGGATGCATTGATCCACCTCTACCAGAACCGCAAGTCACCACCAGGAACCCATTGATCAAAATCCCAAAGGACATCATGTTGCGACACAAAAACTGGTTTTAACAGATCGGTTGTACCGGCCAGGAGTTGAGGACTTGTACCGGTGTTGTGACAGATGGCTGTCACAACACCGGTACAAGTCCTCAACTCCTGGTGTCACACTTCACGAGGCATGGGGTGCACAAACTATTCCTCCAGGGCCCGGCAAACCAACCCAACTAGTCCACATCTGAAAGAAGGATGGAACGCCAGCGGATAGCTTACCTGCTTTCGGTCCACCCATATGGCCTCAATCTGGGGGTCTTCTAAAGACGCTCGGGAACACGTTGAGCCTCTGGGGGCGCGAGTTATCACCCAAAACATAATTACTATGGGAATTGTTAAATTACTATTGATTAGATTGAACAGGATTTGTTCAGTAGCGGCGGATGTCGAGTTGGCCACAAGGATCCTCTTCCGGGTAAATGTCGTGTCCTCAATGAGTCTACAGCATTAAGTATGCAGAACTGGATCGAAAGAGACAAAATGTACAGAATAGAAAAATGAAACGTAATGACAAGAATACAAACAAAAATGCATCAAATTTGGAGAGCTACCAGAATGCATGTGCCCTGCCTTTGCAGTAGAATATAACTTCCATTTCTCCGTCCCAGCAGGGCCTCAGCCTGACCGCCGTCTGATGCATTACACCAAGAGACCCAGCTACTCCCGGATGGTCAGGTCAAAGGTCAATGAGATGCGGCCCATTGATGCCAGGGGGAAAGCTAGGAGACTGCAGCGCATCTCTCTGCGTCGCCGGAAATGAGCCCATGGTATAAAGTCCTCACATCACATCGGCGTGATGTATTTGACTGGTTTTCCAACGGGTCTCCTTCATTTCAAACACGTATCCTTAACTGTTTCTGCATCACCCCCTTTGTTCTGCTGACGTCCCTCTCCTTTTTTCCCTTTTGGGGACCTGCTACTCCTAAATGACTTCTCACATCATTTCCTTATGTGTTTTTGGTTTTATTATTTAAATGTACGTTGATGAAATTAACGTATAATACTGTACATATTATTCTGTATATAGTAGGCTTTCCTATTGTTTTTCCTATTCAGTAATATTCTCATTTTGTGTCACTGCTGAATCTTCTCTCCTGATATTGTCTGAAATCATCTTGTCTAAATAACTCATTACAATGATAACATTGAGTATTTTGTGGTTATATGATAATCAAATGTTTACATCTCCATCAGTTTACTGTAAAGATCCTGTAGTTGTACACAATGTGTCAGAAAACAGCTGGCTCTGCTAATTGTATTTAAAAACTGTGATGTGATTTATGATGTAGAGAGAGAATGTAGAATAGGAGATGATAACAAGAACTGTGCCAGTGGGCCTCCAGCAAAGTGCCTGTGACAGAGCCAGTGATGAGGTGGCGTGACAGGAAATCAGCTACGCTCATCAACGGCCTCACATGTGGATATCAGGACAGCATGAAGCCTGTAGAGCTAAACACACATATCTACCCACTACAGCTGTGGTCAAACGTTTACATACACTTGTAAAGAACATGATGTCATGGCTCTCCTTGAGTTTCCTCTTATTCCTACAAGTCTGATTTTCCTCTGATAGAAGAATCTGTTCCAATCACTCTGTCACAACAACATTCATGAGGTTTGGTTCTTTTAGGACTTAATTATGGGTTAACAGAGAACATGACAGAATCTGCTGGGTCATAAATATACATACAGCAGTGATAATATTTGGTCACATGTCCTTTGGCCATTTTCACTTCTATTAGGCGCTTTTGGTGGCCGTCCACAAGCTTCTCGTTGAATCTTTGACCGCTCCTCTGGACAACAGAATTGGTCCTGTTCAGTTAAATGTGATGGCTCTCTGACATGGACTTGTTTCTTCAGCATTGTTCACATCCACCAGCACCAGATCCATTGGCAGCATAATACTACCACCACCGTGCTTGGCGGTAGACATGGGGGGTATTCCAGAAAGGAGGTTCAACAAACTCTGAGTCTATCCCTGAACTCCGAGTTGACTTACTCTGAGTATCCGCTTCCAGAACAGCTGATCTGCGTTAGTTCATTCATTTTTTGGTTTCGTC
Organism: Gasterosteus aculeatus; assembly: GCF_964276395.1. Classification (NCBI taxonomy): domain Eukaryota; kingdom Metazoa; phylum Chordata; class Actinopteri; order Perciformes; family Gasterosteidae; genus Gasterosteus; species Gasterosteus aculeatus. The sequence continues at coordinate 3,172,633 of NC_135708.1, read as the reverse complement.
TGACCACAGAACTTTCCTCCAGAAGGTCTCATCTTGGTCCACGTGATCAGCAGCAAACTTCAGTCGAGCCTTAAGGTGGCGCTTTTGGAGCAAGAGCTTCCTTCCTGCACGGCAGCCTCTCCGTCCATGGAGATGCCAAACACGACTGTGGACATGGACACTGTGTTCCAGCAGCTTCTACTTCTTGGCAGATCTGCATTTTGGTGGTTCTCTGTTGACTCTTCCCCCTCCTGACCAATGTTCTCTCAGCAGCAGGTGATAGCTTGTGTTTTCTTCCTGATGGTGACAAAACAGCGTCGTGCACTTTATACTTACAAACTACTGTTTGCACTGTTGCTCTTGGGACCTGCAGCTGCTTTGAAATGGCTCCAAGTCACTTTCCAGACTTGTTCAAGTCGATGATTCGCTTTGTCAGATCCATGCTGAGCTCCTTTGACTTTCCCATTGTAGCGTTTGTGGGCGTTTGTGTCCAATGAGCTCTATTTAAATGCCTCAGAGTCACCAGCTGTAGTCACTCATAAGCACTCACAAGAGGTTAAGAGGCCATGAAGCTCATTGCATTGACACAACGTTCTAAGGCACCAAAACTGCTAATTCATGTTGCTGTATGTATATTTTACACCCAGCAGATTTGATCACTTTTATTTATATATATATTTCTGTCCAACACACACTTTCAATACTCCACTTTGTGAGGAGATAAACTCCACCCTGTTATCAAATGTGTGCTTGTGCTTTGTGTGTTTTTGTTGGTGACTTAAGTGTGATATTTGGTGCAGAATGAAAGCTTCAAGTTGCACCTGAAGTAGCGAGCTCAGTAGTTTGTGTTGTTGTGAGACGGCTCTGCGTGAAGGTTAATAAGGTTAATAAAGCAACTTATTCATTACTCATTTCTTTATTTACTCACTTCCTTCTTCAACATGCTGCACCACCAATGTTTCCTCTGTGCTATTGACACAGCAACAGGGCTGTAGAATAAATACACATATTATGGAGGAAATAGTACAAAAGTCAATAGTACAGCATCTTTAAAAAGGATCAGAGTATTTCAAAAGAAATAATACAGCGTGTTGAAATAATCTTTATTTGATGGCCTGTTTAAACATGTACAGTTGTTTCCAATAAAAGTCATTTATTAACATTAGAGCCAAACAATTCTATTTCTGTTAAAGTAACACATGGAGTAAATGTTGTAAATGACATTATAGTGAATAAAAACACAAGTAACGCATATTCAATATTTCCTTGAGAGGTTTGCTGAACCATTAAAAAGCTTCTTGTTCAAAACAAACCTGATTATGTGAAATTAGATTTGATTTCACTCAACAGATTTAGAAAGATTTGAAGTTAAAATGGGCTCAAAAAGAATTACACATTCATATTTTCCTTCTTCACCTTGTTTTTATTATTGCTGATGAAGCGCACACACACATAAGGACACATTTGTCTCATATGGGGGGACAGATGAAAGAGCGTCTTATAAAATGTCTTCTTGAACACATAAAGATGAAGATTAAAGCCTAATTAGGAGCCAATATCTAAATGATCATCTATTGATTGAAGGAGCACAGCAGCATTAAGCTGAGCTCTTTCCCACTTCCATCTGAGTCCCAGAGAGCTGTGGACCCCCCAGAGTCCAGACCAGCTCAGGTACCCCTCACCTGCTCCACCTGCATCTACACCCACATGAACCACCATCAGCTGTACAGACTGAACTATGTGGTGAGCAGAGAGGAAGGTTCTCCACCAGGAGGAGACTCTCCCTCCTGAAGAGGACACAGAGACACTGAGGAACCATAAGACCAGAACCAGAACCCAGGATAAAGAGGTTCAGTGAATGTGGTGATGAAGGTGTGGAGGTGGATCAGTGTGTCAGAGGAGACTCTGTAGAAGGACAGAGAGCCAGCAGGACAGTCCACATACACTGCTACTCTACCAGAGGAGGAGGAGGAGGAGGAGGAGGAGGAGGTGCGTGTTACTGTCTCATTGTGACAGACAGAGTAACCTTCATCAGAGCAGATCAGACTCCAGGACTGATCATTGTATCCAAACAAACAGTCTCTACTGTCTCCTTTCCTCCTGATTCCTCTGTAACTCACTGATACATAAACTCTTCCTCTCCACTCGACCTCCCAGTAACAGCGACCAGTCAGACCAGTTCTACACAGCAGCTGAAGACAGTCAAATCTGTCTGGATGATCAGGATATGACTGATCCTCTATCACACGTGTCACCTTCCTGTTGTTGTCAGACAGTTTGAGTCGTTTGTTTACTGTGTTTGTGTCGATTGTGAGTTCACAGGAATCTGATGAGAGAACAAGACACAATACAGCTGCAGTTATTAATCATGTGTTCATCTACTGACACGTTGATGATGACATCACAGAGGTGAATGAGTGATGTCACAGTGTGAAGATGGTTGAATCTTCATGAATCAAAGCACACTTACACTTCCTCAGACCTGGTCTCAACCATCGGACTCCATCAGGCTCCACCCTGAAAGGAGGAGGGGGGTCAGAGCAGCATGGAGACATGGACATTACATCACTCTCACACACAGCTTTGTCCTTCATGTCCACATGGAGCACCTCTTCTTCTTCTACCACTACTTACAGACGACCACAGACTGTCAGTCAGGCGTCACACAGCGACGAGGTGCTGGAATATATTCATGAAGAAGATGAATGGATAACAAATAAGAAATGGACCTGTCACTGTACTTTCACCAGATGTGAATTCAAACGGGAGAAATGACGTCATGCTACAGATCAAGCTTCATGGGACGTGTGCAAAGGAACATTCACATTAAACTGTTTCATAAAGATAAAGCAGATACAGACCATTCAGTATTCACACAATGTGCATGTTTCCATGTTGTCCCCATTTGTGGACAATGTCTCTCCCTGTGGTTCGCTGGAGTCCCAAAACTTTACAAATGGCTTTGTCACCTTTTCCACACTGATGGATCTCAATGACTTTGTTCCTCATTTGTTCCTGAATGTCTTTGGATCGCAGCCTGATGTCTCGCTTGTGAGGATCTTGTGGTCTACTTCACTTTGTCAGGCAGCTCCTATTTAAGTGATTTCTAGATTGAGAACGGCTGTGGCTGGAGAAATGGAACTGGGCTTTCCAAAGATGTGATGAACCTCACTTCATTTATGTTTTCATCACTTTTTCACACAGGGCCATTTAGGTTTGGATTCTTTTCTCCCCTTAATGATACAAACTGCATTTTGTGTTTACTTGCGTTATCTGTGTCTAATATTTACATTAGTTTGATGATCTGAAACATTTAAGTGTGACATGCAGGCATGAAAACGGGTCACGGGTGAAAAAGGTGAGACGGATGTTTCCCCTCTAGGGGTTTTCAGCTGGTTTTGTCCCAGGGACCAACATTCTGAATAGAAAGTCACTGCGGCCTGTAACCTGGACCTCAAGTTCATAAGAAGAGATTGCGCCAAAGGATCGATCTCTTTCGCCTGACTTCCCGTTAGTGACAGATCGAGACAACACAACGTTGTTTGGTTTCTTTTCTTTCCCTCCAATTCCCAAGTTTCAGTCTTAATCTCGCTGGACGAACTCAAGACTCGCGCTCCACTACGTCCCGCTTCCTTTTCCCTTTTGATTTCATTCCTGTTGACTCCAGAGGACCGGAGAGACAGCTGCTCTCTGACCCCCCGCCGCCTCTGTTCCCAACGAGAAGTTCGGACCCCACGGCCGAAATCGCCTTCATCCACTGAGTTTCCCTACGCGGAGCTCAACTGTCCTCAGTCAGCTGGAAGCTGATGACCAACGCCCATCAAACAGTAACACTGGTTTTCTGGGCAGACTAATTTAGCGTGTTGATATGAACTTGATGTTTATGTGATTTGTTCAGTCATAACGTGGTACGATAGAGTCCGGATCAACGAATCCGCTACCTTTGATTTATGTTTGAATGTGTACCTGCAAATGTTGTAATGTCCCCTGTTGATCTGATGCTGTGATACGTTTGCTGTAAGAGAGTGAAAGCGCCGACTGTGTTACGCTGTTGAATGATGTCTCATGGTCAGAATAGTTCCTTATTTTCTTTTCTTTTCCCGGGTCTCCGCCGTGAGATCCGTTTGCCTGTGGTTTCATTTCGTATCGCCAGCCACATCGTTGGTTCTGTAACTGCACACACATGGATCCGACCATCCTGATTCACGTTGCTGATCTACGTTCCGCTGGTCGCGGGACAGAATCTCCTCGCGCCGCGTCTAAGTATCCCCCCCCTCCTTCGTCCAAGCCGTAGTCCCTAGCAACAGATAGCGTTGCCATAGCAGTGCGACTGTCGGCTTCCTCGTTGCTTTAATACAGGGGTGTCCAAAGTACGGCCCGCGGGCCAACTGCGGCCCGGGATCCATTTTTTTCTGGCCCGCAGCAAATTATAAAAATAGAATGGAATGTGGCCCACACATGAAACTTGCCCTTGACTGTATTGTAGTTCTTAGTTTGACCAGTAGGTGGAGCTACTCACTAGCTGCAGTCCTAATGCAGCTTTGCCACAAAAAAAATGTCTAAATAAAAAATTTCCACGACGACAAAATGGCAGAACCAAAGAAACGCAAGATAGCAAGTGAATGCAGAACATTTCAAACACGGTGGGAAAATGAATATTTCTTCAAAGAAGTCAAGGAGAAGTGTGTCTGTTTGATTTGCAATGAAACGGTTGCAGTGATGAAAGAGTCCAATGTACGACGACACTACGAAACCAAGCATCCGACCTTCACGTCCTACACTGCTGCTGAGCGAGAGGACAAAGTCCAGCACATGGCAGCTAACCTGCAGGCTCAACAACAGTACTTTTACCCTGCTAACAAACACAAGAAAACGCTACATTAGCTAGCTATGAGGTAGCTCAACTCATCAGAGAATTAAGCTTTCCTATCTGATGTCGATGCTGAATACGGGGACGTACTCTATCATTGTGACGTGCGCTGGCTTAGTCGCGGCTCCGTGCTGAAGCGGTTTTATTCCCTTATTGCCTTTCTAGTTGATCTTACTGGTCATCTGAACCCACTGAACACGAGCCTACAAGGCAAAGACCAGCTTGTACCACAACTTTCTGTGCGAAGCTTCGTCTTTTTGAGACACAACTACGCAACTTCAACCTTGCGCACTTCCCTACGCTGTCCGAAATCAAACGTGCTCATCCAAAGGCCGACCTCTCTGCTAAAAAGGGGAAATATGTTTCTGTGATCACAACTCTTATGACACAATTCAATCAGCGCTTCCAAGATGTTTCTGTCATTGAGAAAGAAATCAAGCTGTTCTCAACTCCCTTCCTGCTGGATGCAGAAGAAGTGGAAGAGAGTCTGCAATTAGAACTCATCGAGATGCAGCTCCTCTCCCTACCCGACTTCTACCGGAGCTTGGAAAAGGCCAAGTTTCCTCTGATGCGACGCCACGCAAAAAGAATGACCAGTCTGTTTGGCACAACATACATATGCGAGCAAACATTTTCTCTGTGAACTCTGAACAAAAGCAGATTGAGAACCAAAATGAGCGACAGCCATCTCTGTGATGTCCTTCACATCTCAACCAGCAAACTTACTCGTGACCTGCCAGCCGTCCTTCAGTCCAGAGCAGCATCACTGCTCCCATTAAGTGCAACACTGTTCCCATTGTAGGCGAGTTCAAATATATTACACAGTATTCATGTGTTCAAAAGCCCAATTACTTAATAAATGCAGTCAATTAAAGTTGATAACATTTTCTAAAACACGTTAGCTGATGAATGATTTGCATAAGTAGGTTAAATAAAGCCTTCCCTCTTTATACAGGGCTGTGAAGGGGGTCCCCATCCTGACGAAGAAGCAATCTGAGGCTGCAGTTTATTTGAAAATAGAGAAATGAAAACCCATACGTAGAAAGATGTGATTTATGCAGTTTTTTCTGTAAGTATAATAAATTATCAAGCATAATTTACCTACATTTGATTGATTGATTTGTATTACTGTTAATACACTAGAGGTGATATACCTTAACTTTAGTGAGCGGCTCAATCTTTCGCATATTTTTCTGTCTGTGGCCCTCAGTGAAAAAAGTTTGGACCCCCCTGCTTTAATACGTGGAACACTTCCTGCATCTCGCTCTCGCTCGCCCCTCGCGTCCAGTAGTCGTATTACACTGTTTAACGTTCCCGTCTTCCTCGGTGGTTTGATTTAACGGTCTCACTTCCGCCCCGCTGCTCTCGCTCGCCCCCTAGTGTGATAACCGGCACTCCGCTTGTTGTTGCGCGCAACCGCACCGCCGTTCCTTCCCTGCACCCCCCTCGTCTCCCCCCCCTCTCTCCGTTGACATACATCGCCAGTGCTCGAACTTAACTCCTTCCAACATCTTCACTCTCAAGGAGTGAATATCAATTATGAGACTTGATTTATAGTATTGGTTATTGGTCCCTGTTAGCTCAGGGTGGTGCCATGTTATTTATTCATTCTGAGAAGTATCTTAGTGATTATTAATAATTCTATTAATGTCCATAAGTTAGTTCCTCATTTGCTAGTAACCTAATACGACCCCCTAGCCGCTCCCAACACTTCTCATCCAACCACAATCACATTCACTCCATCCGGATGGCAACATTTATCTGGATAGGGTGTTTTTGGTATGTTCTGTTCATTTCTACGATATAGTTGATACTAATTCCAGGGCCACCATCAGCTGTTGGTTCTTCACTGAGCGTCTGTGGCCGACTGTCACCTGTAGCTTCAACAAGTCCACTCTTATCATCCAGGGAACCGTCTCTCAGTGCAAAGCACCAAAAGCAGGTGAAGCTGAACTCCTTTAAAACACCAAACGTTCCTCCTGTGATGATCCATCAAGACGCTTTGAACAGATTGTTTCTCTGACTGTTTGTCTCTTAATAATAATGTCTGGACTAAAGGACAAACACACACTGGAGGCAGAGGACCAGCATCTAAACATCCAAGTGTTGTTTGAGTTGTTAAGAGCCCACAAACCTGCAGCGTGACCACGTTGACTCATATCAACCCACCATGATGCCGTCAACGTGTCAGGAGACACTGTCCTCTCTTATAACGTGGAGACAAGACAAAGCTCCAGAGAAACAAGGCTTTCATCACCTTCCTCCCTGTTCAGGCTCATCCTGGCTACTGTTCCTCAATACTTCTGTCTGTGTTGATGGCCTCATGTGGGACACAAACAGTTTGATGAGTCTCTGGTAGTTTGAGGTCAGCTCGGTGTGTCAGGGTCTTATTAACCAGGCTGAGAGTGGGACAGAGAAAAGGTTTCCAGCTCTACCTCCTCTACCAGACTGATGGTCTGTGGCTGCAGCCTCTTCATACCTGAGAGTCTCCAGTCTCCAGTGAGGATCCTCTAGTCCAGCAGACAGCAGCTTCACTCCTGAGTCTCCTGGATGATTGTAGCTCAGGTCCAGCTCTCTCAGATGGGAGGGGTTGGAGCTCAGAGCTGAGGCCAGAGAAGCACAGCCTTCCTCTGAGATCAGACAGCCTGAAAGCCTGCAACACCCAGAATAAGACACGTCACATGATCTGAGGGAGCTGTGAGGGCTGGAAGGTCACTGCAGTACTGAGATACTATCAGGTACAGAGGGGTCACATTAACATGGTTACTGACTCGTTTTCCAGTCACAACTAAACACCCACTAATGTACATCAACAACCTGATAACATTACTACTAACTCTAAATGTCAAATATTTACATTATATTGAAAATAAACACATTTTATGTAAATAGTTGGAAAATACACATTTGATTCAAATCATGGAAGCAGAAAGAATCTTATGAAGGTCAGAAATGTACCATGGATGTAAATAAAGAATTGAATCCTGACCTGAGAGTCTCCAGTTCACAGTTTGGACTCTTCAATCCAGCAGACAGCAGCTTCACTCCTGAATCCTGCAGGTGGTTGTTACTCAGATCCAGCTCTCTCAGACTAGAGGACTGGGAGCTGAGAACTGAGGACAGAGCGTCACAGCTTCTCTCTGAGAGGTTACAGCCACTCAGTCTGAAGAGACAACAATGAACAAGAAAAATAACATTGGTGTTAAAATGAAATCCTATTTCATATAAAATCAGTTAAGTGTTTACAAAGTACTAGTGTAGACTAGACTACTAAAAAAGGAAAGTGACTAAAAAGGATCTTTATTTGCTAATTTAATGTCAGTTACCATCTACACCTTAAATGAGGAACCATCAAACTCCAAGCAGATTGTCACTGAAGCGCCAGAAATGCAAGTTTCAGTCGCTTTTACACCTCTGCTTTTGCCATTTTCCTCAATGAACCATATTAAAATAACATCACACAGCATGAATAAGAGGATTAATAGGACGACCCTGTGATGATTTATCGTGAGCCAACATTGTGTTTTATTTCCCTCCATATCAAATGTGTTGGTTCAACAAGGATCCGATGATGTGATGGAAACAAACAGATTTTTGTCCCTAGTTTAGTCTCTTAGATTAGATCTTCTGGCTCCATAGATAAGGTTCATCTTCTGGTGAAAGGTTTTTATGAAGTCTGAAATCCTGATGAACAATAATGATGCTCATGCTGTGGAGTAGATAGTTTAAGACAGTGATTCCCAAAGTGTGGGCCGCTGCCCCCTGGTGGGCCGCGAGAGGTCATTTACAGTAAATAAATAAAACAAATGGACGTTCTCGCTGAGCACTTCATGAGATTAAAGAACGAGAGACGGCGCCCTTTTCTCTACAGTAGCTCAACCATCTTAATGGGGAAAAATAAGTTATTCTAAAAGCAGCCGAAGATTTAAGGCGTGGATGGCGAGGGGGGCGGCGGAAGCGGACGCACCTCGCAGCATCCATCGGACCCTGAAAGCATCGTCTCCACCTCCCCACCCCCCCCATCCACCCCCCCCATCCACCCGCCCCGACGCCAAACGTTTGACTGCTATTCGGCGGCAAATCACCAGCCGGTCTGCGAGCTGGACGCATCGGTCTTAATGTGCCGGTAATGATGGTAAATGATGCTTGTAGCTGGTTGTCATCTACGCTCCACTACGGTTACATAAAGGTGGCGTTTGTGTTTTGACAACGTTTTATCTCATGATTTAGACTTTCTATCCCCTTTCTTCAGTGCGGAAATGGGCTTCTATAGTTGTGTGAATGCATCACTCCAGCCAATCCAAAGACGGGGTTTGTAACCAATCATCAGAAAGAATCTTATGAAGGTCAGAAATGTACCATGGATGTAAATAAAGACACCAAATGGACTTTAATTGAATCCTGACCTGAGAGTCTCCAGTTCACAGTATGGACTCTTTAGTCCAGCAGAAAGCAGCTTCACTCCTGAATCCTGCAGGTGGTTGTTACTCAGATCCAGCTCTCTCAGACTAGAGGACTGGGAGCTGAGAACTGAGGACAGAGCGTCACAGCTTCTCTCTGAGAGGTTACAGCCACTCAGTCTGAAGAGAAGGATGAAGAAGAAGCAGTAAGTTTAAAAGATGGCAGCATATTTAAGTTCTGATGTATGAATCGAACTCTCGCTTTACTTACAGAACTTTGTTGGAGGCTTTGACCACTGGCAGCAGCCTCAGAAGAGCCTCCTCTGAAGCAGAGTATTTCTTCAGGTCAAAAACCTCCAGATCTTCTTCGGATGACAGTAAGATGAAGACCAGAGCGGACCACTGAGCAGGAGACAGTTCATCTGTGGAGAGACGTCCTGATCTAAGGGACTCTTGGATCTCCTCCACTAGAGAAACATCATTCAGTTCGTTCAGACAGTGGAACAGATTGATGCTTTTCTCTGGAGACACATCCCCACTGATCTTCTCCTTGATGTACTGGACTGTTCTCTGATTGGTCTGTGAGCAACTTCCTGTCTGTGTCAGCAGACCTCGTAAGAGAGTCTGATTGGTCTCCAGGGAAAGACCCAGGAGGAAGCGGAGGAACAAGTCCAGGTGTCCATTAGGACTCTGTAAGGCCTTGTCCACAGCACTCTGGTAGAGACGTGTTGGTTTGTCTCTAAAGACTTTAGACCACAGGGAGGTTGTTTGTTCTTCTGACAGCAGATTGACACCAGAGCTGAAGAAGGTCAGATGGACATGAAGAGCAGCCAGAAACTCCTGAACACTCAGATGGACGAAGCAGAAGACCTTGTCCTGGTACAGTCCTCTCTCCTCTCTGAAGATCTGAGTGAACACTCCTGAGTACACTGAGGCTGCTGTGATATCGATGCCACACTCTGTCAGGTTGGATTCATAGAAGATGAGGTTGCCTTTCTGCAGCTGATCAAAGGATAGTTTTCCCAGAGATTTGATCATCTTCCTGCTCTCTGGACTCCAGTGTGGATCCGTCTCAGCTCCTCCATCGTACTTGACCTTCTTTACTTTGGACTGAACCACCAGAAAGTGGATGTACATCTCAGTAAGGGTCTTGGGCAGCTCTCCTCCCTCTCTGGTCTTCAACACCTCCTCCAGAACTGTAGCAGTGATCCAGCAGAAGACTGGGATGTGGCACATGATGTGGAGGCTTCGTGAGGTCTTGACGTGAGAGATGATCCTACTGGCCTGCTCCTCATCTTTGAACCTCTTCCTGAAGTACTCCTCCTTCTGGGGGTCGGTGAACCCTCTGACCTCTGTCACCATGCCAACGCACTCAGGAGGGATCTGATTGGCTGCTGCAGGTCGTGTGGTTATCCAGAGGCGAGCAGAGGGAAGCAGCTTCCCCCTGATGAGGTTTGTGAGGAGCACATCCACTGAGGCCGACTCTGTGACATCAGTCAGGACCTCATTGTTGAGGAAGTCCAGAGGAAGTCGACACTCATCCAGACCGTCAAAGATGAACACAACCTGGAACTCTTCAAACCTGCAGATTCCTGCTGCTCTGGTTTCACTGAAGAAGTGATGAACAAGTCCCACCAAGCTGAACTTCTTCTCTCTCAGCACATTCAGCTCTCTGAAGGTGAATGGAAATGTGAACTGTATGTCCTGGTGGTCTTTGTCTTCAGCCCAGTCCAGAGTGAACTTCTGTGTTAAGACTGTTTTCCCAATGCCAGCCACTCCCTTAGTCATCACTGTTCTGATTGGTTCCTCTCCTCCAGCTGAGGCTTTGAGGAGGTCTTCTCGTCTGATGGTTTTTTCTGGTCTGGCTGGTCTCCTGGATGCTGTTTCAATCTGTCTGACCTCATGTTCTTCATTGACCTTTGCAGTCCCTCCCTCTGTGACGTAGAGCTCTGTGTAGATCTCATTCAGAAGGGTTGGGTTTCCTGCTTTAGCGATCCCCTCAAACACACACTGGAACTTCTTCTTCAGGTTGGATTTGAGTTCACGCTGACAAACTGGAGCAAGAAGTCCTGAATGAAGACAACAAAGAAGATCAATGAGTCACAGAATAGATTTCAACATGTCCTTACGTCAGAGAATGACTATGAATATATTCTGTCCATCTCTGGAGACATTAGTGAAGGTCTCATTTATCAGCATGGTAAGTCTGTAGCGAAATCCTCTTACTGCTCTGCAGACGCTCAGCCAGCTCCTCCTGCTTCATTCTCCTCAGGAAGTGCACTGAGATCTTCACAAAGGCCTCTCTGCTCCTCCTCTGCTCTTCATCCAGCTCCTCCTCATCCTCCTTCTCTAAGCATTCTGGGTAATCTGAACTCACAACCTTCTGGATCTTCTTCAGCTCGTTCTTCAGAAAAGTGAGGATGTTCTCCTCCAGCAGCTGGAACAGAACATTCTATGAATGACACCAACTAGAACATGGAAGCCACCATCAGGTCCATGTTGGACAGACGGACAATCCACTGGTCTACAAAGTGCAGCATGGAGATGATGGTGACCTGAGAGATGTTAAAGTAGTTGTTCATGTACACACCATGAAGATGGAGTCCAGGTGTGTTTGATGCTGCTGGGCAGACGGACCTGTGGGAACCTCTGAGCTCTCCTGGTCCTCTCTGGAGAGGAACATAAACCATCAGTTCACATGGTGGTTGGACCATCAACCACAATACAACATTAGTTAAAGATATTGGCTTCTGTCATTACATTACATTACATTACATGTCATTTAGCTGACGCTTTTATCCAAAGCGACGTACAATAAGTGCATTCAACCATAGGGTACAAACTCAGGAGAACAAGAAACAAGAAAGTGCAATTTCCTCAAATAAGCGAATTTACAATTTGCTATAGATGAGTGACGTCACAAGTACAATTTAAGTGCTACAATTTGTTAGTCTTTAGTCGAGATAGAGTCTGAAGAGGTGTGTCTTTAGTTTGCGGCGGAAGATGTGAAGGCTCTCTGCGGTCCTGATGTCTTCAGAGAGCGCGTTCCACCATTTCGGCGCAAGGACAGCGAAGAGTCGAGACCTAGTCGAGTGTTTTGCTCTCAGTGAGGGAGGGACGAGTAGTTTTGCAGATGCAGAGCGGAGAGTGCGGGTTGGGATGTAGGGTTTGACCATGTCCTGGATGTAAGCTGGACCCGATCCATTCACAGCATGGTACGTGAGCACCAGTGTTTTGAACTGGATGCGGGCGGCCACCGGTAGCCAGTGAAGAGAGCGGAGGAGTGGAGTAGTGTGGGAGAATTTCGGAAGGTTGAAGACCAGTCGAGCTGCTGCATTCTGAATGAGCTGCAGAGGTCGAATGGCGGTGGCAGGGAGACCTGCCAGGAGGGAGTTGCAGTAGTCCAGGCGGGAGATGACAAGAGCCTGAATCAGTACCTGCGCTGCCTTCTGAGTGAGAAGGGGACGTATTCTCCTGATGTTGTAGAGCGTGTATCTACAGGATCGCGTTGTCGCAGTGATGTTGGGAGTCAGGGAGAGTTGGTTGTCGAGTGTGACGCCGAGGTTCTTAGCAGTCGAAGTGGGCGTTAGCACAGAGTTTCCAAAGTTGACTGTCAGGTCCTGGGTAAGCGAGTCTTTTCCGGGAAAGAGAAGTAGTTCAGTCTTGTCGGGGTTGATTTTCAGATGGTGGGCGGACATCCACTGAGAGATGTCAGTTAGACAGGCAGAGATCCGAGCCGCCACCTGGGTGTCCGAGTGAGGGAAGGAGAGAATTAGTTGGGTGTCATCGGCATAGCTGTGGTAAGAGAAGCCATGCGAGCGAATGACAGCGCCAAGAGAGTTGGTGTAAAGCGAAAACAGGAGGGGACCCAGCACTGAACCCTGAGGAACTCCAGTAGTAAGAGGACACGGTTCCGACACAGATCCTCGCCAGGTTACCCGGTAGGTGCGGCCATCGAGGTAGGACGAGAGAAGGGAGAGAGCAGAGCCTGTGACACCAAGTTCCTGAAGGGAGGAAATAAGGATCTGGTGGTTGACCGTGTCAAATGCAGCAGAGAGGTCCAGAAGGATGAGGACAGAGGAGAGAGAGGCGGCTCTAGCAGTGTGGAGTTGCTCAGAGACAGCAAGGAGAGCAGTCTCTGTAGAGTGGCCTGCCTTGAAACCTGACTGGTGGGGGTCAAGGAGGTTGTTACAGTGGAGATAAGAGGAGAGTTGATTAAAGATAGCACGTTCAAGGGTTTTGGACAAGAAGGGAAGAAGAGAGACCGGTCTGTAGTTGTTTTCTTCAGAAGGGTTGAGGGTGGGTTTCTTCAGGAGAGGGTTGACTCTTGCCTCCTTCAGAGAATTGGGAAAACAGCCAGATGACAGAGCGTTGATGATGAGAAAGGTAAGGAACGGAAGAAGGTCAGGTGCGATAGATTGTAGAAGATGTGATGGAATGGGGTCAAGAGGGCAGGTGGTCGGACGGGCAGAGGTTACTAGGGTAAGAATTTGGTTAGGAGAGAGGGCGGTGAAAGAGGGAAGTGAGGGCGAAAGAGGTGAGGTCGGTGGGACGCGAGAAGTAGGTGGTGGGTTTGAGAAGGAGGAGCGTATGTCAGCTATTTTCTTGGTGAAGTAGTTGACAAAGTCTCCCGGAAGAAGGGTGGAGGGGGGAGGAGGGGTAGGGGGTTCGAGGAGATTGGAGAAGATCGAGAAGAGTTTTTTGGGGTTAGAGAATGAGGATTCGATTTTGGACTGGTAGAAAGAGCTTTTGGCAGAAGAGATAGAGGCAGAGAACGAGGAGAGGAGAGATTGAAATTCAAGCAGGTCGTCAGGTCGTTTATATTTACGCCATCTCCTTTCCGACGCTCGCATGGTGGCTCTCATGGCACGGACCGGTTGAGACAGCCACGGAGCCGGAGGGGATTTGCCAGTCCGTCGTGTCGTAAGAGGGCAGAGAGAGTCTAGAGAGGAGGAAAGAGTTGAGAGGAGAGTCTCTGCAGCAGCGTTCGGATGCAAGAGTGAGAAGGAGTCAGTTGAAGGGAGAGCTGATAGAACAGAGGATGCCAGCGAGGAGGGAGAGAGGGAGCGAATATAGCATGATGGATCATGATGAAAACCAGATGCTGAAGACTGTCGATCATGACGGACAGTTTATTAGTTGAGTGACAGTTAGTCATCAGTTTCATCTGGTTTTAGTTCTTACTGTGGGTCATAAAAACAACGTCTGCAGACCTCTGCATCTGGTACAAAGTCCTATGGAACTACTCCAAACCTCTTTAGTCCGTCCCCTGACCTCTAGAAGTCTCCTTAGATCTTCTGAAACTAGTCTTTGGACCTTTTCACAGAGTCTACTGACGATACTTTGTCCAAACCTCTGCATGGAGTCCAGAGACCACGTCAGCTGGTCCACAGAGCACTGAGTTTATTCTAATCACATGTTCAGTCCCAGTCATCTGTCTCCAGAAACCTGCAGCTGTCTCCAGATGTGACCTCTGCTGATCCTGATGTGGAGGAACTAGCTCACATTGTGTTTACATCTAAGGATGTTTACAGTTAATGATTCACACTTAAACACACACAGACCAGTTAGATGATGGGTGTCTAACTCAAGGCCCGAGGGCCAAATCTGGTCTGCGGGGGGTCCAGTGCAGCCCACTGGATGACTTTACTATTGTGAGAATTACACAAAGACACAAATAGCTTTTCTATAAAAGTAGCTGCTATTCCTAATCAGTCCACTGGGGGGTCGCACTGGTCGCCAGCCAATCCCAGGGCCAACACAGAGACACACAACCATTCACACATCTACGGGAAATTTAGAGTCCCCAATTAATCCCAGAGCATGTCTTTGGATTGCTGGAGGAAGCCGGAGAACCCGGAGAGAACCCAAGCAGACACGGGGAGAACATGCAGACTCCACACAGAAAGGCCACTTGGCGGAATCGAACCCAGGACCTTCTTGCTGTGAGGCGACAGTGCTAACCACCACGCCACCGTGCCGCACAATACTAATCATGGTTATTATTATTTTTTATCTTTCATCGTAGGCGTTGGACAACAGTACTTTCCAGGTTCAGGATCAGGTCCAGCTCCAGGTCCTGGTCTCTGATGGATCCTGGTTACACATGTATGTATTAAATGTATTGATCACAACATTAAAGCTACTCTCACATCGGCAATTAAGAATTAAAGCCAATAAAGCGTCTGTCTATGTCTAGCTGTATCTCACCCTTTTGTTGTGACACAATACTAATCATGGTTATTATTATTTTTTATCTTTCATCGTAGGCGTTGGACAACAGTACTTTCTGATTGATGTTGTCTTCATGGACAGATGGGAATACTTCCAAAGCCATTCTATTGTCTCTCAATCACAACGATGTGAGCGTGATGACGTCTGGGCCGTGGTGACTGATAATGCTGCTCACTGTCTGAAGGAATACAGGAGGCTCTGAGAGGAGTGTTGCCCAACAGCGTACATGTAACCTGCCTCTGCCATGTCATCACGCTGGTGGGTGAGACCTGGCAGCTCTGCAAATCATTCTCCATTGTGACATGGATGAGATCTGCCTGCTAGAAAGAGAAGATGCTGCTTCCTCATCAGCAAGGAGTTTGTGCAAGCTAAGGCTCCGAGTTGCACTTGGAATTGAAGTTTACAATGTTTTTGATATTTACACCAAAGTTAAGTTGAATTTCCAAAGTATTTTATTGTTTACTGCACGGGCTGTTGCAATTGTTATGCACCTTTGTTAGTAGATATTGACAGGACTATTCTTACTTAGTTTGATCTTACAAAGAACTAATGGCATTTTTTGTTGAGTCATGTATTTTGTTTAATTTAAACCAACAAATCAGAATTTTTTTTGAATGACTGTTCTGTTTGGACACAAGAAAAGATATTGCCATGTTTTTATCATGCAGCATGTTTTTGCCTGAAATAAGGTTCTATGTATGGAAGTTTTCAGTTTTAACTTAATATATTGTCTACATTTCAGTTCTTAATTCACTGTCTCTGCGTAAAATGTTAAAAACCGAAATCTCAAAAATTAAAAAACAAAGAATTTGTGGGAAAAATGAAACTGGAATTTGAGAAAAATGAAACAGATTTTATAGGGCCCTACTTACTCTGGGTCATAAGAACGGCGTCCATCTTTGAAGTCAATATATCGATTATTAGACCGATGACTCTTCATGGACAAACATCTGGGTTCAGGAGACTTTCCTCTCTGCTGATGTGAACTGAAAGAAACACTGAGATTACATCATCACATCATCACCTAATCATGAAGCATCAGCTCACATGGTGTCCGTCCTCACAGAGACCAAAACAAGGTAAAGGTCCATGACGTGAGGTCTGGATGTGGACCACATGACTCCCTGTAGTGGTTTAGGTCTACTGGTCCTGCTGGTCCCACTGAGAATCAACAGCTCAGTCTTTCAGCTCACTGTTTTCTTCACCAGTCAGTTTGGTTTAGTCCCAACAGGTCTCACCAAGTCCTCCATGGAGCTCTCCCTTCCTCACTGGACACTGCTGAAGGGCCCTGGAGCAAGAAACCCAGAACCTCCACCAGAGAGTCTGGTAGAAACACCTCATCATCAGCCTGAGACCCTCACCTTGCATCAACAGAGGGACCAACATCTTTGAATTTTAGAGGAAGCCCCATAGACCGGTTACTCTTCATGGACACGCAGCTGGGTCCAGGTCCAGGTCCTGGTCTCTGATGGATCCTGGTTTCACACATGTAGAAGCAGAGTCAGTGAGTCAGAGACGTTGGGACATGGAGACGAGTGGAGGACAGTTGGAGATGGTCCTCTCACCTCTGAGCTTTGGTCTGGCTGTCATGTTCCCCACACAGAGGGGCTTCAGAGGGAGGGACTCCGTCCTCTGGGTCCTCAGCCTGATTCATAGCAGAGTCCACACCTTCACACCTTCACACCAACCTGCTGGCAGAGCTCACACGTTATTATCTTCATCAGGACAAACACACAGAGCTCATTCACCTCAACACTAAAACTCTCATGGGACACTTTGTGTTGTTGTCTTGAGACAACGTGTCAAGAGACGTCATTTTAAATTCTCATCCTATAAATGTCGTGTTTCTTTTAAGCGCTTTCCTTTGGCAGGAGGCAGCGGTCCATCAGGACGTTATTTATGTTAAAAAAAAAAAAAATATTTCATGAATTGACATGCTGAATATCAATATTAAGAATATCAAACTCTATATGCAAGTAAATGAAGCATTGTTTATCCCACAGACAGTCAAACAGATGCCAGGTAAAAAAGGGTACCGTACAGATGTTTTATTTATTACTATCATAGATAAATATTCCAGTATTGTATTTGTGGTATCGTAAGTATCAGTTACCGTAATATTTTGGCAGGTATAGTATCGAAGTCATCATTTTGGTGTCGTGACAAATCTAGTTGACGCCCACTTTAACCGCTAGAAACCTCGGCGTGACACTCGACAGCCGACTCTCCCTGACTCCCAACATCACTGACAACACCATCCTGTAGATTTGCTCTACAACATCAGGAGAACACATCCTCTTCTCACTCAGAAGGTACTGATTCAGGCTCTTGTCGTCTCCCTCCTGGACTACTGTAACTCTCTCCTGCAGGTCTCCTGCTACCACCATTCCACCTCTGCAGCTCATCCACAATGCTGCAGCTCCACTGCTCTTTAGCCTTCCTAAGTCCTCTAAACATGGTGCTCACGTACCGTGCTGTGAATGGATGGGGTCCAGCTTACATCCAGGACCTGGTCCAACCCGACATCCCGACCCGCACTCTCCGCTCTGCATGTGATAAACTGCTTGTTCCTCCTCACTGAGAGCAAAACACTCGACTAGATCTCCACTCTTTGCTGTCCTGCTCCTAAATGGTGGAAGGAGGTCTCTGAAGACATCAGGACCACAGAGAGCCTTCACATCTTCAGACTAAAGACACACCTCTTCAGACTCTACCTCCACTAACACACTAACTAACTGTAGCACTTACATTGGACTTATAATGGTTCTTATCTACAGCAAGTTGTAAAGCGGCTTATTTGATGAAAGTGCACTTTGTTGTTTCTTGTTCCTCTGGGTTTGTGTCCTTATGGTTGAAACGCTCTTATTGTAAGTGGCTTTGGATAAAAGCGTCAGCTAAATGACATGTAATGATTTAAAAGATGAACATTAGCACTCATCTTCCAGCAGATGGAGCTGTGCTGTTTCTCCTCTTCATCTCCTTCAGAGTCCAGAAGTCAGTAAAACAGTCCAGTATCACATGACATGTGTCATGGTCAAATATGTTAGAACATAATGATCACTTTTAGCATAAGATTGTCTATATTGAAGCTAGACGTGTGAAAAGCAGAATGACTCAACGTTTCCATTTGCAGCGGAGTCTAAAGAAAGGAGGGCGAGTCAACTTGCTCTCACACAAACGCTGGAACAAAGGAACTGTCTGTTACTTCATCTCAACCTTCATATCTCACTTCGCAATTTGTCATACTGGCCACTGGAGACGACCTTCATGTGTGTGTATAAAAGCTCAGCGCTGCTCGGAGACGCGTCTCCACAGAGCTCTGTAATACGTGCGCGTGTATTTGACCTCCTGCTAGCAAGAAATCAATTGACTTTTACAACTTTGATCATTCATCAAGACTTTGTTTTTATTAGATAACCATAGAAATAAATGATTCTCTTCTCCCGAACTAGTTACAATGAAATATTCCACAAGAGTGTTGCTCGGTGTACCGGTACTAGAAATACTAGCGACGTGTCGGTCGCCAACGAACCGGCTCTGAGAGCGACTCTTTGACGCGAACGACGGGAGCCGCTTTGTTTCTCTCTCTCTCTCAAGCCGCATTTGATTGGTCAATATGTGTGGGGGCGTGTCTCTCTCTCAAGTCGCATTTGATTGGCCAATATGTGTGGGGGCGTGTCTGCGCTGAGCACAGGGCGGAGGGGCGGGACTTACACACACAGCAGCAGCGAACAGGAGGGAGGAGGCAAGAGAGAAACAGAGCGGTAAAATAAAAGGTACGAAAGTGAGTGTCAACAGGAAACGCAGCAAAATCTGGACACATGTCAATGACATTGATCTATCTAATGCAGAATGTAGAGTCTGCAAGACTAAAATCTCCCATCTTCTCCAAAACAGGGCAGATAATTTCAGAGAGAAGAAACAGGATCAGCCCCTCAAAGCGGAGCCACTTGGTCTCAATGTAAATCTTCCCTGAAGGACAAAACTCTGCATGCTGACTTTTTTTCTTTTTGTTTTACACATTTTAATTTATATTTTGTTGTGTGAATCTGTAAGCTTCTGTATGTTGTTTCACTTTAAATGTGTTAAGTATTAAAAAGTTTAAAATAATTAAAAGTTAGTTAAGTTCATTTGTAAATAGTTAAACGTTTGTTTTTGCACTATGTTTTTTTTTATCACTCTATGTGTATCAATAGTGTATTTATATAAAAACATTTGATAGTGTTTTTTTTACATTAGTAATTCATATTGCGCATAATTTTACATTATTGTTGGTGATAAATTAATTTAAGCACCAAAAAATCAGAGGAGCCATTTGGGAGCCGAAAGAGCCGGTTCTCTAAAAAGAGGCGTAATTCCCATCACTACCGGGTAAAAGAGGACGTCTGCTTTGTCTCAGACTTTTGGCCCTGATCTGGTTAGAGGGCGTGGCATCACGTGAGGGGCGTGTCCTCAACTGTGTTGCTTTCAGGAAACGTCGGCGCTGTGAGAACTATGAATCCACACTTTCTATCCACCATATTCACATTTCAACTTTGATAAACACGACCTTTTTAAACAGATGTGAGGAAAGAGAAGAACGTTTAATCTCACAGAACCAAAACACGTGATGGTGGGCTCGACATGTGGACGTAAAACCGGACCAGAACCAGTACCGGAAACCATTATTTAGGGTACATATCATGATAAAATACATCAACGCATTATCTTTTTTTTATTCGGCAGAGTCCTGACTACAATAAGCTGGAATCCACATTAAAATACTCCAAACACACCTTTAGCTGGTGGGGAAGAGTCACATATGACGTGCAGGTTTGTCCACAACCTTTGGACCGAGTGGGACATTTTGTCGGTGCTTGAAGCTCGCGGACGTTGGAGCCAAAGAACAGCAGCGAATCGGTGGATTATGAATCATTGAGTGAGACAAAGCCTGCAGAGTTACTGTGAAACACACAGCGAGCCAGCAAAGACACACACACACACACACACACACACACACACACACACACACGTCTTACCTCTGCCGCTTCTCACGGGAATTATGGATTTAATCTGCTGTTTCTGCAGTGAGGAAAGTCCCCGAGCCGCTTCACTTCCTGCTTCAGGTGTGACAGGTGAAACCGCCTCAGGAATCTGGCAGGTGTTTTTTGAGCCAATCAGAAAGCTTGAGTGTCATGTGACCGGTTTTTCCTGCCTGGGGAAGCTGGCGATCGTGTGTGTTACACAGTTCAGTGACATGTCTTGTTTATTTTGGCTACAAAGATGATGTGATGACTATTGAAACAAGGAACATCCTTGTTTCAATAGTATATGACACTCAAAATGCCCTTTGTTATTAACGTGACTAAAAAGTAGTCAAATGTTTCATATTTTGTTCATCATTTTGGAAATTATATTTGACTAAATTATATTTTTGAAAGCTAACCTCACCTTTTATTTTCCAAATAATAACATACACTCTTACCAGCGGTCAAAACAATGCCATTTACTGCTTTTAATATTGAAATAAAGTGTATATTGCATAATTAAACATTACAAAGAGAGTTAAAAAAAAATGCATAGTAATAATGGGTGAAGGCCGCTTAAAGGCCGGATGGCACGAACAACATGTATTTCAAGTCACAACACCAGCACACGAACATGTTGAAAAGAGATGCAGCACTATCTGGGTCAAATGCAGTCCAACTGGAACCACCTGTTCCCCTTTCTAAGAATAACATGTCCACACCTAGAACTACGCCTAGCGCTCATATGCAAATCATCATGCACACATCTGCCAAACATCCTGATAAGAAGAACTCATGAACAACGGAGGCGTGATGATCCGAGAGCCCAGAGGGATGGACGTCCCTGTGCTCCAATGAGGCTCTCTGAAGGTTCTAAGCAGGAGCCGCCTCCATCTTACTAACCAATCAAAATGCTCTTAGAGACCATATAATACAAGCGCACTTTGCATAATGCGCCTTTTTTCATGTCGTTGTTAAACTGCCTGAAACAGGTCCGTGCACGTGTGACTGCAGGACACAATACTCAATACTGTTACGGTTAAAACCAGTTCTAGTGAGCAAAAGGCACCTTGGAGAAAAGCTGCTGTTGTAACAGCCCAGAGAAGAGAGCGCAGGAAGACTGAACAAATCTGGCGGAATACAAAACTTCATATTCACCATGACATCTATAAAGAACGCCTCCGGGCCTACGATTTAGACTTAAAAAGTGCTAGGGAAACATTCTTCTCCAACATCATCAACAACAACACTAATAAGGCAGAAACCCTGTTTGAAACTGTTGACAGACTGACCAACCCCCCGACACAAATACCACCTGAACTCCATTCCACACAGAAATGCAACGAGTTTGCGTTCTTTTATACTGATAAAATTGAAGGCATCAGACGCGCCATTAATATCTCACACAAAAATGTTGGATCACCACCCTATTTAGGCAAAAGTAACACAGCAATGATGACAAGCTTTAATGCCATAGACTCCCAAACTCTAGTGGAAACGGTGACAAATTTAAAACCATCCAGCTGCTGTCTTGATGCTCTACCTACCAACTTCTTTAAGAATGTTTTTGACTCCCTAGCAACAGACGTATTGCAAATAGTTAATAACTCTATTCAGACAGGACATTTCCCAAAAGCTTTCAAAACTGCAGTTATTAAACCTCTCCTAAAAAAGCGGAGCCTAGATGCCTCTATTATCAACAACTACAGACCAATTTCAAATCTACCTTTCATAAGTAAAATAATTGAGAAAGTTGTCCTACAACAACCTAATCACTTCCTGGCTTCAACTGGCTGCCACGACAACTTCCAGTCAGGATTTCGACCTCTTCATAGCACCGAGACGGCCCTTATTAAAGTAGTAAATGACATCCGTCTTAACACAGACTCTGGCAAAACTTCAATATTAATGCTATTGGACCTCAGTGCTGCATTTGATACTGTCGACCACTCAATACTTTTGGACAGGTTGGAAAACTGGGTGGGGCTCTCAGGCACAGTCTTAAGCTGGTTCAGGTCATATCTACAAGACAGGAACTATTTTGTTTCCATTGGTGACTTCGTATCAGAAACAACCGACGTAACGTGTGGAGTCCCCAAAGTATATCACTGATATGCTTCCACTACATAAGCCTTCAAGATCACTAAGATCTTCTGACACCAATCTGTTAGTGATTCCCAGAGTAAATACAAATCATGGGGAAGCATCATTTAGTTACTACGCAACAAACAGCTGGAATGAACTTCCTGAAGATTTAAGACTTGCCCCAACTCTGACCACGTTTAAAACAAGACTGAAAACGTATGTTCAGCTTTGCCTTCTGATAAATTTGACCTACATTGCACTTTTTACCTCTGCCTTTAATTGAACAATTTAAATAAGATTTTAATCTATAATTTTATTTGCTGTTTTTAATTATTTTAATTCCTGCATTTTATTTCACTTTATTGTATGAAATGTTATGATGTGAAGCACTTTGAGTCTGCCTTGTATATGAAAAGAGCTATACAAATAAAATTGCCTTGCCTTGCCTTAAAGGACTGAAGCAGCAGGTGAGACAAACAGAGCGTCTCTCAGGTGTGTTTCAGGAACAAAGGCCCAGGTGAGCTCTGTGGTCCCTGCTGGGTCCTACTGCCCCTCCGTCTCCTACCTTCCCCTCCTCATCAGTAACAGTCCTCACAGACCCCAGATCAGACTGAGCTCCTCTTCTTCATCACAGCGTCATCATTCAGACCAACAGCAGCTTCTCTCTGCCTGCTCACACAGGCGCCATCTTGTTTCCCAGCTTTAAACAATCACACCTTCACAACCATCAATGATGTCATTCAACCAATCACAGCTGCACTTACTGAGCTCGTAGACATGAACTTCCTCAGTGAGCAGCTCTCTTCTGTCCTCAGCAGGTCCGTGTAGAAAAGGAGCTCCGTGCTTCACTTCAGCTTCCATCAGACGGAGTGAAGTGACGCAGCTTGCTGTCCTTCATCAGAGAGGGTGGGTCCTCACGTCACCATCAAAGTATGCGGTCTGACTGGTTGACTGAGTCTCAGTCTGAGCTGTCAACAGGGTCAAAGGTCCTCGTGAACAGAATCCTCCTCACGGCTCAACAAGAGTCTTTCAGGATCAAAACCAGCATCTGTGGAACGATCCTTCCACCTTGTAAAGAGTTGCTATGACAACAGACTGGATGCTGTTGTTGGACCAGATGGTTCAGAGGACCCGTGCACGCCCCTCTTTGTCACCTGGTCTTCTTCTACATGTAGACTAGTAGGGAACACGTGATGAAGCAGAAACCTTTGTAACAAATGCAGTGAAGAGTTTATATTGAATAAAAACATCCACTAAGACAACAGAGTCTGAGCTGAGAGTGTTTTTATTCTTCACTCCACTTTGATGATCAGGTTGAACCTGTTGGGGCGGAACAACTTCCCCACGTATCAGTCTGAAGCCGCCTGCCAGATCACAAAGGACATGTTGTTACATGCAGTGTTCTACTTCCTCATCACATGGCACCTTGAACCCTCTGGCTCATATACCTGCTGTGCAAAGGATTGTGGGTAAGAACAGCCAGTAAAGCAGCCTGCTTGCACACAGTAAGATGTGACTGAATGTAGAACACAAACTGTAATTCCTCCAGCTTCTGTCATTGATCATCATGAAAACCAGATGCTGAAGACTGTCGATGGACAGTTTATTAGTTGAGTGACAGTTAGTCATCAGTTTCATCTGTTTTTACTTCTTACTGTGGGTCAGAAAAACAACGTCTGCAGACCTCTGCATGGAAAATACAAATTCTAATGAAAGTACTGCAAAGCTCTTCAGACGGTCCTCTGACCTGTAGAAGTCTCCTTAGATCTTCTGAAACTAGACGTTGGACCGTTCACAGAGCTGCTGGCAGTGACGTGCGGTGAGGTTGGTGGCTGGAGCCTCTGACTCTTTCAAAGTCACATTCACAAACATATGAATTCAACAAAGTAGCATAAATTCACCATCAACTGGCTGCTTGCACTTGGACTACTGGTTATGTTTCATGTCCCGTATTGCATATTCTTTTATAATACGGGTGAAATCAAGCGCTCTGATTGGTGGAGAGTGAGTCACGAGGTGCACTGAATTGAGCCATAATGTGATGTTACCTGTCTCAAGCGATTTAGAGCACTTTTTAGCCAAAGAGGAACATTCAGGTGGACGTCATGAGCCAAGTGAATGAATGAGACGGTGCGACATCGAGCAGGGAGACCTGCCATGTTTTCACACCACAAATGAATGTGAAATCCCTCACTGACATCAATCCATCTTCACTTAATGTTACAATACAACCAATCATCATGTTCTTCATCTGGTTCTTCTGTTCTAGAGCTTAGTGAGGCTCATAAGAACCACGTCCATCTTTGAAGTCAGTCGACCTTTAGACCGATCACTCTTCATGGACACACAGCTGGGTCCAGGTCCAGGTCCTGGTCTCTGATGGGTCCTGGTCACACACATAGAAGCAGAGTCAGTGAGTCAGAGACGTTGGGACATGGAGACGAGTGGAGGACAGTTGGAGATGGTCCTCTCACCTCTGAGCTTTGGTCTGGCTGTCATGTTCCCCACACAGAGGGGCTTCAGAGGGAGGGACTCCGTCCTCTGGGTCCTCAGCCTGATTCATAGCAGAGTCCACACCTTCACACCTCCATTACATCACATGTCAATTAGCTGACGCTAATAAGCCGCTTTACAACTCGCTGTAGATAAGAACCATTATAAGTCCAATGTAAGTGCTACAGTTAGTTAGTGTGTTAGTGGACGTAGAGTCTGGAGAGGTGTGTCTTTAGTCTGAAGATGTGAAGGCTCTCTGTGGTCCTGATGTCTTCAGAGACCTCCTTCCACCATTTAGGAGCAGGACAGCAAAGAGTGGAGATCTAGTCGAGTGTTTTGCTCTCAGGGAGGAGGAACAAGCAGTTTATCACATGCAGAGCGGAGAGTGCGGGTCGGGATGTCGGGTTGGACCAGGTCCTGGATGTAAGCTGGACCCCATCCATTCACAGCACGGTACGTGAGCACCATGTTTAGAGGACTTAGGAAGGTTGAAGAGCAGTGGAGCTGCTGCATTGTGGATGAGCTGCAGAGGTGGAATGGTGGTAGCAGGAGACCTGCAGGAGAGAGTTACAGTAGTCAGACTGACGACGCTTCATGAATGAGACCAATGAATAAAATGCATTTAGTGTCCACCAGGATACAGCCCTGATTCTGACACTATGTGATCAATAAAGACATGAGAATAGTGTGACACCGCTGTCATGTTGACACTAATCAATAGAATAACACCAATGCACAGCTATGATTGTGTTCAATTCAATGATGAAAACCCCAGTGACATTGAACGCACCATCCAGTGTGATACCTCATTGCACCACGATGCTCCTCTTAATGTAGTGATGAAGTGGTGATCCAGAGGTTCTACAGAGGTCTTCACCTCCTTCAGAGACTCATTTATTACATGTAGTAATAAAAACATCTGATCTCTGAAAGACGGAAGAGAAGCAGAGTTGTTGTTTGACACTAAACTCAAATCTCACTTTTAAACCTTCAAACGAGCTCAGAGAGGATTTCCTCCTCCGGTTCCCCAGAGTCTCTGTTTATAGATGAAGTATGCTGATGTCCTCCTGTCTTGGAAATGAGTAGAATAAGTATGGTGGCTTGATGGGGGATGGGCGGATGCGCGTGCACAATATTCACATAATTAGTAACATGTGTTATCAGAAACAAACAAATGTCTGTGACCTTTTAATGCAAAGGGGATGTTGGGCCTCCACCCTGCTAATGAACCTCACCACGTGTTTCTTCACTGAGGACAAAGGAAGGACACAAACATATAGGGGTCCCCCGTGGCCTGATGCCAGGGGCTGATAACAGGACCCCTGCAGCTCTCCAGACCCCCTTGGCCATAAAAAGAGGACGTACCAAAGAACACAGAGCGCTCCCATTGGCCGAGGACAGTGTCATTTATTTATGGACCTCAAGTTCATAAGAAGAGATTGCGCCAAAGGATCGATCTCTTTCGCCTGACTTCCTGTTAGTCACAGATCGAGACAACACAACGTTGTTTTGTTTCTTTTCTTTCCCTCCAATTCCCAAGTTTCAGTCTTAATCTCGCTGGACGAACTCAAGACTCGCTCCACTACGTCCCGCTTCCTTTTCCCTTTTGATTTCATTCCTGTTGACTCCAGAGGAGCGGAGAGACAGCTGCTCTCTGACCCCCCGCCGCCTCTGTTCCCAACGAGAAGTTCGGACCCCACGGCCGAAATCGCCTTCATCCACTGAGTTTCCCTACGCGGAGCTCAACTGTCCTCAGTCAGCTGGAAGCTGATGACCAACGCCCATCAAACAGTAACACTGGTTTTCTGGGCAGACTAATTTAGCGTGTTGATATGAACTTGATGTTTATTTGATTTGTTCAGTCATAACGTGGTACGATAGAGTCCGGATCAACGAATCCGCTACCTTTGATTTATGTTTGAATGTGTACCTGCAAATGTCGTAATGTCCCCTGTTGATCTGATGCTGTGATACGTTTGCTTTAAGAGAGTGAAAGCGCCGACTGTGTTACGCTGTTGAATGATGTCTCATGGTCAGAATAGTTCCTTATTTTCTTTTCTTTTCCCGGGTCTCCGCCGTGAGATCCGTTTGCCTGTGGTTTCATTTCGTATCGCCAGCCACATCGTTGGTTCTGTAACTGCACAACTGTTGTTGCGCGCACACACATACACACACACACACACACACACTGACTGCTTGTTTAGTGAGTAGGTTTAAAATAAGTGTTATGGGGATTGTTGGTTGCAGTTATAGGTGATCTTGATCGGTGTTCCTGTGAGTTAATAAACCCTGTTATACTTTAAAGAATCGTTTTCCTGTGTTAACTTGTGCATTTATATGGTGACCGTTGACATACATCGCCAGTGCTCAAACTTAACTCCTTCCAACATCTTCACTCTCAAGGAGTGAATATCAATTATGAGACTTGATTTATAGTATTGGTTATTGGTCCCTGTTAGCTCAGGGTGGTGCCCCGTTATTTATTCATTCTGGAAGGATGCCCAGACATATAACTGTTATCAGAAAGTAGTTTACAATGGGGGGGCGAGAGTGTGGCAGAGCACCCCCCTACAGAAAATACACCACAACAGACGACAGGATGATTTCTATGACTGCCTGCGAAGACCGCGAGCAAATGGTGGCTAATAGAGGCCGTAAGAGCAGGAGAGAACAGCCGTACCCTCTTACAGACTGTGATGTCACGAGAGGCTCGGTCTTGGAAGGGAGCTACGTTCACCGGAGATGGCTGTAACTACTATGGCTCCATCTGCTGGTGGAGGTAGGAACTCCACCCCGAAACTCAGAGCATTCCCCTCACACCTGAAACCCACCAGGGTGTGACGACCTGGAGGCCTCCATGAGGGCGGAAGACACACCGCTGAGGGAGGAGAGACGAGCTGCAGATTGGGCCCGCGGCAGAAGAGCAGACCAAGACAGAAGGATTCCCGAATGCAGGAGAGACCGAGAGGACGGTGTTCTCTCTTTAAAGAAGTGGATTTCCGTTTCCCCTCCAAAGACAAGACATTAGTTAAGTTTTACCGGCGAAGATCGACCGAAGCCTGAGTTACTCCCTGTTTTGACTGTTTTCTGTTTAATCTGAAGGACGTAAATTAAAACCTTTGTTTGCATTTTTGAACTCTGTCCTCGCGCTATTTGAACTACCCCGACTAAGGGGTCGTCGTGGCGTAGGGGTCAGAGAATTTGTGCTGGGAAGCACAAGGTTGGTGGTTCGATTCCAGGCTGCACCATGTTCCATGTCGAAGTGTCCCTGAGCAAGACACCTAACCCCTAATTGCTCCCTGGGCAAAAATGTGAAAAAGCCATGTGTTTAAAGTGTAATGTAAGTCGCTTTGGATAAAAGCGTCTGCTAAATGACCTGTAATGTAATGTACCCCGGAGAGAGCGACGGCGCCTCTCATGACGTCACAAGACAAAGCGTAGAACATGTGGTTCCCGCTCATTTCCTTTGTTCAGTGGTGTGACTGGCCCGCTTTGCTAAAAGGGTTTAGTCAAATTGACGAAGCGATCAAGAGAGACAGAGTCAGGCTTACGGGGTTGTTAGAAAACGTCTTGTTTACGACAATACACCGGTTGCTATGCAACTTGGTATGCCTGCTACCTTGTGTAGACCGACAATCATCCAACCCGTGATCATCTAAAAGAACGACAGGTGGGTTGTTCAATTGTTCTGTGTAGATCTGTAACCGGGGTTCAATCATGCAGAATCCTAAATGTTTTTACTTTCAGACGCTTAAAACGTCAGCGTCCCTCCAATGAACTCCCCCCTCTTCTCCACCACCTCCATCTCTGATTCACACACTCCCACAGCCAGGGCCTATGAACACACAGGAAGAGAAGGCCTGTGAACCTCACCAGGCGTTTAAGGATTCTGGAATATGTTAGAATCTGGGCGCTACATCTGCTGAACAAGGTCTGGCTTAAATACAATGTAGAGATTGGTTATGGCTGTCAGACAAATGATCCCAGTCAGAAAAAACATCCTTGTTTGGAGCAATGCGACTGCTTCTACCAACTACACTTTGAACCCATAATGAAAAGTTTGTGGAATGAGAACTTCATATCCGCCGTCTCCCTGTTTATGGCTGTGGATCATCTTCATGTCGACTGGTACCACATCCAGGAGGCTGCGGAAGTTCTTTTAAACCATCTGAATTATGTGGACAATGCAGATGATACCATCCAAAAAATGTATGAGACAATGGACGGGGAAGACAGACAAAGTGAATCAACTAACAAAGCTTGACAAGTGGTGGGAAGAAGTACGAGAGCAGAATGAGGAGTGGGAGGTACCCGATGATGATGAGACTGACGTCGACGTGTAAAAACCAAACATGCTGAGAGAAAAAATGAAGTGAACATCTTGAGTGTCCTGTAACGTGATTTTAAAAACAAATGTTATTCTTCAGACTACCGCTGATATGTTTTGTATAACAGAAATAAAACACATTTGTGCTCATTGGTACTTTGACACTATCATGGAAGAGACGCTGCAGATGTATTATGATCCAGCACATCCCGAAGGATTGGGCAGTGTGGCCGAACTGCCGTTAGAGAAGGAACCGGGGCGACGCCGTCAATGTCCGCGGTTAATTCATTTTTATTGGAGCAGGACGCGTATCCGCTGCACGCTGAGGCAGCCGTACATTGTCCGAGGAACAGGGTGTTGGTCAGCGGTATCGACAGACAGTTTCAGATGGATCCTGTTGATTTGGGAGAATATGCAGAGTATCGATGTATTTTCCAAATACGTGTGAGTTAGATGTCTTTCTAACAAATCAGGCTCCACTGTCGCCAGAGCCTTTAAAGACATTCGGAGTGAGGGCCGTATACCAGTGAAACTGCAAACTGACCAAGGGACAGAGTCTTATAATAAGCCGTTTAGGAGACTGTTGGATCCACATAAAATGACACATTTTTCAACCTCAAACGAGACCAAAGCAAGTGTGGTGGACATACAAGACACGAATGTGGAGATATTTAACATCTGTTCACTCAGATATGTGGACGTGGTTCAAGATCTTGTAGACGTGTAGAACAACTCTCATCACAGATCTATAGAAATGGCTCCATCGGCTGTAAACAAAGACAATGAAAAGGTTGTTAGCTTCAAATTAAAGGGGGACACCGTGAGAATATCAAAACTCTGAGGTGTTTAGGAAGGGTTATAAACTAACATTCCCCGATGAGCATTTTATAATACCAGTGTATGGCCAGAGATGCACCAGTTTATAAGCTTACACACTGTGCGGGTGAGTCTGTGAAAGGGGCGTTTTACGAGAGGGAGCTGCAAAAGGTAATTATAGGTAAAAACAAAGTCTTTAAAATAAAAAAAAAACCTGGACAGAAGTTAAGAAGCAGGTGATGGTAAAATGGAGAGGCTGGCCGGATAAGTTTAATACGTGTGTCTTAGAAAAAGACATTGTGGACGTGTGATTAAAAAGACAAACGCACACACCGTAAGAGGTCACTCTTTATGTCACGCTACCAAGTAACGCCTCATTCCAGGTATATCCTAAGAATGAGATATGGAATTATAGGTGGGGTGGGGGTTTGTGACTCTATACAGGCAATAACTAAAGCGATTCATTTACCACTTAGTAGTTACCCTCCTCTGGCGGGTGTATCAATGCATTATAGCCGTGTTATAAATCCCATCTACTTCCTGCGAGTGGCGTCGGAGTCAACTATGACCTTTGAAGGACATCTGGCGGCAATACTGGGCTTTAAACATAGGGAACCTTTTCCATTACCCTCAAATACCAAATCCCTTTTTGCCCCATAGCAGACATTCATGCAGCTTGTTACACTTTATACGTATTCTCTCTGATGACTGCGGCAGCTGCACACTAGAAAGACAGACGGCTGGCAGTAACACGGAATGACTTTGGCCACCGATACTCCCTGTTCTGTTTTAATCTGGAGCCTGGCGACGGCCACTCGGGGAACGGGTCACTAATTAAGACAGGAAATGTTCGATTGGAGGTCCGTTTGAGAACAGCTCTGCCCCGGACTATAAATCTCATTTGTTATTCTGTTTTTGACTCATGGAGATATTAAACCAGCGACCAGTGTTGATAGATAACTTCTAAAAAACCCAACGAACACCGTAGAGTTGACAAGCGTTGGTAATGGCACAGATTTTATGGGAGTTCTAGCTTGTGATCCACTTCCTAAACGTGCATTGCACAAGTATCCGGCTATGATGATTGTAAACACGCACCAGGTTGGCTCTTTATATCACAAAGCACAAGCACGGTTTTTCTTTGATAGTTTGGGAAACCCTCCAAATTATGAAGCATTCCCGCATGAAATAGTTAATTTTCTCAATTATAACTGCACAGACGTGTCTTATTCTAGAATAATCTTGCTACGGAATCTTGTACGGACATAATTTAGTTAATAACGATGCAATGGTCTGTCATTTTGTTCACAAAATACACCCCTCTGTGTGCTGTGGGGATACTTTTTCATGTGTACAATGTGTGATCTAATGTCGAAATATAATTTTATTCATTTTATCAGTCTTGTTGCCGATATAATACAATACATAAAACAAAAAAATGTGGATTAAGTATATTCAAAAGTGACATAAAACAAAATAATAGGCATTCACTACATTTGTTATAAGAAAACAACACAATTACATGTCAAAGAATAATGAAATCTTAAAGGTTTAACCATGAATAACCCATCAGCCAATGAGATTTAGCCTTTTTGGCCTTTGGGGTCTTAAAGGTTCTGCTATCTAGAGACCGACTCGTCTAAGACCTCGGACTGAATGAGGCCTGAAGGGGTGTTTTTATACAAAACCTCCACCCGATGGGTGTAGAAGGGTCTAAAACATTATACAGTGACACTTTTCACCAGGTCATACAAACGTGTGCCTTTGATCATTTGATCACTGATGATAATCTCGCCCTCGTCTGTCCATTATGTGCATTCAGCATGTTTCCTACTTTTTTTAGGCATGTGTCGGATGACATTACTCCAAATCACATCTCTTCTGAGCCCTTCGTCAACATCTGTTGAGGCACAGCTGCTTTCATGGGGTGGTAGTGATGGAGACAATACGCCCGTCTCCCGCTCGCCCTGTCGCACCACAGACAAGTGTCTCTGTAAAATACCACCATGTGTTTGGGCCTTTTCATACATGTCGCCGTCAGGTTGCTTCAATACATCGGTTCATTTTGCACGGCCGGTCTTATAGAGCTGCGCTGCTCATGTTGCTGCTGCTTCATCCATTCAATCTGCTGCAGGGGACCAGAGACATTATTTGAGCGTGCTCCATTTGACTTCCCCCGGTTGACGAGGTCAATTATAAAAGTAACGGTAATAAAAATCCCCCCGTCTGATTGAGCCTCTTTTCCTTCTTGTTGAGTCTGATCTTTTTATCGGCTACCAGTCTGATGAGATTCTTCTTCTTCTTTAAAAGTACAAACTGTTTGTCGGTCAACGGGATCTGACCTCTTAACACGTTGATCTCACACAGTGCATTAATCCAATCTGTGTTTGCATCAGCCACAATGACTCTCCTCACACGGGGAGAGGATTCATACATGGATTCTAACAGAGTCACATTCCTCCACATGCGTGACCACATTCTGTGTCTGAGCGACAAAATGAGATAGTTAGTGTTTAAACTAATAGTGCGGCTAACTTTACCCTGAATAAATACATTCTGCACTAAATACATACAGCTGAGATTTCTATGATGTACGTATTTGGTAAAAACATTGATAACTTCTATATCATTACTGCTGGCATTCATTAAATGGTCTCTGATGAGTAGGTTGTCTTTGTCCTGTGGTAGTAAAACATCATCACAGAGACTCTGGTAAGCATCTTCCGCCGCAAACTAAAGACACACCTCTTCAGACTCTACCTCGACTAAAGACTAACAAATTGCAGCACTTAAATTGTACTTGTGACGTCACTCATCTATAGCAAATTGTAAATTCGCTTATTTGAGGAAATTGCACTTTCTTGTTTCTTGTTCTCCTGAGTTTGTACCCTATGGTTGAATGCACTTATTGTACGTCGCTTTGGATAAAAGCGTCAGCTAAATGACATGTAATGTAATGTAATGTAATGTAAGCCCTCGACAACGTATATAAAGGCTGCCAACATGAATAAATGTGCACCATGTTATCAAAACGCTGTGAAATATTCTTGATAAAGAGTCTTTGCTGGATTCGATGGTCCTCACTACCAAACTAAAGGGATGTTGTAGCCGCGCATCAAACCCTTGATCCCCATTAGTAGCCAGAGGGCAGCGTGGTGTAATCGGGCAACACCCGCCGCTTATTGTTCACCACTTGGACTTTCCTTTTTAAGACGGAACCTCTTCTTGTCCCGTTTGATGGTTTCAGACGGTCAACGTATGTGTGCTGTGATTGGCTACAGCAGATGGAACGAGACCAATCAGCGCGTGGGGCGGGACAACAGCCGCGTCACGGCCATTTAACGCGACGCCTTTGCATGTGACGCTGGTTTTACCTTGTAGCGTGTCGTGTGCGTAACATACAAACTGTGTGGTGTCGTCTTCTTCGGCCCGGACACACACATCACATGTTTAGTTGGTCAGTCACCAAGATGTGGCCCAAGGGGGGGAACCCGATCGCCGGCCCCTGATGTAAAGACAACGCTGTCTGTGTCGCAGTACAACAGCCTCTCCTGCAGCTTATCTAGCAAGTCGTAAAGCATCAACCTGGCGTGGGCCGTTGTCATGGCTCCTGTGAAGACATTTACGTCTCTTACACCAGAGTTGCTGCTGTCTGCATGACGCCGCTGCACCAAAGCCGCCTCATCTGGGATCAAACAGAATTGTCTCACATCAAACTGGTCGTGAACATGAACTGTGATCAGCTCACATGTTACTCCTCATGCTAAACCGGCCCCACAGAGAGTTTGTTACAGGTCCTCATGGCTTTGTGGACACACATTTAGTCTGGGTTTAGCTGAATGTCCTCCTTTTATTTCTCCCCATCAGCCTGTGTTTTGACGTGGCCCCGATAGCCTGATGCCTCCTGCTTGCATTTCATGAACGTCTTCACATGTCCACTAAACAATGTGCTTGTTTTGTTGGGAGAATGCCAGACTTCATGGGTGGACACAATCCGCTGACCCTTTTCCACAGACGTCTGTAGCTCCAGGGACCCGAACCCCAGACAGCTGCCTCTCTCTCTCACTGTGAACACACTCACAAGGTTGGTTCAAAGTGTCAGCACACAACCCGCACAGCGGGAACATGAGCTTTCCATGACATCTGTACGGCAAGACGGGGAGAAACAGCCCTCGGGGGGGGGGGGCACTGTGCACTTTATGAAGCCGTAGTAATTATCCATGGACTCAGAATCCCTGACGATAATCTGGAGGTGGCCGACGGGATGCTGTTTGTTTCTCTGTACAGTTGGATACAGACTTGTAAAGTCCTAGTATCTGATTTTTTCATCATCGCAGACCTTGTGGTACAACTTCATAGCATCTGTACGCCGGCCAAAGAGCCTTTGTGGGATCCAGACGTTTGTGCTGTTTGTACGTGGCCATAAAGGCCTGTACAGAAGCGCTGGATGGTTCTGATGAGGCCCACTCACACTCCCACATCAGCACAACGTTCAAACCCTGTTGTTTCTGCAGGGCATCTGTTCTCTCCATAAGCGCCTTGTGTTGTTACCATACGGGACTTTGGTGACGGGGTTCATGTCACTCTGTACGCGACATTTGACACATCCGGGAAAAAAACAACCGGCCGATTCATAACAAGCGAATTCTAACCGTCCACATAGAACGGAGCAGACTGGTGCTCCCCGTGGTTGAGTGCATGTCTGATGTCAATATTCTCCGTGTGGGACACGTATTCAGGCCACTGCATGGAAACATCACAATACGTCTTCTTGTGTCTTGTGGAGCCCCTCGTGTGTCAGAGCCACCGTGTCCCGCGGGAGGAACAAGGTTCTGAACACACCCAAACAGCTGGATGGCAAAGTGGTGAGAGGAACAGGGTGGAGCTGCGTGCGTTCTAGGAATGTTCCACCATGAATGGAGCACGCGCTCCACAACGCCTCTACATCATTGACTCAGCAGGCTGAGCTCTGCCTGGAAATCACATTTCTCTCCACAAACTGTGCTGCACCACCTCATGAATGAAGTTTGTTCAGTGTCACACGTCTCGTACCCGTAGTAAGACGGGTCGGGGTCTCTGCCAACGTAGTATTCATTCGCCCTCGTGTTGAACTTGTGTGGAAAATAACCTTTTTCCACATCCTCAAACCCCAACGCCGCGGGTGTTTGTGCCAAACGTATGCGTAGAAAACTAAGTGAGTCTTCTGATGTCTGCTGGTCTGCGTTGTCATACATCAGCGTGACTCCCACTCATGACCACCGTGGGCCGGATCTTCTGTTTTACAAGATACTCCAGGATGATAGAGTTGTCAAACCAGATGCATTGTGGGCTATGGATGTATAAGCTGTGTGTTCTGGTCTTGTGTCGTTCCTCACAAGGTGCTTACCGTTATGAACGCGTGTCTCACAGTCATACAACATGTGTGCTGTTTGAGGCTCTTTCTTTTCACTGGGTTGAATGAAGCATTCAAGCTCGTCCTCACCCTCCATTTGTGGCTCCACAGTGGAAACACACGTCGGCTTGCATGTGTGCGCTTTTTACCGCCTCTGTGTGTTTCTCCACACGCCTCGCAGTATTTCATAGCGTCACACGGTACGACGGCGTGTACTGCTTCTGGACGCTTGTGCTGATCAAAACCATATTTAGATTCACATCTGCGTTCACAGTCGCTGCGTTTCTGTGTGTTGGTTGTGTGTGTTGGACATTGTGTTGTATAACAGCTGTTTCCAGTGAGCCGGGTCTCATATGTCTGGTACCAATACTGACATACACATGTAGCCCAAACCATCCGGTCTTATTTCCAATCCTGTGCTGGTGCTCATTGTATAGATGGAGCCACACTGTCTGCAGGTGGGGTGTGTCGTGTGTTCTGAAGCCCTGCAGGCGTTTACGACCTGTCACATGGTGGAAGATGATGACCTTCAGCCCCAGATACCTTTCAAAAGCCGCTACATCGGCATGTGTTCATTTAGAAGGAGCGTCCTTGTCTGGGCGGATGAAACGTGCTAAACACAGATTGTTATCCCTGTTGTTTGCTGCGTACAGAAGACAATATCTGATCATAGGGGATGTTTCCTAGTTTTAAACGGGCCCCACCGCCTCCGCTTCCATTTCCTGCCACGGAGACCACGATGTCCAGTTCATGGTCCGTTACAGAGTCATCGTCACTTTGCAGCACATGAACAGATCTACATGGTACGAGTCGTCTGCGTGGAGAACGGTTTGCACGTCGCTGGCCAACGACGCTCCATGTGACACAACATGGAGAACGCCGCCTTCATCAACACGGACTGACTCTGACGTTCCACCGCTCACTTTATTTCTCACCTCACTCGTCACTTTCTGTTGGCTGGTGTACTTTATCTTAAAGTTGAAATGTAACTTTTATTCCTTTATGTTTAAACTAACCCATCGCCTTATAGGCTGTACTTTATCCTCCAATGATGGAGCAGTTCTCCGCTGCGCGTCGGGCCTAACAACGCCCCCCAACTCTTACATTATTGGAGATAAGGTGCTGCTTTTATAATACGGTTACCAGCCACATTATGAATAGTAAGTAAATAGCTGCTTTCAGCACTAAACAGTTGTAGCCAACAAACGTTGTGTGTCTCATTTCAGGAGTCTAGAGACAAAATAGTCCCCGTACGTGCAGGTAAACAGCATCGGGTGCTGCAGCGTCTCCTTCATTCACATCGCTCATGACGTCCACCTTCATTGTCCGGTTGTGGAAGCTCGCGTTGACCCAAACTGATCATTTGTGGGATTTCTGGTCTCTTCTCGGCGATCGCCACTGAGCTGAACACTGAAATGTCAACGAACGGCACAAAGTCTGACCTGTTACTTTGTGTGCAGTGATACGGAACGCTCGGGTCAATGTGACCAGCAACTGTACATTATGGCTCAATAATGCACCGCGACTCACTCTCAACCAATCAGAGCGCTGCATTTCATCTACCCGTATTATAATATGCTACAAGCTGCTAGAGGTTTAGAGCTTAACAACAGGAATCCAAAGGGATGCATTTTACTTCAGGAGAACCTGAACGTGTTTCTATTTAGTCTCTAAAGAATGTCTTGTCTTCTATGAGGTCAAACACTACGTTGTGTTACCAGAACCTGCTGCAAACCCACAACTGGTTAATTACTATTTGTTCTGTCTGAGTCAATTGAAGGTATAAGGGCCCATTATAAATGCCTCTCATCCTCTCATCAGCAGATCTCATGTCATGGGAGGAATAGGTGCATGGGAGTCCTCACTGAATGATGTATGATCAGTGTGTACAAATACATGAAATGAGCATATTGGGTACAGTTATACAGTATATTCATTAGGTATTTATTCCTCAATGGAAACAGAACAAACTCCCAAATACAACAGTAACAAGCAGCATGTTGATGTATAAGCTGAATATCAGTTAGCAGAGGAGCGTTGGGGACACAGGAAGTCACTGGTGACCTCTCTGTGACCTCTCGCTTGGGTTAGACCACTTCCTGTTCAACAAAGGAGACGGCGGTATGAGGATCATCAGACTGTGTGGTTAATGCTGCTAATCACCACTCTCATTCATTCACATTGGTTTATTATTAACATTATTGTTTAATGTTTCTTTTGTAAAATGGGACATGAGGTGTTTCTCCTAAACAACCTCCATCAGTCCATGTATGAATGTGATGTGATTTCCTCTGAGCATAATACTAATAACTCTGTAGTACCTTGGATGAGCTCGTAGATGTTGCAGTAGTTGGTGCCGTGGTCTTTAACGGCATACCAGGTCTCAGAGATGGACATGGCCTGCAGACAGTTACAGCTCTGTGTTAAATGAAAGAGAAAGAGACACTGTGCTTCTCCTGCACCCACTCGGCTGGCTGCAGGAGAAGATCCTCTTCCTTACTCCCTTTCACAAAGACATTGCAGGTCTTTGGTCTCTTTGGCTGATGTTCCCGTTTATTACTCTTCACAAATGACAAAACCACTCGATGTGACTTGGCTTCCTGGTCTGGCTCGGTGTGTCTGCTTTGCAGTAAAAACGCTGTGATCTCCCCGTCAGCCATGCATCATTACCTGAGTCAGCACTTTAGTTGGGAGTGAAAAGCTACGGAAAGGTGACAGCAGGAGAAGAAGTGACAGGAGGCCAGCCGGTAGTTGATGTGCTCCACGTAGCGTGTGAAGGCAGTGGTGTGTTTGGCTGCTATGAAGTGGACACAAGCAGACTGCAGCTGCACAGAGAACACGTACTAGTTAACTAAAAGTCACTTCACTCACTTACACTTTCATATAAAAGACTGAAAAGACATGAACTAAATACACTTTCAGCTGAAATACGTGTGTGTGTCACAGACAGACAGCAACGGTCTCACATGTTTTCACAAGGTCGCTGACGGTCAACCACCTTAATCACATTATTTAAACAAAGTGACCTGTTCAAACTGTTTAAGAGAAGCGCTTCAATTTCTACCTTCTACACGTTA
The DNA here is from genome assembly GCF_964276395.1 of Gasterosteus aculeatus. Taxonomy (NCBI): domain Eukaryota; kingdom Metazoa; phylum Chordata; class Actinopteri; order Perciformes; family Gasterosteidae; genus Gasterosteus; species Gasterosteus aculeatus. Next base: position 3,133,954 of record NC_135708.1, on the reverse strand, counting down.
TTTATTGTAATCAAATCCTCTGCAGTTCATCGGTTGGTGTTTGTCAGCCTCTGTGGCTGTAACACACTCGTCTTACCAACTTAATAACACAAGTTGACCAATGGTTGGGGACCATTTAGTGGCCTTCATTAGTCTCTGGATACTTGGGGCACATTAGTATTTATAAATCCCGTCCTTGGCCTGCTCTCCTCTTTTCTTACTAGCTACTATATGTTCTCCCCTAGAAATCCATCAAAGTAGCATGAAAGCCTTGGGAGTTCAGTCTGTAGTGACCCTGAATATATGAACCATGAATGTAGACCTTGTGACGGCACCACAAGAAGAGTTTGTGGACATTCAGTCATTAGCGTTGCCAGGCAACAGCATTGTTCTCACAGATGGTTTGTGTCATGTGACAGTGTTTGGTTGTTTTGGTGGGGACCAATAATTGGGACTATCGTTGTCATCCACACACACCTGGTACAGACACCTGTGTCCTCCCATGGTCAGCCAGCCATGGTTCTCCACATGTTAGTCTGTGACAGCAGGGATTCATAAACCACTCTGCAAGGTGTCCCAAAGTACCTGCGTGAGAAAATACAGCACCGTGCTCACTGAACGTGTGTTTAGGTGCACGGGACCACTCGGCTTGTCAACACGCAACACTGCAGCTTGCAAATGAAACGGGGCCATCTAGTGGACATTAGCTGTACATGTTGGTCTGAGGCTTCATGACAACTGTGTCTCATCTTTATTAGGAAGCCTTTAAAGGCTACAGGTCACATTCTAGTCACAACACAACATATATGTATATATATATGTTCAATTCTGTTTGGCTTCCAAACTCTCAGCCAATGAGTGTCAACAGAAGACGACATGTCCCACCACATGTCCCTTCTCTCTTAGGGACTGTAAGAAGAATGAAGATCAGTTAAACTCTTTCTCCCTGTCGCCCTTCACTCATGTGTCCCTCAACAAAACATCTCATGGTGGAGCTGAATAAGAATTCACTTCATTATTCTGATGTTACCAACGATGGCTTGACAGAGAAGCACCATCTTCTCCAGTATGGTCTGGTATGTTTGCTCCAGAGTCCAATCTCACATGTTGTACTAATGGACACTAGAAGACCACATGTTCATTACATAGCTCTAAATCCATGGACAGGATGAGACGTTTCACCATTTCCATCTTCATCAACATCATCGTCGTCATCTTCTCGATCTTCATCATCTCCAATTCATCTCCAGTTCTTGGACGTCTGGTTCCACTTCATCTAAAGAAAAGTATGTTTGATGAGCACACTCACCCCGTCACACTGCTTGGTTGTTGAATTTACCTTCCTGTAATTCTCTTTGTAACCATTTTTAAAATAACCAATAAAGTTCATAAATCTGGTAGATGCCTTCAATCTCAATCTCCTCAAGAGATTTTCCTTCTTCCAAGAGATCCTTTCTCCATTGCCAGGAGAAGCTTTGAGATTTTTGACTTTTTCTGAGACACCCTGAAAAGACAGAAGTGTCCTCTGACTGGTAGAAACATGCCATCAGCTTCTGTTTGTCCTCCAGTGTGGAGAAGTATAAAGTGAATGTGAGACAGTCGTGTACTACTGTATTCTCCCAATGAGCCACGTGTAGCGTCTCGCTGTGTGAAAGAAGAATACTTTCTAACTCACATGATTGACACAAAATGCACCCAAAGCATCTTCTGCTGTTGGAGCAGCTAAATACAGAAGGTCAAATGGCTCTGCTTCACTTTTACTGGGACTTTAAGGGCTGGTTAACTTATAAAAACACACACATGGGGAATAAAAGGGAACATAAAGGCACCATTGAGCGCCACGGCCAACAAGAATCCCCATATTGTACGTTATCTCCTGGCCTGAACATCTCTCCTTCACAGCAAACAGGCACACGTGTGGCCTTCCTTTCACACTCATGTTTGTAACTCTGCAGCTGCTTCATGTGCTGGAGGAAGGAGGATCATCCAGAAGTTCTACATTCAGGCTGCCTGTAGTATTGTCACTAACTTCTTTGTTCCCCACATGTCACACTTGCTGATTGACTGAGCTTCAGATGCACGGACTCACTGTGGAACTCAGGCCCACATGGGGAATGAGTTCTTTCAGTTTGGATGCTTATTGACAGGAAACAGCAGAGAGCCGGTTAGCTGAGCCGTGATGCACAGGCTGAAGTTCTGTACCACAGCCTCACCAGACACCGACTTTGGTTTACATCCATAGATTGGCCTTTCCCTGCCGTTGCACATCTGGATGAGCAAATGTACCAAAGGCATTACATCAAGTTAGATAATCAGTGTAAAAGCATCACTACAGAATATAGTGCAGTGAAGGAGCAGCAGGATGCACAAACCTACATATCCATGAGAGATGGATCTCACAGGTTAGTCGGCCTTTAAAGGTCAGTTACCTTTAACTCTTCAAGAACGTTGCAAACCAGCATCCGGAAGCTTCCCATCAGGGAGCCAGGAAGTAGTCGGTGACGGTCCTCATGCGTTTGTGCGTGAGGAGGTCAAGCCGAGCCATGAAACCTGGAGAAACGTCCACATAGAATCACCTTGGACCTTCATATCAGCCCTGGACATGGCTGGAGATCAAAGTGACCTACGATGAGTTTGACACACCTGCTTTAGAGCAGAATGAGGATGTACTTTATTGTAATCATTTCTTTCAGCTACAATAACCATGTTATTAAGAGATGGAAAGTTAAAGCCGTTCCTCTTTCTCTCCACGCTGCACAACGCGTGTTTTATTGCATTTAGTGGCAACGCTGCTGCTGTTTGTCTTTTATTTTGGCGGGAAATCCCGTTTAACACTTTCAATACTCCACTTTGTGAGGAGATAAACTCCACCCTGTTATCAAATGTGTGCTTGTGCTTTGTGTGTTTTTGTTGGTGACTTAAGTGTGATATTTGGTGCAGAATGAAAGCTTCAAGTTGCACCTGAAGTAGCGAGCTCAGTAGTTTGTGTTGTTGTGAGACGGCTCTGCGTGAAGGTTAATAAGGTTAATAAAGCAACTTATTCATTACTCATTTCTTTATTTACTCACTTCCTTCTTCAACATGCTGCACCACCAATGTTTCCTCTGTGCTATTGACACAGCAACAGGGCTGTAGAATAAATACAGATATTATGGAGGAAATAGTACAAAAGTCAACAGTACAGCATCTTTAAAAAGGATCAGAGTATTTCATGTCAAAAGAAATAATACAGCGTGTTGAAAGCATCTTTATTTGATGGCCTGTTTAAACATGTACAGTTGTTTCCAATAAAAGTCATTTATTAACATTAGAGCCAAACAATTCTATTTCTGTTAAAGTAACACATGGAGTAAATGTTGTAAATGACATTATAGGGAATAAAAACACAAGTAACGCATATTCAATATTTCCTTGAGAGGTTTGCTGAACCATTAAAAAGCTTCTTGTTCAAAACAAACCTGATTATGTGAAATTAGATTTGATTTCACTCAACAGATTTAGAAAGATTTGAAGTTAAAATGGGCTCAAAAAGAATTACACATTCATATTTTCCTTCTTCACCTTGTTTTTATTATTGCTGATGAAGCGCACACACACATAAGGACACATTTGTCTCATATGGGGGGACAGATGAAAGAGCGTCTTATAAAATGTCTTCTTGAACACATAAAGATGAAGATTAAAGCCTAATTAGGAGCCAATATCTAAATGATCATCTATTGATTGAAGGAGCACAGCAGCATTAAGCTGAGCTCTTTCACACTTCCATCTGAGTCCCAGAGAGCTGTGGACCCCCCAGAGTCCAGACCAGCTCAGGTACCCCTCACCTGCTCCACCTGCATCTACACCCACATGAACCACCATCAGCTGTACAGACTGAACTATGTGGTGAGCAGAGAGGAAGGTTCTCCACCAGGAGGAGACTCTCCCTCCTGAAGAGGACACAGAGACACCGAGGAACCATAAGACCTGAAACTGAACCCAGGATAAAGAGGTTCAGTGAATTTGGTGCTGAAGGTGTGGAGGTGGATCAGTGTGTCAGAGGAGACTCTGTAGAAGGACAGAGAGCCAGCAGGACAGTCCACATACACTGCTACTCTACCAGAGGAGGAGGAGGAGGAGGAGTAGGAGGTGGTGCGTGTTACTGTCTTATTGTGACGGACAGAGTAACCTCCATTAAAGCATCTCAGACTCCAGGACTGATCCTTGTATCCAAACAAACAGTCATAACTGTTTCCTTTCCTCCTGATTCCTCTGTAACTCGCTGATACATCAACTCTTCCTCTCCACTCGACCTCCCAGTAACAGCGACCAGTCAGACCAGGACTACACAGCAGCTGAGCCCAGTAGTCAAATCTGTCTGGATGATCAGGATGTGACTGATCCTCCTCCACATATGTCACCTTCCTGTTGTTGTCAGACAGTTTGAGTTGTTTGTTTACTGTGTTTGTGTCGATTGTGAGTTGACAGGAATCTGATGAGAGAACAAGACACAATACAGCTGCAGTTATTAATCATGTGTTCATCTACTGACACGTTGATGATGACATCACAGAGGTGAATGAGTGATGTCACAGTGTGAAGATGGTTGAATCTCCATGAATCAAAGCACACTTACACTTCCTCAGACCTGGTCTCAACCATCGGACTCCATCAGGCTCCACCCTGAAAGGAGGAGGGGGGTCAGAGCAGCATGGAGACATGGACATTACATCACTCTCACACACAGCTTTGTCCTTCATGTCCACATGGAGCACCTCTTCTTCTTCTACCACTACTTACAGACGACCACAGACTGTCAGTCAGGCGTCACACAGCGACGAGGTGCTGGAATATATTCATGAAGAAGATGAATGGATAACAAATAAGAAATGGACCCGTCACTGTACTTTCACCAGATGTGAATTCAAACGGGAGAAATGACGTCATGCTACAGATCAAGCTTCATGGGACGTGTGCAAAGGAACATTCACATTAAACTGTTTCATAAAGATAAAGCAGATACAGACCATTCAGTATTCACACAATGTGCATGTTTCCATGTTGTCCCCATTTGTGGACAATGTCTCTCCCTGTGGTTCGCTGGAGTCCCAAAACTTTACAAATGGCTTTGTCACCTTTTCCACACTGATGGATCTCAATGACTTTGTTCCTCATTTGTTCCTGAATGTCTTTGGATCGCAGCCTGATGTCTCGCTTGTGAGGATCTTGTGGTCTACTTCACTTTGTCAGGCAGCTCCTATTTAAGTGATTTCTAGATTGAGAACGGCTGTGGCTGGAGAAATGGAACTGGGCTTTCCAAAGATGTGATGAACCTCACTTCATTTATGTTTTCATCACTTTTTCACACAGGGCCATTTAGGTTTGGATTCTTTTCTCCCCTTAATGATAAAAACTGCATTTTGTGTTTACTTGCGTTATCTGTGTCTAATATTTACATTAGTTTGATGATCTGAAACATTTAAGTGTGACATGCAGGCATGAAAACGGGTCACGGGTGAAAAAGGTGAGAAGGATGTTTCCCCTCTAGGGGTTTTCAGCTGGTTTTGTCCCAGGGACCAACATTCTGAATAGAAAGTCACTGGCCTGTAACCGCCCCCCCACATATTCCGCCTGTAGCACTTGTCAGTGGAATCTCTTCCATATTCTTCTGGATATTCAAGTGACTGAATGTCTTCAGCTGGACGCATCGGTCTTAATGTGCCGGTAATGATGGTAAATGATGCTTGTAGCTGGTTGTCATCGACGCTCCACTACGGTTACATAAAGGTGGCGTTTGTGTTTTCACAACGTTTTATCTCATAATTTAGACTTTCTATCCCCTTTCTTCAGTGCGGAAATGGGCTTCTATAGTTGTGTGAATGCATCACTCCAGCCAATCCAAAGACGGGGTTTGTAACCAATCAGGTGTAGAGACCATGTGACTGGCTCCGCCCCCTTACTGTCAGAAAGAACAACAGCGAGCGCGTAGAAAACTCCTTCGAGCGCGAGCAGAGATTCTCCTCGAGAGCAACGAAGGTCACGTTCAAAAGTCCGTCTCACCAGAGATATTTATTTATTTATTTGCTCGCGGATGTTTGATTTACGCATCAACCTGATTTGCGCTCTGGAATTTTGGCAGTGATTTGCTGCCATACCTTCCCCCCCAAAATAAGGTGAGGGATTTTCATGCCTGAACATGAAAGAAATGAGGAATCAGGAAGGCAGCAAACACTTTATCACACAACTGTAACACATAAAAGCAGAAGCCATTTTCCAGTGAGGCTGAATGAGGCGAGTCGGAGGACGTCCACGTTGTCCCATTGATCGGGTGGACTGCAGTGTCTCCCCGTTGTACTACTTCATGGGGGGGCACCCCTGTTATAATGATGGAAACACTGAACTGGCTTCGGTCGCTTATCAAAACATCGGCCAAATAAGCCGTTTTTCAGACTTTATGAGCAAATACAGAATCCCTTTGTGTTCATTTCTAAAGCCGCATAAAGACACACGTGACTTTATTTAAGGCGCTGCGCTACTTGCAAGTCGCTGTGTTGTGGCAGATTCTCCATAAAGGTAGAAAACAACAAACTCATGGTCATGAAGGTCCTCATGTAACGTTACATGGAATCTGCATGAGGAGGAGGAGGAGGGTCCATGTCGCTAAATACCAACTGAGATCGGCTTGTGGCTTCTGACAAAGGATCCTTCCACCGACCACTTTTCACACCCGCCGTCGCTCTGATCTGCAGGCGCATGGCGGAGAAAACCAATCGGGTGTCTGGATGCTAAATGTTCATACTTCTGTTGGGCCTCCACCCTGCTAATGAACCTCACCACGTGTTTCTTCACTGAGGACAAAGGAAGGACACAAACATATAGGGGTCCCCCGTGGCCTGATGCCAGGGGCTGATAACAGGACCCCTGCAGCTCTCCAGACCCCCTTGGCCATAAAAAGAGGATGTACCAAAGAACACCGAGCGCTCCCATTGGCCGAGGACAGTGACATTTATTTATGGACCTCAAGTTCATAAGAAGAGATTGTGCCAAAGGATCGATCTCTTTCGCCTGACGTCCCGTTAGTGACAGATCGAGACAACACAACGTTGTTTGGTTTCTTTTCTTTCCCTCCAATTCCCAAGTTTCAGTCTTAATCTCGCTGGACGAACTCAAGACTCGCGCTCCACTACGTCCCGCTTCCTTTTCCCTTTTGATTTCATTCCTGTTGACTCCAGAGGACCGGAGAGACAGCTGCTCTCTGACCCCCCGCCGCCTCTGTTCCCAACGAGAAGTTCGGACCCCACGGCCGAAATCGCCTTCATCCACTGAGTTTCCCTACGCGGAGCTCAACTGTCCTCAGTCAGCTGGAAGCTGATGACCAACGCCCATCAAACAGTAACACTGGTTTTCTGGGCAGACTAATTTAGCGTGTTGATATGAACTTGATGTTTATTTGATTTGTTCAGTCATAACGTGGTACGATAGAGTCCGGATCAACGAATCCGCTACCTTTGATTTATGTTTGAATGTGTACCTGCAAATGTCGTAATGTCCCCTGTTGATCTGATGCTGTGATACGTTTGCTGTAAGAGAGTGAAAGCGCCGACTGTGTTACGCTGTTGAATGATGTCTCATGGTCAGAATAGTTCCTTATTTTCTTTTCTTTTCCCGGGTCTCCGCCATGAGATCCGTTTGCCTGTGGTTTCATTTCGTATCGCCAGCCACATCGTTGGTTCTGTAACTGCACACACATGGATCCGACCATCCTGATTCACGTTGCTGATCTACGTTCCGCTGGTCGCGGGACAGAATCTCCTCGCGCCGCGTCTAAGTATCCCCCCCCTCCTTCGTCCAAGCCGTAGTCCCTAGCAACAGATAGCGTTGCCATAGCAGTGCGACTGTCGTGTTCCTCGTTGCTTTAATACAGGGGTGTCCAAAGTACGGCCCGCGGGCCAACTGCGGCCCGGGATCCATTTTTTATTGGCCCAGCAAATTATAAAAATAGAATGGAATGTGGCCCACACATGAAACTTGCACTTGACTGTATTGTAGTTCTTAGTTTGACCAGTAGGTGGAGCTACTCACTAGCTGCAGTCCTAATGCAGCTTTTCCACAAAAAAAATGTTTAAATAAAAAATTTCCACGACGACAAAATGGCAGAACCAAAGAAACGCAAGATAGCAAGTGAATGCAGAACATTTCAAACACGTTGGGAAAATGAATATTTCTTCAAAGAAGTCAAGGAGAAGTGTGTCTGTTTGATTTGCAATGAAACGGTTGCAGTGATGAAAGAGTCCAATGTACGACGACACTACGAAACCAAGCATCCGACCTTCACGTCCTACACTGCTGCTGAGCGAGAGGACAAAGTCCAGCACATGGCAGCTAACCTGCAGGCTCAACAACAGTACTTTTACCCTGCTAACAACACACAAGAAAACGCTACAATAGCTAGCTATGAGGTAGCTCAACTCATAGCGCGCCGCGGGAAAGCTTTCTCAGACGGTGACTTGGTTAAACAGTGCCTCATTAAAGTCGCTGGAATAATGTGCCCGGAAAAGATGCAGGAATTCAACAACGTGAGCATGTCCACAAACACAATTGTGCGTCGAATGGAAGACTTGTCAGCTAACATACAGAATCAAGTGTCACATAAAGCTTGTGCTTTTGACTTTTACTCCATTGCAAGTGATGAAAGATGCAACAGACGCCGCACAACTGTTCATTTCTTTGCGGGGAGTTGACGATAACTTTTGCATCACGGAGGAGCTGCTTGATCTTCGGAGTCTAAAGGGCACAACAAAGGGTGAGGACATTTTTGAAGCCGCGTCAGGTGCAGTTGACAAGATGGAACTTAAATGGGACGAGCTGTGTGGAGTTGCAACGGACGGGGCTCCCGCTATGACAGGCGAGCGCAAAGGAATGGCATCTATGGTGTGCGCCAAGGTGCCAGAGAGTGGAGGCGAGGCTGTAAAATTGCCCTGTATCATCCACCAAGAAGCTCTCTGTGCCAAGACAGTCCAGCTTGGCGATGTGATGACCACAGTTGTGAAAACTCAACATAATTTGAGCACGAGGGCTCTACCACAGAGAATTAAGCTTTCCTATCTGATGTCGATGCTGAATACGGGGACGTACTCTATCATTGTGACGTGCGCTGGCTTAGTCGCGGCTCCGTGCTGAAGCGGTTTTATTCCCTTATTGCCTTTCTAGTTGATCTTACTGCTCATCTGAACTCACTGAACAAGAGCCTACAAGGCAAAGACCAGCTTGTACCACAACTTTCTGTGCGAAGCTTCGTCTTTTTGAGACACAACTACGCAACTTCAACCATGCGCACTTCCCTACGCTGTCCGAAATCAAACGTGCTCATCCAAAGGCCGACCTCTCTGCTAAAAAGGGGAAATATGTTTCTGTGATCACAACTCTTATGACACAATTCAATCAGCGCTTCCAAGATGTTTCTGTCATTGAGAAAGAAATCAAGCTGTTCTCAACTCCCTTCCTGCTGGATGCAGAAGAAGTGGAAGAGAGTCTGCAATTAGAACTCATCGAGATGCAGCTCCTCTCCCTACCCGACTTCTACCGGAGCTTGGAAAAGGCCAAGTTTCCTCTGATGCGACGCCACGCAAAAAGAATGACCAGTCTGTTTGGCACAACATACATATGCGAGCAAACATTTTCTCTGTGAACTCTGAACAAAAGCAGATTGAGAACCAAAATGAGCGACAGCCATCTCTGTGATGTCCTTCACATCTCAACCAGCAAACTTACTCGTGACCTGCCAGCCGTCCTTCAGTCCAGAGCAGCATCACTGCTCCCATTAAGTGCAACACTGTTCCCATTGTAGGCGAGTTCAAATATATTACACAGTATTCATGTGTTCAAAAGCCCAATTACTTAATAAATGCAGTCAATTAAAGTTGATAACATTTTCTAAAACACGTTAGCTGATGAATGATTTGCATAAGTAGGTTAAATAAAGCCTTCCCTCTTTATACAGGGCTGTGAAGGGGGTCCCCATCCTGACGAAGAAGCAATCTGAGGATGAGCTGCCAACCCTTTTTGTAAAAAAAATGAAAACCCATCAATGGAGAGATGTGATTTATGCAGGTTTTTTTTCTTTAAGTTTATTCAATTTTCAAGCATAATTTACCTACATTTGATTGATTTTATTTGAAAATAGATAAATGAAAACCCATACGTAGAAAGATGTGATTTATGCAGTTTTTTCTGTAAGTATAATAAATTATCAAGCATAATTGACCTACATTTGATTGATTGATTTGTATTACTGTTAATACACTAGAGGTGATATACCTTAACTTTAGTGAGCGGCTCAACCTTTCGCATATTTTTCTGTCTGTGGCCCTCAGTGAAAAAAGTTTGGCCCCCCCTGCTTTAATACGTGGAACACTTCCTGCATTTCGCTCTCACTCGCCCCTCGCGTCCAGTAGTCGTATTACACTGTTTAACGTTCCCGTCTTCCTCGGTGGTTTGATTTAACGGTCTCACTTCCGCCCCGCTGCTCTCGCTCGCCCCCTAGTGTGATAACCGGCACTCCGCTTGTTGTTGCGCGCAACCGCACCGCCGTTCCTTCCCTGCACCCCCCTCGTCTCCCCCCCCTCTCTCTCTCTCACCCCCCTCTGTGCTCACACACACACACACACACACACACACACACACACACACACACACACACACACACACACACACACACACACTCTGGTTTTGATTGCTTGTTTAGTGAGTAGGTTTAAAATAAGTGTTATGGGGATTGTTGGTTGCAGTTATAGGTGATCTTGATCGGTGTTCCTGTGAGTTAATAAACCCTGTTATACATTAAAGAACCGTTTTCCTGTGTTTACTTGTGCATTTATATGGTGGTGACCGTTGACATACATTGCCAGTGCTCGAACTTAACTCCTTCCAACATCTTCACTCTCAAGGAGTGAATAACAATTATGAGACTTGATTCATAGTATTGGTTATTGGTCCCTGTTAGCTCAGGGTGGTGCCCCGTTATTTATTCATTCTGAGGAGTATCTTAGTGATTATTATTAATTCTATTAATGTCCATAAGTTAGTTCCTCATTTGCTAGTAACCTAATATGACCCCCTAGCCGCTCCCAACACTTCTCATCCAACAACAATCACATTCACTCCATCCGGATGGCAACATTTATCTGGATAGGGTTTTTTTGGTATGTTCTGTTCATTTCTACGATATAGTTGATACTAATTCCAGGTCCACCATCAGCTGTTGGTTCTTCACTGAGCGTCTGTGGCCGACTGTCACCTGTAGCTTCAACAAGTCCACTCTTATCATCCAGGGAACCGTCTCTCAGTGCAAAGCACCAAAAGCAGGTGAAGCTGAACTCCTTTAAAACACCAAACGTTCCTCCTGTGATGATCCATCAAGACGCTTTGAACAGATTGTTTCTCTGACTGTTTGTCTCTTAATAATAATGTCTGGACTAAAGGACAAACACACACTGGAGGCAGGGTACCAGCATCTAAACATCCAAGTGTTGTTTTCAGTTGTTAAGAGCCCACAAACCTGCAGCGTGACCACGTTGACTCATATCAACCCACCATGATGCCATCAACGTGTCAGGAGACACTGTCCTCTCTTATAACGTGGAGACAAAGCTCCAGAGAAACAAGGTTTTCATCACCTTCCTCCCTGTTCAGGCTCATCCTGGCTACTGTTCCTCACTACTTCTGTCTGTGTTGATGGTCTCATGTGGGACACAAACAGTTTGATGAGTCTCTGGTAGTTTGAGGTCAGCTTGGTGTGTCAGGGTCTTATTAACCAGGCTGACAGTGGGACAGAGAAAAGGTTTCCAGCTCTACCTCCTCTACCAGACTGATGGTCTGTGGCTGCAGCCTCTTCATACCTGAGAGTCTCCAGTCTCCAGTGAGGGTCCTCCAGTCCAGCAGACAGCAGCTTCACTCCTGAGTCTCCTGGATGATTGTAGCTCAGGTCCAGCTCTCTCAGATGGGAGGGGTTGGAGCTCAGAGCTGAGGCCAGAGAAGCACAGCCTTCCTCTGTGATCAGACAGCCTGACAGCCTGCAGACACACAGAATAAGACACATGTCACATGATCTGAGGGAGCTGTCAGGGCTGGAAGGTCACTGCAGTACTGAGATACTATCAGGTACAGAGGGGTCACATTAACATGGTTACTGACTGGTTTCCAGTCACAACTAAACACCCACTAATGTACATCAACACTCTGATAACATTACTACTAACTCTATAATGTCAAATATTTACATTATATTGAAAATAAACACATTTTATTGGAAATAGTTGGAAAATACATATTTGATTTAAATCATGCAAGCAGAAAGAATCTTATGAAAGTCAGAAATATACCATGGATGTAAATAAAGACACCAAGTGGACTTTAATTAAATCCTGACCTGAGAGTCTCCAGTTCACAGTGTGGACTCTCCAGTCCAGCAGAAAGCAGCTTCACTCCTGAATCCTGCAGGTGGTTGTTACTCAGGTCCAGCTCTCTCAGACTAGAGGACTGGGAGCTGAGGACTGAGGACAGAGCGTCACAGCTTCTCTCTGAGAGGTTACAGCCACTTAGTCTGAAGAGAAGGATGAAGAAGAAGCAGTAAGTATAAAAGATGGCAGCATATTTAAGTTCTGATGTATGAATTAACTCTCTCTGTACTTACAGAACTTTGTTGGAGGCTTTGACCACTGGCAGCAGCCTCAGAAGAGCTTCCTCTGAAGCAGAGAATTTCTTCAGGTCAAACACCTCCAGATCTTCTTCTGATGACAGTAAGATGAAGACCAGCGCTGACCACTGAGCAGGAGACAGTTCCTCTGTGGAGAGACGTCCTGATCTAAGGGACTGTTGGATCTCCTCCACTAGAGAAACATCATTCAGTTCATTCAGACAGTGGAACAGATTGATGCTTTTCTCTGGAGACACATTCTTACTGATCTTCTTCTTGATGTACTGGACTGTTCTCTGATTGGTCTGTGAGCGACTTCCTGTCTGTGTCAGCAGACCTCGTAGGAGAGTCTGATTAGTCTTTAGGGAAAGACCCAGGAGGAAGCGGAGGAACAAGTCCAGGTGTCCATTAGGACTCTGTAAGGCCTTGTCAACAGCACTCTGGTAGAGATGCTTTGGTTCAGGTTTGACTCTAAAGACTTTAGACACCAGGGAGTTTTTTTGTTCTTCTGACAGCAGATTGACACCAGAGCTGAAGAAGGTCAGCTGGACATGAAGAGCAGCCAGAAACTCCTGAACACTCAGATGGACGAAGCAGAACACATTGTCCTGGTACAGTCCTCTCTCCTCTCTAAAGATCTGAGTGAACACTCCTGAGTACACTGAGGCTGCTCTGATATCGATGCCACACTCTGTCAGGTCGGATTCATAGAAGATCAGGTTGCCTTTCTGCAGCTGATCAAAGGCCAGTTTTCCCAGAGACTCGATCATCTTCCTGCTCTCTGGACTCCAGTGTGGATCCGTCTCAGCTCCTCCATCGTACTTGACCTTCTTCACTTTGGACTGAACCACCAGGAAGTGGATGTACATCTCAGTCAGGGTCTTGGGCAGCTCTCCTCCCTCTCTGGTCTTGAACACCTCCTCCAGAACTGTAGCAGTGATCCAGCAGAAGACTGGGATGTGGCACATGATGTGGAGGCTTCGTGAGGTCTTGATGTGAGAGATGATCCTGCTGGCCTGCTCCTCATCTCTGAACCTCTTCCTGAAGTACTCCTCCTTCTGGGGGTCGGTGAACCCTCTGACCTCTGTCACCATGCCAACACACTCAGGAGGGATCTGATTGGCTGCTGCAGGTCGTGTGGTTATCCAGAGGCGAGCAGAGGGAAGCAGCTTCCCCCTGATGAGGTTTGTGAAGAGCACATCTACTGAGGAGGTCTCTGTGACATCAGTCAGGATCTCATTGTTGTGGAAGTCCAGAGGAAGTCGACACTCATCCAGACCGTCAAAGATGAACACAACCTGGAACTCTTCAAACCTGCAGATTCTTGCTGCTCTGGTTTCACTGAAGAAGTGATGAACAAGTTCCAACAAGCTGAACTTCTTCTCTCTCAGCACATTCAGCTCTCTGAAGGTGAATGGAAATGTGAACTGTATGTCCTGGTGGTCTTTGTCTTTAGCCCAGTCCAGAGTGAACTTCTGTGTTAATACTGTTTTCCCAATGCCAGCCACTCCCTTAGTCATCACTGTTCTGATTGGTTTCTCTCCTCCAGCTGAGGCTTTGAGGAGGTCTTCTTGTCTGATGGTTGTTTCTGGTCTGGCTGGGTTCCTGGATGCTGTTTCAATCTGTCTGACCTCATGTTCTTCATTGACCTCTGCAGTCCCTCCCTCTGTGATGTAGAGCTCTGTGTAGATCTCATTCAGAAGGGTTGGGTTTCCTGCTTTAGCGATCCCCTCAAACACACACTGGAACTTTTTCTTCAGGTTGGATTTGAGTTCACGCTGACAAACTGCAGCAAGAAGTCCTGAATGAAGACAACAAAGAAGATCAATGAGTCACAGAATAGATTTCAACATGTCCTTTCCTCAGAGAATGACTATGAATATATTATGTCCATCTCTGGAGACATTAGTGAAGGTCTCATTTATCAGCATGGTAAGTCTGTAGAGAAATCCTCTTACTGCTCTGCAGACGCTCAGCCAGCTCCTCCTGCTTCATTCTCCTCAGAAAGTGCAATGAGATCTTCACAAAGGCCTCTCTGCTCCTCCTCTGCTCTTCATCCAGCTGCTCCTCATCCTCCTTCTCTAAGCATTCTGGGTAATCTGAACTCACAACCTTCTGGATCTTCTTCAACTCGTTCTTCACAAAAGTGAGGATGTTCTCCTCCAGCAGCTGGAACAGAACATTCTATGAATGACACCAACTAGAACATGGAAGCCACCATCAGGTCCATGTTGGACAGACGGACAATCCACTGGTCTACAAAGTGCAGTATGGAGATGATGGTGAACTGAGAGATGTAAAAGTAGTTGTACATGTACACACCTTGAAGATGGAGTCCAGGTGTGTTTGATGCTGCTGGGCAGACGGACCTGTGGGAACCTCTGAGCTCTCCTGGTCCTCTCTGTGGAGGAACATGAACAGTCAGCTCACATGGTGTTTGGACCATCAACACCAATACAACTGGCTTCTGTCATGATTGATCATGATGAAAACCAGATGCTGAAGACTGTTGATGATGACGGACAGTTTATTAGTTGAGTGACAGTTAGTCATCAGTTTCATCTGGTTTTAGTTCTTACTGTGGATCATAAAAACGTCTGCAGACCTCTGCATCTGGTACAAAGTCCTATGAAACTCCTCCAAACCTCTTTAGTCCGTCCCCTGACCTCTAGAAGTCTCCTTAGATCTTCTGAAACTAGTCTTTGGACCTTTTCAAAAGGTCTTGTCTACTGAGGATACTTTGTCCAAACCTCTGCATGGAGTCCAGAGACCACGTCAGCTGGTCCACAGAGCACTGAGTTTATTCAAATCACATGTTCAGTCCCAGTCGTCTCCAGAAACCTGCAGCTGTCTCCAGATTTGACCTATGCTGATCCTGATGTGGAGGAACTAGCTCACATTGTGTTTACATCTGAGGATGTTTACAGTTAATGAGTCACACTTAAACACACACAGACCAGTTAGATGATGGGTGTCAACTCAAGGCCCGAGGGCCAAATTTGGTCTGCTGGGGGGTCCAGTGCAGCCCGCTGGATGACTTTACTATTGTGAGAATTACACAAAGACACAAATTGCTTTTCTATAAAAGTAGCTGCTATTCCTAATCAGTCCACTGGGGGTCGCACTCTGTGAGTGAGCGCATGTGTTAGACCAGGGGGACCAGGGGCCTCATTTATAAAAGCTTGCGTAGGATTTGCTCCAGAAGTGGCGTACGGATGAAACGTAGGACGTGCGTACGCACAGAAATATTCAGACTTATTAAACGTCCTACGCAGTTTTCCCTTAATAAATCACAATCACTTCTAAATGCAGCGCAGCTTTTGCGGCTTTATGTCACGCCCATAGTTGCCCATATATAGTCTGTGGAACACCCACAAATTAATATTCATCGATTGCGAAATCATGACACAGAGGAAAACGAAGAAACGTAACTTCACTCAGTGTGAAGTGGAAATGATCATTGGGAGGTGGGAAGGAGAAGTAAGATGCTCTTTGGAGGACACAGTGTGGACATCACTGATGCCAACAAGGCACCTGAGGGGCAAAAGGTTGCAGAGCAACGCTGCAGCCTCACAACCTCGGACCTAAAACAAGAAAAACTGGTCTGACATCAAAGTGGATGCAAAAAAGCGTTTAGCGCGCCATCGCCAAGGTGTGTCTCCACGGAGGGCAAAGGGACACCGGAGCTGTCCCCTCCTGATGAGAGACTGGTGGCAGTGATTGGGGAGACAGGGTCTGGGCCAACATCGGCGTCAGGGGGTCGAGGCACGTTTGGAAGCTGTGCCACATTATGTAGCACAGCACATGCAGCACGATGTTTCACACCTTTTCAGGAGTAAACAACAACCTCCCTCCAGCGCAGTCGAGGCAGCGCCATCTGCCCTTAAACAGGCCGATGGTGCGCTGCACTACAGCGCCAATCCTTCCATGTGCCACGTCTTCTAAGAGCGAAGATCAGCCATCAGCGTCATTACGCATTGTGACGGCATCATGGCGTTTTATTACCGTCCATCTGATTGCATCTGACAAGCAACAGCTGTGTTTTGAGGATGAATTTAATAACATGCCGATATTATTGCAGAACATATTTCACTTTTCTTTTTGAAAATGTGTTAATTTGTATTTCTGTTTGTTTTACGCTGCAGATCAAACGGGTGTTTGTGTTATTTATGAGAGGCAGTATTGACATTTCTTTTACAACAGTCTAGTTTTACACACTTTCACACAGGTTTGCGTGTTTCTTGCATTTGCCGACGGTTCTCATTTCACCCGTTTTTGTGCGTACGCGTGGGTCCGAGCTTGCGTGAAGGACATTTTTCCGTCAAGTATTCTTTTTATAAATACCAATTATTGCGTAGAGAGCGGCGTACGCCTTCTTTTGTGCGTACGCAACGTTTATAAATGAGGCCCCTGGTCCTTCACCAACGCAGTGCTGGTAGATCACCTAACATTGAAGAAAGAACCACGTCAGGTCACCACGCATGCATCAGTGCAAGTCATGGAGTGAGGTAACGACCAAGAATGTCTGCAGTAACTTATTGTTGCTTGTTTCTTTACATGGATTTGTTTTGTGCTCCCGGTCTGCAGCGCTGTTGTTCCCTTGGTTACCGCTGCTGCTCGTTGTTATTATTCGGGCGATCGCCATGACTTGGATTGAAGCGTTGATGACAAGTGGCTTGCGAGCTGATAAAGTGTGGGCTCCCCTGTGTTAGACCTTTTAGACCACAGCGTTCCTCCAGGCAGCAGCGCCCGCTTGGAAATGACGGCCCCCCGTCGACCGGACCATCGCCTAAGATTTTACTGGTCCGGCCCACTTGAGATCTAAGTGGACAGTATCTGACCCAAACCCAAGATGAGTTTGACACCCTGGAGTTAGATGCAGATAATGAGTTCTGTCATGATGGATCGTCATGGAAACAACACGTTAAACACTGAACAAACATTTATGTAATTCAAAACTGAGGATCAGAACAGTTCTTCATCTGTTTAAGAACTTACTCTGGGTCATAAGAACGGCGTCCATCTTTGAAGTTAATCGGACGACCAATAGACCGATCACTCTTCATGGACACACATCTGGGTTCAGGAGACTTTCCTCTCTGCTGATGTGAACTGAAAGAAACACTGAGATTACATCATCACATCATCATCTAATCATGAAGCATCAGCTCACATGGTGTCCGTCCTCACAGAGACCAAAACAAGGTAAAGGTCCATGACGTGAGGTCTGGATGTGGACCACATGCCTCCCTGTAGTGGTTTAGGTCTACTGGTCCTGCTGGTCCCACTGAGAATCAACAGCTCAGTCTTTCAGCTCACTGTTTTCTTCACCAGTCAGTTTGGTTTAGTCCCACCAAGTCTCACCAAGTCCTCCATGGAGCTCTCCCTCCCTCACTGGACACTGCTGAAGGGCCCTGGAGCAAGAAACCCAGAACCTCCACCAGAGAGTCTGGTAGAAACACCTCATCATCAGCCTGAGACCCTCACCTTGCATCAACAGAGGGACCAACGTCTTTGAGGTTTAGAGGATAATCCATAGACCGATCACTCTTCATGGACACACAGCTGGGTCCAGGTCCAGGTCCTGGTCTCTGATGGATCCTGGTTTCACACATGTAGAAGCAGAGTCAGTGAGTCAGAGACGTTGGGACATGGAGACGAGTGGAGGACAGTTGGAGATGGTCCTCTCACCTCTGAGCTTTGGTCTGGCTGTCATGTTCCCCACACAGAGGGGCTTCAGAGGGAGGGACTCCGTCCTCTGGGTCCTCAGCCTGATTCATAGCAGAGTCCACACCTTCACACCTTCACACCAACCTGCTGGCAGAGCTCACACGTTATTATCTTCATCAGGACAAACACACAGAGCTCATTCACCTCAACACTAAAACTCTCATGGGACACTTTGTGTTGTTGTCTTGAGACAACGTGTCAAGAGACGTCATTTTAAATCCTCATCCTATAAATGTCGTGTTTCTTTTAAGCGCTTTCCTTTGGCAGGAGGCAGCGGTCCATCAGGACGTTATTTATGTTAAAAATAATTATTTCATGAATTGACATGCTGAATATCAATATTAAGAATATCAAACTCGACGCGAACGACGGGAGCCGCTTTGTTTCTCTCTCTCTCTCAAGCCGCATTTGATTGGTCAATATGTGTGGGGGCGTGTCTCCCTCTCAAGCCGCATTTGATTGGTCATTATGTTTCGGGGCGTGTCTCCCTCTCAAGCCGCATTTGATTGGTTGATATGCGTGGGGCGTGTCTCTCCCTCAAGCCGCATTTGATTGGTCAATATGTGTGGGTCTGTGTCTCTCTCTCTCAAGCCACATTTGATTGGTCAATATGTGTGGGGGCGTGTCTGTGCTGAGCACAGGGGCGGGACTTACACACAGCAGCAGCGAACAGGAGGGAGGAGTCAAGAGAGAAACAGAGCGGTAAAATTAAAGTTACGAAAGTGAGTGTCAACAGGAAACGCAGCAAAATCTGGACACATGTCAATGACATTGATCTATCTAATGCAGAATGTAGAGTCTGCAAGACTAAAATCTCTATCTTCTCCAAAACAGGGCAGATAATTTCAGAGAGAAGAAACAGGATCAGCCCCTCAAAGCGGAGCCACTTGGTCTCAATGTAAATCTTCCCTGAAGGACAAAACTCTGCATGACGATTTTTTTTCTTTTTGTTTTACACATTTTAAGTTATATTTTTTTGTGTGATTATGTAAGCTTCTGTATATTGTTTCACTTTAAAATTTGTTAAGTATTAAAACGTTTAAAATAATTAAAAGTTAGTTAAGTTCATTTGTTCAATTGTAAAAAAATCAGAAGAGCCATTTGGGAGCCGAAAGAGCCGATTCTCTATAAAGAGCCGTAATTCCCATCACTACCGGGTAAAAGAGGACGTCTGCTTTGTCTCAGACTTCTGGCCCTGATCTGCTTAGAGGGCGTGGCATCAATTGAGGGGCGTGTCCTCAACTGTGTTGCTTTCAGGAAACGTCGGCACTGTGAGAACTATGAATCCACACTTTCTATCCACCATATTCACATTTCAACTTTGATAAACACGACCCTTTTAAACAGATGTGAGGAAAGAGAAGAACGTTTAATCTCACAAACCAAAACACGTGATGGTGGGCTCGACATGTGGACGTAAAACCGGACCAGAACCAGTACCGGAAACCATTATTTAGGGTATATATCATGATAAAATACATCAACGCATTATCTTTTTTTTATTCGGCAGAGTCCTGACTACAATAAGCTGGAATCCACATTAAAATACTCCAAACACACCTTTAGCTGGTGGGGAAGAGTCACATATGACGTGCAGGTTTGTCCACAACCTTTGGACCGAGTGGGACATTTTGTCGGTGCTTGAAGCTCGCGGACGTTGGAGCCAAAGAACAGCAGCAAATCGGTGGATTATGAATCATTGAGTGAGACAAAGCCTGCAGAGTTACTGTGAAACACACAGCGAGCCAGCAGAGACACACACACACACACACACACACACACACACACACACACACACGTCTTACCTCTGCCGCTTCTCACGGGAATTATGGATTTAATCTGCTGTTTCTGCAGTGAGGAAAGTCCCCGAGCCGCTTCACCTCCTGCTTCAGGTGTGACAGATGAAACCGCCTCAGGAATCTGGCAGGTGTTTTTTGAGCCAATCAGAAAGCTTGAGCGTCATGTGACCAGTTTTTCCTGCCTGGGGAAGCTGCCGATCGTGTGCGTTACACAGTTCAGTGACATGTCTTGTTTGTTTTGGCTACAAAGATGATGTGATGACTACAAAGATGATGTGATGACTATTGAAACAAGGATTTTCCTTGTTTCAATAGTATATGAAACTCAAAATGCCCTTTGTTATTAACGTGACTGAAAATTAGTCAAATGTTTCATATTTTGTTCATCATTTTGAAAATTATATTTGACTAAATTATATTTTTGAAAGCTAACCTCACTTTTTAATTGCTAAATAATAACATACACTCTTACCAGCGGTCAAAACAATGCCATTTACTGCTTTTAATATAGAAATAAAGTGTATATTGCATAATTATACATTACAAAAAGAGTTTGGCATGTTGGCCCGGCCCTCCAAATTATTTTCAGTTTCCCATTTGGCCCCCTGGGAAAAATAATTGCCCACCCCTGCTCTATAGGCAGGAGGATGAGAATTAAGTTAGTGCTTGAAAACATCTGTAAAATGTGATTAAACAGAAATGGGCTTGTTGGTCTCATTGAAGACCAGTTACACAAAGTACTTGGAGACAATGTCCGGGTTCGCTTCACCTACACACAGCACAGCTGTAGCTAAGGTGACTCACACAACTCAGTCTGCAGACTTTGGTCTGCTGCAACGCGACTCTACTGTTGAGTATTAAATATAAACATGCACGTTTACGCTAGAATGAAATGACACTTGAACTATAAATGCAGAGTAATAATGGGTGAAGGCCGCTTAAAGGCCGGATGGCACGAACAACATGTATTTCAAGTTTCACACATGTGTAATGTGCTCATACACACAACTGCAATGCTCTCGCATGATAATGTGGAATATAACGGTTCAGTGGAGAATACGAACATTACAATTAAAAAGGAAGGACTTCCTTTCAACTGCAGGAAACAGGAAGTCCACACCAGGAAGTGCATGTGCTTTTACTGGATTTGAAGTAGTACTTCAACCACAATGCATGTTCACCTGATCCTCCTCATCCAAACTTTATTCTTTGAGGTGAGAGGCAATGAAAGTCAAGTCAAGCAGAGGTGCCTTTGACATCTCGAGGTCCTCAAGGGTTTAACTGTCAGATACCGAGCATCACACGGAGTATAAGGAAAAACAACGAGGGAAATACACTTTACCGTCTACAGCAATAGTGGAGGAATTCAAACTATAGGAAGTGAGCATTCAGCAATGAGCAGACTGGGCTGGATTGGTTCTCCCTCTCAAAACGCCAAGAGAATATTGTAATGTAACCTAATTCTAATGCAGGATAACATTTAAACTACCAACTGACCTTGTGACTCTTTGTCTTGTAGCTCTGGTTTTGCTGAAGCATCAACCAGAAGAGAAAATCCTGTTGGTGAGAGGAGGTTTGTTGGCGGAGCGCCATGTACCAAGCTTACAGCAATGGCTCTGCCAGCTGTGTCGTACCGTCCTCTCTTAGAGCTTCAAACAGGATAAAAGGAAATGTGATATTGATAAAGATAAAGGTTTGTGACTCTACTTAATCTACTTGTTTGTGACTGTGCTTATGTTACTAGTGACAACATGTAACACGCAGAACATTTCATTCATTTCCATTTAAAACTAGCAACCTGTCCACAGGGCTTCAGGCGGTTTCTTTTCCTGAGAGTGTTTCACCTTTAGAGACTTTCACAGGGAGCAGATGAAGCTGGGGAACAAAGTCACAGCAAGTTCATACAAGTGAGGATACAGTTCTTATGTTCTTAGCTTCTCCAAACGTCCAAGGTTTGGTCCACCTTGGTTGGTCTCCTTGTTCTCATGCAGGCCTCTATGATGCCTCAGCATAGATGAGCTGTTGTATCCAAGCTCCTTTAACACAACAGACACTTCACCTTTTAAAACACCAGAAATAAGAAGACATTAGAACAAGCGATACATCAGATTTATTTACGCTAGTTATTAAAAACACGTTACTGTGTGCACACCTTATTATGAGGATCAGCTCAAAATGTTCCCAGACAGGAAGGTTCCCAACGTCACCACATGGTGGGCAGGAAGAGAAATCTGTTCATCACTGCATCATACATGAAGAATCCCTGTGTGGTGAAGCCCTAAAGATGGAACACGTTATGACCACAGTAACACAAGTTACCTTCATAAGAGCCAAAGCTCTGAATCACCGCCGGTTTAAGTCTTTTCTGGGCGAGTGTGGTTCTGAATACGCAGACGTGCCGCATCACACACAGGTGAGATGGTTAAGTAGTTAAAAGTACTGAACAGATGGAGCTGCGTGTCAGTTTCTGCAAAGCAAAGGGAAGGACACAGCAGAGCTCCGGGAGCAAACGTTTCTGAGGGACATCTCAAGCATCTCGATGCTCTGAACCTGCAGCTGCATGGTCACAGACGTGCACGCAGCAGTGAGAGCTTCTAAGACTAAACTGTGTCTGAGGGAGAATCAGATGCTGCAAGGAAACCGTGGCCAGTTTCCCTGCTGCCAAACCATAAAAACGCAGATCTCTGCCGCCGTGTGCGCACAGTTTGCTAACGACACGCTGGAGTCAAAGTATGACGCTGTTGGCACAATTTGCACAGTTCATCCCCGACACGACGCCTCAGCTCCGCATCCGAGCTGCTCAATCGCTCTCCATGTTCGGCAGCTCTGATCTATGTGAGCCACGTTTCTCCTGGATGAAGATAGAAACATCTCACAGGAGACGTCTGGCTGATGAGCACCTTGGTGAGGGTTTCCTCAGCTCAGAGCCTGAGCCCAGACATCGATGAACTATCATCCAAGAACAGGTGCCAGGTATCTGGCTTCAGATTAGATCCGTGTGTCGCAAACTGAGCAATAATAACGTTTTCTGAATGGTTGATTCAATGTTAAAGTAAAACTTGTTTGGGTTCATATTAAAAGGTTTGTTGGTTTCATTCCACATTTTGGCCCACTGGGTATGTGAGTTTGACACGCCTGCGTTAGGGGTTATACGTCATACGTCATCACCACGAGCCTCGACACGCGCTTCATAGAAAGCTTCCTGGATTACTGGACACCAGCTTCGTCACATCGCTGCTGTTTACCTGCTTCTTACCTGCCTCACGCCACTCACACGCCCCCACCTGCTTCACCTGGGTTCCACTGTGGAACTCCGTCGGATCTGCCACTGCCTGATTCCCTCAGGCTTCAGCCCCTTCCCAGAACCTCCAAGCTCAGCCTCAACTGTTCGTCTCCCTCTGAGGATTAACTCTTATTACATGACTTGACCTGATATTCTGTGTCCTGTGTGGTGTCTCTGTGTGCTGGCTCATATGTACAGTCACGACACATTGGGCCATTAAATAAATCCTAAATCAGTTCAAAAGCTAAAAGCTGTTCCCATAAATGAAAATGGTCATTACCAGCACTGTCAAGAGTTCTTGCTGTTTTCTTCTCCCTCTAACATGGGTGACCTGGCCATGGTCTCCATCATCAGCCTCAAGAATTCCCTCCTTGGCCGTCCTGAATCAATCCCTTCCTCATTTCTCCCCATGTCATTTTACACAGCATCACGTTGGGGTCATTGGAACCCTTTGGAATCCTCACACGGCTCCCTCCCACACCGCAGACATTCATATTCAACTGGTTTTCTGCTCATTTTGCTGGAGAGTTCCAGCAGTACCTCTTGAACTGGGACCTTTTCTGCACTATAAAGACCACATCAAAAGTCAATGATCAGATATGACAGAATAATCTAAAGATGAAATAGTTCATATCAACTATCTGATCACATCATCCTCAATAGTTTGACTCTCCATACTGCCAACTAGAGCCTGGTTTGATTCCTCATCATGTGAATAGTCCTCAGGAGGAACAGCCATACGTGTTACATGTAACGAGTCGTCTCCATCATGACTGCTGGTCACTTCCTGCAGGCAGCCTCCATCGTGACCACTAGTGCCACTTGCTTGCATTGCTGAAGGCCTTTTAACAACACTCCTGGTGGCGTGTTTGATGCCACAGCATGTTCATCATTTGCCATATCACTCCGACCTGAATGAAGACATATTAACATGTTGCTATAGTCATAATGGATGTGTTTGGTCCATCGCAGATCCTGCAGGCAGAACACCATGAGGAACCTGACTGCTGACTCACAGCCTGGGTCACTGTAGCAGAAGGCCATGAAGGTCCTGCTGCAGTGCCGTGGAGTCCTCTTCTTCTGGACGGGACATCTACATGCATGTCCTTCAACTGGCTTCATTGTTTGGATGACGTTTCCAATTGACATACTTGATGCACATCTCATGTGTTGATTCTTCAACACGTGCGGACTCTTAAATAATCACATTAAAGCACAGTGAATAGATATTTGTGTGTTTATTGACGTTATAATGAGGTGCTGGAACATTGTTTTACTAAAGAATAGACAAACAAAGAATGAGCACAAGTTAAACACATTACATCACAGAACGATGCTCTTGCCAACAACTATTTCACTTATTTATCACACTCCTATCGAGTCCTGCAGCATACGTAATGTCAGTTTGCAGGAGTGTTTAAAATATTCGTAATGTGTGTGTACTTGGAACGTGATGGTGTGTGTGCACGCAGTGACACGTGGGTAACACACAGTGTGGTTATGCATGATGTTCAGACACAAATGAGACCATTTCACAGTGAGTCTGAATGCTTGCCCATCTTCCAAAAGCAGATGTGTGTGAGCTTCACCGTCATCTGCTGGATTACTGAGGCTACAGTCAAAGCCTCTTCTGTCCCCATCAGGTTGTGCATCTGGAAGAGAAATAAAAACCTCTCCAGTCATTTTATGCAAACAGTTAAATATAATGCTCATTGCGACAGTCATATGCTGTAGAATCAGGGTGGAAATCTAAACTTTCCATCAATTAAATGAATAGTTGGACACAGCAGAAGTTCTAGGAGAAGATGCTCAATTACAGGACAGTTGATTGCACTGCTGCCATCAGGATAAAAACCAGACTAATGAGACATTTAACTGTCTCATTGACATGAGGGCACGTCTGCCCCTTTCAGTTTGCACTGAGGATCTGTCCATCACCCGACTCTGTCCCTGCCTTTGTCTCTGAGGTTCTTCAGGTGACAGGAGATGTGGTGCAGCCTCTAGGCAGAGGAGGAAGAGGAAGAGTTTGTGTAAGAGGTGGTGGGCAAAGAGGAGGAGTACAAGGACGACGAAGAGCAAGACAAAGAATAGTAATTTCAGATCATATTCGGGCAACTGTGATAGACCATGTTCTTGTTCATGGAATGACATATGTCATATGTCTCATATGTCTGGTACCAATACTGACATACACATGTAGCCCAAACCATCCTGTCTTATTTCCAATCCTGTGCTGGTGCTCATTGTATAGATGGAGCCACACTGTCTGCAGGTGGGGTGTGTCGTGTGTTCTGAAACCCTGCAGGCGTTTACGACCTGTCACATGGTGGAAGATGATGACCTTCAGCCCCAGATACCTTTCAAAAGCCGCTACATCGGCATATGTTCATTTAGAAGGAGTGTCCTTGTCTGGGCGGATGAAACGTGCTAAACACAGATTGTTATTCCTGTTGTTTGCTGCGTACAGAAGACAATATCTGATCATAGGGGATGTTTCCTAGTTTTAAACGGGCCCCACCGCCTCCGCTTCCATTTCCTGCCACGGAGACCACGATGTCCAGTTCATGGTCCGTTATAGAGTCATCGTCACTTTGCAGCACATGAACAGATCTACATGGTACGAGTCGTCTGCGTGGAGAACGGTTTGCACGTCGCTGGCCAACGACGCTCCATGTGACACAACATGGAGAACGCCGCCTTCATCAACACGGACTGACTCTGACGTTCCACCGCTCACTTTATTTCTCACCTCACTCGTCACTTTCTGTTGGCTGGTGTACTTTATCTTAAAGTTGAAATGTAACTTTTATTCCTTTATGTTTAAACTAACCCATCGCCTTATAGGCTGTACTTCATCCTCCAATGATGGAGCAGTTCTCCGCTGCGCGTCGGGCCTAACAACGCCCCCCAACTCTTACATTATTGAAGATAAAGTGCTGCTTTTATAATACGGTTACCAGCCACATTATGAACAGTAAGTAAATAGCTGCTTTCAGCACTAAACAGTTGTAGCCAACAAACGTTGTGTGTCTCATTTCAGGAGTCTAGAGACAAAATAGTCCCCGTACGTGCAGGTAAACAGCATCGGGTGCTGCAGCGTCTCCTTCATTCACATGGCTCATGACGTCCACCTTCATTGTCCGGTTGTGGAAGCTCGCGTTGACCCAAACTGATCATTTGTGGGATTTCTGGTCTCTTCTCGGCGATCGCCACTGAGCTGAACACTGAAATGTCAACGAACGGCACAAAATCTGACCTGTTACTTTGTGTGCAGTGATACGGAACGCTCGGGTCAATGTGACCAGCAACTGTACATTATGGCTCAATAATGCACCGTGACTCACTCTCAACCAATCAGAGCGCTGCATTTCATCTACCCGTATTATAATATGCTACAAGCTGCTAGAGGTTTAGAGCTTAACAACAGGAATCCAAAGGGATGCATTTTACTTCAGGAGAACCTGAACGTGTTTCTATTTAGTCTCTAAAAAATGTCTCGTCTTCTATGAGGTCAAACACTACGTTGTGTTACCAGAACCTGCTGCAAACCCACAACTGGTTAATTACTATTTGTTCTGTCTGAGTCAATTGAAGGTATAAGGGCCCATTATAAATGCCTCTCATCCTCTCATCAGCAGATCTCATGTCATGGGAGGAATAGGTGCATGGGAGTCCTTACTGAATGATGTATGATCAGTGTGTACAAATACATGAAATGAGCATACTGGGTACAGTTATACAGTATATTCATTAGGTATTTATTCCTCAATGGAAACAGAACAAACTCCCAAATACAACAGTAACAAGCAGCATGTTGATGTATAAGCTGAATATCAGTTAGCAGAGGAGCGTTGGGGACACAGGAAGTCACTGGTGACCTCTCTGTGACCTCTGGCTTGGGTTAGACCACTTCCTGTTCAACAAAGGACGGCGGTATGAGGATCATCAGACTGTGTGGTTAATGCTGCTAATCACCACTCTCATTCATTCACATTGATTTATTATTAACATTATTGTTTAATGTTTCTTTTGTAAAATGGGACATGAGGTGTTTCTCCTAAACAACCTCCATCAGTCCATGTATGAATGTGATGTGATTTCCTCTGAGCATAATACTAATAACTCTGTAGTACCTTGGATGAGCTGGTAGATGTTGCAGTAGTTGGTGCCGTGGTCTTTAACGGCATACCAGGTCTCAGAGATGGACACGGCCTGCAGACAGTTACAGCTCTGTGTTAAATGAAAGAGAAAGAGACACTGTGCTTCTCCTGCAGCCACTCGGCTGGCTGCAGGAGAAGATCCTCTTCCTTACTCCCTTTCACAAAGACATTGCAGGTCTTTGGTCTCTTTGGCTGATGTTCCCGTTTCTTACTCTTCACAAATGACAAAACCACTCGATGTGACTTGGCTTCCTGGTCTGGCTCGGTGTGTCTGCAGTAAAAACGCTGTGATCTCCCCGTCAGCCATGCATCATTACCTGAGTCAGCACTTTAGTTGGGAGTGAAAAGCTACGGAAAGGTGACAGCAGGAGAAGAAGTGACAGGAGGCCAGCCGGTAGTTGATGTGCTCCACGTAGCGTGTGAAGGGAGTGGTGTGTTTGGCTGCTATGAAGTGGACACAAGCAGACTGCAGCTGCACAGAGAACACGTACTAGTTAACTAAAAGTCATTTCACTCACTTACACTTTCATATAAAAGACTGAAAAGACATGAACTAAATACACTTGGAGCTGAAATACTTGTGTGTGTCACAGACAGACAGCAACGGTCTCACATGTTTTCACAAGGTCGCTGACGGTCAACCACCTTAATCACATTATTTAAACAAAGTGACCTGTTCAAACTATTTAAGAGAAGCGCTTCAATTTCTACCTTCTACACGTTATTTATTGTAATCAAATCCTCTGCAGTTCATCGGTTGGTGTTTGTCAGCCTCTGTGGCTGTAACACACTCGTCTTACCAACTTAATAACACAAGTTGACAAATGGTTGGGGACCATTTAGTGGTCTTCATTAGTCTCTGGATACTTGGGGCACATTAGTATTTATAAAGCCCGTCCTTGGCCTGCTCTCCTCTTCTCTTACTAGCTACTATATGTTCTCCCCTAGAAATCCATCAAAGTAGCATGAAAGCCTTGGGAGTTCAGTCTGTAGTGACCCTGAATATATGAACCATGAATGTGGACCTTGTGACGGCACCACAAGAAGAGTTTGTGGACATTCAGTCATTAGCGTTGCCAGGCAACAGCCTTGTTCTCACAGATGGTTTGTGTCATGTGACAGTGTTTGGTTGTTTTGGTGGGGACCAATAATTGGGACTATCGTTGTCATCCACACACACCTGGTACAGACACCTGTGTCCTCCCATGGTGCAGCCAGCCATGGTTCTCCACATGTTAGTCAGTGACAGCAGGGATTCATAAACCACTCTGCAAGGTGTCCCAAAGTACCTGCGTGAGAAAATACAGCACCGAGCTCACTGAACGTGTGTTTAGGTGCACGGGACCACTCGGCTTGTCAACACGCAACACTGCAGCTTGCAAATGAAACGGTGCCATCTAGTGGACATTAGCTGTACATGTTGGTCTGAGGCTTCATGACAACTGTGTCTCATCTTTATTAGGAAGCCTTTAAAGGCTACAGGTCACATTCTAGTCACAACACAACATATATGTATATATATATATATGTTCAATTCTGTTTGGCTTCCAAACTCTCAGCCAATGAGTGTCAACAGAAGACGACATGTCCCACCACATGTCCCTTCTGTCTCAGGGACTGTAAGAAGAATGAAGATCAGTTAAACTCTTTCTCCCTGTCGCCCTTCACTCATGTGTCCCTCAACAAAACATCTCATGGTGGAGCTGAATAAGAATTCACTTCATTATTCTGATGTTACCAACGATGGCTTGACAGAGAAGCACCATCTTCTCCAGTATGGTCTGGTATGTATGCTCCAGAGTCCAATCTCACATGTTGAACTAATGGACACTAGAAGACCACATGTTCATTACATAGCTCTTAATCCAGGGACAGGATGAGACGTTTCACCATTTCAATCGTCGTCATCGTCATCATCTCGATCTTTATCATCTCCAATTCGTCTCCAATTCTTGGACGTCTGGTTCCACTTCATCTAAAGAAAAGCATGTTTGATGAGCACACTCACCCCGTCACACTGCTTGGTTGTTGAATTTATCTTCCTGTAATTCTCTTTGTAACCATTTTTAAAATAACCAATAAAGTTCATAAATCTGGTAGATGCCTTCAATCTCAATCTCCTCAAGAGATTTTCCTTCTTCCAAGAGATCCTTTCTCCATTGCCAGGAGAAGCTTTGAGATTTTTGACTTTTTCTGAGACACCCTGAAAAGACAGAAGTGTCCTCTGACGGGTAGAAACACGCCATCAGCTTGTGTTTGTCCTCCAGTGTGGAGAAGTATAAAGTGAATGTGAGACAGTCGTGTACTGCTGTATTCTCCCAATGAGCCACATGTAGAGTCTCGCTGTGTGAAAGAAGAATACTTTCTAACTCACATGATTGACACAAAATGCACCCAAAGCATCTTCTGCTGTTGGAGCAGCTAAATACAGAAGGTCAAATCTCTCTTCTTCACTTTTACTGGGACTTTAAGGGCCGGTTAACTTGTAAAAACCCACATATGGGGAATAAAAGGGAACATAAAGGCCCCATTGAGCGCCACGGCCAACAAGAATCCCCATATTGTACGTTATCTCCTGGCCTGAACATCTCTCCTTCACAGCAAACAGGCACACGTGTGGCCTTCCTTTCACACTCATGTTTGTAACTCTGCAGCTGCTTCATGTGCTGGAGGAAGGAGGATCATCCAGAAGTTCTACATTCAGGCTGCCTGTAGTATTGTCACTAACTTCTTTGTTCCCCACATGTCACACTTGCTGATTGACTGATCTTCAGATGCACGGACTCACTGTGGAACTCAGGCCCACATGGGGAATGAGTTCTTTCAGTTTGGATGCTTATTGACAGGAAACAGCAGAGAGCCGGTTAGCTGAGCCGTGATGCACAGGCTGAAGTTCTGTACCACAGCCTCACCAGACACCGACTTTGGTTTACATCCATAGATTGGCCTTTCCCTGCCATTGCACATCTGGATGAGCAGATGTACCAAAGGCATTACATCAAGTTGGATAATCAGTGTAAAAGCATCACTACAGAATATAGTGCAGTGAAGGAGCAGCAGGATGCACAAACCTACATATCCATGAGAGATGGATCTCACAGGTTAGTCGGCCTTTAAAGGTCAGTTACCTTTAACTCTTCAAGAACGTTGCAAACCAGCATCCGGAAGCTTCCCATCAGGGAGCCAGGAAGTAGTCGGTGACGGTCCTCATGCGTTTGTGCGTGAGGAGGTCAAGCCGAGCCATGAAACCTGGAGAAACGTCCACATAGAATCACCTTGGACCTTCATATCAGCCCTGGACATGGCTGGAGATCAAAGTGACCTACGATGAGTTTGACACACCTGCTTTAGAGCAGAATGAGGATGTACTTTATTGTAATCATTTCTTTCAGCTACAATAACCATGTTATTAAGAGATGGAAAGTTAAAGCCGTTCCTCTTTCTGTCCACGCTGCACAACGCGTGTTTTATTGCATTTAGTGGCAATGCGGCTGCTGTTTGTCTTTTATTTTGGCGGGAAATCCCATTCAACACTTTCAATACTCCACTTTGTGAGGAGATAAACTCCACCCTGTTATCAAATGTGTGCTCGTGCTTTGTGTGTTTTTGTTGGTGACTTAAGTGTGATATTTGGTGCAGAATGAAAGCTTCAAGTTGCACCTGAAGTAGCGAGCTCAGTAGTTTGTGTTGTTGTGAGACGGCTCTGCGTGAAGGTTAATAAGGTTAATAAAGCAACTTATTCATTACTCATTTCTTTATTTACTCACTTCCTTCTTCAACATGCTGCACCACCAATGTTTCCTCTGTGCTATTGACACAGCAACAGGGCTGTAGAATAAATACAGATATTATGGAGGAAATAGTACAAAAGTCAATAGTACAGCATCTTTAAAAAGGATCAGAGTATTTCATGTCAAAAGAAATAATACAGCGTGTTGAAAGCATCTTTATTTGATGGCCTGTTTAAACATGTACAGTTGTTTCCAATAAAAGTCATTTATTAACATTAGAGCCAAACAATTCTATTTCTGTTAAAGTAACACATGGAGTAAATGTTGTAAATGACATTATAGGGAATAAAAACACAAGTAACGCATATTCAATATTTCCTTGAGAGGTTTGCTGAACCATTAAAAAGCTTCTTGTTCAAAACAAACCTGATTATGTGAAATTAGATTTGATTTCACTCAACAGATTTAGAAAGATTTGAAGTTGAAATGGGCTCAAAAAGAATTACACATTCATATTTTCCTTGTTTTTATTATTGCTGATGATGCACACACACATAAGGACACATTTGTCTCATATGGGGGGACAGATGAAAGAGCGTCTTATAAAATGTCTTCTTGAACACATAAAGATGAAGATTAACGCCTAATTAGGAGCCAATATCTAAATGATCATCTATTGATTGAAGGAGCACAGCAGCATTAAGCTGAGCTCTTTCACACTTCCATCTGAGTCCCAGAGAGCTGTGGACCCCCCAGAGTCCAGACCAGCTCAGGTACCCCTCACCTGCTCCACCTGCATCTACACCCACATGAACCACCATCAGCTGTACAGACTGAACTATGTGGTGAGCAGAGAGGAAGGTTCTCCACCAGGAGGAGACTCTCCCTCCTGAAGAGGACACAGAGACACTGAGCAACCAGGAGACCAGAACCCGAACCCAGGATGAAGAGGTTCAGTGAATGTGGTGCTGAAGGTGTGGAGGTGGATCAGTGTGTCAGAGGAGACTCTGTAGAAGGACAGAGAGCCAGCAGGACAGTCCACATACACTGCTACTCTACCAGAGGAGGAGGAGGAGGAGGTGGAGGAGGAGGAGGTGATGTGTGTTTCTCTCTTATTGTGATAGACATAGTAACCTCCATCAGAGCAGATCAGACTCCAGGACAGATCATTGTGTCCAAACAAACAGTCTAAACTGTCTCCTTTCCTCTGGATTCCTCTGTAACTCACTGATACATTAACTCTTCCTCTCCACTCGACCTCCCAGTAACAGCGACCAGTCAGACCAGTTCTACACAGCAGCTGAGGATAGAAGTCAAATCTGTCTGGATGATCAGGATGTGACTGATCCTCCTTCACACGTGTCACCTTCCTGTTGTTGTCAGACACTTTGAGTTGTTTGTTTACTGTGTTTGTGTCGATTGTGAGTTCACAGGAATCTGATGAGAGAACAAGACACAATACAGCTGCAGTTATTAATCATGTGTTCATCTACTGACACGTTGATGATGAGATCACAGAGGTGAATGAGTGATGTCACAGTGTGAAGATGGTTGAATCTTCATGAATCAAAGCACACTTACACTTCCTCAGACCTGGTCTCAACCATCGGACTCCATCAGGCTCCACCCTGAAAGGAGGAGGGGGTTCAGAGCAGCATGGAGACATGGACATTACATCACACACAGCTTTGTCCTTCACCTCTTCTTCTTCCACAGCTCATCAGTCAATCAAATGTTTCAACCTGCATCAAGTGGTTTCTTTGTCCACTTTTGCTTAAACACAACATGTGACATGTGATCATCTTCTACAGTAGTTCTGTGTAACATGAGATCAAGCAGCTGCTTCCACATCCAGCAGGTTCACGTCCACATGATGGTCCATCAGGAGTCTCTGTGTCTCCTGATGGATGAAGTCCACTATTCTCTGTGGTTCATCTCCACCACAGTCAGCTGATCCGTGGTCAGTGTAGAAGTATTGATTGTTGGACCTCTTGTGTTGGTTTAACAATGACTGTTGTCTCTCTGAAGTAAAGGAGAAAGTATCCTGAGATCACTACAGCACCACAAAGGTTTGGACTAAAGGACAAAGGCACACTGGAGGCAGATGACCAGCATCTACACATCCAGGTGTTGACAGGTGGTGTCTTTCAGGAAAGAAGTGGGTTTATTCGAGTGCTGTTGCTCCAATAAGTGTCTGAAGTGAAGGATGAGATGTGCAGTGTGTTCTGTGTGTTACTGAGAGTCCCTGTGAGGACGCGTGGGTCCTCATCACCAGTCAGATAAAGTCACAGTTAAATAGTTCAAATAGGAAGAAATGAATCCACCACATCTGGCGAGCTACCAGCGACCACGAGCCGGACCGACACCGGAGCTGCTGCTCCTCTCCTCTCACCGACCCAACGCCAAGACGTCATCAGAGGGAAGCAGGGAGACCTTTTCTAGTCCTCTGCAGTGGTGCTGTCGGTCTGTGAGGGACGAGGAGTGCTGCTGAGGGTGGACGTTGTCCCACAGGAACCTTCCAGAGGACCATGGACGTGAAGGACGGTGTTTGTGTGAAGTAACTGTTTGTGACCCCAAAGACGTAAGTACGAGTAATGCTGCTCAGTGATTGTCATCACAACGGACGATGCCAATGATTACGTGACGTCTTCACAGGGGAAATATACCATGTGTGAGCACACAATGACCTAGCTGTGCGTAAAGGGCTCGGGGTCAGAGCCATTGAAATCCCCGTTAGTGGGCTGAAAGTGGCAGCAAATGTCCCGGCGACAGATACCTCCTCCAGCAGGAACAACAACCTCTAGGATTGAAAAGGGAGAAGCTGATCAACGACTGTCCAACGCGATGGAACAGCACATATGAAACGATCTGCGGCGCATCGGAGCAGCAAGCAGCTGTGTCTGCTCTCATCTTTAAGAAGGAACTGTCAAGAATGGAGCTGAGCACAAGCCAACGGTCCCTAATGGAAAAGGTGAGCAGAGTGTATGAAATATGTACCGTCACAGGCTGGACAAATGCAAACGGTCCTAACAATAGGTAGAAGGACGGCCCCCATTTATTTACTGTGTGTCAATATTATTAACACATGGATAAATGCAAACCTGTCAATCTAATATCAACGCATATTATATTTGCTTATTCATTGCAGGTACAAGAGGTCCTTCAACCCTTTAAAGGGGCAACAGAAGCACTTTTAACTGACAAATGTCCAACTGCCTTTAAGACATGTTGTGAACAAGCCAACGCAGGCGAACCAGAACCAGATGAAGACCTAGACCATCACAGATGTGGAGAAGCGGTATAGCGAGGTGTGGTGGAGGGGCGTGGTTAGCTCAGCTGCAGTGGGGAGAGCGGGGGAGTGGTTCAGGGGACGGTGCTGGTAGATGAGGAGTAACCAGGTGTAAATAATCTGCACTGATTCTCTCCTACTTAAACAGTGAGCAGGATCCAGGTCGGGGGAAGAGAGCTGGAGCCTGCGAGCAGAGCACAAGAGCTGAGCAGAGCCGGACAAGGCGAAACCGACCACGCGCATAGTGCGAACTCATTCCTGCTCACTGTCTTCCCTTTTGGACAATAAAAGTCTGGTTACCCTCATCCTGTGTCGTGCGTCTTTACAAGAACCCACCGGTGGTAGCGCTATCACGGCTACAGTGGCGCCTGGCTAAGGATGGACGCGAACGACCTCGGAGAGGGCCTGATGCAGCCGGCGGTTGCGCTTGGACGGATGCTGGGGGAGATCGCCGCGATGCAGCGCGAGCAGGCCGAGGCCAACCGGCACTTCCTGGGGGCGCTGCAGGCTGCTACAGACCGGCAGACCCAGGTATTGGAGCAATTGGCGGCCCGACCGGTCGCTTCCCCAACGACGCCGGGTCCCTCGGCGTATGCGGGCGTGGTGGTGCACAAGATGACCCCGGAGGACGACGTACAGTCATACCTGGAGATGTTCGAGGCAATGGCGGGGGCGTGTGGCTGGCCGGCGGACGAGTGGGCGATCCGCCTCCTGCCGCTCCTAACCGGGGAGGCGCAGACTGCGGCCCTGGGCCTGCCACCCGGTCCCAGGCACGTCTACGCCAGCGTGAAGAAGGCCATCATGGATCGACTGGGGCTCTCCCCCGAGGACCATAGGAGGCGGTTCCGAGAGGCGAGGCTGGGGCCGGGGGACCGCCCGTTCCCATTTGCCCAGCGACTCACAGACGCGGCCAACAAGTGGCTGCAGCCGGAGGGCGCGGGAGGGGCGCCGGCGGTGGTGGAGAAGGTGGTGATGGAGCAGTTCCTGGAGGGTCTTCCGCCGCGGACTGCGGCCTGGGTCCGCTACCACCGGCCGGCGACGCTGGAAGCCGCCGTGACCCTCGCCGAGGACCACCTGGCGGTGCACCCCGGGGGCCGTGGGGAGGGCGGTCGGCCGACCGCATCGACGCAGCCCGTTCCCGCGCCACGACGGAGTTCCCCGCGGCCTGTTGCGACTCGGCCCCCTCCGTCCCCGCGCGCCCTAGCCCCTCGACGGGGTACTGATCCACCCGGCCTGGCCGGCACCCTCCCTGACCTACAGAGGGCTCCTCAACCGCCAGGGCAGGAGTGTTGGAGGTGCGGGCAGCCCGGACACTACCGGCGGGAGTGCCCGCTAATGGAGGTGGGCCAAACGGTGCGGGTTGCCGGGCCTCCAGCACCCTCCCCCAGTCTGGGAGCGACGTACAGCGTTCCGGTAAGGATCCAGGGGGGTATACATCAGGCGATGGTGGACTCTGGCTGCACGCAGTCTATGATCCACCAGAGACTGGTTCGACCCGGGGCATTGGTGGAGGCATCCCGGGTGAGTATAAAGTGTGTGCATGGGGATATTCACGACTACCCAGTGGTGCCGATAGAGATTAGGTTTGGGGGTAAAAAGCATAAAGTAAGGGTCGCGGTTAGCTCCCGCCTGACGCACCCTCTGATATTGGGGACAGACTGGTCGGGGTTTCATAGGTTAGCGGGGCAGTGCGCGGGGGTGCGTTCGCGACCGGTAGGGACATGCGGGGTGTGTGCGGCGCTCGGCGGTGACGCGAGGTTGTCCGACGCTGCAGACGGGGAGGGGGAATCGGCGGGGCCTCCTGTGGGGACGCCGCCGACGCCAGAGCTACGCTCCATGGAAGATTTTCCACTGGAGCAGTCTTGTGATGACACTCTACGCTTTGCCTTCGACCAAGTGATGCAAATTGATGGTCAAGTGGTGCGCCCCGACGCCGTATTATCATACCCGCACTTTTCGCTGATTAGGGACAGGCTATACAGAGTGAGTCGCGACACTCAGACAGGGCAGGAAATTACGCAGTTGTTGGTACCAAAAAGCCGCCGGGAAACAGTTTTCCAGGCGGCTCACTATAACCCGATGGCGGGCCACCTGGGTAGCGACAAAACTCTGGATCGGATAGTAGCCCGATTTTACTGGCCAGGCATCTGGGCGGATGTGCGCCGCTGGTGTGCATCCTGCCCACAGTGCCAGCTGGTGAACCAGCCGGCCATCCGGAAAGCGCCGTTGCGTCCGCTGCCGTTAATGGAGCTGCCGTTCGAACGCTTAGGTATGGACCTCATCGGGCCATTTCACCAGAGTGCACGGGGGTATCGCTTTGTGTTGGTGCTGGTGGATTACGCAAGCCGTTGCGCAGCATCTCCGCCAAGAGTGTTGCGCAGGCGCTGTTTCAGGTCATCTCCCGAGTCGGAATCCCGAAAGAGATTCTGACTGACCAGGGCACCTCGTTCATGTCACGCACACTACGAGAACTGTACGAATTGTTGGGGGTTAAGTCCGTTCGGACCAGTGTATACCATCCCCAGACTGACGGCCTGGTGGAACGGCTGAACAAGACACTGAAATCCATGATTCGTAAGTTTATTCACGACGATGAACGTAATTGGGATAAATGGCTTGACCCTCTGTTGTTTGCAGTACGGGAGGTCCCCCAGGCCTCCACGGGATTTTCTCCCTTCGAGCTGCTGTTCGGCAGAAGACCACGGGGGGTGCTCGACCTGCTTAAGGAACACTGGGAAGAGGGTCCGAGCCCCGGTAAGAACGAGATTCAGTACGTCCTGGACCTGCGAGCCAAACTCCACACACTGGGTGAGTTGTCACGTGAGAATTTGCTCCAGGCCCAGGAACGTCAACAGCGGCTGTACAACAGAGGGGCCAAGCTGAGACAATTCACACCGGGAGAGAAAGTGCTTGTATTACTTCCTTCTTCCAGCTCAAAACTACTCGCCAAGTGGCAAGGGCCCTTTGTGGTCACACGGCGGGTAGGGGACGTCGACTACGAGGTGGTGCGATCTGACAGAGGGGGAGCCACGCAGGTCTACCACCTCAACCTCCTTAAAGCATGGAGAGAGACGGAGTCCGTGTCCCTGGTGTCTGCAGTAGCAGAGAGCGAGGAGCTGGGCCCAGAAGTCCCAAAGTCCACCGATCCCACCCGGCTCCCGTCCGACGCCCGTCTCTCTGCAGCCCAGCAAGCGGACATAGCCCGGTTGCAAGATCAATTTAATGATGTGTTCTCCTCCCGGCCAGGTCGCACGGACCTCATAGTGCATCACATTGAGACGTCCCCGGGCGTGACGGTGCGGACGCGGCCCTACAGGCTTCCTGAACACAAGAAGAAAATGGTTCAGCGAGAATTGGCCGCTATGCTGGAGATGGGGGTAATAGAAGAGTCCAACAGCGCCTGGTGCAGCCCCATCGTTCTTGTCACCAAGAAGGATGGCTCAATAAGGTTCTGTGTGGATTATCGCAAGGTGAATGCGGTCTCACGGTTTGACGCTTACCCGATGCCCCGGGTCGACGAACTCCTGGACCGATTGGGCACCGCGCAGTTTTTTACAACACTGGATTTGACCAAGGGCTACTGGCAGATTCCCTTGTCACCAGAGTCCAGGCAAAAGTCGGCGTTCTCCACTCCGTTTGGATTGTACCAATTCACCGCGCTTCCCTTCGGGCTGTTCGGCGCCCCGGCCACCTTCCAGCGCCTCATGGACCGGGTGCTGCGTCCGCACGCTGCGTATGCGGCCGCCTACCTGGATGACGTCATCATCCACAGCACCACGTGGGCGGAGCATGTGCGGCGGGTGGGCGCGGTGCTGGAGTCCCTGAGGCAGGCCGGGCTCACCGCCAACCCGGGGAAGTGTGCAGTTGGACGGAGGGAGGTACGGTATCTGGGGTACCACTTGGGCGGCGGGCGGGTGCGCCCGCAGGTGGACAAGACCGCAGCCATTGCAGCCTGCCCGCGGCCCAAGACGAAAAAAGAGGTGAGGCGGTTTTTGGGGCTGGCAGGTTACTACAGGAGGTTCATCCCGGGCTTTGCGGAGCTGACCAGCCCCTTAACTGACCTGACCCGGAAAGGTGCCTCAGATCCGGTCCAGTGGACGGAGCGGTGCCAGTGGGCGGTTGAGGGGGTGAAACGAGCCCTCTGTGGGGAACCATTGCTCCATACACCTGACTTCTCTCTCCCTTTTGTCTTGCAGACTGATGCGTCGAACAGAGGGCTGGGGGCCGTTTTGTCCCAGCAGGTGCAGGGGGTGGACCGCCCGGTCCTCTACATCAGCCGGAAGCTGTCGGAAAGAGAGGCCAGGTACAGTACGGTGGAAAAAGAGTGCCTGGCCATCCGGTGGGCGGTCGACTCCCTGCGGTACTACCTCCTGGGACGCCAGTTCACTCTCTGTTCGGACCACGCCCCGCTGCAGTGGCTCCACCGCATGAAGGATGCCAACGCCCGGATCACTCGGTGGTATCTGGCTCTACAGCCTTTTAACTTCAAGGTGATCCATAGGCCGGGGGCGCAGATGGTCGTGGCGGACTTCCTTTCCCGCCCTCAGGAGGGAGGGGGGGGGGAGTCGGTTCGGCCGGATGGCTCCCCGGCCTAAGTCGGGCGGTGGGGGTATGTGGTGGAGGGGCGTGGTTAGCTCAGCTGCAGGGGGGAGAGCGGGGGAGTGGTTCAGGGGACGGTGCTGGTAGATGAGGAGTAACCAGGTGTAAATAATCTGCACTGATTCTCTCCTACTTAAACAGTGAGCAGGATCCAGGTCGGGGGAAGAGAGCTGGAGCCTGCGAGCAGAGCACAAGAGCTGAGCAGAGCCGGACAAGGCGAAACCGACCACGCGCATAGTGCGAACTCATTCCTGCTCACTGTCTTCCCTTTTGGACAATAAAAGTCTGGTTACCCTCATCCTGTGTTGTGCGTCTTTACAAGAACCCACCGGTGGTAGCGCTATCACGGCTACACGAGGAAAAGGATGCATTTAAGCTGCTTAACAAAGCCAGTTATCTGGATCCAGGCTTTCATGGCCTCATTCAATTAAAAGAGCAGCAGGTGGCTCTACTGGAGGAGATGAAACCAGTGAATGTGGTAGGCAGTGAACCCCGTGATCAGCAACCCGCTGAGAAAACTGCTTCACCTGCTGTGGGGTGTCTCTTTGGAGACACGTCCTGCAAACATTTATGTAATTCATGACTGAGGATCAGAACAGTTCTTCATCTGTTTAAGAACTTACTCTGGGTCATTAGAACGGCGTCCATCTTTGAAGTCAATATATCGACCTTTAGACTGATCACTCTTCATGGACAAACATCTGGGTTCAGGAGACTTTCCTCTCTGCTGATGTGAACTGAAAGAAACACTGAGATTACATCATCACATCATCATCTAATCATGAAGCATCAGCTCACATGGTGTCCGTCCTCACAGAGACCAAAACAAGGTAAAGGTCCATGACGTGAGGTCTGGATGTGGGCCACATGACTCCCTGTAGTGGTTTAGGTCTACTGGTCCTGCTGGTCCCACTGAGA
Organism: Gasterosteus aculeatus; assembly: GCF_964276395.1. Taxonomy (NCBI): domain Eukaryota; kingdom Metazoa; phylum Chordata; class Actinopteri; order Perciformes; family Gasterosteidae; genus Gasterosteus; species Gasterosteus aculeatus. The sequence goes on along the minus strand of NC_135708.1, from coordinate 3,093,790 downwards.
ATCAACAGCTCAGGCTTTCAGCTCACTGTTTTCTTCACCAGTCAGTTTGGTTTAGTCCCAACAGGTCTCACCAAGTCCTCCATGGAGCTCTCCCTCCCTCACTGGACACTGCTGAAGGGCCCTGGAGCAAGAAACCCAGAACCTCCACCAGAGAGTCTGGTAGAAACACCTCATCATCAGCCTGAGACCCTCACCTTGCATCAACAGAGGGACTAACATCTTTGAAGTCTAGAGGAGGACTCAGAGACCGGTTACTCTTCATGGACACAGAGCTGGGTCCAGGTCCAGGTCCTGGTCTCTGATGGGTCCTGGTCACACATGTAGAAGCAGAGTCAGTGAGTCAGAGACGTTGGGACATGGAGACGAGTGGAGGACAGTTGGAGATGGTCCTCTCACCTCTGAGCTTTGGTCTGGCTGTCATGTTCCCCACACAAAGGGGCTTCAGAGGGAGGGACTCCGTCCTCTGGGTCCTCAGCCTGATTCATAGCAGAGTCCACACCTTCACACCTTCACACCAACCTGCTGGCAGAGCTCACACATTATTATCTTCATCAGGACAAACACACAGAGCTCATCACCTCAACACTAAAACTCTCATGGGACACTTTGAGTTGTTGTCTTGAGACAACGTGTCAAGAGACGTCATTTTAAATTCTCATCCTATAAATGTCGTGTTTCTTTTAAGCGCTTTCCTTTGGCAGGAGGCAGCGGTCCATCAGGACGTTATTTATGTTAAATCACTATATAGGCTACTAAAAGTCAGCATGCAGAATGACAACATGAGATGTGTATCATATATCGCTACGTTTAGCCGCTAGCAAGAGACCTCGTTAGCAATGTTAATAAGCTTGTTCTAGCACGCTCGTACATTGCTAGTATTAAGGGCTCTTGCGATGGCTTCTTTGTAATGTTACTGTGAGCTACAGAGCTGACACTTTTTCACTAAACCTTGGAGTGAGATGTTGTCAGGGATGAAGCTGCAGCCGACAGCAGAAACATGAACATGCAAAACAACCTACAATCTCACTCATGTGGGCCTTTATGATCATGAGGTCAGAATGCACACAATTGTACCAAATACACACCTGATGCAATAGGCTACAAGCGACTAGATCTCCACTCTTTGCTGTCCTGCTCCTAAATGGTGGAAGGAGGTCTCTGAAGACATCAGGACCACAGAGAGCCTTCACATCTTCAGACTAAAGACACAATTCTTCAGACTCTACCTCCACTAACACACTAACTAACTGTACCACTTACATTGGACTTATAATGGTTCTTATCTACAGCAAGTTGTAAAGTGGCTTATTTGATGAAAGTGCACTTTGTTGTTTCTTGTTCTTCTGGGTTTGTGTCCTTATGGTTGAAACGCTCTTATTGTAAGTGGCTTTGGATGAAAGCGTCAGCTAAATGACATGTAATGATTTAAAAGATGAACATTAGCACTCATCTTCCAGCAGATGGAGCTGTGCTGTTTCTCCTCTTCATCTCCTTCAGAGTCCAGAAGTCAGTAAAACAGTCCAGTATCACATGACATGTGTCATGGTCAAATATGTTAGAACATAATGAGCACTTTTAGCATAAGATTGTCTATATTGAAGCTTGACGTGTGAAAAGCAGAATGACCCAACGTTTCCATTTGCAGCGGAGTCTAAAGAAAGGAGGGCGAGTCAACTTGCTCTCACACAAACGCTGGAACAAAGGAACTGTCTGTTACTTCATCTCAACCTTCATATCTCACTTCGCAATTTGTCATACTTGCCACTGGAGACGACCTTCATGTGTGTGTATAAAAGCTCAGCGCTGCTCGGAGACGCGTCTCCACAGAGCTCTGTAATACGTGCGCGTGTATTTGACCTCCTGCTAGCAAGAAATCAATTGACTTTTACAACTTTGATCATTCATCAAGACTTTGTTTTAATTAGATAACCAAAGAAATAAATGATTCTCTTCTCCCGAACTAGTTACAATGAAATATTCCACAAGAGTGTTGCTCGGTGTACCGGTACTAGAAATACTAGCGACGTGTCGGTCGCCAACGAACCGGCTCTGAGAGCGACTCTTTGACGCGAACGACGGGAGCCGCTTTGTTTCTCTCTCTCTCAAGCCGCATTTGATTGGTCAATATGTGTGGGGGCGTGTCTCTCTCTCAAGCAACATTTGATTGGTTGATATGTGTGGGGGCGTGTCTCTCTCAAGCCGCATTTGATTGGTCAATATGGGTGGGGGCGTGTCTCTCTCTCAAGCCGCATTTGATTGGTCAATATGTGTGGGGGCGTGTCTGCGCTGAGCACAGGGCGGAGGGGCGGGACTTACACACAGCAGCAGCGAACAGGAGGGAGGAGGCGGGTCAAGAGAGAAACAGAGCGGTAAAATTAAAGTTACGAAAGTGAATGTCAACAGGAAACGCAGCAAAATCTGGACACATGTCAATGACATTGATCTATCTAATGCAGAATGTAGAGTCTGCAAGACTAAAATCTCTATCTTCTCCAAAACAGGGCAGATAATTTCAGAGAGAAGAAACAGGATCAGCCCCTCAAAGCGGAGCCACTTGGTCTCAATGTAAATCTTCCCTGAAGGACAAAACTCTGCATGCTGATTTTTTTTCTTTTTGTTTTACACATTTTGATTTATATGTTGTTGTGTGATTCTGTAAGCTTCTGTATGTTGTTTCACTTTAAATGTGTTAAGTATTAAAAAGTTTAAAATAATTAAAAGTTAGTTAAGTTCATTTGTAAATAGTTAAACGTTTATTTTTGCACTAATTAATTCTTATCACTCTGTAGAGTGAATAAATAAAAGTGTATTTATATAAAAACATTTGACAGTGTTTTTTTTTACATTAGTAATTCATATTGCGCATAATTTTACATTATTGTTGGTAATAAATTAATTTAAGCACCAAAAAATCAGAAGAGCCATTTGGGAGCCGAAAGAGCCGGTTCTCTAAAAAGAGGCGTAATTCCCATCACTACCGGGTAAAAGAGGACGTCTGCTTTGTCTCTGACTTCTGGCCCTGATCTGCTTAGAGGGCGTGGCGTCACGTGAGGGGCGTGTCCTCAACTGTGTTGCTTTCAGGAAACGTCGGCACTGTGAGAACTATGAATCCACACTTTCTATCCACCATATTCACATTTCAACTTTGATAAACACGACCTTTTTAAACAGATGTGAGGAAAGAGAAGAACGTTTAATCTCACAGAACCAAAACACGTGATGGTGGGCTCGACACGTGGACGTAAAACCGGACCAGAACCAGTACCGGAAACCATTATTTAGGGTATATATCATGATAAAACGTATATATCATGATAAAACGCATAAACACATCAACGCATTATCTTTTTTTTTTTTGGCAGAGTCCTGACTACAATAAGCTGGAATCCAAATTAAAATACTCCAAACACACCTTTAGCTGGTGGGGAAGAGTCACATATGACGTGCAGGTTTGTCCACAACCTTTGGACCGAGTGGGACATTTAGTCGGTGCTTGAAGCTCGCGGACGTTGGAGCCAAAGAACAGCAGCGAATCGGTGGATTATGAATCATTGAGTGAGACAAAGCCTGCAGAGTTACTGTGAAATACACAGCGAGCCAGCAAAGACACACACACACACACACACACACACACACACACGTCTTACCTCTGCCGCTTCTCACGGGAATTATGGATTTAATCTGCTGTTTCTGCAGTGAGGAAAGTCCCCGAGCCGCTTCACCTCCTGCTTTATGTGTGAGACGTGAAACCGCCTCTTTCTCATGACGCGCTCATGTGTGGACTTTTGTCCTCGTGGACTAATGGAACCATTTCTACCACACAAACAAGAAGGGTCAAAGTCCAAATGATAAAGAGTGGAAGTTATGACTTGAGATATGCGCAGTAGTGATGGGAAGTTCGGATCATTTTACCGACTCGGTTTTTTGAATCTTGTTCAGTAATGATGTCAAGTCAAGTCATTTTATTTTGTATAGCCCAAAATCGCAAATTACAAATTTTCCTCAGCGGGCTTTACAGTCTGTACACATACAACATCCTCTGCCCCGAAACCCTCCATCGCCACAGGAAAAACTCCCCAAAAAATGAAAAAAACCCTTACAAGAGGGAAAAATGTGGTGGAAGACTTTGCACAGACAATCGTTAAGTAAGAAACAAAGGCTCTGAGTCAAGTATGTCTTTTCTCCGTTTATTTCCTTGCAAGGGAAAAAGGGTCACAACAGCTACGTGGTCAGTAGACTGTCAAGAACCTCCTTCTGCCCCCAACACATCGAGGCAGTTCTTATACCTAAGTTTAGATATCGGTGGCGACAACAGAAACCATTGACCATCTTGTTGAGTCTCTACAGCCAGGGTACTGGGAACATCTTGTCCATGTGAGACACGTCAGCTCTTTGACCGTGTCCTTGCTCTCCCAACATGCTTAAACAAAGGTGGTCATAGACATAACAAACACTTTGTTCAATCTCTACAGCTATGACGCTGGAAACATCTAATCCAAGAGGGAGACATCAGTTCTTATGTCAGGGCCTTTTTGACCTAACCACTTGCAACTAATAAACTGGTTATACAAATGAAGCATTTAAAAGGGTCACATATCATTTTCCCATTACATTCCACTCTTCCACAAACATGAACATCTGGACATCGCTCACAAAGCTTTGCCTGCCACAGAACAAAAACTCCCTAAAAAACCCTCCAAAATGGGAAAATAGGAAGAAATCTGTTAGGAGAAGAAGAAGACTGGAAACCTTCTCACAGGATTTGAGCGTTACACCCCAGATGTCATGTGTAGAGTATTGAAATAAAAAAGAAATTAAAACATGTTTAAATCACAATACCAGAACTTGATTCCCTTTCACACCTTGCACCACTCTTTAGGTAGCGGACTATGGAATCACAAAAAGATGCTGAGATACAATGAAACTGAAGCAAGCAATAATATGAATAAAACTGTCGTGGCACAAAGACTACTGTGTCTATGTGGAGGGGTCCTGGCGTTACTGTAATTCCACTACTTTTAGCGGTAATGAGCATGTAACAAAGTATTTTTTTAAATAAATGAATAAAGTTACAATTACTGAGATTGAAACGAGTTTGTTACTCGCGTTACTCTGTTTTGTGACGCGAAGCGGAGGGCCGGCAAATAGTAAGTAAACAGCTGCCTGTCAGCACTAAATAGTTGTGGCCACCAAACGTTGTGTGTCACAGAAAAGTCGCGTACGTGCACGTAAACCGCATCGCGTCGCTCATGACGAAAGAGCGCAGGATGCTGCATGTTGTGACTTTATGCGACATGTACAATCACTGTTATAGTCGTATCCTATACGCGGGTTATCTAAATGGATACAAATGCACGGAGACGAGGATGCAGTACAAGTTAGCCCAGTGAAAACAAGACGTAATTTCAACGTTGAAATATGGTTGAAATCGGGTTGAAATGAGGTCTGAACGTCTAAGACCTCATTTCAACGTCTTTTCAACCGGCTAAAAATGGGATGAAACATCAACGTGCCAGAAAACGTCAATTTGTTGACAAATGTGTCATGTTGTAACGTAAAGTTGAAAGATAGACGATATTAACGTTAAGATTTTCATAATAATTAAAAATTAATTAAGTCCTGTTAATAAGATGCGTTTAAGACATAATAATGCGGGCAGGTTCAAACATTACTTGTAAACACGTGACTCCGCTCACATCTGTAACGCGCATGCGCGAGTTCTTAGACGCCTGCAGAGCTCCGAGCGGACGCAGCACGAGGCGAAGTTACGGCAGCAGAGCGACATGAACGGGCTGATAGAACCACGACTACCGGCTCCACTGCTCTGTAAGTACGCGAGTGTTTGGATGAAGCACACATGGAACTATAACCGGGTGTTTTACTTGTGCTGCCCACCCGATACGGGAAGGACGGCCCTTTTTGTTAAGCTAGTTAGCGTTAGCGCAGGTAGTTTGCTAGTTAGCATGCTAGCGTGCAGCATGATGACCTGGACCAAAAGTAAAGATCCTAGAATATTTTTCGTGTGTTTGGTGTTGCTAATGCGTTAGATTGTTGCTGTACCCATAAATATTATTGCATTTCACATTGAAGATACGTTTTTAAAGCAATGGGGGCTAAATACAGATTGCAAGGGTGAAGGGCTGAATTCAACAAGTTGTGGTCTGTAAACAAGAGGCCAACACATTGTAAGTTACTGCTGCTTAAAGCATGATACTGTGTAATATACCTGGACATGTTACTCCAGAAATACCATAAGTTGCAGATGAATTGTTATCTTGTTTATAATGTAATAAGTAAACCATCTATAAATGAGGGTTCTAACACACCTGCTGCTGTTATTATTACTAGTTTATTACTGTTATCATAAACCCAAATGATCAACTTTGCCTTTGTGCTTTCCCTCCTCACAGGTTTCTGCGGGTGGTGGTTGCATCTGACGGAGGTTACATCTGATGGAGGTTGTGCCTGCAGTGGTCCTGCCTTACACCTGGCTTAGTACTCTCAATATTAGAATAATTTCTGTCAAAGGATTTGAAAGCACTGTACATCTTTAAGTTGTTCATACTCTACACACCTACTTCCCTGCTGTTTTCTCCTCAGGTTTCTCCAGGTTGAAGGTTTTCTACATATTGGGGTTTAGGGGACAGGATGTTGCATGTTTACAGATTGCAAAGCTGAACAAAATAAAATGATTTGAATTGAATAAACATGTTGACCAGAGGTATCTGCAATTTAGGGGGCTGTTCTCTGCACTCTGACTCCCTTTACACAAAGAATCCTCAAGTGAGGATGAGGGAGATGATTTCAGGTATACTATCCCAACTCAAGTGACTCACAGCCACATCTTGTTACAGAATCTGAAAATTCCATCCATCCATCCATCCATCCATTGTCAGACCGCTTATCCTGCACACAGGGTCGCGGGGGAATCTGAAAATTAAGATCCAATAATCCAGAAAAATGGTCTACAAACACAGAATTGTTGTTTCTGCACTTTTAAATCCATAGGTCATTTCCCTGAATTATATATTTTATTTTTGTATTGTTTTTAATTAGGAAAAGTGTTATATGTATAGTGTTATATTTATAAAAAATGAAAATTAATAAATTGTCCTTGTTAAGGGCTGTTAACTTTCACTTTTGAACCAATTTGCAACCTCTTTTCAAGGCCACCAGACATCCAGGCGACCTGAAATCGGACTAAGTATCTCTTTCTTTAAACCAAGCTAGTCTGCTAAACTTGTTGTTGATTGTAGTGTCTTAAGTTAATTTGATTGCTGATTTGCTTTAGTTTTTGTCGTCTCACGGCCAGTTCTCTTTGTTTGGGTTAGGGTTAGTTATCTTGGTTGCTAGTTTGTTCAAGCTCTTTCAGTCTTTTAGTGCCAGTTTGTGTTCTAGATTCTACTATTATGTTAACTGCCAGTGTGCCCTCCTAACTCTGCTAGGTTTTGACCTGATCTAAGTCTGTTTTGCCTTGTTTTCTGAAGCAAATAAGACTTGTATCCTTAAACTTTCATTTTGTCAAAACACCACATGGTGATTTTTCACTGATTACGGTGTCAAGCTATTGGTGCTTTGCATTTTGATGAGTTTCTGTCGAGGCCAATCGACCTTTTGTCTCCTAAACGACGGGGGAGCGGCCAGCGCAGCCGCAGCCGACTTCCACTAACGAGGGAGTATTTAACTAGAAATCGTGGGAAGCGTTAGCTTATCCTCGCAGCACGAAGACGAGCAGAACAAAGACCAGGGAGTCTTTCGTGGAGTCTTCGGGGCGGCTGAATGCGGTGCCTTCTGCTAGTTTTAATAATGTGTTTGACCCCTTTACCCGTGCCTGTTCGAATCTCTTCCCGTAGATACTACAGGCCTCGGGCTAGATCTGCTCTCTATCGTAACCTCTCCTATCCCACCCGCTCCACACATGTCCAGCACCTCGTCACAGGAGGTCTCTGGAACTGCCAGTCAGCGACTCGCAAGGCTGACTTCATCTCGGCTTCGCTATCCAGCAGTCACTCGACTTCCTCGCTCTCACCGAGACCTGGATCACACCTGAGAACACATCCACCCCAGCCGCTCTCTCCTCCACCTTCTCCTTCATCCACACTCCCAGGCCCACTGGTAGGGGTGGTGGCACAGGTCTACTCATTTCACCCAAATGGAGCTTTTCTCTCTACCCTCTACCACCATTCACCCCATTGTCCTTTGAATTCCATGCTGTAACAGTCACTCACCCGGTACAATTAACCATCATTGTCCTCTACCGTCCGCCAGGCTCCTTAGGTCATTTCTTGGAAGAACTGGACATTCTCCTGTCTAATTTCCCTGAAAATGGACCTCCGCTCATCCTCCTGGGTGACTTCAACATCCAGACAGAGAAGTCACCTGACCTCTTACACCTACTCTCTTCCTTCGCTCTGTCACTCAGTCCCTCTCCTCCTACTCACAAAGCCGGCAATCACCTTGACTACATCTTTACTAGAAACTGCTCTACCACTAACCTCTCTGTAACTCCACTTCATGTGTCTGATCACTTCTTCATCTCTTACTCCCTTCCACTCTCTATTACTAACAAACCTCCCTCATTGACTGACTCTATACCTCGTCGCAATATTCGTTTCCTCTCTCCCTCCTCGCTGGCATCCTCTGTTCTATCAGCTCTCCCTTCAACTGATTCCTTCTCACTCTTTCATCCGAACGCTGCTGCAGAGACTCTCCTCTCAACTCTTTCCTCCTCTCTAGACTCTCTCTGCCCTCTTACGACACGACGGACTGGCAAATCCCCTCCGGCTCCGTGGCTGTCTCAACCGGTCCGTGCCATGAGAGCCACCATGCGAGATGGCGTAAATATAAACGACCTGACGACCTGCTTAAATTTCAATCTCTCCTCTCCTCGTTTTCTGCTTCTATCTCTGCTGCCAAAATCTCCTCAAACCCCCTACCCCTCCTCCCCCCTCCACCCTTCTTCCGTGAGACTTTGTCAACTACTTCACCAAGAAAATAGCTGACATACGCTCCTCCTTCTCAAACCCACCTCCTACTTCTTGGGTCCCACCGACCTCACCTCTTTCGCCCTCACTTTCCTCTTTCACCGCCCTCTCTCCTAACCAAATTCTTACCCTAGTAACCTCTGCCTGTCTCATCAACAACGCTCTGTTATCTGGCTGTTTTCCCAATTCTCTGAAGGAGGCAAGAGTCAACCCCCTCCTGAAGAAACCTACCCTCAACCCTTCTGAGGAAAACAACTACAGACCGGTCTCTCTTCTTCCCTTTTTGTCCAAAACCCTTGATCGTGCTATCTTTAATCAACTCTCCTCTTATCTCCACTGTAACAACCTCCTTGACCCCCACCAGTCAGGTTTCAAGGCAGGCCACTCCACAGAGACTGGTCTCTTTGCTGTCTCTGAGCAACTCCACACTGCTAGAGCCGCCTCTCTCTCCTCTGTCCTCATCCTTCTGGACGTCTCTGCTGCATTTGACACGGTCAACCACCAGATCCTTATTTCCTCCCTTCAGGAACTTGGTGTCACAGGCTCTGCTCTCTCCCTTCTCTCGTCCTACCTCGACGGCCGCACCTACCGGGTAACCTGGCGAGGATCTGTGTCGGAACCTTGTCCTCTTACTACTGGAGTTCCTCAGGGTTCCGTGCTGGGTCCCCTCCTGTTTTCGCTTTACACCAACTCTCTTGGCGCTGTCATTCGCTCGCATGGCTTCTCCTACCACAGCTATGCCGATGACACCCAACTAATTCTCTCCTTCCCTCACTTGGACACCCAGGTAGCGGCTCGGATCTCTGCCTGTCTAACTGACATCTCTCAGTGGATGTCCGCCCACCATCTGACAATCAACCCCGACAAGACTGAACTACTTCTCTTTCCCGGAAAAGATTCGCTTACCCAGGACCTGACAGTCAACTTTGAGAACTCCGTACTAACGCCCACTTTGACCGCTAAGAACCTCGGCGTCACACTCGACAGCCAACTCTCCCTGACTCCCAACATCACCGCGACAACGCGATCCTGTAGATACACGCTCTACAATATCAGGAGAATACGTCCCCTTCTCACTCAGAAGGCAGCGCAGGTACTGATTCAGGCTCTTGTCATCTCCCGCCCGGACTACTGCAACTCCCTCCTGGCAGGTCTCCCTGCCACCGCCATTCGACCTCTGCAGCTCATTCAGAATGCAGCAGCTCCACTGGTCTTCAACCTTCCGAAATTTTCCCACACTACTCCACTCCTCCGCTCTCTTCACTGGCTACCGGTGGCCGCCCGCATCCAGTTCAAAACATTGGTGCTCACGTACCATGCTGTGAATGGATCGGGTCCAGCTTACATCCAGGACATGGTCAAACCCTACATCCCAACCCGCACTCTCCGCTCTGCATCCGCAAAACTACTCGTCCCTCCCTCACTGAGAGCAAAACACTCGACTAGGTCTCGACTCTTCGCTGTCCTTGCGCCGAAATGGTGGAACGAGCTCTCTGAAGACATCAGGACCGCAAAGAGCCTTCACATCTTCCACCGCAAACTAAAGACACACCTCTTCAGACTCTACCTCGACTAAAGACTAACAAATTGTAGCACTTAAATTGTACTTGTAGCGTCACTCATCTATAGCAAATTGTAAATTGGCTTATTTGAGGAAATTGCACTTTCTTGTTTCTTGTTCTCCTGAGTTTGTACCCTATGGTTGAATGCACTTATTGTACGTCGCTTTGGATAAAAGCGTCCGCTAAATGACATGTAATGTAATGTAATGTTAGTTTAGAATTCGTGTTTCTAGCCCATTTTTCTGGATTATTGGAACTTAATTTGCAGATTCTGTAACAAGATGTGGCTGTGAGTCACTTGAGTTGAGATATACCTGAAATCAGCTGCGTCTCCCTCATCCTCACTTGAGGATTCTTTGTGTAAAGGGAGTCAAAGTGCAGAGAACACCCCTCAATTGCAGATTCCTCTGGTCAACATGTTTATTCAATTCAAATCATTTTATTTTGTTCAGCTTTGCAATCTGTAAACATGCAACATCCTGTCCCAAACCCCCAAAATGTAAAAAATCTCCAACCTGGAGTAACCTGAGGGGAAAACAGCAGGGAAGAAGGTGTGTAGAGTATGAACAATTTAAAGATGTACAGTGCTTTCAAATCCTTTGACAGAAATTATTCTAATATTGAGAGTAGTAAGCCAGGGGTAAGGCAGGACCACTGCAGGCACAACCTCCATCAGATGTAACCTCCGTCAGATACAACCACCACCCACAGAAACCTGTGAGGAGGCAAAGCACAAAGACTTCAAGGAAAAGGCAAAGTTGGTCATTTGGGTTTATGATGACAGTAATAAACTGATAATAATAACAGCAGCAGGTGTGTTAGAACCCTCATTTATAGATGGTTTACTTATTACATTATAAACAAGATAACAATTAATCTGTAACTTATGGTATTTCTGGAGTAGCGTTTCCAGGTATATTACACAGTATCATGCTTTAAGCAGCAGTAACTTACAATGTGTTGGCCTCTTGTTTACAGACCACAACTTGTTGAATTCAGCCCTTGCAATCTGTATTTAGCCCCCATTGCTTTAAAACGTATTTTCAATGTGAAATGCAATAATATTTATGGGTACAGCAACAATCTAACGCATTAGCAACACCAAACAGACAAAAAATATTCTAGGATCTTTACTTTTGGTCCAGGTCATCATGCTGCACGCTAGCATGCTAACTAGCAAACTACCTGCGCTAACGCTAACTAGCTTAACAAAAAGGGCCGTCCTTCCCGTATCGGGTGGGCAGCACAAGTAAAACACCCGGTTATAGTTCCAGATGTTCTTCATTCAAACACTCCCGTACTTACAGAGCAGTGGAGCCGGTAGTCGTGGTTCTATCAGCCCGTTCATGTCGCTCTGCTGCCGTAACTTCGCCTCGTGCTGCGTCCGCTCGGAGCTCTGCAGGCGTCTAAGAACTCGCGCATGCGCGTTACAGATGTGAGCGGAGTCACATGTTTACAAGTAATGTTTGAAAGTGCCCGCATTATTATGTCTTAAACGCATCTTATTAACAGCACGCAGTCCGTAGTTTCATATTCATGACGTTTTAAGTGAAATATTAAATACGTTGAAATTACGTCTTCGCGTAGTCCAAATTTCGCCGACCAGTTCATTAATTATTATGAAAATCTTAGCGTTAATATCGTCTATCTTTCAACCTTACGTTACATCATGACACATTTGTCAACAAATTGACGTTTTCTGGCACGTTGATGTTTCATCCCATTTTTATCCGGTTGAAAAGACGTTGAAATGAGATCTTAGACGTTCAGACCTCATTTCAACCCAATTTCAACCATATTTCAACGTTGAAATGACGTCGTGCTCACTGGGTGATGCATCCTGTCAACTGTCGAGTCAGTTGCCTCAAACAGTTATTTTGTATTAAGTTAAGTATTAAAAAGGACTTTTGTACTACTGCTTGATTTGAAGGCCTGTTGTCCCGTTGATTACAATAAATAGGTCTATAAAATATGTTTATTGAGCACAAAAGTCCACACAGCTCATGTGTGGACTTTTGTCCTCGTGGACTTATGGAACCATTTCCGCCACACAAACAAGAAGGGTCAAAGTCCCAATGATGAGATAAAGAGTGGAAGTCATGTTGACTTCTTGAGGTGTGCGCATGCGCAGGCTCCCTGGTCGTTTGGTGCAGTGACGTCATGAACCCTGTCGGTGTCTTCTTGTCAAAGCGACCAGCGACCTTATCTGGTTTCACTGGAGACTTTTGTGGCGTCTGACGTGAAAGCTCGTGTTGTTCTGCAGTTTCTGTCCTCAGAGTCTCACAGGAAGTCCGCATCTGGCCGAGAACGGTCATACTACCCGGATGTGACTCGCCCCGCCCATTTCACCCACAATGCATCGCGGCAGGCTTGTCCGCTCTTGTAAACGCGACAAATATCCCAGAATGCATTTCACCTCAGCAACAGGCAGCGACGCCAGAGGGAAATAATACAACGTTATATTTAATCCACGTGATGTGACTTTGGGACTTTTCAGGCAGCGAGTCAGTTGTTTGAGCGACTCGTCTGTAGTCAGTTTGTCCACATTGAGAACTATGACCTCCAGCAGGTGGGAGATGTGACGCGCGGCTCCAGACGGACCGTCTACCAGCTGACTGGTGCGTCTTCATTCAGCCGCACACACGTTCTCCCTCGCGCCGCCTTTAACGCCACAATTTCACGGTCATTTGTTGATCACGCGCCATATTCATTCATATATATATACTATGTAAATCATTTAAAACAAGCATGAGGTGTCGGTAAATAATACAGGTTTTAGTTGAAGCACAATTATACTGTATATTAAAATCTAATGAAAAATGTTTAAAGTGCTTCACTGCTGCCAAAATAAAACATTTTACCCCAAATGACACATTTCAAGGTGCTTCCCTGAGCTGAGAGCTAACATCTCATGTCTTACTGCAGGTCCCCCCTTGCTGTCTGGGTTCAATGTGTCGGCTATTAACACAATAAACTGGGCGCGTGCAACGTCACTGCTGTGCGTCGGTTTTTCTCCATGAGAACTATTTCTGGTCTAAACTGATTGAGCTGTTGCGGGTGAATGAATGCATGTAGTTCTATTTGTTCAGCCTTATATGTCATTGAGTCACGTGTGACTGAACTTTACCACTAAAATAAACCTCGTGTTTGGGCCCATTGACCCGAGTCGGATGGTTCCCCGCGTTTCTGCACAGACCAACGTAAGTGAAGGCCGTCACGTAGCAGAGCCGTTTCCGTGGCCTCGTATGGAGGACGGTGCAGACCGTATGGGTGCAGCTACCTACGTCACAACGCTGGACCTGCTGAAGGGACACTGGCAGGTCCCTCTTACGTCCAGAGCTTCTGACGTCTCTGCTTCTGTCCCACCTGATGCCTTTTGGCTGCGCAAGGCCTCAGACACTTTTCAGAGACTCATGAACCTGCTACTGGCTCGGGCGGCCAAAACTGCTCAAACACGACATAAAAACACATATTCTAATATATTCAAATATCTGGTTGAGCATCAGACACGTCAATAACTGGACACATGAAAACAACGGGACACAACTACTTGTAAAGGTCATTTAAGTTGAAACATATTACCTACACAAAAATAAGTGAATGAACTGAAGACCGCAGATCTCTCACAAACGCGCTGATCAAGAGTCGTGATTCTGGTCCCTCATGCGTCAGGCTTCATTCAGTGATTGAAACTGAAGGTTTCACAGTACCCACATTAGGGCTGCAACTAACGATTATTTTGGTAATCGACTATTTTTCCGATTAATCGACTAATCTAATGATTATTTCCCCCCCCAAAAAATATTGACTTCAATGTAGAAATTTGAATTCAAATGTATTTGAGTAACAAGTTGTGTAAACATCATTATAAATAAACAAAATAGTAATACAAATTAAAGTGCAAATATGCTTTTAAAAGTAAAGTGCAAATAAAGTTTTAAAAGTAACTCAAAATAACAATCAAGCCTCTGCAAGTGCAAAATAACTCTAACATTCAAAGTCCAAAACTAAAAAAAATAGTTCAGAGGGAGTAGACGTAGCTGGAATGCACAAGAATGATTTGGCTAGTGATGCCAGAGCTGGAAACCTTGCCTCATTCTCCCCCCTCCAGCCTGGCTTGACTGCCACACCCTCCTCCAGCCACTGAACATTTGACTGTTATTGCATATCCATTTCTTACTGTTCATTATGCATAACTATTTCTTACTGTACATATCTATCTATTCACTTATTACACTTTACATATGCACACACTCTGAACTTTTTGCTATTTTGCACTTCTGGTTGGATGTTAAACTGCATTTCGTTGCCTCGGTACTTGTACCCTGTGCAATGACAATAAAGTTGAATCTAATCTAATCTCATTCGACTTCCACCAAGACAGGGGACTTTCTGTCTTTGACAGAGGCTCCTCTCCAAAATACATCAGCACCTCATTACGGATCTTTTGGTTGTGCGCGTCCTCTTCACTGTCGTCATTGTCACTGTCTGTGGAGTCTGATCCAAGCAGTGAATCCAGTACTGAAACAGTCCTCCTATTTGGAGATCCCTTTTCAGCTGATGCTGTGGCATCTTGGTTCCCAGTACTCCTATCCATGTGCTGTAGTGCCAGAGCTTGTACCTTGTTTTGAACACTGAACCTCTCCTCTGGTGTCAGGAATTTCAGTTGTAGAAATCGTGGGTGAAGTGCGGCTGCAATGATCTGTTTGCTCTGTTTGTCATCGGTGAAGGTGACCTCTCCTGACCACCGTGCAGTGGTTTCCTTTGAAGCAGCTGCCTGGAAGGCCTGCACAGGTCTCATAAGAAGTGTGGGTGGACTTCAGAAGCCCGTTGACCAGAGGAGGCAGTGCAGAGACTGTCACATAACTCTCACCACTCAAGTACACAGTGGCACATTCAAAGGCCTGGAGAGCTTGGGCCAGTTCTTCGAGAAGGGTCCACTGATCGCTTTTGAGGTCCAGGTATTGTTTCCCTCTCTGTGTGGCCGGGTCAGAAAGGGCTGCAGTGACTGGCCACCTCTGTTCCAGTAGCCGACTAATCATGTGATAGGTGCTGTTCCACCTGGTACTGACATCTTGGACAAGTTTGTGTTCAGGAGTCCCCATTTGTTTTTGCTTCAATTTTAGGTTGCTTGCAGCCAGTTCACTTCTTTTAAAGTGCTCAACGAGACTTCTTGAAGCTCCAAGTGCTTTGCTGATCTGTGGGTTTTATTACTAATTGCGAAGTGTGGCCTGCGCAGCGGACAGACACCCACCCATTTTTTTCTTGCAAGATGTTTGCAGCCAGCACAACATTGGAGCCATTGTCATGAACTACCGCCACGATTTTGCTTGTAGGGATCTCAAATTGTTCCACAGTCTGCTCAACCCATGCAGCAATGTTGGGTCCAGTGTGCCTCTCTTCAAGTGGCATGGTGGTGAGGCAGAAGCTAGTGAGCTCCCAGCCATCACTTATAAAGTGACATGTGATGCCAAGATATTCCTCTGTGGCAACACTGGTCCAAGCATCAGTTGTGAGGGCAATCTTGTTCTCAGTTGCTTTCAGAGCCTCTTTAACCTTGGCAAGTGAAGTTTCATACTTTTGCTCCATGAGCTTTGTAAAATGAGTTCTGGAAGGTAAGGTGTAACCTGGATGAGATGTGTTGACCATCTGCATAAAGCCCTCATCCTCTACCATTGATAGAGGTCTCATGTCATTGACAAGCATGTTGAGGATGCTCTCCGTCAAGACTCCTGCCATCTGAGGGGTTCATGAGCGCCTCTTCAGGACAAACTCGTCCACACGCCTTTGCTTAGTGCTAAAAGAGAAAGAGAAACCCCACAAAGCTTTAATTATCACGTTGTAGGCTATAGTATCACAGTTTTGTATAATGCTAGAGTAGATCTCTCGTATCTGTGTTGATATGAAATTACTATTTTTCCACAATATTTAGTTTGAAGAATGCTAAGTGGAGGAGGTTAACTATTCAGAACAAACGAGGCTACTGTGATAATTCACTACATGGCACGTAACATAACTGAAGTCGCGTTAGCAAGCATCCTCCATGAGACGATCTGTTTTCCAACATGTAAGCGTGAACCTTACGATAAGTTAACAAGGCTAACGTTACTTAGGCAGTTAACTTACCCATCAGCAGGAGAAGACGTGGTGGCTCCAGGAGGCCTCCGTTTCAAATGCTCATGCGTTGCCGTGGTGCTGGAATGAAATGCTAATTCCATTTTGCAGATTTTTACTCAAATACTTTTTTATTTTGTTTGCTGGTAAAATATTCCCAGACTTTTGAAGCTCTCGGTCGAGCTCTGTTACGCCGTGATTCAAAATCGTTCTTCTTCTTTGCCTTGGTGTAAGTATGTCTACGCCTTGGTGCATATAGACAATGTAAGCCATACTGCCCCCTGCACTTTTGGTAGTGCATTGCAATGCTGAATGAAAATGACCGGCAGCTCTGACATAAAATATATGACACGCCGACGTTAAAAATCCACGTCGACAATTTTTCACAATCGACGTAGTCGATTTAGTCGACTATTCATTGCAGCTCTAAAGTGCACATACAAAGTGTTATCTTGATGGACAGTGTCCTTAGACCAACCCAAACACAGTGTCCTACAAGTAGCAGCACAAAGGTCCATTTCAGAGTGGCAGTAGTCTTTGTACTGGAAGCTTCAGCTGGTGGAAGCAGGTGGAGGAAGTGGAGAAGTTGCTCTCCACCACGCTGATATCCAGCTGGTGTCTGGGGAGCACATTCCATCCTATCCACAACCGTAGGAGTTTCCCAAGGATGCTGACAGATGCTAAACAGAAAAGACAATATTTACTTTACTGCAGAGAAGGACTTTAATTGGGGAAAAAGGTTCATTTGTGCTTTGAGATGTTCAGACTTCATAGTTAAAAAGAAAAGTAGAGTATCCGCTAAATAACCTATGGAGACCTTTCAAAAGGTTCTATTCATTTACATTCTCAATAAATGAGCGAAGGAATCCTGTGGTCCGACATGTATCCTCCAAAGAGACGTCACTGTCTTCGTCGTCATCCTGTGTTGGACACTTTATCTTCTCCAAGACCATCTGACGGATTGATTTTATACTAAGAGTTGACACTTGTTTCCAAACAAGAGAATTGAAAGCACAATATAACAGCGGAAAGGTAATTGAGACATTTTCAATTATAATAATACAACTTTTATTCAATTAGGACATTGTTGTTATTTTAAAGAAGCATAGTGGAGTCGTCGTGGCGCAGGGGGGTAGAGCGGGTGTGCTGGGAACCGCAAGGTTGGTGGTTCGAGTCCCGGCTGCCCCATTACTGAAAAGACTCTCCGACCCAGGACTTGACTTTCAACTTTGGCAACTCCGTGTTAACGCCCACTTTGACTGCTAGGAACCTCGGCGTGACACTCGACAGCCGACTCTCCCTGACTCCCACCATCACTGACAACACCATCCTGTAGATACGCTCTACAACATCAGGAGGACACGTCCTCTTCTCACTCAGAAGGTACTGATTCAGGCTCTTGTCGTCTCCCTCCTGGACTACTGTAACTCTCTCCTGCAGGTCTCCTGCTACCACCATTCCACCTCTGCAGCTCATCCACAATGCAGCAGCTCCACTGCTCTTTAACCTTCCTAAGTTCTCCCTCACTCCTCCACTCCTCCGCTCTCTTCACTGGTACCAGTGGCCCATCCAGTTCTAAACATAGTGCTCACGTACCGTGCTGTGAATGGATGGAGTCCAGCTTACATCCAGGACCTGGTCCAACCCGACATCCCGACCCGCACTCTCCGCTCTGCATGTGATAAACTGCTTGTTCCTCCTCACTGAGAGCAAAACACTCGACTAGATCTCCACTCTTTGCTGTCCTGCTCCTAAATGGTGGAAGGAGGTCTCTGAAGACATCAGGACCACAGAGAGCCTTCACATCTTCAGACTAAAGACACACCTCTTCAGACTCTACCTCCACTAACACACTAACTAACTGTAGCACTTACATTGTACTTATAATGGTTCTTATCTACAGCAAGTTGTAAAGCGGCTTATTTGATGAAATTGCACTTTGTTCTTCTGGGTTTGTGTCCTTATGGTTGAAACGCACTTATTGTAAGTGGCTTTGGATAAAAGCATCTGCTAAATGACCTGTAATGTAACAGTGGAGGTTTTTACACGGTAACACTTTAATTGGTTTCCTTCCTTTTAGGCAGCAATTACTGTCAGTTCATTTCTATGTAACACAACTTGCAAAGACTTCAGGACAACCATGTCTGAGCAGTACTTGCTTATGCAGTGATGTAGGTTTAACTTAAAGGGAGGAAACCAGTGATCAAAAGCAGAATGTGATTATTTCCCTGCAACGCGTTTCAGATCCCAAAAGGTTCCTGTTTATTGTAAGTAACTTCACTTTAACCAAAGTCTGCATGAGAGTAGAAAACGCATGTCATTTCTGAGAAAGTCACTAGTGTGAGTTCACGGGGTCACTGACCTGTGGTGTGCGCTGTACATCACATGCTCTTGGAAAGAGGAGGGGAATTGTGTCTTTCCTCTCAGGTAGCAAAGGCCAGATCAGCGTCTCTTTTAAGCCCCTTCGTAACTGTTTAACCCGTCTTGAGCTTCTTCCAAGTTCCTGCAAAGCATTTGCATTACGAAAAGGAAAGCCGCCTTACTAATCTTTAACTACTTAACTAGCGCGAAACAATCAACTCACCAACATCTGTGTGAAGCACAAAAAAGACACAATGTGAACATTGTGAGTGTGAACTTCAACGCTCATTTGTCTGTCTGGTTGAAATGATCTGTTAAAGTACAGATGAGAATACTCACTGCGTGGAGCATCAGCTTGTCCAGCAGCATCTTCTGTTCTCACATGTGACTTGAGGCAAATCCCAAGACAGTGACAACTCATTAGTATTGTTCTTTCCTTCAGATGACAATTCTTCTGTACCCTCCAGCTAATAAGGACCATTAGAATAGATTGTCTCATTTCTCAAGATTTGCATTATATTCAGAATCTATAGAATAAATTGCGATAGAACAACTTGTCAATAACCTTCAATTACACGGCTGACAACAGCCTGAGATCTTAAACCACATGTAAAATAATCTCATTTCTCGTCACATCCTCAAAAAACACATTTTACTTAATTATCAGTCACTATAATTACGTGCTTTAAATATTGCTTCAGCACGCTGGTTTAAATGAGTAAACAGTGTGATTTTAGTGTTATATATCTGACATCAGGTATTACTTGCCCCAAATCGGTATCATTCCAATCTTTCTGTAAAAATGTACATTACCACTTTGACTGTCTTGCGGATATCGAGGTCAGCACAGTCCTTGATATGTTCATCATGACTTCTTCTGGGCTTCCACCAAAGAGCACATGCAGAACAGCTGGGCTGAGTCCTCCAAGGCCCGGCCCATCATGGAGGAATGAATGAGCAATCATTCAGCCAGCAGCAACAAAGAAGTCACTCTCCAAAAGGCACCGCGAGGTGGAGGAATCAGAGGATCTTGTTCACCCTCAGAAAGAAGAGCTCCTCCTGGTACTTAAATGAGAAGAGAAAATGAGCATCGAAAAGGGCAGAATGTAAAGAACATCTATATTCAAACTAATTTAATGTTCGGGGTAAGTAGACAGATCAGTTATCAGCCTGATAGCTGACAACCACCCATCGGTCAAATAGAATCTTCACCTGCCAAAATTGATCTCAAAACCATATTGAAGTTTGGACATGATGGTTGCAAAGAAACGTCGAGTCACGCCATCACCAATTGCTGGATTCCTGAAAAATGAAAATACACAGTATCCGTTAAATTCATATATGATACTTTCTATCTTTAGTTGTGTCTGTAACCAAATTCACCCTTGAGTGTGCATGTCAAGGGCCGCGCCCACTCAACATTGGCCACCTTATAAATAGAAAGCAACGCCCTTTCCCCGTCCTCTGCGTGTCTCCCACATCCATGGTCAGATATAAAGACTTTCCAGTTGCACGCTGCCTTAAAATGTCCTCTTTGAAGGTCTTTGCTGCATTACTGGGATTTGAAAGAACTTTCCAATCTATAAAAAGTTTTGAAGTTGTTGAAATGAACACTGGATGAATTGACGATGAATGTAGAGAGCCACGTGTGTGTTGCAGTACATTGTTGCATGTTTAAATGATGTAACACACCTGGGAAGCCTCTCTCCTCACTGGGAACTAGGTGGACTCTCTCAGGAGCAGCCACATGTCCCTGAGGTGGAGTAGTTTGTGCTGCTGGCCCTGGTTGTCTCACCTCTGTGCTCTCGTCAACATGCTCACAAATCTACCTTCACTTTCTGTGGTGGTCGCCCCAATGGCCGCCTCATCATTGCTCTGTGAAGTTGGGTCATTGGGGCTATTGATGTCATATTACACGTCGACAAAAAGATCACATAAATAGAATAAATCCATTCATATACAACTTTCCCCTGAAGACCAATATTTAGGATGATATCCTCTATATTATTATGCATTATTAAAAACAAAAGATAACAAATATGTCCCATAATTAAGACCCATCAGACGTCTTTTCATGTTTGCACTGCATTTTTACTGTTATCTTCATCTCGTAGCAAACGTATGTGCTTTAGTGCAAGTAGTGGTAAAGAGGACAAGAAAGGCTGTAGACAGGTTCAGTGTGTTTACCACCAGCACGTCTTTATAAAGAGTCATTGTAAAATGCAAAGGACAGTGCTGAAGACAAATTGAATCACGAATAAAAGTCCAATCAAGCTTTCGATAATGATCTATGACTCACTGGAATGAGTCACACAACGTTCCTCCCGTCCTCAGTGGACATGCTGACCCTACAGCTCTGTTTTGCCGCCCACGAGACCCTGGAGGAAGTCATGTCACATTATCATGGACCCTGGTCATGGATGAACTTTGAAGCTCACCCATATTATTGGGAGCACACTTCTAAATGAGTGCCATGTGTTCTACATGTACTTACTACTCAGTGATGACTGTTTCTAATTGAGCTCCACAGAAGTCTTTACCTAGAACGGTAACGCTGTATATTAAGGTCCTTGTAATGACCGTTAATTAATAGGTAATAAGGCCCTTGTAAGTCCTTACAAGATGCTTATTAACATTTATAAGCCTGTATAAGTGTTAATAATGGCATTATAATACAATTAATAGCAGGCTATAACACATTTATAAGCATCTTTGCCATGCCTTTTATTAATCCTATTTTGTTTGCTTATTGATATTAAAATAAACTTTATTGCTCATCTATTATAAGTTAACAATGCACTTGTTAACAGTTAACTATTATTTTTACAGCTACCGAATCTAAAGCGAGAACAAGCCTCATTAAGGCCGATAAATATTTCATTACGTGTTAATTACTGGTTAATAATTTTCACATCCTCCACATCTAAAATGTGGTCGAGGCTGATATAATGGGAAGAAAAAAAACATGGTACAAGTGTTTCAACTGTGACGGCCTAAATGGTTTTATTTATTGCTGTGGACTAAAAATGTAAAAAATAAAAACACTTTCAGGATCTGTAAAAATCGAGGCAAAAACATTGAAATGACCTTAAAGTGCATGATAAAACTGAGGTAGATTATCATTATTTAATTCCTCTGAACATTTAACGGTTTAACTTTTTTTTAAAACACGGTCTATCAGCACAACATCAAGTCATGGACGGCATCTAGATGTTTCCCAGTAAAATCACCATGTGCTTTCCTGTATTCTGATCTCTAAACTCAGCAAACCTTTTCAGGGGCAGCAATGGAAATGAAACTGTGATCCACTCCCACTATTTAGCCTCCATTGTAGCCTACACCCTGTACCTGTTAGCTACATCATGTAGTGTCCTACCAAGAGGACCGTCTCTGTGTTCCTGCTTAGCCATTGAGTCCCTCTATAAGACAAAGATGGTCAGACACAAAGCATTCGCTTTGATTACCTCTTTGCCTCCACACTTGCTCCTTAATGCTACGCCTCTTTCTATGTGCTGTGTGTGGGCACCTGTTTGGGCATCTACAGGCCACCTTGCATGATTCAGTCATATGATTGTAGCCAAGTGCATGCAGGCAACGATAAGCACGCCATTCATCACTAATGATGTTTGATCCTATCCTGACATGATGTGCATTCAGTGGGACAAGGTCCTCTTCTTTCTACGAGGCGCAGCACCGGCTTCGCTCTCTTGCACCTCTGCTGCTGCACACCAAGCACGCCGAAGACCCATTTCCGTCTTCTCCATGCCACCCACTCTTCCTCTCCCATACTGTTAAAAAACATGTTGTACAATGACCGAGCTGTTGGAGAACTACCACGTCAGTGCTGCATATCTCCTTCTACAGCACAGTGATGACATGAACATTCTGTCTAATCTCTCCAAAGACGAGTGGAGGTAAGAGAAGAGCGCTGCAGCTGAAGGGACGTCCTTTTTTACCGCTGTTTCCATTCAATGACTTCAAATAATAATTCACTGTACAATACAACCCCCAGATTACAGTGCAAGTCATTGCTTCTAAAATACTGCCTCCTACTGGTGCTTAGAGGGAGCTACAGCTGATGATACCAGGGAGAAACACGTCACCTTATTTTACAGTCAAGCAGAATCAAATGACTCATTTTAGGGACAAGTTGAGTAGTTTGGGGCAGAGTTGCATCGATCTGGCACTGCATTGCTGCAGAAATATAGAAGTGACAGCAACAGGATGAAAGCATCTCAGTCTCCTCTGATTAAACTTTCCCCAAGCTTCATCTCAGATTCCTTCTGTAGGGAGCATGAATGTTTTACTGCCTGCCCTCTTTCAGAGAGCTTCGGGCTCTGGTGGTGGAGATGGTGTTGGCCACAGACATGTCCTGCCACTTCCAGCAGATCAACGGGATGAAAAGCCACCTGCAGCAACATGAGGCGTGAGTGTTTCACGTCTGGGTCCGTCCCGCCTCATGCTGCCAGTCACTCCAGTCCTTCACAATGCTGAAACTATCAAACCATGATTGTTTCTGCTTTACAACCCTTCACGCGCCGCGTCCACTAACTGGACTGGACTTGCAGGACCGACAAAGCAAAGGCCTCGTCCCTGCTACTGCACACTGCTGACATCAGCCACCCTGCCAAACGCTGGGACCTCCATCATCGCTGGACCACATCCCTTCTGGAGGAGTTCTTTAGACAGGTGACCGCTTTGAATCAATGAGCGGCCTTTTGATTTATGCAGTACTCCACATGGCTCTGCACTAGTGACCAATAAGAAGGAGACAAAGTCTGGACCTAGTTTGTTTTCAGAGGTAAAATAAGCAGACGAGTACTCTGGGTGTAACATCAGATAAACCAGCGCTGCCGCTCGCAGCTCACCGCCTGCTAACAATAGTTGATTGTATACATTCATTAGAATAAGGTTTAGTCTTTGTACATGTGAATTAGTAATGAGGTAGTAGAAGACGCTCAGCACCTTCTGGTGGACTTGTCCTCCAGTAGCAGGCAGTCAGTGGTTGTTCATGTGAGACAATGACTTAGGAGGAAGGCGTGTAGGGAGGGGAGGAGATGAACTGTGGCTGAAAACATGTCGACAGTCCGAATCCACTCAGCGAGGAAACATTACAACAACAGGATGATTGTACATGTAGTCTGAAGTGCTGAAGCAGCCATGTGATTGTCTGATTGTTTCCACCTGTGTCCAATCACCTGCACCTCCCGAGTGTATTTAAGCCATGTGTGTCACTTGTCGCGTCATTGTTGAATGTCCGGAAGTCCATGTCCGAGTTTCCCTGGTTCCTGTCGCCGTTTTTGGCCCTTTTTTGCTTTTGGGATTTTTGACCATTATTGTCTCTTTGTTTTGTGAAACTCTGCGTTTGAGTCCTGCCTTTCCCGCCATCCTGACAGAATGACGCGACCTTTCAAGGACACAGAGTTTGTTCCCCAGAACCAGTTGTGGGGAACCAGTCATGACAAGCTTAGCCTAACCGGAAATGACTTTGACATTAATGGCCAACAGTACCTACAGATTAGTGGAGCAGCCATGGCAAGAAATTTGCCCCAGCCTATGCAGATATTTACATGGCCACTTGGGAAGAATCCATTCTCCCTTTGTGCGCCAAACGTCCCAGTCATTACTACAGCTATTTGGATGAAGTCTGGGTCTGGCCTCACTCAGGAAAGGAGTTTGACTTCTTCCTCCAGACCTTCAATTCACACCACCCGGTCATTAAACTTACAGCCGTCACCAACTAATGGGAGCTTTTTGGACTTTTTCACTTCAAGGGCCTCAACTTCTCATTGTCTCCCTTTTAAATGAAAGTGTTTTTTGTTTTTTAAACCAACAGATTCACACTTATTGCTATATCGCACCGGTAACCATCACCCTCACGACTTCATTCTGAAGTCCCAATTATTGAGGTTTGAACGGATCTGCTCACGGGCGCAGGACTGAGGCTCGGCCACACAGATCTTATTCAAGGCCTGAGGAGAGAGGGGCGACCCACGATCCCTTCTTAGAAAAGTTAGAAAGGAGGTTTATGGGATATCTCCGCCGTTGAACCCGCGCTCTCCCAGGGGAGCAGGACAACACTTTGATCCGCTTCATTAAAACTTACAGCCGCTTTTCAGCATGGGCGACCAGGAACACCAGAAGGAGCTTTGACCGGCTCTTGGGTCCCACATCACTGTTTCCGTTGTTGGACATTGTCTCGGCCCACGTGAGAAACCCAAACTGGATGCAGGATGCATTGGTCCACCTCTACCAGAACCGCAAGTCACCACCAGGAACCCATTGATCAAAATCCCAAAGGACATCATGTTGCGACACAAAAACTGGTTTTAACAGATCGGTTGTACAAGTCCTCAACTCCTGGTGTCACACTTCACGAGGCATGGGGTGCACAAACTATTCCTCCAGGACCCGGCAAACCGACCCAACTGGTCCACATCTGAAAGAAGGATGGAACGTCAGCGGATAGCTTACCTGCTTTGGGTCCACCCACATGGCCTCAATCTGGGGGTCTTCTCAAGACGCTCGGGAACACGTTGAGCCTCTGGGGGCGCAAGTTATCACCCAAAACATAATTACCATGGGAATTGTTAAATTACTATTGATTAGATTGAACACGATTTGTTCAGTAGCGGCGGATTTCGAGTTGGCCACAAGGATCCTCTTCCGGGTAAATGTTGTCCTCAATGAGTCTACAGCATTAAGTATGCAGAACTGGATCGAAAGAGACAAAATGTACAGAATAGAAAAATGAAACTTAATGACAAGAATACAAACAAAAATTGATGCCAGGGGGAAAGCTAGGAGACTGCAGCGCATCTCTCTGCGTCGCCGGAAATGAGCCCATGGTATAAAGTCCTCAATCCAACGGGTCTCCTTCATTTCAAACACGTATCCTTAACTGTTTCTGCATCATCCACTTTGTTCTGCTGACGTCCCTCTCCTTTTTTCCCTTTTGGGGACCTGATACTCTTAAATGACTTCTCACATCATTTCCTTATGTGTTTTTGGTTTTATTATCTAAATGTACGTTGATGAAATTAACGTATAATACTGTACATATTATTCTGTATATAGTAGGCTTTCCTATTGTTTTTCCTATTCAGTAATATTCTCATTTTGTGTCACTGCTGAATCTTCTCTCCTGATATTGTCTGAAATCATCTTGTCTAAATAACTCATTACAATGGTAACATTGAGTATTTTGTGGTTATATGATAATCAAATGTTTACATCTGATCTCCATCAGTTTACTGTAAAGATCCTGTAGTTGTACACAATGTGTCAGGAAACAGCTGGCTCTGCTAATTGTATTTAAGAACTTTGATGTGATTTATGATGTAGAGAGAGAATGTAGAATAGGAGATGATAACAAGAACTGTGCCAGTGGGCCTCCAGCAAAGTGCCTGTGACAGAGCCAGTGATGAGGTGGCGTGACAGGAAATCAGCTACGCTCATCAACGGCCTCACATGTGGATATAAGGACAGCATGAAGCCTGTAGAGCTAAACACACATATCTACCCACTACAGCTGTGGTCAAACGTTTACATACACTTGTAAAGAACATGATGTCATGGCTCTCCTTGAGTTTCCCCTTATTCCTACAAGTCTGATTTTCCTCTGATAGAATAATCTGTTCCAATCACTCTGTCACAACAACATTCATGAGGTTTGGTTATTTTAGGACTTAATTATGGGTTAACAGAGAACATGACAGAATCAGCTGGGTCATAAATATACATACAGCAGTGATAATATTTGGTCACATGTCCTTTGGCCATTTTCACTTCTATTAGGCGCTTTTGGTGGCCGTCCACAAGCTTCTCGTTGAATCTTTGACCTCTCCTCTGGACAACAGAATTGGTGCTGTTCAGTTAAATGTGATGGCTCTCTGACATGGACTTGTTTCTTCAGCATTGTTCACATCCACCAGCACCAGATCCACAGGCAGCATAATACAACCACCACCGTGCTTGCAGTAGACATGGGGGGTATTCCAGAAAGGAGGTTCAACAAACTCTGAGTCTATCCCTGAACTCCGAGTTGACTTACTCTGAGTATCCGCTTCCAGAACAGCTGATCTGCGTTAGTTCATTCATTTTTTGGTTTCGTCTGACCACAGAACTTTCCTCCAGAAGGTCTCATCTTGGTCCACGTGATCAGCAGCAAACTTCAGTCGAGCCTTAAGGTGGCGCTTTTGGAGCAAGAGCTTCCTTCCTGCACGGCAGCCTCTCCGTCCATGGAGATGCCAAACACGACTGTGGACATGGACACTGTGTTCCAGCAGCTTCTACTTCTTGGCAGATCTGCATTTTGGTGGTTCTCTGTTGACTCTTCCCCCTCCTGACCAATGTTCTCTCAGCAGCAGGTGATAGCTTGTGTTTTCTACCTGATGGTGACAAAACAGCGTCGTGCACTTTATACTCACAAACTACTGTTTGCACTGTTGCTCTTGGGACCTGCAGCTGCTTTGAAATGGCTCCAAGTCACTTTCCAGACTTGTTCAAGTCAATGATTTGCTTTGTCAGATCCATGCTGAGCTCCTTTGACTTTCCCATTGTAGCGTTTGTGGGCGTTTGTATCCAATGAGCTCTATTTAAATGCCTCAGAGTCACCAGCTGTAGTCACTCATAAGCACTCACAAGAGGTTAAGAGGCCATGAAGCTCATTGCATTGACACAACGTTCTAAGGCACCAAAATTGCTAATTCATGTTGCTGTATGTATATTTTACACCCAGCAGATTTGATCACTTTTATTTATATATATATTTCTGTCCAACACACACTTTCAATACTCCACATTTGATGGCCTGTTTAAACATGTACAGTTGTTTCCAATAAAAGTCATTTATTAACATTAGAGCCAAACAATTCTATTTCTGTTAAAGTAACACATGGAGTAAATGTTGTAAATGACATTATAGGGAATAAAAACACAAGTAACGCATATTCAATATTTCCTTGAGAGGTTTGCTGAACCATTAAAAAGCTTCTTGTTCAAAACAAACCTGATTATGTGAAATTAGATTTATTTGATTTCACTCAACAGATTTAGAAAGATTTGAAGTTAAAATGGGCTCAAAAAGAATTACACGTTCATATTTTCCTTCTTCACCTTGTTTTTATTATTGCTGATGAAGCGCACACACACATAAGGACACATTTGTCTCATATGGGGGGACAGATGAAAGAGCGTCTTATAAAATGTCTTCTTGAACACATAAAGATGAAGATTAAAGCCTAATTAGGAGCCAATATCTAAATGATCATCTATTGATTGAAGGAGCACAGCAGCATTAAGCTGAGCTCTTTCACACTTCCATCTGAGTCCCAGAGAGCTGTGGACCCCCCAGAGTCCAGACCAGCTCAGGTACCCCTCACCTGCTCCACCTGCATCTACACCCACATGAACCACCATCAGCTGTACAGACTGAACTATGAGGTGAGCAGAGAGGAAGGTTCTCCACCAGGAGGAGACTCTCCCTCCTGAAGAGGACACAGAGACACTGAGGAACCAGACCTGAACCAGAACCAGAACCCAGGATAAAGAGGTTCAGTGAATGTGGTGCTGAAGGTGTGGAGGTGGATCAGTGTGTCAGAGGAGACTCTGTAGAAGGACAGAGAGCCAGCAGGACAGTCCACATACACTGCTACTCTACCAGAGGAGGAGGAGGAGGAGGAGGTGGTGTCTGTTACCGTTTTCTTGTGAAGGACATAGTAACCTCCATCAGAGCATCTCAGACTCCAGGACTGATCATTGTCTCCAAACAAACAGTCATAACTGCCTCCTTTCCTCCTGATTCCTCTGTAACTCACTGATACATTTACTCTTCCTCTCCACTCGACCTCCCAGTAACAGCGACCAGTCAGACCAGTTCTACACAGCAGCTGAGGCCAGTAGTCAAATCTGTCTGGATGATCAGGATGTGACTGATCCTCCTCCACACGTGTCACCTTCCTGTTGTTGTCAGACAGTTTGAGTTGTTTGTTTACTGTGTTTGTGTCGATTGTGAGTTCACAGGAATCTGATGAGAGAACAAGACACAATACAGCTGCAGTTATTAATCATGTGTTCATCTACTGACACGTTGATGATGACATCACAGAGGTGAATGAGTGATGTCACAGTGTGAAGATGGTTGAATCTTCATGAATCAAAGCACACTTACACTTCCTCACAGCTGGTCTGAACCATCGAACTCCATCAGGCTCCACCCTGAAAGGAGGAGGGGGGTCAGAGCAGCATGGAGACATGGACATTACATCACTCTCACACACAGCTTTGTCCTTCATGTCCACATGGAGCACCTCTTCTTCTTCTACCACTACTTACAGACGACCACAGACTGTCAGTCAGGCGTCACACAGCGACGAGGTGCTGGAATATATTCATGAAGAAGATGAATGGATAACAAATAAGAAATGGACCTGTCACTGTACTTTCACCAGATGTGAATTCAAACGGGAGAAATGACGTCATGCTACAGATCAAGCTTCATGGGACGTGTGCAAAGGAACATTCACATTAAACTGGTTCATAAAGATAAAGCAGATACAGACCATTCAGTATTCACACAATGTGCATGTTTCCATGTTGTCCCCATTTGTGGACAATGTCTCTCCCTGTGGTTCGCTGGAGTCCCAAAACTTTACAAATGGCTTTGTCACCTTTTCCACACTGATGGATCTCAATGACTTTGTTCCTCATTTGTTCCTGAATGTCTTTGGATCGCAGCCTGATGTCTCGCTTGTGAGGATCTTGTGGTCTACTTCACTTTGTCAGGCAGCTCCTATTTAAGTGATTTCTAGATTGAGAACGGCTGTGGCTGGAGAAATGGAACTGGGCTTTCCAAAGATGTGATGAACCTCACTTCATTTATGTTTTCATCACTTTTTCACACAGGGCCATTTAGGTTTGGATTCTTTTCTCCCCTTAATGATACAAACTGCATTTTGTGTTTACTTGCGTTATCTGTGTCTAATATTTACATTAGTTTGATGATCTGAAACATTTAAGTGTGACATGCAGACATGAAAACGGGTCACGGGTGAAAAAGGTGAGAAGGATGTTTCCCCTCTAGGGGTTTTCAGCTGGTTTTGTCCCAGGGACCAACATTCTGAATAGAAAGCCACTGGCCTGTAACCGTCCCCCCACATATTCCGCCTGTAGCACTTGTCAGTGGAATCTCTTCCATATTCTTCTGGATATTCAAGTGACTGAATGTCTTCAGCTGGACGCATCGGTCTTAATGTGCCGGTAATGATGGTAAATGATGCTTGTAGCTGGTTGTCATCTACGCTCCACTACGGTTACATAAAGGTGGCGTTTGTGTTTTCACAACGTTTTATCTCATAATTTAGACTTTCTATCCCCTTTCTTCAGTGCGGAAATGGGCTTCTATAGTTGTGTGAATGCATCACTCCAGCCAATCCAAAGACAGGGTTTGTAACCAATCAGGTGTAGAGACCATGGTGACTGGCTCCGCCCCCTTACTGTCAGAAAGAACAACAGCGAGCGCGAAGAAAACTCCTTCGAGCGCGAGCAGAGATTCTCCTCGCGAGCAACGAAGTTCACGTTCAAAAGTCCGTCTCACGAGAGATATTTATTTATTTATTTATTTATTTATTTGCTCGCGGATGTTTGATTTACGCATCAACCTGATTTGCGCTCTGGAATATTGACAGTGATTTGCTGCCATACCCCCCCCCAAAAAAAGGTGAGGGATTTTCATGCCTGAACATGAAAGAAATGAGGAATCAGGAAGGCAGCAAACACTTTATCACACAACTGTAACACATGAAAGCAGAAGCCATTTTCCAGTGAGGCTGAATGAGGCGAGTCGGAGGACGTCCACGTTGTCCCATTGATCAGGTGGACTGCAGTGTCTCCCCGTTGTACTACTTCATGGGGGGGCACCCCTGTTATAATGATGGAAACACTGAACTGGCTTCGGTCGCTTATCAAACCATCGGCCAAATAAGCCGTTTTTCAGACTTTATGAGCAAATACAGAATCCCTTTGTGTTCATTTCTAAAGCCGCATAAAGACACACGTGACTTTATTTAAGGCGCTGCGCTACTTGCAAGTCGCTGTGTTGTGGCAGATTCTCTATAAAGGTAGAAAACAACAAACTCATGGTCATGAAGGTCCTCATGTAACGTTACATGGAATCTGCATGAGGAGGAGGAGGAGGGTCCATGTCGCTAAATACCAACTGAGATCCGCTTGTGGCTTCTGACAAAGGATCCTTCCACCGACCACTTTTCACACCCGCCGTCGCTCTGATCTGCAGGCGCATGGCGGAGAAAACCAATCGGGTGTCTGGATGCTAAATGTTCATACTTCTGTTGGGCCTCCACCCTGCTAATGAACCTCACCACGTGTTTCTTCACTGAGGACAAAGGAAGGACACAAACATATAGGGGTCCCCCTTGGCCTGATGCCAGGGGCTGATAACAGGACCCCTGCAGCTCTCCAGACCCCCTTGTCCATAAACTAAATAACTAAATAAACTGGATAAATTATCCAGTGACATTTATTCATGGACCACAAGTTCAAAGACCAGCTTGTACCACAACTTTCTGTGCGAAGCTTCGTCTTTTTGAGACACAACTACGCAAATTCAACCTTGCGCACTTCCCTACGCTGTCCGAAATCAAACGTGCTCATCCAAAGGCCGACCTCTCTGCTAAAAAGGGGAAATATGTTTCTGTGATCACAACTCTTATGACACAATTCAATCAGCGCTTCCAAGATGTTTCTGTCATTGAGAAAGAAATCAAGCTGTTCTCAACTCCCTTCCTGCTGGATGCAGAAGAAGTGGAAGAGAGTCTGCAATTAGAACTCATCGAGATGCAGCTCCTCTCCTACCCGACTTCTACCGGAGCTTGGAAAAGGCCAAGTTTCCTCTGATGCGACGCCACGCAAAAAGAATGACCAGTCTGTTTGGCACAACATACATATGCGAGCAAACATTTTCTCTGTTAACTCTGAACAAAAGCAGATTGAGAACCAAAATGAGCGACAGCCATCTCTGTGATGTCCTTCACATCTCAACCAGCAAACTTACTCGTAACCTGCCAGCCGTCCTTCAGTCCAGAGCAGCATCACTGCTCCCGTTAAGTGCAACACTGTTCCCATTGTAGGCGAGTTCAAATACATTACACAGTATTCATGTGTTCAAAAGCCCAATTAATGCAGTCAATTAAAGTTGATAACATTTTCTAAAACACGTTAGCTGATGAATGATTTGCATAAGTAGGTTAAATAAAGCCTTCCCTCTTTATACAGGGCTGTGAAGGGGGTCCCCATCCTGACGAAGAAGCAATCTGAGGATGAGCTGCCAACCCTTTTGGTAAAAAAAATGAAAACCCATTAATGGAGAGATGTGATTTATGCAGTTTTTTTTCTTTAAGTTTATTCAATTATCAAGCATAATTGACCTACATTTGATTGATTGATTTGTATTACTGTTAATACACTAGAGGTGATATACCTTAACTTTAGTGAGCGGCTCAACGCATATTCGCATATTTTTCTGTCTGTGGCCCTCAGTGAAAAAAGTTTGGACCCCCCTGCTTTAATACGTGGAACACTTCCGGCATTTCGCTCTCGCTCGCCCCTCGCGTCCAGTAGTCGTATTACACTGTTTAACGTCTAACCCGTCTTCCTCGTGGTTTGATTTAACGGTCTCACTTCCGCCCCGCTGCTCTCGCTCGCCCCCTAGTGTGATAACGGCACTCCGCTTGTTGTTACGCAACCGCACCGCCGTTCCTTCCCTGCACCCCCCTCGTCTCCCCCCTCTCCGTTGACATACATCGCCAGTGCTCGAACTTAACTCCTTCCAAAATCTTCACTCTCAAGGAGTGAATATCAATTATGAGACTTGATTTATAGTATTGGTTATTGGTCCCTGTTAGCTCAGGGTGGTGCCCCGTTATTTATTCATTCTGAGAAGTATCTTAGTGATTATTCATTATTCTATTAATGTCCATAAGTTAGTTCCTCATTTGCTAGTAACCTAATACGACCCCCTAGCCGCTCCCAACACTTCTCATCCAACCACAATCACATTCACTCCATCCGGAGGGCAACATTTATCTGGATGGTTTTTTTGGTATGTTCTGTTCATTTCTACGATATAGTTGATACTAATTCCAGGTCCACCATCAGCTGTTGGTTCTTCACTGAGCGTCTGTGGCCGACTGTCACCTGTAGCTTCAACAAGTCCACTCTTATCATCCATGGAACCGTCTCTCAGTGCAAAGCACCAAAAGCAGGTGAAGCTGAACTCCTTTAAAACACCAAACGTTCCTCCTGTGATGATCCATCAAGACGCTTTGAACAGATTGTTTCTCTGACTGTTTGTCTCTTAATAATAATGTCTGGACTAAAGGACAAACACACACTGGAGGCAGAGGACCAGCATCTAAACATCCAAGTGTTGTTTGAGTTGTTAAGAGCCACAAACCTGCAGCGTGACTACGTTGACTCATATCAACCCACCATGATGCCGTCAACGTGTCAGGAGACACTGTCCTCTCTTATAACGTGGAGACAAGACGAAGCTCCAAAGAAACAAGGCTTTCATCACCTTCCTCCCTGTTCAGGCTCATCCTGGCTACTGTTCCTCACTACTTCTGTCTGTGTTGATGGCCTCATGTGGGACACAAACAGTTTGATGAGTCTCTGGTAGTTTGAGGTCAGCTTGGTGTGTCAGGGTCTTATTAACCAGGCTGACAGTGGGACAGAGAAAAGGTTTCCAGCTCTACCTCCTCTACCAGACTGATGGTCTGTGGCTGCAGCCTCTTCATACCTGAGAGTCTCCAGTCTCCAGTGAGGATCCTCCACACCAGCAGACAGCAGCTTCACTCCTGAGTCTCCTGGATGATTGTAGCTCAGGTCCAGCTCTCTCAGATGGGAGGGGTTGGAGCTCAGAGCTGAGGCCAGAGAAGCACAGCCTTCCTCTGTGATTAGACAGCCTGACAGCCTGCAGACACACAGAATAAGACACATGTCACATGATGTGAGGGAGCTGTGAGGGCTGGAAGGTCACTGCAGTACTGAGATCCTATCAGGTACAGAGGGGTCACATTAACATGGTTACTGACTGGTTTCCAGTCACAACTAAACACCCACTAATGTACATCAACACTCTGATAACATTACTACTAACTCTATAATGTCAAATATTTACATTATATTGAAAATAAACACATTTTATGACTGGTTATAAAATGGTTTCCAGTCACAGTTGGAAAATACATATTTGATTTAAATCATGCAAGCAGAAATAATCATATGAAGGTCAGAAATGTACCATGGATATAAATAAAGACACCAAGTGGACTTTAACTTAATCTGACCTGAGAGTCTCCAGTTCACAGTGTGGACTTTTCAATCCAGCAGAAAGCAGCTTCACTCCTGAATCCTGCAGGTGGTTGTTACTCAGATCCAGCTCTCTCAGACTAGAGGACTGGGAGCTGAGAACTGAGGACAGAGCGTCACAGCTTCTCTCTGAGAGGTTACAACCACTCAGTCTGAAGAGAGGGATGAAGAAGAAGCAGTAAGTATAAAAGATGGCAGCATATTTAAGTTCTGATGTATGAATCTAACTCTCTCTTTACTTACAGAACTTTGTTGGAGGCTTTGACCACTGGCAGCAGCCTCAGAAGAGCCTCCTCTGAAGCAGAGTATTTCTTCAGGTCAAACACCTCCAGATCTTCTTCTGATGACAGTAAGATGAAGACCAGAGCTGACCACTGAGCAGGAGACAGTTTATTTGTGGAGAGACGTCCTGATCTAAGGGACTGTTGGATCTCCTCCACTAGAGAAATATCATTCAGTTCATTCAGACAGTGGAACAGATTGATGCTTTTCTCTGGAGACACATTCTCACTGATCTTCTTCTTGATGTACTGGACTGTTCTCTGATTGGTCTGTGAGCAACTTCCTGTCTGTGTCAGCAGACCTCGTAGGAGAGTCTGATTGGTCTCCAGGGAAAGACCCAGGAGGAAGCGGAGGAACAAGTCCAGGTGTCCATTAGGACTCTGTAAGGCCTTGTCCACAGCACTCTGGTAGAGACGCATTGGTTCAGGTTTGTCTCCAAAGACTTTAGACCACAGGGAGGTTGTTTGTTGTTGTTCTTCTGACAGCAGATTGACACCAGAGCTGAAGAAGGTCAGATGGACATGAAAAGCAGCCAGAAACTCCTGAACACTCAGATGGACGAAGCAGAAGACCTTGTCCTGGTACAGTCTTCTCTCTTCTCTAAAGATCTGAGTGAACACTCCTGAGTACACTGAGGCTGCTCTGATATCGATGCCACACTCTGTCAGGTCGGATTCATAGAAGACCAGGTTGCCTTTCTGCAGCTGATCAAAGGCCAGTTTTCCCAGAGACTCGATCATCTTCCTGCTCTCTGGACTCCAGTGTGGATCCGTCTCAGCTCCTCCATCGTACTTGACCTTCTTCACTTTGGACTGAACCACCAGGAAGTGAATGTACATCTCAGTCAGGGACTTGGGCAGCTCTCCTCCCTCTCTGGTCTTCAACACCTCCTCCAGAACTGTAGCAGTGATCCAGCAGAAGACTGGGATGTGGCACATGATGTGGAGGCTTCGTGAGGTCTTGATGTGAGAGATGATCTTGCTGGCCTGCTCCTCACCTCTGAACCTCTTCCTGAAGTACTCCTCCTTCTGGGGGTCGGTGAACCCTCTGACCTCTGTCACCATGCCAACACACTCAGGAGGGATCTGATTGGCTGCTGCAGGTCGTGTGGTTATCCAGAGGCGAGCAGAGGGAAGCAGCTTCCCCCTGATGAGGTTTGTGAGGAGCACATCCACTGAGGCCAACTCTGTGACGTCAGTCAGGATCTCATTCTTGTGGAAGTCCAGAGGAAGTCGACACTCATCCAGACCGTCAAAGATGAACACAACCTGGAACTCTTCAAACCTGCAGATCCCTGCTGCTCTGGTTTCACTGAAGAAGTGATGAACAAGTCCCACCAAGCTGTACTTCTTCTCTCTCAGCAGATTTAGCTCTCTGAAGGTGAATGGAAATGTGAACTGTATGTCCTGGTGGTCTTTGTCTTCAGCCCAGTCCAGAGTGAACTTCTGTGTTAGCACTGTTTTCCCAATGCCAGCCACTCCCTTAGTCATCACTGTTCGGATTGGTTCCTCTCCTCCAGCTGAGGCTTTGAGGAGGTCTTCTTGTCTGATAGTTGTTTCTGGTCTGGCTGGTTTCCTGGATGCTGTTTCAATCTGTCTGACCTCATGTTCTTCATTGACCTCTGCAGTCCCTCCCTCTGTGATGTAGAGCTCTGTGAAGATCTCATTCAGAAGGGTTGTGTTTCCTGCTTTAGCGATCCCCTCAAACACACACTGGAACTTCTTCTTCAGGTTGGATTTAAGTTCACGCTGACAAACTGCAGCATGCAGTCCTGGATGAAGACAACAAAGAAGATCCATGAGTCAAAGAATAGATTTAAACATGTCCTTTCTTCAGAGAATGACTATGAATATATTCTGTCCATCTCTGGAGACATTAGTGAAGGTCTTTGGCGTCGTCGTGGCGCAGGGGTTAGAGAAGGTGTGCTGGGAAGCACAAGGTTGGTGGTTCGAGTCCAGGCTGCCCCATGTCGAAGGGTCCTTGAGCAAGACACCTAACCCCTAATTGCTCCCCGGGCAAAAATATGAAAAAGCCATGGGTTTAAAGTGTAATGTAAGTCGCTTTGGATAAAAGCGTCTGCTAAATGACTTGTAATGTAATGTCTCATTTATCAGCATGGTAAGTCTGTAGAGAAATCCTCTTACTGCTCTGCAGACGCTCAGCCAGCTCCTCCTGCTTCATTCTCCTCAGGAAGTGCACTGAGATCTTCTCAAAGGCCTCTCTGCTCCTCCTCTGCTCTTCATCCAGCACCTCCTCTTTCTCTAAGCATTCTGGGTAATCTGAACTCACAACCTTCTGGAGTTTCTTCAGCTCGTTCTTCACAAAAGTGAGAATGTTCTCCTCCAGCAGCTGGAACAGAACATTCTATGAATGACACCAACTAGAACATGGAAGCCACCATCAGTTCCATGTTGGACAGACGGACAATCCACTGGTCTACAAAGTGCAGCATGGAGATGATGGTGAACTGAGAGATGTTAAAGTAGTTGTACATGTACACACCATGAAGATGGAGTCCAGGTGTGTTTGATGCTGCTGGGCAGACGGACCTGTGGGAACCTCTGAGCTCTCCTGGTCCTCTCTGTGGAGGAACATGAACCATCAGCTCACATGGTGTTTGGACCATCAACACCAATACAACATTAGTTAAAGATATTGGCTTCTGTCATGATTGATCATGATGAAAACCAGATGCTGAAGACTGTCGATCATGACGGACAGTTTATTAGTTGAGTGACAGTTAGTCATCAGTTTCATCTGGTTTTAGTTCTTACTGTGGGTCATAAAAACAACATCTCCAGACCTCTGTATCTGGACCAAAGTCCTATGGAACTACTCCAAACCCCTTTAGTCCGTCCCCTGGCCTCTAGAAGTCTCCTTAGATCTTCTGAAACTAGTCTTTGGACCTTTTCACAGTCTACTGACGATACTTTGTCCAAACCTCTGCATGGAGTCCAGAGACCACATCAGCTGGTCCACAGAGCACTGAGTTTATTCTAATCACATGTTCAGTCCCAGTCATCTGTCTCCAGAAACCTGCAGCTGTCTCCAGATGTGACCTCTGCTGATCCTGATGTGGAGGAACTAGCTCACATTGTATTCACATCTGAGGATGTTTACAGTTAATGATTCACACTTAAACACACACAGACCAGTTAGATGATGGGTGTCTAACTCAAGGCCCGAGGGCCAAATCTGGTCTGCCGGGGGGTCCAGTGCAGCCCGCTGGATGACTTTACTATTGTGAGAATTACAGAAAGACACAAATAGCTTTTCTATAAAAGTAGCTGCTATTCCTAATCAGTCCACTGGGGGTCGCACTGGTCACCAGCCAATCGCAGGGCCAACACAGAGACACGCAACCATTCACACTCACATCCACACATCTACGGGAAATTTAGAGTCCCCAATTAATCCCAGAGCATGTTTTTGGATTGTGGGAGGAAGCCGGAGAACCCGTAGAGAACCCACGCAGACACGGGGAGAACATGCAGACTCCACACAGAAAGGCCATTTGGCGGAATCGAACCCAGGACCTTCTTCCTGTGAGGCGACAGTGCTAACCACCACGCCACCTTGCCGCACAATACTAATCATGGTTATTATTATTTTCTATCTTTTATCGTAGGCGTTGGACAACAGAACTTTCTGATTGATGTTGTCTTCGTGGACAGATGCGAATACTTCCAAAGCCATTCTATTCTCTGTCAATCACAACAATGTGAGCGTGATGATGTCTGGGCCGTGGTGACTGATAATGCTGCTCACTGTCTGAAGGAATACAGGAGGCTCTGAGAGGAGTGTTGCCCAACAGCGTACATGTAACCTGCCTCTGCCATGTCATCACGCTGGTGGGTGAGACCTGGCAGCTCTGCAAATCATTCTCCATTGTGACATGGATGAGATCTGCCTGCTAGAAAGAGAAGATGGGTGCGCTTCCTCATCAGCAAGGAGTTTGTGCAAGCTAAGGCTCCGAGTTGCACTTGGAATTGAAGTTTACAATGTTTTTGATATTTACACCAAAGTTAAGTTGAATTTCCAAAATGTTTTATTGTTTACTGCACGGGCTGTTGCAATTGTTATGCACCTTTGTTAGTAGATATTGACAGGACTATTCTTACTTAGTTTGATCTTACAAAGAACTAACGGCATTTTTTGTTGAGTCATGTATTTTGTTTAATTTAAACCAACAAACCTGAATTTTTTTTTGAATGACTGTTCTGTTTGGACACGCAAGAAAAGATATTGCCATGTTTTTATCATGCAGCATGTTTTTGCCTGAAATAAGGTTCTATGTATGGAAGTTTTCAGTTTTAACTGAATATATTGTCTACATTTCAGTTCTTAATTCACTGTCTCTGCGTAAAATGTTAAAAACCGAATTCTCAAAAATTAAAAAAAACAAAGAATTTGTGGGAAAAATTAAACTGGAATTTGAGAAAAATGAAACAGATTTTATAGGGACCTACTTACTCTGTGTCATAAGAACGGCGTCCATCTTTGAAGTCAATATATCGACCCATAGAATAATCACTCTTCATGGACAAACATCTGGGTTCAGGAGACTTTCCTCTCTGCTGATGTGAACTGAAAGAAACACTGAGATTACATCATCACATCATCATCTAATCATGAAGCATCAGCTCACATGGTGTCCGTCCTCACAGAGACCAAAACAAGGTAAAGGTCCATGACGTGAGGTCTGGATGTGGACCACATGACTCCCTGTACTGGTTTAGGTCTTCTGGTCCTGCTGGTCCCACTGAGAATCAACAGCTCGGTCTTTCAGCTCACTGCTTTCTTCACCAGTTCAGTTTGGTTTAGTCCCAACAGGTCTCACCAAGTCCTCCATGGAGCTCTCCCTCCCTCACTGGACACTGCTGAAGGGCCCTGGAGCAAGAAACCCAGAACCTCCACCAGAGAGTCTGGTAGAAACACCTCATCATCAGCCTGAGACCCTCACCTTGCATCAACAGAGGGACCAACATCTTTGATGTCTATAGGATGACTCATAGACCGGTTACTCTTCATGGACACACAGCTGGGTCCAGGTCCAGGTCCAGGTCTCTGATGGATCCTGGTCACACACATAGAAGCAGAGTCAGTGAGTGAGAGACGTTGGGACATGGAGACGAGTGGAGGACAGTTGGAGATGGTCCACTCACCTCTGAGCTTTGGTCTGGCTGTCATGTTCCCCACACAGAGGGGCTTCAGAGGGAGGGACTCCGTCCTCTGGGTCCTCAGCCTGATTCATAGCAGAGTCCACACCTTCACACCTTCACACCAACCTGCTGGCAGAGATCACACGTTATTATCTTCATCAGGACAAACACACAGAGCTCATTCACCTCAACACTAAAACTCTCATGGGACACTTTGTGTTGTTGTCTTGAGACAACGTGTCAAGAGACGTCATTTTAAATTCTCATCCAATAAATGTTGTGTTTCTTCTAAGCGCTTTCCTTTGGCAGGAGGCAGCGGTCCATCAGGACGTTATTTATGTTAAATCACTATATAGGCTACTAAAACTCGTTAACTCGTAAAAGTTAAGAAAGTGAGTGTCAACAGGAAACGCAGCAAAATCTGGACACATGTCAATGACATTGATCTATCTAATGCAGAATGTAGAGTCTGGAAGACTAAAATCTCTATCTTCTCCAAAACAGGGCAGATAATTTCAGAGAGAAGAAACAGGATCAGCCCCTCAAAGCGGAGCCACTTGGTCTCAATGTAAATCTTCGCTGAAGGACAAAACTCTGCATGCTGATTTTTTTTTTTTTGTTTTACACATTTTAATTTAATTGTGTTGTGTGAATCTGTAAGCTTCTGTATGTTGTTTCACTTTAAATTTGTTAAGTATTAAAAAGTTTAAAATAATTAAAAGTTAGTTAAGTTCACTTTTAAATAGTTAAACGTTTGTTTTTGCACTAATTCTCTTTTTTTTATCACTCTGTAGAATGTATAAATAAAAGTGTATTTATATAAAAACATTTGAGTGTGTTTTTTTTAACATTAGTAATTCATATTGCGCATAATTTTACATTATTGTTGGTGATAAATTAATTTAAGCACCAAAAAATCAGAAGAGCCATTTGGGAGCCGAAAGAGCCGATTCTCTAAAAAGAGGCGTAATTCCCATCACTACCGGGTAAAAGAGGACGTCTGCTTTGTCTCTGACTTCTGGCCCTGATCTGCTTAGAGGGCGTGGCATCACGTGAGGGGCGTGTCCTCAACTGTGTTGCTTTCAGGAAACGTCGGCACTGTGAGAACTATGAATCCACACTTTCTATCCACCCTATTCACATTTCAACTTTGATAAACACGACCTTTTTAAACAGATGTGAGGAAAGAGAAGAACGTTTAATCTCACAAACCAAAACACGTGATGGTGGGCTCGACATGTGGACGTAAAACCGGACCAGAACCAGTACCGGAAACCATTATTTAGGGTATATATCATGATGAAATACATCAACGCATTATCTTTTTTTTATTCGGCAGAGTCCTGACTACAATAAGCTGGAATCCACATTAAAATACTCCAAACACACCTTTAGCTGGTGGGGAAGAGTCACATATGACGTGCAGGTTTGTCCACAACCTTTGGACCGAGTGGGACATTTTGTCGGTGCTTGAAGCTCGCGGACGTTGGAGCCAAAGAACAGCAGCGAATCGGTGGATTATGAATCATTGAGTGAGACAAAGCCTGCAGAGTTACTGTGAAACACACAGCGAGCCAGCAAAGACACACACACACACACACACACACACACACACACACACACACACACACACACACACACACACACACACGCACACGCACACACGTCTTACCTCTGCCGCTTCTCACGGGAATTATGGATTTAATCTGCTGTTTCTGCAGTGAGGAAAGTCCCCGAGCCGCTTCACTTCCTGCTGGTTTAATGGATCACCGTGTTTCCCTTTACAGGCATAACATTAACTACCGTTTAACACACCGTATGTGCGCAAGCTCATTAGACTCCCGTATATGACAGCATTAAAAAGTACAACAAACACACATATATCTGTCAAGAATAACCAAAATGGGACAAATTACGAAATAAAAGACAACAGAATGAAAAATGAATGCTCCAAAAACGCCATGTGACTCACAACAACTTCCTCTACGTCGGCTCGGCTCTTTTTTTATTTTTAGGTTTCTGGGTGACTTCAAATTGCTTTCATTAAATATTACAGTTCCTTACGCAGGAGCACAGACTTGACTCAAACAACTCAGTCTGCAGACTTTGGTTTGCTGCAACGCGACTCCACCGTCCCTTCAGCACAGCAGACACACTACATCGAATAAGCATCAGGAAAGCCGCTGCTCCAGTGTTTAAAACCAGAGAGGAACGTATGAGGGGCTGTGAGGGACATTACTCACAATACCCTCTCACACACACACATGTGAAATGTGCTCATATACACAACTGCAATGCTCTTCAGTTCAGTGGAGAATAGAACATTGCAGTTATCATTGTATAGATCAAGAAGACTCCTGTGAGAACCTCAATCCGTCCCAGATCGATCATTTTGTCGATTCTGCTACAGGCTCTTTGAGAGTGGCGCTGGACGCTATTGCTCCTCTGGAAAGAAGAATAGCAACAAGAAGGAATTCTGCTCCGTAGTAAAACCCTCAAACACGGAACCTAAAGCAAACTGTGCGGAAACTTGAACGATTATGGCGTTCCACCAAATCAGAAGGATCTAGGCTAGTTTGGCAAGACAGCCTTAAAACGTATAAGAAGGCTCTCCGTAACGCAAGAGCATCTTATTACTCATCATTAATAGAGAAAAATAAAAACAACTCCAGGTTTCTCTTCAGCACTGTAGCCCGACTGACCGAGAGTCACAGCTCTGTCGAGCCGTGTATCCCTTTGGACCTCACTAGTAACGACTTCATGAACTTCTTCAATGATAAGATTCTGACTATCAAAGAGAAAATTGATGGTCTCCTGCCTTCAACCAGTGCCGACCTGTCCTCCGATGTAGGAACCTTGGATGCAGCAGTGGGCCCTGATGCCTGTTTGGAGGCCTTCTCTTCCATCAACCTTGATCAACTGACTTCTTCATCTACTTGTCTCTTGGATCCGATTCCGACCAAGCTGCTTAAGGAAGTTTTTCCATAGCACATCCTTATTAGATATTATGAATCTGTCTTTGTTGACAGGACATGTACCACAGTCCTTCAAGGTAGCTGTAATTAAACCTCTTCTTAAGAAACCTACTCTTGCTCCAGAGGTGTTGGCTAACTACAGACCTCTCTAATCTTCCCTTCCTCTCTAAGATCCTTGAGAAATCCGTCGCAAATCCATTATGTGACTTTCTACAAAACAATGCTTTGTTGAGGATTTCCAGTCAGGATTTCGAGTGCATCACAGTACAGAAACAGCACTGGTGAAAATTACGAATGATCTTCTACTTGCATCGGACCAAGGACTCATCTCTTTTCTTGTCTTGCTGGACCTCAGTGCCGCATTTGATACCATAGACCATTGTATCCTGTTGCAGAGACTAGAACATTTAATTGGTATCAAAGGAACTGCACTCGGCTGGTTTAAATCCTACCTATCGGACCGATCCCAGTTTGTGCTTGTAAACGGTGAAGCCTCAAAGACCACCAATGTTGGTCACGGAGTCCCACAAGGTTCTGTACTTGGACTGATTTTATTTACCCTCTATATGCTTCCTTTGGGCGATCTTATCAGGAAACACCGCATAAACTTCCATTGTTATGCAGACGATACTCAACTGTATCTGTCGATCAAGCCAGAAGAGACGGACCAGCTAGTTAAGACTTCAAGAATGTCTTGGAGACATCAAAACTTGGATGACCGGCAACTTCCTGATGCTAAACTCAGAAAAAACGGAAGTTATCCTGATAGGCCCAGAGAGCCTTCGAAGTGATACAGTTTTTATGGATGGAATTGCTCTGGTACCCAGCAGCACCGTCAGGAATCTGGGAGTTCTCTTCGACCAGGATATGACCTTCAACTCGCATATAAAGAACACTTCAAGCACTACCTATTTTTATCTACGTAACATATCAAAAATCAGGAACTTCCTGTCTCAAAGTGAAGTGAAAAATTAGTTCATGCGTTTGTCACTTCCAGCCTGGACTACTGTAATTCTTTGTTATCAGGCTGCTCTTATAAATCTCTTAAGCCTCTCCAGTTGATTCAGAATGCTGCAGCACGTGTATTAACAAGAACTAAGAAAAGGGATCATATCACTCCTGTATTAACTTCTCTGCACTGGCTCCCTGTTAAATCAAGAATAGATTTTAAGGTACTTCTCCTCACCTACAAGGCACTTGCTGGTGAGGCACCGTCGTATCTAAAAGAGCTTGTAACACCTTGCTGCCCTATAAGGCAGCTGCGCTCCATAGATGCTGGGTTACTTGTTGTTCCTATGGTTTTAAAAAGTAGGCTGGGGGCCAGAGCCTTCAGTTATCAAGCTCCTCTTTTGTGGACCCAGGTTCCACTTTCAGTCCGGGGGGCAGATTCGGTCAGTTCTTT
The DNA here is from genome assembly GCF_964276395.1 of Gasterosteus aculeatus. Lineage (NCBI taxonomy): Eukaryota > Metazoa > Chordata > Actinopteri > Perciformes > Gasterosteidae > Gasterosteus > Gasterosteus aculeatus. The sequence continues at coordinate 3,049,558 of NC_135708.1, read as the reverse complement.
TAAAGTAAAACTTAAAACGTTCCTCTTTGATTGTGCCTATAGTTAGGGCTGGCTGAGGTTAGTCCGGACCAGCCCTTAGTTAAGCTGCTATAGGCTTAGACTGGCGGGGGACTTCTTAGGACACACCGTGCTCCTCTCTCACGCTCTCGTTCTACCATAATTCACGTTTTATTAATGCACATGACTAATTCAGCTTCTTATTTTACATATTAATCATATTACTGTACTCGTAAACCAACATTACCCTCTCCTTAAGTCTCTGTGCTCTCCCTCCCCACAGGCTTCTGTGGATGGTGGTTCTATCTGATGGTGGTTCTATGTGATGGTGGTTGCCCCTGCAGTGGTCCTGCTGTGCGCCTGGCTTACTACTCACAATTACTTGAATCATTTCTGTCATATAGTCTCATGTATTATACATTGTTCATTCTGTACACATGGCATCCATTGTAGTCTGTCCATCAGGAGACGGATCCTCCTCTGACGTTCTCCCTAAAGTTTCTTCCCTTTTCCCTCTTGGACGGGTTTTTTCCTTTTTTGGGGAGTGTTTCCTGTGCCGATGGTGGGTTTCGGGACAGAGGATGTTGTATGTGTACAGACAGTAAAGCCCTCTGAGGCTAATTTGTAATTTGCGATTTTGGGGTATACAAAATAAAATGAATTGAATTGAATCAGGGGTCTGAAAGTCCAGCGTCCGGTGCCGCCCGCCGCCAACGGCGAGGAGTGGGCCGACTTTGGCGTACCGTCAGCGCCCCCCCCCCCACTTCGACGGCTGTATTGTTTGCCGGTCGGACCGCCAGCACCGCCGGGTCCATAGCAGGGTAGTCCAAACTGTTTTCCCGAGGGCCACATACAGAAAAATATCCAAAGGACTGGGCCCCTCACTAGATGTGATGTATACTGCCTCACTTCTAATGCACTGATATCGGAAAAATCAATCAAATGCAGGTAAATTATGTTTGATAGTTGAACATGTGTGAAGAAAAACAGCCTCCATCATAGCTCTCCATCAGTAGATCTCATTTTATTTTTTACTGAAAGGTTGGCAGCTCATTCTCTCAGTGAGCCTCAGATGGGTTCTTGTTAGGTTGTAGTTAGAAACCACGAACTGGACGCCGTGAGTGTGTAAATGTAAATGTGTGGACAGAAACAGAAAATAAAAGAAACGTGTGCTGAACAAACCTGCGGTGGTCCTTCCAGAACCCTAAAACGGAACAAACATGCGTGGGCACAAAAGCGCTGGTCCACGAGGCCCCGAGTGTGCAGCGTTCTGAGCCATGCACCACAACGTGGAAGTCAACACCTTCCCTGTATTTTTGGGTTTCGCCTTTCCAGTCTCCACCACTCAAAGCTCAAAGTGCATGTCAACACCTGCTGCCATTCCAGATGCCACCTGCCCATCAGGAGCAGAAATAATCCCCAACGGAGAAACATTCAGAGTAATCTGGGGGTCCGTATCCTGCCAGAGGACACTGTCCAATATGGACAGCAGGAGCTGAAGATCGGACTGTTAGGGTCTCTATCTGCTTAGCAGTTTTTACCCGTCTGTGCTTTTGTTTAGTTGTTTTTTTGTTGTTTTGTTGTTTTTTGCCACTGATCAGGATCAGGGCGCCTCGTATTTATTTTGTCAGATGTAGCGCACCAGTTTGCATGTTAATGTCCTGCAGTGTCAGACCCACGGAGTACACGTGACTCGTTTTAATCAGACTCTGGTTATGGTGTCGGGCCTCGGGTTTCCACACCGGAACTGCTTTATCCCCTGACAGACGTCGGTGGAGTTTCCCTCCCGACTCCAGTTGAGCCCGAAGAGCACTTTCTGTTCCACTGTAGAGCAAACGCTCATATTTATTTTACCCAGTAAGTATTAGGAAGTCTGTCTGGAGACGAAAATATGTCATTCCAGCAGTAAAATACTTTCACTTCACTTTTCAATTCACTGCTGATGCATATGGACCTGACAGTGTGTCTCATGTAGGCTGAGCTGCTCTTGACACGTTTAGGTCCCTGGTCTTCATGAAGTTGTTACACCTTTGCCAATTTGTTAAATTGCCTTGCAAATAAATGCTTTGCTATTTGTTAAAATCCAAATCTTTTCACTTCCACCACTTGTTCTTGGCCCGGCTCCTCCGTCACATTTTACAGCCCATTGTGGCCGCGAGTCAAAACGTTTGCCGACCTGCTATAGACCTGTCCTATGAGGGACATCTATAGACCTGTCCTAGGAGGGACATCTAATGGACAACCAAGTACTGCAAGCTGGACTATTATGCAGTTATGGACACAACACAGGGGGTTCCTGGGCCTGAGAAGGGAAGAAAAGGAGTTTAATAAAGCTATTAAATGGGACTAAAACTACTTACATTTTAGTCTAGTTTTCGTCAACGAAAACTAGACTAAAACTAAGAAGGATTAAAATGACTAAATGTGACTAAAGCTAATATGCATTTTTCGTCAAAGACTAAGACTAAATCAAAAATAGCTGCCAAAATGAACACTGGTAACTTCACTTCCTGCCTTGTCCTGTGATTGGCTGCCGTGTCATGATTGTTTCCACCTGTGTCCAATCACCTGCACCTCCCAGTGTATTTAAGCCGTGTGCGTCTCGTGTCACGTCATTGATGAATGTTCTGGAAGTTCAAGTCTGAGGCCACATTTACACATATTTACAGTATTTACAGAAAAAAATATTTCTGCCCCTCTGTTTTCAAAAAAAGTTTCTGTTTATATGAATCCGCATAAATACGTCCCCGGGCGCCATCATAACTACGCCAAACCTGTAGTCGGCAGTGTAACGAGAAGGATAAAGACGTGCAAACCAATCAGAATTCTCAAAACCAACAACAAGTCGCACACTGTGACGTTTGACAACCTAAAACTCCGTTGGACCGAGTTCACACGCAAACACAAATACTGAGTTTTCAGAGATCTCCACTTTGGCCGTAGTTTTTAGAAACGATCGTTTTCCGTGATAAAACCTCTGTTTTTGTGTAAATGAAAGGCCCAAACGTTTCCCCATCGTGTCAACGGGGTCTGAGGGTTCCTGGTTCCTGTCTGCATTTTTATCCCTTGGCCTTTTTTTGATTTGAAGTCTTGACTATCAGTCTTTTAGTTTGCCAAAGCTCTGCGTCTGGGTCCTGCCTTCCCCGCCACGTGACACGGGGCTGGGAGGCTTGAAGCTGCCGTTTGGACGCCAGCCCGGTCGGCTCGGATGTCACCTTGTGGCCGACTACAGCTTTTCGCTCAAAGGGGCCGACACGCCCGCTGCCAACCAACCTATCCAGCTGTCCCAGTTTGACCCTCCATCGGGGGGGAGACTACTGTACCCGGTTGCGCTCTAAGGGCTTAGATACCGTAGGACTGATCTCAGGACGACACCAGAACCTCTAGACTGTGGAGGTCACCTGAGGTCACAGGTGACTTTGCTGTTATATAAAATACTCGACCTGCGCAGCCACGAGACAAAAGACCTGTGGTCATCCTGGATTCAGTGAACCGTAGTTACTCACGTAACTTTTGTTTCGTATTGATATCATCTTCATTCCAGTTGTTGTGATTTTATCAGAAGATTTCTGTTATTAACAACTGACAGATGTTGAGATTATTTACAACTCGAGTTCCGACCACTATTTAGCTGCTTGTAAGTGATGGGTGGAGATGTTCTTGCCAGCCATTGGTCGTTGTAACTCACTGCACACCTGCACATATATTTCAAACACAGAACTGAATCTCAACATTGAAAAAAGCTTCACTGCCACCCAGTGGGGGGAGTGCAAATCTACACTCACAGGTACACCGGGAGTCCCTGGACCTCCATCTGTGCCTCGCTCCCCCTGCATAGACATACATCAGGATTAGATGTTTGTTTGCACACGTGCTGGTTTGGCTTTGTGTGAAAAGGTCATGATTACCTCTATCAGCCAATAGGAGCGGCCCGGGGAGGGACAGGGGGGGAATTGGCTACTGGTGACCTTTAACAAGCCGGACTTTCCATCTCTTTTCCTGCAGCACTGTCACACAGCGCTCCTTCCTCTGCTCCTGACGCCTCTTTTCAATTACAGCGCGTAAGAAGGAAGCGACGGAGTAACGGAGCTCATCGCTTCCTCTGTGTTGATGCTCAGACGTTTGATGTCTTAATGATGTGAGATGGACTTTATGTAGTATATTTACTGTCAGTCTCTTAATATAAGGTATGATATGACAATAGAAGATCATACCAAGCCATTGAGACCCTTAAGTCCACACAGCTGTAAAGGGATTACTGTAATTATGTTTAAACAGGCCGAGTGTCATAATGTGTCTGTTTACAGAGGAGGTATTATTTGATTGTATTGTGTGTGTGTGTGTGTGTGTACTTGATTTAGTTGTGGTTTAATTAAGGACATGATTCTACCTGTTGACCCTGTTCTGTGGAATCGCTGCCCGTGATCTCCTCCCCTGGAAAGGCTTCTTTACCAACATTGGTTTGATGCCACAACTCCTCCAGTGTTGTGAGTTTGTGTGTTGAACAGTGAAGCGTGAGTGTGAGGTGTAATACCTGGCGTCCTCCAGGGCCCGTCTCTCCTCTCCCACCCTACAGATACGTTGGACATTAGAAGACGTCCAACTTACAGGAAGTGTCACATCCAAATAGACCCCCCCTGACCACCCTCCTCCTAATTCTAGGGGAGGCTTTGACATGCAAATGAAAATGCTGTGAGCTATACAAATGCAAATCAGGGTCACAGAGGGAGTTTTAGCCCAGGTGACATTTTTTAAAAGGTAAGAAAATCTCTGGTACAAATAGATCAGGCTCAGTAGCCTAATTATAGACGCTTACATTTTAGCTTGAATTGATTTATTTAATTAAAATATGCTAGATTACTGTGTACGCCATTAGCAATGGCAAATGTTATGTAAAAAAGATACACAAAATAACTTTTAATCAAGGTAAAATGAGCATTGCATGCAAACAACATTTGAATCAGCATGAGGGGTCTGCAGAGATCAGTCTCCTAGAGCTCAACTACAGTGCATAGTGGCAGGACTACAGTGACCTTTTCTTTGGTCTTACTTAAATGCACAGAGGATGTATTAACCACACATCTTCTAGCAATGCGCTCAACTGGGAGAATGATGCTGGGTATGACGTGTCTGTTCCCTGCAAGCCCCAAACTTCTATTGGCTTTCCATAAAAATGTCTGTCCGGGTGGAGATGAAGCCAGGAAACTTGTGCAAGAACATGTTTAAATGCCGTACCCTTTGACACAACATTACTAACAATAAACTGCTTTATAATGGCTGGTCGTAGTTCTGCTAGAGGGTCAAGGACGGGTTCCTCAAAACTGTTAGTGTTTCCACACCACTTAGCATGAACACATGCTGACCTTTATGCTCTACATCTATCGATTGAGTAAGTTACATTCATATATGTTACCCGTTTACATGTCACGGCAAAACATTCAACCTCAGTGACACACGGGTACATGTGATGATACATTGTCAACATTGCATGTCTGTCAGACTCAAGAGTGTCTGGTGGAATGGAGAAAGAGGCACCACTGTACAGGTTTCTAGGGAAAGTCGTTCTGCTGACACCAAAACACTGCTTTACATAAAGCATATCAGCTGTTTCAAAGTCCCAACCAATTGTCTTCCTAAAATACTGGTCCTTCCGTATAACAACCTCGTATGTGATTGGAGGACCCTTAGACTCCTCGTCCAATCACGTGTGAGGTCATAGGCATGACTCAGACAGCAGTACTTGCAAGACGAGCATACAAACAGACACGTGTGTGTTACTATATTCAGAAGAACTAGATCTCCAGTTCCTTTGTTTGGTTTTGCTGCTTCGTGAATAATGGCGGGACGACGTCTCGCGTTCAACTTGCCTTCAACTCCTCTCCGCGGTCACCAACGTTCGGCCAGTCCGCAGACAGACGAGAAGAAGCTGCTGATGCTCTCAGTGGATCGTCTCGTCAACTCCAACAACAAACTGCCGATATCAACGAGCGGTTCGCTCCACTGGAGCGTTCGGGACTCTGCGGGTTTCTGTCCATGGAGGAGAGGAACCGACTCAAAGAAGAGGAGACGGGCGCACAATCCCAAGATAGCGGTAAGAATACGTTCGATGACTGCAAGCTAAGCTAAAAGTAGCGTAGCCTCAAGCTAAGCTAAGAGTAGCCTAGTAGCCTTACAAGTGAGCAGAAACAGCTTTATTAAAGTGTGTTTTCTTTGCCGTGTCGTTTACAGGAAGCGCTGCGCCGTCTTCACAACGCCGAGACGAACTACAGGCGCTACGAACCGGAGCAAGGGTAAGATTTAAAGAATATGCTTTCATTCTGCGCTATAAGGGAATATATACGTATAGATACCGATCATAACTGTACATTTTGTTTTCACAGACTAACCTCGCCTCATAATGAGGCGGTGACCTCGTATTTGCTCCGGGAAAAGTCCAGATTTAGACGACGTCATTGTGTGTAAGTGACACTGTTTCTCCTTCCTTGTTAAATGTTACTGTGACTTGCGTTTGATTTTTTTTGTATTCATATCACACTCATTTAATTGTTTTCCAGCTGCCTGTGAGACGTATTGTGAGACGGGACGCAGGAGCTTCAGGTTCAGCCGGAACACTCATTGCGGGCGGAAGCTGCGAAGGATTCAGCGCGGAGTCGAGCGAGAAGAAAGAGGGTCAGAGTTTATTTGCTGACTTGTTTCAGGTGCATTGATCGATGTGTTGTGTCCGTACACATCGCACAGTACTGATTCATTGTTGTTTTTACAGCTGCTGGAATCGAGACAAAGTGTGCTGGCTGATGACGAGGTGGAACGCTGGAAATCCGCCACCGTGGAGCTCATGTCGGACGGAGGGGACGGCGTTGTTGCCGGGGTCTCGGGTGGATCGTACGGTCGCCACACGCACACGAGGCGCCTGCACAACAGACCTGCCTCAGAAAACACGGCGCCAGTGACGGTCTACAACCCCGAGGAGGCAAACGGACAGTTTACTGAGCTGTAGTTTTTAAACCGCCGTTACCCAAGTGTGGGCAGATCCTCACTTTGTATGTAGTTGTTGTTTGTGTGTTGTTAATAAAGCTCTTTCTTTGCATAAACATGTGGCAAATGTTCATTTTCTCTATAAATTCATTGATGTCCTGGTTGGTATCCTAATAATAGTGTAGTAGCCTACATTGGATAACCATGAAATGAATATACAGCATGATATGAATATATAAATAAAATGAGGCGGGTGACCAATAGCGACAGATCTGCCAACCAATAACGAGTGATTGAAAGTTGTTTTTATCCAATCATAAACAAGGAAACTCAAGCCTGGTCTGCCCACGTGTGGTTTTGCTGCCAATCACGAGTGATTTTATTTGTTCGTAAGTTGTGGTTTCATCCAATAAGGAGTAAGGATATTCAAGCCCGCTCGGCTCGGCCACCCGCGGTTTCGCTGCATTCATATGCTAATTCGGGCCATTCGCACCTCCGCCAGCTCTCCGCCTACGTCATGGTTCGTTTCCGACAATTTGTGGCACAGACAAACGCGACGTGCGCGGGTTGCAAATTGTCGGAAATTGTCGGAAATTAGGGAGATTTCCGGGCGTTTACGGGGACGAAAATCTCACTTTTCATGCAGTGTGTATCACAACTAGCTGTAATGAAAACATCGCCACCTATCGTATCGTATATATGACATGCTTTCGGCCAATAATTCGATTTATTCACTGCCATGTATATTGGGATAATAGCACCTCCCCCAGAAAGATATCATAGTCCGACTAAGCAAAGATTACAATTATACCATCATGTAAACACACTGAGTGTCTGCAGTAGAACTCATTGAGCTCGTCTGCCAGGCGGAGGTCATTCATGGAGTGGGGGGTTTTTGGCCTGTAGTTGGTGAGGTGTTTGAGGCCTCTCCAGACCGAAGCAGAGTCACTTGCTGAGAACTGTTGTTGGAGTTTCTCAGAGTACAGTCGTTTAGCGTCTCTCACCGCCTTGCTAAACTTGTATTTTGCCTCTGTTGCCCTTGCGCCTTGCGCCGAAATGGTGGAACGAGCTCTCTGAAGACACCAGGACCGCAGAGAGCCTTCACATCTTCCGCCGCAAACTAAAGACACACCTCTTCAGACTCTACCTCGACTAAAGACTAACAAATTGTAGCACTTAAATTGTACTTGTAACATCACTCATCTATAGCAAATTGTAAATTGGCTTATTTGAGGAAATTGCACTTTCTTGTTTCTTGTTCTCCTGAGTTTGTACCCTATGGTTGAATGCACTTATTGTACGTCGCTTTGGATAAAAGCGTCAGCTAAATGACATGTAATGTAATGTAATGTAATGTGTACAAGTCTTTGTCCCCACTCCTAAATGCCTGATCCTTCTGCAGGCGTAGTGTTCTGAGCTCCGCTGTGAACCAGGGTTTGTCGTTGTTGTAACTCACCCTGGTGCATGATGGTACACAGCTGTCCTCACAGAAGCCGATGTAGGAAGTTACAGCCTCTGTGAACTCATCCAGACTGTCAGTAGCTGAAAACATCCCAGTCTGTGCAGTCAAAGGACGCCCGAAGATCCTCCAGCGCCTCACTGGTCCACTTCTTGAATTCCCTCACCACAGGTTTGCAGAGCTTTAGTTTCTGCCTGCATGCAGGAATCAGATGGACCATGACGTGGTCAGAGTGTCCCAGTGCAGCACGAGGGACGGCGTGATGAGCCCTGCTTACTGTGGTGTAACAGTGATCCAGCGTCTTCTCCTCTCTGGTGGGCTTTTAATAAACTGTCTGTATTTAGGAAGTTCATGGGTGAGATTTCCTTTGTTAAAGTCCCCGAGGACAATAACTAAAGAGTCCGGGTTGGTCCGCTCCACACGCCGTATCTGGTCGGCGAGTGTCCGCTGTGCCTCGTGCACGTTGCCCGCCGGCGGCATGTAAACACCGACCAGAATGAATGAAGCGAACTCACGGGGGGAATAAAAGGGTTTGCAGTGGATGAAGAAAGTTTCCAGATCAGGAGAACAGTGTTGTAGGATCACCGTTACGTCGTTGCATTCTGGATCACACTCACTGTTTGAGTTCCTTTGCTCTCAGTGAGGAGGAACAAGCAGTTTATCACATGCAGAGCGGAGAGTGCGGGTCGGGGTGTCGGGTTGGGCCAGGTCCTGGATGTAAGCTGGACCCCATCCATTCACAGCACGGTACGTGAGCACCATGTTTAGAGGACTTAGGAAGGTTAAAGAGCAGTGGAGCTGCTGCATTGTGGATGAGCTGCAGAGGTGGAATGGTGGTAGCAGGAGACCTGCAGGAGAGAGTTACAGTAGTCAGACTGACGACGCTTCATGAATGAGACCAATGGATAAAATGCATTTAGTGTCCACCAGGATACAGCCCTGATTCTGACACTATGTGATCAATAAAGACATGAGAATAGTGTGACACCGCTGTCATGTGGACACTAATCAATAGAATAACACCAATGCACAGCTATGATTGTGTTCAATGTAATGTAACCAATCAAAATGCATTCATGTAATACTTTGCACCACTTATATTGACCCAGAGAGTTACAGTGAACGCGCCATCCAATGTAATACCTCATTGCACCACTATATTCTGTAAATAACTAGTCAACTTGAACGCACCAGGAGGCGTCACGTGTCCAGGGGTGTGGACACTGCTTCTCACACCTTTACTGAACTCTATAAATATCTGTAAGCACCCATTGTTCTTGATTGGTTGGTGGAAGCAAGAGACGGTCACTATGTGATAGTCAATGAGCTCCTCTGTGGCCTGTTGATGCACAAACCAGCGGATCCTCAGCTGAGATCTTCTTTTTAGCACAACACCTTTTCTTTTATTAAAGGCTTTTCATTTGAACTTTTCAGTCCAACATGTCTTCTGTCTGTCTGGAGTTTCTTCATTTTTTGAACACAAGTGGGTGCGGTGCGTCACTGGGGGTCACTGGGGGTCACTGGGGGCTCCAGAAGGTTCCCAGCTCGTGTGAAAAAGTGAAAAACGTCTACAACACTGTCTAGTTCCTTTGTCAGCGTTTATGTTCTAAGTATCTTTGCATCAGCAGATGAGAAGATTCAAATCCAACTGCCTGCCGTGGTCGACCCATTGCCCTGAACATCATGATGCACAAGACTGTCGGACTTTGGCCAAGACAACAAATGTTATGGTAAAATGATGAATGATGAAACGTCAGGTCCTGATGAAAGACACGAGTGCACAGCCACAACAGAGGCTCAGCAGCATCCCTCTGTGGTGGAAAGGGTAGTAGAGTCCATCTGCTGTATTCTGACTCTGCAGGGACCCTGAACCCCCACATTGAACACTGAGCCTTTATACACACGCTACAACTTCCTTTGCATTCTCATTTTCAGGAGATGCTAAATTTGATCTGCTGGCAGAATAATGCACAAGTTATTGATGAAAATAGCCACAGTTAAGCTGCAAATAAATAATACCATGTCTTTAGTTACCTTTGAATTATGTTAACTAAAAACGTGATATTATACATATTGCAAACATCTCACAAAAAGCCAAGATATTAAAATTTAGAAATGAAGACATTTATAAACAAAATAGAAAAATGCATCATTTGTGTGTAACTCATAACTGAGGTGTTGAAATGTAGCACATACTTGGTGCAATCCTTCTGTGGAGCATCACATACGTGCCGTGATCAACAAATAAGGTTTTCACACATCAGCTCAAAGACAGAGGGATCAAGGGGGGAGGAAGAGGAGAGGAGGAAGCGTGACAGGAAACTACAGTAAAGACACAGCGAGCTGAAACTGACGTCCAGATGAGGTGATGTCACTGAATCAATGCAGCAGGTTTTTGCATCTTAGAGTTGAGAAGTTCCCACACCAGAGACAACGTTTATTACTGCGTGGGGACCAAAGTGGAGCATTTAGCAGCTAGAGAGACAGAACAAAAAGCAGAGTGAATATTGGACAAAGCATCCGGTTGACTGGAACAGGACACTAGTGGACACTTAGTGTTGGTGTTGCTCTTTGGCTCAGGTGTGTACTGACTGGCAACCGTTTGGCTTTCATACCTATCAATGTTTTCTTTACAGCTCGTCACACTGTGGCCCAAAAACCCAGTGATGGACTTTTCTCCATCCTACATTTGTGTTGTGGCCAAAGTAATAATAAGAACAAGAAGAAGAAGAAGTGACGCTGCATTCATCCCACATACAACATCACAGGACGAACACGGCAAGACTCACAACACACAACTCCTCACAATGACATGATCAGAAAATATGACACAATCACACCAGCTCAAAGTAATAAGCAACATATGTGCAACAGTCCATCTTACTCCAGTGTCCCTGAATCATAGGAAAATGATACAATGCATGAACGTACCCGTTTATCGCTCTAAACAAGAAATAAAATACATGAAACCTGAGAGACAAAATGTCTTAAAGTCTCTGTAGCTGCAAAGAAGTTCTTCCTCCTTTCATGTGAGTAGCGCTGCACTGCTCTCTGATGGAGGCGGATACTGAAACTCCTCTTGTGCCTTGTAGATATTTACAGTTTAGTTCCCACAGATCTTCACTCGTCTGATGCATCGGACCGGAGAAGAACACCAGCATGATCTTCGCTAAAATACCTTCTGTATTTAGTTAAAGTATAAATGGACGTGTTGTCCGTCTCCAGGTCCCAGCAGCATCGGGTCCGACCTCTGTCTCCACGGGTTCAGCCTCGTGTACCAGAGCACGCCGACGGCCTTCAGCCCAGAGACACCAGGTACACACATGAACTACAAGCAGACGACACGAGCAGGAACATCCATGTTTCATTTTCACAATCCCTTGATGATCCTTAGTTCATGTGCCGTGGCAGTGACGGGGACCCTCACCGGCTGTATGAGCCGGATGTCTTTGCGTACGACTTTTACAGCCGCCTCGGCCCGTACGCCTCTGTTCCGCTGTTAGTGGCCCACAAACCAGACCGGACTTTGGGTGTTCTGGCTGAACGCCTGAGACGCTTGTTAACGTGGGTCACAGCGTGTCGGCTCCTCGGGCGAGTATTGTTCCTGTGTGCTTCTCATACAGTATCTGGTCCTCGGTCAGAGAGCTTCTTCTTTCAGCTGCGTAGTTCATCCCGTTTGTGTGACTGGGAACGATTGATCCGTCCTGCAGACTTTGCTGCTGCTTTTTGTCCTCCTGCTGGCAAACAGCCAATAAACCCGTTTATTACTACATTTATGTTGGAAAACATATAGAAATGCACATTTAACCACTTTACAAACCCCTCCCTCTCTAAGCACGGCCAAACTCCCCCACTGAAGACGAGGCGCATGGAGCCACAGACTGACAGAAAGAGGTGTGATGGACAGCGTGGTTCTGCTCGGGCCCGGTCCACAGCAGCTGTTCACCCAGTACCAGTGTGCAGCACACAATATATTGGACTATTTGCATGTGGAAAGAAACCCCCCACAACAGGATTAGATAAGGATGATAAGGACGCAGCGTCAGATATCAGGTTGTTTACTGTTTATTGTGTCTTGTATGTTGCAAATTACACACATTAATGAGAAGGAACACGATGCTTTCTGTATCACTTCCCCTCTTAGTTTGTTTCTGCACATGTTGACAATATTCACATGATCCATAAGTCACGGCTACTCGTCTCTCCTCCCTCTCTCAGGATATCAAGCCCCGCCCCCTTTGTTTCCTCTCGGGTACCACCAGAGCCGCTGGATCTACGACGAAGAGGCTGACGTGAAGGCTGTGGACGCTGGATTCGACCGCCACGACATCCCGTGCGACGTTATCTGGATGGATATCGAGCACACGGAGGGGAAGCGTTACTTCACCTGGGACGCCGCGCTTTTCCCCCCAACCGGCCAACCTGCAGCGCCACCTGGAGGAGAGGAAGAGGAAGGTGAGTTTCTAGCGCACATTGTCGGCCTTGTTTGTTTTTGGGTGTCACGAATCATTATGGTGCATTTTTTTCTTCTCTGTCAGTTGGTCGTGATAACCGATCCTCACATCAAGATCGACCCCGGTTGGTGTTTGTCTAATGAGGCCAGAGATGGGGGGCACTTCATCAAGAACAGAGACGGGCAGATCTATGAGGGGTCTCGTTGGCCTGGTAATGTTTCTCTGACTGAATAGAGTTTATGTCTAAAATGGTCAAATGGAAGTAGAGTTGCTACCAATGAGGGACTTTGGTGCTGTAACATTGGACTGGAATGTTCTGTCCCGTGTCAAACTGTTGAGTGGTTGAGGCCTCTCTCTTGCAGACATTATAAAAACGTTCCAGAACTCTGCTGTGGTGGTGGCCGTGGTTTTTGCTCGTCTGCAGAGGGGGGAGAGAGAGGGGGAGGGGCTCAGGGAACGTGGCAGGTGGAGGCAATCGGCCTCAGCTGAGCTGAATGTGTTTTGATGGTGTTGGTCTGGTTTTAAAATGCAGTAAGGGCGATCAGGAGGAGAGAGCCGCAGAGCGAGCGAGACGCCGGGAGCTCTCAGTCTGCAAAGGGGACGAAGCTGTTTGGGGAGAAAGTCACCGCCGCCATCCGCACTGCGATCCAACAGAGCTTCTCTGACTGTTTCAGTCAAATGAGTCACAGCCATTTGGATCCACCAGGAACGACTGCTTTCCCTTAATGAATATCATCTCCTAGGTCTTTTTTCAATTAGCGTGAAAAAACAATAAACAGGACGAATCGTCAAAATGTGTCTTAGTGGACAAAGAGGAGGTGGCCTTGTTAAATATCAGCGTGGACGTGCACAGTCCTCTTTGTTCAGTGTGTAATGATCCGAGTGTTGCCTCTTGTGCCCTCAGGTCCTGTTTGCTGCCTTACTGGTTCACTCTGTTCCACCTGGCTCACACCTCCGTCTGCCTCCCTCTGCTGCCCAGTGGAAGTACTGCAGGCTGTTTGTCCACTTTACCTTCTGCTTTCTGACACCAGAGGTCCATGTTTGTCATGTTTTAAGTTGGTCATTAAAACATCAGTAGATCCACTTTTTAAGAAGAGCTTATGGAAATGCTTGTTTTATTCAAACGCGCACAGACCTCTCTGGGTGGAGTTCCCAGGAGAACAGAGCACCTTCGCTGTGGACCACCAGTATATGATTGGTGATAAATACCTTTTTTTACTGGGTGAAGTTCTCACTTTTATGATCTTAACTGTCTTTGATTGTATGTAGGTGGAGCACTGCTGGCCAGTCCTGTAACCAAGCCGCGTGTTCAAGCTGTGCGAGTCCTTCTTCCTGGATCTGGTGAGGTAAATCAAGCAGCAGGTAACAAACGTCTTCTAGTGGCTCACAAGTCACCTCATGGCGCCTGTTACATGAAGGGCTGTTTGTGTTTTAGGTTTGGTACGACGTCCTCACTGCAAAGGCGCATAAAGGAGGCGGGACTCTGGGTCTGCCCGTCACCCTGGACACAGTTAGTGTTAAAGTCTCAATTCACACAGCGAGGGTTACTTCCTATGTCATATTCTATATGAAACGTGTGTTTTCCTCTCAGGTTTCTGTGTTCCAGCGTGGCGGCTCGGTGGTCTGCAGGTCAACAGGAAGTGGTTCCTGCACAGCCGAACAGCAGCAGCTCCCCCTCTCTATCACGGTGGCCCTGAACTCTGAGGTGAGCATCAAAGGGTTTCAGGTAGGCAAATTAAATACAGGTGACTTTCTGACCAATAGTGATACAGAACAATGTCTTCAATGTCTTGTATTAAAGTCTTTGTTAATGGCTGAAATTTTAGAGACGTTGTTGAACGTGCTGCTTATGAGATGTGTATATACATATTTTACTGTGCGCCGTGTTTGTACCCCGTCTCCATGGTGACGGAATGCTCGCCCCACATGAGTGCGTATTATTCCAACATTCATTTGCATACGGAATCAGAATATTTGCAAACGGAATCAGATGTTTCTGTTCATTGTCTTACTGAGTTCAGAGGGAGCAGTTCAGATATTTTCTCCAGAGAATTTATCAGCGACATCTGTCCGTTACAGAGTTAAGTAGCCTTTTGAAAGATTCAACACTCTTTTTCACAGACCACAGTCAGTCAGTCATTTACCATCAAAACAAAAACCTTTTTACAGGATTTGAGCCTTTTTACAGGCTTTCCACCGGTCTTTTTAAAGACCACACTGAGTCGTTTACCGTCTATCAAACGCCTTTTTACAGGCTTTCCACAAGTCTTTTTATTGATATTCACCATGTACCACGGAAACAACCGGAGACCCGGAGCTGGCGCTTCACTGCTCTGGACTCCTCCGACAGGATACAACGTGAATATGGCACTTTCTCGTGCCCCCAATGAAGTGCACTACCTGAAAAGGCCAGTGAGCGAGCTGCATGCCTTCATTGACACTGAGGCCAATATGTGCCGCCGGTTACAAGATCAAGAGCCGGCCTACGATCGCATGGTTTGTGAGCACACAACAATGCTTTCAGACCACAAGATTCACACCACTAGCTGTGTCCTGAGAAGGGAGGGCGGGCGACTCGATCTCATAGACGGTTCACATCTTGTTTGGTATTCATATCCGCGTTTCTTCTTTTTTGGTCTATTAATTATAATTTGCACCTGCCACTGAGGATGGCCTTCACATGTGTGTATAAAAACTTTTACTGCTCGGAACAAATTCCATCCAGGATTTTAAAAAGGGTCTCCGAAAGACTTTCGACCAAGTCTCAACGGAGTGAGAAAGGGAAAGAGAGCTGAGTGGGCTGAAACAAGGACGACCATCTGTTTGTTTACGCCATTCGCTTCCAGTGTGTACTACTTGTTGT
Organism: Gasterosteus aculeatus; assembly: GCF_964276395.1. Taxonomy (NCBI): domain Eukaryota; kingdom Metazoa; phylum Chordata; class Actinopteri; order Perciformes; family Gasterosteidae; genus Gasterosteus; species Gasterosteus aculeatus. The sequence goes on along the minus strand of NC_135708.1, from coordinate 3,033,810 downwards.
ACCATTACAGGATGACCGTCTAACAAGTTTCCCTATTTCATGTACTGCTGCTATCAATGTTCCTTTGATCAGACGTTTGCTTCCATCATCCAGATACTGTATCAAGTGTATCGTGCACTTTACACTCAATAGCAGCACTCAACAATTTACAGCCCATCTCTGAGTTTAGGAGGAGACTAAAAAACTACAAACATTGATACAAAAAACTGACACTATGAACAATTATCACCTTTATTCCTCATTTAAATCTTTCACAACCGTGTCTCATTGTTACCGACAGTTTCCCTCTATTAGTAAATCAATGTTTCGTACTGGTTGTAAATCTATTTTCTGACACTCTCAATAGTCTGTACTCTCTATTCTCCCTTCTTCTACCTGGAATGTGAGTCGTAAACTGGGGAGATTAAGGCTGCTTATCTGGGCTGTTGGGAAGCAGTGGGCGTCGGTGTGTCACCAGTTAGTTGTTATGGGGGTTGTATGAGGGGGGGGAGGTGGACCCGTCCTCTGGTTCTGCCGGGCTGCGTTGTATAGAACAGCCGTGGTGGAGCGTTTGGTCGCATGTCCCTTTCATAACTCCTGGGACACTCTCTGCACCAATGGTCCTCCTGTCCACATATATAACATCCTTTGTCCCCACGTTGTCTGCTGGAGACCCATTGAAGGGTCTCTACCTGGATATTTGTCCTCTGGGGGGGACGGGGTATTGGGGCTGTTTGTCTCTCACCTGCAGTCGTCTCCTGTCTCGCTGTCTTTGGTTTGCTGCTGCAGATATCTGAGAATGTCTATGAGGAGGACGTCCTCCAACAGCAGCTTCTCCTCCTTCGCCGTGGTTTGGATGGGTTCTCTGCACATGTGGTTTGATGGACAGGAGTCCTGATGTGATGGACAGCTCTTCTGCGGCCCCCTGGTGTTCATGTTCACAGCTACCTGCTTCCTCTTCCTCTTCTATTTCCACCACCACGCTCTCGTGACCCTCATGTGACGATGTCATCTTTTGTTGTTTCCCTCAGGCTCATCTTCTCCATCGCTCACGACTTCCCCCGTTCCTCCTCTCAGATGGAACAGAGGTTTAGTACAGTGTTGAACTAAAGAGAAAATGAAACTGTTCTCTCTCCCTTTGACTCTACATCATGTTCTTACTCCTCCAAACCATATGAGGCTGTTAACAGCTGATGATCTAACAGTTTTTCCCCACAGAGGAAGTAACTCACTCTGAGCACATGGGAGGTAGAAATGCTGTGCTGCTCAGGTCTTAACGTTACATTGTGGCTGTTCATGTGTACAGTAATTATATCACATAAATGACTAGGAATTGTGTTTGATTCATATTACAACTATTTTATTAAACATGCTAATTGTAGTGGCCATTTGTCCTTGTTACCAACACATCTTTGAATCAAAGGGTCACTGCTGCACCTAGTTTTTGTTTTCTGTCACGCAGTAAGAAAGCGGATTGTCTGGCCGATCTTTTCCTTTGTTTCGCCTTTATTCCACAGGATCCACAACACATACGATACAACTTGTCTGCCTTCCTATGCAGTGCTCTGTCTCACTGTCTCACTGCTAAACACTATTAGTCACCCAGGTGCATGCTGGTCCCACCTGGCTGTGCCCCTAAGTAACCTCCAGGTGCAATTAGTGATCCAATTACCCAAACAATTAATCCAACTATATTCAAGAATAAGTAACTAAATAATAGCTCCCACATCAAGCTGACGATAAACCTGAATGAGCATTAATGCAACATCCTGAAATGAAAATAGATGAACACTAACAATCAGATGCATCTACTCAATTCACATGTGGCCCCCTGGACATGTCTTCATTTAGTGTGTAACACTCACTAAATGACTTCAGCTTTGGAGTCACATTCTAATACTTCCTTCTGCATGACAACAGGAACTTGTTCTTTGCTCCTAAAAAGCCCAGAAATATCTTATGGAGATAAATATTGAAGGTTACCCAAACTCTGTTATATACATACATATGACACAAATACATATGAAGTGTGCATTAGTGTCACGGACGTCCAAATATAATATGTAATACTGTCCCATGTGAGCTTGTTTTGAGCATTAATCAGTCAGTAGCATTTATTCATAGAGAGATTGATCCCGATCGTCCTCTCATTGAATCATCTTCATGAATCCATTTCACTGACGACACAAATTAGAAGCATTCACCTCAAAAAGAGAAGCATCAGGAAGCTTCCCATCAGGGAGCCAGGAAGTAGTCGGTGACGGTCCTCAAGCGTTTGTGCGTGAGGAGGTCAAGCCGAGCCATGAAACCTGGAGAAACGTCCACATAGAATCACCTTGGACCTTCATATCAGCCCTGGACATGGCTGGAGATCAAAGTGACCTACGATGAGTTTGACACACCTGCTTTAGAGCAGAATGAGGATGTACTTTATTGTAATCATTTCTTTCAGCTACAATAACCATGTTATTAAGAGATGGAAAGTTAAAGCCGTTCCTCTTTCTGTCCACGCTGCACAACGCGTGTTTTATTGCATTTAGTGGCAATGCTGCTGCTGTTTGTCTTTTATTTTGGCGGGAAATCCCATTTAACACTTTCAATACTCCACTTTGTGAGGAGATAAACTCCACCCTGTTATCAAATGTGTGCTTGTGCTTTGTGTGTTTTTGTTGGTGACTTAAGTGTGATATTTGGTGCAGAATGAAAGCTTCAAGTTGCACCTGAAGTAGCGAGCTCAGTAGTTTGTGTTGTTGTGAGACGGCTCTGCGTGAAGGTTAATAAGGTTAATAAAGCAACTTATTCATTACTCATTTCTTTATTTACTCACTTCCTTCTTCAACATGCTGCACCACCAATGTTTCCTCTGTGCTATTGACACAGCAACAGGGCTGTAGAATAAATACAGATATTATGGAGGAAATAGTACAAAAGTCAATAGTACAGCATCTTTAAAAAGGATCAGAGTATTTCATGTCAAAAGAAATAATACAGCGTGTTGAAAGCATCTTTATTTGATGGCCTGTTTAAACATGTACAGTTGTTTCCAATAAAAGTCATTTATTAACATTAGAGCCAAACAATTCTATTTCTGTTAAAGTAACACATGGAGTAAATGTTGTAAATGACATTATAGGGAATAAAAACACAAGTAACGCATATTCAATATTTCCTTGAGAGGTTTGCTGAACCATTAAAAAGCTTCTTGTTCAAAACAAACCTGATTATGTGAAATTAGATTTGATTTCACTCAACAGATTTAGAAAGATTTGAAGTTAAAATGGGCTCAAAAAGAATTACACATTCATATTTTCCTTCTTCACCTTGTTTTTATTATTGCTGATGAAGCGCACACACACATAAGGACACATTTGTCTCATATGGGGGGACAGATGAAAGAGCGTCTTATAAAATGTCTTCTTGAACACATAAAGATGAAGATTAAAGCCTAATTAGGAGCCAATATCTAAATGATCATCTATTGATTGAAGGAGCACAGCAGCATTAAGCTGAGCTCTTTCACACTTCCATCTGAGTCCCAGAGACCTGTGGACCCCCCAGAGTCCAGACCAGCTCAGGTACCCCTCACCTGCTCCACCTGCATCTACACCCACATGAACCACCATCAGCTGTACAGACTGAACTATGTGGTGAGCAGAGAGGAAGGTTCTCCACCAGGAGGAGACTCTCCCTCCTGCAGAGGACACAGAGACACTGAGGAACCAGGACTGAACCAGAACAAGAACCCAGGATAAAGAGGTTCAGTGAATGTGGTGCTGAAGGTGTGGAGGTGGATCAGTGTGTCAGAGGAGACTCTGTAGAAGGACAGAGAGCCAGCAGGACAGTCCACATACACTGCTACTCTACCAGAGGAGGAGGAGGAGGAGGAGGTGATGCGTGTTAATCTCTCATTGTGACGGACAGAGTAACCTCTATCAGAGCATCTCAGACTCCAGGACTGATCATTGTATCCAAACACATCATCATAACTGTCTTCTTTCCTCCTGATTCCTCTGTAACTCACTGATACAAAAACGTCTCCTCTCCACTCGACCTCCCAGTAACAGCGACCAGTCAGACCAGTTCTACACAGCAGCTGAGGACAGTCAAATCTGTCTGGATGATCAGGATATGACTGATCCTCCTCCACATATGTCACCTTCCTGTTGTTGTCAGACAGTTTGAGTTGTTTGTTTACTGTGTTTGTGTCGATTGTGAGTTCACAGGAATCTGATGAGAGAACAAGACACAATACAGCTGCAGTTATTAATCATGTGTTCATCTACTGACACGTTGATGATGACATCACAGAGGTGAATGAGTGATGTCACAGTGTGAAGATGGTTGAATCTTCATGAATCAAAGCACACTTACACTTCCTCAGACCTGGTGTCAACCATCGGACTCCATCAGGCTCCACCCTGAAAGGAGGAGGGGGGTCAGAGCAGCATGGAGACATGGACATTACATCACTCTCACACACAGCTTTGTCCTTCATGTCCACATGGAGCACCTCTTCTTCTTCTACCACTACTTACAGACGACCACAGACTGTCAGTCAGGCGTCACACAGCGACGAGGTGCTGGAATATATTCATGAAGAAGATGAATGGATAACAAATAAGAAATGGACCTGTCACTGTACTTTCACCAGATGTGAATTCAAACGGGAGACATGACGTCATGCTACAGATCAAGCTTCATGGGACGTGTGCAAAGGAACATTCACATTAAACTGTTTCATAAAGATAAAGCAGATACAGACCATTCAGTATTCACACAATGTGCATGTTTCCATGTTGTCCCCATTTGTGTACAATGTCTCTCCCTGTGGTTCGCTGGAGTCCCAAAACTTTACAAATGGCTTTGTCACCTTTTCCACACTGATGGATCTCAATGACTTTGTTCCTCATTTGTTCCTGAATGTCTTTGGATCGCAGCCTGATGTCTCGCTTGTGAGGATCTTGTGGTCTACTTCACTTTGTCAGGCAGCTCCTATTTAAGTGATTTCTAGATTGAGAACGGCTGTGGCTGGAGAAATGGAACTGGGCTTTCCAAAGATGTGATGAACCTCACTTCATTTATGTTTTCATCACTTTTCCACACAGGGCCATTTAGGTTTGGATTCTTTTCTCCCCTTAATGATAAAAACTGCATTTTGTGTTTACTTGCGTTATCTGTGTCTAATATTTACATTAGTTTGATGATCTGAAACATTTAAGTGTGACATGCAGGCATGAAAACGGGTCACGGGTGAAAAAGGTGAGACGGATGTTTCCCCTCTAGGAGTTTTCAGCTGGTTTTGTCCCAGGGACCAACATTCTGAATAGAAAGTCACTGGCCTGTAACCTGGACCTCAAGTTCATAAGAAGAGATTGCGCCAAAGGATGGATCTCTTTCGCCTGACTTCCCGTTAGTGACAGATCGAGACAACACAACGTTGTTTGGTTTCTTTTCTTTCCCTCCAATTCCCAAGTTTCAGTCTTAATCTCGCTGGACGAACTCAAGACTCGCGCTCCACTACGTCCCGCTTCCTTTTCCCTTTTGATTTCATTCCTGTTGACTCCAGAGGACCGGAGAGACAGCTGCTCTCTGACCCCCCGCCGCCTCTGTTCCCAACGAGAAGTTCGGACCCCACGGCCGAAATCGCCTTCATCCACTGAGTTTCCCTACGCGGAGCTCAACTGTCCTCAGTCAGCTGGAAGCTGATGACCAACGCCCATCAAACAGTAACACTGGTTTTCTGGGCAGACTAATTTAGCGTGTTGATATGAACTTGATGTTTATTTGATTTGTTCAGTCATAACGTGGTACGATAGAGTCCGGATCAACGAATCCGCTACCTTTGATTTATGTATGAATGTGTACCTGCAAATGTCGTAATGTCCCCAGTTGATCTGATGCTGTGATACGTTTGCTGTAAGAGAGTGAAAGCGCCGACTGTGTTACGCTGTTGAATGATGTCTCATGGTCAGAATAGTTCCTTATTTTCTTTTCTTTTCCCGGGTCTCCGCCGTGAGATCCGTTTGCCTGTGGTTTCATTTCGTATCGCCAGCCACATCGTTGGTTCTGTAACTGCACACACATGGATCCGACCATCCTGATTCACGTTGCTGATCTACGTTCCGCTGGTCGCGGGACAGAATCTCCTCGCGCCGCGTCTAAGTATCCCCCCCCTCCTTCGTCCAAGCCGTAGTCCCTAGCAACAGCGTTGCCATAGCAGTGCGACTGTCGTCTTCCTCGTTGCTTTAATACAGGGGTGTCCAAAGTACGGCCCGCGGGCCAACTGCGGCCCGGGATCCATTTTTTATTGGCCCGCAGCAAATTATAAAAATAGAATGGAATGTGGCCCACACATGAAACTTGCCCTTGACTGTATTGTAGTTCTTAGTTTGACCAGTAGGTGGAGCTACTCACTAGCTGCAGTCCTAATGCAGCTTTTCCACAAAAAAAAAGGTTTCAAATGAAAAATTTCTGCGACGACAAAATGGCAGAAGCAAAGAAACGCAAGTGAATGCATAACATTTCAAACACGGTGGGAAAATGAATATTTCTTCAAAGAAGTCAAGGAGAAGTGTGTCTGTTTGATTTGCAATGAAACGGTTGCAGTGATGAAAGAGTCCAATGCAGGCCTACCAACTCTCACGGTTTCGCCGTGTGACACACGCTTTTGCATGTTTTCACACGCACTCACGCCACACAACCAATTTCTCACGGCAAAAAAAAAATCTGATTCTGGGCCGAAGCGCGTTCGTTCCTTTTCAAACTCCCCGACAATAGATGGCGCTAAGGAGCGCATCTGTAAACCCATTCGCTGCATAGACATCCTATTTACCCCAAAGAGTCCCGAAGTTAGCAACAGAAGAAGATTTTCAAACAGACACAACCACGGGAGAAACTCAGGAGTAGCAAAGACTGAGGTATGTTAATGACATGTGGTTCAATTAAGTACTCACTCTCTTAAACTTTAAATCTTGAAAGAAATTATTTGTTGTGTTTGTGCGTGTGATTTTGAGTGGTGAATGTAAACTCAGCTGTCATAACAAGCAGCAGGAGAGCACCTTGTTAACCTCTTGGTATACTGCATGCTCAAAACATCATAGCATTGTTTATTAAGGCTGCTCACATAGCATTTATCTTTTTATTTACAGGCCAAAGAAAAAGACCCTCTCAAGAATTTTCCAAACAGCACTTTGAACAGGTAAGATGTATTCCAAAGAATTTAACATAAAGACAGGAAATTTGTGCAATAGAATTAGGCATGTTTTTGTAAATAAGAGTAGAGTTATTAAAAACCATTTTAATTCTTTAAGGGAGCAAAGATGTCTCGTAAAAGACCTTTGCCAGGCCCAGGACAAAAGGGAAGTCTGTTATATTATTTAAAGAACCAGCCAAGTCAGAAAAGACAGACAAACACACTGTCAGAACAGCCAGAACAGTCAGACCAAATGATAGAAACAACAGGGCAACAGACAGAGGAGCAACACACAGGACAGAGAGAGCCGGAGACGGGACAGAGAGAGCAACAGACAGGACAAACTGACAAACAAGTAGAGGAGCAACAGACAGGAGCGATAGAAGCACATGCAGAAGAGCAACAGACAGGACAAATAGACCAACCAACAGTGCAAATAGACCAACCAACAGTGCAGATGGAAGAAGACACAGAGGGACAGACAGAAGAGACTCCCCTAATCCAACAACAGGGCCAGAAGAGGCGTGCTCTGGCTGGAGCAGCAACATATAGAACCCTCTTTCAAAATGAGTGGACCTCTACGTGGCCCTTTATTACAAGAGGGAGCCTCAACACGCACTACTGGTGTGCAGTGTGCCGTGTTGAGAACTCATGTTGCCACCAGGGTGTGACCGATGTAGTGCGCCACATAAAAACTAAAGGCCACCAAGAAAAGGAACGAGCTCTTCAGTCCACAGCCACAATATCACAATACACAATGCCCGTTCCCCCTGTTGGAGGGATGTCTGCACAAGAGGTCAAGGTATGATGTGTGTAATAGTCCTGTCAAGGTTCAGTCAAGAGTTTTGTGTCCTAGTTGAATACGGTAAATTCATGGTTGATAGTTTTGACTAATTTGTGGTTTGTATTTCAGTGTATTACAGTCCAATTTTCTTAATTTGAGATCTTAGTTGCTGAATGTGTTTTTTACCTGTGCCCTATTATCACAGGTGTCCATTTGAAATAAACTATGGTCTTTTGGGAAGACTAATCATTTTTATTTTCTTACAGACAAGAAGGGCTGAGGTAAAAATGACAGCTGGGTTGGTGGTCCATAATGTTCCTCTAGCCTTTGCAGACCACCTGGGGCCTCTCCTTAAAGATTGTTTTGGAGATTCTAAGACGGCGCAGGACTACAGGTGTGCCAGGACTAAATCATCCTGCATCATTAATGAAGCGCTGGCGCCTTATTTCACCCTAGAGCTTGTGAAAGAGCTCAAAAACGGCCCATACACCCTTGTTACGGATGGGTCAAATGACACAGGTATATGCCAAACTATTTATCTCTTCTGCAAAACATTTGCTTTGTGTAAACATCGAACAACATGTACATTGGTATAATTCTAACTCGTCATTATAGGAGCGCAAAAGATGAACCCGCTCACTGTCCGGGTCTTCATGGGAGGCAAAGTTGTCCACCGATTTTTGGGCATGTGTACAACAAGTGGGAAGGCATGTGGAACAGCAAGCGAGATCTTCGCTACCAAAATTAACTCCACATTGTATCCCTTGGGAGAACTGCGTGGCTCTCTCAGTGGACAATGCAGCTGTCAACATTGGACCACGAAATTCAATCGCCTCTAGGGTGCTCCAGAAACACCCCAACACCTACATTCATGGCTGTCCCTGTCATGTGGCACACAACACTGCCAAAGCTGCAGGAGGGGGATTTTTTAAAGTGAGTTAAGGCCTGATTTATCTCTACATGTAACTTCATATTTGTATCCTAATTACATGCATTGACTGAATGTTATGATTTGATTAATGCATTGCAGGTGTCTGGTTTTGATTTGGAGGACATGGTAGTGGACCTCGGCTACTGGTTCAAAGGTAGCACAAATCGTAAAGGATACCTGACAGGTATGCATGTTTGATACTATTAAGTGTAATATTGAAATGCAGAGCTTAAGAAAAGATATGATATGGAATTAAATGTTTGAAACAGAGTTTTGTGAGCTGCATGAAGCTGAATACATGGAGGTCCTCCTGCACAGCTCAGTTCGTTGGCTAAGCCTTGAACGTTGCGTGACACGAATTCTGAGGCTTTACGAACCTCTCGCGAGCTACTTCAAATCTGCAAGCATGGTCATCAATTTTCAATTTCATTATGCAGCAACTATATGGATTGTTAGTCACATACTTATTGACAACCTCTTGTTTTGTGTTATTTATTAATTGATTCAAGATGAAAATCAGGCCAGATTCAAGAGGCTTGTGCAGGAATTCACTGACCCCATGACAGAAGTGTACCTGCTCTTCTACCAAGCCACCGTACCAACCTTCACTGACTTCAACTTGCTTCTCCAGAGACGGCAGTCAGCCATATTTGTTACATGATGAGGTGGGTTTGGATCTTGCTGTTTTTCCCTTCTGTGTTTCTTGCTGATATCTGCAGGGATCTAATACTATTTCTGTAAATGTTGGTCATAGATGGTGAAATTTGTACGCAAGCTGTGTTCAAAATTTATGGTTCCAGCAGCTCTGCAAGGCCATGAGGAGCCTTGTGCAATTGCCTATGAAGAGAAGGCAAACCATTTGCCAGGTTAGTGTTTGACTATTATTATGATCATACACTGTGATATGTTATAGATAAAATGTGATATTTAGCCTTGTACCTAGCCTTTTGCCAGTTCATGAGTAGAAACCTAAGGTTTGTGGTAGTCCTCCCAACAATGAGCTTCTGGTTGGATTTCTTGCCCTATGCGTCAAGCTGATATTGCTGCATCAGTATGTTAAACCATTTATGTTAACCTGATATGCTGTATCTGTACAGGGAAAAAGTTGAACATTGGGTTCACAACCAGGGCTAAACTTACCAGATATCTGGATGAGGGTGACCTCACACCACGGCAGGTGGATTCATTCCATGAAGCTGTGTTAAGTTTCTTCACAAGTGCTGTGGGCTCTGCACTTAGGAAGCTGCCACTGGAAGAGCCAGTGATCAAACACTCAAAATTTGTAGATGTGCGGCAGAGGGCTGAAAGTGGCATTGAAGATGTCCTTTACTTTGTTGAAAGGTTAGTTTTTTTCTTTAATTATTGTCTACCATCTTAGCTAAAATGCTTATGATGAGGTATGTTCACTCCTAAACTGCACATGATTTATCCTTTTATAGCTTTTCCTTAAAGATGTATATGAACTGCTGCTGGTTAATGACAATATACCTATAACTAAACAACCTGTAACTCTACTTTCATAAATAGGTTCCCCCATCTCCTCCCATACCATGGGCCAGAGGAGCATGACCACCTGGGTGAGGAGTTTTTAAATTATCAGACAATGCCAACAACCTCCCTTCAGGAAGAAACGGATATGGAAAGCTTCTGGGCTGGAATGGCAACCCGGAAACATAAGGTATACATTTTTTTTTGTATTTGTTTTTTGGCAGGTGTGGCTTGACTACATCTGTTGCTTTTATTGATGCATGCATATATTGTGTCATACATGATGCAATCTATGCATGTTGTATCTGAAGTTTGTTACAGTATACTTACAGTATTAATCAAAACAAAATATGGTATGCTTTTCCATTTTGTTCTTGGTTCATTTTCATTAGGTGACAGGAGCCAAAGAATTTCAGAGGCTTGCTGCCGTCGCCAAGCTGGTCCTGGTGTTGCCACATTCAAATGCTGATGCTGAGAGGGTGTTTTCAGTTGTGGGACTGAATAAAACAAAAACCAGAAATAGCCTGGCACTGGATGGCACCCTGTCCTCCATCATGGCCATAAAGATGGCCGACCTGGAGCCCTGCTTCAGATGGGAGCCCCCCTCAGCGGTCATCAAGGCCTCCAAGAAGGCCACAGGCCAGTACAACCTTGCCCACAAATCTTAAAAAATTACTAACCAGCTTCTGATCTCCTTCTTAATACCTCATTTTTTGTTATTTTATTTATGTGTATTTATATTATGTGTATCCATTGTTTTGCTTTGAAAGGCTACTGTTTAAGCACTTTAAGCACTTTATTTGTTGCACTTTTTTGTTTGATAATGAAAAATATTTTTCCCTAACTAAACTTGTGTCATTTTTTGCTGAACATAAATCATTAAGTGCTCTTAAGAATACAATTATTAACAATATAGGTTAGGTTTCAGTTAAGAATTAGTTGAATACCATTGTAATCCAAATGTCAATCAACCTATTTGGTCAAATCTTAAACGCAGGTCTATTAATTAGGCTATATTGTGGTACATAGACGGTCATTGAGGCACAGCAATAGTTTTCTGGTTGAATGTTCAGCTCAAGTCTAGAAGGCCCAACAAGTCATGAGCAGATGAACATAAATCAGAATAAGTTGAGGCAGACCACCCAAAAATCCACGAGAATGCATGAAATAACATCTACTTAAACCAAAATGTCCTGGGGGTGAACCATCAGCTGTGTCCGCTTCACAGAATGTAACCAATGTTGTCCATCTCCAGCAGGCCGCCCCTATCAACGACTTTGGGCCCCACAAACCACCAGAATGCAGCGTACAACATGGGTACTACGCCAAATGAATTCCGATTTCCTGATATTTGAGCCACCAACGTGTGTGGCTGCGTGCGCGGCAAAATTTTGGTCACCCCCGACAAAATCTCACTCCAAGGTTTTTTGAAAAGTTGGCAGCTCTGCCAATGTACGACGACACTACGAAACCAAGCATCCGACCTTCACGTCCTACACTGCTGCTGAGCGAGAGGACAAAGTCCAGCACATGGCAGCTAACCTGCAGGCTCAACAACAGTACTTTTACCCTGCTAACAACACACAAGAAAACGCTACAATAGCTAGCTATGAGGTAGCTCAACTCATAGCGCGCCGCGGGAAAGCTTTCTCAGACGCTGACTTGGTTAAACAGTGGCTCATTAAAGTCGCTGGAATAATGTGCCCGGAAAAGATGCAGGAATTCAACAACGTGAGCATGTCCACAAACACAATTGTGCGTTGAATGGAAGACTTGTCAGCTAACATACAGAATCAAGTGTCACATAATGCTTGTGCTTTGGACTTTTACTTCATTGCATGTGATGAAAGATGCAACAGACGGCGCACAACTGTTCATTTCTTTGCAGGGAGTTGACGATAACTTTTGCATCACGGAGGAGCTGCTTGATCTTCGGAGTCTAAAGGGCACAACAACGGGTGAGGACATTTTTGAAGCAATTCAAATTCAATCAGCGCTTCCAAGATGTTTCTGTCATTGAGAAAGAAATCAAGCTGTTCTCAACTCCCTTCCTGCTGGATGCAGAAGAAGTGGAAGAGAGTCTGCAATTAGAACTCATCGAGATGCAGCTCCTCTCCTTACCCGACTTCTACCGGAGCTTGGAAAAGGCCAAGTTTCCTCTGATGCGACGCCACGCAAAAAGAATGACCAGTCTGTTTGGCACAACATACATATGCGAGCAAACGTTTTCTCTGTGAACTCTGAACAAAAGCAGATTGAGAACCAAAATGAGCGACAGCCATCTCTGTGATGTCCTTCACGTCTCAACCAGCAAACTTACTCGTGACCTGCCAGCCGTCCTTCAGTCCAGAGCAGCATCACTGCTCCCATTAAGTGCAACACTGTTGCCATTGTAGGCGAGTTCAAATATATTACACAGTATTCATGTGTTCAAAAGCCCAATTACTTAATAAATGCAGTCAATTAAAGTTGATAACATTTTCTAAAACACGTTAGCTGATAAATGATTTGCATAAGTTGGTTAAATAAAGCCTTCCCTCTTTATACAGGGCTGTGAAGGGGGTCCCCATCCTGACGAAGAAGCAATCTGAGGATGAGCTGCCAACCCTTTTTGTAAAAAAAATGAAAACCCATTAATGGAGACATGTGATTTATGCAGTTTTTTTTCTTTAAGTTTATTCTATTATCAAGCATAATTTACCTACATTTGATTGATTTTATTTGAAAATAGATGAAGGAAAACCCATACGTAGAAAGATGTGATGTATGCAGTTTTTTCTGTATAATAAATTATCAAGCATAATTACCTACATTTGATTGATTTATTTGTATTACTGTTAATACACTAGAGGTGATGTACCTTACCTTTAGTGAGCGGCTCAACCTTTCGCATATTTTTCTGTCTGTGGCCCTCAGTGAAAAAAGTTTGGCCCCCCCTGCTTTAATACGTGGAACACTTCCTGCATCTCGCTCTCGCTCGCCCCTCGCGTCCAGTAGTCGTATTACACTGTTTAACGTTCCCGTCTTCCTCGGTGGTTTGATTTAACGGTCTCACTTCCGCCCCGCTGCTCTCGCTCGCCCCCTAGTGTGATAACCGGCACTCCGCTTGTTGTTGCGCGCAACCGCACCGCCGTTCCTTCCCTGCACCCCCCTCGCCTTTTTTAATGGCATATGGAATTAGACAATTTGGCATACATCGATAGATTTCAATTTGCGCTCTGCAAGCAAGCTGCCGACCCGGAGCTCTCTGCCCTGCTTCTCGCCCTCGCCCCGCCCATCCTCCTTCCCGCGCAGAGGGGGGAGGGGCAGGGAGACACACGTCAACAAACATGGAGGAAGCAACAACGTCTGCGCAGCGTGCGGAGGAGGAGTTGGTTCGTAAAGAAAAAAGCAGTGGCTCAGTAATTTGGAGATGGTTCAGATTTAAAGTATCCGAAGAGAAACAAAATAACACTATATGTAGGGAGGGCCATAAACAGGTTACAGCCAGGGGTGGAAGCACTTCAAATCTTTTTCACCACCTAAAACAAACTGCAATACGAAGAGTGTGTGAAACTGCGCGCTACAGAAGCCGCATGCCAGAAACGACCCGAACAAGCTCCAGCCCCGAAACAAAGCTCGCTGCAAACCTCATTTTCCGCAGTGTGCCTTATGAAAAGAAAAGTGACAAGTGGTGCACTATAACGAAAGCGGTGTCCTATCACATTGCTAAAGACAGGGTCCCTGTTGCAACTGTTGAACAAGTCGGATTCAAGATGCTCCTGAAAACGATGGACCCGAGATATGAGCTTCCCAGTCGCAACTACTCTGCAAGAGAAGAACTCACAAACATGTATACTGAAGTCAGGCAGAGCCTTGCTGACCGGCTCGCTAATGTGACCCATTTTGCATTGACCAGCGATATGTGGTGGAGCAGGACGTGTGAGCCCTACATGAGCGTGACAGTTCACTTCATTCAAGACTGGGAGATGAAAACAGCGCGTCTTCAAACAAGTTACTTTCCCCAAGATCACACGTGAGCGTATAGCTGAGGCCCCGCAGGACGCAATTTCAACCTGGAAACTCCAAGAAAAGCATTTGGTAGCTATAACTACCGACAACGGAAGCAACATCGTCAAAGCGGTTGAGCTGAACAAGTGGCTGAGGATGCAGTGCTTCGGTCACAGACTACACTTGGCTATTGGTGAGTGCAGTGAAGTATTCAGATATTTTAAAATGTTAGTTTTTCCTTGTTTTTCTTTATGTGCATATTTGTGTTTAATATTGCTGTATTGGCCAAGTCTCTGTTGAAAAATGTATTGTTAAAAAAATGAATAAAATACAAAACCTAAAGTGCTAAAAGTAAAGTAAAGTAATTTCCGAACCATATTTATTAGGTTATTGGTTAAGAATTAGTGATACATTGATGTGTTTACCACTTTTATGTTACAGCTGGTAGGTGACGTAATTATGACTTTAAAATGCTGGGTTAGCCTGTTGATATCATCAACGTAAGATAAAAAAATTTAACCTATGAAACGAGAAATAATAATAAATGTAGAATATTTCTAAGCTTGATTTTAGAAAATACTTTGTTGTACGAGTGTGTTAAAGTGAAACCAGAGTAGAGTTTCTCGCTTGAGAACATTTGTTAATAGTTTTTTAGATTCTGATAGGACATGGCATGAATGACAAGCGCCTCACCCGGGCCATTTCTCTGTGCAAGAGGATTGTCAGCATTTTTTCATACAGCTGGAAAAAAAGGAGACAACTTGCTGGAATCCAGATTCAGATGTGTCTGCCAAGCCACCAACTTATAACCAAGTCTGCCACACGCTGGGGATCAAGGCAGCAGATGATAGAGAGAGTCCTGGAGCAGGAAAGAGACCTGTCCAAAGTCATGTCTGAGGACAAAAAGACCAGGTACCTTCTCCCTACCCGGCAGGATTTAGAGGTCCTAGAAGCAGTCCAAAAGGTCCTGAAACCGCTCCAGGACTTTACCGATGCTTCGTCAGCTGAGAAGTACGTCACTCTATCATATGTGAAACCTGTGTTGCACCTTTTTAACGAAAGTCTCCTGGCATGTGAAGAAGGTGATAGCGACCTCTGGAAATCAATCAAGACCAACATTGCTGAGTACCTCAACAGGAAGTTTTCTGACCCAGACACCACTGACCTATTGGATATGGCTTCATTTGTCGATCCACGGTTCAGGGCCACCTACATCCCAAGAGAAAAAGTCGATGCATTGAAGCACGGAGCTGTCTTGGAGGTGGATACGCTACTGGCTGACCAGAGCAGCTATCAACCGCATTACCAGCGTGTGCCCACTGTGCCTGAGCCTGCAGATGGAGATGCAGCAGTAGCACCAAAAGCTAAGACACTGGCAAGCTTCTTCAAGCAGCTCACACCCACCACCACAGCAGCACCAAACAAGAGGGGGGCTATTGAAAATGAACTGTCAAGTTACTTGCAGTCAGCAAGTGTGGAGAGTGACACTGATCCCCTCAAGTGGTGGAAGGATCATGAAGTTGTCTTTCCAGGTCTGAGGCGCCTGGCAAAAAAATATCTCTTGGTTCCAGCTACCAGTTCACCCTCTGAAAGGGTTTTCAGCTGCAGTGGCAATATCGTGACCTGCCACAGAGCATCTCTGAAGCCGGATACCGTTGACAGGCTGGTGCTTCTCGCACAAAATCTTTGAACAAAGGAGGGCACTAGGGGGGAAATGTTTGAGTTCTTAAACTAAGCACTTTATTTTGTTCTTGCTGCCCCTACTATTGTTTTTCTTATATTATTTTGTAATGTTCACTGTTTGCATCTGTGGATTTGTTATAGTTATAGTTGTCAAATGTTCATATTTGACTTTTCTCAAATATATAAATAGGCACTATTTCTGAAAGATTGTCCAATTTTATAGCATTTTCTTTAAGATATTTATTTATATGTGCACCTTATGGAGCTTTGTTTACAAAAAGAATACTCCTGTTATACACTTTATGTTTACATATTATTTGGACGGCTGAGCATTTGTTTATTGTTTAATTTATTATTTATTCTTTTTTATTTATTTGATTTTATTTGAACTCCTTACTGAAATTGCTGGTTTCAATTAAACGACTAATGACATGTCATATTTGGCTTTGACTTTGCTTTGACATTTGCGTTCAGGTTTTCTTCCCTTTAATGTGGAGAAAATATCGGGATATATACCGTGTATCGATATCCAGCCAAAATATACCAGGATATGACTCGCCCAGCCCTAATTTATAGTATTGGTTATTGGTCCCTGTTAGCTCAGGGTGGTGCCCCGTTATTTATTCATTCTGAGAAGTATCTTAGTGATTATTAATAATTCTATTAATGTCCATACGTTAGTTCCTCATTTGCTAGTAACCTAATACGACCCCCTAGCCGCTCCCAACACTTCTCATCCAAACACAATCACATTCACTCCATCAGGATGGCAACATTTATCTGGATAGGGTGTTTGTGGTATGTTCTGTTCATTTCTACGATATAGTTGATACTAATTCCAGGTCCACCATCAGCTGTTGGTTCTTCACTGAGCGTCTGTGGCCGACTGTCACCTGTAGCTTCAACAAGTCCACTCTTATCATCCAGGGAACCGTCTCTCAGTGCAAAGCACCAAAAGCAGGTGAAGCTGAACTCCTTTAAAACACCAAACGTTCCTCCTGTGATGATCCATCAAGACGCTTTGAACAGACTGTTTCTCTGACTGTTTGTCTCTTAATAATAATGTCTGGACTAAAGGACAAACACACACTGGAGGCAGAGGACCAGCATCTAAACATCCAAGTGTTGTTTGAGTTGTTAAGAGCCCACAAACCTGCAGCGTGACCACGTTGACTCATATCAACCCACCATGATGCCGTCAACGTGTCAGGAGACACTGTCCTCTCTTATAACGTGGAGACAAGACAAAGCTCCAGAGAAACAAGGTTTTCATCACCTTCCTCCCTGTTCAGGCTCATCCTGGCTACTGTTCCTCACTACTTCTGTCTGTGTTGATGGTCTCATGTGGGACACAAACAGTTTGATGAGTCTCTGGTAGTTTGAGGTCAGCTTGGTGTGTCAGGGTCTTATTAACCAGGCTGACAGTGGGACAGAGAAAAGGTTTCCAGCTCTACCTCCTCTACCAGACTGATGGTCTGTGGCTGCAGCCTCTTCATACCTGAGAGTCTCCAGTCTCCAGTGAGGATCCTCCAGTCCAGCAGACAGCAGCTTCACTCCTGAGTCTCCTGGATGATTGTAGCTCAGGTCCAGCTCTCTCAGATGGGAGGGGTTGGAGCTCAGAGCTGAGGCCAGAGAAGCACAGCCTTCCTCTGTGATCAGACAGCCTGACAGCCTGCAGACACACAAAATAAGACACATGTCACATGATCTGAGGAAGCTGTGAGGGCTGGAAGGTCACTGCAGTATTGAGATACTATCAGGTACAGAGGGGTCACATTAACATGGTTACTGACTGGTTTCCAGTCACAACTAAACACCCACTAATGTAAATCAACAGCCTGATAACATTACTGCTAACTCTAGAATGTCAAATATTTACATTATATTGAAAATAAACACATTTTATGGAAATAGTTGGAAAATACATATTTGATTTAAATCACGCAAGCAGAAAGAATCTTATGAAGGTCAGAAATGTACCATGGATGTAAATAAAGACACCAAGTGGACTTTAATTGAATCCTGACCTGAGAGTCTCCAGTTCACAGTGTGGACTCTTCAATCCAGCAGAAAGCAGCTTCACTCCTGAATCCTGCAGGTGGTTGTTACTCAGCTCCAGCTCTCTCAGACTAGAGGACTGCGAGCTGAGAACTGAGGACAGAGCGTCACAGCTTCTCTCTGAGAGGTTACAGCCACTCAGTCTGAAGAGACAACAATAAACAAGAAAAATAACATTTGTATTCATATTAAATCCTCTGATGATGAGTTTGGACTAAAATACGATCAGTAAGAACATGAAAAAACATGTTCAGTGAAAGTGTTTACAATTATTTTTGTTCTACATAGAACAAGGAGGTTTATTGTGCTCTACTGTTTACAGGAATTACTGTGGTATTAATATCAGGATGAGGCAGGGATATTTATTGTTGTTTATTAGTTCAAAGTTAGGCTTCTCTATCCTCCTTTTGACTCCTTCCATAGAAAGAAAGAGAGAACAAAGTGAGTGTAAATGTGGAATGAATCTTCATCAAATCAGAAATAATCAACCATCACTCAGCAGATCATCACTGTAGAGACACACATTAAAATCTTCAGTCTCTTCCCACCTCTGATTTTCATTCATTCATTGTATGAAACAGGACATTATAAAGCCTGAATAACAGGAACAACGGGATGAACATGTGATGTTTTATCGTGAAAGAACATTGTGTTTCAGACGGTCTATTTTCAAGCTACTATGTAGTAAATATGTCTTGTCTACAAGGTTCTTGTGATGTGATGGAAAAACAGATATTACTTCACAAAAAAGACTTTTAGCCCCAAGTTTTGTCTCTAAGATTAGATCCTATGGTTCCAGAGTTCCCTAGACGCATCATTGAAGACAAACTAACTTAATCTGACCTGAGAGTCTCCAGGTCACAGTGTGGACTCTCCAGTCCAGCAGAAAGCAGCTTCACTCCTGAATCCTGCAGGTGGTTGTTACTCAGATCCAGCTCTTTCAGACTAGAGGACTGGGAGCTGAGGACTGAGGACAGAGTGTCACAGCTTCTCTCTGAGAGGTTACAGCGACTCAGTCTGAAGAGAAGGATGAAGAATAAGCAGTAAGTATAAAAGATGTCAGCATATTTAAGTTCTGATGTATGAATTAACTCTCTCTGTACTTACAGAACTTTGTTGGAGGCTTTGACCACTGGCAGCAGCCTCAGAAGAGCCTCCTCTGAAGCAGAGTATTTCTTCAGGTCAAACACCTCCAGATCTTCTGATGACAGTAAGATGAAGACCAGAGCTGACCACTGAGCAGGAGACAGTTTATCTGTGGAGAGACGTCCTGATCTAAGGGACTGTTGGATCTCCTCCACTAGAGAAACATCATTCAGTTCATTCAGACAGTGGAACAGATTGATGCTTTTCTCTGGAGACACATCCTCACTGATCTTCTTCTTGATGTACTGGACTGTCTCCTGATTGGTCTGTGAGCGACTTCCTGTCTGTGTCAGCAGACCTCTTAGGAGAGTCTGATTGGTCTCCAGGGAAAGACCCAGGAGGAAGCGGAGGAACAAGTCCAGGTGTCCATTAGGACTCTGTAAGGCCTCGTCCACAGCACTCTGGTAGAGACGCTTTGGTTTAGGTTTGTCTCTAAAGACTTTAGACACCAGGGAGGTTTTTTGTTCTTCTGACAGCAGATTGACACGAGAGCTGAAGAAGGTCAGGTGGACATGAAGAGCAGCCAGAAACTCCTGAACACTTAGATGGACGAAGGAGAACACCTTGTCTTGGTACAATCCTCTCTCCTCTCTGAAGATCTGAGTGAACACTCCTGAGTACACTGAGGCTGCTCTGATATCGATGCCACACTCTGTCAGGTCGGATTCATAGAAGATCAGGTTGCCTTTCTGCAGCTGATCAAAGGCCAGTTTTCCCAGAGATTTGATCATCTTCCTGCTTTTTGGACTCCAGTGTGGATCCGTCTCAGCTCCTCCATCGTACTTGACCTTCTTCACTTTGGACTGAACCACCAGGAAGTGGATGTACATCTCAGTCAGGGTCTTGGGCAGCTCTCCTCCCTCTCTGGTCTTCAACACCTCCTCCTGAACTGTAGCAGTGATCCAGCAGAAGACTGGGATGTGGCACATGATGTGGAGGCTTCGTGAGTTCTTGATGTGAGAGATGATCCTGCTTGCCTGCTGCTCATCGCTGAACCTCTTCCAGAAGTACTCCTCCTTCTGGGGGTCAGTGAACCCTCTGACCTCTGTCACCATGCCAACACACTCAGGAGGGATCTGATTGGCTGCTGCAGGTCGTGTGGTGATCCAGAGGCGAGCAGAGGGAAGCAGCTTCCCCCTGATGAGGTTTGTGAGGAGCACATCCACTGAGGCCGACTCTGTGACATCAGTCAGGATCTCATTGTTGTGGAAGTCCAGAGGAAGTCGACACTCATCCAGACCGTCAAAGATGAACACAACCTGGAACTCTTCAAACCTGCAGATTCCTGCTGCTCTGGTTTCACTGAAGAAGTGATGAACAAGTCCCACCAAGCTGAACTTCTTCTCTCTCAGCACATTCAGCTCTCTGAAGGTGAATGGAAATGTGAACTGTATGTCCTGGTGGTCTTTGTCTTCAGCCCAGTCCAGAGTGAACTTCTGTGTTAAGATGGTTTTCCCAATGCCAGCCACTCCCTTAGTCATCACTGTTCTGATTGGTTCCTCTCCTCCAGCTGAGGCTTTAAGGATGTCGTCTTGTCTGATGGTTGTTTCTGGTCTGGCTGGTCTCCTGGATGCTGTTTCAATCTGTCTGACCTCATGTTCTTCATTGACCTCTGCAGTCCCTCCCTCTGTGATGTAGAGCTCTGTGTAGATCTCATTCAGAAGGGTTGGGTTTCCTGCTTTAGCGATCCCCTCAAACACACACTGGAACTTCTTCTTCAGGTTGGATTTGAGTTCACGCTGACAAACTGCAGCAAGAAGTCCTGAATGAAGACAACAAAGAAGATCAATGAGTCACAGAATAGATTTAAAAATGTCCTTTCCTCAGAAGGACTATGAATATATTCTGTCCATCTCTTGAGACATTAGTGAAGGTCTCATTTATCAGCATGGTAAGTCTGTAGAGAAATCCTCTTACTGCTCTGCAGACGCTCAGCCAGCTCCTCCTGCTTCATTCTCCTCAGGAAGTGCACTGAGATCTTCACAAATGCCTCACTGAACCTCCTCTGTTCTTCATCCAGCACCTCCTCATGCTCTTTCTCTACGCATTCTGGGTAATCTGAACTCATAAACTTCTGGATCTTCTTCAGCTCGTTCTTCACAAAAGTGAGGATGTTCTCCTCCAGCAGCTGGAACAGAACATTCTATGAATGACACCAACTAGAACATGGAAGCAACCATCAGGTCCATGTTGGACAGACGGACAATCTACTGGTCTACAAAGTGCAGTATGGAGATGATGGTGAACTGAGAGATGTTAAAGTAGTTGTTCATGTACACACCATGAAGATGGAGTCCAGGTGTGTTTGATGCTGCTGGGCAGACGGACCTGTGGGAACCTCTGAGCTCTCCTGGTCCTCTCTGTGGAGGAACATGAACCATCAGCTCACATGGTGTTTGGACCATCAACACCAATACAACATTAGTAAACGATGTTTACAGTCAATGATTCACACTTAAACACACACAGACCAGTTAGATGATGGGTGTCTAACTTAAGGCCCGAGGGCCAAATCTGGTCTGCTGGGGGGTCCAGTGCAGCCCGCTGGATGACTTTACTATTGTGAGAATTACACAAAGACACAAATTGCTTTTCTATAAAAGTAGCTGCTATTCCTAATCAGTCCACTGGGGGTCGCACTCTATGAGTGAGCGCATGTGTTAGACCAGGGGGACCAGGGGCCTCATTTATAAAAGCTTGCGTAGGAGTTGCTCCAGAAGTGGCGTACGGATGAAACGTAGGACGTGCGGACGCACAGAAACATTCAGACTTATAAAACGTCCTACGCAGTTTTCCCTTAATAAATCCCAATCACTTCTAAATGCAGCGCAGCTTTTGCGGCTTCATGTCACGCCCATAGTTGCCCATATATAGTCTGTGGAACGCCCACAAATTAATATTCATCGATTGCGAAATCATGACACTGAGAGGAAAACGAAGAAACGTAACTTCACTCAGTGTGAAGTGGAAATGATCATTGGGAGGTGGGAAGGAGAAGTAAGATGCTCTTTGGAGGACACAGTGTGGACATCACTGATGCCAACAAGGCACCTGAGGGGCAAAAGGTTGCAGAGCAACGCTGCAGCCTCACGACCTCGGACCCAAATAAAGAAAAACTGGTCTGACATCAAAGTGGATGCAAAAAGGCGTTTAGCGCGCCATCGCCAAAGTGTGTCTCCACGGGGGGGAAAGGGACACCGGAGCTGTCCCCTCCTGATGAGAGACTGGCGGCAGTAATTGGGGATCGGGGACAGGGTCTGGGCCAACATCGGCGTCAGGGGGTCGAGGCACGTTTGGAAGCTGTGCCACATTATGTAGCACAGCACATGCAGCACGATGTTTCACACCTTTTCAGGAGTAAACAACAACCTCCCTCCAGTGCAGTCGAGGCAGCGCCATCTGCCCTTAAACAGGCCGATGGTGCGCTGCACTACAGCGCCAATCCTTCCATGTGCCACGTCTTCTAAGAGCGCGAGATCAGCGTCATTACGCATTGTGACGGCATCATGGCGTTTTATTACCGTCCGTCTGATTGCATCTGACAAGCAACAGCTGTGTTTAGAGGATGAATTTAATAACATGCCGATATTATTGCAGAACATATTACCACCTTTGTTATATAACCAGATGTGACCTCTGCTGATCCTGATGTGGAGGAACTAGCTCACATTGTGTTTACATCTGAGGATGTTTACAGTTAATGATTCACACAAAAACACACACAGACCAGTTAGATGAAGATAATGAGTTCTGTCATGATGGATCGTCATGGAAACAACACTTTAAACAATGAACAAACATTTATGTAATTCATGACTGAGGATCAGAACAGTTCTTCATCTGTTTAAGAACTTACTCTGGGTCATAAGAACGGCGTCCATCTTTGAAGTTAATCAGACGACCTTTAGACCGATCACTCTTCATGGACACACATCTGGGTTCAGGAGACTTTCCTCTCTGCTGATGTGACCTGAAAGAAACACTGAGATTACATCATCACATCATCATCTAATCATGAAGCATCAGCTCACATGGTGTCCGTCCTCACAGAGACCAAAACAAGGTAAAGGTCCATGACGTGAGGTCTGATGTGGACCACATGACTCCCTGTAGTGGTTTAGGTCTACTGGTCCTGCTGGTCCCACTGAGAATCAACAGCTCAGTCTTTCAGCTCACTGTTTTCTTCACCAGTCAGTTTGGTTTAGTCTCCACAGGTCTCACCAAGTCCTCCATGGAGCTCTCCCTCCCTCACTGGACACTGCTGAAGGGCCCTGGAGCAAGAAACCCAGAACCTCCACCAGAGAGTCTGGTAGAAACACCTCATCATCAGCCTGAGACCCTCACCTTGCATCAACAGAGGGACCAATGTCTTTGAAGGCTACAGGATGATCCATAGACCGGTTCCTCTTCATGGACACACAGCTGGGTCCAGGTCCAGGTCCAGGTCCTGGTCTCTGATGGATCCTGGGTCACACATAAAGAGTCAGAGTCTGTCCAACAGAAAGTCGGATAGAAACATCTGGGCTCTTTCTCAATATGCGGCCTGTTCTCGGGGAGTCTTCTTGAAATGACCCGCTGGTATTCAAGTTATACATGAGATGAAACTATACTATAATTCAGCTTATACACATACAGTATATATGTATATATACACATGAGATATAGACTATAACTAGGCTGCGTGTTCATAACGTTTAATCTGTTGTCAGATTGATGTTCGTTCACCAGTAACGTTTCGTCTCTTTGAGATCAGAGTTTAGATTCATATCTGTTTAAATTAAACTTTAACATCTTGTCTGTATGCAGCTTGTTATTGTCTATTATTGTGCATTCAAAGGGACTCTGAGCTGTAATAATAATAAACGCATTTTTTACAAATATGAATTATTGAGTATTTCTCCGTAAGATCTTTCACGTGTGGTCATCTACATGCAATGAAGTGAAAATGTTTCTAGTTGTTTCCGTGTTTGACCGTGTAAGTGTTCCCCTGAGGTTAATCACTAATGATGTCCCCCATCTTACTGCAGCCTCATTGATCACTGTATCATAGACATTAAATACTATGAGGTTAATCACTATTGATGTGGACACACATATGAGGTTCAGCTACAATTTAAATAAAACTTACATTCATTTACAGTTGTGTGTTTGTGCATTTAACTGGACGAGGACACTGATTATCACCCTCTTCGTGTTTGAACTGTAGGTTATATTAACTAAAAGAACATTAATTGATTGATTGTTGTTGCTCAAACCGTCTCTGTACTTTATGAAACATTTATAAAGCTGATGCAGTGTGATGTGATACATCATCCCTCAATTAAATGTTTACCTCAGTAACGTTTTGATGGGTTTCTTCCATCCAATAATATATTAGATCTACACCTGTCAGAGTGATCCAGTAACGTTCAGCAGCACCACAAACTGCAGCTGCTCCTCTTCATCATTAGGAAGATGTTCGATTGGACACACACATATATATATATATATACATCTATATATATATATATATACATCTAATATATATATACACACACACAATCAGACATACAATTGGCTCAAATATCTCAGTTATCAGATCAGACTTGCTGTCCAATCAATAAACAACTCAGCTGCTGTTCCACATGTGGAAATGAACGTTCTCTTGTACCTGTGAGTCCGTTCTCTCCGTCTCAGGTATTGAGGAAGGACCCTCATCATCAGCCTGAGACCCTCACCTTGCATCAACAGAGGGACCAACATCTTTGAAGACGAGAGGAAGCCCCATAGACCGGTTACTCTTCATGGACACACAGCTGGGTCCAGGTCCAGGTCCTGGTCTCTGATGGGTCCTGGTCACACATGTAGAAGCAGAGTCAGTGAGTCAGAGACGTTGGGACATGGAGACGAGTGGAGGACAGTTGGAGATGGTCCTCTCACCTCTGAGCTTTGGTCTGGCTGTCATGTTCCCCACACAGAGGGGCTTCAGAGGGAGGGACTCCGTCCTCTGGGTCCTCAGCCTGATTCATAGCAGAGTCCACACCTTCACACCTTCACACCAACCTGCTGGCAGAGCTCACACGTTATTATCTTCATCAGGACAAACACACAGAGCTCATTCACCTCAACACTAAAACTCTCATGGGACACTTTGTGTTGTTGTCTTGAGACAACGTGTCAAGAGACGTCATTTTAAATTCTCATCCTATAAATGTCGTGTTTCTTTTAAGCGCTTTCCTTTGGCAGGAGGCAGCGGTCCATCAGGACGTTATTTATGTAAAATCACTATATAGGCTACTAAAACTCAGCATGCAGAATGACAACACGAGATATGTATAGTTTTATAATATCAATATTATAAGTAAGTACAGGTGGAAGGGAACCAAAAGTGTGGCGCAAAGATCAGTCCTGTAAAACCAAACAAAAGGTTGTTTATACTCAAACCATACAACATATTTTATATTAGTAATATTTCTATTATAGACCTTTATATATATATATATATATATATATATATATATATATATATATATATATATATATATATACGGTCACACAGAGTTCAACAACGTCTCACTGAGCAGCTATTAAACCAGGAAGTGTGAATGTGTGAATATATTTCCGACTTTAGCGAAGTGTAAACGTCGTACGTTCGATACCCGCTCACTCCTCTCTCGTAACAAACAGGGACGTCCGACTTTTAGCGGAGTCTAAATTATCTTCCGTATTTCCGAGTCCGAAATAAATCGAACTTCTAGGGAGATAAAATACGTTCCGGGTGGTATTTATTACGTAGTTATCGTGATTAGTAACGATTGAAAAGTTCTTCTCTCTTTATTGAACCAGTATTGGCAATTTCTCAACGAGGAGAGACGCTGCAGAATCGGCGGCGGCTTTGCGCATGCGCGCGTTGATTTCAGCCTGCACGTGACGTGTGTCTCCTCTGACTGCAGCTGGACTGCTGCGAGCCGCCAGGTTCCTGCTTCAGTGACGTCACGCCACGTCAGACACCACAGAAGTCTCCAATAAAACCAGATAAGGTCGCTGGTCGCTTTTGACCAGAAGTCGCCAAGAGGGTTTATAAAGTCAATGTACCAAACAACGAAGGAGCCTGCGCATGCGCACATCTCAAGTCATAATTTCGACTTTCTTTTTTTTTGTGGCGGAAATGGACTTCCATAAAAATCACCGTAACTAGCAGAAAGAAACCTGTCAGCGGACCTGACAAGCGCCGCTTCAAGCCTTTGCGCATTAACTCTGCGCAGACATGATCCCCTTGAGTACCGCGACGTGCTAGTTTAGCCGCTACAACAACAACTAGCCAGTAACCGCAGATTCCATTTCAACAATAAAGATACAAACTTCTCAGTAGTAAATGAATTCACGTTTCAACTGCTCTATGCGGTGTTTACTCAGGTCGGTGATGTTTTAACGTGTGTAGTGGAATAAATAAAACATATTCCGGTGGTGGCTGTGTGGCAACGAACAACACTCTGAACGGCGGCCGCCATTTTGTTATGCGCACACGCCGTCTGCGCATACATGCCGCTTCCCACGTGATCCCGTTTTTCCTCCAGCAGGAAAAGTAGAAGGCAAAAATGCCACCTAAGAAAAAGATGAAACCTCTCGCTGACCAGAAGACTATTGCATCTGTATGTTCTGCTCCATCTGCCTCTGCACCCTCCCTGACTTTGATCCGCCTCCCGACAGTTCTGCTTAGTATTAAAATATAAACACGCACACTTAAGCCTAGTTTATGCTTCTGCGTTTCAGTTTGTTGTCTGTTCAAGTTTAGACTTCTGGAGAAAGACAAACTTCCTTTTACCTTTTTAAACTCTGTTAAAATGCTCATCCTATAAATGTAGTGTTTTACAAGATGAATGTTATCACTCTTCTTCCAGCAGATGGAGCTGTGCTGTTTCTCCTCTTCAGAGTCCAGAAGTCAGTAAAACACAGACCAGTAAGGTGACCTGTAGCTGTCCTGATGGAAACACTGTGGTTACCATGGTAACATAGGGAAGCTTTCTCCTGATGGGATGCTTCACTTCACCATGTGATCAGTTAGTAAAAGGTCGACTACAACCTGCTGATCAATGAGAGAAAAACTGAAGACTAAAGAAAACAAACACAGTCAAACACTAAAAAGTGACTAAATGTGTTTAAAGCAGATGAAGAAATGAACATGAAGCTTTGTGGACTTAAAGGACTGAAGCAGCAGGTGAGACAAACAGAGCGTCTCTCAGGTGTGTTTCAGGAACAAAGGCCCAGGTGAGCTCTGTGGTCCCTGCTGGGTCCTAGTGCCCCTCCGTCTGCTACCTTCTCCTCCTCATCAGTAACAGTCCTCACAGACCCCAGATCAGACTGAGCTCCTCTTCTTCATCACAGCGTCATCATTCAGACTAACAGCAGCTTCTCTCTGCCTGCTCACACAGGCGCCATCTTGTTTCCCAGCTTTAAACAATCACACCTTCACGACCATCAATGATGTCATTCAACCAATCATAGCTGCACTTACTGAGCTCGTAGACATGAACTTCCTCAGTGAGCAGCTCTCTTCTGTCCTCAGCAGGTCCGTGTAGAAAAGGAGCTCCGTGCTTCACTTCAGCTTCCATCAGACGGAGTGAAGTGACTTCTTATCAGCTTCTTATCTTCTATCACAGAGGGTGTGTCCTCACGTCAAGTCCAAAGTCTGACTGGTTTACTGAGTCTCAGTCTGAGCTGTTAACAGGGTCAAAGGTCCTCGTGAACAGAATCCTCCTCACGGCTCAACAAGAGTCTTTCAGGATCAAAACCAGCATCTGTGGAACGATCCTTCCACCTTGTAACGAGTTGCTTTGACAACAGACTGGATGCTGTTGTTGTACCAGATGGTTCAGAGGACCCGTGCACGCCCCTCTTTGTCACCTGGTCTTCTTCTACATGTAGACTAGTAGGGAACACGTGATGAAGCAGAAACCTTTGTAACAAATGTAGTGAAGAGTTTATATTGAATAAAAACCTCCACTAAGACAACAGAGTCTGAGCTGAGAGTGTTTTTATTCTTCTCTCCACTTTGATGATCAGGTTGAACCTGTTGGGGCGGAACAACTTCCCCACGTATCAGTCTGAAGCCGCCTGCCAAATCACAAAGGACATGTTGTTACATGCAGTGTTCTACTTCCTCATCACATGGCACCTTGAACCCTCTGGCTCATATACCTGCTGTGCAAAGGATTGTGGGTAAGAACAGCCAGTAAAGCAGCCTGCTTGCACACAGTAAGATGTGACTGAATGTAGAACACAAACTGTAATTCCTCCAGCTTCTGTCATTGATCATCATGAAAACCAGATGCTGAAGACGGTCGATGGACAGTTTATTAGTTGAGTGACAGTTAGTCATCAGTTTCATCTGTTTTTACTTCTTACTGTGGGTCAAAAAAACAACGTCTGCAGACCTCTGCATCGGAAATACAAGATCTAATGAAAGTACTGCAAAGCTCTTCAGACGGTCCTCTGACCTGTAGAAGTCTCCTTAGATCTTCTGAAACTAGACGTTGGACCTTTCACAGAGCTGCTGGCAGTGACGTGCGGTGAGGTTGGTGGCTGGAGGCTCTGACTCTTTCAAAGTCACATTCACAAACATATGAATTCAACAAAGTAGCATAAATTCACCATCAACTGGCTGCTTGCACTTGGTCTACTGGTTATGTTTCATGTCCCGTATCGTATATTCTTTTATAATACGGGTGAAATCAAGCGCTCTGATTGGTGGAGAGTGAGTCACGAGGTGCACTGAATTGAGCCATAATGTGATGTTACCTGTCTCAAGCGATTTAGGTCACTTTTTAGCCAAAGAGGAACATTCAGGTGGACGTCATGAGCCAAGTGAATGAATGAGACGGTGCGACATCGAGCAGGGAGACCTGCCATGTTTTCACACCACAAATGAATGTGAAATCCCTCACTGACATCAATCCATATTCACTTAATGTTACAATACAACCAATCATCATGTTCTTCATCTGGTTCTTCTCTTCAAGAGCTTAGTGAGGCTCATAAGAACCACGTCCATCTTTGAAGTCAGTCGACCTTTAGACCGATCACTCTTCATGGACACACAGCTGGGTCCAGGTCCAGGTCCTGGTCTCTGATGGGTCCTGGTCACACATGTAGAAGCAGAGTCAGTGAGTCAGAGACGTTGGGACATGGAGACGAGTGGAGGACAGCTGGAGATGGTCCTCTCACCTCTGAGCTTTGGTCTGGCTGTCATGTTCCCCACACAGAGGGGCTTCAGAGGGAGGGACTCGGTCCTCTGGGTCCTCAGCCTGATTCATAGCAGAGTCCACACCTTCACACCTCCATTACATCACATGTCAATTAGCTGACGCTAATAAGCCGCTTTACAACTTGCTGTAGATAAGAACCATTATAAGTCCAATGTAAGTGCTACAGTTAGTGTGTTAGTGGAGGTAGAGTCTGAAGAGGTGTGTCTTTAGTCTGAAGATGTGAAGGTTCTCTGTGGTCCTGATGTCTTCAGAGACCTCCTTCCACCATTTAGGAGCAGGACAGCAAAGAGTGGAGATCTAGTGGAGTGTTTTGCTCTCAGTGAGGAGGAACAAGCAGTTTATCACATGCGGAGAGTGCGGGTCGGGATGTCGGGTTGGACCAGGTCCTGGATGTAAGCTGGACCCCATCCATTCACAGCACGGTACGTGAGCACCATGTTTAGAGGACTTAGGAAGGTTAAAGAGCAGTGGAGCTGCTGCATTGTGGATGAGCTGCAGAGGTGGAATGGTGGTAGCAGGAGACCTGCAGGAGAGAGTTACAGTAGTCCAGGAGGAGACGACAAGAGCCTGAATCAGTACCTGCGGTGCCTCCTGAGTGAATCGGCAATTGAAAACGACGTACTCTAAATGAGTAAAAGTCATCATTTTCCTGCATATTAAACTTTACTCATAAAATATAATTAAAAACTACTCAGTGATTCACAGCCAATTTTATTGAAGCAAATTTAAGTAACATGTAATTAATAAATAAACAACATTTATTAAATTCAGCTCAATGTAATTCAAAACTGTACTTAGTCTTTTTTATTATTATTATTGACGGTTACTATTCTTTATTTAGTAGATATTAATTAACAGCAGTGCCAGTTTTAACAGTGCTATGGTCGATCACTGCTACGGTTGGTTGCTGATGAACTCAATAAAGTGGAACATCCTGAGTTATTACGGCAGAGAAACGATTCAGTCACAGAAATACAACTTCCTGTTCCAAGAACTTCAGAAATCAATACTCATCACTGCTCTATAGGCAGGAGGATGAGAATTAAGTTAGTGCTTGAAAACATCTGTAAAATGTGATTAATCAGAAATGGGCTTGTTGGTCTCATTGGAGACGAGTTACACAAAGTACTTGGAGACAATGTCCGGGTTCGCTTCACCTACACACAGCACAGCTGTAGCTAAGGTGACTCACACAACTCAGTCTGCAGACTTTGGTCTGCTGCAACGCGAAGTCCACACCAGGAAGTGCATGTGCTTTTACTGGATTTGAAGTAGTACTTCAACCACAATGCATGTTCACCTGATCCTCCTCATCCAAACTTTATTCTTTGAGGTGAGAGGCAGTGAAAGTCAAGTCAAGCAGAGGTGCCTTTGACATCTCGAGGTCCTCAAGGGTTTTACTGTCAGATACCGAGCATCACACGGAGTATAAGGAAAAACAACGAGGGAAATACACTTTACCGACTACAGCAATAGTGGAGGAATCCAAACTATAGGAAGTGAGCATTCAGCAATGAGCAGACTGGGCTGGATTGGTTCTCCCTCTCAAAACGCCAAGAGAATATTGTAATGTGACCTAATTCTAATGCAGGATAACAGTTAAACTACCAACTGACCTTGTGACTCTTTGTCTTGTAGCTCTGGTTTTGCTGAAGCATCAACCAGAAGAGAAAAGGGGCGTGCCTAGAGGAAGCAGGTGAGGAGGCGTGGCCGTTCATCCTGCTCCATTCCTACACAGCTGATCCACATTCCATGATCCACCCCTGCAGTATTTAGAGCCGGGCTGTTCACCTCTCCAGTGGCACCTTGTTAATACTCCTACGTGGTAACGTGGCTCAGTAGCTCTGCTCGTGTTGTCCAGCAAACTCCTCTTCTGTAGTTCCATAGATATGTATATAAAGGCTAGATGTCTCGTCCGCGTTGCCGGCCAACGCAGTCGAACCTCCACACGTGGCGGCCATCAAATTTGCTCTTTGCTACGACTACTACTAGTACTACTACTACAACTAGTACTACTACAACTAGTACTACTACTACAGCAACACTGACTTTGACTGTATCAAACCGACAAGCCCGAACCCTGTTTCCAGCCCATTGAATCAAATCGAATCGGTCACGTGACACAGGACCGAAGCTTCGGACGTCACTGATCACGTGATCAGCAGCGAACGAACCGAGCACCGATACGTTTGCTTCGCCTGCACTGGTTCATATTTCGACACAAGCTTCGAAGCAGGAGGGTCGGAGGTAACAGCACTAGTACAGGGCTCATCCTTACTTCTCACTGCTCCACCACGTGAAGCCCAGAGTCACAGAGCTCTCACAGCAGCCAGACAGCAGTGGGCTTCAGGACGGATCCAGCGTCCGTCCGCCACATCCGCCCTGGAGTCCACTCGCCCTTCTCAATAGACCTTCTAGTGTGGAAGCAAACGTCATCCGTCGCAGCCCGAGTACTGGTCCAGTTCTGCAGTCCGTGTAACCCCCCTGCAGCTGTCGCTTAGAGACAGTGCAGAATATACACAATAAAGGGGAATATTCCATGAGGAGACTCAGACTGGTAAATAGTTCAATCGTCTGACAAGAAACGTCCACCCGAATTACGCTTAACACGACAGGTTTATTTAGAACACAATTAGACGACCAACACTGCAACAAATGGCCGATTCCACACATCAAACGTGTCCAAGCAGCTAATATGTAATAATAATATATCATATAAAAAACTTAAAGAGCTGTCTCAGAAGTTCAATTGGAAAAAAAATATCTAAAAGGGGTTTTGTCCTAAAATGTCCACCCCTGTTTTCTTACGACTGCTTTGACACAAAAATGTCAAATAACACAGTTAGTGAAACTTGACACTCAAGGAGCAAAACACAAGCCCAGACCTGCACAACTATAAGCACATTCTCAGACTCACACTATTTGCAAAATACTACACAGTGTTTCCCTGTGTCCCGTATCCCTCAACACACTTTTCTACATTAGACACAGACATTTTAGATTATGTCACTTAATTGCCTTTTTTAGACACTGCCTTAAAAAACGCCACAAATGTGAACACACCGATCAAACTCGGGCGTCAGGTGGGCTTAATGGTAAACATACTTTAGGATATTAGAAACAAATTGACGGTCCGGTTCATGAAATGAATAAAATGCATATAGTGTACACCAGAATACAGCCATGATTCTGAAACTGTGTAATCAATAAAGTAATGACAATATTGTAAAACCACTGTAATTCTGCAACTGTAATAGAATAATACCAATGCAGTTATGATTGTATTTGATTTAATGTAATCAACTGGAATGCATGCATGTAATACTTGCACAACAACTGATATTGACTAAGGGTCATTCAAAATCTGAGTTACATTGAACTCACCAGTGATAATCAAAAGTTATTTTCATGGTCTTAGTTGGGGGTCTGTCTTGTCTTGATTTAAGAGTTAGGTAAAGCGCACAGCAGGATGTGCCAAGCAGGCAGACACGAGTCCGACAGGATGGGGAGTCAGTTCATGTCCTGGCTGAGGAATGTAAGGTCTGCGGGTCAACTAGAAGATTTACCAGCCAAAGGGGGGTTAGGGACACACTAACACTATTCAACATACACACTCTGTTTACGATGTTTACGTTAAGTCAGGAGTCTGGACATTGGATGTGACCGGATCTTAGATGCGGGAGGTGGAAGGTCCTCCTCTACGCCAGTTTAGGGCCAATAGAAATATTTCCTTCTCTGTCTTTCAAGGGTTATAAAACATGATGTTCTTGCTGATGTTAGTTAGTTGTTCTTCCGGCCTGTGTGCTGCCTGAACTGCTCCTGCCTTTGCAAACGCAGCGCTGATACTTGACCTGTGATCTGACAAATAAATTTCCCAGAACCAGAGAAGTCGTTTCGTCTGAATTTTTGATAACCCCGACCAGGCTCCAAATCTTGAACACGTATTCTTACACCAGAAGACTCCCAGAGGTGTGGACACTGACTTTCACACCTTTAAGCATTGTTATAAATACCTGTAGGAACCATTGTTCTGGAGTTCGCTGGTGGAGGCGACAGACGGGCACTAGGGATGGTCAAAGGACTGACCTGGGGCCTGTTGGTTGCTGAGACCAGCGGCTCCTCAGCTGAGATGTTTTTTTACCACAACGCCATCTCCTTTATTAAATACATTTGATTTAACCTTTTAAACAGCGATGACCTCTGTCCGTCCGGCGTTTCTTCATTTTTGAACACAACAACACTCAGACTGGTAAACAGTTCAATCGTCTGACAAGAAACGTCCACCCGAATAACGCTTAACACGACAGGTTTATTTAGAACACAATTAGACGACCAATACTGCAACAAATGGCCGATTCCACACATCAAACGTGTCCAAGCAGCTTGTAGGGGCCATTATGTGTTGTTGTTGGCAAAGTATATTTTGTTTGTTAGACTGTATTTATATTGACACTTTGGACACTAGGTGGCGGTGATTAGGTGCACCTGGGTGTACATAAGGGACGTAGGTGACAGGAAGCGAGGGACAGGTAGGGGAGCACCAGACAGTTCTCACCAGACCACGAAGACAGACCACCATCAATAGGAGCACGTTCAACCGGTATGTTCATCTGTTTATACAATTGCCTGCAATAAATTACAGTCTAACAAACAAAATATACTTTGCCAACAACAACACATAATGGCCCCTAATATAAAAAGCTCAAAGATCTCAGTCTCAGAAGTTCAATTGGAAAAAAAATATCTAAAAGTCTAAAATTTTGTCCTATTGTCCTAAAATGTTCACCCCTGTTTTCTTACCACTGCTTGGACACAAAAATGTCAAATAACACAGTTAGTGAAACCTGACACTCAAGGAGCAAAACACAAGCCCAGACCTGCACAACTATAAGCACATTCTCAGACTCACACTATTTGCAAAATACTACACAGTGTTTCCGTGTGTCCCGTATCCCTCAACACACTTTTCTACATTAGACACAGACATTTTAGATTAGGTCACTTAATTGCCTTTTTTAGACACTGCCTTAAAAAACGCCACAAATGTGAACACACTGATCAAACTCGGGCGACATTGAGAGGCTGGACAGAGAGTTCAGCTCAACCTCAGCCGATAAACTGTCCAACATCAGTAATACGGACATTTCGCCAAGAGCACAGGTGAGAATCACTTTTCTCTACTGTCTACAGTGCAGTAAAATGCAGCCTATAGGCACTACATCAGTATTGTTTGTACCCATTGTACAATGTCCGCCTGTCGTTGTTCAACAAACGCGGCGCCCTCTTGTGGTATTAAAGTCAATATACCGCATTGTCCGCACTCCAAGGAGCACTTAAAAGGCTTTAATTTCCTCACACAACGACAGTGCCTTATAATCCGGAGCGCCTTATATATATGGATCAATGGATTAATGGGTTGATCAATACTGGTTGTACACGGCGCTCAAGGCGCTCTGCCAAACACGCCAAAGCTCGTCTACGACGGCGAGATGCTGAGCGGCGCTCAAGCGCGTGAGATATGGAGCTGCTTTCAGGGCGCGTCGGAGAAACAAAGCTGTCGTTCTCGCCGAGCACTTTATGAGATTAAAGAGCGAGAGACGGCGCCCTTTTCTCTACAGTAGCTGAACCATCTTAACGGGGAAATAAGTTATTCTAAAAGCAGCCGGAGATTTAAGGCGTGGATGGGGAGGGGGGCGGCGGGAGCGGACGCACCTCACGGCATCGATCGGACCCTGAATGCACCGTCTCCACCTGTCAGAAAGAACAACAGCGAGCGCGTAGAAAACTCCTTCGAGCGCGAGCAGAGATTCTTTTTTCACGTTTCGCAAGCGAGCAAATATCTCGCGGATGTTTCATTTTGGTTAAATTCTTAAGGTCAATTAATCATTATGTTTTGATCAGAGTTGTGATTAAAGGTTTGAGTGGGACGCAAAAGATTTTCAGATTTCAAATTGGGCCGCGGCATTCTTCAGTTTGGGAACCGCTGTACTACAGTATTGACTGTATATGTAAAGTGCAAAGGCACTTCACACTAAACCTCCATGTACATTGATACATCAACAGGCCTATACGCATTACAGAGGCCTACTGTAAACTACAATGTGCTGTGTTCTGTTTTTTTCAGTTTTGCAAATGGGTGCTGATGCAATCCGGCATGAATTCATACTCTTAGATGAGGCTGAGTTTAACCTGACAAAGGTTAGAAGAAGAGGGAGAAACCTCATCGGTCACATGGCATTGTCACACCAGAAGACCAGATAGAGGCAGAGCAGATGAGATACGTTGTCATCGGGGACCATGTATCTTTTCACCAATCTGCTCTGGTCCAAAACTAGTTTCAACAGCACCCATCATTTTCAGTTCCGTACCTTCCACCATACTCTCCCTTCCTTAACCCCATTGAGGAGTTTCTCTCTGCATGGTGGTGGAAGGTTTACGATCTCCAGCCCCATGTCAGGATACCCCTCATTCAAGCCATGGAGGAGGCGTGCAACCAGACTGATGCAGGGTCAGTGCAAGGATGGATTCGCCATTCAAGAAGATTCTTCCCTCGCTGTCTGGCGAGAGAGAACGTAGCCTGCGATGTGGACGAAGAGAGACGGCCCGATCCAGCTAGGCGAAGAGATGATGCCTAGGAATGATTTTTTCTGTATTTCATTTGCTGTATTACATTACATTACATTTAGCAGACGCTTTTATCCATAGCGACTTACATTACACTTTAAACCCATGGCTTTTTCACATTTTTGCCTGGGGAGCAATTAGGGGTTAGGTGTCTTGCTCAGGGACACTTCGACATGGAACATGGGGCAGCCTGGAATCGTACCACCAACCTTGTGCTTCCCAGCAGGACATTGGATACAACAACAACCAGTGGCAGCTGGTAGATAAAGGGCCACCTTGAGCGAGGAAAAAAAAAAGTATTTATTCATTATTTTTTATTATATATCAAAATACATTTTACAAATAGTATTTGTGTTTTTGAAACGTAAATTATGTACCCTGTAATATTTGTAAATGACAGTTTTGATTACTAAGACTTCTTGAAACTACACCCTTTTTCTCAAAACCTCATCTTCAAGCACTATTTACAAAACCTCTGAATCCTCTTGCAAAATCAAACTTGCCTGAAAACCTTTTTACCTTAAACAAAGTGATCAAAATAATACACTATCGAGCAGTCAGTAAACTATTCACCAATAAATAGTTACGTTGAAGTGAAGGTTTGGACCCCAAAGCAGACAGTGGTTTGTAGTAGGGTATACGAACAGTTTATTGGCTGGCTGGTGGATCCTGGCAACGGGGAGGATGAAGAGCCGAGCGAGGGGGCACACGAGAGTTCTGAGTGAAGGAAGCAACAAGGTTAGTGTACATCCAAAAAGACAACGAGGTCGAGTATCCTGCTAATCCCTTGCTACCGTAGCGGACGGAATAATCTGGCGTCGAAGTGATGAGACGCCCAGGCTTATATGGAGGAGGATGATTAGAAGGATTGGATGCCGGTGTGCCTTGTCCTGTGGCGAGGATAGGGTGAAAAAGGGGAATGCAACTAAATAAAGAAAAACCAACAACTCCACCCGGAATTTCACCCCGAGAAATAACCTGGACAGTACAAGGCCCACAGGTAAGTTTACTCTTATTAGGCAGGAGACGCAGTTCACGGTTTTAGAACAAGTACAACTTTATTTTAAATACTTTTAAAATCAGTCCAGTTTAATTCAAATCAAAAGAAAATCCATTAGAACAATTTGAGGGCTGGAGCTGGGTGGGCGGACAACGCTAGGTGTAGAGGCGGTGGGGGGAACCCACCAAATCAAGAAAACAAACTCAAAACAACTCAAAACCCCTCGACGTAGTGAGGAACCCACTTCCCAGGACACCGTAAACTAATGGGTAGGACACCACCACCCGGCCACCAGCACCACCAGTCTCCAGCAACTAAAAAAAAGACAAAAACAATTGACAAAATTACAATAAAATATCATCCAGCTAACAATACAAAAGGGACACGGCCCTTGTTAAAACACAGACGTGATGAGGGTTTAAAAAGGAACTGATCTGGCGCCCGGTATGAAGCGGGGATGCCAGGCGTGGCGACCGATATTCAGCACGCCAAGCTGCAGACAGACCGCACGCAGTCCTACACAGCGCAGTGTGGTAGGACAACGCTTCCGGGGGGGGGGGGGTAAAGGCTGTCAGGAGAACGCCACGGAGATTAAGCTTCCGTGGAGGTGGAGCTTCAGCGGAGAAGAGTGCTTGGACGCACAAAACAGCAGCGACCCCACCCTGCTGATCAACACAACTCCTGTTCTAGGACACTGGCATTTACAGAGCTGCCAAAAAACCTTCAAAAAACCTTGGAGTGAGATCTTGTCGGGGGTGACCAAAATTTTGTTGACCATTCATTTGGCGTAGTACCCATGTTGTACGCTGCATTCTGGTGGTTTGTGGGGCCCAAAGTGGTTGATCGGGGCGGCCTACTGGAGATGGACAACATTGGTTACATTCTGTGAAGCAGACACAGCTGATGGTCCACCCCCAGGACATGTTGGTTTAAGTAGATGTTATTTCATGCATTCCAGTAGATTTGGGTGGTATGCCTGAACTTATTCTGATTCATGTTCATCTGCTCATGACTTGAGGGGCCTTCTAGACTTGATAGCCACGCAGTTCTCCCAAGGGATACAATGCTCCTCTAGGGTGGACTTAATTATGGCAAAGATCTCGCTTGCTGTTCCACATACCTTCCCACTTGTTGTACACATGCCCAAACATTGGTCGACAACTTTGCCTCCCATGAAGACCCAGACAGTGAGCGGGTTCATCTTTTGCGCTCCTATAATGACGAGTTAGAATTATACAAATGTACATGTTTGATGTTTACACAAAGCAAATGTTTTGTAGGAGATACATAGTTTGGGATATACCCGTGTCATTTGACCCAACCGTAACAAAGGGTGTATGCGCCGTTTTTGACCCCCTCACAAGCTCTTGGGGGAAATAAGGCGCCAGAGCTTCATTAAATATGCAGGATGATTTAGTCCTGGCACACCTGTAGTCCCGTCTTAGAATCTCCAAAACAATCTTTAAGGAGAGGCCCCAGGTGGTCTGCAAAGGCTAGAGGAACATCATGGACCACCAACCCAGCTGTCATTTGGATCTCAGCCCTTCTAGTCTGTAAGAAAATAAAAATGATTAATCTTCCCAAAAGACCATAGTTTATTTCAAATAGACACCTGTCATAATAAGGCACAGGTAAAAAAAACTCATTCAGCAACTGAGATCTCAAATTAAGAAAGTTGGACTGAAATACAAACCACAAATTAGTCAAAACTATCAACCATGAATTTACCGTATTCAACTGGGACACAAAACTCTTGACTGAACCTCGACAGGAATATTCCACACATCATACCTTGACCTCTTGTGCAGACATCCCTCCAACATTGTATATTGTGGCTGTGGACTGAAGAGCTTGTTGCTTTTCTTGGAGGCCTTTAGTTTGTATGTGGCGCACTACATCGGTCGCACCCTGGTGGCAACATGAGTTCTCAATACTCCCTCTTGTAATAAAGGGACATGTGGAGGTCCACTCACTTTAAAGAGGGTTCTATATGTTGCTGCTCCAGCCAGAGCCTCTTCTGGCCCGGTTGGATTGGGGGAGTCTCCTCTGTCCCTCTGGGTCTTCTTCCATCTGCACTGTTGGTCAGTTTGTCCTGTGTGTTGCTACTCTGTCTTCTGCCCTGTTGTTTCTATAATTTGTACTGACAGTGTGTCTGTCTGTCTGTCTTTTCTGACTTTGCTGGTACTTTAAATATTATAACAGACTTCCTTTTTGTCCTGGGCCTGGCAAAGGTCTTTTACGAGACATATTTACTCCCTTAAAGAATTTAAATGGTTTTTAATAACTACTCTCATTTACAAAAACATGCCTAATTCTATTCTATTCTATTTATGTTAAAATGTCTTGAGGGTCTTTTTCTTTGGCCTGTAAATAAAAAAGATAAATGCGACGTGAGCAACCTTAATAAACAACGCTGTGATGTTTTGAGCATGCAGTAAACCAAGAGGTTAACACGGTGCTCTCCTGCTGCTGGTTGACAGCAGAGTTTACATTCACCACTCAAAATCACACACAAACACAACTAATCATTTCTTTCCAGGTTTAAGGAGAGTGAGTACTTAATTGAACCACATGTCATTAACGTAGCTTAGTCTTTGCTCCTCCTGAGTTTCTCCCGTTGTGTCTGTTTGAAAACCTTCTGTTGCTAACTTGGGGACTCTTTGGGGTAAACAGGATGTCTATGCAGCGTATAGGGTTACAGACGTGCTCCTTAGCGCCATCTATCGTCGGGGAGTTTGAAAAGGAACGAACGCGCTTCGGCCCAAAATCACAATTCTTTTTTTGCCGTGAGAAATTGGTTGTGTGGCGTGAGTGCGTGTGTCTTCCGACGAAAGCGTGAGAGTTGGTAGCTCTGCATTTACCAAGCAAATACTCCACGGGAGCCCAGAGCTCAGAGCTCAGAGCTCAGAGCAGCACGCGTCCCGTCACCCGGAAATGACGCACCTCACAGAATAGAGGGCAAGAGGAGGAGCTGGTGGAGGCGTGCCACTTTTAAGCCGGCCCACCTAATTGCAGCCACCTGGCGTTAATTGCCAAAAGGGTGGCACCTCCATAGTGCTACACAACCACCAGCCAGCCACACACAAACACACAGGAGGACACCGAAGGGAAAGGGGAGAACACATACAAACAAAACACAATCACCACAGAAAGCCCCGTGTTCAAAGCCATACAATGTGTTTATAGTACATTATACAGCCTACAATGCACTGTAGGCCTACTACAGTATACAATACTACAGTAAAAGGGACACAAATCAAAGGAGTCAACATGTCATCAATGTGCTTCTTCTGCTCTTTGGGCTCAGTCAGGCCAGAGCACTTTGTCGCCATCACAAGCAATATTTTCTCTCCTTAGGCAACAGGGAAAGAAGCCTCTTGTGTGATGGATCCAGCCCTGACATGATTCCTCATCACCACAGGCTGATTCCATGGATTGCAGCCGATCTACTCTGGTGCAGGGTTGTCTATCATACACTGTCCATCTCCATGAGGAGAAAAACTATTATGGAGGGAGGTACAAGGTCATAAACTGACCGTGGATGTTAAACCGTTCCCTTACCTGAGCAGCTCGGTGGAAACTGACATTGTCCAACACCAGCACATGGGTGGGAATGGGATTCTCGTTTAGCTCTTGAACTTGCTGCTCAAATAAAATGTCTTGTATTGGGCAGAGATCGTAGAAGATGCTGGGTGTTATATGGCCCGAGTGTAACATGGTGATGTAGAACACCATGGTTGCCGATAGCAGCACAGATTGTCACATTGCCACCTCGTTGACCAGGGACTTCAACAAGGGCCCGCTGTCCAACCACGTTTCTTACTCTCCTTCTCCTCTGTGAGATTGAAGCCTGCTTCATCAACAAATGGGGTCTGTCCAAGGATTCCAAGTCAAACATCGTCTGTTAGGAATACAATCAAATGTGTGTAGAATTCAGCAAGTTGTACAGAGACTCTATATTGTAAAGTTCCATTAGGCCTACTGTATCCACTTCTGATTCACATGCATTGTATGTACTGAAGAGTACATAGTATGTGGTACTGTAGACAATCTGGATTACAGTAAACGTGTCTGATTGTACACTTACTTGCACATACTGAGCTCGCAGTTCTTTCAGTTGCGCTCAAAAGGTACTTTGTGTACTTATTTCATTCGCAGCCTGTTACGATGGAGGACACGGCCTATTGTCTCTCTCTCTCTTACACCAAGCTGCTTCTATTTCTGAATTCATTTGTTTCCTCCAAAACAATTAGTTAACAGCATAAAGTAAACGTCGCGATGGGAAAAGACTGCAGTTGAAATAATACAAAACCTGTTGAGAATGGAATCCTGCTTATAAGTGCACTAAGAAACTAAATTAATGAATTCATGAACGATATCAGGTAATGTTGGTGACCACTGCCTAGATGTGGTGAATAAATCTATAACACCAACTATCTTTGTCATTGTAGTGTTTAAATG
Organism: Gasterosteus aculeatus; assembly: GCF_964276395.1. Lineage (NCBI taxonomy): Eukaryota > Metazoa > Chordata > Actinopteri > Perciformes > Gasterosteidae > Gasterosteus > Gasterosteus aculeatus. The sequence continues at coordinate 2,992,230 of NC_135708.1, read as the reverse complement.
CACAGTCAACCTGCTCCCTCCAATATTGCATGTGGCTAAGAGGGGCTTTGAACAGGTGAACAGTGAGGCCCCCACAGGGCCGAACTGCAGCCTGTGTGCACGACTGAGGGACCATATGTGCTCAAAATGGGATGATTGAATGGACCCCTACTGGGTTTTATGTGTTTTAAGGACGTGTTGGAAGATGATTGACAGTGACTCGGTTTCCATCCACTTGTTACTGCACCTAAAATTCAAATCAAGCTGTGAAGAAATCTTCCACATGTATGTTTCTATCCCTCCAGTACCGGCATGCAATTATTTGCAGTAGGTCCTTTGAGATGAGCCATTTGAATCCACCACAATTTGAGATGACATGAGCAGAGCACAAACCTCAGTGGATGTTGAAGTCACATGATCAGTTCCTTTGACTCTCCAGCTCAGCCAAGCGTTATTTCTGAGTCCATATCATTTTCTCTCGGGTCCTTTCCATGCGTGTGTGTCGCAGGTGGATGGAAACACGCTTTGTGTCTTTGGTTGAGTAGCATTTAGCATTTAGCTCGCCCTCTGAATTGGCCCCAATGACACACTCTAAAACTATAAACCGTGTGTGAGAAATGGACGTGGTTGTCGTGGCGTGTTTGTGGTTTTCTTCTTCTTCTTGACTTCTTTAGGTCTCAGTACAACACACCGTCCTCCAAGTGTCACATGAGAGCTTGGAAAACAGAACTTGTGCTCCTGAAAAGGCACGTGTCCTCTGGTTGGTATCCAGTGTCTGCTACAGGTGTTTGTTGCAGGACAGATGGGTCCCAGTGTGAGAGAAGAACATGGTGTAAAACAGCAGGAGGCCCAAAGAACAACACTGAGACAACACAGGAGAACCTTTTCTACAAATGTCTCCAGCAGGATCCTTCCTTTGATCCATCTCCACGTCCTCTCCTCAGCGCCCCACTCTTTCATTTTAAAGCAGGCTGCTTTTCTAAATACACACAGTGGGGATCTGCAGGTAGTGAACCCAAGTTCTTCCAAACCACAAGTGCAGCACAGCAACCACATCCAGCATCCCCGCTGGCTGCAGCACCACACAGCGTTCCTCCTGCACACATGTTGGTGGGATTGCTCAACGCCTTTGGTGGCTTCACAGAACAAAGAGGACTAAACATTTATTCCTCACATGTATTTCTGACTGACGCCTGAGAACATCCTTTGGTCCTTGTGGTGCATTAGAAGATGTACGGTCCGTCAGGATATTACTGTGTGATGGTAGTCAAATTGAGTCCAATACCTTTTCAAAAGATCCGTGTTGTTCCACGTTGAAGCTTGTTTACTGTCATTTACACCGTTCTTTAGATGATGCTGTGATTTCACAACTTGTATTTGTCACAGATGACAGTTTGAAGGGTGAGTGAAATGTTCTGTCCTTAAACCGTGTGACGATATGCACTTAACATGTTGACGCACATCACCTATAACTGATGCTAGAGGGGTAAGAAGTGGCTCCATCGTACTTTCTGTCTGTATTCCATTCATTTCATCAAGCTCAGAATGACAAAGTACATCCTGTACACATGCGACATCCTATTGGCCAGACAGAACTATGCGTCCTGTAGCAAAAACAGGTCCACTCCATCTTCTAACATTGTCTCCATCCTCTCCAACTGGTTCAGTCGTTGAACAGTCATTTCAGACTACACACTTAAGGAACAGCAGAGCTTGAAAATGCCAAAACACACAGAGACACTGAGGCAGACAACTCGCTGACCCATAATCACAGGCCCTATACTGTATATTTAGCCTTCTCTTTGTGCTGATGGACAGTCCCTGGTGGACAGACCAATGGCGCGCTGACATGAAGTCCAGAACAGGCCACTAAACACATACATGTCACACGCGTCATACACGTCATACATGCAGCAGCAGCAAATCAAACAACAACCAACGTAACGCACAAGTGTCCAAACTCTGTGTTAGCCAGATAACTTTGCTACTGACGAGCCTGAGATGTTATTTTGTGCTGGATACATGCGTACAGTTTATATAACATCTAGGTCTTCACAGCAGCACATACAGTGAAGTAAAGGATGGCAAAGCCTTACCTTCCTCTGTCAGCCCGCAGCAGCAACCATGAGGGAGAGTGAGGAGGGTGAAGTCCTGCCTCTGGTTGGCAGTGGGAGGGGTGGGAGGCTCCAGCCAAGCATTACAAGTGGTGGAGGGGACGCCACTGAGAGTAGCACCTCATGTGGACGCACACGTCCAATGTGTGGGCGGAGCACAGCGTCGAAATGCAAAAGGCTTTTAACAACACACAGGAATAGTAGTCACATGGTCAAGCAGCACTGCAGGAGTTTAACTAACGCGGCGACACCCGACAGAGCATCTGTCGCACACGTTGGACCTCTGACACACTCCAGGATGAAGCCTTGACTGAAACACCAGCGTTTGCAGTGACAGGTGAGATGGTCCTGCCTGCACGTAGAACACGCTTCAACTAAATGAAACTTCTCTGCATCGTCTAACCAGCAGAAAGGATGTTCACAGCTCCATATTGTCTTCTATTGTTTGTATCTTCTGCTGAGGGACTTCATTCAGGCAATGAACTGTCATGAGTCTGGTCACCATCCTGGTAAATTGGGAGAATTATGGAGGCGTTATTTTACAAATGTCTTCTTGACAAACTAATCTCAAGAGAAGACACAAAATGATGAAGGTGTCCTACCAGCAAGAGTCGTGTGTTTCTTATGTGTGAGATATGTTCTTCGTACAGCACTTGCTCCTCCAGATGTTCTCGTTCCATCATTGGTCTCAATGACGTGTGAGCACAGGGACAAGGCGCCCCCTGCTGGAGCTGATCAGCGAGTCAGTGTGAGCTCTGTAAGTACGATCAACACGAGCCAACCGCACATAAGGGATGAGGAGGAGATACAGGACACAGTGGTTTGCACCTGCAGGTGGAACATCTCCTTGCTTTTGGCTCTTTTGTCAGTGTGTCGGTTCCTCTTTCAGCTACTCATTTGATCTCATGGAATACTTTGACGTTTGGATGGTGCCATGCAATTGGGAATATATTTCCCAGGGGGGTCCTGTCCTATGGAGGACCAAAAATGACTTAAGTATAATTAAATGGATGCATAAATAAGTACAGGAGTATTGTAGTGTAATATTTTATTGACTAAGTGTCTCTTACGTCTCCTTTAATCATGCATGACAATGCTGTCCCCCCTTTTAATGTGGAGGTGACCAGTAGGAGCTGATCCAGCACCCCCACACCTCCCCCAAGGACAGAGATGTTTGTCACCTTAGACTATATAACTTGAAGACTTGTACGTGTCAACTCGGCAAGCGTTTAATGAACGTCATGTTCAATGATTTTACCGGTGTTGAGTGAAACGTTTTCTAACAATGGTGGAGCAAATTCATTAAAGTTCTTGCACATTCGTCACTTGTGCCTGGTATCAAAATGAAGAGGAAAGTTGGTTGATTCTTTCAACTTTTAGAGGACGCAAGCAGAAAGTCCCCCGTAGGACAGACCGTCCCATCTCAGAGGCCGCTCGGTTCAGCCTACGCAGTTGTTGGACGACCAGACCAGGTAGACCAGAAGACTGCTGAAGGCTGCAGGCTACAAGGATGCAGCCTTTGAGACACATGCAGGTTAATAAAGCAACTTATTCATTACTCATTTCTTTATTTACTCACTAACGTTTCACCACCAATGTTTCCTCTGTGCTATTGACACAGCAATAGGGCTGTAGAATAAATACAGATATTATGGAGGAAATAGTACAAAAGTCAATAGTACAGCATCTTTAAAAAGGATCAGAGTATTTCATGTCAAAAGAAATAATACAGCGTGTTGAAAGCATCTTTATTTGATGGCCTGTTTAAACATGTACAGTTGTTTCCAATAAAAGTCATTTATTAACATTAGAGCCAAACAATTCTATTTCTGTTAAAGTAACACATGGAGTAAATGTTGTAAATGACATTATAGTGAATAAAAACACAAGTAACGCAGATTCAATATTTCCTTGAGAGGTTTGCTGAACCATTAAAAAGCTTCTTGTTCAAAACAAACCTGATTATGTGAAATTAGATTTGATTTCACTCAACAGATTTAGAAAGATTTGAAGTTAAAATGGGCTCAGAAAGAATTACACATTCATATTTTCCTTCTTCAGCTTGTTTTTATTATTGCTGATGAAGCGCACACACACATAAGGACACTTTTGTCTCATATGGGGGGACAGATGAAAGAGCGTCTTATAAAATGTCTTCTTGAACACATAAAGATGAAGATTAAAGCCTAATTAGGAGCCAATATCTAAATGATCATCTATTGATTGAAGGAGCACAGCAGCATTAAGCTGAGCTCTTTCACACTTCCATCTGAGTCCCAGAGAGCTGTGGACCCCCCAGAGTCCAGACCAGCTAAGGTACCCCTCACCTGCTCCACCTGCATCTACACCCACATGAACCACCATCAGCTGTACAGACTGAACTATGTGGTGAGCAGAGAGGAAGGTTCTCCACCAGGAGGAGACTCTCCCTCCTGACGAGGACACAGAGACACTGAGGAACCAGAACCAGACCAGAACCTGAACCCAGGATAAAGAGGTTCAGTGAATGTGGTGCTGAAGGTGTGGAGGTGGATCAGTGTGTCAGAGGAGACTCTGTAGAAGGACAGAGAGCCAGCAGGACAGTCCACATACACTGCTACTCTACCAGAGGAGGAGGAGGAGGAGGAGGAGGTGATGAATGTTTCTGTCTCATCGTGAAGGACAGAGTAACCTCCACCAGAGCATCTCAGGCTCCAGGACTGATTATTGGATCCAAACCAACAGTCATTACTGTTTCCTTTCCTCCTGATTCCTCTGTAACTCACTGATACATAAACTCCTCCTCTCCACTCAACCTCCCAGTAACAGCGACCAGTCAGACCAGTTCTACACAGCAGCTGATTATAGAAGTCAAATCTGTCTGGATGATCAGGATATGATTGATCCTCCTCCTTCACACGTGTCACCTTCCTGTTGTTGTCAGACAGTTTGAGGTGTTTGTTTACTGTGTTTGTGTCGATTGTGAGTTCACAGGAATCTGATGAGAGAACAAGACACAATACAGCTGCAGTTATTAATCATGTGTTCATCTACTGACACGTTGATGATGACGTCACAGAGGTGAATGAGTGATGTCACAGTGTGAAGATCACAGGTTGAATCTTCATGAATCAAAGCACACTTACACTTCCTCAGACCTGGTCTCAACCATCGGACTCCATCAGGCTCCACCCTGAAAGGAGGAGGGGGGTCAGAGCAGCATGGAGACATGGACATTACATCACTCTCACACACAGCTTTGTCCTTCATGTCCACATGGAGCACCTCTTCTTCTTCTACCACTACTTACAGACGACCACAGACTGTCAGTCAGGCGTCACACAGCGACGAGGTGCTGGAATATATTCATGAAGAAGATGAATGGATAACAAATAAGAAATGGACCTGTCACTGTACTTTCACCAGATGTGAATTCAAACGGGAGAAATGACATCATGCTACAGATCAAGCTTCATGGGACGTGTGCAAAGGAACATTCACATTAAACTGTTTCATAAAGATAAAGCAGATACAGACCATTCAGTATTCACACAATGTGCATGTTTCCATGTTGTCCCCATTTGTGGACAATGTCTCTCCCTGTGGTTCGCTGGAGTCCCAAAACTTTACAAATTGCTTTGTCACCTTTTCCACACTGATGGATCTCAATGACTTTGTTCCTCATTTGTTCCTGAATGTCTTTGGATCGCAGCCTGATGTCTCGCTTGTGAGGATCTTGTGGTCTACTTCACTTTGTCAGGCAGCTCCTATTTAAGTGATTTCTAGATTGAGAACGGCTGTGGCTGGAGAAATGGAACTGGGCTTTCCAAAGATGTGATGAACCTCACTTCATTTATGTTTTCATCACTTTTTCACACAGGGCCATTTAGGTTTGGATTCTTTTCTCCCCTTAATGATAAAAACTGCATTTTGTGTTTACTTGCGTTATCTGTGTCTAATATTTACATTAGTTTGATGATGTGAAACATTCAAGTGTGACATGCAGGCGTGAAAACGGGTCACGGGTGAAAAAGGTGAGAAGGATGTTTCCCCTCTAGGGGTTTTCAGTAGGTTTTGTCCCAGGGACCAACATTCTGAATAGAAAGTCACTGGCCTGTAACCGCCCCCCCACATATTCCGCCTGTAGCACTTGTCAGTGGAATCTCTTCCATATTCTTCTGGATATTCAGTGACTGAATCTCTTCAGCTGGACGCATCGGTCTTAATGTGCCGGTAATGATGGTAAATGATGCTTGTAGCTGGTTGTCATCTACGCTCCACTACGGTTACATAAAGGTGGCGTTTGTGTTTTCACAACGTTTTATCTCAGAATTTAGACTTTCTATCCCCTTTCTTCAGTGCGGAAATGGGCTTCTATAGTTGTGTGAATGCATCACTCCAGCCAATCCAAAGACGGGGTTTGTAACCAATCAGGTGTAGAGACCATGGTGACTGGCTCCGCCCCCTTACTGTCAGAAAGAACAACAGCGAGCGCGTAGAAAACTCCTTCGAGCGCGAGCAGAGATTCTCCTCGCGAGCAACGAAGGTCACGTTCAAAAGTCCGTCTCACGAGAGATATTTATTTATTTATTTATTCATTTATTTATTTATTCATTTGCTCGCGGATGTTTGATTTACGCGCATCAACCTGATTTGCGCTCTGGAATTTTGACAGTGATTTGCTGCCATACCCCCCCCCAGAAAAAAGGTGAGGGATTTTCATGCCTGAACATGAAAGAAATGAGGAATCAGGAAGGCAGCAAACACTTTATCACACAACTGTAACACATAAAAGCAGAAGCCATTTTCCAGTGAGGCTGAATGAGGCGAGTCGGAGGACGTCCACGTTGTCCCATTGATCAGGTGGACTGCAGTGTCTCCCCGTTGTACTACTTCATGGGGGGGCACCCCTGTTATAATGATGGAAACACTGAACTGGCTTCGGTCGCTTATCAAAACATCGGCCAAATAAGCCGTTTTTCAGACTTATGAGCAAATACAGAATCCCTTTGTGTTCATTTCTAAAGCCGCATAAAGACACACGTGACTTTATTTAGGGCGCTGCGCTACTTGCAAGTCGCTGTGTTGTGGCAGATTCTCCATAAAGGTAGAAAACAACAAACTCATGGTCATGAAGGTCCTCATGTAACGTTACATGGAATCTGCATGAGGAGGAGGAGGAGGGTCCATGTCGCTAAATACCAACTGAGATCTGAGATTTGCAATGAAACGGTTGCAGTGATGAAAGAGTCCAATGTACGACGACACTACGAAACCAAGCATCCGACCTTCACGTCCTACACTGCTGCTGAGCGAGAGGACAAAGTCCAGCACATGGCAGCTAACCTGCAGGCTCAACAACAGTACTTTTACCCTGCTAACAACACACAAAAAACCGCTACAATAGCTAGCTATGAGGTAGCTCAACTCATAGCGCGCCGCGGGAAAGCTTTCTCAGACGGTGACTTGGTTAAACAGTGCCTCATTAAAGTCGCTGGAATAATGTGCCCGGAAAAGATGCAGGAATTCAACAACGTGAGCATGTCCACAAACACAATTGTGCGTTGAATGGAAGACTTGTCAGCTAACATACAGAATCAAGTGTCACATAAAGCTTGTGCTTTTGACTTTTACTCCATTGCCTGTGATGAAAGATGCAACAGACGCCGCACAACTGTTCATTTCTTTGCGAGGAGTTGACGATAACTTTTGCATTACAGAGGAGCTGCTTGATCTTCGGAGTCTAAAGGGCACAACAACGGGTGAGGACATTTTTGAAGCTGCGTCAGGTTCAATTGACAAGATGGAACTTAAATGGGACGAGCTGCGTGGAGTTGCAACGGACGGGGCTCCCGCTATGACAGGCGAGCCCAAAGGAATGGCATCTATGGTGTGCGCCAAGGTGCCAGAGAGTGGAGGCGAGGCTGTAAAATTGCACTGTATCATCCACCAAGAAGCTCTCTGTGCCAAGACAGTCCAGCTTGGCGATGTGATGACCACAGTTGTGAAAACTGTCAACATAATTCGAGCACGAGGGCTCTACCACAGAGAATTAGGCTCCTATCTGATGTCGATGCTGAATACGGGGACGTACTCTATCATTGTGACGTGCGCTGGCTTAGTCGCGGCTCCGTGCTGAAGCGGTTTTATTCCCTTACTGCCTTTCTAGTTGATCTTACTGGTCATCTGAACTCACTGAACAAGAGCCTACAAGGCAAAGACCAGCTTGTACCACAACTTTCTGTGCGAAGCTTCGTCTTTTTGAGACACAACTACGCAACTTCAACCTTGCGCACTTTCCTACGCTGTCCGAAATCAAACGTGCTCATCCAAAGGCCGACCTCTCTGCTAAAAAGGAGAAATACGTTTCTGTTTAAATGTTTAAATAAAGCCTTCCCTCTTTATACAGGGCTGTGAAGGGGGTCCCCATCCTGACGAAGAAGCAATCTGAGGATGAGCTGCCAACCCTTTTTGTAAAAAAAATGAAAACCCATTAATGGAGAGATGTGATTTATGCAGTTATTTTCTTTAAGATCATTAAATTATCAAGCATAATTTACCTACATTTGATTGATTTTATTTGAAAATAGATAAATGAAAACCCAAACGTAGAAAGATGTGATGTAAGCAGTTTTTTCTGTAAGTATAATAAATTATCAAGCATAATTGACCTACATTTGATTGATTGATTTGTATTACTGTTAATACACTAGAGGTGATATACCTTAACTTTAGTGAGCTCAACCTTTCGCATATTTTTCTGTCTGTGGCCCTCAGTGAAAAAAGTTTGGCCCCCCCTGCTTGAATACGTGGAACACTTCCTGCATTTCGCTCTCGCTCGCCCCTCGCGTCCAGTAGTCGTATTACACTGTTTAACGTTCCCGTCTTCCTCGGTGGTTTGATTTAACGGTCTCACTTCCGCCCCGCTGCTCTCGCTCGCCCCCTAGTGTGATAACCGGCACTCCGCTTGTTGTTGCGCGCAACCGCACCGCCGTTCCTTCCCTGCACCCCCCTCGTCCCCCCCTCTCTCTATCTCACCCCCCTCTGTGCTCACACACACACACACACACACACACACACACACACACACACACACTCTGGTTTTGATTGCTTGTTTAGTGAGTAGGTTTAAAATAAGTGTTATGGGGATTGTTGGTTGCAGTTATAGGTGATCTTGATCGGTGTTCCTGTGAGTTAATAAACCCTGTTATACTTTAAAGAACCGTTTTCCTGTGTTTACTTGTGCATTTATATGGTGGTGACCGTTGACATACATCGCCAGTGCTCAAACTTAACTCCTTCCAACATCTTCACTCTCAAGGAGTGAATATCAATTATGAGACTTGATTTATAGTATTGGTTATTGGTCCCTGTTAGCTCAGGGTGGTGCCCCGTTATTTATTCATTCTGAGAAGTATCTTAGTGATTATTAATAATTCTATTAATGTCCATAAGTTAGTTCCTCATTTGCTAGTAACCTAATACGACCCCCTAGCCGCTCCCAACACTTCTCATCCAACCACAATCACATTTACTCCATCCGGATGGCAACATTTATCTGGATAGGGTTTTTTTGGTATGTTCTGTTCATTTCTACGATATAGTTGATACTAATTCCAGGTCCACCATCAGCTGTTGGTTCTTCACTGAGCGTCTGTGGCCGACTGTCACCTGTAGCTTCAACAAGTCCACTCTTATCATCCAGGGAACCGTCTCTCAGTGCAAAGCACCAAAAGCAGGTGAAGCTGAACTCCTTTAAAACACCAAACGTTCCTCCTGTGATGATCCATCAAGACGCTTTGAACAGATTGTTTCTCTGACTGTTTGTCTCTTAATAATAATGTCTGGACTAAAGGACAAACACACACTGGAGGCAGATGACCAGCATCTAAACATCCAAGTGTTGTTTGAGTTGTTAAGAGCCCACAAACCTGCAGCGTGACCACGTTGACTCATATCAACCCACCATGATGCCGTCAACGTGTCAGGAGACACTGTCCTCTCTTATAACGTGGAGACAAGACAAAGCTCCAGAGAAACAAGCCTTTCATCACCTTCCTCCCTGTTCAGGCTCATCCTGGCTACTGTTCCTCACTACTTCTGTCTGTGTTGATGGTCTCATGTGGGACACAAACAGTTTGATGAGTCTCTGGTAGTTTGAGGTCAGCTTGGTGTGTCAGGGTCTTATTAACCAGGCTGACAGTGGGACAGAGAAAAGGTTTCCAGCTCTACCTCTTCTACCAGACTGGTGGTCTGTGGCTGCAGCCTCTTCATACCTGAGAGTCTCCAGTCTCCAGTGAGGATCCTCCAGTCCAGCAGACAGGAGCTTCACTCCTGAGTCTCCTGGATGATTGTAGCTCAGGTCCAGCTCTCTCAGATGGGAGGGGTTGGAGCTCAGAGCTGAGGCCAGAGAAGCACAGCCTTCCTCTGTGATCAGACAGCCTGACAGCCTGCAGACACACAGAATAAGACACATGTCACATGATCTGAGGGAGCTGTGAGGACAGAAATGTCATTGCAGTACAGAGATACTATCAGGTACAGAGGGGTCACATTAACATGGTTACTGACTGGTTTCCAGTCACAACTAAACACCCACTATAGTACATCAACAACCTGATAACATTACTACTAACTCTATCATGTCAAATATTTACATTACATTGAAAATAAACACATTATTACACATACTATGGAAATAGTTGGAAAATACATATTTGATTTAAATCATGGAAGCAGAAAGAATCTTTTTAAGGTCAGAAATGTACCATGGATGTAAATAAAGACACCAAGTGGACTTTAATTGAATCTTGACCTGAGAGTCTCCAGTTCACAGTGTGGACTATTCAGTCCAGCAGAAAGCAGCTTCACTCCTGAATCCTGCAGGTGGTTGTTACTCAGATCCAGCTCTCTCAGACTAGAGGACTGGGAGCTGAGAACTGAGGACAGAGCATCACAGCTTCTCTCTGAGAGGTTACAGACACTCAGTCTGAAGAGACAACAATCAACAAGAAAAATAACATTGATGTTAAAATGAAATCCTATTTCATATAAAATCAGTTAAGTGTTTATACAAGTACTAGTGTAGACTACACTACTAAAAAAGGAAAGTGATTAAAAAGGATCTTTATTTCCTAATTTAATGTCAGTTACCATCTACACCTTAAATGAGCAACCATCAAACTCCAAGCAGATTGTCACTGAAGCGCCAGAAATCCAAGTTTCAGTCTCTTTTACACCTCTGCTTTTCCCATTTTCCTCAATGAACCATATTAAAATAACATCACACAGCATGAATAAGAGGATTAATAGGACGACCCTGTGATGATTTATCGTGAGCCAACATTGTGTTTTAATTCCCTCCGTATCAAATGTGTTGGTTCCACAAGGATCCGATGATGTGATGGAAACATAAACAGATTTAGTTAGTCTCTTCGATTAGATTAGATTAGATCTTCTGGCTCCATAGATAAGGTTCATCTTCTGGTGAAAAAAAGGTTTTTATAAGGTCTGAAATCTTGATGAACAATGATGATGTTCATGCTGTGGAGTAGATAGTTTAAGTCAGTGATTCCCAAAGTGTGGGTTGCGGCCCCCTGGTGGGCCACGAGAGGTCATTTACAGTAAATAAAACGTTTTTAATTTTCAATTTTGAAAAGTTTTAAATAGATAATATTTCAAATCATAAAAATATTTATGATGTGGCACATTAGTTATGTGAAACATTAGTTGATGAAGCACAAACAATTTAAATGGACAGATTAATAAAACAATAAGGCTCTCGCTCGAAACGGCTGCTCTTGTCCGCCTGTCGTTGGTCAACAAACGGGGCGCCATCTTGTGGTATTAAAGTCAATATACCGCATTGTCCGCACTCGAAGGCGCACTTAAAAGGCTTTAATTTCCTCACAAAACGACAGTGCCTTATAATCCGGAGCGCCTTATATATATGGATCAATTGGTTAATCAGTTGATCCATACTGGTTGTACACGGCGCTCAAGGCGCTCTGCCAAACACGCCAAAGCTCGTCTACGACGGCGAGATGCTGAGCGGCGCTCAAGCGCGTGAGATATGGAGCTGCTTTCAGGGATCGCTCCAGCCAATCCAAAGACGGGGTTTGTAACCAATCAGGTGTAGAGACCACGGTGACTGGCTCCGCCCCCTTACTGTCAGAAAGAACAACAGCGAGCGCGTAGAAAACTTCTTCGAGCGCGAGCAGAGACTAACCTCGCGAGCGAGGAAGTTCGCGCTCCGCGAGGGAGCAAATATCTCGCGCGAGACAGACTTTTGTTAGATTTACGCGAGCGCATCAACCTGATTTGCGCTCTCGAATTTTGTGTCAATCAGTGATTTGCCGCCATAAACTGCAGTATCTTATGCGCCTTATTGTGCGGAAAACACGGCACATGAGCTCCGGAGAAAATGGTATACAAAACATACATTGTCGGTTAATACATTTTAATCGGTTAAATTATTATGGTCATTTAATCATTATGTATTGATCAGAGTTGTAATAAACGTTTAGGTGGGCCGCAAAAGATTTTCAAATTGGGTCACGGCATTCTGGAGGTTAGGAAACGCTGGTTTAAGACATTCTTTAAACTAACTTAATCTGACCTGAGAGTCTCCAGTTCACAGTGTGGACTCTTTATTCCAGCAGACAGCAGCTTCACTCCTGAATCCTGCAGGTGGTTGTTACTCAGATCCAGCTCTCTCAGACTAGAGGACTGGGAGCTGAGAACTGAGGACAGAGCATCACAGCTTCTCTCTGAGAGGTTACAACTACTCAGTCTGAAGAGAGGGATGAAGAAGAAGCAGTAAGTATTACAGATGGCAGCATATTTAAGTTCTGATGTATGAATCTAACTCTCTCTGTACTTACAGAACTTTGTTGGAGGCTTTGACCACTGGCAGCAGCCTCAGAAGAGCCTCCTCTGAAGCAAAGTATTTCTTCAGGTCAAAGACCTCCAGATCTTCTTCTGATGACAGTAAGATGAAGACCAGAGCTGACCACTGAGCAGGAGACAGTTTCTTTTTGGAGAGACGTCCTGATCTAAGGGACTGTTGGATCTCCTCCACTAGAGAAACATCATTCAGTTCATTCAGACAGTGGAACAGATTGATGCTTTTCTCTGGAGACACATCCTCACTGATCTTCTCCTTGATGTACTGGACTGTCTCCTGATTGGTCTGTGAGTGACTTCCTGTCTGTGTCAGCAGACCTCGTAGGAGAGTCTGATTGGTCTCCAGGGAAAGACCCAGGAGGAAGCGGAGGAACAAGTCCAGGTGTCCATTAGGACTCTGTAAGGCCTTGTCCACAGCACTCTGGTAGAGACGCTTTGGGTCAGGATTGGGTTTAAAGCGTTTAGACCGCTGGGACGTTGTTTGTTCTTCTGACAGCAGATTGACACCAGAGCTGAAGAAGGTCAGATGGACATGAAGAGCAGCCAGAAACTCCTGAACACTCAGATGGACGAAGCAGAACACCATGTCCTGGTACAGTCCTCTCTCCTCTCTGAAGATCTGAGTGAACACTCCTGAGTACACTGAGGCTGCTCTGATATCGATGCCACACTCTGTCAGGTCGGATTCATAGAAGATCAGGTTGCCTTTCTGCAGCTGATCAAAGGCCAGTTTTCGCAGAGACTCGATCATCTTCCTGCTCTCTGGACTCCAGTGTGGATCCGTCTCAGCTCCTCCATCGTACTTGACCTTCTTCACTTTGGACTGAACCACCAGGAAGTGGATGTACATCTCAGTCAGGGTCTTGGGCAGCTCTCCTCCCTCTCTGGTCTTCAACACCTCCTCCAGAACTGTAGCAGTGATCCAGCAGAAGACTGGGATGTGGCACATGATGTGGAGGCTTCGTGAGGTCTTGATGTGAGAGATGATCCTGCTGGCCTGCTCCTCATCTCTGAACGTCTTCCTGAAGTACTCCTCCTTCTGGGGGTCGGTGAACCCTCTGACCTCTGTCACCATGCCAACACACTCAGGAGGGATCTGATTGGCTGCTGCAGGTCGTGTGGTTATCCAGAGGCGAGCAGAGGGAAGCAGCTTCCCCCTGATGAGGTTTGTGAGGAGCACATCCACTGAGGCCAACTCTGTGACATCAGTCAGGATCTCATTGTTGTGGAAGTCCAGAGGAAGTCGACACTCATCCAGACCGTCAAAGATGAACACAACCTGGAACTCCTCAAACCTGCAGATTGCTGCTGCTCTGGTTTCACTGAAGAAGTGATGAACAAGTCCCACCAAGCTGAACTTCTTCTCTCTCAGCACATTCAGCTCTCTGAAGGTGAATGGAAATGTGAACTGTATGTCCTGGTGGTCTTTGTCTTCAGCCCAGTCCAGAGTGAACTTCTGTGTTAAGACTGTTTTCCCAATGCCAGCCACTCCCTTAGTCATCACTGTTCTGATTGGTTCCTCTCCTCCAGCTGAGGCTTTGAGGAGGTCTTCTTGTCTGATGGTTGTTTCTGGTCTGGCTGGTCTTCTGGATGCTGTTTCAATCTGTCTGACCTCATGTTCTTCATTGACCTCTGCAGTCCCTCCCTGTGTGATGTAGAGCTCTGTGTAGATCTCATTCAGTAGGGTTGGGTTTCCTGCTTTAGCGATCCCCTCAAACACACACTGGAACTTCTTCTTGAGGTTGGATTTGAGTTCACGCTGACAATCTGCAGGAAGAAGTCCTGAATAAAGACAACAAAGAAGATCAATGAGTCAAAGAACAGATTTAAACATGTCTTTCCTCAGAATGACTATTAATATATTCTGTCCATCTCCGGAGACATGAGTGAAGGTCTCATTTTTCAGCATGGTAAGTCTGTAGAGAAATCCTCTTACTGCTCTGCAGACGCTCAGCCAGCTCCTCCTGCTTCATTCTCCTCAGGAAGTGCACTGAGATCTTGACAAAGGCCTCTCTGCTCCTCCTCTGCTCTTCATCCAGCTCCTCCTCATCCTCTTTCTCTAAGCATTCTAGGTAATCTGAACTCACAACCTTCTGGATCTTCTTCAGCTCGTTCTTCACAAAAGTGAGGATGTTCTCCTCCAGCAGCTGGAACAGAACATTCTATGAATGACACCAACTAGAACATGGAAGCCACCATCAGGTCCATGTTGGACAGACGGACAATCCACTGGTCTACAAAGTGAAGCATGGAGATGATGGTGAACTGAGAGATGTTAAAGTAGTTGTACATGTACACACCATGAAGATGGAGTCCAGGTGTTTTTGATGCTGCTGGGCAGACGGACCTGTGGGAACCTCTGAGCTCTCCTGGTCCTCTCTGTGGAGGAACATGAACCATCAGCTCACATGGTATTTGGACCATCAACACCAATACAACATCAGTTAAAGATATTGGCTTCTGTCATGATGGATCATGATGAAAACCAGATGCTGAAGACTGTCGATGATGACGGACAGTTTATTAGTTGAGTGACAGCGACAGTTAGTCATCAGTTTCATCTGGTTTTAGTTCTTACTGTGGGTCATAAAAACAACGTCTGCAGACCTCTGCATCTGGTACAAAGTCCTATGGAACTACTCCAAACCTCTTTAGTCCGTCCCCTGACCTCTAGAAGTCTCCTTAGATCTTCTGAAACTAGTCTTTGGACCTTTTCACAGAGTCTACTGACGATACTTTGTCCAAACCTCTGCATGGAGTCCAGAGACCACGTCAGCTGGTCCACAGAGCACTGAGTTTATTCTAATCACATGTTCAGTCCTAGTCATCTGTCTCCAGAAACCTGCAGCTGTCTCCAGATGTGACCTCTGCTGATCCTGATGTGGAGGAACTAGCTCACATTGTGTTTACATCTGAGGATGTTTACAGTTAATGATTCACACTTAAACACACACAACCCAGTTAGATGAAGATAATGAGTTCTGTCATGATGGATCGTCATGGAAACAACACGTTAAACACTGAAAAAACATCTATGTAATTCAAAACTGAGGATCAGAACAGTTCTTCATCTGTTTAAGAACTTACTCTGGGTCATAAGAACGACGTCCATCTTTGAAGTGAATCCATCGATCATTAGACCGATCACTCTTCATGGACAAACATCTGGGTTCAGGGGACTTTTCTCTCTGCTGATGTGAACTGAAAGAAACACTGAGATTACATCATCACATCATCATCTAATCATGAAGCATCAGCTCACATGGTGTCCGTCCTCACAGAGACCAAAACAAGGTAAAGGTCCATGACGTGTATTCTGGATGTGGACCACATGACTCCCTGTAGTGGTTTAGGTCTACTGGTCCTGCTGGTCCCACTGACAATCAACAGCTAAGTCTTTCAGCTCACTGTTTTCTTCACCAGTCAGTTTGGTTTAGTCCCAACAGGTCTCACCAAGTCCTCCATGGAGCTCTCCCTCCCTCACTGGACACTGCTGAAGGGCCCTGGAGCAAGAAACCCAGAACCTCCACCAGAGAGTCTGGTAGAAACACCTCATCATCAGCCTGAGACCCTCACCTTGCATCAACAGAGGGACCAACATCTTTGAATTCTACAGGAAGATTCATAGACCGGTTACTCTTCATGGACACACAGCTGGGTCCAGGTCCAGGTCCTGGTCTCTGATGGGTCCTGGTCACACACATAGAAGCAGAGACAGTGAGTCAGAGACGTTGGGACATGGAGACGAGTGGAGGACAGTTGGAGATGGTCCTCTCACCTCTGAGCTTTGGTCTGGCTGTCATGTTCCCCACACAGAGGGGCTTCAGAGGGAGGGACTCCGTCCTCTGGGTCCTCAGCCTGATTCATAGCAGAGTCCACACCTTCACACCTTCACACAAACCTGCTGGGAGAGCTCACACGTTATTATCTTCATCAGGACAAACACACAGAGCTCATTCACCTCAACACTAAAACTCTCATGGGACACTTTGTGTTGTTGTCTTGAGACAACGTGTCAAGAGACGTCATTTTAAATTCTCATCCTATAAATGTCGTGTTTCTTTTAAGCGCTTTCCTTTGGCAGGAGGCAGCGGTCCATCAGGACGTTATTTATGTTAAATCACTATATAGGCCACTAAAACTCAGCATGCAGGATGACAACACGAGATATGTATAGTTTTATTATAACAATATTATAAGTAAGTATAGGTGGAAGGGAACCAAAAGTGTGGTGCAAAGATCAGTCCTGTAAAACCAAACAAAAGGTTGTTTATACTCAAACCATACAACATATTTTATATTAGTAATATTTCTATTATAGACCTTGTATATATATATATACGGTCACACAGAGTTTAACAACGTCTCACTGAGCAGCTATTAAACCAGGAAGTGTGAATGTGTGAATATATTTCCAACTTTAGCGAAGTGTAAACGTCGTACGTTCGATACCCGCTCACTCCTCTCTCATAACAAACAGGGACGTCCGACTTTTAGCGGAGTCTAAATTATCTTCCGTATTTCCGAGTCCGAAATAAATCGAACTTCTAGGGAGATAAAATACGTTCCGGGTGGTATTTATTACGTAGTTGTCGTGATTAGTAACGATTGAAAAGTTCTTCTCTCTTTATTGAACCAGTATTGGCAATTTCTCAACGAGGAGAGACGCTGCAGAATCGGCGGCGGCTTTGCGCATGCGCGCGTTGATTTCAGCCTGCACGTGACGTGTGTCTCCTCTGACTGCAGCTGGACTGCTGCGAGCCGCCAGGTTCCTGCTTCAGTGACGTCACGCCACGTCAGACACCACAGAAGTCTCCAATAAAACCAGATAAGGTCGCTGGTCGCTTTTGACCAGAAGTCGCCAACAGGGTTTATAAAGTCAATGTACCAAACAACGAAGGAGCCTGCGCATGCGCACATCTCAAGACACAATTTCGACTTTCTAACTCTTTTTAGTGGCGGAAATGGACTTCCATAAAAATCACCGTAACTAGCAGAAAGAAACCTGTCAGCGGACCTGACAAGCGCCGCTTCAAGCCTTTGCGCATTAACTCTGCGCAGACATGATCCCCTTGAGTATCGCGACGTGCTAGTTTAGCCGCTACAGCAACAACTAGCCAGTAACCGCAGATTCCATTTCAACAATAAAGATACAAACTTCTCAGTATTAAATGAATTCACGTTTCAACTGCTCTATGCGGTGTTTACTCAGGTCGGTGATGTTTTAACGTGTGTAGTGGAATAAATAAAACATATTCCGGTGGTGGCTGTGTGGCAACGAACAACACTCTGAACGGCGGCCGCCATTTTGTTATGCGCACACGCCGTCTGCGCATACATGCCGCTTCCCACGTGATCCCGTTTTTCCTCCAGCAGGAAAAGTAGAAGGCAAAAATGCCACCTAAGAAAAAGATGAAACCTCTCGCTGACCAGAAGACTATTGCATCTGTATGTTCTGCTCCATGTGCCTCTGCACCCTCCCTGACTTTGATCCGCCTCCCGACAGTTCTGCTTAGTATTAAAATATAAACACGCACACTTAAGCCTAGTTTATGCTTCTGCGTTTCAGTTTGTTGTCTGTTCAAGTTTAGACTTCTGGAGAAAGACAAACTTCCTTTTACCTTTTTAAACTCTGTTAAAATGCTCATCCTATAAATGTAGTGTTTTACAAGATGAATGTTATCACTCTTCTTCCAGCAGATGGAGCTGTGCTGTTTCTCCTCGTCAGAGTCCAGAAGTCAGTAAAACACAGACCAGTAAGGTGACCTGTAGCTGTCCTGATGGAAACACTGTGGTTACCATGGTAACATGGGGAAGCTTTCTCCTGATGGGATGCTTCACTTCACCATGTGATCAGTGAGTAAAAGGTCGACTACAACCTGCTGATCAATGAGAGAAAAACTGAAGACTAAAGAAAACAAACACAGTCAAACACTAAAAAGTGACCAAATGTGTTTAAAGCAGATGAAGAAATGAACATGAAGCTTTGTGGACTTAAAGGACTGAAGCAGCAGGTGAGACAAACAGCGTCTCTCAGGTGTGTTTCAGGAACAAAGGCCCAGGTGAGCTCTGTGGTCCCTGCTGGGTCCTAGTGCCCCTCCGTCTGCTACCTTCCCCTCCTCATCAGTAACAGTCCTCACAGACCCCAGATCAGACTGAGCTCCTCTTCTTCATCACAGCGTCATCATTCAGACTAACAGCAGCTACTCTCTGCCTGCTCACACAGGCGCCATCTTGTTTCCCAGCTTTAAACAATCACACCTTCACGACCATCAATGATGTCATTCAACCAATCACAGCTGCACTTACTGAGCTCGTAGACATGAACTTCCTCAGTGAGCAGCTCTCTTCTGTCCTCAGCAGGTCCGTGTAGAAAAGGAGCTTCGTGCTTCACTTCAGCTTCCACCAGACAGAGTGAAGTGTTGCAGCTTGTTAGAGCTTGTTGTCCTTCATCAGAGAGGGTGTGTCCTCACGTCACCATCAAAGTATGCAGTCTGACTGCTTGACTCAGTCTGAGCTGTTTTAACAGGGTCAAAGGTCTTCCCCTTCAGGGACTCGCGGTGCGTGCTGTACTCTGTAATCACACCCTAGGAAGTAAAATGTAAATATGTGTTCACAGTAAAATAACACAACTCTTCCCAGACATTTATCGCTGTTGAATTAAATCTGACTTTACTTTTGAAACACAACAATATCTGCAACAAAAGTCGCGATGTTAGCCTCGTTGTCGAGACTTAAAAGAGCCCGACTGTTCCCCCCAAAAGTGCTTCTAGGAGCCCAAGAGGTGAGGAGCGCTTGGTTTTGTCGCTGCCTTCGGGTCAGCAGAGGGTCAAAAAGTGAAGACCCCCGCAGAACATTTTTCAGTCAGATGTGTCTGAAAGTTCAGTGTCGTCTCCTGTGAGGCTCCAGACAGGGTTTCTAAAAACTGTAAAGCAAGAATGACTTCAACCAAGACGACAGGAAACTTTCCCATTAAAGAGAAGGTTATCGTGGGGGGGTAGAGAAGGTGCTGGGAAGCACAAGGTTGGTGGTTCGAGTCCTGACTGCCTCATGTTCTATGTCGAACATGTTCCTGAGCAAGACACATAACCTCTAATTGTTCCCTGGGCAAAATGTTAAAAGCCATGGGTTAAAAATGTATCGTAAGGCGCTTTGGATAAAAGCGTCAGCTAAATGACCTGTAATGTAAAAGATCGCAATGCCCAAATCAGAATTCAGAGACAATAAAAGAAGCCTTTATTAGTAAGGCTTTTACTGTTGAGCGCAGCAGGTTGCTAGGCAACGGGAGCGGTGGAGGTACAGCTGATGACGCAGGCAGGAAGTCCCCCGTAGGACACTCTGTCCCCTTTCAGAGACCGCTGGGTTCAGCCTATGCGGCTGTTGAAGGACCAGCCCAGGTGGACCAGAAGGCTGGAGCCTACGATCCTTTTAACAATAACCAAGAAACCAACAGATATCTTACAAAGAGGTATTCTTCACTTTATATGCAATTTTGTACAAAAGTCCAACAAATCATTAAATACACTAAGGGTTTTAAAAATAAACTTTACAGTAAAAGATCCTTTCTGATGCCGACTCTGATTCTGTGCATCATCAGTTGTGGCTAAAAGTCGGATGATCTAATTTACTAAAGTGGAGGTCTTTTTTTTTTACCATGATCCATATCTTTAGAGTGTCCACTCACTGTGACAATAGTGATATATTAATATTATTCTGGGTAATGTAAAGTCTGTTGATGTGGTTTCAGAACACACACATATCCTGCCTGCTTCTAAAAACCACAGTAAAGTTACTCTGAGGATCCTCTCAGAGACCAACATGAGATGTTTAAATGTTTGTGCGATCTTCTTGTAGCTCTAGCTGGTGCACCGATCTTTCTCTCCTCTTCATGTAGCCCTTCTCCTTTGACCGTATGACATGTACTTGCAGCATTTTCTGTAGTGATTGAATTTCCTGCAGATGTGGCACTGCTGCCAGAAAGCAGGACATTTGTGGCGTGGCTGCCTCCACAGTTTGTAATGGATTTTGCATCACGTTGGCCTGCTTGAGGTTCAAGTCTCGACCTGTTGTGCCAACCACGGGAGTTTGGCTGAATTGCTCAACAGCGGCAGCTGTTTGGGGCTGGACTAGAGCCTTGTTACTCTCCTCAGGCATTTCATATATGCAGAGATTGTAGTAGCTTTGTTCAGGGTTAATTCACTGCAGCAAAGCCTTTCTCATACAGTCATTTCTGATACCACACTATTCTGTCACAAATCAGTTCATCTGTCAGATCTCCAAAGTGACAACTTTTAGCTGTGATCCTCACGTCACTGATGTAGGATTCAATAGTCTCGCCTTGCTTTTGATTTGGTGAGTGGACCTTGTGTCTCTACATAGTCTGGTTTTTGTGGAGTCCAGGTCGGTTCGCTCCACACGCCGTATCTGGTCGGCGCGTGTCCGCTGTGCCTCGTGCACGTTGTAAACACCGACCAGGATGAATGAAGCAAACTCACAGGGAGTAAAAGGGTTTACGGTTGATGTTGAAGGATTCCACATCAGGAGAACAGTGTTGTAGGATCACCGTTACGTTGCACCAGCTGCTGTTGCGTTGGAGAGAAAGATGCCCGACATCGAGGACACACGCTTGTGGAGTCGCACCAACGAGGCCGTGTTCCTCTCCTCACCGCGTGAGTAAAGGTGTAAAAGGAGTAAAGTGAATCCCCAGCAGCCTCCTCCTGCCTGATCCCACAACGTCCTAAAACCTCTCAACAGTTTCTACTGGGTGTCGCTGCCGACCTGGACTTTCTCGCCTGGAATCGCCTGTTCCTTTGAAAAGCAAAACAGAGTTAACAATTGTCATGCACATATATGTGAGAGAAAATGTTGAAGCGAATTGTCTCATTGTGAAATGATGCTTTCATTCAAACCGTATGCGATTCTTAAACTTGGTGGAGAGGAAATGCGACCTGTGGATGGATTTATTGGCTCCAACACGTCCCCAAGATACCAGTTGTTGTTTTAGGGAGTCCTGCTTACTCCCTCCTCGACCACGACTCGTCTTCACCTTTGACCTCTGTATCTCCTGCATCTGCTTTTTGTTTCTTCACAGAGAGCTAAACACTCCACAAAGTCCTCCTTTGTCCTGGCTCCCAAATGGTGGGAGGAGTTCCCTAATGATATCAGTTAGAATGAAGCCTGTAGAGCTAAACACACATATCTACCCACTATACCTGAAGTAATTAGCACGTGGATGACACTCATGAATGTTGCTTTCTCAAAAGAAAAATCCCTTCTGCTGCTTCTGTTCCCTCTTGTTTGAATTCACTTACTGCAAGTCGCTTTATATTAGAACATCTAGAAAAATGTGATGCATGTGATATAAAGAATGACTCTGCATATCTTTATCTGCCCCTACAGTATTTACCTACTGCTTTGTAAATTCTCAACCAGACTCGTTTCCAACGGGTTTGAGGAGCCATTCATTCCTGTCAAATCACAAACAGGGAACACAGATGTTGTCTTGATGTCCCGATCGATGTTCTCTGTGCGTTCTCACTTGTAGGTCTCATCCTCATGGTGTCATATGACGGTTCCATGTCTTCATCAACTAATTCATCAAGTTCTCTTTGTTATAGAGATATAAGTAATATATATATATAAGATATATAAGTAATAGATCCGCTCACGCCAGGATTACACACAAATACGCCCTCACATTTCTCCACCCGTACAGTTAATTCTTTCTCCTTTTGCCTTCAGGCTGTCTGCGCTGTCATGATATGTGATCATCTGTTAGAAAACTGTGCATTACTGTTCAACCTCTTTTTCCATCTTTACACTTCCACTTACCCTCTGTCATACTTTTAAACACTTTCTTTTCACTTCTTTGCTTACTTCTCTGTTCCTTTCCCATCAAAATAAACCATCTGATGGCCTCACTGAGGGCCTCCATCACTACAGTCACTTCATGCTGACCTTTGTAAAGTACCGTCCCAAGTTGTGTCAGTCATCATAGACTGAAAGCTACAGCTTTAAACAGTAGATCAGAATGTTAACCTCAAACCCGCTGATGTAAACAAAAGCTTCTCCAAACACTAAGTAAGGGCTCATAAAGCAACAATGAAGAGTGAGAGTCCGTTGATCCTGAACACAACCAGAAGATAATAAATTAAACCCCACTTCTTTCCCCGTCGGCCTGAGTGTTAATCTCCACTTTTATTGCTCTTCAGCCCAAAAGCAAAGTTCTGTTAGCTGCCAACACAAACTCAGCTCATGTTTAACTTATGATCAAGTACATTCATTCATTCATTCATAACAACACTGATAGATCACCAACCTCTCATGTTTAGCGTATACAAATGTATGTGTGTACTACTTGTTGTACCATTACAGGATGACCGTCTGTAACAAGTTTCCATATTTCATGTACTGCTGCTATCAATGTTCCTTTGATCAGACGTTTGCTTCCATCATCCAGATACTGTATCAAGTGTATCGTGCACTTTACACTCAATAGCAGCACTCAACAATTTACAGCCTATCTGAGTTTAGGAGGAGACTAAAGAACTACAAACATTAACACAAAAAACTGACACTATTATCACGACTGTCACCGTGGTTTGTATTTTTCTGTCTTGTCTTGTCTGTACCAAGTAGGCTGTGTGGCCCTGTGGACTGAAGCCCCGCCTACTTCCTGGTTTCGGTGGAGCTCTGTCAGGTTCACTCCAGCTCCACCCATTGGTCCACCCTGTCCCAGCGCACCCAATGGCTCGTCACCACCTCAGCCTTACCTCCAGCTCTTAAGGAGAGCCCACCAGTGGCTCGCATGGCCAGTTGACTCGTGTGCCTTCTGTGTATTTGTGTGAAGTGAACTACTGCGTTTTGGTCCTCGTGTGTTTTTACCACCACGGAGCTGACAAAAGGGGGGAGTTGGGGCAAGAGTTGATACTGATTCACCACACGTAGTTTCTGTGCCTGTTAGTTTCATAGGTGTAGTGGGTGCTGTGCTCTTTGTAAGCGCCTACTGTTTGTTTAAATGTATATTCGGGCATAGTCCTCCTTTTGGGGATCTCTTTTATTTACCTTGGTTTGTCTTTTTCACAGCACCCTCATCCACCCTCCTTTTGTTTGTTGTTACCTGCCTGTCCACCTCTGGTTCGCAATAAACAGTACATTTTACAAGCGACCAGGTTCTGCCCATATGTTTATGGTCCCCTCACTCCTAGACCACCCGGGGGTCGTAACACTATGTACAACAATTCTAATCACCTGCAGTCGTCTCCTGTCTCGCTGTCTTTGGTTTGCTGCTGCAGATATCTGAGGATGTCTATGAGGAGGACGTCCTCCAACAGCAGCTTCTCCTCCTTCGCCGTGGTTTGGATGGGTTCTCTGCACATGTGGTTTGATGGACAGGAGTCCTGATGTGATGGACAGCTCTTCTGTGGCCCCCTGGTGTTCATGTTCGCAGCTACCTGCTTCCTCTTCCTCTTCTATTTCCACCACCACGCCCTCGTGACCCTCATGTGACGATGTCATCTTTTGTTGTCTCCCTCAGGCTCATCTTCTCCATCGCTCACGACTTCCCCCGTTCCTCCTCTCAGATGGAACAGAGGTTCTTGTTCTGGATGCTGGGTTTCACAAAGGGACTGTTTGAAGTTCTCCTTTTCTCTGCATGTGGCGGGAAGGACCTGGCCTCTCCTGTGCAGCTGCTGTCATTTCTGGGTACAGCTGAGGGGGGGCATGGGTGTCTGCACTGAGAGGGGTGACATCTTGACCGGGCTCACAATCTGCTTCTTCTTCTTCTGCCAGTCCAACAGCAGGTTTGGGGGTGTTTGGGTGGACTGCCCTCCAGTAGGCGAGCAGCCGCTTGGTGCAGACACGTCTCTTCTTACTTATCTAAGCGGCCGGCTCCCACATAAGCCGTAGTGGCTTGGTTTCCTGCTGCTACAGTCTCCCTCCACACCTTGCGCCTGTCTTCACCCACAGGTGGTGACCTGGTTGGGAACCACCCATTCTTCTGCCATCTTCTCAAGCATCTCTTCATCCTCCTCCACTCCCTTTCTCTTTCTTTGGGCTCCATCTGATCTTCATCTGCTCTCTGGTCCTTGTAAAAGTAACCATGATGCAACCTGGTGTATCTAAAGAACCCTGAGCTGTCCCTTTTGTCCCAGGAGCTATTGTGTCACTGACTATGAGGAGACAAATGATGTAAAGTCTAAACTAATGAAACCTACAAAACATGTTGAATCAGATCGACAACTGAAATCAGCAATGCAAAGTAAACTACTGGATCTGAAAGTGAGACAGTCAATGAAAAGGCTGAGTCAAAGTAATAACTACAATACAGGTCAAAACTCTATCAATACAGGTCAAATTATCCAAAAAAATCTCAAACTGCTCCAAGAAAATCAAACCAGTTATGACTTGAGCAAATTTAAAATAAAAGTCCAACTCAATGAAACCTGAGATTAAACTTATACAATACGGCATAAACACTTCCACAGGAGAGAGAAGAGGAAACCCCAAAAACCCATCATCTTAAGGTAAAATCCCTACAGTCATAATTAAATTCAAACTAAAAAGCCAATTAAGAAAGTAAAAGTAATGTGGTGAAATGGTTTCCTATTCTACCAGCAACGCCACTTGGGATTGGCCCAAGACCTTTTAAAGCACACTGGTTCGTTCCACTCAACCGGCAAGGACTCGTGGTTCCCAGTTTACAAAAACATTTTTATTCTATAAATATACATTACCGTAAAATCTAACATCACAAAATAAGAAAAGAAAACTAATTGCTAAGGCCTAATGGTGAGAAGCGCCGGTGAAGGGGAAGGAAAATGAATAGAACAAACTTAGAGAAAACCAAACCAGAGTTCACCCAGTGATCGCACAAACATCCAATGGGACACGACACACGAGGAAGACCACCACAACCCGCACCACCGGCGCCCCCACCAGCCTACAGCCGCTAGGAAGGATGACAAAAAAAGGTTACAAGAGGATTAAACCAAAAATGTACAACACAAAACAGAAAAAGAAAATAATTCACATAAAAATCATCCTAATCAAACAATTTGAATCAAAGGGTCACTGCTGCACCTAGTTTTTGTTTTCTGTCACGCAGTAAGAAAGCGGATTGTCTGGCCGATCTTTTCCTTTGTTCCGCCTTTATTCCACAGGATCCACAACACATACGATACAACTTGTCTGCCTTCCTATGCAGTGCTCTGTCTCACTGTCTCACTGCTAAACACTATTAGTCACCCAGGTGCATGCTGGTCCCACCTGGCTGTGCCCCTAAGTAACCTCCAGGTGCAATTAGTGATCCAATTACCCAAACAATTAATCCAACTATATTCAAGAATAAGTAACTAAATAATAGCTCCCACATCAAGCTGACGATAAACCTGAATGAGCATTAATGCAACATCCTGAAATGAAAATAGATGAACACTAACAATCAGATGCATCTACTCAATTCACATGTGGCCCCCTGGACATGTCTTCATTTAGTGTGTAACACTCACTAAATGACTTCAGCTCTGGAGTCACATTCTAATACTTCCTTCTGCATGACAACAGGAACTTGTTCTTTGCTCCTAAAAAGCCCAGAAATATCTTATGGAGATAAATATTGAAGGTTACCCAAACTCTGTTATATACATACATAGGACACAAATACATATGAAGTGTGCATTAGTGTCACGGACGTCCAAATATAATATGTAATACTGTCCCATGTGAGCTTGTTTTGAGCGTTAATCAGTCAGTAGCATTTATTCATAGAGAGATTGATCCCGATCGTCCTCTCATTGAATCATCTTCATGAATCCATTTCACTGACGACACAAATTAAAAGCATTCACCTCAAAAAGAGAAGCATCCGGAAGCTTCCCATCAGGGAGCCAGGAAGTAGTCGGTGACGGTCCTCATGCGTTTGTGCGTGAGGAGGTGAAGCCGAGCCATGAAACCTGGAGAAACGTCCACATAGAATCACCTTGGACCTTCATATCAGCCCTGGACATGGCTGGAGATCAAAGTGACCTACGATGAGTTTGACACACCTGCTTTAGAGCAGAATGAGGATGTACTTTATTGTAATCATTTCTTTCAGCTACAATAACCATGTTATTAAGAGATGGAAAGTTAAAGCCGTTCCTCTTTCTGTCCACGCTGCACAACGCGTGTTTTATTGCATTTAGTGGCAATGCTGCTGCTGTTTGTCTTTTATTTTGGCGGGAAATCCCGTTTAACACTTTCAATACTCCACTTTGTGAGGAGATAAACTCCACCCTGTTATCAAATGTGTGCTTGTGCTTTGTGTGTTTTTGTTGGTGACTTAAGTGTGATATTTGGTGCAGAATGAAAGCTTCAAGTTGCACCTGAAGTAGCGAGCTCAGTAGTTTGTGTTGTTGTGAGACGGCTCTGCGTGAAGGTTAATAAGGTTAATAAAGCAACTTATTCATTACTCATTTCTTTATTTACTCACTTCCTTCTTCAACATGCTGCACCACCAATGTTTCCTCTGTGCTATTGACACAGCAACAGGGCTGTAGAATAAATACAGATATTATGGAGGAAATAGTACAAAAGTCAATAGTACAGCATCATTAAAAAGGATCAGAGTATTTCATGTCAAAAGAAATAATACAGCGTGTTGAAAGCATCTTTATTTGAAGGCCTGTTTAAACATGTACAGTTGTTTCCAATAAAAGTCATTTATTAACATTAGAGCCAAACAATTCTATTTCTGTTAAAGTAACACATGGAGTAAATGTTGTAAATGACATTATAGGGAATAAAAACACAAGTAACGCATATTCAATATTTCCTTGAGAGGTTTGCTGAACCATTAAAAAGCTTCTTGTTCAAAACAAACCTGATTATGTGAAATTAGATTTGATTTCACTCAACAGATTTAGAAAGATTTGAAGTTAAAATGGGCTCAAAAAGAATTACACATTCATATTTTCCTTCTTCAGCTTGTTTTTATTATTGCTGATGAAGCGCACACACACATAAGGACACATTTGTCTCATATGGGGGGACAGATGAAAGAGCGTCTTATAAAATGTCTTCTTGAACACATAAAGATGAAGATTAAAGCCTAATTAGGAGCCAATATCTAAATGATCATCTATTGATTGAAGGAGCACAGCAGCATTAAGCTGAGCTCTTTCACACTTCCATCTGAGTCCCAGAGAGCTGTGGACCCCCCAGAGTCCAGACCAGCTCAGGTACCCCTCACCTGCTCCACCTGCATCTACACCCACATGAACCACCATCAGCTGTACAGACTGAACTATGTGGTGAGCAGAGAGGAAGGTTCTCCACCAGGAGGAGACTCTCCCTCCTGAAGAGGACACAGAGACACTGAGCAACCAGAACCAGACCAGAACCCAAACCCAGGATAAAGAGGTTCAGTGAATGTGGTGCTGAAGGTGTGGAGGTGGATCAGTGTGTCAGAGGAGACTCTGTAGAAGGACAGAGAGCCAGCAGGACAGTCCACATACACTGCTACTCTACCAGAGGAGGAGGAGGAGGAGGTGCGTGTTACTGTCTTATTGTGACAGACATAGTAACCTTCATCAGAGCAGATCAGACTCCAGGACTGATCATTGCATCCAAACCAACAGTCATCACTGTCTCCTTTCCTCCTGATTCCTCTGTAACTCGCTGATACATAAACTCTTTCTCTCCACTCGACCTCCCAGTAACAGCGACCAGTCAGACCAGTTCTACACAGCAGCTGAGGCCTGTAGTCAAATCTGTCTGGATGATCAGGATATGACTGATCCTCCTTCACACATGTCACCTTCCTGTTGTTGTCAGACAGTTTGAGGTGTTTGTTTACTGTGTTTGTGTCGATTGTGAGTTCACAGGAATCTGATGAGAGAACAAGACACAATACAGCTGCAGTTATTAATCATGTGTTCATCTACTGACACGTTGATGACGTCACAGAGGTGAATGAGTGATGTCACAGTGTGAAGATGGTTGAATCTTCATGAATCAAAGCACACTTACACTTCCTCAGACCTGGTGTCAACCATCGGACTCCATCAGGCTCCACCCTGAAAGGAGGAGGGGGGTCAGAGCAGCATGGAGACATGGACATTACATCACTCTCACACACAGCTTTGTCCTTCATGTCCACATGGAGCACCTCTTCTTCTTCTACCACTACTTACAGACGACCACAGACTGTCAGTCAGGCGTCACACAGCGACGAGGTGCTGGAATATATTCATGAAGAAGATGAATGGATAACAAATAAGAAATGGACCTGTCACTGTACTTTCACCAGATGTGAATTCAAACGGGAGAAATGACGTCATGCTACAGATCAAGCTTCATGGGACGTGTGCAAAGGAACATTCACATTAAACTGTTTCATAAAGATAAAGCAGATACAGACCATTCAGTTTTCACACAATGTGCATGTTTCCATGTTGTCCCCATTTGTGGACAATGTCTCTCCCTGTGGTTCGCTGGAGTCCCAAAACTTTACAAATGGCTTTGTCACCTTTTCCACACTGATGGATCTCAATGACTTTGTTCCTCATTTGTTCCTGAATGTCTTTGGATCGCAGCCTGATGTCTCGCTTGTGAGGATCTTGTGGTCTACTTCACTTTGTCAGGCAGCTCCTATTTAAGTGATTTCTAGATTGAGAACGGCTGTGGCTGGAGAAATGGAACTGGGCTTTCCAAACATGTGATGAACCTCACTTCATTTATGTTTTCATCACTTTTTCACACAGGGCCATTTAGGTTTGGATTCTTTTCTCCCCTTATTGATAAAAACTGCATTTTGTGTTTACTTGCATTATCCGTGTCTAATATTTACATTAGTTTGATGATCTGAAACATTTAAGTGTGACATGCAGGCATGAAAACGGGTCACGGGTGAAAAAGGTGAGAAGGATGTTTCCCCTCTAGGGGTTTTCAGCTGGTTTTGTCCCAGGGACCACCATTCTGAATAGAAAGTCACTGGCCTGTAACCGCCCCCCCACATATTCCGCCTGTAGCACTTGTCAGTGGAATCTCTTCCATATTCTTCTGGATATTCAAGTGACTGAATGTCTTCAGCTGGACGCATCGGTCTTAATGTGCCGGTAATGATGGTAAATGATGCTTGTAGCTGGTTGTCATCTACGCTCCACTACGGTTACATAAAGGTGGCGTTTGTGTTTTCACAACGTTTTATCTCATAATTTAGACTTTCTATCCCCTTTCTTCAGTGCGGAAATGGGCTTCTATAGTTGTGTGAATGCATCACTCCAGCCAATCCAAAGACGGGGTTTGTAACCAATCAGGTGTAGAGACCATGTGACTGGCTCCGCCCCCTTACTGTCAGAAAGAACAACAGCGAGCGCGTAGAAAACTCCTTCGAGCGCGAGCAGAGATTCTCCTCGCGAGCAACGAAGTTCACGTTCAAAAGTCCGTCTCACCAGAGATATTTATTTATTTATTCATTTATTTATTTGCTCGCGGATGTTTGATTTACGCGCATCAAACTGATTTGCGCTCTGGAATTTTGAGAGTGATTTGCTGCCATACCCCCCCCCCAAAAAAAGGTGAGGGATTTTCATGCCTGAACATGAAAGAAATGAGGAAACTGGAAAATGGCTTCTGCTTTTATGTGTTACATTTGTGTGATAAAGTGTTTGCTGCCTTCCTGTCAGGCTGAATGAGGCGAGTCGGAGGACGTCCACGTTGTCCCATTGATCGGGTGGACTGCAGTGTCTCCCCGTTGTACTACTTCATGGGGGGGCACCCCTGTTATAATGATGGAAACACTGAACTGGCTTCGGTCGCTTATCAAAACATCGGCCAAATAAGCCGTTTTTCAGACTTTATGAGCAAATACAGAATCCCTTTGTGTTCATTTCTAAAGCCGCATAAAGACACACGTGACTTTATTTAAGGCGCTGCGCTACTTGCAAGTCGCTGTGTTGTGGCAAATTCTCTATAAAGGTAGAAAACAACAAACTCATGGTCATGAAGGTCCTCATGTAACGTTACATGGAATCTGCATGAGGAGGAGGAGGGTCCATGTCGCTAAATACCAACTGAGATCGGCTTGTGGCTTCTGACAAAGGATCCTTCCACCGACCACTTTTCACACCCGCCGTTGCTCTGATCTGCAGGCGCATGGCGGAGAAAACCAATCGGGTGTCTGGATGCTAAATGTTCATACTTCTCATCCGACCACAATCACATCCATCCATCACACTCCATCCAGATGGAAACATTTATCTGGATAGGGTGTTTTTGGTATGTTCTGTTCATTTCTACGATATAGTTGATACTAATTCCAGGTTCACCATCAGCTGTTGGTTCTTCACTGAGCGTCTGTGGCCGACTGTCACCTGTAGCTTCAACAAGTCCACTCTTATCATCCAGGGAACCGTCTCTCAGTGCAAAGCACCAAAAGAAGATGAAGCTGAACTCCTTTAAAACACCAATCGTTCCTCCTGTGATGATCCATCAAGATGCTTTGAACAGATTGTTTCTGACTGTTTGTCTCTTAATAATAATGTCTGGACTAAAGGACAAACCCACACTGGAGGCAGAGGACCAGCATCTAAACATCCAAGTGTTGTTTGAGTTGTTAAGAGCCAACAAACCTCCAGCGTGACCACGTTGACTCATATCAACCCACCATGATGCCGTCAACGTGTCAGGAGACACTGTCCTCTCTTATAACGTGGAGACAAGACAAAGCTCCAGAGAATCAAGGTTTTCATCACCTTCCTCCCTGTTCAGGCTCATCCTGGCTACTGTTCCTCACTACTTCTGTCTGTGTTGATGGTCTCATGTGGGACACAAACAGTTTGATGAGTCTCTGGTAGTTTGAGGTCAGCTTGGTGTGTCAGGGTCTTATTAACCAGGCTGACAGTGGGACAGAGAAAAGGTTTCCAGCTATACCTCCTCTACCAGACTGATGGTCTGTGGCTGCAGCCTCTTCATACCTGAGAGTCTCCAGTCTCCAGTGAGGATCCTCCAGTGCAGCAGACAGCAGCTTCACTCCTGAGTCTCCTGGATGATTGTAGCTCAGGTCCAGCTCTCTCAGATGGGAGGGGTTGGAGCTCAGAGCTGAGGCCAGAGAAGCACAGCCTTCCTCTGTGATCAGACAGCCTGACAGCCTGCAGACACACAGATTAAGACACATGTCACATGATCTGAGGGAGCTGTGAGGGCTGGAAGGTCACTGCAGTACTGAGATCCTATCAGGTACAGAGAGGTCACATTAACATGGTTACTGACTGGTTTCCAGTCACAACTAAACACCCACCAATGTAAATCAACAACCTGATAACATTACTACTAACTCTATAATTTCAAATATTTACACTGGAAACATGTCAAAAAAAATTAAACACATTTCCCTGAAAATTTTTGGAAAATACATATTTGATTTAAATCATGCAAGCAGAAATAATCTTATAAAAGTCAGAAATGTACCATGGATGTAAATAAACCATCACTCAGCAGATCATCACTGTAGCGACACACATTAAAATCTTCAGTCTCTTCCCATCTCTGCTTTTCATTCATTCATTATATGAAACAGGACATCATACAGCCTGAATAACAGGAACAACAAGATGAACATGTGATGTTTTATCCTGAAAGAACATTGTGTTTCAGACGGTCTATTTTCAAGCTATTATGTGGTAAATATGTCTTGTCTACAAGGTTCTCGTGATGTGATGGAAACACAGATATTAATTCACAAAAAAGACGTTTAGCCCCAAGTTTTGTCTCTAAGATTAGATCCTCTGGTTCCAGAGTTCCCTAGACGCATCATTGAAGACAAACTAACCTGAGCGTCTCCAGTTCACAGTGTGGACTCTTCAATCCAGCAGAAAGCAGCTTCACTCCTGAATCCTGCAGGTGGTTGTTACTCAGATCCAGCTCTCTCAGACTGGAGGACTGGGAGCTGAGAACTGAGGACAGAGCGTCACAGCTTCTCTCTGAGAGGTTACAGATACTCAGTCTGAAGAGAGGGATGAAGAAGAAGCAGTAAGTAGAAAAGACGGCAGCATATTTAAGTTCTGATGTATGAATCTGACTCTCTGTACTTACAGAACTTTGTTGGAGGCTTTGACCACTGGCAGCAGCCTCAGAAGAGCCTCCTCTGAAGCAGAGTATTTCTTCAGGTCAAACACCTCCAGATCTTCTTCTGATGACAGTAAGATGAAGACCAGAGCTGACCACTGAGCAGGAGACAGTTCATCTGTAGAGAGACGTCCTGATCTAAGGGACTGTTGGATTTCCTCCACTAGAGAAACATCATTCAGTTCATTCAGACAGTCGAACAGATTGATGCTTTTCTCTGGAGACACATCCTCACTGATCTTCTCCTTGATGTACTGGACTGTTCTCTGATTGGTCTGTGAGCGACTTCCTGTCTGTCTCAGCAGACCTCGTAGGAGAGTCTGATTGGTCTGCAGGGAAAGACCCAGGAGGAAGCGGAGGAACAAGTCCAGGTGTCCATTAGGACTCTGTAAGGCCTCGTCCACAGCACTCTGGTAGAGACGCATTGGTTTAGGTTCGTCTTTAGACCACAGGGAGGTGGTTTGTTCTTCTGACAGCAGATTGACACCGGAGCTGAAGAAGGTCAGATGGACATGAAGACCAGCCAGAAACTCCTGAACACTCAGATGGACGAAGCAGAACACCTTGTCCTGGTACAGTCCTCTCTCCTCTCTGAAGATCTGAGTGAACACTCCTGAGTAAACTGAGGCTGCTCTGATATCGATGCCACACTCTGTCAGGTCGGATTCATAGAAGATCAGGTTGCCTTTCTGCAGCTGATCAAAGGCCAGTTTTCCCAGAGACTCGATCATCTTCCTGCTCTCTGGACTCCAGTGTGGATCCGTCTCAGCTCCTCCATCGTACTTGACCTTCTTCACTTTGGACTGAACCACCAGGAAGTGGATGTACATCTCAGTCAGGGTCTTGGGCAGCTCTCCTCCCTGTCTGGTCTTCAACACCTCCTCCAGAACTGTAGCAGTGATCCAGCAGAAGACTGGGATGTGGCACATGATGTGGAGGCTTCGTGAGGTCTTGATGTGAGAGATGATCCTGCTGGCCTGCTCGTCATCTCTGAACCTCTTCCTGACGTACTCCTCCTTCTGGGGGTCGGTGAATCCTCTGACCTCTGTCACCATGCCAACACACTCAGGAGGGATCTGATTGGCTGCTGCAGGTCGTGTGGTTATCCAGAGGCGAGCAGAGGGAAGCAGCTTCCCCCTGATGAGGTTTGTGAGGAGCACATCCACTGAGGCCGACTCTGTGACATCAGTCAGGATCTCATTGTTGTGGAAGTCCAGAGGAAGTCGACACTCATCCAGACCGTCAAAGATGAACACAACCTGGAACTCTTCAAACCTGCAGATCCCTGCTGCTCTGGTTTCACTGAAGAAGTGATGAACAAGTTCCACCAAGCTGAACTTCTTCTCTCTCAGCACATTCAGCTCTCTGAAGGTGAATGGAAATGTGAACTGTATGTCCTGGTGGTCTTTGTCTTCAGCCCAGTCCAGAGTGAACTTCTGTGTTAAGACTGTTTTCCCAATGCCAGCCACTCCCTTAGTCATCACGGTTCTGATTGGTTCCTCTCCTCCAGCTGAGGCTTTGAGGAGGTCTTCTAGTCTGATGGTTGTTTCTGGTCTGGCTGGTTTCCTGGATGCTGTTTCAATCTGTCTGACCTCATGTTCTTCATTGACCTCTGCAGTCCCTCCCTCTGTGATGTAAAGCTCTGTGTAGATCTCATTCAGAAGGGTTGGGTTTCCTGCTTTAGCGATCCCCTCAAACACACACTGGAACTTCTTCTTCAGGTTGGATTTGAGTTCACGCTGACAAACTGGAGCATGAAGTCCTGAATGAAGACAACAAAGAAGATCAATGAGTCACAGAATAGATTTCATCATGTCCTTTCCTCAGAGAATGACTATGAATATATTCTGTCCGTCTCTGGAGACATTAGTGAAGGTCTCAATTATCAGCATGGTAAGTCTGTAGAGAAATCCTCTTACTGCTCTGCAGACGCTCAGCCAGCTCCTCCTGCTTCATTCTCCTCAGGAAGTGCACTGAGATCTTCACAAAGGCCTCTCTGCTCTTCCTCTGCTCTTCATCCAGCTCCTCCTCATCCTCCTTCTCTAAGCATTCTGGGTAATTTGAACTCACTACCTTCTGGATCTTCTTCAGCTCGTTCTTCACAAAAGTGAGGATGTTCTCCTCCAGCAGCTGGAACAGAACATTCTATGAATGACACCAACTAGAACATGGAAGCTACCATCAGATCTATGTTGGACAGACGGACAATCCACTGGTCTACAAAGTGCAGCATGGAGATGATGGTGACCTGAGAGATGTTAAAGTAGTTGTTCATGTACACACCATGAAGATGGAGTCCAGGTGTGTTTGATGCTGCTGGGCAGACGGACCTGTGGGAACCTCTGAGCTCTCCTGGTCCTCTCTGTGGAGGAACATGAACCATCATCTCACATGGTGTTTGGACCATCAACACCATCACAACATTAGTTAAAGATATTGGCTTCTGTCATGATGGATCATGATGGAAACCAGATGCTGAAGACTGTCGATGATGACGGACAGTTTATTAGTTGAGTGACAGTTAGTCATCAGTTTCATCTTTTCACAGAGTCTACTGACGATACTTTGTCCAAACCTCTGCATGGAGTCCAGAGAAAACGTCAGCTGGTCCACAGAGCACTGAGTTTATTCTAATCACATGTTCAGTCCCAGTCATCTGACTCCAGAAACCTGCAGCTGTCTCCAGATGTGTCCCCTGCTGATCCGGATGTGGAGGAACTAGCTCACATTGTGTTTACATCTTAGGGTGTTTACAGTTAATGATTCACACTTAAACACACACACAGACCAGTTAGATGATGGGTGTCTAACTCAAGGCC
This sequence comes from Gasterosteus aculeatus, assembly GCF_964276395.1. NCBI lineage: Eukaryota > Metazoa > Chordata > Actinopteri > Perciformes > Gasterosteidae > Gasterosteus > Gasterosteus aculeatus. The sequence continues at coordinate 2,956,328 of NC_135708.1, read as the reverse complement.
CGAGGACCAAATCTGGTCTGCTGGGGGGTCCAGTGCAGCCCGCTGGATGACTTTACTATTGCTAGAATTACACAAAGACACAAATTGCTTTTCTATAAAAGTAGCTGCTATTCCTAATCAGTCCACTGGGGGTCGCACTCTGTGAGTGAGCGCATGTGTTAGACCAGGGGGACCAGGGGCCTCATTTATAAAAGCTTGCGTAGGATTTGCTCCAGAAGTGGCGTACGGATGAAACATAGGACGTGCGTACGCACAGAAATATTCAGACTTATAAAACGTCCTACGCAGTTTTCCCTTAATGAATCACAATTACTTCTAAATGCATCGCAGCTTTTGCGGCTTCATTGCACGCCCATAGTTGCCCATATATAGTCTGTGGAACGCCCACAAATTAATATTCATCGATTGCGAAATCATGACGAACACTAAGAGGAAAACGAAGAAACGTAACTTCACTCAGTGTGAAGTGGAAATGATCATTGGGAGGTGGGAAGGAGAAGTAAGATGCTCTTTGGAGGTCACAGTGTGGACATCACTGATGCCAACAAGGCACCTGAGAGGCAAAAGGTTGCAGAGCAACGCTGCAGCCTCACGACCTCGGACCCAAATAAAGAAAAACTGGTCTGACATCAAAGTGGAAGCAAAAAAGCGTTTAGCGCGCCATCGCCAAGGTGTGTCTCCACGGGGGAGAAAGGGACACCGGAGCTGTCCCCTCCTGATGAGAGACTGGGGGCAGTGATTGGGGATCGGGGACAGGGTCCAACAACAAAAACCTCCCTCCAGTGCAGTCGAGGCAGCGCCATCTGCCCTTAAACAGGCCGATGGTGCGCTGCACTACAGCGCCAATCCTTCCATGTGCCACGTCTTCTAAGAGCGAAGATCAGCCATCAGCGTCATTACGCATTGTGACGGCATCATGGCGTTTTATTACCGTCCATCTGATTGCATCTGACAAGCACCAGCTGCGTTTTGAGGAGGAATTTAATAACATGCCGATATTATTGAAGAACATATTTCACTTTTCTTTTTGAAAATGTGTTAATTTGTATTTCTTTTTGTTTTTCGCTGCAGATCGATCAAACGGGTGTTTGTGTTATTTATGAGAGGCAGTATTGGCATTTCTTTTACAACAGTCTAGTTTTACAAACTTTCACCACAGCGTCACTCCAGGCAGCAGCGCCCGCTTGGAAATGACGGCCCCCCGTCGACCGGACCATCGCCTAAGACAAGAAACAGATTTTATAGGACCCTACTTACTCTGTGTCATTAGAACGGCGTCCATCTTTGAAGTTAATCCGATGACCCATAGACTGATCACTCTTCATGGACAAACATCTGGGTTCAGGAGACTTTCCTCTCTGCTGATGTGAACTGAAAGAAACACTGAGATTACATCATCACATCATCACCTAATCATGAAGCATCAGCTCACATGGTGTCCGTCCTCACAGAGACCAAAACAAGGTAAAGGTCCATGACGTGAGGTCTGGATGTGGACCACATGACTCCCTGTAGTGGTTTAGGTCTACTGGTCCTGCTGGTCCCACTGACAATCAACAGCTCAGTCTTTCAGCTCACTGTTTTCTTCACCAGTCAGTTTGGTTTAGTCCCAACAGGTCTCACCAAGTCCTCCATGGAGCTCTCCCTCCCTCAGTGGACACTGCTGAAGGGCCCTGGAGCAAGAAACCCAGAACCTCCACCAGAGAGTCTGGTAGAAACACCTCATCATCAGCCTGAGACCCTCACCTTGCATCAACAGAGGGACCAACGTCTTTGAAGACTATAGGAAGCTCCATAGACCGGTTACTCTTCATGGACACACAGCTGGGTCCAGGTCCAGGTCCTGGTCTCTGATGGGTCCTGGTCACACATGTAGAAGCAGAGTCAGTGAGTCAGAGACGTTGGGACATGGAGACGAGTGGAGGACAGTTGGAGATGGTCCTCTCACCTCTGAGCTTTGGTCTGGCTGTCATGTTCCCCACACAGAGGGGCTTCAGAGGGAGGGACTCCGTCCTCTGGGTCCTCAGCCTGATTCATAGCAGAGTCCACACCTTCACACCTTCACACCAACCTGCTGGCAGAGCTCACACGTTATTATCTTCATCAGGACAAACACACAGAGCTCATTCACCTCAACACTAAAACTCTCATGGGACACTTTGTGTTGTTGTCTTGAGACAACGTGTCAAGAGACGTCATTTTAAATTCTCATCCTATAAATGTCGTGATTCTTTTAAGCGCTTTCGTTTGGCAGCAGGCAGCGGTCCATCAGGACGCTATTTATGTTAAAAAATAATTATTTCATGAATTGACATGCTGAATATCAATATTAAGAATATCAAACTCTATATGCAAGTAAATGAAGCGTTGTTTATCCCACAGACAGTCAAACAGATGCCAGGTAAAAAAGGGTACCGTACAGATGTTTTATTTATTACTATCATAGATAAATATTCCAGTATTGTATTTGTGGTATCGTAAGTATCAGTTACCGTAATATTTTGGCAGGTATAGTATCGAAGTCATCATTTTGGTGTCGTGACAAATCTAGTTGACGCCCACTTTAACCGCTAGAAACCTCGGCGTGACACTCGACAGCCGAATCTCCCTGACTCCCACCATCACTGACAACACCATCCTGTAGATACGCTCTACAACATCAGGAGAACACGTCCTCTTCTCACTCAGGAGGTACTGATTCAGGCTCTTGTCGTCTCCCTCCTGGACTACTGTAACTCTCTCCTGCAGGTCTCCTGCTACCACCATTCCACCTCTGCAGCTCATCCACAATGCAGCAGCTCCACTGCTCTTTAACCTTCCTAAGTCCTCTAAACATGGTACTCACGTACCGTGCTGTGAATGGATGGGGTCCAGCTTACATCCAGGACCTGGTCCAACCCGACATCCCGACCCGCACTCTCCGCTCTGCATGTGATAAACTGCTTGTTCCTCCTCACTGAGAGCAAAACACTCGACTAGATCTCCACTCTTTGCTGTCCTGCTCCTAAATGGTGGAAGGAGGTCTCTGAAGACATCAGGACCACAGAGAGCCTTCACATCTTCAGACTAAAGACACACCTCTTCAGACTCTACCTCCACTAACACACTAACTAACTGTAGCGCTTACATTGGACTTATAATGGTTCTTATCTACAGCAAGTTGTAAAGCGGCTTATTTGATGAAAGTGCACTTTGTTGTTTCTTGTTCTTCTGGGTTTGTGTCCTTATGGTTGAAACGCTCTTATTGTAAGTGGCTTTGGATAAAAGCGTCAGCTAATTGACATGTAATGATTTAAAAGATGAACATTAGCACTCATCTTCCAGCAGATGGAGCTGTGCTGTTTCTCCTCTTCATCTCCTTCAGAGTCCAGAAGTCAGTAAAACAGTCCAGTATCACATGACATGTGTCATGGTCAAATATGTTAGAACATAATGATCACTTTTAGCATAAGATTGTCTATATTGAAGCTTGACGTGTGAAAAGCAGAATGACCCAACGTTTCCATTTGCAGCGGAGTCTAAAGAAAGGAGGGCGAGTCAACTTGCTCTCACACAAACGCTGGAACAAAGGAACTGTCTGTTACTTCATCTCAACCTTCATATCTCACTTCGCAATTTGTCATACTGGCCACTGGAGACGACCTTCATGTGTGTGTATAAAAGCTCAGCGCTGCTCGGAGACGCGTCTCCACAGAGCTCTGTAATACGTGCGCGTGTATTTGACCTCCTGCTAGCAAGAAATCAATTGACTTTTACAACTTTGATCATTGATCAAGACTTTGTTTTTATTAGATAACATAGAAATAAATGATTCTCTTCTCCCGAACTAGTTACAATGAAATATTCCACAAGAGTGTTGCTCGGTGTACCGGTACTAGAAATACTAGCGACGTGTCGGTCGCCAACGAACCGGCTCTGAGAGCGACTCTTTGACGCGAACGACGGGAGCCGCTTTGTTTCTCTCGCTCTAAAGTCGCATTTGATTGGTCAATATGTGTGGGGGCGTGTAGGGGCGGGACTTACACACACAGCAGCGAACAGGAGGGAGGAGTCAAGACAGAAACAGAGCGGTAAAATAAAAGTTACAAAAGTGAGTGTCAACAGGAAACGCAGCCAAATCTGGACACATGTCAATGACATTGATCTATCTCATGCAGAATGTAGAGTCTGCAAGACTAAAATCTCTATCTTCTCCAAAACAGGGCAGATAATTTCAGAGAGAAGAAACAGGATCAGCCCCTCAAAGCGGAGCCACTTGGTCTCAATGTAAATCTTCCCTGAAGGACAAAACTCTGCATGCTGATTTTTTTTCTTTTTGTTTTACACATTTTAATTTATATTTTGTTGTGTGAATCTGTAAGCTTCTGTACGTTGTTTCACTTTAAATTTGTTAATCATTAAATCATTTAATTTAATCAATCATTTTTAAATAGTTAAACGTTTGTTTTTGCACTAGTTTATTTTTTTATCACTCTGTAGAGTGTATAAATAAAAGTATTTATATAAAAACATTTGAGTGTGTTTTTTTTTACATTAGTAATTCATATTGCGCATAATTTTACATTATTGTTGGTGATTAATTAATTTAAGCACCAAAAAAATCAGAAGAGCCATTTGGGAGCCGAAGGAGCCGGTTCTCTAAAAAGAGCCGTAATTCCCATCACTACCGGGTAAAAGAGGACGTCTGCTTTGTCTCTGACTTCTGGCCCTGATCTGCTTAGAGGGCGTGGCATCACGTGAGGGGCGTGTCCTCAACTGTGTTGCTTTCAGGAAACGTCGGCACTGTGAGAACTATGAATCCACACTTTCTATCCACCATATTCTATTTCAACTTTGATAAACACGACCTTTTTAAACAGATGTGAGGAAAGAGAAGAACGTTTAATCTCACAGAACCAAAACACGTGATGGTGGGCTCGACATGTGGACGTAAAACCGGACCAGAACCAGTACCGGAAACCATTATTTAGGGTATATATCATGATAAAATACATCAACGCATTATCTTTTTTTTATTCGGCAGAGTCCTGACTACAATAAGCTGGAATCCACATTAAAATACTCCAAACACACCTTTAGCTGGTGGGGAAGAGTCACATATGACGTGCAGGTTTGTCCACAACCTTTGGACCGAGTGGGACATTTTGTCGGTGCTTGAAGCTCGCGGACGTTGGAGCCAAAGAACAGCAGCGAATCGGTGGATTATGAATCATTGAGTGAGACAAAGCCTGCAGAGTTACTGTGAAACACACAGCGAGCCAGCAAAGACACACACACACACACACACACACACACACACACACACACACACACACACACGTCTTACCTCTGCCGCTTCTCACGGGAATTATGGATTTAATCTGCTGTTTCTGCAGTGAGGAAAGTCCCCGAGCCGCTTCACCTCCTGCTTTATGTGTGAGACGTGAAACCGCCCCTTTCTCATGACGCGCTCATGTGTGGACTTTGTCCTCGTGGACTAATGGAACCATTTCCGCACACAAACAAGAAGGGTCAAAGTCCAAATGATAAAGAGTGGAAGTTATAACTTGAGACATGTGCATGCGCAGTAGTGATGGGAAGTTCGGATCATTTTACCGACTCGGTTTTTTGAATCTCGTTCAGTAAAATAAACAAATCTTTTTTCCAGTCATTCGTTCATTTCGGGGGGGGTGGTAAGATAAATTCCTGCATTAAAATAATGTATCATGACAGTCTGGATGATTTGAAGTGATCCTTTTTTTCACACTAGCATTCAATTATCACGGCATAATGTGGTGGAAGATTTTGCATAGACAATCGTTAAGTAAGAATCAAAGGCTCTGAGTCAAGTATGTCTTTTCTCCGTTTATTTCCTTGCAAGGGAAAAAGGGTCACAACAGCTACGTGGTCAGTAGACTGTCAAGAACCTCCTTTTTTCCCCCAACACATCGAGACAGTTCTTATACCTAAGTTTAGATATCGGTGGCGTCAACAGAAACCGTTGACCATCTTGTTGAGTCTCTACAGCCAGGGTACTGGGAACATCTTGTCCATGTAAGACACGTCAGTTCTTTGACCGTGTCCTTGCTCTCCCAACATGCTTAAACAAAGGTGGTCATAGACATAACAAACACTTTGTTCAATCTCTACAGCTAAGACGCTGGAAACATCTAATCCAAGAGGGAGACATCAGTTCTTATGTCAGGGCCTTTGTGATCTAACCACTTGCAACTAATAAACTGGTTATACAAATGAAGCATTTAAAAGGGTCACATATCATTTTCCCATTACATTCCACTCTTTTGATTACATAATAATCACAAACTATGCATCAATTTAGAATGACTACTCTAAAAATGTACCATCTGATATTTACCTCATCAAATATCACAAACATGAACATCTGGACATCGCTCACAAAACTTTGCCTGCCACAGAACAAAAACTCCCTAAAAAAAACCTCCGAAATGGGAAAATAGGAAGAAATCTGTTAGGAGAAGAAGACTGGAAACCTTCTCACAGGATTTGAGCGTTACACCCCAGATGTCATGTGTACAGTATTGAAATAAAAAAGAAATGAAAACATGTTTAAATCACAATACCGGAACTTGATTCCCTTTCACACCTTGCACCACTCTTTAGGCAGCGGACTACGGAATCACAAAAAGATGCTGAGATACAATGAAACTGAAGCAAGCAATAATATGAATAAAACTGTCGTGGCACAAACGACTACTGTGTCTATGTGGAGGGGTCCTGGCCGTGTTACAAAGTAACGCTTTACTGTAATTCCACTACTTTTAGCGGTAACGAGCATGTAACAAAGTATTTTTATAAATAAATTAACGGAGTTACAATTACTGAGATTGAAACGAGTTCGTTACTCGCGTTACTCTGTTTTGTGACGCGAAGCGGAGGGCGAATAGTAAGTAAACAGCTGCCTGTCAGCACTAAATAGTTGTGGCCACCAAACGTTGTGTGTCACAGAAAAGTTGCGTACGTGCACGTAAACCGCATCGCGTCGCTCATGATGAAAGAGCGCAGGATGCTGCATGTTGTGACTTTATGCTACATGTACAATCACTGTTATAGTCGTATCCTATACGCGGGTTATCTAAATCGATACAAATGCACGGAGACGAGGATGCAGTACACGTTAGCCCAGTGAGCACAAGACGTAATTTCAACGTTGAAATATGGTTGAAATCGGGTTGAAATGAGGTCTGAACGTCTAAGACCTCATTTCAACGTCTTTTCAACCGGCTAAAAATGGGATGAAACATCAACGTGCCAGAAAACGTCAATTTGTTGACAAATGTGTCATGATGTAACGTAAGGTTGAAATATGGATGATATTAACGTTAAGATTTTCATAATAATTAATGAACTGGTCGGCGAAATTTTGACTACGCGAAGGTGTAATTTCAACGTATTTAATATTTCACTTAAAACGTCATAAATATGAAACTACGGACTGCGGGCTGTTAATAAGATGCGTTTAAGACATAATAATGCGGGCAGGTTCAAACATTACTTGTAAACACGTAACTCCGCTCACATCTGTAACGCGCATGCGCGAGTTCTTAGACGCCTGCAGAGCTCCGAGCGGACGAGGCGAAGTTACGGCAGCAGAGCGACATGAACGGGCTGATAGAACCACGACTACCGGCTCCACTGCTCTGTAAGTACGGGAGTGTTTGAATGAAGAACACCTGGAACTATAACCGGGTGTTTTACTTGTGCTGCCCACCCGATACGGGAAAGACGGCCCTTTTTGTTAAGCTAGTTAGCGTTAGCGCAGGTAGTTTGCTAGTTAGCATGCTAGCGTGCAGCATGACGACCTGGACCAAAAGTAAACATCCCAGAATATTTTTCGTGTGTTTGGTGTTGCTAATGCGTTAGATTGTTGCTGTACCCAGAAATGTTATTGCATTTCACACTGAAGATACGTTTTTAAAGCAATGGGGGCTAAATACAGATTGCAAGGGTGAAGGGCTGAATTCAACAAGTTGTGCTCTGTAAACAAGAGGCCGAAACATTGTAAGTTACTGCTGCTTAAAGCATGATACTGTGTAATATACCTGGACATGTTACTCCAGAAATACCATAAGTTGCAGATGAATTGTTACCTTGTTTATAATGTAATAAGTAAACCATCTATAAATGAGTGTTCTAACACACCTGCTGCTGTTATTATTACTAGTTTATTACTGTCATCATTAACCCAAATTACCAACTTTGCCTTTGTGCTTTCCCACCTCACAGGTTTCTGTGGGTGGTGGTTGCATCTGACGGAGGTTACGTCTGATGATGGTTGTCCCTGCACTGGTCCTGCCTTACCCCTGGCTTAGTAATCCACAATATTAGAATCATTTCTGTTGTAGGAATTGGATGTTCTGTACATCTGTAAGTTGTTCATACTCTACACACCTACTGCCTTGCTGTTTTCTCTGTCACACCTGTATGTCAAGTTGCGTTTTTGTCCTGTCTCCAGTTGTTTTTTGACTTCCTGTTTTATTTTGGAAACTAACTCCCTCTCGTTTCAGGTCCCTTGCCCTTCCTCATGTGTCACCAGTCTGATTGTCTCCCCTGATTCCTGATTGTGTCCACCTGTTCCCACAACTCCCTCATGGGTACTTATAGTCTGCGTCGCCCCTTGTCCTGTGCCAGTGTGTCTTGTTGTTTTGCCCTGCACACCAGCCCTCACGTCACGAGTCAAGTCAAGTCCGATAACGTTTGTCACGTCCTTTTGATCCCTGTTACATTTCCTCGTTTAAGAGAGATTTTGAGTTTTTGCCTTTTGAATTTTGATCTCAACATTTTTTCCTCATTAAGAGAGATTTTGAGTTTTTTCCTTTTGAACTTTGATCGCGACCTTTGTTTCCTCGTTAAGAGAGATTTTCAGTTTTTTCTTGTTATTAATAAAAAGCAATATCAGCTGAACCCTCTGCGTCCGAGTCCTCCTCCTTCCTGCCTGACAGTACACACTGGCCAGAATGGACTCGGCAGAGAAGGACCAGCTGACGGAGGCGCTGCGCGCTCAAGCATCAAGACTGGCGCAGCATGAAGACCTTGTTGCTGACCTCGATCGAGGGGTTCGGGGACTTGCTCAAAGCCAGGAGGGGTTTAAGACTGCCATGACCACGCAGGTGGGACTCTTAAACAGTCAGGTAGAACAAATTCTCACCTTGCTCTCCAGGAACCCCGCGGCTTCTCCCGAACAACCCCCCACGCCGTCTGAGCCCCCTCCCGTAGCCACACCAGCAGATGCGTGCACGAGGCTGGCACCTCCGGAACGATACTCCGGAACCATCGGACAAAGTAGGTCCTTCATCATTGAATGTGAAATGCACTTCGAGCACTCTCCGATGCACTTTCCCACAGAACGGTCCAAGGTTGCCTTCATGATGTCCCATCTCACGGGAAGGGCCAAGGCATGGGCCACCGCTGAGTGGGCTAGGAGTTCGGCAGTTTGCTCATCACCAAAGAAGTTTGCCGACGCTCTCAGACTTGTTTTTGACCCTGTGGCAACAGACCGAGAAAGGGCTCGTGAGCTCAGTCAGATAAAGCAAGGTGGACAGTCCGTTTGTGAATACGCCATACGTTTTCGCACCCTGGCGATGGAGAGTGGGTGGAACACCACGTCCCTCTACGATGTTTTTCTGAGAGGGCTCTCCGACCAGATCCAGGACCTCTTGGTCCCATTGGACCTGCCTCTGGACCTCGATTCCCTCATCGCCCTCGCCATCCGCACCGACAACCGCCTACAGGAACGGAGGCGGCAGCGTGGGTCCAGAGGGACACCCGCTGCACCTGGCTCTTCCCCGACGCTCTGGGGCGCCGCATCGCGTCAAACCTCCCCTGAGCGACTCTCAAGAACCCGTGCCGGAGGCGAGGAGGAGCCCATGCAGATGGGGAGGGCCCGGCTCTCTCAAGAGGAACGACAGCGACGCTACCAGGAGGGCAGATGCTTTTACTGCGGCGAGCGTGGCCACCTCATCACCGCCTGTCCAGTAAAGGCCAACCAGTCGGTGAGTCAAGTCGCCGAAGTAACTCCTACTCCACGCCGATTGACCACAGTGAGGATTAAGCACCGGGATAAGAACCTAGAGCTGGGGGTATTGATTGACTCAGGGGCAGATGAGAGCCTAATCGACTGGGGGTTAGCACAAAGACTGGGGCTTCGGGTTGACCCATTGAGTAAACCGGTTAAAGCGAGCGCACTTAATGGAAGTGCATTGTTCACTATAACCCATGTTACAGAACCGGTGGAGCTTCGCATCACCAATCACTGGGAGCGCATACAGCTGTATTTAATACACTCACCTCTGCACCATCTCATCCTCGGGTTCCCATGGTTAATTCATCACAACCCACACATAAACTGGCGCACCGGGGACATTATGGTATGGGGGGAGGGTTGTAGGACCCAATGTCGGGAATCATGCCCCCAAGGGAAGAACCCCACGCTAAACCGTGTCGCCACTCACCCTGTCACAGACTCGGAGATCACCAATCTGACTCAAGTTCCAAGCTGCTACCACCACCTCGCTGAGGTTTTTAGTAAGAGCAAGGCCACAGCTCTACCACCTCATCGCCCGTTCGACTGCGCCATTGACCTTCTGCCCGGCTCCACCATCCCGAAGGGCCGTCTTTACTCTGTTTCCGGGCCCGAGAGGCAGGCCATGAAGGACTACATCGAATCCTCCCTGAGGGCGGGGTTGATCCGACCTTCCTCGTCCCCAGCAGGGACAGGTTTTTTCTTTGTGGGAAAGAAGGATGGAACCCTTCGCCCCTGCATTGACTACAGCCCGCTTAACGACATAACCGTTAAGAACAGATACCCTCTACCTCTCATGACCTCAGTATTCGACCAGCTTCAACAGGCGCAGATTTTTACCAAACTGGACTTACGCAACGCCTATCACCTGGTTCGCATTAGGGAAGGGGATGAGTGGAAAACGGCATTCAACACGCCGTCTGGACATTATGAATACCTGGTCATGCCCTTTGGTCTCACAAACGCCCCAGCAGTTTTTCAAGCGATGATAAACGATGTGTTAAGAGACTTTTTAGACCAGTTTGTGTATGTGTATTTAGATGACATTCTGATTTATTCCCCCGACCTAAACACCCATAGGAACCATGTTGAACTCGTCCTGCAACGTCTCTTAGACAACGGGTTATATGTGAAGGCGGAAAAGAGTGAATTTCATGCCGATACTGTCGCCTTCCTGGGCTTTATCGTAGCCCCTGGGAGGGTTCAGATGGATCCGGCTAAAGTAAGCGCGGTAGTAGAGTGGCCAACTCCTGATAGCCGCAAGAAGGTACAGCAATTTCTCGGTTTTGCTAACTTTTACAGGCGGTTTATCAGAGGCTTCAGCGCGACAGCAGCCCCGCTCCATGCTCTTACCTCCCCGCAGGTGGCGTTTCACTGGTCCGCCGAGGCAGACGCAGCCTTCCAGGAGCTTAAGCGGCGCTTCACTACAGCACCCATCCTCACGCTCCCTGATCCGGCTCGCCAGTTTGTGGTGGAGGTGGACGCCTCCAATAATGGGATCGGGGCCATTCTCTCCCAGCGAGCAGAGTCTGACAACAAGCTTCATCCTTGTGCCTTCCTGTCGCGACGACTGACTGCAGCGGAGCGGAACTACGACGTGGGAGATCGTGAGCTGCTGGCAGTGAAGGCGGCGCTGGAGGAGTGGCGGCACTGGCTCGAGGGGGCACAGCACCCTTTTTTGGTTTGGACAGACCACAAGAACCTGCAGTACATCAAGAAGGCCAAGCGTTTGAATTCCCGTCAAGCCCGCTGGTCCTTGTTTTTTAACCGTTTTGATTTTTCCCTTTCCTACAGACCGGGATCAAGAAATACCAAGCCTGACGCCTTATCCCGTCTTTTCAGCCCGGAGCCCGTGGCCAGGGAACCTGAGCCCATCCTCCCACTACACTGTGTGGTTGGAGCGGTTACCTGGCCTATAGAGACCAAGGTGAAGCAGGCCAACGGTGAGACCCCCCCACCTCGTGGGTGCCCAGATAATCGTCTGTTTGTCCCTATTAATCTGCGCCCACAGGTGATCCACTGGGCTCACTCGTCTTTGCTCACCTGCCATCCGGGCGTACGTCGGACCATGTTCGCCATCACGCAGAGGTTCTGGTGGCCGTCCATGGAGCCGGAGGTCAGGGAGTACGTTGAGGCATGCTCCGTCTGCGCCAGGAACAAGAACTCCTCCAGAGCCCGCGCAGGCTTGCTACAGCCGCTGCCCATCCCGTCCCGGCCGTGGGCAGAGATCTCGATGGATTTTGTCACGGGGCTACCGACCTCCAAGGGGAACACCACGGTGTTGACCGTGGTGGATAGATTTTCAAAGATGGCACACTTCCTAGCCCTACCCAAGCTGCCCACCGCTAAAGAGACCGCTATCTGCATGATGAACAACGTGTTTAGGATCCACGGGTTCCCCAGAGACATTGTGTCCGATAGGGGGCCCCAGTTTGTCTCGCGGTTCTGGCAGGAGTTCTGTAAGCTCATCGGAGCCACAGCTAGCCTCACATCGGGGTACCATCCCGAGGCCAACGGACAGACGGAGCGCCTCAATCAACAACTGGAAACCAGCCTCCGGTGCCTGGTGGCCCAGAGCCCTGCGTCATGGAGCGAACACCTGACGTGGGTAGAGTACGCCCATAACTCCCTTCCCACCTCCGCCACTGGCATGTCTCCCTTCCATTGCGTTTTTGGTTACCAACCCCCTGTGTTTTCCGAGTCCGAACCAGAGGTGTCTGTGCCCTCCGCCCAGGCCTTGGTCCGCCGCTGCCGCCGCATCTGGGCAGCGGCACGCCAGACGCTGATCAGACAAGGGGACAGAGTGAAGAAAGCAGCGGACCGCAGGAGGAGACCGGCCCCAGTGTACCAGCCCGGCCAGCGAGTATGGCTCTCAGCCAAGGACCTACCCTTGCAGGTCGAATCACGAAAGCTGGCCCCTCGCTTTGTCGGCCCGTTCCCCATCTCGAGGATTATCAATCCAGCAGCTGTGCGCCTCCGTCTGCCCCGGTCCCTAAGGGTACACCCAACTTTTCATGTCAGCAAAATCAAACCAGCGAAGGAGAGCGCAATGGTGCCAAACCCCAAGCCACCCCCACCCCCTCGAATGGTCGAGGGGGGGCCGGTCTACACGGTGAGGAAACTGCTGGCGGTACGTAAGCGGGGACGGGGCAGGCAGTTCCTCGTGGACTGGGAGGGCTACGGCCCAGAGGAACGACAATGGGTCTCGTCTAGCTTCATAGTGGACCCGGATCTCATTCGAGATTTTTATAGAGCACACCCGGACATTCCAAGGCCCCCTGGTATTCGGCCTTGAGGGGGGGGTAATGTCACACCTGTATGTCAAGTTGCGTTTTTGTCCTGTCTCCAGTTGTTTTTTGACTTCCTGTTTTATTTTGGAAACTAACTCCCTCTCGTTTCAGGTCCCTTGCCCTTCCTCATGTGTCACCAGTCTGATTGTCTCCCCTGATTCCTGATTGTGTCCACCTGTTCCCACAACTCCCTCATGGGTACTTATAGTCTGCGTCGCCCCTTGTCCTGTGCCAGTGTGTCTTGTTGTTTTGCCCTGCACACCAGCCCTCACGTCACGAGTCAAGTCAAGTCCGATAACGTTTGTCACGTCCTTTTGATCCCTGTTACATTTCCTCGTTTAAGAGAGATTTTGAGTTTTTGCCTTTTGAATTTTGATCTCAACCTTTTTCCTCATTAAGAGAGATTTAGAGTTTTTTCCTTTTGAACTTTGATCGCGACCTTTGTTTCCTCGTTAAGAGAGATTTTCAGTTTTTTCTTGTTATTAATAAAAAGCAATATCAGCTGAACCCTCTGCGTCCGAGTCCGAGTCCTCCTCCTTCCTGCCTGACAGAGAAATGAGCAAACAGATGGTGACGTGTTGTGTTGGTGAGCCTTGATGGCAGCACCTTGTAACGCTGCTTTGTCTACTCGTTTTTAGGGGGATAAAGAAGCGGAGCTGGGTCTACCGTTCCCTCCTCTCTGTGACCGCAAACCCACCACGGTGGCACAGTCTCAGATTGGTAAGATAGAATAAGAATCATTTACACCACAAAGCTGCTTGTTTGTTTATCTGCTATCTAATGAACAGTCTGCTCCAGTGTACCTCTGTTATGGAAACCGTTGTCCCAGTATATCGATTCATCTGGGAGAAAAGTTCAGATGTTTATACGCTGGACCAACATTCGTATCTAGTTGTTGTGCGTGTGGAAGTAGCATGAAAACTAAGTGATTATTTAGTTACTATCAAATAGTAAAAACACGTCGGCACAAATTAGAATCAACAAGGTGAAGTGAATCTGTTAAGTGGGCGTGTCTTCCGTATCCGGCAGGATTCATTGACTTCATGGTGGAACCAACATTTACAGTGCTGACAGAAATGATGGAGAAAACTGTGACTCCGCTTGTTGAGGAGGCATCGCGATCTGGAACGGCTGCCTTCAGACGCTGGAGGTGACAAACAGAAGATTACAAACACTTATTTTAGATGATCCTGTGGTGTAGATCAGCCGTCCCCAACCTGCTCCCGTCTTCCCCTCACGGACCATCGGCTGACGTCCTCATCTCATCAGATCGCTACTACCAAGACAGGAAGTCACAGATAGAAACTAAAACAGACCTTCAAAAGGCCCAATTTCAATTGTTTCCATGTGTCCATTCTGGGCCACCGTAGGAACATGACCACCCCTCCCTAGATAGTTTTAACACTATTAAAAACCAGCATATAGTAAGAATCTATTCAATTTCCATCATCAGATCCCCGATACGCTACACACTGTTTATTTAAGGAAACTAGTACTTTAATACACTATAACCTTAAGCATGAAGAGCACGGCTGCATTATCATCTAAACACGCTAGGAAACAATATTTACATCCGTTTACATGTCAACACGTTGATGCTTTTACTTTGAAGGGTAATGTTGACGGCGTTGCTTTGTCCAATAAGAGGCACCAGCTTTCTACCTCAACACGTCTGACAGGATGTGTGTTTGTGTCCACATGTCTACACTGTCCACAGTGACCACAGTGTCAGTGGCAGTGATGGAAAGAGGTCCAGTGTGAAGAGTACAGGCTCAGAGGGCAGCTGCTCTCTGACCACGGTGGACTTCAAGGGCTTCAAGGTCACATGGAACAAGGAGATTCACCACAACAGGGAGACGTGGAAGAACCAGGCAACCAAAGGTGCCCATACTTACCACCTGGTATCATCTGTCACTCTCTACAGGGCTCCTTCCAGTCCGGGGGGCCACATTATCAAACACACATCTGAGAAGCAGCTAAGCGTATTAGCTGTGAGAAGACATTGTAGCACTGCTTACTTTATCATGTCCTTATTTAATACACGCATGTCCATGGACTAATTACCTTCTGACAAATACAGGTACAGTCTGGGTTTTACTTCCTTCTGATAATCATGTGAATCAGCCTGTGAGCAGCAGCAGCTTCATCCTAACGTCTTCTGAGTGCTGCAGTGATGTCAAATGAAGCAACATCATAGAGAATATTGCTTTTGTTAATGCGTGTTGGTGTTCTGGAAGACCTGGAGGAAAAGGTCCAGAAGGAGGCAGGGGAGAGTGGCCGGCAAGAGAAGGACACAGCAGAGGAGACACAGCCAAAGAGACACAATTCAGGACAGGAGATGAAGACAGAGGTGGAGGGTCAGGTGGTGTTGGAGAGCAGGGTGCAGCAGGAGGTACAAACGCCCAAAGAGGAGGAAGGAGGAAATAATCCAGGTAGACCTTCAGCATCAGGCCCAAAGAACACAGAGGCAAAGCCTGAGGAGCACACTGAGAAGCAGCCGTGCCACAATGGTCAGCATCCCCACAGTGTACTTAGTAGTACTGTGCTCAGGTACACTAAAACTAGTAGGACTATACTTTGACTCCTTTTCACAGTATGTATTTGTTCATTCAGGAAAAATTCGGTAAAAATACTGTAAAAAGGTATCAAACTAATTTGTAGTTCAATATTCAACATTTACACACAAATGTGGTGAATAAAAGTGTAACAATCTTATTTGTTATCAAATTATCACACATTATTAAAGTTAAAAAGCAATGGCACCTGTTGACATCTGGCAGGTTCCAGCTTATCAGCAGGTAGAAACATTAAACTATTCAAATTAATAGTATTTAATAAATAATAACGGGGCACCACCCTGGGATCAGGGGCCAATAACCAGACTATAAATGAGTTGTCTCACTGTTGGTGTTCACCCAATGCGTCAATAGTCAAAGTTCTGTTTGAAGGTTTGAATTCGAGCACCAGATCGTCATCAGAACAGTGCAATTTAATTCAAGCCACATCCTGATAAAAGATGATTATTATATCAGGGGGATGAAGGACTGCTGGAGAAGAGCTTCTACTTCATTCCTGCTCCACTAGTGATGGACAAATAGATGCTCTGCAGAGACCTTTATAGTTCTCACAGAAAATCTAAACTGATGAACCATTTCAACTATAGCACAGAGTTCTCTCGCCAGCCCTTCATCCACCTGAAGGAATCTTACCCCAGAACCCATTAACCACCTTAATTAGACCAGAGACCTGGACGGTCCCACATCGGATTCCCACCGGCAGAGACTGTGTCTCGTAGAAGAGTTTATTGATATCCATAATAACCGCTTGTCCCAAAAGCATGAAAGATATATAAAAAGACACCTATGAAGTGATTAGGAACATTTTATTAATCTAGTGTTATGCTTTTCTCCATCGACGTTGATTCTCTCTACACCAACGTAGAGACCCAACTGGGTCTGAAAGCGATAAGGGACATTAGGAAATATCCTAATCCCACTGGGCCGGATGAGGGCCTCCTCACCCGTTCTACCAGAGAGGACTTTGTGTGGGTTTGTAGTTTCCTGCCTCTTGTGTCCCTGGGTTAGCTTCACTTCCTGCCCTGCGATTGTCCGCCGTGTCCCCGATTGTGTCCACCTGTATTTCCACCTGTGTCCAATCACCTGCGCCTTCCCTGTGTGTTTAAAGCACGTGTGTCTCTTGTCGTTACGTTGAATGTGTTTTGTATGTCGGCCTCGTAGTGCGTGCACGTCTTTTGATTGGATTACCAATATTGAGAGGCGGGTCCTATATGAGCAGGTCCATGCAGAACCTCAGAACTAGGAAACTGAATTAATTTGTGTACTACTATTAAATCTTAATTCCAATGAACAGCTTAGTAGTCTACTAAGCTGTTTTTCTAACCCACAATGGCAGAAGGAGGAGAAGATACCGATTTGATACCGAGAGGTCGCCCGATGTCGACGCTACAAAGCCCGTCACAGGCGGGAAAGGGGTTCGTTCGCCACTTTCTTCGTTCCAACTACGAGCGCCATCAACAGCTCACAGGCCCCGAGAAGCTCTGCAAACTGGACTGCTGGGAATGCCTGTTATTTGCCAGTGATGGAGTTGGTGTTTGGAGCCACACTGGCTTTGCTAACTTGAGTTGTCTAACCAAGGCAGCAACCAGACACCAAAGTACGGCTGGACACTTACAAGCAACGGTGCTTTTCAAAACCTTTAGGGACACCCGAGTGGATGTACAGCTCAACGAACCAGCGCTCAGGGCAACGGAGCTGCACCATGAAGAGGTGAAGAAAAATAGGGAAATATTTAAAAGACTCGTTGATCGTGACGTTCATTTAGGGGACACGATGAAAGTGTGACTCCACAAACAAAGGGAACTACGTGGAGCTTCTTTCTTTCTTTTCTGAAAGCAACACAGATTTACGATAGCACCTGTCCACTAAGCAAGTCTTCATTGGGACGTCAGGCAAAATACAAAATGACCTAATTCATGCTATTGCTGAAGTGATGGGAGAAGAGATCAGAATGGGGATTAAAAAGCTCCCTTTGTTGCTGTTATGGAGGACCAGACAACAGATGTGAGAAATGCAGCACAGCTCCCACTCGTCCTGCGTTATGTGACGGACACAGGAGTCAAGGAGCGATTCATCCCATTTCAAGATGTGACAAGCGGCCAGCGGGCTGATGACATTGCCGCTCTTATTTTCCGTTTCTTGGAGGGAAATGAATGTAGTGTGGATAAAGTTGTGGCAGTGTTTTGATGGCGCAGCAGTCGTGGCATCTGGCCTCAATGGGGTGCAGGCTAAAGTTAAGGAGAGGGCACCGATGGCCTTATTCATTCACTGCTATGCACATCGATTCCATTTAGTACTGACTCAAGGAGCCTCAGAGCTTAAAGAAGGTCTTCTTGGCCAACCTCAACGGCCTTGCAGCCTTTCTCTCACGATCCCCTAAGCGCACACAGCTGCTGGATGACATCTGCAAGCGCCGTCTTCCTAAGGCTGCACCAACGAGGTGGCAATGTTCATCTAGACTGGTCAATGCCGTCTTTGAAAAGAGAGCTGCCCTAAAGGAGCCCTTTACCCACTTACTGGAACACCATGACGACCACGACGGGGACGGGTCCTCGTGGTGCAGGGGGTACAGCGGGAGTGCTGCGAAGCGCAAGGTTGGAGGTTTGAGTCCCGGCTGCCCCGTGTCTCAAGTCAAAGTGTCCCTGAGCAAGACACCTGACCCCTCATTGCTCCCCGGGCCAAATGTAAAAAAGAAAGTGTAACGTAAGTCGCTTTGGATAAAAGCGTCTGCTAAATGACCTGTAATGTAAATACTGTGCTTATGGCTGATGGATTTAACGTCTGGATGAGTTTGAGTTTTGTTTCTTGCTTGAAACATTCAATGGGATTTTTCATTATTCGGATGTGCTTTTTGGAATCCTACAGAAACAAACTGTGGATGTACAATTCTGCCCGACAAGGTGAAGGAGTTTTGTAACACGATTGAGCGAGAGAGGCGCAGGTTCAGTCCGATCTACGATGACACAGCGTCTCCAGTTCACCCAGCACAAGGAGACCGCACGTACCCCCAACAACTCCACAGCAATATTCTGGACAACATTCTTATACGAAACCGGTTTCAAGACCACGAAAAATGAATGTTCCTCTCCCTCCTGGACCCCCAGCACTTCCAGACCTACCGGAAGAAATCCCCGCAAACGGCCTCCTCCAGCTTAACAGGGAGACACGGAACACTGTTCGACCTGTCCAAGCTAAAAACAGAAGTGACTGTAATGTACGCTGTTACTCATTTTGAAGGGAAAAGTCCGTCTGATCTTGATTTCCTTAAGCAGAAACATCTGAATAAGGACACGGGGCGACTTCACACACTGGCATGTGTGACAGTGACTATCTGTGTCCACGGCTTCTGTCGAGCGCTCATTCTCCGCCTCAAAGCAAATCAAACCGTATTCCAGAAATGCTACTGGACAGACTGGGCTTTCAGCATCAGCCTCCATGTCGAGAGAAAAGGACTTATTGGTGGAACTAAACGCACTGATAGAGTCATTGAAGTCTTCTTGAGGAAAGAAAGGAGGATGGATTTTGTGTTCAAATACTCAGTCTTTGGTGAGTAGGCATACAATGCATTTTATTTTTTATTAAATGTGTATGTATGTTTTATTTCGTTCATATTAAATAGCCTATATATTAACAAAATAAAATGGCAAATAGCCTACGTTGCAAATGATTTATTTTCTTTCTTTTATTTCCAGTGAATAGTTGTGTGTCTTTATCATCACGAAGAAACTGCTTTGGGTGCGACAATAAATATTTATTTATCTTTGGATTTAAAATAAAAATCATTGACTTGTTTAAGTCGATGATTTGCTTTGTCAGATCCATGCTGAGCTCCTTTGACTTTCCCATTGTAGCGTTTGTGGGCGTTTGTATCCAATGAGCTCTATTTAAATGCCTCAGAGTCACCAGCTGTAGTCACTCATAAGCACTCACAAGAGGTTAAGAGGCCATGAAGCTCATTGCATTGACACAACGTTCTAAGGCACCAAAACTGCTAATTCATGTTGCTGTATGTATATTTTACACCCAGCAGATTTGATCACTTCTATTTATATATATATATATATATATTTCTGTCCAACACACACTTTCAATACTCCACTTTGTGAGGAGATAAACTCCACCCTGTTATCAAATGTGTGCTTGTGCTTTGTGTGTTTTTGTTTGTGACTTAAGTGTGATATTTGGTGCAGAATGAAAGCTTCAAGTTGCACCTGAAGTAGCGAGCTCAGTAGTTTGTGTTGTTGTGAGACGGCTCTGCGTGAAGGTTAATAAGGTTAATAAAGCAACTTATTCATTACTCATTTCTTTATTTACTCACTTCCTTCTTCAACATGCTGCACCACCAATGTTTCCTCTGTGCTATTGACACAGCAACAGGGCTGTAGAATAAATACATATATTATGGAGGAAATAGTACAAAAGTCAATAGTACAGCATCTTTAAAAAGGATCAGAGTATTTCATGTCAAAAGAAATAATACAGCGTGTTGAAAGCATCTTTATTTGATGGCCTGTTTAAACATGTACAGTTGTTTCCAATAAAAGTCATTTATTAACATTAGAGCCAAACAATTCTATTTCTGTTAAAGTAACACATGGAGTAAATGTTGTAAATGACATTATAGTGAATAAAAACACAAGTAACGCAGATTCAATATTTCCTTGAGAGGTTTGCTGAACCATTAAAAAGCTTCTTGTTCAAAACGAACCTGATTATGTGAAATTAGATTTGATTTTACTCAACAGATTTAGAAAGATTTGAAGTTAAAATGGGCTCAAAAAGAATTACACATTCATATTTTCCTTCTTCACCTTGTTTTTATTATTGCTGATGAAGCGCACACACACATAAGGACACATTTGTCTCATATGGGGGGACAGATGAAAGAGCGTCTTATAAAATGTCTTCTTGAACACATAAAGATGAAGATTAAAGCCTAATTAGGAGCCAATATCTAAATGATCATCTATTGATTGAAGGAGCACAGCAGCATTAAGCTGAGCTCTTTCACACTTCCATCTGAGTCCCAGAGAGCTGTGGACCCCCCAGAGTCCAGACCAGCTCAGGTACCCCTCACCTGCTCCACCTGCATCTACACCCACATGAACCACCATCAGCTGTACAGACTGAACTATGTGGTGAGCAGAGAGGAAGGTTCTCCACCAGGAGGAGACTCTCCCTCCTGAAGAGGACACAGAGACACTGAGGAACCAGAAGACCAGGACCAGAACCCAAACCCAGGATAAAGAGGTTCAGTGAATGTGGTGCTGAAGGTGTGGAGGTGGATCAGTGTGTCAGAGGAGACTCTGTAGAAGGACAGAGAGCCAGCAGGACAGTCCACATACACTGCTACTCTACCAGAGGAGGAGGAGGAGGAGGTGGTGATGTGTGTTACTGTCTTATTGTGACAGACAGAGTAACCTCTATCAGAGCATCTCAAACTCCAGGACTGATCATTGAATCCAAAAACACAGTCGTAACTGTTTCCTTTCCTCCTGATTCCTCTGTAACTCACTGATACATAAACGTCTCCTCTCCACTCGACCTCCCAGTAACAGCGACCAGTCAGACCAGTTCTACACAGCAGCTGATAACAGATGTCAAATCTGTCTGGATGATCAGGATGTGACTGATCCTCCTTCACATCTGTCACCTTCCTGTTGTTGTCAGACAGTTTGAGTTGTTTGTGTACTGTGTTTGTGTCGATTGTGAGTTCACAGGAATCTGATGAGAGAACAAGACACAATACAGCTGCAGTTATTAATCATGTGTTCATCTACTGACACGTTGATGATGACATCACAGAGGTGAATGAGTGATGTCACAGTGTGAAGATGGTTGAATCTTCATGAATCAAAGCACACTTACACTTCCTCACAGCTGGTCTGAACCATCGGACTCCATCAGGCTCCACCCTGAAAGGAGGAGGGGGGTCAGAGCAGCATGGAGACATGGACATTACATCACTCTCACACACAGCTTTGTCCTTCATGTCCACATGGAGCACCTCTTCTTCTTCTACCACTACTTACAGACGACCACAGACTGTCAGTCAGGCGTCACACAGCGACGAGGTGCTGGAATATATTCATGAAGAAGATGAATGGATAACAAATAAGAAATGGACCTGTCACTGTACTTTCACCAGATGTGAATTCAAACGGGAGAAATGACGTCATGCTACAGATCAAGCTTCATGGGACGTGTGCAAAGGAACATTCACATTAAACTGTTTCATAAAGATAAAGCAGATACAGACCATTCAGTATTCACACAATGTGCATGTTTCCATGTTTCAAAATGAACAATGAACCAACAACACATGTACTATGAACACAAACAAGCAGAAGAAACGCACTAGTTAGTTTATTTAGTTCCCTGTTTGGTTTTTCACACCACAGAGGCACCGACTGCTGACGTCACGTTCTGCATTATTACTGTGATATTACAGAACATCCTTATGTAAATGCATTCAACCATCTTCAAATGGATCCCTGTTGTTTTCATCATGAGACTCTAATCCATGAAGCTCTGTGATCCTCATCGCTGCTGTGAGATGCATGTACTGATAAAATATGTTATAACATTGTGTTGTGCTAAAGCCGTGTCTCAAGTGTCCTGTATTTGACCCTGATGTGCAAAGAGCAGCATGATACAAAATGTTAGTTTGCAGCTGTGTCCTGAGAAGGGAGGACAGTCAACTCGATCTCATAGACGCTTCAAAACAAAGGACTTCTGTTCATGGCCTTGGTTCATATCTTATTCGGTACGAAAGTTCCAGATCCACGTTTTTACTTTATGTCAATTAATAATGATTTGCAGCGGCCACTGAGGAGGATCTTGTGTGTGTGTGTGTGTGTGTGCTGCCCTCAGCTTCACCTGGGTTCTTATCTCAACCTGCTTTGCAGCTTCTCGTAACTGGCACGGAGAATGTTCTTCACATGTGTATAAAAACTCAGCGTTTTCACTGCTCGGAGACGTCATTACACCGAGCGCTGAGATACGTGCTGGTGTGTTGGACCTCCTGCTTGCAAGCAAACAGGATGAATAAATGTATAAAAAAATAAACTTTTTGACTTTAATTGATCAACGTGTTGCGATCCTTCTCATCAGCCAACTCGGGGGGATCGGAGATCCTGACACTGCTCTAACAACTCGCTCAAACTGCGTCGCAGAATGTCGACTTTCTCTCTGCTGTTTTCTCTCTCTGAGCTGCTTGTGAACCAACGGGTGTCGCTGCTGAGACGCCAACTGGCACCCAGCTGCCACTAAGGTGCCACCAAGGTGCCACTAAGGTGCCAAACACCAGCCGTTACGTGCCAGTGAGCGCGAGCCAGCAGGCACCAAGACGTGAATCCTCTAAAGTGGAAGTGAAGCTCAGGGAGAATGGTGGTGTGATGGAAGTTGTGCCGTTAACTCGGCCGATGTTAGCTTGCTCTTCACAGATGAGGTAACGTTCCCTACGAGCTAGCCGAGCTAACGTTAGCTAGCTAAATGTCCAACATTGAGACCGTAGTGATCCGGTCAAATATCGTCGTCATGGAGATGATGTAATTCAACATGTCAGCCGCAGTCACTTGGTGACAATCGATGAGCACGCTATCCATGGTGGAAGCTGTAAAGAGGGAAATCTAACATGCAGGCAAAGCTTTATGAAATATAAATATCAGAATCAGGCTCAGGAGATCACTCTCTCAGCAGCACCTTCTCCTGCTGATACTCAGACAGATGTTCTGCAGATGCTGCACAGTCAGAACATCATAGACGCTGTTCTGCTCTCCTTGTGCGTATTTAGCTCGCTACACAATTCAGCAGTAAGACAAACTCCTTTTAAACGAATACGGGAGTCAGGACGGGTCGGGTCAACATTCATTTTGAAAGGGACAGTGTGGAGTCCACAGTGTTGAGATGCTACAGTAAATGGACACCCACCTATATTCCATTATTTATGTATTTGATTTTCTAATTATTTGTTCATTAAACTAGCATGTGTTCCTTTGCGAAGAGATACTCTGTAAATCTGTTGGTAAGTGAGAATGAGTTATGCTCAAACAAGCACTGAGGTCACCTAAGGGTCCTTGTTTCAGGAGTCAAGCGGGAGATGATTTTGCGCGCTTGGGAGAAGTAAGGAAAGAAGGAAAATAGTGAGCTAAAGTTTACCTGTGTATCTGATCTGATTCTTACCTGTTCTAACGGAGGAATAAAGCACTTCTTAAAAACTAACGCACGCCTCACATCTGTCCATGTGTGCTACATTCCTACTGTGATGATCCTTCAAGACACTTTGAACAGATTGTTTCTTTTTGTTGTTTATTAACCAACATGCTGTCTGTTTGATTGTTGTTACTGTTAATTAATAGGACAACACACACTGGGGGCAGATGACGAGCAACTAACCATCCAATAGCCTTTCATCAAAATGTTTCTTATTGTCCACCATATGCTCATGTTATAATCATGTCTAGGGAATTTTGCAAGTAGGGATATAGCTATATTTATATATCCAGGTAGTAACAATTTGTGTTCTATGGGTGTGTGATACTAAATGTCCCTGGTCTGTGAGGATGTGATGTGAATGGTTAAAAACTACGAATAAATGAATCAACATCATTGATTTGGCTCATTAAGGCTAATGTTCCCTATATACTTCTGTCTGTATTTAAGGTCTGATGTGGGACACAAACAGTTTGATGAGTCTCTGGTAGTTTGAGGTCAGCTTGGTGTGTCAGGGTCACATTAACCAGGCTGAGAGTTTGACAGAGAAAAGGTTTCCAGCTCTACCTCCTTTAACACACTCATGGTATGTGACTGCAGCAGGCCTCTTCATACCTGAGAGTCTCCAGTGTGCAGTGTGGACTCTCCAGTCCAGCAGACAGCAGCTTCACTCCTGAACGCTGCAGGTGGTTGTTACTCAGATCCAGCTCTCTCAGACTAGAGGACTGGGAGCTGAGAACTGAGGACAGAGCGTCACAGCATCTCTCGGAGAGGTTACAGCCACTCAGTCTGAAGAGAGAACAATCAACAAGAAGAAAGATAACATTATTGTTATGAAATGAAACCTTCTTTGATGTATTTGAACTAAAATAAAATCAGTAGGACCAAAGAAAATGTAATTAGCTCCATATTAAACAAGAGGAACAATTTACAGTAAGTACTGTAGTATCAATATCAGGATGAGGCAGGGATAGTTAATGTTGTTGTTAATGTTTATTAGACCTAAATACAGAATTAGGCTTCTCTATCCTCTATTTGACTTCTTTTAAAGAAAGATGAAGAGAGAGAACAAAGTGAGTGTTAATGAGAAATTTATATTTTTTGTGTGATCTTGTGTTTTTTACATCCTGAATTACAAATAAACAACCATCAGACAAAAACGTATTGAGTCTCTATTTTCTTTTCATCCATTAAATACATCAAAACAAAACATAACAAAGCTTGAGAGGAACAACAGAATGTACCTGTGATGTTTTTTTGTGAAGGAACATTGTCTTTCAGACTGTCTATTTTTTAAGCTACTGAATTTGTTTTGTCTAAAAGGTTCTTGTAATGTCAGGGAAACAAACATACATTCACAAAAAGGGCCAAAGTTTTGTCCCTGAGATTACTTCCTCTGTTTACATAGTTCTGGTTCATTTCCTGGTGAAAAAGATTTTTATGAAACCTGAAATCTTAAACAAACAATTTTAAGAAGGGAGCTGATAGTTTAGACACACATTTAAATCATTGAAGACAAACCGTTTCATTTTCCTCAATTAGTGATATTATCACGTAGCATAAATAAGCAGATTAATAGGATGACCCTGTTATGTTTTATTGTGAATGAACATTGTGTTTCAATTCCATGTAGCATGGATGTAAATAAAGACAGCAAGTGGACATTAATTGGATCCTGACCTGAGAGTCTCCAGTTCACAGTGTGGACTCTTCAATCCAGCAGACAGCAGCTTCACTCCTGAATCCTGCAGGTGGTTGTTACTCAGATCCAGCTCTCTCAGACTAGAGGACTGGGAGCTGAGAACTGAGGACAGAGCGTCACAGCTTCTCTCTGAGAGGTTACAGCCACTCAGTCTGAAGAGAAGGATGAAAAAGAAGCAGTAAGTATAAAAGATGGCAGCATGTTTAAGTTCTGATGTAGGAATCTAACTCTCTCTGTACTTACAGAACTTTGTTGGAGGCTTTGACCACTGGCAGCAGCCTCAGAAGAGCCTCCTCTGAAGCAGAGTATTTCTTCAGGTCAAACACCTCCAGATCTTCTTTTGATGACAGTAAGATGAAGACCAGAGCTGACCACTGAGCAGGAGACAGTTTATCTGTGGAGAGACGTCCTGATCTAAGGGACTGTTGGATCTCCTCCACTAGAGAAATATCATTCAGTTCATTCAGACAGTGGAACAGATTGATGCTTTTCTCTGGAGACACATTCTCACTGATCGTCTTCTTGACGTACTGGACTGTCTCCTGATTGGTCTGTGAGCGACTTCCTGTCTGTGTCAGCAGACCTCGTAGGAAAGTCTGATTGGTCTCCAGGGAAAGACCCAGGAGGAAGCGGAGGAACAAGTCCAGGTGTCCATTAGGACTCTGTAAGGCCTCGTCCACAGCACTCTGGTAGAGACGCTTTGGTTCAGGTTTGACTCTAAAGACTTTAGACACCAGGGAGGTTGTTTGTTGTTCTGACAGCAGATTGACACCGGAGCTGAAGAAGGTCAGATGGACATGAAAAGCAGCCAGAAACTCCTGAACACTCAGATGGACGAAGCAGAAGACCTTGTCCTGGTACAGTCCTCTCTCCTCTCTAAAGATCTGAGTGAACACTCCTGAGTACACTGAGGCTGCTCTGATATCGATGCCACACTCTGTCAGGTCGGATTCATAGAAGACCAGGTTGCCTTTCTGCAGCTGATCAAAGGCCAGTTTTCCCAGAGACTCGATCATCTTCCTGCTCTCTGGACTCCAGTGTGGATCCGTCTCAGCTCCTCCATCGTACTTGACCTTCTTCACTTTGGACTGAACCACCAGGAAGTGAATGTACATCTCAGTCAGGGACTTGGGCAGCTCTCCTCCCTCTCTGGTCTTCAACACCTCCTCCAGAACTGTAGCAGTGATCCAGCAGAAGACTGGGATGTGGCACATGATGTGGAGGCTTCGTGACGTCTTGATGTGAGAGATGATCCTGCTGGCCTGCTCCTCATCTGTGAACCTCTTCCTGAAGTACTCCTCCTTCTGGGGGTCGGTGAACCCTCTGACCTCTGTCACCATGCCAACACACTCAGGAGGGATCTGATTGGCTGCTGCAGGTCGCGTGGTTATCCAGAGGCGAGCAGAGGGAAGCAGCTTCCCCCTGATGAGGTTTGTGAGGAGCACATCCACTGAGGCCGACTCTGTGACATCAGTCAGGATCTCATTGTTGTGGAAGTCCAGAGGAAGTCGACACTCATCCAGACCGTCAAAGATGAACACGACCTGGAACTCTTCAAACCTGCAGATTCCTGCTGCTCTGGTTTCACTGAAGAAGTGATGAACAAGTCCCACCAAGCTGAACTTCTTCTCTCTCAGCACATTCAGCTCTCTGAAGGTAAATGGAAATGTGAACTGTATGTCCTGGTGGTCTTTGTCTTCAGCCCAGTCCAGAGTGAACTTCTGTGTTAAGACTGTCTTCCCAATGCCAGCCACTCCTTTAGTCATCACTGTTCTGATTGGTTCCTCTCCTCCAGCTGAGGCTTTGAGGAGGTCTTCTTGTCTGATAGTTGTTTCTGGTCTGGCTGGTTTCCTGGATGCTGTTTCAATCTGTCTGACCTCATGTTCTTCATTGACCTCTGCAGTCCCTCCCTCTGTGATGTAGAGCTCTGTGAAGATCTCATTCAGAAGGGTTGTGTTTCCTGCTTTAGCGATCCCCTCAAACACACACTGGAACTTCTTCTTCAGGTCGGATTTGAGTTCACGCTGACAAACTGCAGCATGTAGTCCTGAATGAAGACAACAAAGAAGATCAATGAGTCACAGAATAGATTTAAACATGTCCTTTCTTCAGAGAATGACTATGAATATATTCTGTCCATCTCTGGAGACATTAGTGAAGGTCTCTGGCGTCGTCGTGGCGCAGGGGTTAGAGAAGGTGTGCTGGGAAGCACAAGGTTGGTGGTTCGAGTCCAGGCTGCCCCATGTCGAAGGGTCCCTGAGCAAGACACCTAACCCCTAATTGCTCCCCGGGCAAAAATATGAAAAAAGCCATGGGTTTAAAGTGTAATGTAAGTCGCTTTGGATAAAAGCGTCTGCTAAATGACTTGTAATGTAATGTAATGTAATGTCTCATTTATCAGCATGGTAAGTCTGTAGAGAAATCCTCTTACTGCTCTGCAGACGCTCAGCCAGCTGCTCCTGCTTCATTCTCCTCAGGAAGTGCACTGAGATCTTCACAACGGCCTCTCTGCTCCTCCTCTGCTCTTCATCCAGCACCTCCTCATCCTCTTTCTCTAAGCATACTGGGTAATCTGAACTCATAACCTTCTGGATCTTCTTCAGCTCGTTCTTCACAAAAGTGAGGATGTTCTCCTCCAGCAGCTGGAACAGAACATTCTATGAATGACACCAACTAGAACATGGAAGCCACCATCAGGTCCATGTTGGACAGACGGACAATCCACTGGTCTACAAAGTGCAGCATGGAGATGATGGTGAACTGAGAGATGTAAAAGTAGTTGTTCATGTACACACCATGAAGATGGAGTCCAGGTGTGTTTGATGCTGCTGGGCAGACGGACCTGTGGGAACCTCTGAGCTCTCCTGGTCCTCTCTGTGGAGGAACATGAACCATCAGCTCACATGGTGTTTGGACCATCAACACCAATACAACATTAGTTAAAGATATTGGCTTCTGTCATGATTGATCATGGTGAAAACCAGATGCTGAAGACTGTCGATCATGACGGACAGTTTATTAGTTGAGTGACAGTTAGTCATCAGTTTCATCTGGTTTTAGTTCTTACTGTGGGTCATAAAAACAACGTGTGCAGACCTCTGCATCTGGTCCAAAGTCCTATGGAACTACTCCAAACCTCTTTAGTCCATCCCCTGACCTCTAGAAGTCTCCTTAGATCTTCTGAAACTAGTCTTTGGACCTTTTCACAGAGTCTACTGACGATACTTTGTCCAAACCTCTGCATGGAGTCCAGAGACCACGTCAGCTGGTCCACAGAGTACTGAGCTTATTCTAATCACATGTTCAGTCTCAGTCATCTGTCTTCAGAAACCTGCAGCTGTCTCCAGATGTGACCTCTGCTGATCCTGATGTGGAGGAACTAGCTCACATTGTGTTTACATCTGAGGATGTTTACAGTTAATGAGTCACACAAAAACACACACAGACCAGTTAGATGATGGGTGTCTAACTCAAGGCCCGGGGGCCAAATCTAGTCTGCGGGGGGTCCAGTGCAGCCCGCTGGATGACTTTACTATTGTGAGAATTACAGAAAGACACAAATAGCTTTTCTATAAAAGTAGCTGCTATTCCTAATCAGTCCACTGGGGGTTGCACTGGTCGCCAGCCAATCGCAGGGCCAACACAGAGACACACAACCATTCACACTCACATTCACACATCTACGGGAAATTTAGAGTCCCCAATTAATCCCAGAGCATGTCTTTGGACTGTGGGAGGAAGCCGGAGAACCCGGAGAGAACCCAAGCAGACACGGGGAGAACATGCAGACTCCACACAGAAAGGCCACTTGGCAGAATCGAACCCAGGAACTTCTTGCTGTGCGACAGTGCTAACCACCACACCACCTTGTCGCACAATACTAATCATGGTTATTATTATTTTCTATCTTTCATCATAGGCGTTGGACAACAGTACTTTCTGATTGATGTTGTCTTCGTGGACAGATGCGAATACTTCCAAAGCCATTCTATTCTCTGCCAATCACAACGATGTGAGCGTGATGATGTCTGGGCCGTGGTGACTGATAATGCTGCTCACTGTCTGAAGGAATACAGGAGGCTCTGAGAGGAGTGTTGCCCAACAGCGTACATGTAACCTGCCTCTGCCATGTCATCACGCTGGTGGGTGAGACCTGGCAGCTCTGCAAATCATTCTCTATTGTGACATGGATGAGATCTGCCTGCTAGAAAGAGAAGATGGGTGCGCTTCCTCATCAGCAAGGAGGTTGTGCAAGCTAAGGCTCCGAGTTGCACTTGGAATTGAAGTTTACAATGTTTCTGATATTTACACCAAAGTTAAGTTGAATTTCCAAAATGTTTTATTGTTTACTGCACGGGCTGTTGCAATTGTTATGCACCTTTGTTAGTAGATATTGACAGGACTATTCTTACTTAGTTTGATCTTACAAAGAACTAACGGCATTTTTTGTTGAGTCATGTATTTTGTTTAATTTAAACCAATAAACCAGAATTTTTTTTTGAATGACTGTTCTGTTTGGACACAAGAAAAGATATTGCCATGTTTTTATCATGCAGCATGTTTTTGCCTGAAATAAGGTTCTATGTGTGGAAGTTTTCAGTTTCAACTGAATATATTGTCTACATTTCAGTCCTTAATTCACTGTCTCTGCGTAAAATGTTAAAAAACGAATTCTCAAAAATTAAAAAAAGAGAATTTGTGGGAAAAATGAAACTGGAATTTGAGAAAAATGAAACAGATTTTATAGGGCCCTACTTACTCTGTTTCATAAGAACGGCGTCCATCTTTGAAGTCAATCAGACGATTATTAGACTGATGACTCTTCATGGACAAACATCTGGGTTCAGGAGACTTTCCTCTCTGCTGATGTGAACTGAAAGAAACACTGAGATTACATCATCACATCATCATCTAATCATGAAGCATCAGCTCACATGGTGTCCGTCCTCACAGAGACCAAAACAAGGTAAAGGTCCATGACGTGAGGTCTGTATGTGGACCACATGACTCCCTGTAGTGGTTTAGGTCTACTGGTCCTGCTGGTCCCACTGAGAATCAACAGCTCAGTCTTTCAGCTCACTGTTTTCTTCACCAGTCAGTTTGGTTTAGTCCCAACAGGTCTCACCAAGTCCTCCATGGAGCTCTCCCTCCCTCACTGGACACTGCTGAAGGGCCCTGGAGCAAGAAACCCAGAACCTCCACCAGAGAGTCTGGTAGAAACACCTCATCATCAGCCTGAGACCCTCACCTTGCATCAACAGAGGGACCAACATCTTTGAAGGCTATAGGATGATCCATAGACCGGTTACTCTTCATGGACACACAGCTGGGTCCAGGTCCAGGTCCTGGTCTCTGATGGGTCCTGGTCACACATGTAGAAGCAGAGTCAGTGAGTCAGAGACGTTGGGACATGGAGACGAGTGGAGGACAGTTGGAGATGGTCCTCTCACCTCTGAGCTTTGGTCAGGCTGTCATGTTCCCCACACAGAGGGGCTTCAGAGGGAGGGACTCCGTCCTCTGGGTCCTCAGCCTGATTCATAGCAGAGTCCACACCTTCACACCTTCACACCAACCTGCTGGGAGAGCTCACACGTTATTATCTTCATCAGGACAAAGACACAGAGCTCATTCACCTCAACACTAAAACTCTCATGGGACACTTTGTGTTGTTGTCTTGAGACAACGTGTCAAGAGACGTCATTTTAAATTCTCATCCTATAAATGTCGTGTTTCTTTTAAGCGCTTTCCTTTGGCAGGAGGCAGCGGTCCATCAGGACGTTATTTATGTTAAATCACTATATAGGCGACTAAAACTCAGCATGCAGAATGACAACATGAGATGTGTATCATATATCGCTACGTTTAGCCGCTAGCAAGACACCTCGTTAGCAATGTTAATAAGCTTGTTATAGCACGCTCGTACATTGATGCTAGTATTAAGGGCTCTCGCGATGGCTTCTTTGTAATGTTACTGTGAGCTACAGAGCTTTGGATAAAAGCGTCAGCTAAATGACATGTAATGATTTAAAAGATGAACATTAGCACTCATCTTCCAGCAGATGGAGCTGTGCTGTTTCTCCTCTTCATCTCCTTCAGAGTCCAGAAGTCAGTAAAACAGTCCAGTATCACATGACATGTGTCATTGTCAAATATGTTAGAACATAATGATCACTTTTAGCATAAGATTGTCTATATTGAAGCTTGACGTGTGAAAAGCAGAATGACCCAACGTTTCCATTTGCAGCGGAGTCTAAAGAAAGGAGGGCGAGTCAACTTGCTCTCACACAAACGCTGGAACAAAGGAACTGTCTGTTACTTCATCTCAACCTTCATATCTCACTTCGCAATTTGTCATACTGGCCACTGGAGACGACCTTCATGTGTGTGTATAAAAGCTCAGCGCTGCTCGGAGACGCGTCTCCACAGAGCTCTGTAATACGTGCGCGTGTATTTGACCTCCTGCTAGCAAGAAATCAATTGACTTTTACAACTTTGATCATTCATCAAGACTTTGTTTTTATTAGATAACCATAGAAATAAATGATTCTCTTCTCCCGAACTAGTTACAATGAAATATTCCACCAGAGTGTTGCTCGGTGTACCGGTGTTACGTGCCTACTGGTTTTTGAACCTACTGGTTTGTCTACGTTGTTTGTTTCCCTCTACAGCGGCAGATGTTTTCTGCCTCAGTCACCTGATTCGTCACACCTTCGCAAACATATTGCTGAAAATGTTCAAAAGTCATCACATATCCATTGCAGCGATTACGATCGTATAAGTGAGCACTACGTCACTGCCACGTATGAAGAAATACATTGAAGAAAATAAATTTATTAAAAGATCGCCGCAACCTGGATTCGATCCCCCGCGAGCAAAATGACAAAACGTCACAACACGGACGCGCTACGCTGTCGGCCCCTCGAGCTCACTGGTATCGCCGCTGTTTCCTGTACTTGTCATCACATTGGACATCGGCAGCGGCTAGAAAACCTTTTGGTTCAGAGGGAACCAAGACAACTGGTTTTGGTGGCGTATCGTTCAACTCTCCCAAACATGTGTATCGATACTTTTTCGCGAGGCTGCAGCTTCCACCACCGACTCATTTGGACAAAAGGGGGGATTCTGCTCGGACGGTCATCGTGCATCACAGCCACTTAAGAACCTCATTTAAGAAAATATAGATTAAAATATATTTTAATGAAAGATCGCCTCAATCTGGATTCGAACCGTGTCGAACAAAATAACATTTTTCGGGACGTCTGCTCTAAGCAGTGGGCCACATATGGAAGAGTCACATATGACGTGCAGGTTTGTCCACAACCTTTGGACCGAGTGGGACATTTTGTCGGTGCTTGAAGCTCGCGGACGTTGGAGCCAAAGAACAGCAGCGAATCGGTGGATTATGAATCATTGAGTGAGACAAAGCCTGCAGAGTTACTGTGAAACACACAGCGAGCCAGCAGACAGACAGACAGACAGACAGACAGACAGACAGACAGACAGACAGACAGACAGACAGACAGACAGACAGACAGACAGACAGACAGACAGACAGACAGACAGACAGACAGACAGACAGACAGACAGACAGACAGACAGACAGACAGACAGACAGACAGACAGACAGACAGACAGACAGACAGACAGACAGACAGACAGACAGACAGACAGACAGACAGACAGACAGACAGACAGACAGACAGACAGACAGACAGACAGACAGACAGACAGACAGACAGACAGACAGACAGACAGACAGACAGACAGACAGACAGACAGACAGACAGACAGACAGACAGACAGACAGACAGACAGACAGACAGACAGACAGACAGACAGACAGACAGACAGACAGACAGACAGACAGACAGACAGACAGACAGACAGACAGACAGACAGACAGACAGACAGACAGACAGACAGACAGACAGACAGACAGACAGACAGACAGACAGACAGACAGACAGACAGACAGACAGACAGACAGACAGACAGACAGACAGACAGACAGACAGACAGACAGACAGACAGACAGACAGACAGACAGACAGACAGACAGACAGACAGACAGACAGACAGACAGACAGACAGACAGACAGACAGACAGACAGACAGACAGACAGACAGACAGACAGACAGACAGACAGACAGACAGACAGACAGACAGACAGACAGACAGACAGACAGACAGACAGACAGACAGACAGACAGACAGACAGACAGACAGACAGACAGACAGACAGACAGACAGACAGACAGACAGACAGACAGACAGACAGACAGACAGACAGACAGACAGACAGACAGACAGACAGACAGACACGTCTTACCTCTGCCGCTTCTCACGGGAATTATGGATTTAATCTGCTGTTTCTGCAGTGAGGAAAGTCCCCGAGCCGCTTCACTTCCTGCTTCAGGTGTGAGACGTGAAACTGCGTCAGGCATCTAGCAGGAGTTTTTTCAGCCAATCAGAAAGCTTGAGCGTCATGTGACCGGTTTTTCCTGCCTGGGGAAGCTGGCGATCGTGTTTGTTACACAGTTCAGTGTCATGTCTTGTTTATTTTGGCTACAAAGATGATGTGATGACTATTGAAACAAGGAACATCCTTGTTTCTAACCAATCAAAATGCTCTTAGAGACCATATAATACGAGCGCACTTTGTATTATGCGCCTCTTTTCATGTTGTTGTTAAACTGCCTGAAACAGGTCTGTGCACGTATGACTGCAGGACACAATACTCCTTGGGTTAAAATAAAGTAAAATAAAGTATCCGCTTTGACTTTAAACAAGGAACATCCTTGTTTCAAAAGTATATGAAACTCAAAATGCCCTTTGTTATTAACGTGACTGAAAATTAGTCAAATGTTTCATATTTTGTTCATCATTTTGGAAATTATATTTGACTAAATTATATTTTTGAAAGCTAACCTCACCTTTTAATTTCCGAATAATAACATACACTCTTACCAGCGGTCAAAACAAAGCCATTTACTGCTTTTAATATAGAAATAAAGTGTATATTGCATAATTATACATTATAAAAAGAGTTCTGCATTTTGGCCCGGCCCTCCAAATTATTCCCTGCTCTATAGGCAGGAAGATGAGAGTTAAGTTAGTGCTTGAAAACATCTGTAAAATGTGATTAAACAGAAATGGGCTTGTTGTCCTCATTGGAGACGAGTTACACAAAGTACTTGGAGACAATGTCCGGGTTAGCTTCACCTACACACAGCACAGCTGTAGCTAAGGTGACTCACACAACTCAGTCTGCAGACTTTGGTCTGCTGCAACGCGACTCTACTGTTGAGTATTAAATATAAACATGCACGTTTACGCTAGAATGAAATGACACTTGAACTATAAATGCAGAGTAATAATGGCTGAAGGCCGCTTAAAGGCCGGATGGCACGAACAACATGTATTTCAAGTCACAACACCAGCACACGAACATGTTGAAAAGAGATGCAGCACTATCTGGATCAAATGCAGTCCAACTGGAACCACCTGTTCCCCTTTCTAAGAATAACATGTCCATACCTGGAACTACGCCTAGCGCTCATATGCAAATCATCATGCACACATCTGCCAAACATCCTGATAAGAACTCATGAACAACGGAGGCGTGATGATCCGAGAGCCCAGAGGGATGGACGTCCCTGTGCTCCAATGAGGCTCTCTGAAGGTTCTAAGCAGGAGCCGCCTCCATCTTACTAACCAATCAAAATGCTCTTAGAGACCATATAATACGAGCGCACTTTGTATTATGTGCCTTTTTTCATGTCGTTGTTAAACTGCCTGAAACAGCTCCGTGCACGTATGACTGCAGGACACAATACTCCTTGGGTGCGAAAAGTGGTCGTTGGAAGGTTCCCTTTCCCTTAAAAATGTCATCTCCTCGTTACCACCTCTAATCCCTGTCATGCTGATAATCTTGTAAATTATGTTATAGATGACATTGCACCTGTTACGGTTAAAACCAGTTCTAGTGAGCAAAAGGCACCTTGGAGAAAAGCTGCTGTTGTAACAGCCCAGAGAAGAGAGCGCAGGAAGGCTGAACGAATCTGGCGGAATACAAAACTTCATATTCACCATGACATCTATAAAGAGCGCCTCCGGGCCTACGATTGAGACTTAAAACGTGCTAGGGAAACATTCTTCTCCAACATCATCAACAACAACACTAATAAGGCAAAAACCCTGTTTGAAACTGTTGACAGACTGACCAACCCCCCGACACAAATACCACCTGAACTCCATTCCACACAGAAATGTTTTATACTAATAAAATTGAAGGCATCAGACGCGCCATTAATATCTCAAACAAAAATGTTGGATCACCACCCTATTTAGGCAAAAGTAACACAGCAATGATGACAAGCTTTAATGTCATAGACTCCCAAACTCTAGTGGAAACGGTGACAAATTTAAAACCATCCAGCTGCTGTCTTGACGCTCTACCTACCAACTTCTTTAAGAATGTTTTTGACCGCCTAGCAACAGACGTATTGCAAATAGTTAATAACTCTATTCAGACAGGACATTTCCCAAAAGCTTTCAAAACTGCAGTTATTAAACCTCTCCTAAAAAAGCGGAGCCTAGATGCCTCTATAATCAACAACTACAGACCAATTTCAAATTTACCTTTTATAAGTAAAATAATTGAGAAAGTTGTCCTACAACAACTTAATCACTTCCTGGCTTCAACTGGCTGCCACGACAACTTCCAGTCAGGATTTCGACCTCTTCATAGCACCGAGACGGCCCTTATTAAAGTAGTAAATGACATCCGTCTTAACACAGACTCTGGCAAAACTTCAATATTATTGGTATTAGACCTCAGTGCTGCATTTGATACTGTCGACCACTTAATACTTTTGGACAGGTTGGAAAACTGGGTGGGGCTCTCAGGCACAGTCTTAAGCTGGTTCAGGTCATATCTACAAGACAGGAACTATTTTGTTTCCATTGGTGACTTCGTATCAGAAACAACCGACGTAACGTGTGG
This sequence comes from Gasterosteus aculeatus, assembly GCF_964276395.1. Classification (NCBI taxonomy): domain Eukaryota; kingdom Metazoa; phylum Chordata; class Actinopteri; order Perciformes; family Gasterosteidae; genus Gasterosteus; species Gasterosteus aculeatus. Next base: position 2,919,501 of record NC_135708.1, on the reverse strand, counting down.
AGTCCCCAAAGTATATCACTGATATGCTTCCACTACATAAGCCTTCAAGATCACTAAGATCTTCTGACACCAATCTGTTAGTGATTCCCAGAGTAAATACAAATCATGGGAAAGCATCATTTAGTTACTACGCAACAAACAGCTGGAATGAACTTCCTGAAGATTTAAGACTTGCCCCAACTCTGCCACGTTTAAAACAAGACTGAAAACTTTTATGTTCAGCTTCGCCTTCTGATAAATTTGACCTACATTGCACTTTTTACCTCTGCCTTTAATTGAACAATTTAAATAAGATTTTAATCTATACTTTTATTTGCTGTTTTTAATTATTTTAATTCCTGCATTTTATTTCACTTTATTGTATGAAATGTTATGATGTGAAGCACTTTGAGTCTGCCTTGTATATGAAAAGCGCTATACGAATAAAAGTCCCTTGCCTTGCCTTGCCTTAAAGGACTGAAGCAGCAGGTGAGACAAACAGAGCGTCTCTCAGGTGTGTTTCAGGAACAAAGGCCCAGGTGAGCTCTGTGGTCCCTGCTGGGTCCTAGTGCCCCTCCGTCTCCTACCTTCTCCTCCTCATCAGTAACAGTCCTCACAGACCCCAGATCAGACTGAGCTCCTCTTCTTCATCACAGCGTCATCATTCAGACTAACAGCAGCTTCTCTCTGCCTGCTCACACAGGCGCCATCTTGTTTCCCAGCTTTAAACAATCACACCTTCACAACCATCAATGATGTCATTCAACCAATCACAGCTGCACTTACTGAGCTCGTAGACATGAACTTCCTCAGTGAGCAGCTCTCTTCTGTCCTCAGCAGGTCCGTGTAGAAAAGGAGCTCCGTGCTTCACTTCAGCTTCCATCAGACGGAGTGAAGTGACGCAGCTTGTTAGAGCTTGTTGTCCTTCATCAGAGAGGGTGTGTCCTCACGTCACCATCAAAGTATGCAGTCTGACTGGTTGACTGAGTCTCAGTCTGAGCTGTTAACAGGGTCAAAGGTCCTTGTGAACAGAATCCTCCTCACGGCTCAACAAGAGTCTTTCAGGATCAAAACCAGCATCTGTGGAACGATCCTTTCACCTTGTAAAGAGTTGCTATGACAACAGACTGGATGCTGTTGTTGGACCAGATGGTTCAGAGGACCCGTGCACGCCCCTCTTTGTCACCTGGTCTTCTTCTACATGTAGACTAGTAGGGAACACGTGATGAAGCAGAAAACTTTGTAACAAATGTAGTGAAGAGTTTATATTGAATAAAAACATCCACTAAGACAACAGAGTCTGAGCTGAGAGTGTTTTTATTCTTCACTCCACTTTGATGATCAGGTTGAACCTGTTGGGGCGGAACAACTTCCCCACGTATCAGTCTGAAGCCGCCTGCCAAATCACAAAGGACATGTTGTTACATGCAGTGTTCTACTTCCTCATCACATGGCACCTTGAACCCTCTGGCTCATATACCTGCTGTGCAAAGGATTGTGGGTAAGAACAGCCAGTAAAGCAGCCTGCTTGCACACAGTAAGATGTGACTGAATGTAGAACACAAACTGTAATTCCTCCAGCTTCTGTCATTGATCATCATGAAAACCAGATGCTGAAGACTGTCGATGGACAGTTTATTAGTTGAGTGACAGTTAGTCATCAGTTTCATCTGTTTTTACTTCTTCCTGTGGGTCAGAAAAACAACGTCTGCAGACCTCTGCATCGAAAATACAAATTCTAATGAAAGTACTGCAAAGCTCTTCAGACGGTCCTCTGACCTGTAGAAGTCTCCTTAGATCTTCTGAAACTAGACGTTGGACCTTTCACAGAGCTGCTGGCAGTGACGTGCGGTGAGGTTGGTGGCTGGAGGCTCTGACTCTTTCAAAGTCACATTCACAAACATATGAATTCAACAAAGTAGCATAAATTCACCATCAACTGGCTGCTTGCACTTGGACTACTGGTTATGTTTCATGTCCCGTATCGTATATTCTTTAATAATACGGGTGAAATCAAGCGCTCTGATTGGTGGAGAGTGAGTCACGAGGTGCACTGAATTGAGCCATAATGTGATGTTACCTGTCTCAAGCGACTTAGGGCACTTTTTAGCCAAAGAGGAACATTCAGGTGGACGTCATGAGCCAAGTGAATGAATGAGACGGTGCGACATCGAGCAGGGAGACCTGCCATGTTTTCACACCACAAATGAATGTGAAATCCCTCACTGACATCAATCCATATTCACTTAATGTTACAATACAACCAATGATCATGTTCTTCATCTGGTTCATCTGTTCAAGAGCTTAGTGAGGCTCATAAGAACAACGTTCATCTTTGAAGTCAGTCGACCTTTAGACCGATCACTCTTCATGGACACACAGCTGGGTCCAGGTCCAGGTCCTGGTCTCTGATGGGTCCTGGTCACACACGTAGAAGCAGAGTCAGTGAGTCAGAGACGTTGGGACATGGAGACGAGTGGAGGACAGTTGGAGATGGTCCTCTCACCTCTGAGCTTTGGTCTGGCTGTCATGTTCCCCACACAGAGGGGCTTCAGAGGGAGGGACTCCGTCCTCTGGGTCCTCAGCCTGATTCATAGCAGAGTCCACACCTTCACACCTTCATTACATCACATGTCAATTAGCTGACGCTAATAAGCCGCTTTACAACTTGCTGTAGATAAGAACCATTATAAGTCCAATGCAAGTGCTACAGTTAGTGTGTTAGTGGAGGTAGAGTCTGAAGAGGTGTGTCTTTAGTCTGAAGATGTGAAGGCTCTCTGTGGTCCTGATGTCTTCAGAGACCTCCTTCCACCATTTAGGAGCAGGACAGCAAAGAGTGGAGATCTAGTCGAGTGTTTTGCTCTCAGTGAGGAGGAACAAGCAGTTTATCACATGCAGAGCGGAGAGTGCGGGTCGGGATGTCGGGTTGGACCAGGTCCTGGATGTAAGCTGGACCCCATCCATTCACAGCACGGTACGTGAGCACCATGTTTAGAGGACTTAGGAAGGTTGAAGAGCAGTGGAGCTGCTGCATTGTGGATGAGCTGCAGAGGTGGAATGGTGGTAGCAGGAGACCTGCAGGAGAGAGTTACAGTAGTCAGACTGACGACGCTTCATGAATTAGACCAATGAATAAAATGCATTTAGTGTCCACCAGGATACAGCCCTGATTCTGACACTATGTGATCAATAAAGACATGAGAATAGTGTGACACCGCTGTCATGTGGACACTAATCAATAGAATAACACCAATGCACAGCTATGATTGTATTCAACGTAATGATGAAAACCCCAGTGACATTGAACGCACCATCCAGTGTGATACCTCATTGCACCACGATGCTCCTCTTAATGTAGTGATGAAGTGGTGATCCAGAGGTTCTACAGAGGTCTTCACCTCCTTCAGAGACTCATTTATTACATGTAGTAATAAAAACATCTGATCTTTTTATGGAGGTAAAATGACGGAAGAGAAGCAGAGTTGTTGTTTGACACTAAACTCAAATCTCACTTTTAAACCTTCAAACGAGCTCAGAGAGGATTTCCTCCTCCGGTTCCCCAGAGTCTCTGTTTATAGATGAAGTATGCTTATGTCCTCCTGTCTTGGAAATGAGTAGAATAAGTATGGTGGCTTAATGGGCGGATGCGCGTGCACAATATTCACATAATTAGTCACATGTGTTATCAGAAACAAACAAATGTCTGTGACCTTTTAATGCAAAGGGGATGTTGGGCCTCCACCCTGCTAATGAACCTCACCACGTGTTTCTTCACTGAGGACAAAGGAAGAACACAAACATATAGGGGTCCCCCGTGGCCTGATGCCAGGGGCTGATAACAGGACCCCTGCAGCTCTCCAGACCCCCTTGGCCATAAAAAGAGGACGTACCAAAGAACACCGAGCGCTCCCATTGGCCGAGGACAGTGACATTTATTTATGGACCTCAAGTTCATAAGAAGAGATTGCGCCAAAGGATCGATCTCTTTCGCCTGACTTCCCGTTAGTGACAGATCGAGACAACACAACGTTGTTTGGTTTCTTTTCTTTCCCTCCAATTGCCAAGTTTCAGTCTTAATCTCGCTGGACGAACTCAAGACTCGCGCTCCACTACGTCCCGCTTCCTTTTCCCTTTTGATTTCATTCCTGTTGACTCCAGAGGACCGGAGAGACAGCTGCTCTCTGACCCCCCGCCGCCTCTGCTCCCAACGAGAAGTTCGGACCCCACGGCCGAAATCGCCTTCATCCACTGAGTTTCCCTACGCGGAGCTCAACTGTCCTCAGTCAGCTGGAAGCTGATGACCAACGCCCATCAAACAGTAACACTGGTTTTCTGGGCAGACTAATTTAGCGTGTTGATATGAACTTGATGTTTATTTGATTTGTTCAGTCATAACGTGGTACGATAGAGTCCGGATCAACGAATCCGCTACCTTTGATTTATGTTTGAATGTGTACCTGCAAATGTCGTAATGTCCCCTGTTGATCTGATGCTGTGATACGTTTGCTGTAAGAGAGTGAAAGCGCCGACTGTGTTACGCTGCTGAATGATGTCTCATGGTCAGAATACTTCCTTATTTTCTTTTCTTTTCCCGGGTCTGCGCCGTGAGATCCGTTTGCCTGTGGTTTCATTTCGTATCGCCAGCCACATCGTTGGTTCTGTAACTGCACAACTGTTGTTACGCGCAACCCCACCGTCGTTCCTTCCCTTACACCCCCCTCTGTGCTCACACACACACACACACACACACACACACACACACACACACACACACACACACACACACACACACACACACACACACACACACATTCTGGTTTTGATTGCTTGTTTAGTGAGTAGGTTTAAAATAAGTGTTATGGGGATTGTTGGTTGCAGTTATAGGTGATCTTGATCGGTGTTCCTGTGAGTTAATAAACCCTGTTATACTTTAAAGAACCGTTTTCCTGTGTTTACTTGTGCATTTATATGGTGACCGTTGACATACATCGCCAGTGCTCGAACTTAACTCCTTCCAACATCTTCACTCTCAAGGAGTGAAGATCAATTATGAGACTTGATTTATAGTATTGGTCATTGGTCCCTGTTAGCTCAGGGTGGTGCCCCGTTATTTATTCATTCTGGAAGGATGCCCAGACATATAACTGTTATCAGAAAGTAGTTTACAATGGGGGGGTGAGAGTGTGGCAGAGCACCCCCCTACAGAAAATACACCACAACAGACGACAGGATGATTTCTATGACTGCCTGCGAAGACCGCGAGCAAATGGTGGCTAATAGAGGCCGTAAGAGCAGGAGAGAACAGCCGTACCCTCTTACAGACTGTGACGTCACGAGAGGCTCGGTCTTGGAAGGGAGCTACGTTCACCGGAGATGGCTGTAACTACTACGGCTCCATCTGCTGGTGGAGGTAGGAACTCCACCCCGAAACTCAGAGCATTCCCCTCACACCTGAAACCCATCAGGGTGTGACGACCTGGAGGCCTCCATGAGGGCGGAAGACACACCGCTGAGGGAGGAGAGACGAGCTGCAGATTGGGCCCGCGGCAGAAGAGCAGACCAAGACAGAAGGATTCCCGAATGCAGGAGAGACCGAGAGGACGGTGTTCTCTCTTTAAAGAAGTGGATCTCCGTTTCCCCTCCAAAGACAAGACATTAGTTAAGTTTTACCGGCGAAGATCGACCGAAGCCTGAGTTACCCCCTGTTTTGACTGTTTTCTGTTTAATCTGAAGGACGTAAATTAAAACCTTTGTTTGCATTTTTGAACTCTGACCTCGCGCTATTTGAACTACCCCGGAGAGAGCGGCGGCGCCTCTCGTGACGTCACAAGACAAAGCGTAGAACACGTGGTTCCCGCTCATTTCCTTTGTTCAGTGGTGTGACTGGCCCGCTTTGCTAAAAGGGTTTAGTCAAATTGACGAAGCGATCAAGAGAGACAGAGTCAGGCTTACGGGGTTGTTAGAAAACCTCTTGTTTACGACAATACACCGGTTGCTATGCAACTTGGTATGCCTGCTACCTTGTGTAGACCGACAATCATCCAACCCTTGATCATCTAAAAGAACGACAGGTGGGTTGTTCAATTGTTCTGTGTAGATCTGTAACCGGGGTTCAATCATGCAGAATCCTAAAAATGTTTTTACTTTCAGACGCTTAAAACGTCAGCGTCCCTCCAATGAACTCCCCCCTCTTCTCCACCACCTCCATCTCTGATTCACACACTCCCACAGCCAGGGCCTATGAACACACAGGAAGAGAAGGCCTGAGAACCAAACCAGGCGTTTAAGGATTCTGGAATATGTTAGAATCTGGGCGCTACATCTGCTGAACAAGGTCTGGCTTAAATACAATGTAGAGATTGGTTATGGCTGTCAGACAAATAATCCCAGTCAGAAAAAACATCCTTGTTTGGAGCAATGCGACTGCTTCTACCAACTACACTTTGAACCCATAATGAAAAGTTTGTGGAATGAGAACTTCATATCCGCCGTCTCCCTGTTTATGGCTGTGGATCATCTTCATGTCGACTGGTACCACATCCAGGAGGCTGTGGAAGTTCTTTTAAACCATCTGAATTATGTGGACAATGCGGATGATACCATCCAAAAAGTGTATGAGACAATGGACGGGGAAGACAGACAAAATGAATCAACCAACAAAGCTTGACAAGTGGTGGGAAGAAGTACGAGAGCAGAAGGAGGAGTGGGAGGTACCCGATGATGATGAGACTGACGTCGACGTGTAAAAACCAAACATGCTGAGAGAAAAAATGAAGTGAACATCTTGAGTGTCCTGTAACGTGATTTTAAAAAGGAATGTTATTCTTCAGACTACCGCTGATATGTTTTGTATAACAGAAATAAAACACATTTGTGCTCATTGGTACTTTGACACTATCATGGAAGGGACGCTGCAGATGTATTATGATCCAGCACATCCCGAAGGATTGGGCAGTGTGGCCGAACTGCCGTTAGCGAAGGAACCGGGGCGACGCCGTCAATGTCCGCGGTGAATTCATTTTTATTGGAGCAGGACGCGTATCCGCTGCACGCTGAGGCAGCCGTACATTGTCCGAGGAACAGGGTGTTGGTCAGCGGTATCGACAGTTTCAGATGGATCCTGTTGATATGGGAGAATATGCAGAGTATGGAAGTATTTTCCAAATACGTGTGAGTTAGATGTCTTTCTAACAAATCAGGCTCCACTGTCGCCAGAGCCTTTAAAGACATTCTGAGTGAGGGCCGTATACCAGTGAGACTGCAAACTGACCAAGGGACAGAGTCTTATAATAAGCCGTTTAGGAGACTGTTGGATCCACATAAAATGACACATTTTTCAACCTCAAACGAGACCAAAGCAAGTGTGGTGGACATACAAGACACGAATGTGGAGATATTTAACATCTGTTCACTCAGATATGTGGACGTGGTTCTAGATCTTGTAGACGTGTAGAACAACTCTCATCACAGATCTATAGAAATGGCTCCATCGGCTGTAAACAAAGACAATGAAAAGGTTGTTAGCTTCAAATTAAAGGGGGACACCGTGAGAATATCAAAACTCTGAGGTGTTTAGGAAGGGTTATAAACTAACATTCCCCGATGAGCATTTTATAATACCAGTGTATGGCCAGAGATGCACCAGTTTATAAGCTTACACACTGTGCGGGTGAGTCTGTGAAAGGGGCGTTTTACGAGAGGGAGCTGCAAAAGGTAATTATAGGTAAAAACAAAGTCTTTAAAATAGAAAAAATCCTGGACAGAAGTTAAGAAGCAGGTGATGGTAAAATGGAGAGGCTGGCCGGATAAGTTTAATACGTGTGTCTTAGAAAAAGACATTGTGGACGTGTGATTAAAAAGACAAACGCACACACCGGAAGAGGTCACTCTTTATGTCACGCTACCAAGTAACGCCTCATTCCAGGTATATCCTAAGAATGAGATATGGAATTATAGGTGGGGTGGGGGTTTGTGACTCTATACAGGCAATAACTAAAGCCATTCATTTACCACTTAGTAGTTACCCTCCTCTGGCGGGTGTATCGATGCATTATAGCCGTGTTATAAATCCCATCTACTTCCTGCGAGTGGCGTCGGAGTCAACTATGACCTTTGAAGGACATCTGGCGGCAATACTGGGCTTTAAACATAGGGAACCTTTTCCATTACCCTCAAATACCAAATCCCTTTTTGCCCCATTCCCAGCAGACATTCATGCAGCTTGTTACACTTTATACGTATTCTCTCTGATGACTGCGGCAGCTGCACACTAGAAAGACAGACGGCTGGCAGTAACACGGAATGACTTTGGCCACCGATACTCCCTGTTCTGTTTTAATCTGGAGCCTGGCGACGGCCACTCGGGGAACGGGTCACTAATTAAGACAGGAAATGTTCGATTGGAGGTCCGTTTGAGAACAGCTCTGCCCCGGACTATTAATCTCATTTGTTATTCTGTTTTTGACTCATGGAGATATTAAACCAGCGACCAGTGTTGATAGATAACTTCTAAAAAACCCAATGAACACCGTAGAGTTGACAAGCGTTGGTAATGGCACAGATTTTATGGGAGTTCTAGCTTGTGATCCACTTCCTAAACGTGCATTGCACAAGTATCCGGCTAAGATGATTGTAAACACGCACCAGGTTGGCTCTTTATATCACAAAGCACAAGCACGGTTTTTCTTTGATAGTTTTGGAAACCCTCCAAATTATGAAGCATCCCCGCATGAAATAGTTAATTTTCTCAATTATAACTGCACAGACGTGTCTTATTCTAGAATAATCTTGCTACGGAATCTTGTACGGACATAATTTAGTTAATAACGATGCAATGGTCTGTCATTTTGTTCACAAAATACACCCCTCTGTGTGCTGTGGGGTTACTTTTTCATGTGTACAATGTGCGATCTAATGTCGAAATATAATTTTATTCATTTTATCAGTCTTGTTGCCGATATAATACAATACATAAAACAAAAAAATGTGGATTAAGTATATTCAAAAGTGACATAAAACAAAATAATAGGCATTCACTACATTTGTTAAAAAAAAAACACAATTACATGCCAAAGAATAATGAAATCTTAAAGGTTTAACCATGAATAACCCATCAGCCAATGAGATTTAGCCTTTTTGGCCTTTGGGGTCTTAAAGGTTCTGCCACCTAGAGACCGACTAGTCTAAGACCTCGGACTGAATGAGGCCTGAAGGGGTGTTTTTATACAAAACCTCCACCCGATGGGTGTAGAAGGGTCTAAAACATTATACAGTGACACTTTTCACCAGGTCATACAAACGTGTGCCTTTGATCATTTGATCACTGATGATAATCTCGCCCTCGTCTGTCCATTATGTGCATTCAGCATGTTTCCTACTTTTTTTAGGCATGTGTCGGATGACATTACTCCAAATCACATCTCTTCTGAGCCCTTCATCAACATCTGTTGAGGCACAGCTGCTTTCATGGGGTGGTAGTGATGGAGACAATACGCCCGTCTCCCGCTCGCCCTGTCGCACCACAGACAAGTGTCTCTGTAAAATACCACCATGTGTTTGGGCCTTTTCATACATGTCGGCGTCAGGTTGCTTCAATACATCGGTTCATTTTGCACGGCCGGTCTTATAGAGCTGCGCTGCTCATGTTGCTGCTGCTTTATCCATTCAATCTGCTGCAGGGGACCAGAGACATTATTTGAGCGTGCTCCATTCGACTTCCCCCGGTTGACGAGGTTAATTATAAAAGTAACGGTAATAAAAATCCCCCCGTCTGATTGAGCCTCTTTTCCTTCTTGTTGAGTCGGATCTTTTTATCGGCTACCAGTCTGATGAGATTCTTCTTCTTCTTTAAAAGTACAAACTGTTTGTCGGTCAACGGGATCTGACCTCTTAACACGTTGATCTCACACAGTGCATTAATCCAATCTCTGTTTGCATCAGCCACAATGACTCTCCTCACACGGGGAGAGGATTCATACATGGATTCTAACAGAGTCACATTCCTCCACATGCGTGACCACATTCTGTGTCTGAGCGACAAAATGAGATAGTTAGTGTTTAAACTAATAGTGCGGCTAGTTTTACCCTGAATAAATACATTCTGCACTAAATACATACAGCTGAGATTTCTATGCTGTACGTATTTGGTAAAAACATTTTGAACTTCTATATCATTACTGCTGGCATTCATTAAATGGTCTCTGATGAGTCGGTTGTCTTTGTCCTGTGGTAGTAAAACATCATCACAGAGACTCTGGTAAGCCCTCTACAACGTATATAAAGGCTGCCAACATGAATAAATGTGCACCATGTTATCAAAACGCTGTGAAATATTCTTGATAAAGAGTCTTTGCTGGATTCGATGGTCCTCACTACCAAACTAAAGGGATGTTGTAGCCGCGCATCAAACCCTTGATCCCCATTAGTAGCCAGAGGGCAGCGTGGTGTAATCGGGCAACACCCGCCGCTTATTGTTCACCACTTGGACTTTCCTTTTTAAGACGGAGCCTCTTCTTGTCCCGTTTGATGGTTTCAGACAGTCAACGTATGTGTGCTGTGATTGGCTACAGCAGATGGAACGAGACCAATCAGCGCGTGGGGCGGGACAACAGCCGCGTCACGGCCATTTAACGCAACGCCTTTGCATGTGACGCTGGTTTTACCTTGTAGCGTGTCGTGTGCGTAACATACAAACTGTGTGACGTCGTCTTCTTCGGCCCGGACACACACATCACATGTTTAGTTGGTCAGTCACCAAGATGTGGCCCAAAGGGGGGGAACCCGATCGCCGGCCCCTGATGTAAAGACAACGCTGTCTGTGTCGCAGTACAACAGCCTCTCCTGCAGCTTATCTAGCAAGTCATAAAGCATCAACCTGGCGTGGGCCGTTGTCATGGCTCCTGTGAAGACATTTACGTCTCTTTCACCAGAGTTGCTGCTGTCTGCATGACGCCGCTGCACCAAAGCCGCCTCATCTGGGATCAAACAGAATTGTCTCACATCAAACTGGTCGTGAACATGAACTGTGATCAGCTCACATGTTACTCCTCATGCTAAACCGGCCCCACAGAGAGTTTGTTACAGCTCCTCATGGCTTTGTGGACACACATTTAGTCTGGGTTTAGCTGAATGTCCTCCTTTTATTTCTCCCCATCAGCCTGTGTTTTGACGTGCCCCCGATAGCCTGATGCCTCCTGCTTGCATTTCATGAACGTCTTCACATGTCCACTAAACAATGTGCTTGTTTTGTTGGGAGAATGCCAGACTTCATGGGTGGACACAATCCGCTGACCCTTTTCCACAGACGTCTGTAGCTCCAGGGACCCGAACCCCAGACAGCTGCCTCTCTCTCTCACTGTGAACACACTCACAAGGTTGGTTCAAAGTGTCAGCACACAACCCGCACAGCGGGAACATGAGCTTTCCATGACATCTGTACGGCAAGACGGGGAGAAACAGCCCTCGGGGGGCACTGTGCACTTTATGAAGCCGTAGTAATTATCCATGGACTCAGAATCCCTGACGATAATCTGGAGGTGGCCGACGGGATGCTGTTTGTTTCTCTGTACAGTTGGATGCAGACTCGTAAAGTCCTAGTATCTGGTTTTTTCATCATCGCAGACCTTGTGGTACAACTTCATAGCATCTGTACGCCGGCCAAAGAGCCTTTGTAGGATCCAGACGTTTGTGCTGTTTGTACGTGGCCATAAAGGCCTGTACAGAAGCGCTGGATGGTTCTGATGAGGCCCACTCACACTCCCACATCAGCACAACGTTCAAACCCTGTTGTTTCTGCAGGGCATCTGTTCTCTCCATAAGCGCCTTGTGTTGTTACCATACGGGACTTTGGTGACGGGGTTCATGTCACTCTGTACGCGACATTTGACACATCCGGGAAAAAAACAACCGGCCGATTCATAACAAGCGAATTCTAACCGTCCACATAGAACGGAGCAGACTGGTGCTCCCCGTGGTTGAGTGCATGTCTGATGTCAATATTCTCCGTGTGGGACACGTATTCAGGCCACTGCATGGAAACATCACAATACGTCTTCTTGTGTCTTGTGGAGCCCCTCGTGTGTCAGAGCCACCGTGTCCCGCGGGAGGAACAAGGTTCTGAACACACCCAAACAGCTGGATGGCAAAGTGGTGAGAGGAACAGGGTGGAGCTGCGTGCGTTCTAGGAATGTTCCACCATGAATGGAGCACGCGCTCCACAACGCCTCTACATCATTGACACAGCAGGCTGAGCTCTGCCTGGAAATCACATTTCTCTCCACAAACTGTGCTGCACCACCTCATGAATGAAGTTTGTTCAGTGTCACACGTCTCGTACCCGTAGTAAGACGGGTCGGGGTCTCTGCCAACGTAGTATTCATTCGCCCTCCTGTTGAACTTGTGTGGAAAATAACCTTTTTCCACATCCTCAAACCCCAACGCCGCGGGTGTTTGTGCCAAACGCATGCGTAGAAAACTAAGTGAGTCTTCTGATGTCTGCTGGTCTGCGTTGTCATACATCAGCGTGACGCCCACTCATGACCACCGTGGGCCGGATCTTCTGTTTTACAAGATACTTCAGGATGATAGAGTTGTCAAACCAGATGCATTGTGGGCTATGGATGTATAAGCTGTGTGTTCTGGTCTTGTGTCGTTCCTCACAAGGTGCTTACCGTTATGAACGCGTGTCTCACAGTCATACAACATGTGTGCTGTTTGAGGCTCTTTCTTTTCACTGGGTTGAATGAAGCATTCGTGCTCGTCCTCAGCCTCCATTTGTGGCTCCACAGTGGAAACACACGTCGGCTTGCATGTGTGCGCTTTTTACCGCCTCTGTGTGTTTCTCCACACGCCTCACAGTATTTCACAGCGTCACACGGTACGACGGCGTGTACTGCTTCTGGACGCTTGTGCTGATCAAAACCATATTTAGATTCACGTCTGCGTTCACAGTCGCTGCGTTTCTGTGTGTTGGTTGTGTGTGTTGGACATTGTGTTGTATAACAGCTGTTTCCAGTGAGCCGGGTCTCATATGTCTGGTACCAATACTGACATACACATGTAGCCCAAACAATCCTGTCTTATTTCCAATCCTGTGCTGGTGCTCATTGTATAGATGGAGCCACACTGTCTGCAGGTGGGGTGTGTCGTGTGTTCTGAAGCCCTGCAGGCGTTAACCACCTGTCACATGGTGGAAGATGTTGACCTTCAGCCCCAGATACCTTTCAAAAGCCGCTACATCGGCATGTGTTCATTTAGAAGGAGCGTCCTTGTCTGGGCGGATGAAACGTGCTAAACACAGATTGTTATCCCTGTTGTTTGCTGCGTACAGAAGACAATATCTGATCATAGGGGATGTTTCCTGGTTTTAAACGGGCCCCACCGCCTCCGCTTCCATTTCCTGCCACGGAGACCACGATGTCCAGTTCATGGTCCGTTACAGAGTCATCGTCACTTTGCAGCACATGAACAGATCTACATGGTACGAGTCGTCTGCGTGGAGAACGGTTTGCACGCCGCTGGCCAACGACGCTCCATGTGACACAACGTGGAGAACGCCGCCTTCATCAACACGGACTGACTCTGACGTTCCACCGCTCACTTTATTTCTCACCTCACTCGTCACTTTCTGTTGAAATGTAACTTTTATTCCTTTATGTTTAAACTAACCCATCGCCTTATAGGCTGTACTTTATCCTCCAATGATGGAGCAGTTCTCCGCTGCGCGTCGGGCCTAACAACGCCCCCCCAACTCTTACATTATTGGAGATAAAGTGCTGCTTTTATAATACGGTTACCAGCCACATTATGAATAGTAAGTAAATAGCTGCTTTCAGCACTAAACAGTTGTAGCCAACAAACGTTGTGTGTCTCATTTCAGGAGTCTAGAGACAAAATAGTCCCCGTACGTGCAGGTAAACAGCATCGGGTGCTGCGGCGTCTCCTTCATTCACATCGCTCATGACGTCCACCTTCATTGTCCGGTTGTGGAAGCTCGCGTTGACCCAAACTGATCATTTGTGGGATTTCTGGTCTCTTCTCGGCGATCGCCACTGAGCTGAACACTGAAATGTCAACGAACGGCACAAAATCTGACCTGTTACTTTGTGTGCAGTGATACGGAACGCTCGGGTCAATGTGACCAGCAACTGTACATTATGGCTCAATAATGCACCGTGACTCACTCTCAACCAATCAGAGCGCTGCATTTCATCTACCCGTATTATAATATGCTACAAGCTGCTAGAGGTTTAGAGCTCAACAACAGGAATTCAAAGGGATGCGTTTTACTTCAGGAGAACCTGAACGTGTTTCTATTTAGTCTCTAAAAAATGTCTTGTCTTCTATGAGGTCAAACACTACGTTGTGTTACCAGAACCTGCTGCAAACCCACAACTGGTTGATTACTGTTTGTTCTGTCTGAGTCAATTGAAGGTATAAGGGCCCATTATAAATGCCTCTCATCCTCTCATCAGCAGATCTCATGTCATGGGAGGAATAGGTGCATGGGAGTCCTTACTGAATGATGTATGATCAGTGTGTACAAATACATGAAATGAGCATGTACTGCCTTTTAGGCATTAGGCTTTTATTTTGTACAAGCTTTTATTCTGAAATGGTTTCATGCCGTAGGAGTTCCGGGGGTTAGTTTCCTGTTCGTGGTTAGAGAAAGATGGTAGAATTAGCCAACATGCTTTGGTCATCCATGGCAATCCACATCGTAAATGCTGCAGAAGCAACGTCGTAAGTTGATCATTTCATTGTTTTAATTGTAACGTAAAAGTTAAGATGCATATTTACAGTAAAAGGGGATTTGATGACTAATTAAAAACGTTTTATTGACATATGTTTACGTAGGACTAAACTATTGTGTACCTGGTGTTTGTTACAGTTTTCACTCTTCTGTCTGTGACATGATATAAAGAGCCACAGTAAACAGCTTGAGAAGCTACTACGACTCAACGCGTCATTTGGAGGAAGAGTTTAGCTAGTTGAATAGCCGCGGTTGCTACACCGTAGCGAAGACAACATAGAGCATATTGGGTACAGTTATACAGTATATTCATTAGGTATTTATAGACCCCTTCACGGATGACGTCACAGGAAAATTCGAAGTGCGTAGTGCGCATGTCGGGGTCAGAAAGTTCCGTGAACTTCCAGCGATCGTGTGTAAACGAAACATTTTCTCTTCAAAATGCCGACTTGTTGCGTCGTGGACTGCAAATCGCACCAGTTGTGGACTCAAGTTTTTTAGGATTCCTGCAGGATCTCATCCTTTTCAAAAAATAGACGACGTCTGTGGCTTTAAACGGGCAGACTGGGACAATGCTACGATCAAAGAAGCTCGTGTTTGCTGTGTTCACTTCATATCAGGTAAAGTCATCCTTTATCACCCCTTTCTGTTAGATTAAACTCCAAAGCCAGGATTGTGTGAACAATTTTCTGTACACTAGAATAAATTCAAATGAGTGTCTGAGAATAGTGTGCCGTACTCGGACATCAGCCGGGATCTCCCGCTCTATGGAACTGTTTATTTCCTTCATCCACGGCACCCACTGTTCTGCCATCAGTGTCCGAGACCATTAAAATACGTTGAGAAAGTGTCGGTTGATCCATATTTTTATGGTTTGAATTTGATGTTACCGCTTCTGTCCCCGTTCATTCCTCAATTCCTGTGGTCGCAAACCCTGGTCTATTAACGTTAACCACGCAATGTTTTCTGACCCCAGGCTGCGCGCCCACCTACCCGTTCTACCGGATGATTACAAACATTGAAGGGGTCTATTCCTCAATGGAAACAGAACAAACTCCCAAATACAACAGTAACAAGCAGCATGTTGATGTATAAGCTGAATATCAGTTAGCAGAGGAGCGTTGGGGACACAGGAAGTCACTGGTGACCTCTCTGTGACCTCTGGCTTGGGTTAGACCACTTCCTGTTCAACAAAGGAGACGGCGGTATGAGGATCATCAGACTGTGTGGTTAATGCTGCTAATCACCACTCTCATTCATTCACATTGATTTATTATTAACATTATTGTTTAGTGTTGCTTTTGTAAAATGGGACATGAGGTGTTTCTCCTAAACAACCTCCATCAGTCCATGTATGAATGTGATGTGATTTCCTCTGAGCATAATACTAATAACTCTGTAGTACCTTGGATGAGCTTGTAGATGTTGCAGTAGTTGGTGCCGTGGTCTTTAACGGCATACCAGGTCTCAGAGATGGACATGGCCTGCAGACAGTTACAGCTCTGTGTTAAATGAAAGAGAAAGAGACACTGTGCTTCTCCTGCAGCCACTCGGCTGGCTGCAGGAGAAGATCCTCTTCCTTACTCCCTTTCACAAAGACATTGCAGGTCTTTGGTCTCTTTGGCTGATGTTCCCGTTTATTACTCTTCACAAATGACAAAACAACTCGATGTGACTTGGCTTCCTGGTCTGGCTCGGTGTGTCTGCTTTGCAGTAAAAACGCTGTGATCTCCCCGTCAGCCATGCATCATTACCTGAGTCAGCACTTTAGTTGGGAGTGAAAAGCTACGGAAAGGTGACAGCAGGAGAAGAAGTGACAGGAGGCCAGCCGGTAGTTGATGTGCTCCACGTAGCGTGTGAAGGGAGTGGTGTGTTTGGCTGCTATGAAGTGGACACAAGCAGACTTCAGCTGCACAGAGAACACGTACTAGTTAACTAAAAGTCATTTCACTCACTTACACTTTCATATAAAAGACTGAAAAGACATGAACTAAATACACTTTCAGCTGAAATACGTGTGTGTGTCACAGACAGACAGCAACGGTCTCACATGTTTTCACAAGGTCGCTGACGGTCAACCACCTTAATCACATTATTTAAACAAAGTGACCTGTTCAAACTATTTAAGAGAAGCGCTTCAATTTCTACCTTCTACACGTTATTTATTGTAATCAAATCCTCTGCAGTTCATCGGTTGGTGTTTGTCAGCCTCTGTGGCTGTAACACACTCGTCTTACCAACTTAATAACACAAGTTGACCAATGGTTGGGGACCATTTAGTGGCCTTCATTAGTCTCTGGATACTTGGGGCACATTAGTATTTATAAAGCCCGTCCTTGGCCTGCTCTCCTCTTTTCTTACTAGCTACTATATGTTCTCCCCTAGAAATGCATCAAAGTAGCATGAAAGCCTTGGGAGTTCAGTCTGTAGTGACCCTGAATATATGAACCATGAATGTAGACCTTGTGACGGCAACACAAGAAGAGTTTGTGGTCATTAGCGTTGCCAGGCAACAGCCTTGTTTGCGCAGATGGTTTGTGTCATGTGACAGTGTTTGGTTGTTTTGGTGGGGACCAATAAATAACATTATTCTGATGTTACCAACGATGGCTTGACAGAGAAGCACCATCTTCTCCAGTATGGTCTGGTATGTTTGCTCCAGAGTCCAATCTCACATGTTGTACCAATGGACACTAGAAGACCACATGTTCATTACATAGCTCTTAATCCATGGACAGGATGAGACGTTTCACCATTTCCATCTTCATCAACATCATCGTCGTCATCTTCTCGATCTTCATCATCTCCAATTCTTGGACGTCTGGTTCCACTTCATCTAAAGAAAAGCATGTTTGATGAGCACACTCACCCCGTCACACTGCTTGGTTGTTGAATTTATCTTCCTGTAATTCTCTTTGTAACCATTTTTAAAATAACCAATAAAGTTCATAAATCTGGTAGATGCCTTCAATCTCAACCTCCTCAAGAGATTTTCCTTCTTCCAAGAGATCCTTTCTCCATTGCCAGGAGAAGCTATGAGATTTTTGACTTTTTCTGAGACACCCTGAAAAGACAGAAGTGTCCTCTGACGGGTAGAAACACGCCATCAGCTTGTGTTTGTCCTCCAGTGTGGAGAAGTATAAAGTGAAAGTGAGACAGTCGTGTACTACTGTATTCTTCCAATGAGCCACATGTAGCGTCTCGCTGTGTGAAAGAAGAATACTTTCTAACTCACATGATTGACACAAAATGCACCCAAAGCATCTTCTGCTGTTGGAGCAGCTAAATACAGAAGGTCAAATGGCTCTGCTTCACTTTTACTGGGACTTTAAGGGCTGGTTAACTTGTAAAAACACACATATGGGGAATAAAAGGGAACATAAAGGCACCATTGAGCGCCACGGCCAACAAGAATCCCCATATTGTACGTTATCTCCTGGCCTGAACATCTCTCCTTCACAGCAAACAGGCACACGTGTGGCCTTCCTTTCACACTCATGTTTGTAACTCTGCAGCTGCTTCATGTGCTGGAGGAAGGAGGATCATCCAGAAGTTCTACATTCAGGCTGCCTGTAGTATTGTCACTAACTTCTTTGTTCCCCACATGTCACACTTGCTGATTGACTGAGCTTCAGATGCACGGACTCACTGTGGAACTCAGGCCCACATGGGGAATGAGTTCTTTCAGTTTGGATGCTTATTGACAGGAAACAGCAGAGAGCCGGTTAGCTGAGCCGTGATGCACAGGCTGAAGTTCTGTACCACAGCCTCACCAGACACCGACTTTGGTTTACATCCATAGATTGGCCTTTCCCTGCCATTGCACATCTGGATGAGCAGATGTACCAAAGGCATTACATCAAGTTGGATAATCAGTGTAAAAGCATCACTACAGAATATAGTGCAGTGAAGGAGCAGCAGGATGCACAAACCTACATATCCACGAGAGATGGATCTCACAGGTTAGTCGGCCTTTAAAGGTCAGTTACCTTTAACTCTTCAAGAACGTTGCAAACCAGCATCCGGAAGCTTCCCATCAGGGAGCCAGGAAGTAGTCGGTGACGGTCCTCATGCGTTTGTGCGTGAGGAGGTCAAGCCGAGCCATGAAACCTGGAGAAACGTCCACATAGAATCACCTTGGACCTTCATATCAGCCCTGGACATGGCTGGAGATCAAAGTGACCTACGATGAGTTTGACACACCTGCTTTAGAGCAGAATGAGGATGTACTTTATTGTAATCATTTCTTTCAGCTACAATAACCATGTTATTAAGAGATGGAAAATTAAAGCCGTTCCTCTTTCTGTCCACGCTGCACAACGCGTGTTTTATTGCATTTAGGGCAATGCTGCTGCTGCTTGTCTTTTATTTTGGCGGGAAATCCCATTTAACACTTTCAATACTCCACTTTGTGAGGAGATAAACTCCACCCTGTTATCAAATGTGTGCTTGTGCTTTGTGTGTTTTTGTTGGTGACTTAAGTGTGATATTTGGTGCAGAATGAAAGCTTCAAGTTGCACCTGAAGCAGCGAGCTCAGTAGTTTGTGTTGTTGTGAGACGGCTCTGCGTGAAGGTTAATAAGGTTAATAAAGCAACTTATTCATTACTCATTTCTTTATTTACTCACTTCCTTCTTCAACATGCTGCACCACCAATGTTTCCTCTGTGCTATTGACACAGCAACAGGGCTGTAGAATAAATACAGATATTATGGAGGAAATAGTACAAAAGTCAATAGTACAGCATCTTTAAAAAGGATCAGAGTATTTCATGTCAAAAGAAATAATACAGCGTGTTGAAAGCATCTTTATTTGATGGCCTGTTTAAACATGTACAGTTGTTTCCAATAAAAGTCATTTATTAACATTAGAGCCAAACAATTCTATTTCTGTTAAAGTAACACATGGAGTAAATGTTGTAAATGACATTATAGTGAATAAAAACACAAGTAACGCATATTCAATATTTCCTTGAGAGGTTTGCTGAACCATTAAAAAGCTTCTTGTTCAAAACAAAGCTGATTATGTGAAATTAGATTTGATTTCACTCAACAGATTTAGAAAGATTTGAAGTTAAAATGGGCTCAAAAAGAATTACACATTCATATTTTCCTTCTTCACCTTGTTTTTATAATTTCTGATGAAGCGCACACACACATAAGGACACATTTGTCTCATATGGGGGGACAGATGAAAGAGCGTCTTATAAAATGTCCTCTTGAACACATAAAGATGAAGATTAAAGCCTAATTAGGAGCCAATATCTAAATGATCATCTATTGATTGAAGGAGCACAGCAGCATTAAGCTGAGCTCTTTCACACTTCCATCTGAGTCCCAGAGAGCTGTGGACCCCCCAGAGTCCAGACCAGCTCAGGTACCCCTCACCTGCTCCACCTGCATCTACACCCACATGAACCACCATCAGCTGTACAGACTGAACTATGTGGTGAGCAGAGAGGAAGGTTCTCCACCAGGAGGAGACTCTCCCTCCTGAAGAGGACACAGAGACACTGAGGAACCAGAACCAGCCCTGAACCAGAACCCAAACCCAGGATAAAGAGGTTCAGTGAATGTGGTGCTGAAGGTGTGGAGGTGGATCAGTGTGTCAGAGGAGACTCTGTAGAAGGACAGAGAGCCAGCAGGACAGTCCACATACACTGCTACTCTACCAGAGGAGGAGGAGGAGGAGGAGGTGATGTCTGTTTCTGTCTTATTGTGAAGGACATAGTAACCTGCAATAGAGCAGATCAGACTCCAGGACTGATCATTGGATCCAAACCAACAGTCTTCACTGCCTCCTTTCCTCCTGATTCCTCTGTAACTCACTGATACATGAACTCCTCCTCTCCACTCGACCTCCCAGTAACAGCGACCAGTGAGACCAGTTCTACACAGCAGCTGAGGACAGCAGTCAAATCTGTCTGGATGATCAGGATATGACTGATCCTCCTCCACACGTGTCACCTTCCTGTTGTTGTCAGACAGTTTGAGGTGTTTGTGTACTGTGTTTGTGTCGATTGTGAGTTCACAGGAATCTGATGAGAGAACAAGACACAATACAGCTGCAGTTATTAATCATGTGTTCATCTACTGACACGTTGATGATGACATCACAGAGGTGAATGAGTGATGTCACAGTGTGAAGATGGTTGAATCTTCATGAATCAAAGCACACTTACACTTCCTCAGACCTGGTCTCAACCATCGGACTCCATCAGGCTCCACCCTGAAAGGAGGAGGGGGGTCAGAGCAGCATGGAGACATGGACATTACATCACTCTCACACACAGCTTTG
This sequence comes from Gasterosteus aculeatus, assembly GCF_964276395.1. Taxonomy (NCBI): domain Eukaryota; kingdom Metazoa; phylum Chordata; class Actinopteri; order Perciformes; family Gasterosteidae; genus Gasterosteus; species Gasterosteus aculeatus. The sequence goes on along the minus strand of NC_135708.1, from coordinate 2,898,477 downwards.
TCCTTCATGTCCACATGGAGCACCTCTTCTTCTTCTACCACTACTTACAGACGACCACAGACTGTCAGTCAGGCGTCACACAGCGACGAGGTGCTGGAATATATTCATGAAGAAGATGAATGGATAACAAATAAGAAATGGACCTGTCACTGTACTTTCACCAGATGTGAATTCAAACGGGAGAAATGACGTCATGCTACAGATCAAGCTTCATGGGACGTGTGCAAAGGAACATTCACATTAAACTGTTTCATAAAGATAAAGCAGATACAGACCATTCAGTATTCACACAATGTGCATGTTTCCATGTTGTCCCCATTTGTGGACAATGTCTCTCCCTGTGGTTCGCTGGAGTCCCAAAACTTTACAAATGGCTTTGTCACCTTTTCCACACTGATGGATCTCAATGACTTTGTTCCTCATCTGTTCCTGAATGTCTTTGGATCGCAGCCTGATGTCTCGCTTGTGAGGATCTTGTGGTCTACTTCACTTTGTCAGGCAGCTCCTATTTAAGTGATTTCTAGATTGAGAACGGCTGTGGCTGGAGAAATGGAACTGGGCTTTCCAAAGATGTGATGAACCTCACTTCATTTATGTTTTCATCACTTTTTCACACAGGGCCATTTAGGTTTGGATTCTTTTCTCCCCTTAATGATACAAACTGCATTTTGTGTTTACTTGCGTTATCTGTGTCTAATATTTACATTAGTTTGATGATCTGAAACATTTAAGTGTGACATGCAGGCATGAAAACGGGTCACGGGTGAAAAAGGTGAGAAGGATGTTTCCCCTCTAGGGGTTTTCAGCTGGTTTTGTCCCAGGGACCAACATTCTGAATAGAAAGTCACTGGCCTGTAACCGTCCCCCCACATATTCATCCTGTAGCACTTGTCAGTGGAATCTCTTCCATATTCTTCTGGATATTCAAGTGACTGAATGTCTTCAGCTGGACGCATCGGTCTTAATGTGCCGGTAATGATGGTAAATGATGCTTGTAGCTGGTTGTCATCTACGCTCCACTACGGTTACATAAAGGTGGCGTTTGTGTTTTCACAACGTTTTATCTCATAATTTAGACTTTCTATCCCCTTTCTTCAGTGCGGAAATGGGCTTCTATAGTTGTGTGAATGCATCACTCCAGCCAATCCAAAGACGGGGTTTGTAACCAATCAGGTGTAGAGACCATGGTGACTGGCTCCGCCCCCTTCCTGTCAGAAAGAACAACAGCGAGCGCGTAGAAAACTCCTTCGAGCGCGAGCAGAGATTCTCCTCACGAGCAACGAAGTTCACGTTCAAAAGTCCGTCTCACCAGAGATATTTATTTATTTATTTATTTGCTCGCGGATGTTTGTCAAAATTCCGGAGCGCAAATCAGGTTGATGCGCGTAAATCAGTGATTTGCTGCCATACCCCCCCCCAAAAAAAGGTGAGGGATTTTCATGCCTGAACATGAAAGAAATGAGGAATCAGGAAGGCAGCAAACACTTTATCACACAACTGTAACACATAAAAGCAGAAGCCATTTTCCAGTGAGGCTGAATGAGGCGAGTCGGAGGACGTCCACGTTGTCCCATTGATCAGGTAGACTGCAGTGTCTCCCCGTTGTACTACTTCATGGGGGGGCACCCCTGTTATAATGATGGAAACACTGAACTGGCTTCGGTCGCTTATCAAAACATCGGCCAAATAAGCCGTTTTTCAGACTTTATGAGCAAATACAGAATCCCTTTGTGTTCATTTCTAAAGCCGCATAAAGACACACGTGACTTTATTTAAGGCGCTGCGCTACTTGCAAGTCGCTGTGTTGTGGCAGATTCTCTATAAAGGTAGAAAACAACAAACTCATGGTCATGAAGGTCCTCATGTAACGTTACATGGAATCTGCATGAGGAGGAGGAGGAGGGTCCATGTGGCTAAATACCAACTGAGATCAGCTTGTGGCTTCTGACAAAGGATCCTTCTACCGACCACTTTTCACACCCGCCGTCGCTCTGATCTGCAGGCGCATGGCGGAGAAAACCAATCAGGTGTCTGGATGCTAAATGTTCATACTTCTGTTGGGCCTCCACCCTGCTAATGAACCTCACCACGTGTTTCTTCACTGAGGACAAAGGAAGAACACAAACATATAGGGGTCCCCCGTGGCCTGATGCCAGGGGCTGATAACAGGACCCCTGCAGCTCTCCAGACCCCCTTGGCCATAAAAAGAGGACGTACCAAAGAACACCGAGCGCTCCCATTGGCCAAGGACAGTGACATTTATTTATGGACCTCAAGTTCATAAGAAGAGATTGCGCCAAAGGATGCCTGTTAGCTCAGGGTGGTGCCCCGTTATTTATTCATTCTGATAAGTATCTTAGTGATTATTAATTATTCTATTAATGTCCATAAGTTAGTTCCTCATTTGCTAGTAACCTAATACGACCCCCTAGCCGCTCCCAACACTTCTCATCCAACAAAAATCACATTCACTCCATCCGGATGGCAACATTTATCTGGATAGGGTGTTTTTGGTATGTTCTGTTCATTTCTACGATATAGTTGATACTAATTCCAGGTCCACCATCAGCTGTTGGTTCTTCACTGAGCGTCTGTGGCCGACTGTCACCTGTAGCTTCAACAAGTCCACTCTTATCATCCAGGGAACCGTCTCTCAGTGCAAAGCACCAAAAGCAGGTGAAGCTGAACTCCTTTAAAACACCAAACGTTCCTCCTGTGATGATCCATCAAGACGCTTTGAACAGATTGTTTCTCTGACTGTTTGTCTCTTAATAATAATGTCTGGACTAAAGGACAAACACACACTGGAGGCAGGGGACCAGCATCTAAACATCCAAGTGTTGTTTGAGTTGTTAAGAGCCCACAAACCTGGAGCGTGACCACGTTGACTCATATCAACCCACCATGATGCCGTCAACGTGTCAGGAGACACTGTCCTCTCTTATAACGTGGAGACAAGACAAAGCTCCAGAGAAACAAGGCTTTCATCACCTTCCTCCCTGTTCAGGCTCATCCTGGCTACTGTTCCTCACTACTTCTGTCTGTGGCGATGGTCTCATGTGGGACACAAACAGTTTAATGAGTCTCTGGTAGTTTGAGGTCAGCTTGGTGTGTCAGGGTCTTATTAACCAAGCTGACAGTGGGACAGAGAAAAGGTTTCCAGCTCTACCTCCTCTACCAGACTGATGGTCTGTGGCTACAGCCTCTTCATACCTGAGAGTCTCCAGTCTCCAGTGAGGATCCTCCAGACCAGCAGACAGCAGCTTCACTCCTGAGTCTCCTGGATGATTGTAGCTCAGGTCCAGCTCTCTCAGGTGGGAGGGGTTGGAGCTCAGAGCTGAGGCCAGAGAAGCACAGCCTTCCTCTGTGATCAGACAGTCTGACAGCCTGCAGACCCACAGAATAAGACACATGTCACATGATCTGAGGGAGCTGTGAGGGCTGGAAGGTCACTGCAGTACTGAGATACTATCAGGTACAGAGGGGTCACATTAACATGGTTACTGACTGGTTTCGAGTCTACAACTAAACACCGACTAATGGCAACAACCTGATAACATTACTACTAACTCTATAATTTCAAATATTTACATTGTAAATTGTCAAAAAAAATTAAACACATTTCCCTGAAAATATTTGGAAAATACATATTTGATTTAAATCAGGGAAGCAGAAAGCTATGAAAGTCAGAAATGTACCATCGATGTAAATAAAGACACCAAGTGGACATTAATTGAATCCTGACCTGAGAGTCTCCAGTTCACAGTGCGGACTCTTCAATCCAGCAGACAGCAGCTTCACTCCTGAATCTTGCAGGTGGTTGTTGCTCAGATCGAGCTCTCTCAGACTACAGGACTGGGAGCTGAGAACTGAGGACAGAGCGTCACAGCTTCTCTCTGAGAGGTTACAGCCACTCAGTCTGAAGAGAGGGATGAGTAGTAGGTATAAAAGATTGCAGCATATTTAAGTTCTGATGCATGAATCTAACTCTCTGTGTACTTACAGAACTTTGTTGGAGGCTTTGACCACTGGCAGCAGCCTCAGAAGAGCCTCCTCTGAAGCAGAGTATTTCCTCAGGTCAAACACCTCCGGATCTTCTTCTGATGACAGTAAGATGAAGACCAGAGCTGACCACTGAGCAGGAGACAGTTCTTCTGTAGAGAGACGTCCTGATCTAAGGGACTGTTGGATCTCCTCCACTAGAGAACCATCATTCAGTTCATTCAGACAGTGAAACAGATTGATGCTTTTCTCTGGAGACACATTCTCACTGATCTTCTCCTTGATGTACTGGACTGTTCTCTGATTGGTCTTTGAGCGACTTCCTGTCTGTGTAAGCAGACCTCGTAAGAGAGTCTGATTGGCCTCCAGGGAAAGACCCAGGAGGAAGCGGAGGAACAAGTCCAGGTGTCCATTAGGACTCTGTAAGGCCTTGTCCACAGCACTCTGGTAGAGACGCTTTGGTTTAGGTTTGTCTCTAAAGACTTTAGACAACAGGGAGGTTGTTTGTTCTTCTGACAGCAGATTGACACCAGAGCTGAAGAAGGTCAGATGCACATGAAGAGCAGCCAGAAACTCCTGAACACTCAGATGGACAAAGCAGAACACATTGTCCTGGTACAGTCCTCTCTCCTCTCTAAAGATCTGAGTGAACACTCCTGAGTACACTGAGGCTGCTCTGATATCGATGCCACACTCTGTCAGGTCGGATTCATAGAAGATCAGGTTGCCTTTCTGCAGCTGATGAAAGGCCAGTTTTCCCAGAGACTCGATCATCTTTCTGCTCTTTGGACTCCAGTGTGGATCCGTCTCAGCTCCTCCATCGTACTTGACCTTCTTCACTTTGGACTGAACCACCAGGAAGTGGATGTACATCTCAGTCAGGGTCTTGGGCAGCTCTCCTCCCTCTCTGGTCTTCAACACCTCCTCCAGAACTGTAGCAGTGATCCAGCAGAAGACTGGGATGTGGCACATGATGTGGAGGCTTCGTGAGGTCTTGATGTGAGAGATGATCCTGCTGGCCTGCTCCTCATCTGTGAACCTCTTCCTGAAGTACTCCTCCTTCTGGGGGTCAGTGAACCCTCTGACCTCTGTCACCATGCTAACACACTTAGGAGGGATCTGATTGGCTGCTGCAGGTCGTGTGGTGATCCAGAGGCGGGCAGAGGGAAGCAGCTTCCCCCTGATGAGGTTTGTGAGGAGCACATCCACTGAGGCCGACTCTGTGACGTCAGTCAGGATCTCATTGTTGTGGAAGTCCAGAGGAAGTCGACACTCATCCAGACCGTCAAAGATGAACACGACCTGGAACTTCTCAAACCTGCAGATTCCTGCTGCTCTGGTTTCACTGAAGAAGTGATGAACAAGTCCTACCAAGCTGAACTTCTTCTCTCTCAGCACATTCAGCTCTCTGAAGGTGAATGGAAATGTGAACTGTATGTCCTGGTGGTCTGTGTCTTCAGCCCAGTCCAGAGTGAACTTCTGTGTTAGGACTGTTTTCCCAATGCCAGCCACTCCCTTAGTCATCACTGTTCTGATTGGTTCCTCTCCTCCAGCTGAGGCTTTGAGGAGGTCTTCTTGTCTGATGGTTGTTTCTGGTCTGGCTGGTCTTCTGGATGCTGTTTCAATCTGTCTGACCTCATGTTCTTCATTGACCTCTGCAGTCCCTCCCTCTGTGATGTAGAGCTCTGTGTACATCTCATTCAGAAGGGTTGGGTTTCCTGCTTTAGCGATCCCCTCAAACACACACTGGAACTTCTTCTTCAGGTCGGATTTGAGTTCACGCTGACAAACTGCAGCATGAAGTCCTGGATGAAGACAACAAAGAAGATCCATGAGTCAAAGAACATATTTCAACATGTCCTTTCCTCAGAGAATGACTATGAATATATTCTGTCCATCTCTGGAGACATCAGTGAGGGTCTCATTTATCAGCATGGTAAGTCTGTAGAGAAATCCTCTTACTGCTCTGCAGACGCTCAGCCAGCTCCTCCTGCTTCATTCTCCTCAGGAAGTGCACTGAGATCTTCACAAAGGCCTCTCTGCTCCTCCTCTGCTCTTCATCCAGCACCTCCTCATCCTCTTTCTCTAAGCATTCTGGGTAATCTGAACTCACAACCTTCTGGATCTTCTTCAGCTCGTTCTTCACAAAAGTGAGGATGTTCTCCTCCAGCAGCTGCAACAGAACATTCTATGAATGACACCAACTAGAACATGGAAGCTACCATCAGGTCCATGTTGGACAGACGGACAATCCACTGGTCTACAAAGTGCAGCATGGAGATGATGGTGAACTGAGAGATGTAAAAGTAGTTGTTCATGTACACACCATGAAGATGGAGTCCAGGTGTGTTTGATGCTGCTGGGCAGACGGACTTGTGGGAACCTCTGAGCTCTCCTGGTCCTCTCTGTGGAGGAACATGAACCATCAGCTCACATGGTGTTTGGACCATCAACACCAATACAACATTAGGTAGAGATATTGGCTTCTGTCATGATTGATCATGATGGAAACCAGATGCTGAAGACTGTCGATGATGACGGACAGTTTATTAGTTGAGTGACAGTTAGTCATCAGTTTCATCTGGTTTTAGTTCTTACTGTGGGTCATAAAAACAACGTGTGCAGACCTCTGCATCTGGTAGAAAGTCCTATGGAACTACTCCAAACCTCTTTAGTCCGTCCCCTGACCTCTAGAAGTCTCCTTAGATCTTCTGAAACTAGTCTTTGGACTTTTTCACAGAGTCTACTGACGATACTTTGTTCAAACCTCTGCATGGAGTCCAGAGACCACGTCAGCTGGTCCACAGAGCACTGAGTTTATTCTAATCACATGTTCAGTCCCTGCAGAAACCTGCAGCTGTCTCCAGATGTGACCTCTGCTGATCCTGATGTGGAGGAACTAGCTCACATTGTGTTTATATCTGAGGATGTTTACAGTTAATGATTCACACTCAAACACACACAGACCAGTTAGATGATCGGTGTCTAACTCAAGGCCCGAGGGCCAAATTTGGTCTGCTGGGGGTCCGGTGCAGCCCGATGGATGACTTTACTATTGTGAGAATTACACAAATTGCTTTTCTATAAAAGTAGCTGCTATTCCTAATCAGTCCACTGGGGATCGCACTCTGTGAGTGAGCGCATGTGTTAGACCAGGGGGACCAGGGGCCTCATTTATAAAAGCTTGCGTAGGATTTGCTCCAGAAGTGGCGTACGGATGAAACGTAGGACGTGCTTACGCACAGAAACATTTAAAACTTATGAAACGTCCTACGCAGTTTTCCCTTTATAAATCACAATCACTTCTAAATGCAGCCCAGCTTTTGCGGCTTCGTGTCACGCCCATAGTTGCCCATATATAGTCTGTGGAACGCCCACAAATTAATATTCATCGATTGCGAAATCATGACAAACACTGAGAGGAAAACGAAGAAACGTAACTTCACTCAGTGTGAAGTGGAAATGATCATTGGGAGGTTGGAAGGAGGAGTAAGATGCTCTTTGGAGGACACAGTGTGGACATCACTGATGCCAACAAGGCACCTGAGGGGCAAAAGGTTGCAGAGCAACGCTGCAGCCTCACGACCTCGGACCCAAATAAAGAAAAACTGGTCTGACATCAAAGTGGACGCGCCATCGCCAAGGTGTGTCCCCACGGGGGGGGGGGGGGGGGGGGGGAAGGGACACCGGAGCTGTCCCCTCCTGATGAGAGGCTGGCGGCAGTGATTGGGGATCGGGGACAGGGTCTGGGCCAACATCGGCGTCAGGGGGTCGAGGCACGTTTGGAAGCTGTGCCACATCATGTAGCACAGCACATGCAGCACGATGTTTCACACCTTTTCAGGAGTAAACAATAACCTCCCTCCAGTGCAGTCGAGGCAGCGCCATCTGCCCTTAAACAGGCCGATGGTGCGCTGCACTACAGCGCCAATCCTTCTATGTGCCACGTCTTCTAAGAGCGAAGATCAGCCATCAGCGTCATTACGCATTGTGACGGCATCGTGGCGTTTTATTACCGTCCGTCTGATTGCATCTGACAAGCAACAGCTGTGTTTAGAGGATGAATTTAACAACTTGCCGATATTATTGCAGAACATATTACCACCTTTATTATATAACCAGATGTGAGCTCTGCTGATCCCGATGTGGAGGAACTAGCTCACATTGTGTTTACATCTGAGGATGTTTACAGTTAATGATTCACACTTAGACACACACAGACCAGTTAGATGAAGATAATAAGTTCTGTCATGATGGATCGTCATGGAAACAACACGTTAAACACTGAACAAACATTTATGTAATTCATGACTGAGGATCAGAACAGTTCTTCATCTGTTTAAGAACTTACTCTGGGTCATAAGAAGGGCGTCCATCTTTGAAGTCAATCAGACGATGAATAGACTGATCACTCTTCATGGACACACATCTGGGTTCAGGAGACTTTCCTCTCTGCTGATGTGAACTGAAAGAAACACTGAGATTACATCATCACATCATCATCTAATCATGAAGCATCAGCTCACATGGTGTCCGTCCTCACAGAGACCAAAACAAGGTGAAGGTCCATGACGTGAGGTCTGGATGTGGACCATATGACTCCCTGTAGTGGTTTAGGTCTACTGGTCCTGCTGGTCCCACTGAGAATCAACAGCTCAGTCTTTCAGCTCACTGTTTTCTTCACCAGTCAGTTTGGTTTAGTCCCAACAGGTCTCACCAAGTCCTCCATGGAGCTCTCCCTCCCTCACTGGACACTGCTGAAGGGCCCTGGAGCAAGAAACCCATAACCTCCACCAGAGAGTCTGGTAGAAACACCTCATCATCAGCCTGAGACCCTCACCTTGCATCAACAGAGGGACCAACGTCTTTGAAGTCTAGAGGATGATCCATAGACCGGTTACTCTTCATGGACACACAGCTGGGTCCAGGTCCAGGTCCTGGTCTCTGATGGGTCCTGGTCACACACATAGAAGCAGAGTCAGTGAGTCAGAGACGTTGGGACATGGAGACGAGTGGAGGACAGTTGGAGATGGTCCTCTCACCTCTGAGCTTTGGTCTGGCTGTCATGTTCCCCACACAGAGGGGCTTCAGAGGGAGGGACTCCGTCCTCTGGGTCCTCAGCCTGATTCATAGCAGAGTCCACACCTTCACACCTTCACACCAACCTGCTGGGAGAGCTCACACATTATTATCTTCATCAGGACAAAAACACAGAGCTCATTCACCTCAACACTAAAACTCTCATGGGACACTTTGTGTTGTTGTCTTGAGACAACGTGTCAAGAGACGTCATTTTAAATTCTCATCCTATAAATGTCGTGTTTCTTTTAAGCGCTTTCCTTTGGCAGGAGGCAGCGGTCCATCAGGACGTTATTTATGTTAAAAAAATAATTATTTCATGAATTGACATGATGAATATCAATATTAAGAATATCAAACTCTATATGCAAGTAAATTAAGCATTGTTTATCCCACAGACAGTCAAACAGATGCTAGGTAAAAAAGGGTACCGTACAGATGTTTTATTTATTACTATCATAGATAAATATTCCAGTATTGTATTTGTGGTATCGTAAGTATCAGTTACCGTAATATTTTGGCAGGTATAGTATCGAAGTCATCATTTTGGTGTCGTGACAAATCTAGTTGACGCCCACTTTAACCGCTAGGAACCTCGGCGTGATACTCGACAGCCAACTCTCCCTGACTCCCAACATCACTGACAACACAATCCTGTAGATACGCTCTACAACATCAGGAGAACACGTCCTCTTCTCACTCAGAAGGAGGTACTGATTCAGGCTCTTGTCGTCTCCCTCCTGGACTACTGTAACTCTCTCCTGCAGGTCTCCTGCTACCACCATTCCACCTCTGCAGCTCATCCAGAATGCAGCAGCTCCACTGCTCTTTAACCTTCCTAAGTCCTCTAAACATGGTGCTCACGTACCGTGCTGTGAATGGATGGGGTCCAGCTTACATTCAGGACCTGGTCCAACCTGACATCCCGACCCGCACTCTCCGCTCTGCATGTGATAAACTGCTTGTTCCTCCTCACTGAGAGCAAAACACTCGACTAAATCACCACTCTTTGCTGTCCTGCTCCTAAATGGTGGAAGGAGGTCTCTGAAGACATCAGGACCACAGAGAGCCTTCACATCTTCAGACTAAAGACACACCTCTTCAGACTCTACCTCCACTAACACACTAACTAACTGTACCACTTACATTGGACTTATAATGGTTCTTATCTACAGCAAGTTGTAAGGTGGCTTATTTGATGAAAGTGCACTTTGTTGTTTCTTGTTCTTCTGGGTTTGTGTCCTGATGGTTGAAACGCTCTTATTGTAAGTGGCTTTGGATAAAAGCGTCAGCTAAATGACATGTAATGATTTAAAAGATGAACATTAGCACTCATCTTCCAGCAGATGGAGCTGTGCTGTTTCTCCTCTTCATCTCCTTCAGAGTCCAGAAGTCAGTAAAACAGTCCAGTATCACATGACATGTGTCATGGTCAAATATGTTAGAACATAATGATCACTTTTAGCATAAGATTGTCTATATTGAAGCTTGACGTGTGAAAAGCAGAATGACCCAACGTTTCCATTTGCAGCGGAGTCTAAAGAAAGGAGGGCGAGTCAACTTGCTCTCACACAAACGCTGGAACAAAGGAACTGTCTGTTACTTCATCTCAACCTTCATATCTCACTTCGCAATTTGTCATACTGGCCACTGGAGACGACCTTCATGTGTGTGTATAAAAGCTCAGTGCTGCTCGGAGACGCGTCTCCACAGAGCTCTGTAATACGTGCGCGTGTATTTGACCTCCTGCTAGCAAGAAATCAATTGACTTTTACGACTTTGATCATTCATCGAGACTTTGTTTTTATTAGATAACCATAGAAATAAATGATTCTCTTCTCCCGAACTAGTTACAATGAAATATTCCACCAGAGTGTTGCTCGGTGTACCGGTACTAGAAATACTAGCGACGTGTCGGTCGCCAACGAACCGGCTCTGAGAGCGACTCTTTGACGCGAACGACGGGAGCCGCTTTGTTTCTCTCTCGCTCAAGCCGCATTTGATTGGTCAATATGTGTGGGGGCGTGTCTTTCTCTCAAGCCGCATTTGATTGGTCAATATGTGTGGGGGCGTGTCTTTCTCTCAAGCCGCATTTGATTGGTCAATATGTGTGGGGGCGTGTCTCTCTCCCAAGCCGCATTTCATTGGTCAATATGTGTGGGGGCGTGTCTGCGCTGGGCGCAGGGCAGAGGGGCGGGACTTACACACAGCAGCAGCGAACAGGAGGGAGGAGTCAAGAGAGAAACAGCGGTAAAAAAAAAGTTGAGAAAGTGAGTGTCAACAGGAAACGCAGCAAAATCTGGACACATGTCAATGACATTGATCCATCTAATGCAGAATGTAGAGTCTGCAAGACTAAAATCTCTATCTTCTCCAAAACAGGGCAGATAATTTCAGAGAGATGAACAGGATCAGCCCCTCAAAGCGGAGCCACTTGGTCTCAATGTAAATCTTCCCTGAAGGACAAAACTCTGCATGCTGATTTTTTTTCTTTTTTTTTTTACACATTTTAATTTATATTTTGTTGTGTGATTCTGTAAGCTTCTGTATGTTGTTTCACTTTAAATTTGTTAAGTATTAAAAAGTTTAAAATAATTAAAAGTTAGTTAAGTTCATTTGTAAATAGTTAAACGTTTGTTTTTACACTAATTCATTTTTGTATCTCTCTGTAGAATGTATAAATGAAAGTGTATTTATATAAAAACATTTGACAGTGTTTTTTTTTACATTAGTAATTCATATTGCGCATAATTTTACATTATTGTTGGTGATAAATTAATTTAAGCACCAAAAAATCAGAAGAGCCATTTGGGAGCCGAAAGAGCCGGTTCTCTAAAAAGAGCCGTAATTCCCATCACTACCGGGTAAAAGAGGACGTCAGAGACGTCTGCTTTGTCTCTGACTTCTGGCCCTGATCTGCTTAGAGGGCGTGGCATCACGTGAGGGGCGTGTCCTCAACTGTGTTGCTTTCAGGAAACGTCGGCACTGTGAGAACTATGAATCCACACTTTCTATCCACCATATTCACATTTCAACTTTGATAAACACGACCTTTTTAAACAGATGTGAGGAAAGAGAAGAACGTTTAATCTCACAGAACCAAAACACGTGATGGTGGGCTCGACATGTGGACGTAAAACCGGACCAGAACCAGTACCGGAAACCATTATTTAGGGTATATATCATGATAAAATACATCAACGCATTATCTTTTTTTTATTCGGCAGAGTCCTGACTACAATAAGCTGGAATCCACATTAAAATACTCCAAACACACCTTTAGCTGGTGGGGAAGAGTCACATATGACGTGCAGGTTTGTCCACAACCTTTGGACCGAGTGGGACATTTTGTCGGTGCTTGAAGCTCGCGGACGTTGGAGCCAAAGAACAGCAGCGAATCGGTGGATTATGAATCATTGAGTGAGACAAAGCCTGCAGAGTTACTGTGAAATACACAGCGAGCCAGCAAAGACACACACACACACACACGTCTTACCTCTGCCGCTTCTCACGGGAATTATGGATTTAATCTGCTGTTTCTGCAGTGAGGAAAGTCCCCGAGCCGCTTCACCTCCTGCTTTATGTGTGAGACGTGAAACCGCCTCTTTCTCATGACGCGCTCATGTGTGGACTTTTGTCCTCATGGACTAATGGAACCATTTCTACCACACAAACAAGAAGGGTCAAAGTTCAAATGATAAAGAGTGGAAGTTATGACTTGAGATATGCGCAGTAGTGATGGGAAGTTCGGATCATTTTACTGACTCGGCTTTTTGAATCTCGTTCAGTAAAACGAACTAATCTTTTTTCCAGTCATTCGTTCATTTCGGGGGGGGTGGTAAGATAAATTCCTGCATTAAAATAGTGTATCATGACAGTCTGGATGATTTGAAGTGATCCTTTTTTTCACACTAGCATTCAATTATCACGGCATAATGTGGTGGACGATTTTGCACAGACAATCGTTAAGTAAGAAACAAAGGCTCTGAGTCAAGTATGTCTTTTCTCCGTTTATTTCCTTGCAAGGGAAAAAGGGTCACAACAGCTACGTGGTCAGTAGACTGTCAAGAACCTCCTTTTTCCTCCCAACACATCGAGGCAGTTCTTATACCTAAGTTTAGATATCGGTGGCGTCAACAGAAACCTTTGACTATCTTGTTGAGTGTCTACAGCCAGGGTACTGGGAACATCTTGTCCATGTGAGACACGTCAGTTCTTTGACCGTGTCCTTGCTCTCTCAACATGCTTAAACAAAGGTGGTCATAGACATAACAAACACTTTGTTCAATCTCTACAGCTATGACGCTGGAAACATCTAATCCAAGTGGGAGACATCAGTTCTTATGTCAGGGCCTTTGTGATCTAACCACTTGCAACTAATAAACTGGTTATACAAATGAAGCATTTAAAAGGGTCACATATCATTATCCAAAGCAACTTACATCACACTTTAAACCCATGGCTTTTCACATTTTTGCCTGGGGAGCAATTAGAGGTTAGGTGTCTTGCTCAGGGTCACTTCAAAATTGAACATGGGGCAGCCTGGAATCGAACCACCAACCCTGTGCTTCCCAGCACACCTTCTCTAACCCCTGCGCCACGACAACCCCATTACATTCCACTCTTCTGATTACATAATAATCACACACTATGCAATCAATTTAGAATGACTACTCTAAAAATTCACCATCTGATATCTACCTCATCAAATATCACAAAACATGAACATCTGGACATCGCTCCCAAAACTTTGCCTGCCACAGAACAAAAACTCCCTAAAAACCCCTCCGAAATGGGAAAATAGGAAGAAATCTTTTAGGAGAAGATAAAGACTGGAAACCTTCTCACAGGATTTGAGCGTTACACCCCAGATGTCATGTGTACAGTATTGAAATAAAAAAGAAATGAAAACAAGTTTAAATCACAATACGGGAACTTGATTCCCTTTCACACCTTGCACCACTCTTTAGGCAGCGGACTACGGAATCACAAAAAGATGCTGAGATACAATGAAACTGAAGCAAGCAATAATATGAATAAAACTGTCGTGGCACAAACGACTACTGTGTCTATGTGGAGGGGTCCTGGCCGTGTTACAAAGTAACGCTTTACTGTAATTCCACTACTTTTAGCGGTAACGAGCATGTAACAAAGTATTTTTTTAAATAAATTAACGCAGTTACAATTACTGAGATTGAAACGAGTTCGTTACTCGCGTTACTCTGTTTTGTGACGCGAAGCGGAGGGCCGGCAAATAGTAAGTAAACAGCTGCCTGTCAGCACTAAATAGTTGTGGCCACCAAACGTTGTGTGTCACAGAAAAGTCGCGTACGTGCACGTAAACCGCATCGCGTCGCTCATGACGAAAGAGCGCAGGATGCTGCATGTTGTGACTTTATGCTACATGTACAATCACTGTTATAGTCATATCCTATACGTGGGTTATCTAAATCGACCCCCACAACTACAAACCGGTCTCTCTTCTTCCCTTTTTGTCCAAAACCCTTGAACGTGCTATCTTTAATCAACTCTCCTCTTATCTCCACTGTAACAACCTCCTTGACCCCCACCAGTCAGGTTTCAAGGCAGGCCACTCCACAGAGACTGCTCTCCTTGCTGTCTCAGAGCAACTCCACACTGCTAGAGCCGCCTCTCTCTCCTCTGTCCTCATCCTTCTGGACTTCTCTGCTGCATTTGACACGGTCAACCACCAGATCCTTATTTCCTCCCTTCAAGAACTTGGTGTCACAGGCTCTGCTCTCTCTCGTCCTACCTCGACGGCCACACCTACCAGGTAACCTGGCGAGGATCTGTGTCGGAACCTTGTCCTCTTACTACTGGAGTTCCTCAGGGTTCCGTGCTGGGTCCCCTCCTGTTTCCGAAATTCTCCCACACTACTCCACTCCTCCGCTCTCTTCACTGGCTACCGGTGGCCGCCCGCATCCAGTTCAAAACATTGTTGCTCACGTACCATGCTGTGAATGGATCGGGTCCAGCTTACATCCAGGACATGGTCAAACCCTACATCCCAACCCGCACTCTCCGCTCTCCATCCGCAAAACTACTCGTCCCTCCCTCACTGAGAGCAAAACACTCGACTAGGTCTCGACTCTTCGCTGTCCTTGCGCCGAAATGGTGGAACGAGCTCTCTGAAGACACCAGGACCACAGAGAGCCTTCACATCTTCCGCCGCAAACTAAAGACACACCTCTTCAGACTCTACCTCGACTAAAGACTAACAAACTGTAGCACTTAAATTGTACTTGTAACGTCCCTCATCTATAGCAAATTGTAAATTGGCTTATTTGAGGAAATTGCACTTTCTTGTTTCTTGTTCTCCTGAGTTTGTACCCTATGGTTGAATGCACTTATTGTACGTCGCTTTGGATAAAAGTGTCCGCTAAATGACATGTAATGTAATGTAATGTAATGTTAGTTTAGAATTTGTGTTTCTAGCCCATTTTTCTGGATTATTGGAACTTAATTCAATAATTAAGGCTTGATTGTTATTTTGAGTTACTTTTAAAACTTTATTTGCACTTTACTTTTAAAAGCATATTTTATTCAATATCTCCAAGCTCCAATGCTCTGTAAGTACGCAAGTGTTTGGATGAAGCACACCTGGAACTATAACCGGGTGTTTTACTTGTGCTGCCCACCCGATACGGGAAAGACGGCCCTTTTTGTTAAGCTAGTTAGCGTTAGCGCAGGTAGTTTGCTAGTTAGCATGCTAGCGTGCAGCATGATGACCTGGACCAAAAGTAAACATCCCAGACATTTTTTCGTGTGTTTGGTGTTACTAATGCGTTAGATTGTTGCTGTACCCATAAATATTATTGCATTTCACATTGAAAATACGTTTTTAAAGCAATGGGGCTAAATACAGATTGCAAGGGTGAAGGGCTGAATTCAACAAGTTGTGGTCTGTAAACAAGAGGCCAACACATTGTAAGTTACTGCTGCTTAAAGCATGATACTGTGTAATATACCTGGACATGTAACTCCAAAAATACCAGAAGTTGCAGATGAATTGTTATCTTGTTTATAATGTAATAAGTAAACATCTATAAATGAGGGTCCTAACACACCTGCTGCTGTTATTATTACTAGTTTATTACTGTCATCATAAACCCAAATGACCAACTTTGCCTTTGTGCTTTCCCTCCTCACAGGTTTCTGTGGGTGGTGGTTGCATCTGACGGAGGTTACATCTGATGGAGGTTGTGCCTGCAGTGGTCCTGCCTTACACCTGGCTTACTACTCTCGAACCAAATTTCGCCGACCTGTTCATTAATTATTATCAAAATCTTAACGTTAATATCGTCTATCGTTCAACCTTACGTTACAACATGACACATGTATCAACAAATTGACGTTTTCTGGCACGTTGATGTTTCATCCCATTTGTAGCCGGCTAAAAAAGACGTTGAAATGAGGTCTTAGACGTTCAGACCTCATTTCAACCCGATTTCAACCATATTTCAACGTTGAAATTACGTCGTGCTCACTGGGTGATGCATCCTGTCAACTGTCGAGTCAGTTGCCTCAAACAGTGACTTTTGTACTACTGCTTGATTTGACCATTTCCGCCACACAAACAAGAAGGGTCAAAGTCCCAATGATGAGATAACGAGTGGAAGTCATGTTGACTTCTTGAGGTGTGCGCATGCGCAGGCTCCCTGGTCGTTTGGTACAGTGACGTCATGAACCCTGTCGGTGTCTTCTTGTCAAAGCGACCAGCGACCTTATCTGGTTTCACTGGAGACTTTTGTGGCGTCTGACGTGAAAGCTCGTGTTGTTCAGCAGTTTCTGTCCTCAGAGTCTCACAGGAAGTCCGCATCTGGCCGAGTACGGTCATACTACCCGGATGTGACTCGCCCCGCCCATTTCACCCACAATGCATCGCGGCAGGCTTGTCCGCTCTTGTGAGCGCCAAATATCCCAGAATGCATTTCACCTCAGCAACAGGCAGCGACGCCAGAGGGAAATAATACAACGTTATATTTAATCCACGTGATGTGACTTTGGGACTTTTCAGGCAGCGAGTCAGTTGTTTGAGCAACTCGTCTGTAGTCAGTTTGTCCACATTGAGAACTATGATCTCCAGCAGGTGGGAGATGTGACGCGCGGCTCCAGACGGACCGTCTACCAGCTTACTGGTGCGTCTTCATTCAGCCGCACACACATTCTCCCTCGTGCCGCCTTTAACGCCACAATTTCAAGGTCATTTGTTGATCACGCGCCATATTCATTCATATATATATACTATGTAAATCATTTAAAACAAGCATGAGGTGTCGGTGAATAATACAGGTTATAGTTGAAGCACAATTATACTGTATATTAAAATCTAATGAAAAATGTTTAAAGTGCTTCACTGCTGCCAAAGTAAAACATTTTACCCAAATGACACATTTCAAAGTGCTTCCCTGAGCTGAGAGCTAACATCTCATGTCTTACTGCAGGTCCCCCCTTGCTGTCTGGGTTCAATGTGTCGGCTATTAACACAATAAATTGGGCGCGTGCAACGTCACTGCTGTGCGTCGGTTTTTCTCCATGAGAACTATTTCTGGTCTAAACTGTGATTGAGCTGTTGAGGGTGAATGAATGCATGTAGTTCTATTTGTTCAGCCTTATATGTCATTGAGTCACGTGTGACTGAACTTTACCACTAAAATAAACCTCGTGTTTGGGCCCATTGACCCGAGTCGGATGGTTCCCCGCGTTTCTGCACAGACCAACGTAAGTGAAGGCCGTCACGTAGCAGAGCCGTTTCCGTGGCCTCGTATGGAGGACGGTGCAGACCGTATGGGTGCAGCTACCTACGTCACAACGCTGGACCTGCTGAAGGGACACCGGCAGGTCTCTCTTACGTCCAGAGCTTCTGACGTCTCTGCTTCTGTCCCACCTGATGCCTTTTGGCTGCGCAAGGCCTCAGACACTTTTCAGAGACTCATGAACCTGCTACTGGCTCGGGCGGCCAAAACTGCTCAAACACGACATAGAAACACATATTCTAATATATTCAAATATCTGGTTGAGCATCAGACACGTCAATAACTGGACAAATGAAAACAACGGGACACAACTACTTGTAAAGATCATTTAAGTTGAAACATATTACCTACACAAAAATAAGTGAATGAACTGAAGACCGCAGATCTCTCACAAACGCGCTGATCAAGAGTCGTGATTCTTGTCCCTCATGCGTCAGGCTTCATTCAGTCATTGAAACTGAAGGTTTCACAGTACCCACATTAGGGCTGCAACTAACGATTATTTTGGTAATCGACTATTTTTCCGATTAATCGACTAATCTAATGATTATTTCCCCCCCCCAAAAAAATATTGACTTCAATGTAGAAATTTGAATTCAAATGTATTTGAGTAACAAGTTGTGTAAACATCATTATAAATAAACAAAATAGTAATACAAAGTAAAGTGCAAATATGCTTTTAAAAGTAAAGTGCAAATACAGTTTTAAAAGTAACTCAAAATAACAATCAAGCCTCTGCAAGTGCAAAATAACTCTAACATTCAAAGTCCAAAACTAAAAAAAATAGTCCATCCTTCCCGACAATTAAAGTGCAAGTAAGGGTTTAAAAGTAAATCCAAATGACTTCAGGGGAACACACCATTCATACACGTTTCAAATTGCAATGTAACAGGTGAGCATATTGACGTGCTCTGGACTGAGGCTGGCTCTCTTCTTGGAGGCGATGTTCCCAGCTGCTGAGAAGAGCCGCTCAGAGGGAGTAGACGTAGCTGGAATGCACAAGAATGATTTGGCTAGTGATGCCAGAGCTGGAAACCTTGCCTCATTCTCCCCCTCCACCCTGGCTTGACTGCCACACCCTCCTCCAGCCACTGAACATTTGACTGTTATTGCATACCCATTTCTTACTGTTCATTATGCATAACTGTTTCTTACTGTACATATCTATCTATTCACTTATTACACTTTACATGTGCACATACTCTGAACTTTTTGCTATTTTGCACTTCTGGTTGGATGTTAAACTGCATTTCGTTGCCTCGGTACTTGTACCCTGTGCAATGACAATAAAGTTGAATCTAATCTAATCTCATTCGACTTCCACCAAGACAGGGGACTTTCTGTCTTTGACAGAGGCTGCTCTCCAAAATACATCAGCACCTCATTACGGATCTTTTGGTTGTGCGCGTCCTCTTCACTGTCGTCATTGTCACTGTCTGTGGAGTCTGATCCAAGCAGTGAATCCAGTACTGAAACAGTCCTCCTATTTGGAAATCCCTTTTCTGCTGATGCTGTGGCATCTTGGTTCCCAGTACTCCTTTCCATGTGCTGTAGTGCCAGAGCTTGTACCTTGTTTTGAACACTGAACCTCTCCTCTGTCAGGAATTTCAGTTGTAGAAATCGTGGGTCAAGTGCGGCTGCAATGATCTGTTTGCTCTGTTTGTCATCGGTGAAGGTGACCTCTCCTGACCACCGTGCAGTGGTTTCCTTTGAAGCAGCTGCCTGGAAGGCCTGCACAGGTCTCATAAGAAGTGTGGGTGGACTTCAGAAGCCCTTTGACCAGACGAGGCAGTGCAGAGACTGTCACATAACTCTCACCACTCAAGTACACAGTGGCACATTCAAAGGCCTGGAGAGCTTGGGCCAGTTCTTCGAGAAGGGTCCACTGATCGCTTTTGAGGTCCAGGTATTGTTTCCCTCTCTGTGTTGCCGGGTCAGAAAGGGCTGCAGTGACTGGCCACCTCTGTTCCAGTAGGCGACTAATCATGTGATAGGTGCTGTTCCACCTGGTACTGACATCTTGGACAAGTTGAGCGCCTCTTCAGGACAAACTCGTCCACACGCCTTTGCTTAGTGCTAAACGAGAAAGAGAAACCCCACAAAGCTTTAATTATCACGTTGTAGGCTATAGTATCACAGTTTTGTATAATGCTAGAGTAGATCTCTCGTATCTGTGTTGATATGAAATTACTATTTTTCCACAATATTTAGTTTGAAGAATGCTAAGTGGAGGAGGTTAACTCTTCAGAACGAACGAGGCTACTGTGATAATTCACTACATGGCACATAACATAACTGAAGTCGCGTTAGCAAGCATCCTCCATGAGACGATCTGTTTTCCAACATGTAAGCGTGAACCTTACGATAAGTTAACAAGGCTAACGTTACTTAGGCAGTTAACGTACCCATCAGCAGGAGAAGACGTGGTGGCTCCAGGAGGCCTCCGTTTCAAATGCTCATGCGTTGCCGTGGTGCAGAAATGAAATGCTAATTTCATTTTGCAGATTTTTACTCAAATACTTTTTTATTTTGTTTGCTGGTAAAATATTCCCAGACTTTTGAAGCTCTCGGTCGAGCTCTGTTCCGCCGTGATTCAAAATTGTTCTTCTTCTTTGCCTTGGTGTAAGTATGTCTATGCCTTGGTGCATATAGACAATGTAAGCCATACTGCCCCCTGCACTTCCGGTAGTGCATTGCAATGCTGAATGAAAATGGCCGGCAGCTCTGACATAAAGTATATGACGCGCTGACGTTAAAAATCCACGTCGACAATTTTTCACAATCGACGTAGTCGATTTAGTCGACTATTCATTGCAGCTCTAAAGTGCACATACAAAGTGTTATCTTGATGGACAGTGTCCTTAGACCAACCCAAACACAGTGTCCTACAAGTAGCAGCAAGAAGGTCCATTTCAGAGTGGCAGTAGTCTTTGTACTGGAAGCTTCAGCTGGTGGAAGCAGGTGGAGGAAGTGGAGAAGTGCTCTCCACCACGCTGATATCCAGCTGGTGTCTGGGGAGCACATTCCATCCTATACACAACTGTAGGAGTTTCCCAAGGATGCTGACAGATGCTAAACAGAAAAGACAATATTTACTTTACTGCAGAGAAGGACTTTAATTGGGGAAAAAGGTTCATTTCTGCTTTGAGATGTTCAGACTTCATAGTTAAAAAGAAAAGTAGAGTATCCGCTAAATAACCTATGGAGACCTTTCAAAAGGTTCTATTCATTTACATTCTCAATAAATGAGCGAAGGAATCCTGTGGTCCGACATGTATCCTCCAAAGAGACGTCACTGTCTTCGTCGTCATCCTGTGTTGGACACTTTATCTTCTCCAAGACCATCTGACGGATTGATTTTATACTAAGAGTTGACACTTGTTTCCAAACAAGAGAATTGAAAGCACAATATAACAGCGGAAAGGTAATTGAGACATTTTCAATTATAATAATACAACTTTTATTCAATTAGGACATTGTTGTTATTTTAAAGAAGCATAGTGGAGTCGTCGTGGCGCAGGGGGGTAGAGCGGGTGTGCTGGGAACCGCAAGGTTGGTGGTTCGAGTCCCGGCTGCCCCATTACTGAAAAGACTCTCCGACCCAGGACTTGACTTTCAACTTTGGCAACTCCGTGTTAACGCCCACTTTGACTGCTAGGAACCTCGGCGTGACACTCGACAGCCGACTCTCCCTGACTCCCAACATCACTGACAACACCATCCTGTAGATACGCTCTACAACATCAGGAGGACACGTCCTCTTCTCACTCAGAAGGTACTGATTCAGGCTCTTGTCGTCTCCCTCCTGGACTACTGTAACTCTCTCCTGCAGGTCTCCTGCTACCACCATTCCACCTCTGCAGCTCATCCACAATGCAGCAGCTCCACTGCTCTTTAACCTTCCTAAGTTCTCCCTCACTCCTCCACTGCTCCGCTCTCTTCACTGGTACCAGTGGCCCATCCAGTTCTAAACATAGTGCTCACGTACCGTGCTGTGAATGGATGGAGTCCAGCTTACATCCAGGACCTGGTCCAACCCGACATCCCGACCCGCACTCTCCGCTCTGCATGTGATAAACTGCTTGTTCCTCCTCACTGAGAGCAAAACACTCGACTAGATCTCCACTCTTTGCTGTCCTGCTCCTAAATGGTGGAAGGAGGTCTCTGAAGACATCAAGACCACAGAGAGCCTTCACATCTTCAGACTAAAGACACACGTCTTCAGACTCTACCTCCACTAACACACTAACTAACTGTAGCACTTACATTGTACTTATAATGGTTCTTATCTACAGCAAGTTGTAAAGTGGCTTATTTGATGAAATTGCACTTTGTTCTTCTGGGTTTGTGTCCTTATGGTTGAAACGCACTTATTGTAAGTGGCTTTGGATAAAAGCATCTGCTAAATGACATGTAATGTAACAGTGGAGGTTTTTACACGGTAACACTTTAATTGGTTTCCTTCCTTTTAGGCAGCAATTACTGTCAGTTCATTTCTATGTAACACAACTTGCAAAGACTTCAGGACAACCATGTCTGAGCAGTACTTGCTTATGCAGTGATGTAGGTTTAACTTAAAGGGAGGAAACCAGTGATCAAAAGCTGAATGTGATTATTTCCCTGCAACCCGTTTCAGATCCCAAAAGGTTCCTGTTTATTGTAAGTAACTTCACTTTAACCAAAGTCTGCATGAGAGTAGAAAACGCATGTCATTTCTGAGAAAGTCACTAGTGTGAGTTCACGGGGTCACTGACCTGTGGTGTGCGCTGTACATCACATGCTCTTGGAAAGAGGAGGGGAATTGTGTCTTTCCTCTCAGGTAGCAAAGGCCAGATCAGCGTCTCTTTTAAGCCCCTTCGTAACTGTTTAACCCGTCTTGAGCTTCTTCCAAGTTCCTGCAAATCATTTGCATTACGAAAAGGAAAGCCGCCTTACTAATCTTTAACTACTTAACTAGCGCGAAACAATCAACTCATCAACATCTGTGTGAAGCACAAAAAATACACAATGTGAACATTGTGAGTGTGAACTTCAACGCTCATTTGTCTGTCTGGTTTAAATGATCTGTTAAAGTACAGATGAGAATACTCACTGCGTGGAGCATCAGCTTGTCCAGCAGCATCTTCTGTTCTCACATGTGACTTGAGGCAAATCCCAAGACAGTGACAACTCATTAGTATTGTTCTTTCCTTCAGATGACAATTCTTCTGTACCCTCCAGCTAATAAGGACCATTAGAATAGATTATCTCATTTCTCAAGATTTGCATTATATTCAGAATCTATACAATAAATTGCGATAGAACAACTTGTCAATAACCTTCAATTACACGGCTGACAACAGCCTGAGAGTTTAAACCACATGTAAAATAATCTCATTTCTTATCACATCCTCAAAAAACCCATTTTACTTAATTATCAGTCACTATAATTACATGCTTTAAATATTGCTTCAGCACGCTGGTTTAAATTAGTAAACAGTGTGATTTTAGTGTTATATATCTGACATCAGGTAAAACTTGCCCCAAATCGGTATCATTCCATTCTTTCTGTAAAAATGTACATTACCCCTTTGACTGTCTTGCGGATATCGAGGTCAGCACAGTCCTTGATATTTTCATCATGACTTCTTCTGGGCTTCCACCAAAGAGCACATGCAGAACAGCTGAGTCCTCCAAGGCCCGGCCCATCATGGAGGAATGAATGAGCAATCATTCAGCCAGCAGCAACAAAGAAGTCACTCTCCAAA
The DNA here is from genome assembly GCF_964276395.1 of Gasterosteus aculeatus. Taxonomy (NCBI): domain Eukaryota; kingdom Metazoa; phylum Chordata; class Actinopteri; order Perciformes; family Gasterosteidae; genus Gasterosteus; species Gasterosteus aculeatus. The sequence continues at coordinate 2,874,872 of NC_135708.1, read as the reverse complement.
AGGCACCGCGAGGTGGAGGAATCAGGTGATCTTGTTCACCCCCAGAAAGAAGAGCTCCTCCTGGTACTTAAATGAGAAGAGAAAAGGAGCATCGAAAAGGGCAGAATGTAAAGAACATCTATATTCAAACTAATTTAATGTTCGGGGTAAGTAGACAGATCAGTTATCAGCCTGATAGCTGACAACCACCCATCGGTCAAATAGAATCTTCACCTGCCAAAATTGATCTCAAAACCATATTGAAGTTTGGACATGATGGTTGCAAAGAAACGGAGAGTCACGCCATCACCAATTGCTGGATTCCTGAAAAATGAAAATACACAGTATCAGTTAAATTCATATATGATACTTTCTATCTTTAGTTGTGTCTGTAACCAAATTCACCCTGGAGTGTGCATGTCAAGGGCCGCGCCCACTCAACATTGGCCACCTTATAAAAAGAAAGCAACGCCCTTTCCCCGTCCTCTGCGTGTCTCCCACATCCATGGTCAGATATAAAGACTTTCCAGTTGCACGCTGCCTTAAAATGTCCTCTTTGAAGGTCTTTGCTGCATCACTGGGATTTGAAAGAACTTTCCAATCTATAAAAAGTTTTGAAGTTGTTCAAATGAACACTGGATGAATTGACGATGAATGTAGAGACGAACGTGTGTGTTGCAGTACATTGTTGCATGTTTAAATGATGTAACACACCTGGGACGCCTCTCTCCTCACTGGGAACTAGGTGGACTCTCTCAGGAGCAGCCACATGTCCCTGAGGTGGAGTAGTTTGTGCTGCTGGCCCTGGTTGTCTCACTTCTGTGCTCTCATCAACATGCTCACAAATCTACCTTCACTTTCTGTGGTGGTCGCCCCAATGGCCGCCTCATCATTGCTCTGTGAAGTTGGGTCATTGGGGCTATTGATGTCATATTACACGTCGACAAAAAGATCAAATAAATAGAATAAATCCATTCATATACAACTTTCCCCTCAAGACCAAAATATTTAGGATGATATCCTCTATATTATTATGCATTATTAAAAACAAAAGATAACAAATAGGTCCCATAATTAAGACCCATCAGACGTCTTTTCATGTTTGCACTGCATTTTTACTGTTGTCTTCATCTCGTAGCAAAACGTATGTGCTTTAGTGCAAGTAGTGGTAAAGAGGACAAGAAAGGTTGTAGACAGGTACAGTGTGTTTACCACCAGCACGTCTTTATAAAGAGTCATTGTAAAACGCAAAGGACAGTGCTGAAGACAAATTGAGTCACGAATAAAAGTCCAATCAAGCTTTCGATAATGATCTATGACTCACTGGAATGAGTCACACAACGTTCCTCCCGTCCTCAGTGGACATGCTGACCCTACAGCTCTGTTTCGCCCCCCACGAGACCCTGGAGGAAGTCATGTCACATTATCATGGACCCTGGTCATGAAGGAACTTTGAAGCTCACCCATATTATAGGAGCACACTTCTAAATGAATGCCTTGTGTTCTACATGTACTTACTACTCAGTGATGACTGTTTCTAATTGAGCTCCACAGAAGTCTTTTATCTAGAACGGTAACGCTGTATATTAAGGTCCTTGTAATGACCGTTAATTAATAGGTAATAAGTCCCTTGTAAGTCCTTACAAGATGCTTATTAACATTTATAAGCCTGTATAAGTGTTAATAATGGCATTACAATACAATTAATAGCAGGCTATAACACATTTATAAGCATCTTTGCCATGCCTTTTATTAATCCTATTTTGTTTGCTTATTGATATTAAAATAAACTTTATTGCTCATCTATTATAAGTTAACTATGCACTTGTTAACAGTTAACTATTCTTGTTTCAGCTACCGGATCTAAAGCGGGAACAAGCCTCATTAAGGCTAATAAATATTTTATTACAAAAAAAAAACATAGTACAAGTGTTTCAACTGTGACGGCCAAAATAGTTTTATTTATTGCTGTGGACTACAAATGTAAAAAATAAAAACACTTTCAGGATCTGTAAAAATCGAGGCATATTATCAAAAACATTGAAATGACCTTAAAGTGCATGATAAAACTGAGGTAGATTATCATTATTTAATTCCTCTAAACATTTAACGGTTTAACTTTTTTTTAAAACATGGTCCATCAGCACAACATCAAGTCATGGACGGCATCTAGATATTTCCCAGTAAAATCACCATGTGCTTTCCTGTATTCTGATCTCTAAACTCAGCAAACCTTTTCAGGGGCAACAATGGAAATGAAACTGTGATCCACCCCCACTATTTAGCCTCCATTGTAGCCTCCACCCTGTACCTGTTAGCTACATCATGTAGTGTCCTACCAAGAGGACCGTCTCTGTGTTCCTGCTTAGCCATTGAGTCCCTCTATAAGACAAAGATGGTCAGACACAAAGCATTCGCTTTGATTACCTCTTTGCCTCCACACTTGCTCCTTAATGCTACGCCTCTTTCTATGTGCTGTGTGTGGGCACCTGTTTGGGCATCTACATGCCACCTTGCATGATTCAGTCATATGATTGTAGCCAAGTGCATGCAGGGAACGATAAGCACGCCATTCATCACTAATGATGTTTGATCCTATCCTGACATGATGTGCATTCAGTGGGACAAGGTCCTCTTCTTTCTACAAGGCGCAGCACCGGCTTCGCTCTCTTGCTCCTCTGCTGCTGCACACCAAGCACGCCGAAGACCCATTTCCATCTTCTCCATGCCACCCATTCTTCCTCTCCCATACTGTTAAAAAGCAATGGAAAGAAACAAACAGCTCATGTGGTGTATTGACCAACTACATGATGACCTATGATGAACTAAATGTAAGAAATCAATGTATTTTTACTTTTTGCAGTGTCATCATATACAAATTACATGATAACGACAATGGTTGTTTAGTTTTTCATATATGAAAAACAATATGAGAATACTTATACATGCAGACTGTGTCACGATTTGGGTTCATGTCCTATTTTATTTTGTAGTTTTCTGCCACTCGTGTCCCTGGGTAACTTCACTTCCTGCCTTGTCCTGTCATCCCCTGTGATTGTCTGATCGTTTCCACCTGTGTCCAATCACCTGCACCTCCCTAGTGTATTTAAGCCGTGTGTCTCTTTTGTCACTTGTCGCGTCATTGTCGAACGTCCTGGATGTGTCTAGTTCGTGCCTGCTTTTTTGCTCTGGTTCGTGTGTGTTTTTCCCCCTTGGCCTTTTACTTTTGGTATTTTTGACTATTAAAGTCTTCTTTTGTTACTCGAACTCTGCATTTGAGTCCTGCCTTCCCACGCACCCCTGACACCAATTGCAGAGCTTTCCATTGCGGCCCCTGAAAAGTTTGCGAAGTTTAAGGATCAGCATACAACAAAGCACAAGCTCTGTAGGATTTCACTGGGAAATGTCGAGATGCCATGCGTGACTGTCCAGATATTGGTGACACAGTTCGGGCACTGAATAAATCAGGGAAACTGTATCAACCTTGACCACATTAGATGTGGAGGTTGTGAAAATCATTAACCAGTAATTAACACGTAATTAAATATTTATTAGCCTTAATAAGGCTTGTTCTCGCTTTAGACCCGGTAGCTGCAAAAAGAATAGTTACCTGTTAACAAGTGCATAGTTAACTTATAATAGATGAGCAATAAAGTATATTTTATATTCAATAAGCAAACAAAAAAAGATTAATAAAGGCATGGCAAAGAAGCTTATAAATGTATTATCGCCTGCTATTAATTGTATTACAATACATTATTAACACTTATATAGGCTTATAAATGTTAGTAAGCATCTTGTAAGGACTTACAAGGGCCTTATTACCTATTAAAGTATAATCCACCTTTACCTGTTTGGTTTAAATCACCGTGTGAGCTTCATGTGCAGCATTCTGACTGAGATGTTGCTTCATATTTATTTCATGACAAACTCAACGATTGTTGTGAGTCTATTTTATTTGATGTTGCGATGAAGAATTCACTGACACATTCAGATTCCTGTGGATTTGAAGCTTGGGAGAACTTCCTTAAATAGACGCTGTGACGTCAAAGGTCGTCACGTTTGGTTAAAGGTTGAGAGAGAAAAGAGGGAGAGTCGTGTGAAAGCACTTGTTCCTGTTTGTGTTCAGTACGACATCAACATGTTATTATCACAAAGAAATGAACATGAACGTCTCTGTTGGTGTTATTTGGTCTTTATTATATTCACACTGTGATACGTGTTGGGAATATGAATCATGTTTACTGGTTTAATCCCATCGCTGACGTCCCCCTGCTGGCCAGGACCAGTCACTGCACCACATGTTGTTTCCAATAAAAGTCATTTATTCACATTACAAACATATAATTATATTCCTGTGAAGCCAAAGTAATACATGGAGGCACTAAACGTTGTACTATTATATACTAATGGTAATAAAAACACAAGTACCTGATATTATCTGTCATTAAACCTTCTTCAGAGGTTTGCTGAAGCTTTCAAAAGCTTTTTGTTCACAACAAACCGGATTACGTGGAATTAGATTTCACACCAACAATCCTTAAAAAAGCAACACCTTGATGTTATTAGCATGAATGCTAATGAAGCACACACACAGATAAGAACAATTTATCATGCAGAGACATTTGTCTCATATGGGGGGACAGATGAAAGACCGTTTTATAAAATGTCTTCTTGAACACATAAAGATGAAGATTAAAGCCTAATTAGGAGCCAATATCTAAATGATCATCTATTGATTGAAGGAGCACAGCAGCATTAAGCTGAGCTCTTTCACACTTCCATCTGAGTCCCAGAGAGCTGTGGACCCCCCAGAGTCCAGACCAGCTCAGGTACCCCTCACCTGCTCCACCTGCATCTACACCCACATGAACCACCATCAGCTGTACAGACTGAACTATGTGGTGAGCAGAGAGGAAGGTTCTCCACCAGGAGGAGACTCTCCCTCCTGAAGAGGACACAGCGACACTGAGGAACCAGAACCAGACCAGGACCCAAACCCAGGATAAAGAGGTTCAGTGAATGTGGTGCTGAAGGTGTGGAGGTGGATCAGTGTGTCAGAGGAGACTCTGTAGAAGGACAGAGAGCCAGCAGGACAGTCCACATACACTGCTACTCTACCAGAGGAGGAGGAGGAGGAGGAGGTGATGTGTGTTGCTGTCTTATTGTGAAGGACAGAGTAACCTCCATCAGAGCATCTCAGACTCCAGGACTGATCATTCAATCCAAACACACAGTCATCACTGATTCCTTTCCTCCTGATTCCTCTGTAACTCACTGATACATTAACGTATCCGCTCCACTCAACCTCCCAGTAACAGCGACCAGTCAGACCAGTTCTACACAGCAGCTGAGGCCTGAAGTCAAATCTGTCTGGACGATCAGGATATGACTGATCCTCCTCCACACGTGTCACCTTCCTGTTGTTGTCAGACAGTTTGAGGTGTTTGTTTACTGTGTTTGTGTCGATTGTGAGTTCACAGGAATCTGATGAGAGAACAAGACACAATACAGCTGCAGTTATTAATCATGTGTTCATCTACTGACACGTTGATGATGACATCACAGAGGTGAATGAGTGATGTCACAGTGTGAAGATGGTTGAATCTTCATGAATCAAAGCACACTTACACTTCCTCAGACCTGGTCTCAACCATCGGACTCCATCAGGCTCCACCCTGAAAGGAGGAGGGGGGTCAGAGCAGCATGGAGACATGGACATCACATCACTCTCACACACAGCTTTGTCCTTCACCTCTTCTTCTTCCACAGCTCATCATGTTCACTCATTCATCATCAGCATCATACTGACCATCATCTTCATTTCACACTCAGCTTCCTTCAGCAGTCAGTCAATCAAATGTTTCAACCTGCATCAAGTGGTTTCTTTGTCCACTTGTGCTTAAACACAACATGTGACATGTGATCATCTTCTACAGTAGTTCTGTGGAACATGAAATCAAACAGCTGCTTCCACATCCAGCAGGTTCACGTCCACATGATGGTCCATCAGGAGTCTCTGTGTCTCCTGATGGATGAAGTCCACTATTCTCTGTGGTTCATCTCCACCACAGTCAGCTGATCCGTGGTCAGTGTAGAAGTATTTATTGTTGGACATCTTGTGTTGGTTTAATAATGACTGTTGTCTCTCTGAAGAAAAGGAGAAAGTATCCTGAGATCACTACAGCACCACAAAGGACAAAGACACACTGGAGGCAGATGACCAGCATCTAAACATCCAGGTGTTGACAGGTGGTGTCTTTCAGGAAAGAAGTGGTTTTATTCGAGTGCTGTTGCTCCAATAAGTGTCTGAAGTGAAGGATGAGATGTGCAGTGTGTTCTGTGTGTTACTGAGAGTCCCTGTGAGGATGCGTGGTTCCTCATCACCAGTCAGATAAAGTCAGTTAAATAGTTCAAACTAGGAAGAAATGAATCCACCACATCTGGCGAGCTACCAGCGACCACGAGCCGGACCGACACCGGAGCTGCTGCTCCTCTCCTCTCACCGACCCAACGCCAAGACGTCATCAGAGCGAAGCAGGGAGACCTTTTCTAGTCCTCTGCAGTGGTGCTGTCAGTCTGTGAGGGACGAGGAGTGCTGCTGAGGGTGGACGTTGTCCCACAGGAACCTTCCAGAGGACCATGGAAGTGAAGGACGGTGTTTGTGTGAAGTAACTGTTTGTGACCCCAAAGACGTAAGTACGAGTAATGCTGCTCAGTGATTGTCATCACAACGGACGATGCCACTGATTACGTGACGTCTTCACAGGGGAAATATACCATGTGTGAGCACACAATGACCTGGCTGTGCGTAAAGGGCTCGGGGTCAGAGCCATTGAAATCCCCGTTAGTGGGCTGAAAATGGCAGCAAATGTCCCGGCGACAGATACCTCCTCCAGCAGGAACAACAACTTCTAGGATTGAAAAGGGAGACGCAGATCAACGACTGTCCAACGCGATAGAACAGCACATATGAAACGATCTGCGGCGCATCGGAGCAACAAGCAGCTGTGTCTGCTGTCATCTTTGAGAAGAAACTGTCAAGAATGGAGCTGAGCACAAGCCAACGGTCCCTAATGGAAAAGGTGAGCAGAGTATGAAATATGTACCGTAACAGGCTGGACAAACGGTCCTAACAATAGGTAGAAGGACGGCCCCCATTTATTTACTGTGTGTCCATATTATTAACACATGGATAAATGCAAACCTGTCAATCTAATATCAATGCATATTATATTAACTTATTCATTGCAGGTACAAGAGGTCCTTCAACCCTTTAAAGGGGCAACAGAAGCACTTTTAACTGACAAATGTCAAACTGCCTTTAAAACATGTTGTGAAGAAGCCAACGCAGGCGAACCAGAACCAGATGAAGACATAGACCATCACAGATGTGGAGAAGCGGTACAGCGAGGAAAAGGATGCATTTAAGCTGCTTAACAAAGCCAGTTATCTGGATCCAGGCTTTCATGGCCTCATTCATTTAAAAGAGCAGCAAGTGGCTCTACTGGAGGAGATTAAACCAGTGAATGTGGCAGGCAGTAAACCCCGTGATCAGCAACCCGCTGAGAAAACTGCTTCAACTGCTGTGGGGTGTCTCTTTGGAGACACGTCCTGCAGGGACAGCCCAGACCAGGACATCAATCTGCTGCTTCAAAAAGAGAGTCTCCAATAGCTGCTCAACTAAATCCTCTCATGTGGTGCAAAGCTTTGGGCTCTGGGAGATTCCCTCACGTCGCCCAGATGGAAAGAAATATCTCTCCATCCCCGGATCCGCAGTCCGCTCTGAACGCTGGAATATAGTCAATAAAAAGAGGTCAGCACTGGCCCCTTCAAATGTGGACGGCAGCGTTGAGGCCAAAGCTCTGAAGACTGAGGATTATTTAAAGGAAAAGGAGAAAAGTGTCATTCCAGGTGGACACAGCTGAGATAAGTGCACGTCCACGGCTTTCTTAAGTGGACCACGGTGTCCATCACAGATCTACTGACGCACAAATGGAAAAGAAGGGCGCAGCATATTTTGTCAGGGTCTTATTAACCAGGCTCACAATGTGAGGGAGAGAAAAGGTTTCCAGCTCGTTGGTCTGTGGCTTCAGCCTCTTCATACCCGAGAGTCTCCAGTCTCCAGTGAAGATCCTCCAGTCCAGCAGACAGCAGCTTCACTCCTGAGTCTCCTGGATGATTGTAGCTCAGGTCCAGCTCTCTCAGATGGGAGGGGTTGGAGCTCAGAGCTGAGGCCAGAGAAGCACAGCCTTCCTCTGTGATCAGACAGCCTGACAGCCTGCAGACACACAGAATAAGACACATGTCACATGATCTGAGGGAGCTGTGAGGGCGGAGCTGTGAGGGCTGGAAGGTCACTTCAGTACTGAGATCCTATCAGGTACAGAGGGGTCACATTAACATGGTTACGGACTGGTTTCCAGTCACAACTAAACATCCACTAATGTACATCAACACTCTGATAACATTACCACTAACTCTATAATGTCAAATATCTACATTATACTGAAAATAAACACATTTTATGGAAATAGTTGGAACATGCATATTTGATTTAATCATGCAAGCAAAAAGAATCTTATGAAGGTCAGAAATGTACCATGGATGTAAATAAAGACACCAAGTGGACATTAATTGAATCCTGACCTGAGAGTCTCTAGTTCACAGTGTGGACTCTTCAGTCCAGCAGACAGCAGCTTCACTCCTGAATCCTGCAGGTGGTTGTTACTCAGATCCAGCTCTCTCAGACTAGAGGACTGGGAGCTGAGAACTGAAGACAGAGCGTCACAGCTTCTCTCTGAGAGGTTACAGCCACTCAGTCTGAAGAGAGGGATGAAGAAGAAGCAGTAAGTATAAAAGATGGCAGCATATTTAAGTCCTGATGTATGAATCTAACTCTCTCTGTACTTACAGAACTTTGTTGGAGGCTTTGACCACTGGCAGCAGCCTCAGAAGAGCCTCCTCTGAAGCAGAGTATTTCTTCAGGTCGAACACCTCCAGATCTTCTTCTGATGACAGTAAGATGAAGACCAGAGCTGACCACTGAGAAGGAGACAGTTCCTCTGTGGAGAGACGTCCTGATCTAAGGGACTGTTGGATCTCCTCCACTAGAGAAACATCATTCAGTTCATTCAGACAGTGGAACAGATTGATGCTTTTCTCTGGAGACACATTCTCACTGATGTTCTCCTTGATGTAGTGGACTGTCTCCTGATTGGTCTGTGGGCGATTTCCTGTCTGTGTTAGCAGACCTCGTAGGAGACTCTGATTGGTCTCCAGGGAAAGACCCAGGAGGAAGCGGAGGAACAAGTCCAGGTGTCCATTAGGACTCTGTAAGGCCTTGTCCACAGCACTCTGGAGACAAACCTGAACCAAAGCGTCTCTACCAAAGACTTTAGACCACAGGGAGGTCGTTTGTTCTTCTGACAGCAGATTGACACCAGAGCTGAAGAAGGGCTGATGGACATGCAGACCAGCCAGAAACTCCTGAACACTCAGATGGACGAAGCAGAACACCTTGTCCTGGTACAGTCCTCTCTCCTCTCTAAAGATCTGAGTGAACACTCCTGAGTACACTGAGGCTGCTCTGATATCGATGCCACACTCTGTCAGGTCGGATTCATAGAAGATCAGGTTTCCTTTCTGCAGCTGATCAAAGGCCAGTTTTCCCAGAGACTCGATCATCTTCCTGCTCTCTGGACTCCAGTGTGGATCCGTCTCAGCTCCTCCATCGTACTTGACCTTCTTCACTTTGGACTGAACCACCAGGAAGTGGATGTACATCTCAGTCAGGGTCTTGGGCAGCTCTCCTTTCTCTCTGGTCTTCAACACCTCCTCCAGAACTGTAGCAGTGATCCAGCAGAAGACTGGGATGTGGCACATGATGTGGAGGCTTCGTGAGGTCTTGATGTGGGGGATGATGCTGCTGGCCTGCTCCTCATCTCTGAACCTCTTCCTGAAGTACTCCTCCTTCTGGGGGTCAGTGAACCCTCTGACCTCTGTCACCATGCCAACACACTCAGGAGGGATCTGATTGGCTGCTGCAGGTCGTGTGGTGATCCAGAGGCGAGCAGAGGGAAGCAGCTTCCCCCTGATGAGGTTTGTGAGGAGCACATCCACTGAGGCCGACTCTGTGACATTAGTCAGGATCTCATTGTTGTGGAAGTCCAGAGGAAGTCGACACTCATCCAGACCGTCAAAGATGAACACAACCTGGAACTCTTCAAACCTGCAGATTCCTGCTGCTCTGGTTTCACTGAAGAAGTGATGAACAAGTCCCACCAAGCTGAACTTCTCTCTCAGCACATTCAGCTCTCTGAAGGTGAATGGAAATGTGAACTGTATGTCCTGGTGGTCTTTGTCTTCAGCCCAGTCCAGAGTGAACTTCTGTGTTAGGACGGTTTTCCCAATGCCAGCCACTCCCTTAGTCATCACTGTTCTGATTGGTTTCTCTCCTCCAGGTGAGGCTTTGAGGAGGTCTTCTTGTCTGATGGTTGTTTCTGGTCTGGCTGGTTTCCTGGATGCTGTTTCAATCTGTCTGACCTCATGTTCTTCATTGACCTCTGCAGTTCCTCCCTCTGTGATGTAGAGCTCTGTGTAGATCTCATTCAGAAGGGTTGGGTTTCCTGCTTTAGCGATCCCCTCAAACACACACTGGAACTTCTTCTTCAGGTTGGATTTGAGTTCACGCTGACAAACTGCAGCAAGAAGTCCTGAATGAAGACAACAAAGAAGATCCACGAGTCACAGAACAGATTTAAACATGTCTTTCCTCAGAGAATGACTATGAATATATTCTGTCCATCTCTGGAGACATTAGTGAAGGTCTCATTTATCAGCATGGTAAGTCTGTAGAGAAATCCTCTTACTGCTCTCCAGACGCTCAGCCAGCTCTTCCTGCTTCATTCTCCTCAGGAAGTGCACTGAGATCTTCACAAAGGCCTCTCTGCTGCTCCTCCTCTGCTCTTCATCCAGCTCCTCCTCATCCTCTTTCTCTAAGCATTCTGGGTGACCTGAACTCACAACCTTCTGGATCTTCTTTAGCTCGTTCTTCACAAAAGTGAGGATGTTCTCCTCCAGCAGCTGGAACAGAACATTCTATGAATGACACCAACTAGAACATGGAAGCCACCATCAGGTCCATGTTGGACAGACGGACAATCCACTGGTCTACAAAGTGCAGCATGGAGATGATGGTGACCTGAGAGATGTTAAAGTAGTTGTCCATGTACACACCATGAAGATGGAGTCCAGGTGTGTTTGATGCTGCTGGGCAGACGGACTTGTGGGAACCTCTGAGCTCTCCTGGTCCTCTCTGTGGAGGAACATGAACCATCAGCTCACATGGTGTTTGGACCATCAACATCAATACAACATTAGTTAAAGATATTGGCTTCTGTCATGATTGATCACCATGGAAACCAGATGCTGAAGACTGTCGATGATGACGGACAGTTTATTAGTTGAGTGACAGTTAGTCATCAGTTTCATCTGGTTTTAGTTCCTGCTGTGGGTCATAAAAACGTGTGCAGACCTCTGCATCTGGTACAAAGTCCTATGGAACTACTCCAAACCTCTTTAGTCCGTCCCCTATCCTCTAGAAGTCTCCTTAGATCTTCTGAAACTAGTCTTTGGACCTTTTCACAGAGTCTACTGACGATACTTTGTCCAAACCTCTGCATGGAGTCCAGAGACCACGTCAGCTGGTCCACAGAGCACTGAGTTTATTCTAATCACATGTTCAGTCCCAGTCATCTGTCTCAAGAAACCTGCAGCTGTCTCCAGATGTGACCTTTGCTGATCCTGATGTGGAGGAACTAGCTCACATTGTGTTTACATCTGAGGATGTTTACAGTTAATGATTCACACTTAAACACACACAGACCAGTTAGATGAAGATAATGAGTTCTGTCCTGATGGATCGTCATGGAAACAACACTTTAAACAATGAACAAACATTTCTGTAATTCATGACTGAAGATCAGAACAGTTCTTCATCTGTTTAAGAACTTACTCTGGGTCATAAGAACGGCGTCCATCTTTGAAGTCAATCCGATGACCCATAGACCGATCACTCTTCATGGACAAACATCTGGGTTCAGGAGACTTTCCTCTCTGCTGATGTGAACTGAAAGAAACACTGAGATTACATCATCACATCATCATCTAATCATGAAGCATCAGCTCACATGGTGTCCGTCCTCAGAGACCAAAACAAGGTAAAGGTCCATGACGTGAGGTCTGGATGTGGACCACATGACTCCCTGTAGAGGTTTAGGTCTACTGGTCCTGCTGGTCCCACCGAGAATCAACAGCTCCGTCTTTCAGCTCACTGTTTTCTTCACCAGTGTCAGGGTTGCGGGTGGAAGGCAGGACTCAAACGCAGACTTGCGGAAAACAAAAGGACTTTAATAGTCAGAAGGCCAAAAACACAGGAACCGGGAGGAAAAACTGCAGGCAAGAAACTAAAGACATCCACAACAAGAGACTATGACATGCGTGACGAAAGACAATGACGCGACAAGTGACACAGGAGACACACTGCTTAAATACACAAGGGAGGTGCAGGTGATTGGACACAGGTGGAAACTATTAGAGGAACACAGGGGATGACGAGACAAGGCAGGAAGTGAAGTTACCCGGGGACACGAGTGGCAGAAAACTACAAAATAAGACAGGAAGTGAACCACACCGTGACAACCAGTCAGTTTGGTTTAGTCCCAACAGGTCTCACCAAGTCCTCCATGGAGCTCTCCCTCCCTCACTGGACACTGCTGAAGGGCCCTGGAGCAAGAAACTCAGAACCTCCACCAGAGAGTCTGGTAGAAACACCTCATCAGCCTGAGACCCTCACCTTGCATCAACAGAGGGACCAACGTCTTTGAAGAGTAGAGGATAATCCATAGACTGGTTACTCTTCATGGACACACAGCTGGGTCCAGGTCCAGGTCCTGGTCTCTGATGGATCCTGGTCACACATGTAGAAGCAGAGTCAGTGAGTCAGAGACGTTGGGACATGGAGACGAGTGGAGGACAGTTGGAGATGGTCCTCTCACCTCTGAGCTTTGGTCTGGCTGTCATGTTCCCCACACAGAGGAGCTTCAGAGGGAGGGACTCCGTCCTCTGGGTCCTCAGCCTGATTCATAGCAGAGTCCACACCTTCACACCTTCACACCAACCTGCTGGGAGAGCTCACACATTATTATCTTCATCAGGACAAACACACAGAGCTCATTCACCTCAACACTAAAACTCTCATGGGACACTTTGTGTTGTTGTCTTGAGACAACGTGTCAAGAGACGTCATTTTAAATTCTCATCCTATAAATGTCGTGTTTCTTTTAAGCGCTTTCCTTTGGCAGGAGGCAGCGGTCCATCAGGACGTTATTTATGTTAAATCACTATATAGGCTACTAAAACTCAGCATGCAGAATGACAACATGAAAAAGTTAAGAAAGTGAGTGTCAACAGGAAGCGCAGCAAAATCCGGACACATGTCAATGACATTGATCTATCTAATGCAGAATGTAGAGTCTGCAAGACTAAAATCTCTATCTTCTCCAAAACAGGGCAGATAATTTCAGAGAGAGAGTAAATCTTTGCTGAAGGACAAAACTCTGCATGCTGATTTTTTTTCTTTTTGTTTTACACATTTTAATTTATATGTTGTTGTGTGAATCTGTAAGCTTCTGTATGTTGTTTCACTTTAAATTTGTTAAGTATTAAAAAGTTTAAAATAATTAAAAGTTAGTTAAGTTCATTTGTTTGTTTTTGCACTAATTTATTTTTTATCACTTTGTAGAGTGTATAAATAAAAGTGTATTTATATAAAAACATTTGAGAGTGTTTTTTTTACATTAGTAATTCCTATTGCGCATAATTTTACATTATTGTTGGTGATAAATTAATTTAAGCACCAAAAAATCAGAAGAGCCATTTGGGAGCCGAAAGAGCCGGATCTCTAAAAAGAGGCGTAATTCCCATCACTACCGGGTAAAAGAGGACGTCTGCTTTGTCTCAGGCCGTTTCTCAATATGCGTTCTTGTGTGGACTTTTGTTCTCGTGGACTCGTGAAACGTCATCAGTCACAGCCCGAGTACTGTTCCAATTCTCAAGTCCGCATCTGGCCGAGAACGGTCATAATACCCGGATGTGACTCGCCCCGCCCATTTTACCGGGCATGCATCGAAGCAGGCTCGTCTGTTCTTGTGAGAGACATATATCCCAGAATGCATTTCACCTCAGCAAGCTGCGATGGCAGATGAGAAAACGCACAACTGTAAGTCGTCTTTTATTAAATACCACTTTTGTTAATTAACGGAATGTGATGTGAACACTTTTTAAGGATACAAGTTAGCGGTTTAAGCAACAAATGTGTGGTCAACATTCAGCCTATTTAAAAAAAATGCCTCCAAATCTAACGGAGCCGTTATAACGTAACCTCTCGCGCACCGGGCGGTCAGCGCTCATTCCAGCCGCCTATTCTCGAGAATCATCTTCTAATGTGATGCTGGTATTAAAGTAGCAGTTAAACGTGACACATACAATTCGTTTTGCTTTGTATGACGTCTAATCTGTTAGTTTATTTTTCGGTCATTTAACGTTAGTTAAATATGTTAAAGTACGGAGTTTAGATTCCTAGCGGCATGTTTAAATTGAACTTCATGGTCTTTATATCTTAGACCATACTGTGCAGGCTTGTAATAATGGGTGTCATTGTGCATTTGAACTAATATGACCGTGATATCTTCAATAAGGGACAACTGAGGAAACCCAAGCCCTCATAGAGTGGCGTGCGGGCAACGAAAGCCTGTTCACAGGCCAACGAAACTCCAGCAAGACTGGATGGGAGTGAGTATTGAGCTTCTATCAGTGTGTAATTATGAGGAGGGCCAGGGTCTTGGGCCATCTCCATCTGAAATATTGATGGGGACATCATTCTTCATCACAGCATATTTAGTAACAGGATGTTTGTTCTGTAATAAACAAATGCAACAACTGTATTAATATTGTTAAATTGGTTATTCAGTTCGTAATATTAAAGAAATGCTGCATTTTACGATTATGCTTTGACTATTTCATATAGTTAATAAAAACGTTTCCATGGATTCCATAATGAATGAGGTCTTGCTGTGTTTTGCAGTAACGCATAATGATGTTTATGCCTCTGTCCATCTGAATACCAACCTCTTAATGTTTGAATACCAAGACGACCATTAGGTGTGTATGCTTTAGTAGGCTAATCGATGGTCAGATGCTGTTACTGTATCAAACCTCCTCTGTACCTGGTGGTTTATTAGTCCTGGATTAAGCTAACCTTGATACACATAACAACTGCCCTATCATTAATAACATCTGTAGGTTTCGTATGTAGAAGGTATCTTTTCTGTAATGTGCCTTTGAGGGCATTGCTCCAAACAATCTGTATTACAACCACCTTGCAGTATCAGCCACAACAGTCAAACAGCAGAGAAAACCACAGCTGACTATTAGTTGCGTTTGTGTGATTTTGAGTGGTGAATGTAAACTGTCACAACAAGCAGCAGGAGAGCACCTTGTTAACCTCTTGGTGTACTGCACGCTCAAAACATCATAGCATTGTTTATTAAGCCTTAATAAACAATGCTTGATAAAAAAAGATACTAACCAGCTTCTGATCTCCTTCTTAATACCTCATCTTTTGTTATTTTATTTATGTGTATTTATATTATGTGTATCCATTGTTTTGCTTTGAAAGGCTACTGTTTAAGCACTTTATTTGTTGCACTTTTTTGTTTGATAATGAAAAATATTTTTCCCTAACTAAACTTGTCATTTTTTGCTGAACATGAATCATTAAGTGCTCTTAAGAATACTTATATAATTATTAACAATATAGGTGAGGTTTTAGTTAAGAGTTAGTTGAATACCATTGTAATCAAAACAACCTAAATTGGTCAAATCTTAAACGCAGGTCTATTAATTAGGCTATGTTGTGGTACATAGACAGTCATTGAGGCACAGCAATAGTTTTCTGGATGAATGTTCAGCTCAAGTCTAGAAGGCCCCACAAGTCATGAGCAGATGAACATGAATCAGAATAAGTTCAGGCAGACCACCCAAAAATCCACTGGAATGCATGAAATGACATCTACTTAAACCAGAATGTCCTTGGGGTGGACCATCAGCTACGTCTCTGCTTCTCAGAATGTAACCAATGTTGTCCATCTCCAGCAGGCCGCCCCTCTCAACGACGTTGGGCCCCACAAACCACCAGAATGCAGGGTACAACATGGGTACTACGCCAAATGAATTCCAATTTCCTGATATGAGCCACCAACGTGTGTGGCTGCGTGCGCGGCAAAATCTTGGTCACCCCCGACAAAATCTCACTCCAAGTTTTTTTGAAAAGTTGGCAGCTCTGTGTTTACAGAGCACAACTTGTTGAATTCAGCCCTTCACCCTTGCAATCTGTATTTAGCCCCATTGCTCTAAACACGTATTTCAATGTGAAATGCAATAATATTTATGGGTACAGCAACAATCTAACGCATTAGCAACACCAAACACACAAAAAATATTCTGGGATGTTTACTTTTGGTCCAGGTCATCATGCTGCACGCTAGCATGCTAACTAGCAAACTACCTGCGCCAACGCTAACTAGCTTAACAAAAAGGGCCGTCTTTCCCGTATCGGGTGGGCAGCACAAGTAAAACACCCGGTTATAGTTCCATGTGTGCTTCATCCAAACACTCCCGTACTTACAGAGCATTGGAGCTTGGAGATATTGAATAAAATATGCTTTTAAAAGTAAAGTGCAAATAAAGTTTTGAAAGTAACTCAAAATAACAATCAAGCCTCTGCAAGTGCAAAATAACTCTAACATTCAATGTCCAAAACTAAAAAAAATAGTCCATCCTTCCCGACAATTAAAGTGCAAGTAAGGGTTTAAAAGTAAATCCAAATGACTTCAGGGGAACACACCATTCATACACGTTTCAAATTGCAATGTAACAGGTGAGCATATTGAGATGCTCTGGACTGAGGCTGGCTCTCTTCTTGGAGACGATGTTCCCAGCTGCTGAGAAGAGCCGCTCAGAGGGAGTAGACGTAGCTGGAATGCACAAGAATGATTTGGCTAGTGATGCCAGAGCTGGAAACCTTGCCTCATTCTTCCCCTCCACCCTGGCTTGACTGCCACACCCTCCTCCAGCCACTGAACATTTGACTGTTATTGCTTATCCATTTCTTACTGTTCATTATGCATAACTATTTCTTACTGTACATATCTATCTATTCACTTATTACACTTTACATGTGCACATACTCTGAACTTTTTGCTACTTTGCACTTCTGGTTGGATGTTAAACTGCATTTCGTTGCCTCGGTACTTGTACCCTGTGCAATGACAATAAAGTTGAATCTAATCTAATCTCATTCGACTTCCACCAAGACAGGGGACTTTCTGTCTTTGACAGAGGCTGCTCTCCAAAATACATCAGCACCTCATTGCGGATCTTTTGGTTGTGCGCGTCCTCTTCACTGTCGTCATTGTCACTGTCTGTGGAGTCTGATCCAAGCAGTGAATCCAGTACTGAAACAGTCCTCCTATTTGGAGATCCCTTTTCAGCTGATGCTGTGGCATCTTGGTTCCCAGTACTCCTATCCATGTGCTGTAGTGCCAGAGCTTGTACCTTGTTTTGAACACTGAACCTCTCCTCTGCTGTCAGGAATTTCAGTTGTAGAAATCGTGGGTCAAGTGCGGCTGCAATGATCTGTTTGCTCTGTTTGTCATCGGTGAAGGTGACCTCTCCTGACCACCGTGCAGTGGTTTCCTTTGAAGCAGCTGCCTGGAAGGCCTGCACAGGTCTCATAAGAAGTGTGGGTGGACTTCAGATGCCCTTTGACCAGAGGAGGCAGTGCAGAGACTGTCACATAACTCTCACCACTCAAGTACACAGTGGCACATTCAAAGGCCTGGAGAGCTTGGGCCAGTTCTTCGAGAAGGGTCCGCTGATCGCTTTTGAGGTCCAGGTATTGTTTCCCTCTCTGTGTGGCCGGGTCAGAAAGGGCTGCAGTGACTGGCCACCTCTGTTCCAGTAGGCGACTAATCATGTGATAGGTGCTGTTCCACCTGGTACTGACATCTTGGACAAGTTTGTGTTCAGGAGTCCCCATTTGTTTTTGCTTCAATTTTAGGTCGCTTGCAGCCAGTTCACTTCTTTTAAAGTGCTCAACGAGACTTCTTGAAGCTCCAAGTGCTTTGCTGATCTGTGGGTTTTTCAGCGCATGATTTATTACTAATTGCAAAGTGTGGCCTGCGCAGCGGACAGACACCCACCCATTTTTTTCTTGCAAGATGTTTTACGTAATACTTTTGCAATTTCAACAAACACCTTCCACAACCGTTAACACACTGCTGGCTTTTTATACATTTCCACTTGCGTTCCGCCTACTGTTCTCCGTTCTCCCGTACCCGTGAGTCAGGACTTCCGAGTCTGTCTCCCGAGTCTATTCTCGCGGGAACGCGAGTCCGTTCTCGCCGTCTTAGGTATTGAGAAACGGCCTATGTCTATGCCTTGGTGCATATAGACAATGTAAGCCATACTGCCCCCTGCACTTACGGTAGTGCATTGCAATGCTGAATGAAAATTACCGGCAGCTCTGACATAAAATATATGACGCTAAAAATCCACGTCGACAATTTTTCACAATCGATGTAGTCGATTTAGTCGACTATTCATTGCAGCTCTGAAGTGCACATACAAAGTGTTATCTTGATGGACAGTGTCCTTAGACCAACCCAAACACAGTGTCCTACAAGTAGCAGCAAGAAGGTCCATTTCAGAGGGGCAGTAGTCTTTGTACTGGAAGCTTCAGCTGGTGGAAGCAGGTGGAGGAAGTGGAGAAGTTGCTCTCCACCACGCTGATATCCAGCTGGTGTCTGGGGAGCACATTCCATCCTATCCACAACTGTAGGAGTTTCCCAAGGATGCTGACAGATGCTAAACAGAAAAGACAATATTTACTTTACTGCAGAGAAGGACTTTAATTGGGGAAAAAGGTTCATTTCTGCTTTGAGTTGTTCAGAATTCATAGTTAAAAAGAAAAGTAGAGTATCTGCTAAATAACCTATGGAGACCTTTCAAAAGGTTCTATTCATTTACATTCTCAATAAATGAGCGAAGGAATCCTGTGGTCCGACATGTATCCTCCAAAGAGACGTCACTGTCTTCGTCGTCATCCTGTGTTCGACACTTTATCTTCTCCAAGACCATCTGACAGATTGATTTTATACTAAGAGTTGACACTTGTTTCCAAACAAGAGAATTGAAAGCACAATATATCAGCAGAAAGGTAATTGAGACATTTTCAATTAGAATAATACAACTTTTATTCAATTAGGACATTGTTGTTATTTTAAAGAAGCATAGTGGAGTCGTCGTGGCGCAGGGGGGTAGAGCGGGTGTGCTGGGAACCGCAAAGTTGGTGGTTCGAATCCCGGCTGCCCCATTACTGAAAAGACTCTCCGACCCAGGACTTGACTTTCAACTTTGGCAACTCCGTGTTAACGCCCACTTTGACTGCAGGAACCTCGGCGTGACACTCGACAGCCTACTCTCCCTGACTCCCATCATCACTGACAACACCATCCTGTAGATACGCTCTACAACATCAGGAGAACACGTCCTCTTCTCACTCAGAAGGTACTGATTCAGGCTCTTGTCGTCTCCCTCCTGGACTACTGTAACTCTCTCCTGCAGGTCTCCTGCTACCACCATTCCACCTCTGCAGCTCATCCACAGTGCAGCAGCTCCACTGCTCTTCAACCTTCCTAAGTCCTCTAAACATGGTGCTCACGTACCGTGCTGTGAATGGATGGGGTCCAGCTTACATCCAGGACCTGGTCCAACCCGACATCCCGACCCGCACTCTCCGCTCTGCATGTGATAAACTGCTGGTTCCTCCTCACTGAGAGCAAAACACTCGACTAGATCTCCACTCTTTGCTGTCCTGCTCCTAAATGGTGGAAGGAGGTCTCTGAAGACATCAGGACCACCGAGAGCCTTCACCTCTTCAGACTCTACCTCCACTAACACACTAACTAACTGTAGCACTTACATTGTACTTATAATGGTTCTTATCTACAGCAAGTTGGAAATTGGCTTATTTGATTAAATTGCACTTTCTTGTTCTTCTGAATTTGTGTCCTTATGGTTGAAACGCACTTATTGTAAGTGGCTTTGGATAAAAGCGTCAGCTAAATGACATGTGATGTGATGTGATGTCTCAAGTCGAAGTGTCCCTGAGCAAGACACATGACCCCTCATTGCTCCCCGGGCCAAATGTAAAAAAGAAAGTGTAATGTAAGTGGCTTTGGGTAAAAGCGTCTGCTAAATGACCTGTAAAGTAACAGTGGAGGTTTTTACACGGTAACACTTTAATTGGTTTCCTTCCTTTTAGGCAGCAATTACTGTCAGTTCATTTCTATGAAACACAACTTGCAAAGACTTCAGGACAACCATGTCTGAGCAGTACTTGCTTATGCAGTGATGTCGGTTTAACTTAAAGGGAGGAAACCAGTGATCAAAAGCTGAATGTGATTATTTCCCTGCAACCCGTTTCAGATCCCAAAACTTCACTTTAACCAAAGTCTGCATGAGAGTAGAAAACGCATGTCATTTCTGAGAAAGTCACTAGTGTGAGTTCACGGGGTCACTGACCTGTGGTGTGCGCTGTACATCACATGCTCTTGGAAAGAGGAGGGGAATTGTGTCTTTCCTCTCAGGTAGCAAAGGCCAGATCAGCGTCTCTTTTAAGCCCCTTCGTAACTGTTTAACCCGTCTTGAGCTTCTTCCAAGTACCTGCAAATCATTTGCATTACGAAAAGGAAAGCCGCCTTACTAATCTTTAACTACTTAACTAGCGCAAAACAATCAACTCATCAACATCTGTGTGAAGCACAAAAAAGACACAATGTGAACATTGTGAGTGTGAACTTCAACGCTCATTTGTCTGTCTGGTTGAAATGATCTGTTAAAGTACAGATGAGAATACTCACTGCGTGGAGCATCAGCTTGTCCAGCAGCATCTTCTGTTCTCACATGTGACTTGAGGCAAATCCCAAGACAGTGACAACTCATTAGTATTGTTCTTTCCTTCAGATGACAATTCTTCTGTACCCTCCAGCTAATAAGGACCATTAGAATAGATTGTCTCATTTCTCAAGATTTGCATTATATTCAGAATCTATACAATAAATTGCGATAGAACAACTTGTCAATAACCTTCAATTACACGGCTGACAACAGCCTGAGATCTTAAACCACATGTAAAATAATCTCATTTCTCGTCACATCCTCAAAAAACCCATTTTACTTAATTATCAGTCACTATAATTACATGCTTTAAATATTGCTTCAGCACGCTGGTTTAAATGAGTAAACAGTGTGATTTTAGTGTTATATATCTGACATCAGGTATTACTTGCCCCAAATCGGTATCATTCCAATCTTTCTGTAAAAATGTACATTACCACTTTGACTGTCTTGCGGATATCGAGGTCAGCACAGTCCTTGATATTTTCATCATGACTTCTTCTGGGCTTCCACCAAAGAGCACATGCAGAACAGCTGGGCTGAGTCCTCCAAGGCCCGGCCCATCAAGGAGGAATGAATGAGCAATCATTCAGCCAGCAGCAACAAAGAAGTCACTCTCCAAAAGGCACCGCGAGGTGGAGGAATCAGGTGATCTTGTTCACCCTCAGAAAGAAGAGCTCCTCCTGGTACTTAAATGAGAAGAGAAAAGGAGCATTGAAAAGGGCAGAATGTAAAGAACATCTATATTCAAACTAATTTAATGTTCGGGGTATGTAGACAGATCAGTTATCAGCCTGATAGCTGACAACCACCCATCGGTCAAATAGAATCTTCACCTGCCAAAATTGATCTCAAAACCATATTGAAGTTTGGACATGATGGTTGCAAAGAAACGTTGAGTCACGCCATCACCAATTGCTGGATTCCTGAAAAATGAAAATACACAGTATCAGTTAGATTCATATATGATACTTTCTATCTTTAGTTGTGTCTGTAACCAAATTCACCCTGGAGTGTGCATGTCAAGGGCCGCGCCCACTCAACATTGGCCACCTTATAAAAAGAAAGCAACGCCCTTTCCCCGTCCTCTGCGTGTCTCCCACATCCATGGTCAGATATAAAGACTTTCCAGTTGCACGCTGCCTTAAAATGTCCTCTTTGAAGGTCTTTGCTGCATCACTGGGATTTGAAAGAACTTTCCAATCTATAAAAAGTTTTGAAGTTGTTCAAATGAACACTGGATGAATTGACGATGAATGTAGAGACCAACGTGTGTGTTGCAGTACATTGTTGCATGTTTAAATGATGTAACACACCTGGGAAGCCTCTCTCCTCACTGGGAACTAGGTGGACTCTCTCAGGAGCAGCCACATGTCCCTGAGGTGGAGTAGTTTGTGCTGCTGGCCCTGGTTGTCTCACTTCTGTGCTCTCGTCAACATGCTCACAAATCTACCTTCACTTTCTGTGGTGGTCGCCCCAATGGCCTCATCATTGCTCTGTGAAGTTGGGTCATTGGGGCAATTGATGTCATATTACACGTCGACAAAAAGATCAAATAAATAGAATAAATCCATTCATATACAACTTTCCCCTCAAGACCAATATTTAGGATGATATCCTCTATATTATTATGCATTATTAAGATAACAAATAGGTCCCATAATTAAGACCCATCAGACGTCTTTTCATGTTTGCACTGCATTTTTACTGTTGTCTTCATCTCGTAGCAAAATGTATGTGCTTTAGTGCAAGTAGTGGTAAAGAGGACAAGAAAGTTTGTAGACAGGTACAGTGTGTTTACCACCAGCACGTCTTTATAAAGAGTCATCGTAAAATGCAAAGGACAGTGCTGAAGACAAATTGAATCACGAATAAAAGTCCAATCAAGCTTTCGATAACGATCTATGACTCACTGGAATGAGTCACACAACGTTCCTCCCGTCCTCAGTGGACATGCTGACCCTACAGCTCTGTTTCGCCGTCCACGAGACCCTGGAGGAAGTCATGTCACATTATCATGGACCCTGGTCATGGATGAACTTTGAAGCTCACCCATATTATTGGGAGCACACTTCTAAATGAGTGCCTTGTGTTCTACATGTACTTACTACTCAGTGATGACTGTTTCTAATTGAGCTCCACAGAAGTCTTTACCTAGAACGGTAACGCTGTATATTAAGGTCCTTGTAATGACCGTTAATTAATAGGTAATAAGGCCCTTGTAAGTCCTTACAAGATGCTTATTAACATTTATAAGCCTGTATAAGTGTTAATAATGGCATTATAATACAATTAATAGCAGGCTATAACACATTTATAAGCATCTTTTCCATGCCTTTATTAATCCTATTTTGTTTGCTTATTGATATTAAAATAAACTTTATTGCTCATCTATTATAAGTTAACAATGCACTTGTTAACAGTTAACTATTATTTTTACAGCTACCGGATCTAAAGCGGGAACAAGCCTCATTAAGGCTAATAAATATTTTATTACGTTTATTACGTATTACGTATTTATAATTTTC
The DNA here is from genome assembly GCF_964276395.1 of Gasterosteus aculeatus. Lineage (NCBI taxonomy): Eukaryota > Metazoa > Chordata > Actinopteri > Perciformes > Gasterosteidae > Gasterosteus > Gasterosteus aculeatus. Next base: position 2,851,284 of record NC_135708.1, on the reverse strand, counting down.
ACATCCTCTACATCTAAAATGTGGCCATGGCTGATATAATGGGAAGAAAAAAAACATAGTACAAGTGTTTCAACTGTGACGGCCAAAATAGTTTTATTTATTGCTGTGGACTACAAATGTAAAAAATAAAAACACTTTCAGGATCTGTAAAAATCGAGGCATATTATCAAAAACATTGAAATGACCTTAAAGTGCATGATAAAACTGAGGTAGATTAGCATTATTTTATTCCTCTGAACATTTAACGGTTTAACTTTTTTTTAAAACATGGTCCATCAGCACAACATCAAGTCATGGACGGCATCTAGATATTTCCCAGTAAAATCACCATGTGCTTTCCTGTATTCTGATCTCTAAACTCAGCAAACCTTTTCAGGGGCAGCAATGGAAATGAAACTGTGATCCACCCCCACTATTTAGCCTCCATTGTAGCCTCCACCCTGTACCTGTTAGCTACATCATGTAGTGTCCTACCAAGAGGACCGTCTCTGTGTTCCTGCTTAGCCATTGAGTCCCTCTATAAGACAAAGATGGTCAGACACAAAGCATTCGCTTTGATCACCTCTTTGCCTCCACACTTGCTCCTTAATGCTACGCCTCTTTCTATGTGCTGTGTGTGGGCACCTGTTTGGGCATCTACATGCCACCTTGCATGATTCAGTCATATGATTGTAGCCAAGTGCATGCAGGGAACGATAAGCATGCCATTCATCACTAATGATGTTTGATCCTATCCTGACAGGATGTGCATTCAGTGGGACAAGGTCCTCTTCTTTCTACAAGGCGCAGCACCGGCTTCGCTCTCTTGCTCCTCTGCTGCTGCACACCAAGCACGCCGAAGACCCATTTCCGTCTTCTCCATGCCACCCATTCTTCCTCTCCCACACTGATAAAAAACAATGGAAAGAAACATAAACAGCTCATGTGGTGTATTGACCAACTACATGATGACCTGTGATGAACTAAATGTAAGAAATCAATGTATTTTTACTTTTTAGAGTGTCATCAAATACAAATTACAAATTACATTACAACAATGGTTGTTTAGTTTTTCATATATGAAAAACAATATGAGAATACTTATACATGCAGACTGAAAGTAGACTGAGAGCGAAAGCTTTATGGTACAAGAAACCAAAAACATTCATTTTAATGAAAATTCTGTCCAGCCACTAATTGAGATGGTGTTTTATGACTTAGCATCACAAACCATTTACAGCAAGCCTTTTATTGCAGCTCTACACACCTTTCTCTTATGGCGGAAATGACTCATCAATTACAACAAATTGCCGCCGTCCACCGATGAGCTGTCCTTTTTGTCGTCTCGTCCTCTCAACAGCCCGTCTGCAGACCTTCCTTAGTTTTGTGCCCATCTTGGAGAGGGTTGCAGCAATATCGTCCTCCACCATATCAACCCGTCTGAGACGAAGGCCCTGTGCAAATCTATAGAATACGTCACACACACATCATCCTGCTAAACTCACTTATCTGTCCTCTTCCTTCTCTTTCCGCTTCTTTTCCCGCTACTGAGCTTTTACTTTGAAGGCAGACAGTAAAACCGAAGAATACGGTTTAAGGTAGCGGGCGGCTGACAGCTTACACCTGCTTACACACACACATACACACCCACACACACAGAACACACACACACACACACAGAACACAGACAAGACCGGGGGTCGTTGACGATGGCGGTGAGGGAGATCATTCCTGAAGTAGCCGTGTCGCATTTGCAGGTCAGACACCGCCATGTTGTACAATGACCGAGCTGTTCTGGAGAACTACCACGTCAGTGCTGCATATCTAATTGCTGCATATCATATTTAAGGAAACTAGTACTTTAATACACTATAACCTTAAGCATGAACAGCACGTCTGCATTATCATCTAAACACGCTAGGAACCAATATTTACATCCATTTACATGTCAACACGTTGATGCTTTTACTTTGAAGGGTAACGTTGACGGCGTTGCTTTGTCCAATAAGAGGCACCAGCTTTCTACCTCAACACGTCTGACAGGATGTGTGTTTGTGTCCACATGTCTACACTGTCCACAGTGACCACAGTGTCAGTGGCAGTGATGGAAAGAGGTCCAGTGTGAAGAGTACAGGCTCAGAGGGCAGCTGCTCTCTGACCACGGTGGACTTCAAGGGCTTCAAGGTCACATGGAACAAGGAGATTCACCACAACAGGGAGACGTGGAAGAACCAGGCAACCAAAGGTGCCCATACTTACCACCTGGTATCATCTGTCACTCTCTACAGGGCTCCTTCCAGTCCGGGGGGCCACATTATCAAACACACATCTGAGAAGCAGCTAAGCGTATTAGCTGTGAGAAGACATTGTAGCACTGCTTACTTTATCATGTCCTTATTTAATACATGCATGTCCATGGAGTAATTACCTTCTGACAAATACAGGTACAGTCTGGGTTTTACTTCCTTCTGATAATCATGTGAATCAGCCTGTGAGCAGCAGCAGCTTCATCCTAACGTCTTCTGAGTGCTGCAGTGATGTCAAATGAAGCAACATCATAGAGAATATTGCTTTTGTTAATGCGTGTTGGTGTTCTGGAAGACCTGGAGGAAAAGGTCCAGAAGGAGGCAGGGGAGAGTGGCCGGCAAGAGAAGGACACAGCAGAGGAGACACAGCCAAAGAGACACAATTCAGGACAGGAGATGAAGACAGAGGTGGAGGGTCAGGTGGTGTTGGAGAGCAGGGTGCAGCAGGAGGTACAAACGCCCAAAGAGGAGAAAGGAGGAAATAATCCAGGTGGACCTTCAGCATCAGGCCCAAAGAACACAGAGGCAAAGCCTGAGGAGCACACTGAGAAGCAGCCGTGCCACAATGGTCAGCATCCCCACAGTGTACTTAGTAGTACTGTGCTCAGGTACACTAAAACTAGTAGGACTATACTTTGACTCATTTTCACACTATGTGTTTGTTCATTCAGGAAATTAGTAAAAAATACTGTAAAAAGGTATCAAACTAATTTGTAGTTCAATATTCAACATTTACACACAAACGTGGTGAATAAAAGTGTAACAATCTTATTTGTTATCAAATTATCACACATTATTAAAGTTAAAAAGCAATGGCACCTGTTGACATCTGGCAGGTTCCTGTTTATCAGCAGGTAGAAACGTTAAATTATTCAAATTAATAGTATTTAACAAATAATAACGGGGCACCACCCTGGGATCAGGGGCCAATAACCAGACTATAAATGAGTTGTCTCACTGTTGGTGTTCACCCAATGCGTCAATAGTCAAAGTTCTGTTTGAAGGTTTGAATTCGAGCACCAGATCGTCATCAGAACAGTGCAATTTAATTCAAGCCACATCCTGATAAAAGATGATTATTATATCAGGGGGATGAAGGACTGCTGGAGAAGAGCTTCTACTTCATTCCTGCTCCACTAGTGACGGACAAATAGATGCTCTGCAGAGACCTTTATAGTTATCACAGAAAATCTAAACTGATGAACCATTTCAACTATAGCACAGAGTTCTCTCGCCAGCCCTTCATCCACCTGAAGGAATCTTACCCCAGAACCCATTAACCACCTTAATTAGACCAGAGACCTGGACGGTCCCACATCGGATTCCCACCGGCAGAGACTGTGTCTCATAGAAGAGTTTATTGATATCCATAATAACCGCTTGTCCCAAAAGCATGAAAGATATATAAAAAGACACCTATGAAGTGATTAGGAACATTTTATTAATCTAGTGTTATGCTTTTCTCCATCGACGTTGATTCTCTCTACACCAACGTAGAGACCCAACTGGGTCTGAAAGCGATAAGGGACATTAGAAAATATCCTAATCCCACTGGGCCGGATGAGGGCCTCCTCACCCGTTCTACCAGAGAGGACTTTGTGTGGGTTTGTAGTTTCCTGCCTCTTGTGTCCCTGGGTTAGCTTCACTTCCTGCCCTGCGATTGTCCGCCGTGTCCCTGATTGTGTCCACCTGTATTTCCACCTGTGTCCAATCACCTGCGCCTTCCCTGTGTGTTTAAAGCACGTGTGTCTCTTGTTGTTACGTTGAATGTGTTTTGTATGTCGGCCTCGTAGTGCGTGCACGTCTTTTGATTGGATTACCAATATTGAGAGGCGGGTCCAATATGAGCAGGTCCATGCAGAACCTCAGAACTAGGAAACTGAATTAATTTGTGTACTACTATTAAATCTTAATTCCAATGAACAGTTTAGTAGTCTACTAAGCTGTTTTTCTAACCCACAATGGCAGAAGGAGGAGAAGATACCGATTTGATACCGAGAGGTCGCCCGAGGCCGACGCTACAAAGCCCGTCACAGGCGGGAAAGGGGTTCGTTCGCCACTTTCTTGATGAAGATGAAAAAGCATCAATAAAGGGAAGAAACCTTTAGAGCACATATGTCAAAGTCTCCCGCCGGATGTCTTATTGTGAGAATCACAGAACGTCCTCACGCATGCGCAGCCACTTCTGCTCCTTTTATATTGAACGTCAGCGCCACCCCTCCATATGATTTTAATGGTCCGGCCCGCGTTCCATCCAATGAGTGAATGAATGAGTTTTACACCCCTGCTTTAGAGAGACAGACAAAGTCCCTCTGCGATAGAGAAGAGTCCATCTGTCTCTCCCCAAAGATGCTTGTGCCCCTCTGCAGGAGAATAGAACTTCCATTTCTCCGTCCCAGCAGGGCCTCAGCCTGACCGCCCTCTGATGCATTACACCAAGAGACCAGCTACTCCGGATGGTCAGGTCAAAGGTCAATGAGATGCAGCCCATTGTTCTGCTGACGTCCCTCTGCTTTTTTCCCTTCTGGAGACCTGCTACTCCTAAATGACTTCATCATTTCCTTATGTGTTTTTGGTTTTATTATTTAAATGTACGTTGATGAAATTAACGTATAATACTGTACATATTATTCTGTATATAGTAGGCTTTCCTATTGTTTTTCCTATTCAGTAATATTCTCATTTTGTGTCACTGCTGAATCTTCTCTCCTGATATTGTCTGAAATCATCTTGTCTAAATAACTCATTACAATGTTAACATTGAGTATTTTGTGGTTATATGATAATCAAATGTTTACATCTGATCTCCATCAGTTTACTGTAAAGATCCTGTAGTTGTACACAATGTGTCAGAAAACAGCTGGCTCTGCTAATTGTATTTAAAAACTGTGATGTGATTTATTATGTAGAGAGAGAATGTAGAATAGGAGATGATAACAAGAACTGTGCCAGTGGGCCTCCAGCAAAGTGCCTGTGACAGAGCCAGTGATGAGGTGGCGTGACAGGAAATCAGCTACGCTCATCAACGGCCTCACATGTGGATATCAGGACAGCATGAAGCCTGTAGAGCTAAACACACATATCTACCCACTACAGCTGTGGTCAAACGTTTACATACACTTGTAAAGAACATGATGTCATGGCTCTCCTTGAGTTTCCCCTTATTCCTACAAGTCTGATTTTCCTCTGATAGAAGAATCTGTTCCAATCACTCTGTCACAACAACATTCATGAGGTTTGGTTCTTTTAGGACTTAATTATGGGTTAACAGAGAACATGAATCTTCTGGGTCATAAATATACATACAGCAGTGATAATATTTGGTCACATGTCCTTTGGCCATTTTCACTTCTATTAGGCGCTTTTGGTGGCCGTCCACAAGCTTCTCGTTGAATCTTTGACCGCTCCTCTGGACAACAGAATTGGTGCTGTTCAGTTAAATGTGATGGCTCTCTGACATGGACTTGTTTCTTCAGCATTGTTCACATCCACCAGCACCAGATCCACTGGCAGCATGATACTACCACCACCGTGCTTGATGGTAGACATGGGGGGTATTCCAGAAAGGAGGTTCAACAAACTCTGAGTCTATCCCTGAACTCCGAGTTGACTTACTCTGAGTATCCGCTTCCAGAACAGCTGATCTGCGTTAGTTCATTCATTTTTTGGTTTCGTCTGACCACAGAACTTTCCTCCAGAAGGTCTCATCTTGGTCCACGTGATCAGCAGCAAACTTCAGTCGAGCCTTAAGGTGGCGCTTTTGGAGCAAGAGCTTCCTTCCTGCACGGCAGCCTCTCCGTCCATGGAGATGCCAAACACGACTGTGGACATGGACACTGTGTTCCAGCAGCTTCTACTTCTTGGCAGATCTGCATTTTGGTGGTTCTCTGTTGACTCGTCCCCCTCCTGACCAATGTTCTCTCAGCAGCAGGTGATAGCTTGTGTTTTCTTCCTGATGGTGACAAAACAGCGTCGTGCACTTTATACTCACAAACTACTGTTTGCACTGTTGCTCTTGGGACCTGCAGCTGCTTTGAAATGGCTCCAAGTCACTTTCCAGACTTGTTCAAGTCAATGATTCGCTTTGTCAGATCCATGCTGAGCTCCTTTGACTTTCCCATTGTAGCGTTTGTGGGCGTTTGTATCCAATGAGCTCTATTTAAATGCCTCAGAGTCACCAGCTGTAGTCACTCATAAGCACTCACAAGAGGTTAAGAGGCCATGAAGCTCATTGCATTGACACAACGTTCTAAGGCACCAAAACTGCTAATTCATGTTGCTGTATGTATATTTTACACCCAGCAGATTTCATCACTTTTATTTATGTATATATTTCTGTCCAACACACACTTTCAATACTCCACTTTGTGAGGAGATAAACTCCACCCTGTTATCAAATGTGGGCTTGTGCTTTGTGTGTTTGATTTGATTTCACTCAACAGATTTAGAAAGATTTGAAGTTAAAATGGGCTCAAAAAGAATTACACATTCATATTTTCCTTCTTCACCTTGTTTTTATTATTGCTGATGAAGCGCACACACACATAAGGACACATTTGTCTCATATGGGGGGACAGATGAAAGAGCGTCTAATAAAATGTCTTCTTGAACACATAAAGATGAAGATTAAAGCCTAATTAGGAGCCAATATCTAAATGATCATCTATTGATTGAAGGAGCACAGCAGCATTAAGCTGAGCTCTTTCACACTTCCATCTGAGTCCCAGAGAGCTGTGGACCCCCCAGAGTCCAGACCAGCTCAGGTACCCCTCACCTGCTCCACCTGCATCTACACCCACATGAACCACCATCAGCTGGACAGACTGAACTATGTGGTGAGCAGAGAGGAAGGTTCTCCACCAGGAGGAGACTCTCCCTCCTGAAGAGGACACAGAGACACTGAGGAACCAAACCAGAACCAGAACAAGAACCCAGGATAAAGAGGTTCAGTGAATGTGGTGCTGAAGGTGTGGAGGTGGATCAGTGTGTCAGAGGAGACTCTGTAGAAGGACAGAGAGCCAGCAGGACAGTCCACATACACTGCTACTCTACCAGAGGAGGAGGAGGAGGAGGAGGAGGAGGTGATGGGTGTTCTTGTCTTATTGTGAAGGACAGAGTAACCTTCATCAGAGCAGATCAGACTCCAGGACTGATCATTGTATCCAAACACACAGTCTCTACTGTTTCCTTTCCTCCTGATTCCTCTGTAACTCACTGATACATAAACTCTTCCTCTCCACTCGACCTCCCAGTAACAGCGACCAGTCAGACCAGTTCTACACAGCAGCTGATGACAGGAGTCAAATCTGTCTGGATGATCAGGATGTGACTGATCCTCCTCCACAAGTGTCACCTTCCTGTTGTTGTCAGACAGTTTGAGTTGTTTGTTTACTGTGTTTGTGTCGATTGTGAGTTCACAGGAATCTGATGAGAGAACAAGACACAATACAGCTGCAGTTATTAATCATGTGTTCATCTACTGACACGTTGATGATGACATCACAGAGGTGAATGAGTGATGTCACAGTGTGAAGATGGTTGAATCTTCATGAATCAAAGCACACTTACACTTCCTCAGACCTGGTGTCAACCATCGGACTCCATCAGGCTCCACCCTGAAAGGAGGAGGGGGGTCAGAGCAGCATGGAGACATGGACATTACATCACTCTCACACACAGCTTTGTCCTTCATGTCCACATGGAGCACCTCTTCTTCTTCTACCACTACTTACAGACGACCACAGACTGTCAGTCAGGCGTCACACAGCGACGAGGTGCTGGAATATATTCATGAAGAAGATGAATGGATAACAAATAAGAAATGGACCTGTCACTGTACTTTCACCAGATGTGAATTCAAACGGGAGAAATGACGTCATGCTACAGATCAAGCTTCATGGGACGTGTGCAAAGGAACATTCACATTAAACTGTTTCATAAAGATAAAGCAGATACAGACCATTCAGTATTCACACAATGTGCATGTTTCCATGTTGTCCCCATTTGTGGACAATGTCTCTCCCTGTGGTTCGCTGGAGTCCCAAAACTTTACAAATGGCTTTGTCACCTTTTCCACACTGATGGATCTCAATGACTTTGTTCCTCATTTGTTCCTGAATGTCTTTGGATCGCAGCCTGATGTCTCGCTTGTGAGGATCTTGTGGTCTACTTCACTTTGTCAGGCAGCTCCTATTTAAGTGATTTCTAGATTGAGAACGGCTGTGGCTGGAGAAATGGAACTGGGCTTTCCAAAGATGTGATGAACCTCACTTCATTTATGTTTTCAGCACTTTTTCACACAGGGCCATTTAGGTTTGGATTCTTTTCTCCCCTTAATGATAAAAACTGCATTTTGTGTTTCTTGTGTCATCTGTGTCTAATATTTACATTAGTTTGATCTGAAACATTTAAGTGTGACATGCAGGCATGAAAACGGGTCACGGGTGAAAAAGGTGAGAAGGATGTTTCCCCTCTAGGGGTTTTCAGCTGGTTTTGTCCCAGGGACCACCATTCTGAATAGAAAGCCACTGGCCTGTAACCGCCCCCCCACATATTCCGCCTGTAGCACTTGTCAGTGGAATCTCTTCCATATTCTTCTGGATATTCAAGTGACTGAATCTCTTCAGCTGGACGCATCGGTCTTAATGTGGCGGTAATGATGGTAAATGATGCTTGTAGCTGGTTGTCATCTACGCTCCACTACGGTTACATAAAGGTGGCGTTTGTGTTTTCACAACGTTTTATCTCATAATTTAGACTTTCTATCCCCTTTCTTCAGTGCGGAAATGGGCTTCTATAGTTGTGTGAATGCATCACTCCAGCCAATCCAAAGACGGGGTTTGTAACCAATCAGGTGTAGAGACCATGGTGACTGGCTCCGCCCCCTTACTGTCAGAAAGAACAACAGCGAGCGCGTAGAAAACTCCTTCGAGCGCGAGCAGAGATTCTCCTCGCGAGCAACGAAGTTCACGTTCAAAAGTCCGTCTCACCAGAGATATTTATTTATTTATTTATTTATTTGTTTGCTCGAACGGATGTTTGATTTACGCGCATCAACCTGATTTGCGCTCTGGAATATTGACAGTGATTTGCTGCCATACCCCCCCCAAAAAAAAGTGAGGGATTTTCATGCCTGAACATGAAAGAAATGAGGAATCAGGAAGGCAGCAAACACTTTATCACACAACTGTAACACATAAAAGCAGAAGCCATTTTCCAGTGAGGCTGAATGAGGCGAGTCGGAGGACGTCCACGTTGTCCCATTGATCAGGTGGACTGCAGTGTCTCCCCGTTGTACTACTTCATGGGGGGGCACCCCTGTTATAATGATGGAAACACTGAACTGGCTTCGGTCGCTTATCAAAACATCGGCCAAATAAGCCGTTTTTCAGACTTTATGAGCAAATACAGAATCCCTTTGTGTTCATTTCTAAAGCCGCATAAAGACACACGTGACTTTATTTAAGGCGCTGCGCTACTTGCAAGTCGCTGTGTTGTGGCAGATTCTCCATAAAGGTAGAAAACAACAAACTCATGGTCATGAAGGTCCTCATGTAACGTTACATGGAATCTGCATGAGGAGGAGGAGGAGGAGGGTCCATGTCGCTAAATACCAACTGAGATCGGCTTGTGGCTTCTGACAAAGGATCCTTCCACCGACCACTTTTCACACCCGCCGTCGCTCTGATCTGCAGGCGCATGGCGGAGAAAACCAATCGGGTGTCTGGATGCTAAATGTTCATACTTCTGTTGGGCCTCCACCCTGCTAATGAACCTCACCACGTGTTTCTTCACTGAGGACAAAGGAAGAACACAAACATATAGGGGTCCCCGTGGCCTGATGCCAGGGGCTGATAACAGGACCCCTGCAGCTCTCCAGACCACCTTGGCCATAAAAAGAGGACGTACCAAAGAACACCGAGCGCTCCCATTGGCCGAGGACAGTGACATTTATTTATGGACCTCGAGGTCATAAAAAGAGATTGCGCCAAAGGATTGATCTCTTTCGCCTGACTTCCCGTTAGTGACAGATCGAGACAACACAACGCTGTTTGGTTTCTTTTCTTTCCCTCCAATTCCCAAGTTTCAGTCTTAATCTCGCTGGACGAACTCAAGACTCGCGCTCCACTACGTCCCGCTTCCTTTTCCCTTTTGATTTCATTCCTGTTGACTCCAGAGGACCGGAGAGACAGCTGCTCTCTGACCCCCCGCCGCCTCTGTTCCCAACGAGAAGTTCGGACCCCACGGCCGAAATCGCCTTCATCCACTGAGTTTCCCTACGCGGAGCTCAACTGTCCTCAGTCAGCTGGAAGCTGATGACCAACGCCCATCAAACAGTAACACTGGTTTTCTGGGCAGACTAATTTAGCGTGTTGATATGAACTTGATGTTTATTTGATTCGTTCAGTCATAACGTGGTACGATAGAGTCCGGATCAACGAATCCGCTACCTTTGATTTATGTTTGAATGTGTACCTGCAAATGTCGTAATGTCCCCTGTTGATCTGATGCTGTGATACGTTTGCTGTAAGAGAGTGAAAGCGCCGACTGTGTTACGCTGCTGAATGATGTCTCATGGTCAGAATAGTTCCTTATTTTCTTTTCTTTTCCCGGGTCTCCGCCGTGAGATCCGTTTGCCTGTGGTTTCATTTCGTATCGCCAGCCACATCGTTGGTTCTGTAACTGCACACACATGGATCCGACCATCCTGATTCACGTTGCTGATCTACGTTCCGCTGGTCGCGGGACAGAATCTCCTCGCGCCGCATCTAAGTATCCCCCCCCTCCTTCGTCCAAGCCGTAGTCCCTAGCAACAGATAGCGTTGCCATAGCAGTGCGACTGTCGTCTTCCTCGTTGCTTTAATACAGGGGTGTCCAAAGTACGGCGCGCGGGCCAACTGTGGCCCGGGATCCATTTTTTATTGGCCCGCAGCAAATTATAAAAATAGAATGGAATGTGGCCCACACATGAAACTTGCAGTTGACTGTATTGTAGTTCTTAGTTTGACCAGTAGGTGGAGCTACTCACTAGCTGCAGTCCTAATCCAGCGTTTCCACAAAAAAAATGTTTAAATAAACAATTTTCCGCAACGACAAAATGGCAGAACCAAAGAAACGCAAGATAGCAAGTGAATGCAGAACATTTCAAACACGGTGGGAAAATGAATATTTCTTCAAAGAAGTCAAGGAGAAGTGTGTCTGTTTGATTTGCAACGAAACGGTTGCAGTGATGAAAGAGTCCAATGTACGACGACACTACGAAACCAAGCATCCGACCTTCACGTCCTACACTGCTGCTGAGCGAGAGGACAAAGTCCAGCACATGGCAGCGAACCTGCAGGCTCAACAACAGTACTTTTACCCTGCTAACAACACACAAGAAAACGCTACAATAGCTAGCTATGAGGTAGCTCAACTCACAGCGCGCCGCGGGAAAGCTTTCTCAGACGCTGACTTGGTTAAACAGTGCCTCATTAAAGTCGCTGGAATAATGTGCCCGGAAAAGATGCAGGAATTCAACAACGTGAGCATGTCCACAAACACAATTGTGCGTTGAATGGAAGACTTGTCAGCTAACATACAGAATCAAGTGTCACATAAAGCTTGTGCTTTTGACTTTTACTCCATTGCATGTGATGAAAGATGCAACAGACGCCGCACAACTGTTCATTTCTTTGCGGGGAGTTGACGATGACTTTTGCATTACGGAGGAGCTGCTTGATCTTCGGAGTCTAAAGGGCACAACAACGGGTGAGGACATTTTTGAAGCCGCGTCAGGTGCAATTGACAAGATGGAACTTAAATGGGACGAGCTGTGTGGAGTTGCAACGGACGGGGCTCCCGCTATGACAGGCGAGCGCAAAGGAATGGCATCTATGGTGTGCGCCAAGGTGCCAGAGAGTGGAGGCGAGGCTGTAAAATTGCACTGTATCATCCAGCAAGAAGCTCTCTGTGCCAAGACAGTCCAGCTTGGCGATGTGATGACCACAGTTGTGAAAACTGTCAACATAATTCGAGCACGAGGGCTCTACCACAGAGAATTAAGCTTTCCTATCTGATGTCGATGCTGAATACGGGGACGTACTCTATCATTGTGACGTGCGCTGGCTTAGTCGCGGCTCCGTGCTGAAGCGGTTTTATTCCCTTATTGCCTTTCTAGTTGATCTTACTGGTCATCTGAACTCACTGAACAAGAGCCTACAAGGCAAAGACCAGCTTGTACCACAACTTTCTGTGCGAAGCTTCGTCTTTTTGAGACACAACTACGCAACTTCAACCTTGCGCACTTCCCTACGCTGTCCGAAATCAAACGTGCTCATCCAAAGGCCGACCTCTCTGCTAAAAAGGGGAAATATGTTTCTGTGATCACAACTCTTATGACACAATTCAATCAGCGCTTCCAAGATGTTTCTGTCATTGAGAAAGAAATCAAGCTGTTCTCAACTCCCTTCCTGCTGGATGCAGAAGAAGTGGAAGAGAGTCTGCAATTAGAACTCATCGAGATGCAGCTCCTCTCCCTACCCGACTTCTACCAGAGCTTGGAAAAGGCCAAGTTTCCTCTGATGCGACGCCACGCAAAAAGAATGACCAGTCTGTTTGGCACAACATACATATGCGAGCAAACATTTTCTCTGTTAACTCTGAACAAAAGCAGATTGAGAACCAAAATGAGCGACAGCCATCTCTGTGATGTCCTTCACATCTCAACCAGCAAACTTACTCGTGACCTGCCAGCCGTCCTTCAGTCCAGAGCAGCATCACTGCTCCCATTAAGTGCAACACTGTTCCCATTGTAGGCGAGTTCAAATATATTACACAGTAATCATGTGTTCAAAAGCCCAATTACTTAATAAATGCAGTCAATTAAAGTTGATAACATTTTCTAAAACACGTTAGCTGATGAATGATTTGCATAATTAGGTTAAATAAAGCCTTCCCTCTTTATACAGGGCTGTGAAGGGGGTCCCCATCCTGACGAAGAAGCAATCTGAGGATGAGCTGCCAACCCTTTTTGTAAAAAAAATGAAAACCCATTAATGGAGACATGTGATTTATGCAGTTTTTTTCTTTAAGTTTATTCAATTATCAAGCATAATTTACCTACATTTGATTGATTTAATTTGAAAATAGATAAATGAAAACCCAAACATAGAAAGATGTGATGCATGCAGTTTTTTCTGTAAGTATAATAAATTATCAAGCATAATCTACCTACATTTGATTGATTGATTTGTATTACTGTTAATACACTAGAGGTGATATACCTTAACTTTAGTGAGTGGCTCAACCTTTCGCATATTTTTCTGTCTGTGGCCCTCAGTGAAAAAGTTTGGACCCCCCTGCTTTAATACGTGGAACACTTCCTGCATTTCGCACTCGCTCGCCCCTCGCGTCCAGTAGTCGTATTACACTGTTTAACGTTCCCGTCTTCCTCGGTGGTTTGATTTAACGGTCTCACTTCCGCCCCGCTGCTCTCGCTCGCCCCCTTGTGTGATAACCGGCACTCCGCTTGTTGTTGCGCGCAACCGCACCGCCGTTCCTTCCCTGCACCCCCCTCGTCTCCCCCCCTCTCTCTCTCTCACCCCCTCTGTGCTCACACACACACACACACACACACACACACACACACACGCACACACACACACACACACACACACACACACACACTCTCTGGTTTTGATTGCTTGTTTAGTGAGTAGGTTTAAAATAAGTGTTATGGGGATTGTTGGTTGCAGTTATAGGTGATCTTGATCGGTGTTCCTGTTAATAAACCCTGTTATACTTTAAAGAACCGTTTTCCTGTGTTTACTTGTGCATTTATATGGTGACCGTTGACATACATTGCCAGTGCTCGAACTTAAATCCTTCCAACATCTTCACTCTCAAGGAGTGAATATCAATTATGAGACTTGATTTATAGTATTGGTTATTGGTCCCTGTTAGCTCAGGGTGGTGCCCCGTTATTTATTCATTCTGAGAAGTATCTTAGTGATTATTAATAATTCTATTAATGTCCATAAGTTAGTTCCTCATTTGCTAGTAACCTAATACGACCCCCTAGCCGCTCCCAACACTTCTCATCCAACCACAATCACATTCACTCCATCCGGATGGCAACATTTATCTGGATAGGGTTTTTTTGGTATGTTCTGTTCATTTCTACGATATAGTTGATACTAATTCCAGGTCCACCATCAGCTGTTGGTTCTTCACTGAGCGTCTGTGGCCGACTGTCACCTGTAGCTTCAACAAGTCCACTCTTATCATCCAGGGAACCGTCTCTCAATGCAAAGCACCAAAAGCAGGTGAAGCTGATCTCCTTTAAAACACCAAACGTTCCTCCTGTGATGATCCATCAAGACGCTTTGAACAGATTGTTTCTCTGACTGTTTGTCTCTTAATAATATTGTCTGGACTAAAGGACAAACACACACTGGAGGCAGGGGACCAGCATCTAAAAATCCAAGTGTTGTTTGAGTTGTTAAGAGCCCACAAACCTGCAGCGTGACCAGGTTGACTCATATCAACCCACCATGATGCCGTCAACGTGTCAGGAGACACTGTCCTCTCTTATAACGTGGAGACAAGACAAAGCTCCAGAGAAACAAGGCTTTCATCACCTTCCTCCCTGTTCAGGCTCATCCTGGCTACTGTTCCTCACTACTTCTGTCTGTGGCGATGGTCTCATGTGGGACACAAACAGTTTAATGAGTCTCTGGTAGTTTGAGGTCAGCTTGGTGTGTCAGGGTCTTATTAACCAAGCTGACAGTGGGACAGAGAAAAGGTTTCCAGCTCTACCTTCTCTTCTACCGTCTGTGGCTACAGCCTCTTCATACCTGAGAGTCTCCAGTCTCCAGTGAGGATCCTCCAGACCAGCAGACAGCAGCTTCACTCCTGAGTCTCCTGGATGATTGTAGCTCAGGTCCAGCTCTCTCAGATGGGAGGGGTTGGAGCTCAGAGCTGAGGCCAGAGAAGCACAGCCTTCCTCTGTAATCAGACAGCCTGACAGCCTGCAGACACAACCTGATAACATTACTACTAACTCCATCCATCCATCCATCGTCAAACCGCTTATCCTGCACACAGGGCCGCGGGGGGGCTGGAGTCCATCCCAGCCAACTTCGGGCGATAGACAGGGTACATCCTGGATTGGTCGCCAGCCAATCGCAGGACTACACAGAGACACACAACCATTCACACTCACACATCTACGGGCAATTTAAAGTCCCCAATTAACCTGATCCCCAGAGCATGTCTTTGGACTGTGGGAGGAAGCCACGCAGACACGGGGAGAACATGCAGACTCCACACAGAAAGGCCACTGGGTGGAATCGAACCCAGGACCTTCTTGCTGTGAGGCAACGGTGCTAACCACCACGCCACCGTGCCGCCCTCACTACTAACTCTATAATTTCAAATATTTACATTGGAAAATTGTCAAAAAAAAAAATTAAACACATTTCCCTGAAAATATTTGGAAAATACATATTTGATTTAAATCATGGAAGCAGAAAGCTATGAAAGTCAGAAATGTACCATCGATGTAAATAAAGACACCAAGTGGACATTAATTGAATCCTGACCTGAGAGTCTCCAGTTCACAGTGCGGACTCTTCAATCCAGCAGACAGCAGCTTCACTCCTGAATCTTGCAGGTGGTTGTTACTCAGATCCAGCTCTCTCAGACTTGAGGACTGGGAGCTGAGAACTGAGGACAGAGCGTCACAGCTTCTCTCTGAGAGGTTACAGCCACTCAGTCTGAAGAGAGGGATGAAGAAGAAGCAGTAAGTATAAAAGATTGCAGCATATTTAAGTTCTGATGCATGAATCTAACTCTCTGTGTACTTACAGAACTTTGTTGGAGGCTTTGACCACTGGCAGCAGCCTCAGAAGAGCCTCCTCTGAAGCAGAGTATTTCCTCAGGTCAAACACCTCCAGATCTTCTTCTGATGACAGTAAGATGAAGACCAGAGCTGACCACTGAGCAGGAGACAGTTCTTCTGTAGAGAGACGTCCTGATCTAAGGGACTGTTGGATCTCCTCCACTAGAGAACCATCATTCAGTTCATTCAGACAGTGGAACAGATTGATGCTTTTCTCTGGAGACACATTCTCACTGATCTTCTCCTTGATGTACTGGACTGTTCTCTGTTTGGTCTTTGAGCGACTTCCTGTCTGTGTCAGCAGACCTCGTAAGAGAGTCTGATTGGCCTCCAGGGAAAGACCCAGGAGGAAGCGGAGGAACAAGTCCAGGTGTCCATTACGACTCTGTAAGGCCTTGTCCACAGCACTCTGGTAGAGACGCTTTGGTTTAGGTTTGTCTCTAAAGACTTTAGACCACAGGGAGGTTGTTTGTTCTTCTGACAGCAGATTGACACCAGAGCTGAAGAAGGTCAGATGCACATGAAGAGCAGCCAGAAACTCCTGAACACTCAGATGGACAAAGCAGAACACATTGTCCTGGTACAGTCCTCTCTCCTCTCTAAAGATCTGAGTGAACACTCCTGAGTACACTGAGGCTGCTCTGATATCGATGCCACACTCTGTCAGGTCGGATTCATAGAAGATCAGGTTGCCTTTCTGCAGCTGATTAAAGGCCAGTTTTCCCAGAGACTCGATCATCTTCCTGCTCTTTGGACTCCAGTGTGGATACGTCTCAGCTCCTCCATCGTACTTGACCTTCTTCACTTTGGACTGAACCACCAGGAAGTGGATGTACATCTCAGTCAGGGTCTTGGGCAGCTCTCCTCCCTCTCTGGTCTTCAACACCTCCTCCAGAACTGTAGCAGTGATCCAGCAGAAGACTGGGATGTGGCACATGATGTGGAGGCTTCGTGAGGTCTTGATGTGAGAGATGATCCTGCTAGCCTGCTCCTCATCTGTGAACCTCTTCCTGAAGTACTCCTCCTTCTGGGGGTCAGTGAACCCTCTGACCTCTGTCACCATGCTAACACACTCAGGAGGGATCTGATTGGCTGCTGCAGGTCGTGTGGTGATCCAGAGGCGGGCAGAGGGAAGCAGCTTCCCCCTGATGAGGTTTGTGAGGAGCACATCCACTGAGGCCGACTCTGTGACGTCAGTCAGGATCTCATTGTTGTGGAAGTCCAGAGGAAGTCGACACTCATCCAGACCGTCAAAGATGAACACAACCTGGAACTCTTCAAACCTGCAGATTCCTGCTGCTCTGGTTTCACTGAAGAAGTGATGAACAAGTCCCACCAAGCTGAACTTCTTCTCTCTCAGCACATTCAACTCTCTGAAGGTGAATGGAAATGTGAACTGTATGTCCTGGTGGTCTTTGTCTTCAGCCCAGTCCAGAGTGAACTTCTGTGTTAGGACTGTTTTCCCAATGCCAGCCACTCCCTTAGTCATCACTGTTCTGATTGGTTCCTCTCCTCCAGCTGAGGCTTTGAGGAGGTCTTCTTGTCTGATGGTTGTTTCTGGTCTGGCTGGTCTTCTGGATGCTGTTTCAATCTGTCTGACCTCATGTTCTTTATTGACCTCTGCAGTCCCTCCCTCTGTGATGTAGAGCTCTGTGTAGATCTCATTCAGACGGGTTGGGTTTCCTGCTTTAGCGATCCCCTCAAACACACACTGGAACTTCTTCTTCAGGTCGGATTTGAGTTCACGCTGACAAACTGCAGCATGAAGTCCTGGATGAAGACAACAAAGAAGATCAATGAGTTAAAGAATATGTTTCAACATGTCTTTCCTCAGAGAATGACTATGAATATATTCTGTCCATCTCTGGAGACATTAGTGAAGGTCTTATGTATCAGCATGGTAAGTCTGTAGAGAAATCCTCTTACTGCTCTGCAGACGCTCAGCCAGCTGCTCCTGCTTCATTCTCCTCAGGAAGTGCACTGAGATCTTCACAAAGGCCTCTCTGCTCCTCCTCTGCTCTTCATCCAGCTCCTCCTCATCCTCTTTCTCTAAGCATTCTGGGTAATCTGAATTCACAACCTTCTGGATCTTCTTCAGCTCGTTCTTCACAAAAGTGAGGATGTTCTCCTCCAGCAGCTGGAACAGAACATTCTATGAATGACACCAACTAGAACATGGAAGACACCGTCCATGTTGGACAGACAGACAATCCACTGGTCTACAACGTGCAGCATGGAGATGATGGTGACCTGAGAGATGTTAAAGAAGTTGTACATGTACATACCATGAAGATGGAGTCCAGGTGTGTTTGATGCTGCTGGGCAGACAGACCTGTGGGAACCTCTGAGCTCTCCTTGTCCTCTCTGTGGAGGAACATGAACCATCAGCTCACATGGTGTTTGGACCATCAACACCAATACAACATTAGGTAAAGATATTGGCTTCTGTCATGATTGATCATGATGAAAACCAGATGCTGAAGACTGTCGATGATGACGGACAGTTTATTATTTGAGTGACAGTCAGTTTCATCTGGTTTTAGTTCTTACTGTGGGTCATAAAAACAACGTCTGCAGACCTCTGCATCTGGTACAAAGTCCTATGGAACTACTCCAAACCTCTTTAGTCCGTCCCCTGACCTCTAGAAGTCTTCTCTTTGGACCTTTTCACAGAGTCTACTGACGATACTTTGTCCAAACCTGTTCCTAATCAGTCCACTCCAGAAGTGGCGTACGGATGAAACGTAGGACGTGCGTACGCACAGAAATATTCAGACTTATAAAACGTCCTACGCAGTTTTCCCTTAATAAATCACAATCACTTCTAGATGCAGCGCCGCTTTTGCCGAGGCAGCGCCATCTGCCCTTAAACAGGCCGATGGTGCGCTGCACTAAAGCGCCAATCCTTCCATGTGCCACGTCTCCTAAGAGCGCAAGATCAGCCATCAGCGTCATTACGCATTGTGACGGCATCATGGCGTTTTATTACCGTCCGTCACTTCTTTTACAACAGTCTAGTTTTACACACTTTCACACACGTTTGCGTGTTTCTTGCATTTGCCGACGGTTCTCATTTCACCCGTTTTTGTGCGTACGCGTGGGTCCGAGCTTGCGTGAAGGACATTTTCCGTCAACATTGCTTTTTATAAATACCAATTATTGCGTGGAGAGCGGCGTACGCCTTCTTTTGTGCGTACGCAACGTTTATAAATGAGGCCCCTGGTCCTTCACCAACGCAGTGCTGGTAGATCACCTAACATTGAAGAAAGAACCACGTCAGGTCACCACGCATGCATCAGTGCAAGTCATGGAGTGAGGTAACGACCAAGAACGTCTGCAGTAAAACATTGTTGCTTATTTCTTTACATGGATTCGTTTTGTGCTCCCGGTCTGCAGCGCTGTTGTTCCCTTGGTTACCGCTGCTGCTCGTTGTTATTATTCGGGCGATCGCCATGACTTGGATTGAAGCGTTGATGACAAGTAGCTTGCGAGCTGATAAAGTGTGGGCTCCCCTGTGTTAGACCTTTTAGACCACAGCGTTCCTCCAGGCAGCAGCGCCCGCTTGGAAATGACGGCCCCCCGTCGACCGGACCATCGCCTAAGATTTTACTGGTCCGGCCCACTTGAGATCAAAGTGGACAGTATCTGACCCAAACCTAAGATGAGTTTGACACCCTGGAGTTAGATGAAGATAATGAGTTCTGTCCTGATGGATCGTCATGGAAACAACACGTTAAACAATGAACAAACATTTATGTGATTCATGACTGAGGATCAGAACAGTTCTTCATCTGTTTAAGAACTTACTCTGGGTCATAAGAACGGCGTCCATCTTTGAAGTCAATATATCGATCATTAGACCGATCACTCTTTATGGACAAACATCTGGGTTCAGGAGACTTTCCTCTCTGCTGATTTGAACTGAAAGAAACACTGAGATTACATCATCACATCATCATCTAATCATGAAGCATCAGCTCACATGGTGTCCGTCCTCACAGAGACCAAAACAAGGTAAAGGTCCACGACGTGAGGTCTGGATGTGGACCACATGACTCCCTGTACTGGTTTAGGTCTTCTGGTCCTGCTGGTCCCACTGACAATCAACAGCTCAGTCTTTCAGCTCACTGTTTTCTTCACCAGTCAGTTTGGTTTAGTCCCAACAGGTCTCACCAAGTCCTCCATGGAGCTCTCCCTCCCTCACTGGACACTGCTGAAGGGCCCTGGAGCAAGAAACCCAGAACCTCCACGAGAGAGTCTGGTAGAAACACCTCATCATCAGCCTGAGACCCTCACCTTGCATCAACAGAGGGACCAACATCTTTGAAGACTACAGGACAATCCATAGACCGGTTACTCTTCATGGACACACAGCTGGGTCCAGGTCCAGGTCCTGGTCTCTGATTGGTCCTGGTCACACATGTAGAAGCAGAGTCAGTGAGTCAGAGACGTTGGGACATGGAGACGAGTGGAGGACAGTTGGAGATGGTCCTCTCACCTCTGAGCTTTGGTCTGGCTGTCATGTTCTCCACACAGAGGGGCTTCAGAGGGAGGGACTCCGTCCTCTGGGTCCTCAGCCTGATTCATAGCAGAGTCCACACCTTCACACCTTCACACCAACCTGCTGGCAGAGCTCACACGTTATTATCTTCATCAGGACAAACACACAGAGCTCATTCACCTCAACACTAAAACTCTCATGGGACACTTTGTGTTGTTGTCTTGAGACAACGTGTCAAGAGACGTCATTTTAAATTCTCATCCTATAAATGTCGTGTTTCTTTTAAGCGCTTTCCTTTGGCAGGAGGCAGCGGTCCATCAGGACGTTATTTATGTTAAATCACTATATAGGCTACTAAAACTCAGCATGCCGAATGACTACATGAGATATGTATAGTTTTATAATATCAATATTATAAGTAAGTATAGGTGGAAGGGAACCAAAAGTGTGGAGCAAAGATCAGTCCTGTAAAACCACTTAAAAACCACTTACCTACTCAAACCATACAACATATCTTATATTAGTAAATTTAAATTATAGACCTTGTATGTATGTATGTATATATATATATATATATATATATATATATATATATATATATATATATATATATATATATATATATATATATACGGTCACACAGAGTTTAACGACGTCTCACTGAGCAGCTATTAAACCAGGAAGTGTGAATGTGTGAATATATTTCCAACTTTAGCGAAGTGTAAACGTCGTACGTTCGATACCCGCTCACTCCTCTCTCATAACAAACAGGGACGTCCGACT
The DNA here is from genome assembly GCF_964276395.1 of Gasterosteus aculeatus. NCBI lineage: Eukaryota > Metazoa > Chordata > Actinopteri > Perciformes > Gasterosteidae > Gasterosteus > Gasterosteus aculeatus. Next base: position 2,829,833 of record NC_135708.1, on the reverse strand, counting down.
TTTAGCGGAGTCTAAATTATCTTCCGTATTTCCGAGTCCGAAATAAATCAAACTTCTAGGGAGATAAAATACGTTCCGGGTGGTATTGATTACGTAGTTATCGTGATTAGTAACGATTGAAAAGTTCTTCTCTCTTTATTGAACCAGTATTGGCAATTTCTCAACGAGGAGAGACGCTGCAGAATCGGCGGCGGCTTTGCGCATGCGCGCGTTGATTTCAGCCTGCACGTGACGTGTGTCTCCTCTGACTGCAGCTGGACTGCTGCGAGCCGCCAGCTTCCTGCTTCAGTGACGTCACGCCACGTCAGACACCACAGAAGTCTCCAATAAAACCAGATAAGGTCGCTGGTCGCTTTTGAGCAGAAGTCGCCAAGAGGGTTTATAAAGTCAATGTACCAAACAACGAAGGAGCCTGCGCATGCGCACATCTCAAGTCATCACTTCGACTTTCTAACTCTTTTTAGTGGCGGGAATGGACTTTCATAAAAATCACCGTAACTAGCAGAAAGAAACCTGTCAGCGGACCTGACAAGCGCCGCTTCAAGCCTTTGCGCATTAACTCTGCGCAGACATGATCCCCTTGAGTATCGCGACGTGCTAGTTTAGCCGCTACAACAACAACTAGCCAGTAACCGCAGATTCCATTTCAACAATAAAGATACAAACTTCTCAGTAGTAAATGAATTCACGTTTCAACTGCTCTATGCGGTGTTTACTCAGGTCGGTGATGTTTTAACGTGTGTAGTGGAATAAATAAAACATATTCCGGTGGTGGCTGTGTGGCAACGAACAACACTCTGAACGGCGGCCGCCATTTTGTTATGCGCACACGCCGTCTGCGCATACATGCCGCTTCCCACGTGATCCCGTTTTTCCTTCAGCAGGAAAAGTAGAAGGCAAAAATGCCACCTAAGAAAAAGATGAAACCTCTCGCTGACCAGAAGACTATTGCATCTGTATGTTCTGCTCCATGTGCCTCTGCACCCTCCCTGACTTTGATCCGCCTCCCGACAGTTCTGCTTAGTATTACGACTTAATATACGACCATCAATGATGTCATTCAACCAATCACAGCTGCACTTACTGAGCTTGTAGACATGAACTTCCTCAGTGAGCAGCTCTCTTCTGTCCTCAGCAGGTCCGTGTAGAAAAGGAGCTCCGTGCTTCACTTCAGCTTCCATCAGACGGAGTGAAGTGACTTCTTATCAGCTTCTTATCTTTTATCACAGAGGGTGGGTCCTCACGTCAAGTCCAAAGTCTGACTGGTTGACTGATTCTCAGTCTGAGCTGTTAACAGGATCAAAGGTCCTCGTGAACAGAATCCTCCTCACGGCTCAACAAGAGTCTTTCAGGATCAAAACCAGCATCTGTGGAACGATCCTTCCACCTTGTAAAGAGTTGCTATGACAACAGACTGGATGCTGTTGTTGGACCAGATGGTTCAGAGGACCCGTGCACGCCCCTCTTTGTCACCTGGTCTTCTTCTACATGTAGACTAGTAGGGAACACGTGATGAAGCAGGAACCTTTGTAACAAATGTAGTGAAGAGTTTATATTGAATAAAAACATCCACTAAGACAACAGAGTCTGAGCTGAGAGTGTTTTTATTCTTCACTCCACTTTGATGATCAGGTTGAACCTGTTGGGGCGGAACAACTTCCCCACGTATCAGTCTGAAGCCGCCTGCCAAATCACAAAGGACATGTTGTTACATGCAGTGTTCTACTTCCTCATCACATGGCACCTTGAACCCTCTGGCTCATATACCTGCTGTGCAAAGGATTGTGGGTAAGAACAGCCAGTAAAGCAGCCTGCTTGCACACAGTAAGATGTGACTGAATGTAGAACACAAACTGTAATTCCTCCAGCTTCTGTCATTGATCATCATGAAAACCAGATGCTGAAGACTGTCGATGGACAGTTTATTAGTTGAGTGACAGTTAGTCATCAGTTTCATCTGTTTTTACTTCTTACTGTGGGTCAGAAAAACAACGTCTGCAGACCTCTGCATCGAAAATACAAATTCTAATGAAAGTACTGCAAAGCTCTTCAGACGGTCCTCTGACCTGTAGAAGTCTCCTTAGATCTTCTGAAACTAGACGTTGGACCTTTCACAGAGCTGCTGGCAGTGACGTGCGGTGAGGTTGGTGGCTGGAGGCTCTGACTCTTTCAAAGTCACATTCACAAACATATGAATTCAACAAAGTAGCATAAATTCACCATCAACTGGCTGCTTGCACTTGGACTACTGGTTATGTTTCATGTCCCGTATCGTATATTCTTTTATAATACGGGTGAAATCAAGCGCTCTGATTGGTGGAGAGTGAGTCACGAGGTGCACTGCATTGAGCCATAATGTGATGTAACCTGTAACGAGCGTTCATATCAGTGCGGTGATCTAAATAACAGCTGGACTTTGTGCGACCGTTTGTTGTCATTTCAGTCTTTATCTCAATGGCGATCGACTAAAAACTGCCCGGAAACGCCGCCAATGAGTGAATGAATGAGACGGTGCGACATCGAGCAGGGAGACCTGCCATGTTTTCACACCACAAATGAATGTGAAATCCCTCACTGACATCAATCCATATTCACTTAATGTTACAATACAACCAATGATCATGTTCTTCATCTGGTTCTTCTGTTCAAGAGCTTAGTGAGGCTCATAAGAACCACGTCCATCTTTGAGGTCAGTCGACCTTTAGTTCGATCACTCTTCATGGACACACAGCTGGGTCCAGGTCCAGGTCCTGGTCTCTGATGGGTCCTGGTAGCACATGTAGAAGCAGAGTCAGTGAGTCAGAGACTTTGGGACATGGAGACGAGTGGAGGACAGTTGGAGATGGTCCTCTCACCTCTGAGCTTTGGTCTGGCTGTCATGTTCCCCACACAGAGGGGCTTCAGAGGGAGGGACTCCGTCCTCTGGGTCCTCAGCCTGATTCATAGCAGAGTCCACACCTTCACACCTTCATTACATCACATGTCAATTAGATGACGCTAATAAGCCGCTTTACAACTTGCTGTAGATAAGAACCATTATAAGTCCAATGTAAGTGCTACAGTTAGTGTGTTAGTGGAGGTAGAGTCTGAAGAGGTGTGTCTTTAGTCTGAAGATGTGAAGGTTCTCTGTGGTCCTGATGTCTTCAGAGACCTCCTTCCACCATTTAGGAGCAGGACAGCAAAGAGTGGAGATCTAGTCGAGTGTTTTGCTCTCAGTGAGGAGGAACAAGCAGTTTATCACATGCAGAGCGGAGAGTGCGGGTCGGGATGTCGGGTTGGACCAGGTCCTGGATGTAAGCTGGACCCCATCCATTCACAGCACGGTACGTGAGCACCATGTTTAGAGGACTTAGGAAGGTTAAAGAGCAGTGGAGCTGCTGCATTGTGGATGATCTGCAGAGGTGGAATGGTGGTAGCAGGAGACCTGCAGGAGAGAGTTACAGTAGTCAGACTGACGACGCTTCATGAATTAGACCAATGAATAAAATGCATTTAGTGTCCACCAGGATACAGCCCTGATTCTGACACTATGTGATCAATAAAGACATGAGAATAGTGGGACACCGCTGTCATGTTGACACTAATCAATAGAATAACACCAATGCACAGCTATGATTGTATTCAACGTAATGATGAAAACCCCAGTGACATTGAACGCACCATCCAGTGTGATACCTCATTGCACCACGATGCTCCTCTTAATGTAGTGATGAAGTGGTGATCCAGAGGTTCTACAGAGGTCTTCACCTCCTTCAGAGACTCATTTATTACATGTAGTAATAAAAACATCTGATCTTTTTTTGGAGGTAAAAAGACGGAAGAGAAGCAGAGTTGTTGTTTGACACTAAACTCAAATCTCACGTTTAAACCTTCAAACGAGCTCAGAGAGGATTTCCTCCTCCGGTTCCCCAGAGTCTCGCAGCTTCCTCCTGCATCGTCTTCCTCCTGAGACATCAGAGACCACTTCCTGTCTTAGTTTGACCTTCAGTGCTGTTTGTTTGTCCTTTTGTGTGATTGTTGAAATGGCAAAAATGTGTTTTTGATGCTTTGTGTTTGCAGAGGGCTTGTTCACATGTGACCATGACGTTCTCAGGAGAAGACAACCCTGTAGGTCCCAAGTCCGTCTCCTACGCAATCAATCAATCAATCAATCAATCAATCCATCCATCAATCAATCAATCAATCAATCAATCAATCAATCCATCAATCAATCAATCAATCAATCAATCCACCCATCAATCAATCAATCGCTCCATCAATCAATCCATCCATCTCAATCTGTTGGTTTATAGCTGCTTTTAGCTGCTTGGACAATAAGAGCCTTGTGAATACGTCCATTTCTTTTACTGCATTAAACAATAGAATAATTTCATTCAGGAAACCTTTAGTTTTTGCAGCCGCTGAGATCTCATGAAGAAACGTCACATTTCTTCCTGCGTTTTTACAGATTAACAGCACAAACTAATCGATTACCGGCAGAAAGGACTCTTCTTCTAATGACTCGTGACTTGTACGTAACGTATATTAATAATCTTTACTCAGATACGGATATCAGCTGTAGGTCACATTGTTAAAACTGTTTCCCCCCCAGGACCAAACATGAGGACGCTTTCACCAACAGCACCTTCATTTTATTGTTTTAGTACCAAATGTTCATTGTGTGAAGTGAGGAATAATGGAAGAATGAAGCAGATCTTTTCTCCAGCTCTCTGATACATGGAGCATATGTCTTAGTTTCTTAGTTAAATATTATATAAGTGATGCATGAAAGGAAAAGGGTGAGAACGTGAACGTTTGAAGCTGTGAAGATTATCTGATGAATAAAACCTGTAAGATTGTGTCACGTTCCAATTAATGAGAAGCAGCCAATCGTGACGCAGCAAAGTCCCAGCTAGAGGAGGACACGCAAACCCGTGAAGCGTTCCTCATTGTCTTTAGTTATTAATTATGATTTTCTATGGTTATTAAACCATTAAAGACGTTGTGACTTGTGGTGAAACGGCGCCACCGCGGCCGCTGTCGGTACTGCAGCAGCAGAGCGGCGTCTCCCTGTGAGTTAAAGTCTTTATTAAACCTGTCCAACCTCAACGGACACCACTGTCCTCTGAATAATGAACATGTCTGTCCTCATCCCTTCATAATGAGAGTCTCTGTCCTCTCCACCAGACCTCCTTGTAGAAACATCTCGTTTTAGCAGCTCCGTTCACCGGAACATGGAGGAGAAACACACAGAAACGGAAGCGAAAAGACTCCGAAGGCTCGTGTTGCTGTAAACGTCTTCCGGATGTAAGTTAGTTCAACGTGAGAGCCGATAAACCGCTACGGTCTCCCGATGAGACAACATGTCCAAAGGGCTCAGAGTGGGATTGTTATCAGACACGTTGGTTCTTCAGGTGATTCCGTGTTGCCGAATAACAGATGAGCTCCGCGTGGTTCACAAAGGCTCTTCTACTTGATGTTAGTGGTGATGTTTGGGCCGGTTAGGCAGCAGCGTTTGTTTAATTCAACCCTTTCTGAACAGAGTTCTGCAGCACACGTCACCGTCAGGCTGAGCGCTTATAAGCAGCTGCTTGGTTTGCCCACGTGGGGGCGCTGTGGCCCACAGAGCCACCGGTTAGTTCTGTGACGTCACATAAGTGCGTTTTAAGTGTTTAAAAGACACTAGAACACAACACACTGAACTAAACCAGAGACGTGTGTGGGACAACGTCCTGTAAGAGGACAACGAGGGAACTCGTGTTGATGTCCAGCAAGGGGACGTTGTCCCTCCAGATGTTAGTCCATCGTGTCCAGAGGCGCTGACGTTCTCAGTGAACTACAAGCAGGAAGTGAACTAATCCCACATGTGCTGCTGCTCGATGACTGAACCCGTTGTTGTGAACAAGAAGAGGCTCTTTAGTCACCAAAGAACAACAGTTACTTCATTATCGTGGCTCCACTGACCTGTGATTGACAGGTGACATCACGTCACTACCTGAGTTAAGACAATGACGTCACTACAAGGCTCACCGCTACTTGAGCTTCTCTGCATGGCCTCAGCGCGCTGCATCGTGCCGCCTTCATTCACGTGTCATTCAACATGATTGACAGCTGTATGAACAGCAGCTGAGGGGCGCGGAGACGTTCCTGCAGCAGGAAGAACGGAGAGAACTCAGAGCACCAGTAAAGGTCTTCAGGGAGCCCCGGTGGTGGAGCTCAGTGGTTCCATTACTGCCTCGGTCCAGGGGAAGCTTCAGGAGAACGGCTGGTCATGGACGGGTAATAAGCAGCAACAGAAACATACGAGAAGACTGTCCACAGCTGCATCATGAGGGACCTCTGTCCTCGTGTCCCCTGTTGACTGGACGACACGTGGAAGCAGCTGAAGGTCCTGATCTCCACGCTGCTCGTATTAACCTCCCAACGTGGGGCCCTTTCTCAACGATAGGACGCAGAGGACGGACTTGCGTTCTGGGGAGAACAGACTCGGGGGTCCTGACTCACGGGGACAACAGAGGACGCTCATTTCATGGGACAGCAGCTGCCTCGATGACGTCAGCTGCTCTGAAACATTTGAATACGCTTCTTGACTGTCGGGTGTTTAACTATCACGCTTTTGTTTGCTTCTCATTTCAAATAGAAACGCTGTGTGTGACGGAGCAGCAGAGGAAACTAATTCACAGTAAATATAAATATCAGACATGAAAGTGTCTCAATGGAGCAGATCAGAGTTGTTAGAGCCTCGAGGGGCGAAGAGCAAAGAGGAAAAGGGCGGCGTTTACCCTGAACACCCGTCCACAGCAGCACAGAGAGAACGGCCCCCCCTCACCCACTGAGGGACACCGTGCACATCAGGAGCCCAACGACACGACCAACGTCCAACAAACAGGCGTTTAAAAAGGGCGGCAGTGCTACTTTCTGCACGGACGCTTCAGCTTCACCATTGGTGAGATGCTCTGTGTTTCAGTGTGTGTGTGTTACTCAGCTTCACTGTGTTCTATTTGTAGCCGTTTACCTGCTTCATCTTCCTCCGTCTGGATGTAGCGTGTCCTTCAAGACAAACACACAAAGTGAAACTATGTCTTTGTGATGACGGCTTTAAAGCAACATTTAGTGGCTTCGATGAAACGTCTCACTGTCTCTTGACTGTAGAACACGAGACATAATCTACACGTCCACAAGGAGACACGTCCTGGCTCGACTGCTTTCTGTCCCAACATGTTTTACTGCTCATCAGTAGCTGAAACATGCCTCTGAAACAGCTCATAGGATGTTTAGATCAGACGGTTTGATTGTCAACGTGTCACTGGCAGTGATTGACAGCTGTGTTGGAGACTCCAGGCTCTGATTGGTGGCTTTCCTTTGGGCGCAGTGAAACGTGCCAAAGGCCGTTAGGAGCACTAAGCGCAGGCCGAGCATCCTGATCAGCATCACTTTTGCCTTGTTGACAAGTCGTCTTTTCCTCCTGCAGGAAATCCATATGGAGTGTGTTGGAATGAGTGCGAGCTCCAGTTTTGACAGGAGACGCTCCAACGTTTGAGGCCGGAGGACATGCTGTGGAGAACCATGATGTCCACTTTAGGAAGAAGATATTCATTGACTGCTGTAAAACGTCTCTCTAGCGTGTTGTGGGGGATATTAGCTTATAAAAACAACAACATGTGAAGATAGTTCTTTGAATCTTGTGTCAAATCAAAACTGAATCAGTTTGACTGCAAACCCTTGATGCTGCTTTTAATATTACATGTATTTGTAAAGAAAGTTTAATTCAGTAGATATTTAGCTAACTTTTAAATATTTTCCTATGATGAGTTTATTCAGTTATGACATCATAGCATTATTATTATGTATTATCTCATCAGAACTTTGATTGGACTCTGCAGCGTTTTTTAAAGGTTGTTAACAGAAAACGCTGATACCAGCTATCTAATGGCAGCTAATGTGCTACTCAGCTAACGGTGATTTACAGCAATGACTCATAGTGAAAGTAAAACGGAAGTGACATAGATCTCACGTGAGGGGTTTCCACAGCCGATTGTGAAGAAGACAGAGAGGGACATTGTCTGTCTTCATGTACCACTTGCACACCTCAGGTACCGTTAATCCGATCCGTTCATCCTGCTCCATCAGTTCTGGGGATTCACAACGGTCAACAGGGACGAAATCCAGCCAATCCAAGGACGAAAAGTGGAACCAATCAGACGTGGAGATGCCGGTGACTGGCTCCACCCCCTTGCTGTCAATAACAACACCTTCGAGCGCGAGCAGAGACTAACCTCGCGAGTGAGGAAGTTCACGTCCACGATGTTTGATTCACGCGCATCAACCGGATTCGCCGCCAAACTCTTTGTCTTGTAGCTCCGGTTTTGCTGAAGCATCAACCAGAAGAGAAAAGGGGCGTGTCTAGAGGAAGCAGGTGAGGAGGCGTGGCCGTTCATCCTGCTCCATTCCTACACAGCTGATCCACATTCCATGATCCACCCCTGCAGTATTTAGAGCCGGGCTGTTCACCTCTCCAGTGGCACCTTGTTAATACTCCTACGTGGTAACGTGGCTCAGTAGCTCTGCTCGTGTTGTCCAGCAAACTCCTGTTCTGTAGTTCTTTCTGTGTGACTTCAGTTCCTCTGTGCACATTCTGCTGTTTACTAGTGACGGCCAGATGAAGCCAGATGAAGCTTTATGAAGCTCTATGAAGCTTTATGAAGCAGTGAAGCTTTAAGAAGCTTTATGAAGCTCTATGAAGCTTTATGAAGCAGTGAAGCTTTCCAGCCAATCGTATCGTAAAAAGGTTCATTCATTCAATGCATCTCAAACTCTATGATGACGTCTGCTGTTGAAAACTTGTAGTGCAAATGTATCGAACAGCCCACCAGTATATTTTGGCCCAATCTCTGATTATGAAAAGTTGAACCAATAAATCATCTAATAAACACATGGATTCCTATATGAATAAAACTATTGTTTTCAGGTTTGACTTGTGTCCTTGTTTGTGTATTTCAATTCTCTGTACATTAACAAGAAGTGGAACACACACTTATCTATGTCTTTCTGCACCTTTGTGCATCATATACATACTAATATATACAAACAATACATATATATATATATATATATATATATATATATATATATATACAAAGCTTTACCCGAAGTACAGAAAGCACAAGACCCACCAGAGAGTCACCAAATAGCGCTTAACTACTACCGGACTAGGAGAACACCAAAATAGCCGAGGCTACAATTAGCGTAAACAAAACGCTAATCCTCTTCTCGCCTCCTCTGATTGTGCTTCCTTTCCTCTTGGTCTTTCCTCATTGCTCGAGTCACGCTGACACGCTGCCCGGAGCTTTCGGGCCTTTCGTATCGGGCGAGCAATGGCGCTCTGACGCCGGTGTCAAGTCTCTGACGGCGTCGGACCCTCTTCTTTGGGATGCGCCCTTTGGATGAGGACGTTTTGTCCCAAGAGCTTTCATCGTCATCTACACATGAGGAAAAACAGAAGGGAACATTTGTAGTGAACTAAAGCTACCGGCTGCGTTAAATGGTCTTATTTCATCCTTTCACGGCTCAGACACAAAAGACGCCGTAAGAAAAAGGTCCAACAGCGTGAATCAGAGGTTTATCTCCAGGTACCCACTTCTCCACCTGACAAGTCCAGTAAACCACCAACACCAGTTAATGCAGACGTCTGTCTGGATTCCCCACTTACCTCGAGTCCTTTTAGGGCCACAGAGTCATTGTGGCCTTTTCTCAATGTTCGCCCACTGCAAAAAACCTGTGTGCAGTTCCAAGGCTGCTAACTACCTGACCCGCGAGTGTTCTTAAGCTGTGGAGAACGGAACATGGACATGGAAGTTAGAACACGGAAGGTGGAACGTGGAGAGTCAGTGAGGCCTTCTGGAATATGCAAATGACCATTCAGAGTGAGTTATTTTATGGAGAGGTATAACTTTATTTGCATTGCTCTAAAAAATATGGTTGTACGTTTCATTTGTTTTTAGCTGATGGAGCCATCTGCTTACTTGAATTATGTTTTTGTTTCTTTATTTGAAAAAACATCGATGGAGGAGCCACAAAATTCAACATGGACCATTTTGTTGGGGCATGAACGTCTTTTTTCACATTTCCAAAGTACTCATGGACACGCAGCCCTTCAGTATTGTGGATGATTCAGGGCATTTGTGTCCAAACTGGATCCTCATCATGTTCTCCCTACAAGGCAGGTATGTGTGGGTGCATGAAACACATGAGAACTTCATTGTCTCACAGTTCAGCACTAGATGTGTTTTCCTTTAGGTTCTGCAGGCCGTGGTGGAGGCTGAGTAGGAGTCAGCTAAGGAGAAGGCTAAAGTGGAAAAGGTGGCTGCTGTTAGCCTTACTTCTGACATGTGGACATCCATCAGTATGGATGCCTACCTGGCTGTAAGGTGCCACTTTGTGGGGGAGAAAACCACACTGGGTTCAGTGCTTCCCCCGATCACACACTGCTGAACATATAGGTCGTGTGAAAGCCTCCCTGATGGAGGAATGGGGAATCGATCATAAGGTGACGTGTGTGGTCACTGATGGTGCTCCCAATATGGTTTCCTGTGTGAGAGCTGAAGCTCCGGCACCATATTTTATGTTGCACACTAAATCTGACAGTGAAGAAGGGACCTGAGCAGCAGCCGGTGCTCTCTGGCATCCGGGCCAAAGCACGGAAGCTGGTTGGCTTCTTTAGGAGCAGCACCACTGCTAAGGTTTGCTCTTTCCCTTTATCCCAATTTCTAATAACGCTGAGAGTTTGTCTGTGTTCCTACTGCAGTGAGTCAATGGCTACTCATCTGTATCTTTAAAGGAGAAGCTGACACAACTTCATCTGGGGACGGCAAACATGAAGCTAATGCAAGAAGTGGAGGCCAGATGGAGCAGCACATGTTGGATGCTGCAGCGTTTGGTGGAGCAAAGGGAGCCAGTAGGAGCAACATGACATCACCTTCCTAACAGCAGAAGGGTTCCACATTGTTGGAGTGGAAATACGCAAATATCTGTACTTTCTACTCCTCACATTTTAAAAACAGCCTCGTTACTTCCGGCTTGTCGCAGTTCAACAACACAAAGACAAAAAAACGAGATAAATCCAGATAAACGTCGCTATGCGGACAGTGAGTGTGATTGTGGTTGGATGAGAATATAAACATTTAGCATCCAGACACCCGGTTGGTTTTCTCCTCCTCCTCTTCCTCCTCCTCTTCCTCACTCAGAGTCCATGTAACGTTAGATGAGCATCTTCATGACCGTGGGTTTGTCCTAAATGTTTGATTGAGAGTCCGGCACAACACAGCGACTTGCAAGCAGCGTATTAAATAAAGTGACGTGTGTCTTAATGCGGCTTTGGAAATGAACACAAAGGGATTCTGTATTTGCTCGTGAAGCCTGAACATTCTGCTTATGTTGTAAACTTGTAAATATAGTCAAGAAGAGTGCTTTGCAAAGGCGTCTGTTCTCTAATCTCTGTGCTGCTGAGGGAGAAGAACACACTGGGCTACTGGACCATTCTGAGGGGCGACGGCTTTCACGGGGAACTACACAAATCTATTGGGGAGTTTTTACTTTTCCAAAAGCGCACAGAGCTGGCTGCACTTTTCACTGACAATGTGTCACCAAACTTTCATATCTTGCTGACGTTTTCGCTGAGTTGAACCAACTAAACAGTTCCGTGCAAGGTGGCAACACACACGGCATCAGCTGTGTGACAGAATGGAAGGCTTTCTCATCGGGGAGGGAATATCTTCCATGTTTCTGTCAGTGGATGAGCTGGGGGATTCTGCTGTGCTCTCGCCTCCCGCAACACGCGCAATTCTTGTGGAGGCGCTGGAAGGACAATGTGGGAAGTACTTTTCTGAGGCTGACTCCCGGCGCAGGGACAAGGCTTGGAGACAGTTTCCATCCAGAGACAACGCAGCAGACGGCACACGCCTGACAGTGACAGAGGAGGATCAGCTCATCCAACTATCCACTGACCGTACGTTCAGAAACATTTACCAAACCAAACCACACAGTTCTGGATCTCTGGCCACAAAGACTTTCCACAACCAAAAGCAATGATGAGCCTTTTGCCCTTTGCAACAACTTATCTTTGCGAAAGTGGATTTTCCTCCCTCACCTACCTGACAAACCAATCCAATCTAATAGTGATGAGATGTCGACTAATTCATGATTGACAGACTATGCAGACAACCCCCCCCCAGAGAAAACAACAACAACAAGTCAAGAGTCAGAATCTCCCGCAGTGGAGGGAGGAGAAAAGCTGGAAGGAGAAGGCGTCCAATCACAGATGAATACTGGCGAGGCGCAGTAGAAGGAAACAAAGGGCCCCTTGCAGCAGACTCATAACACACTGTGTGATACGCGGCGTAACGCAGTGTGTGTTCATCTGCAGCTACACTTTGGGCTCCGACGTCTTGGTCCAGGGTAACGGATCAGACTCAAGAGCTTTTGTGGGAAGAAATGCGTAAATATGAGCCGTCATTGGCGGACTATGAGGACGCCGGATGGCCTCTGATTCATGGAGGGAGATCTCCACAAACGAGGGAACAAAGTCGTGGAGGAAAATACGGGACAAACGTGTCCTTGATGAAAAGCAGCAGTGTGGATGCACGGGGCAATAAAGTCTATGATCAATAAATAAAGCCACCAGCGACTTCCACACACAAAGACGTGACTCTCCAGGTCGTCTTCAACAAAACACGTGACTCCACCTGTTGTTCTGGAGGTGAATCGCTCTGCAACACACGCAGGACTTTACAACCAGGAAGTGAAACCAGCGCGTCGACGCAGACGCAGAAACACGCGGCGGCCTTTAGCCTGGGGGGGAACAACTGTTCAGGCTAGAATGCAGATGTTTGTTTACTCTGTCTCTTTTGTTTCTGCTTGTTGGACTGTGTGTGTTTATTGTTGGTTTTTCTTTCATGTTTTGTGTTCTGGCTCCTTTGTAAAAGTGGAATAAAGGATTCTTTAAACCTCAAACCTCTCTCTCTCTCTGTCTCTCTCTCTCTCTCTCTCGGTGCATGCTGGGAGTGAGTGTGTGTGAGCGTGTGTGAGCGTCCTGAGTGAGCGGTTTTCTCTCTTTGTTCTTTTTTTCCCTTAGTTAGATATATTAATTTAATGTGGTTTAGTGGTTGTTTCTCACTTTAGTCGTTGGGGTTTTTCTTTGGGTTTCTTTTCTCCTGCCGGTGTCTCGCCGGTCGGCGTCTCTAGACGGTAAATGGAGACACGTTCTCCCAGCTCACGAGGAAGCACGGCATTAAGATCGCCGCGGGCTTCCCGTGCAGCGTGGAGGACATCGGGCTGTGGGGGAGAAGGTCGGGCACGGCAGCGTTAAGTCGGCCGCTCGGATGAACGGCGCCGTGGTCATCTTCCTGGACCAGGTGGAGAAGGTGAACCGAGTCGTGGAGGCGCCTCACGGTGAATGAAATGTTTGTGCAGGTGTTGCCACTGACGCAACCGGCCACGAAGGTGGTTCTATCGAACGTCCCTCCGTTCATCAGCGACGAGTTCCTCAGCAGAGAGCTGTCCAGACACGGAAAGGTGGTGTCACCGATCAAAAAGATCTTGTCTGGACGTCTCAGTTACTGAAGCACGTGGTGTCTCACCGCAGACACCTGAATATGATCCTTAACAACCGGAATGTGGAGCTCAACCTCCGCTTCCATGTGAAGGTGGATGATTATGAATACGTGATTTTTGCAGCATCCTCGTCGATGAAATGTTTCAGCTGCGGTGAGGAGGGGCATTCCGTGAGAGCCTGTCCGGGGCGCGGGGTCCCTGCTCCGCCTGCCCCGGGGGGCACGGTAGTGGTGCTGCTGGGCCTGACCTGCACGGGGTGAGTATGAATGTGAACGGTGATGGTGATGGTGTCCAGGGCAGTAGGGGGGGGCTTTGGCTACAGGGGGAAATGGTGAGGAGGGAGGGGGTCAGATAGGAGCGGGTCAAAGTAGGAAGCCTGTAGAAGAGGCAGAACAGGGTGGCGGAGGGGAGGGGGGATATAAAAGTACGAGTGGGGGGGGGGGCTGAGCAGGTGGAAGAAGCAGAGATGGAGGAGGAGGAGGAGGAGGAGGACGACGACGACTGTGGGGCGGGGGGGGAAAATTTGCCCCCAAAAGAAAAAATAAGGCGCAAAGCGTAGGCAGTGAAGCCAAGACCAGCAGGGCGGGGAGGACACGCAGACTGGTCGGGGGCAGAGGCAGTCAGAGGACAGCGACAGTGAGGAGGGCTTGTCGGACTGCAGCGATGCCCCGACGGGGTTTTTAAGTAACAGCCAACAACAAAAAATGTACAGTGCTGAGAAAATAAGTATGTTTTTAAAGAAAACAAAGGGGAAAAAGGGGGTAAAGGTCATAGATTTCTTCCCCCATCTTAACTTGTTTTATATTTCTGCCAGACACCACATGAGCCGGAGGGAAGAGTCCGGCCTCACTGAGCAGGAGGGCTACAGACTAAAGAAGCTGCTATAGGGAAAGTACGCAGAGCAATCAACAAGGGCAATGTCCAAATCTCCAATGTGGGTTTTTATTAGTTTATTGGTTTTTATTTTTGGTGCAAACTTACTCACAATGAATTCTTTTTAACGTGAACGGAGGCAGAGATGAGAAGAAGAGAGCATCTATTTATTAATTAAAAAAATTGAAGTGTATTGATGTTCTCTTCTTACAAGAGACGCACAGCGACAGCACCAACGAGGCCGACTGGAGGAGGGAAGTCCTGCTGAGCCACAACACCAACCTCAGTGGAGGAGTGGGCTTCCTCTTCTCCAGGTCCTTTAATCCACCGTCACTGGAGGTCAAACACATCATCGAGGGGAGGTTGTTCTTAGTCAAGGCACGGTTCCACCTTTTTACTGTTGTTTTTATCAATGTGCTCCAACAATCGGTGCAGAGAGGAAGCTGTTTCTACAAAAAAAGTGATAATGTTTTTAATGGCTGTGCCCCGGAGGGTTTTTTATTCTTGGGGGGGATTTTAACTGTACGGAAAATGATTTGAAAGACCGTAATCACGCAGAGCCACATCTTTAGTCTGATGCGTGTCTCCTTGCAGGCGGCTGGTGGATCCAGAGGACCAGCTGGGTGACATCCGGTCGGACTCGGTGCCGTCAGAGGTTCGGGACTGGCTGGCTTCCACTTTCACCCGGCAGACGGTTGTGATGCTGCGCCGTAACGAGGACAGGCCACGCTTCCGCAGCATCGTTCACGCAGTGCAGGCCGGCATCTTTGTGGAGAGGTTTGGCTTGTTTGGTGTATTTGATGCAACAGTCATGTGGAATATTAGGCCCTTCATAGTTGTTTAGTCATGATGTGTGATGTTTGTTTCAAGGTTTTCCCATTTAACATGAATAATATAACACAGATAACATAAAGGGTTCATTGGTAATAATAATAAAACTCTGCATTATCCTCGTAGCTGAATAGGGTACAAACATGGTGGACTCCACTGGGTGATTGTTTGCTGTTGATGGTCAAAGCCAGCAGGGATACGTGTTACTTGTACGTGGTGCAACTAAGCCAATCAAATGTCCTCTTAGCCAGCTCAAACTAACCCGCTGACTGAAACCATGCTAGCTGATCCAGCTTAATGTCATCAACTGGAACCAGACGTCAGTCATCAGGATAATTGTGTGTCCGCGTCCTACTTCAAAAGGGGGAAGAGTCGATCAAATCAACTCAAAGGAAGAGGCTCTTTTTTCTCCGCTGACGAGCAGGAGGGGATCATGAACGCACCGTATAGAACCAGGAGTTTGAATATGTGTGTGTGAATCAGCTTGTGTGTGTGTATTCCCTCTATTCTTATCATGAGTCCACCTTAATCATATTCTATAAAGATGATAAGCTCCGTAATGAATAGTGATAGGAACGCCTTTTCAATAAGTGATGAAACACTGAATGACTCAATTACCTGCAGTTCCATGAAAGCCCTCTTTGATTGCATTTACTGGGACATCGGCAGGGAATGTAATGAACCATCCAGAAGTTTCTCAAGCGCCAAATAAACTTCAGGAACAGCGCGGCGTGCAGCGGCTTTCCCCATGTTCTCTGCATCCCAACAATGTACACAAATGCACCGTTGAGACACATCGTCCTGCCTGGAATGCAAGGACTCGATTGGTCGATTGGTACAAAATCCTCCAGACTAAATTGTAACTGGTGTTTTTATGTTTTCTTATCGATGGTACCTTAACAAAGGAATCCTAGAAATGAACAGTTGAACCGTTATGTGGACATTCACGTGCTAATAAAGCTTCTGTGTGTCTTTTCTAGCATGTGGACATGTGGTCTTTTGATGTGTTTGCACTGAACGATGCTAGTGGGGACCACGCTCTGAAATTTGTCTTCTATGAGCTATTCACCAGATATGACTTGATCAACCGTTTCAAGGTATGTCCATTTTGACAAGACGCTGTGTATGTAATGAGCACAATGTCAGTGACAGCAGAACTAAGTATTGATGGGAACGTACTGGGTTCAACAGAACAACCTCTCTGTATTGCTTCTACAATTCTGCAAAGCAACTGGTTGTTCCTTGTCTTCTGTTGAAGGTCCCTGTTTGTGTCCTCATATCCTTCGTGGACTCGTTGGAAGTGGGCTACAGCAAACACAAGAATCCCTATCACAACCTGACGCATGCGGCTGATGTCACACAGACCATTCATTACCTGCTCCTCAAGACCGGCATGGTGGTACGTTCAGGGTGGGGTAAAAGCACAATGCAATACGCTTTTCAAAAGTGCCTGCAGACTTCCTCAGTGGATCTTACAAGTCACTCATCACAGCTTTCCTACCTCAAAATCCAATCGGGACGGGATGAATGATGACTGACAGGTGATGCAATAGCAAAGTTAGTGTTATCTCTGACTGTAAATGGATGAAAGGCTCCAAAGTGACTTTGGTGACTTTTATTGATGTAGGTTGTTACAGCAAAGAAAGAACAACAGAAGAAAGAGTTCAGTGAATCAGTAAAGTAAAGACAAAACATAGATTTAAATCATGGTTAAAACCTAAATGAGACTCCTTCTCAGGTAAACAAGGCCTCAATAAACAGAGGCCCACGGGGCCTTTTTCAAGCCCCTCCCCCAAGCACAAGCACCACCCAACTTAATTTGCGTTGAAATAATGCATCAACAATCCCTCATGCCGGCTGTCTAGGGACTATAGCAGCACCACATGTACAATGCAGACATTGTGTTATTAAAAGGTACAAGCCCCGCCTCCACGTGCCTGTGGGTCACTACGGGGGTCAGAAAGCTGCATGGGGGCAAGGCCGGGGCTGGATGGGACTCGCCGTGAGTTGCTGAAGGGGATATCACACTTTCACCTTTCTGGGGAAAGACTATGCTGGGGAGGCAGTGACTCATATCACAGCATATGGAACCTTGGACTCAAGCAGAGTAGTGCTCATTCCGTCCCGGTCTTGGACCAGTGGACCAGCTCTTTACCCTCCCGAGACTACTGGGGGGGTCCTGGCAGTTTGCCCAACCAGTCTAGATGTGCTTTGTGGACGGAGAAGGCTTTTGACTCTCCAGTTGGTGACTTTCATGGACAGGATATCTAGGCGCACCCGGGGGTGGAGGACCTCGGGTCGGGGGTCTCCATCTCCTCTCTGCTGGTGCTGATGTGATGTTGTCCTGTTGGCCTCCTCGCACAGTGACCTCCAGCACTCAGTGAGGCACTTTGCACCAGATCCTCTTGGTGAAGAGCTCCATTTGCTTTCATTTGAGTTGAGGTGCTACTGGAAAACAACCGAGGTGGTTCAGGCACACTGACAACTGGCAAAGAGACTCTGTGATGGTTCACTTCCAGCAGGAGAACCACACAACGTTAAGCAGGACGGGTTTTTAATCTTCATCTCCCGATTGACACGTTCCTCCTCGTCTGTCTGCCTCTCTCCTTCAGCACTGGCTCAGTGAGTTGGAGATCTTTGCCATCATTTTTGCAGCTGCCATTCATGACTACGAGCACACAGGGACCACCAATAACCATATTCAGACAAGGTAATTCCCACGTAGCATCGTTTGTAGCATTTCGATCCCTGCAGTCTCTGAGGACAGTGGACAACACTGGAGCATGAAGAGAGATCTAACAGGTGACCTAATAAAAAGCCTTCTATGAATGATAGCAGCTTTACCTCATACATTGTTGGCATTATCACGATGACGGTGAGGGTGATCATTCCTGAAGTAGCCGTGTCGCATTTGCAGGTCAGACACCGCCATGTTGTACAATGACCGAGCTGTTCTGGAGAACTACCACGTCAGTGCTGCATATCTCCTTCTACAGCACAGTGATGACACGAACATTCTGTCTAATCTCTCCAAAGACGAGTGGAGGTAAGAGAAGAGCGCTGCAGCTGAAGGGACGTCCTTTTTTACCGCTGTTTCCATTCAATGACTTCAAATAATAATTCACTGTACAATACAACCCCCAGATTACAGTGCAAGTCGTTGCTTCTAAAATACTGCCTCCTACTGGTGCTTAGAGGGAGCTACAGCTGATGATAACAGGGAGTAACACGTCACCTTATTTTACAGTCAAGCAGAATCAAATGACTCATTTTAGGGACAAGTTGAGTAGTTTGGGGCAGAGTTGCATCGATCTGGCACTGCATTGCTGCAGAAATATAGAAGTGACAGCAACAGGATGAAAGCATCTCAGTCTCCTCTGATTAAACTTTCCCCAAGCTTCATCTAAGATTCCTTCTGTAGGGAGCATGAATGTTTTACTGCCTGCCCTCTTTCAGAGAGCTTCGGGCTCTGGTGGTGGAGATGGTGTTGTCCACAGACATGTCCTGCCACTTCCAGCAGATCAACGGGATGAAAAGCCACCTGCAGCAACATGAGGCGTGAGTGTTTCACGTCTGGGTCCGTCCCGCCTCATGCTGCCAGTCACTCCAGTCCTTCACAATGCTGAAACTATCAAACCATGATTGTTTCTGCTTTACAACCCTTCACGCGCCGCGTCCACTAACTGGACTGGACTTGCAGGCCCGACAAAGCAAAGGCCTCGTCCCTGCTACTGCACACTGCTGACATCAGCCACCCTGCCAAATGCTGGGACCTCCATCATCGCTGGACCACATCCCTTCTGGAGGAGTTCTTTAGACAGGTGACCGCTTTGAATCAATGAGCGGCCTTTTCATTTATGCAGTACTCCACATGGCTCTGCACTAGTAACGAAGAAGAAGAAGACAAAGTCTGGACCTAGTTTGTTTTCAGAGGTAAAATAAGCAGACGAGTACTCTGGGTGTAACATCAGATAAACCAGCGCTGCCGCTCGCAGCTCACCGCCTGCTAACAATAGTTGATTGTATACATTCATTAGAATAAGGTTTAGTCTTTGTACATGTGAATTAGTAATGAGGTAGTAGAAGACGCTCAGCACCTTCTGGTGGACTTGTCCTCCAGTAGCAGGCAGTCAGTGGTTGTTCATGTGAGACAATGACTTAGGAGGAAGGCGTGTAGGGAGGGGAGGAGATGAACTGTGGCTGAAAACATGTCGACAGTCCGAATACACTCAGCGAGGAAACATTACAACAACAGGATGATTGTACATGTAGTCTGAAGTGCTGAAGCAGCCATGTGGGTCCAGATAAGATCATTGGTCACACTGAGACAATCTTAAGTACAAAAGGAAGAGATACTAACTAATAACGCTGCGGAAGTGCTACTGAAGTAACATGTACTACATGTAAAGGCAAATCCACATTCTATGTACAAATGACACAGGAATGAGAAATGAGCAAACAGATGGTGACGTGTTGTGTTGGTGAGCCTTGATGGCAGCACCTTGTAACGCTGCTTTGTCTACTCGTTTTTAGGGGGATAAAGAAGCGGAGCTGGGTCTACCGTTCTCTCCTCTCTGTGACCACAAACCCACCATGGTGGCACAGTCTCAGATTGGTAAAATAGAATAAGAATCATTTACACCACAAAGCTGCTTGTTTGTTTATCTGCTATCTAATGAACAGTCTGCTCCAGTGTACCTCTGTTATGGAAACCGTTGTCCCAGTATATCGATTCATCTGGGAGAAAAGTTCAGATGTTTATATGCTGGACCAACATTCGTATCTAGTTGTTGTGCGTGTGGAAGTAGCATGAAAACTAAGTGATTATTTAGTTACTATCAAATAGTAAAAACACGTCGACACAAATTAGAATCAACAAGGTGAAGTGAATCTGTTAAGTGGGCGTGTCTTCCGTATCCGGCAGGATTCATTGACTTCATGGTGGAACCAACATTTACAGTGCTGACAGAAATGATGGAGAAAACTGTGACTCCGCTTGTTGGGGAGGCATCGCGATCTGGAACGGCTGCCTTCAGACGCTGGAGGTGACAAACAGAAGATTACAAACACTTATTTTAGATGATCCTGTGGTGTAGATCAGCCGTCCCCAACCTGCTCCCGTCTTCCCCTCACGGACCATCGGCTGACGTCCTCATCTCATCAGATCGCTACTACCAAGACAGGAAGTCACAGATAGAAACTAAAACAGACCTTCAAAAGGCCCAATTTCAATTGTTTCCATGTGTCCATTCTGGGCCACCGTAGGAACATGACCACCCCTCCCTAGATAGTTTTAACACTATTAAAAACCAGCATATAGTAAGAATCTATTCAATTTCCATCAACAGATCCCCGACACGCTACACACTGTTTATTTAAGGAAACTAGTACTTTAATACACTATAACCTTAAGCATGAACAGCACAGCTGCATTATCATCTAAACACGCTAGGAAACAATATTTACAACACGTTGATGCTTTTACTTTGAAGGGTAACGTTGACTGCGTTGCTTTGTCCAATAAGAGGCACCAGCTTTCTACCTCAACACGTCTGACAGGATGTGTGTTTGTGTGCACATGTCTACACTGTCCACAGTGACCACAGTGTCAGTGGCAGTGATGGAAAGAGGTCCAGTGTGAAGAGTACAGGCTCAGAGGGCAGCTGCTCTCTGACCACGGTGGACTTCAAGGGCTTCAAGGTCACATGAAACAAGGAGATTCACCACAACAGGGAGACGTGGAAGAACCAGGCAACCAAAGGTGCCCATACTTAGCACCTGGTATCATCTGTCACTCTCTACAGGGCTCCTTCCAGTCCGGGGGGCCACATTATCAAACACACATCTGAGAAGCAGCTAAGCGTATTAGCTGTGAGAAGACATTGTAGCACTGCTTACTTTATCATGTCCTTATTTAATACACGCATGTCCATGGACTAATTACCTTCTGACAAATACAGGTACAGTCTGGGTTTTACTTCCTTCTGATAATCATGTGAATCAGCCTGTGAGCAGCAGCAGCTTCATCCTAACGTCTTCTGAGTGCTGCAGTGATGTCAGATGAAGCAACATCATAGAGAATATTGCTTTTGTTAATGCGTGTTGGTGTTCTGGGAGACCTGGAGGAAAAGGTCCAGAAGGAGGCAGGGGAGAGTGGCCGGCAAGAGAAGGACACAGCAGAGGAGACACAGCCAAAGAGACACAATTCAGGACAGGAGATGAAGACAGATGTGGAGGGTCAGGTGGTGTTGGAGAGCAGGGTGCAGCAGGAGGTACAAACGCCCAAAGAGGAGGAAGGAGGAAATAATCCAGGTGGACCTTCAGCATCAGGCCCAAAGAACACAGAGGCAAAGCCTGAGGAGCACACTGAGAAGCAGCCGTGCCACAATGGTCAGCATCCCCACAGTGTACTTAGTAGTACTGTGCTCAGGTACACTAAAACTAGTAGGACTATACTTTGACTCATTTTCACAGTATGTATTTGTTCATTCAGGAAAAATTCGGTAAAAATACTGTAAAAAGGTATCAAACTAATTTGTAGTTCAATATTCAACATTTACACACAAATGTGGTGAATAAAAGTGTAACAATCTTATTTGTTATCAAATTATCACACATTATTAAAGTTAAAAGCAATGGCACCTGTTGACATCTGGCAGGTTCCTGTATATCAGCAGGTAGAAACATTAAACTATTCAAATTAATAGTATTTAATAAATAATAACGGGGCACCACCCTGGGATCAGGGGCCAATAACCAGACTATAAATGAGATGTCTCACTGTTGGTGTTCACCCAATGTGTCAATAGTCAAAGTTCTGTTTGAAGGTTTGAATTCGAGCACCAGATCGTCATCAGAACAGTGCAACTTAATTCAAGCCACATCCTGATAAAAGATGATTATTATATCAGGGGGATGAAGGACTGCTGGAGAAGAGCTTCTACTTCATTCCTGCTCCACTAGTGATGGACAAATAGATGCTCTGCAGAGACCTTTATAGTTCTCACAGAAAATCTAAACTGATGAACCATTTCAACTATAGCACAGAGTTCTCTCGCCAGCCCTTCATCCACCTGAAGGAATCTTACCCCAGAACCCATTAACCACCTTAATTAGACCAGAGACCTGGACGGTCCCACATCGGATTCCCACCGGCAGAGACTGTGTCTCGTAGAAGAGTTTATTGATATCCATAATAACCGCTTGTCCCAAAAGCATGAAAGACATATAAAAAGACACCTATGAAGTGATTAGGAACATTTTATTAATCTAGTGTTATGCTTTTCTCCATCGACGTTGATTCTCTCTACACCAACGTAGAGACCCAACTGGGTCTGAAAGCGATAAGGGACATTAGAAAATATCCTCATCCCACTGGGCCGGATGAGGGCCTCCTCTCCCGTTCTACCAGAGAGGACTTTGTGTGGGTTTGTAGTTTCCTGCCTCTTGTGTCCCTGGGTTAGCTTCACTTCCTGCCCTGCGATTGTCCGCCGTGTCCCTGATTGTGTCCACCTGTATTTCCACCTGTGTCCAATCACCTGCGCCTTCCCTGTGTGTTTAAAGCACGTGTGTCTCTTGTCGTTACGTTCAATGTGTTTTGTATGTCGGCCTTGTAGTGCGTGCACGTCTTTTGATTGGATTACCAATATTGAGAGGCGGGTCCTATATGAGCAGGTCCATGCAGAACCTCAGAACTAGGAAACTGAATTAATTTGTGTACTACTATTAAATCTTAATTCCAATGAACAGCTTAGTAGTCTGCTAAGCTGTTTTTCTAACCCACAATGGCAGAAGGAGGAGAAGATACCGATTTGATACCGAGAGGTTGCCCGAGGCCGACGCTACAAAGCCCGTCACAGGCGGGAAAGGGGTTCGTTCGCCACTTTCTTCGTTCCAACTACGAGCGCCATCAACGGCTCACAGGCCCCGAGAAGCTCTGCAAACTGGACTGCTGGGAATGCCTGTTATTTGCCAGTGATGGAGTTGGTGTTTGGAGCCACACTGGCTTTGCTAACTTGAGTTGTCTAACCAAGGCAGCAACCAGACACCAAAGTACGGCTGGACACTTACAAGCAACGGTGCTTTTCAAAACCTTCAGGGACACCCGAGTGGATGTACAGCTCAACGAACCAGCGCGCAGGGCAACGGAGCTGCACCATGAAGAGGTGAAGGAAAATAGGGAAATATTGAAAAGACTCGTTGATCGTGACGTTCATTTAGGGGACACGATGAAAGTGTGACTCCACAAACAAAGGGAACTACGTGGAGATTCTTTCTTTCTTTTCTGAAAGCAACACAGATTTACGATAGCACCTGTCCACTAAGCAAGTCTTCATTGGGACGTCAGGCAAAATACAAAATGACCTAATTCATGCTATTGCTGAAGTGATGGCAGAAGAGATCAGAATGGGGATTAAAAAGCTCCCTTTGTTGCTGTTATGGAGGACCAGACAACAGATGTGAGAAATGCAGCACAGCTCCCACTCGTCCTGCGTTATGTGACGGACACAGGAGTCAAGGAGCGATTCATCCCATTTCAACATGTGACAAGCGGCCAGCGGGCTGATGACATTGCCGCTCTTATTTTCCGTTTCTTGGAGGGAAATGAATGTAGTGTGGATAAAGTTGTGGCAGTGTTTTGATGGCGCAGCAGTCGTAGCATCTGGCCTCAATGGGGTGCAGGCTAAAGTTAAGGAGAGGGCACCGATGGCCTTATTCATTCACTGCTATGCACATCGATTCCATTTAGGACTGACTCAAGGAGCCTCAGAGCTTAAAGAAGGTCTTCCTGGCCAACCTCAACGGCCTTGCAGCCTTTCTCTCACGATCCCCTAAGCGCACACAGCTGCTGGATGACATCTGCAAGCGCCGTCTTCCTAAGGCTGCACCAACGAGGTGGCAATGTACATCTAGACTGGTCAATGCCGTCTTTGAAAAGAGAGCTGCCCTAAAGGAGCCCTTTACCCACTTACTGGAACACCATGACGACCACGACGGGGACGGGTCCTCGTGGTGCAGGGGGTACAGCGGGAGTGCTGCGAAGCGCAAGGTTGGAGGTTTGAGTCCCGGCTGCCCCGTGTCTCAAGTCAAAGTGTCCCTGAGCAAGACACCTGACCCCTCATTGCTCCCCGGGCCAAATGTAACAAAG
Source organism: Gasterosteus aculeatus (assembly GCF_964276395.1). NCBI lineage: Eukaryota > Metazoa > Chordata > Actinopteri > Perciformes > Gasterosteidae > Gasterosteus > Gasterosteus aculeatus. The sequence continues at coordinate 2,805,394 of NC_135708.1, read as the reverse complement.
AAAGTGTAACGTAAGTCGCTTTGGGTAAAAGCGTCTGCTCAATGACCTGTAATGTAAATACTGTGCTTATGGCTGATGGATTTAACGTCTGGATGAGTTTGAGTTTTGTTTCTTGCTTGAAACATTCAATGGGATTTTTCATTATTCGGATGTGCTTTTTGGAATCCTACAGAAACAAACTGTGGATGTACAATTCTGCCCGACAAGGTGACGGAGTTTTGTGACACGATTGAGCGAGAGAGGCGCAGGTTCAGTCCGATCTACGATGACACAGCGTCTCCAGTTCACCCAGCACAAGGAGACCGCACGTACCGCCAACAACTCCACAGCAATATTCTGGACAACATTCTTATACGAAACCGGTTTCAAAACCACGAAAAATGAATGTTCCTCTCCCTCCTGGACCCCCAGCACTTCCAGACCTACCGGAAGAAATCCCAGCAAACGGCCTCCTCCAGCTTAACAGGGAGACATGGAACACTGTTCGACCTGTCCAAGCTAAAAACAGAACTGACTGTAATGTACGCTGTTACTCATTTTGAAGGGAAAAGTCCGTCTGATCTCCTTGATTTCCTTAAGCAGAAACATCTGAATGAGGACACGGGGCGACTTCACACACTGGCATGTGTGACAGTGACTATCTGTGTCCACGGCTTCTGTCGAGCGCTCATTCTCCGCCTCAAAGCAAATCAAACCGTATTCCAGAAATGCTGCTGGACAGACTGGGCTTTCAGCATCAGCCTCCATGTCGAGAGAAAAGGACTTATTGGTGGAACTAAACGCACTGATAGAGTCATTGAAGTCTTCTTGAGGAAAGAAAGGAGGATGGATTTTGTGTTCAAATACTCAGTCTTTGGTGAGTAGGCATACAATGCATTTTATTTTTTATTAAATGTGTATGTATGTTTTATTTCGTTCATATTAAATAGCCTATATATTAACAAAATAAAATGGCAAATAGCCTACGTTGCAAATGATTTATTTTCTTTTTTATTTCCAGTGAATAGTTGTGTGTCTTTATCATCACGGTGAAACTGCTTTGGGTGCGACAATAAATATTTATTTATTTTTGGATTTAAAATATAAATCATTGACTTGTTCAAGTCAATGTCAGATCCATGCTGAGCTCCTTTGACTTTCCCATTGTAGCGTTTGTGGGCGTTTGTATCCAATGAGCTCTATTTAAATGCCTCAGAGTCACCAGCTGTAGTCACTCATAAGCACTCACAAGAGGTTAAGAGGCCATGAAGCTCATTGCATTGACACAACGTTCTAAGGCACCAAAACTGCTAATTCATGTTGATGTATGTATATTTTACACCCAGCAGATTTGATCACTTTTATTTATATATATATTTCTGTCCAACACACACTTTCAATACTCCACTTTGTGAGGAGATAAACTCCACCCTGTTATCAAATGTGTGCTTGTGCTTTGTGTGTTTTTGTTGGTGACTTAAGTGTGATATTTGGTGCAGAATGAAAGCTTCAAGTTGCACCTGAAGTAGCGAGCTCAGTAGTTTGTGTTGTTGTGAGACGGCTCTGCGTGAAGGTTAATAAGGTTAATAAAGCAACTTATTCATTACTCATTTCTTTATTTACTCACTTCCTTCTTCAACATGCTGCACCACCAATGTTTCCTCTGTGCTATTGACACAGCAACAGGGCTGTAGAATAAATACAGATATTATGGAGGAAATAGTACAAAAGTCAATAGTACAGCATCTTTAAAAAGGATCAGAGTATTTCATGTCAAAAGAAATAATACAGCGTGTTGAAAGCATCTTTATTTGATGGCCTGTTTAAACATGTACAGTTGTTTCCAATAAAAGTCATTTATTAACATTAGAGCCAAACAATTCTATTTCTGTTAAAGTAACACATGGAGTAAATGTTGTAAATGACATTATAGGGAATAAAAACACAAGTAACGCATATTCAATATTTCCTTGAGAGGTTTGCTGAACCATTAAAAAGCTTCTTGTTCAAAACAAACCTGATTATGTGAAATTAGATTTGATTTCACTCAACAGATTTAGAAAGATTTGAAGTTAAAATGGGCTCAAAAAGAATTACACATTCATATTTTCCTTCTTCACCTTGTTTTTATTATTGCTGATGAAGCGCACACACACATAAGGACACATTTGTCTCATATGGGGGGACAGATAAAAGACGGTCTTATAAAATGTCTTCTTGAACACATAAAGATGAAGATTAAAGCCTAATTAGGAGCCAACATCTAAATGATCATCTATTGATTGAAGGAGCACAGCAGCATTAAGCTGAGCTCTTTCACACTTCCATCTGAGTCCCAGAGAGCTGTGGACCCCCCAGAGTCCAGACCAGCTCAGGTACCCCTCACCTGCTCCACCTGCATCTACACCCACACGAACCACCATCAGCTGTACAGACTGAACTATGTGGTGAGCAGAGAGGAAGGTTCTCCACCAGGAGGAGACTCTCCCTCCTGAAGAGGACACAGAGACAATGAGGAACCAGAACCAGACCAGAACCCAAACCCAGGATAAAGAGGTTCAGTGAATGTGGTGCTGAAGGTGTGGAGGTGGATCAGTGTGTCAGAGGAGACTCTGTAGAAGGACAGAGAGCCAGCAGGACAGTCCACATACACTGCTAGTCTACTGGAGGAGGAGGAGGAGGAGGAGGAGGAGGAGGAGGAGGAGGAGGAGGAGGTGATGAATCTTACTGTGTTATTGTGACGGACAAAGTAACCTTTATCAGAGCACATCAGACTCCAGGACTGATCATTGTATCCAAACCAACAGTCTCCACTGTCTCCTTTCCTCCTGATTCCTCTGTAACTCACTGATACATAAACGTATCCTCTCCACTCGACCTCCCAGTAACAGCGACCAGTCAGACCAGTTCTACACAGCAGCTGATGCCGGTAGTCAGATCTGTCTGGATGATCAGGATATGACTGATCCTCCTCCACATATGTCACCTTCCTGTTGTTGTCAGACAGTTTGAGTTGTTTGTTTACTGTGTTTGTGTCGATTGTGAGTTCACAGGAATCTGATGAGAGAACAAGACACAATACAGCTGCAGTTATTAATCATGTGTTCATCTACTGACACGTTGATGATGACGTCACAGAGGTGAATGAGTGATGTCACAGTGTGAAGATGGTTGAATCTTCATGAATCAAAGCACACTTACACTTCCTCAGACCTGGTGTCAACCATCGGACTCCATCAGGCTCCACCCTGAAAGGAGGAGGGGGGTCAGAGCAGCATGGAGACATGGACATTACATCACTCTCACACACAGCTTTGTCCTTCATGTCCACATGGAGCACCTCTTCTTCTTCTACCACTACTTACAGACGACCACAGACTGTCAGTCAGGCGTCACACAGCGACGAGGTGCTGGAATATATTCATGAAGAAGATGAATGGATAACAAATAAGAAATGGACCTGTCACTGTACTTTCACCAGATGTGAATTCAAACGGGAGAAATGACGTCATGCTACAGATCAAGCTTCATGGGACGTGTGCAAAGGAACATTCACATTAAACTGTTTCATAAAGATAAAGCAGATACAGACCATTCAGTATTCACACAATGTGCATGTTTCCATGTTGTCCCCATTTGTGGACAATGTCTCTCCCTGTGGTTCGCTGGAGTCCCAAAACTTTACAAATGGCTTTGTCACCTTTTCCACACTGATGGATCTCAATGACTTTGTTCCTCATTTGTTCCTGAATGTCTTTGGATCGCAGCCTGATGTCTCGCTTGTGAGGATCTTGTGGTCTACTTCACTTTGTCAGGCAGCTCCTATTTAAGTGATTTCTAGATTGAGAACGGCTGTGGCTGGAGAAATGGAACTGGGCTTTCCAAAGATGTGATGAACCTCACTTCATTTATGTTTTCATCACTTTTTCACACAGGGCCATTTAGGTTTGGATTCTTTTCTCCCCTTAATGATACAAACTGCATTTTGTGTTTACTTGCGTTATCTGTGTCTAATATTTACATTAGTTTGATGATCTGAAACATTTAAGTGTGACATGCAGGCATGAAAACGGGTCACGGGTGAAAAAGGTGAGAAGGATGTTTCAAATGTTACAAATAAGAAATGGACCTGTCTGTTGAACAAATGAAGGACGGCAGCGGAGGATTTTCCTGATGGATCTCAATGACTTTAACAGTAAGACTGGTTTTCTGGGCAGACTAATTTAGCGTGTTGATATGAACTTGATGTTTCCACAAAAAAAAAAAAGTCAAATAAAAAATTTCCGCGACGACAAAATGGCAGAAACAAAGAAACGCAAGATAGCAAGTGAATGCAGAACATTTCAAACACGGTGGGAAAATGAATATTTCTTCAAAGAAGTCAAGGAGAAGTGTGTCTGTCTGATTTGCAATGAAACGGTTGCAGTGATGAAAGAGTCCAATGTACGACGACACTACGAAACCAAGCATCCGACCTTCACGTCCTACACTGCTGCTGAGCGAGAGGACAAAGTCCAGCACATGTCAGCTAACCTGCAGGCTCAACAACAGTACTTTTACCCTGCTAACAACACACAAGAAAACGCTACAATAGCTAGCTATGAGGTAGCTCAACTCATAGCGCGCCGCGGGAAAGCTTTCTCAGACGGTGACTTGGTTAAACAGTGCCTCATTAAAGTCGCTGGAATAATTTGCCCGGAAAAGATGCAGGAATTCAACAACGTGAGCATGTCCACAAACACAATTGTGCGTTGAATGGAAGACTTGTCAGCTAACATACAGAATCAAGTGTCACATAAAGCTTGTGCTTTTGACTTTTACTCCATTGCATGTGATGAAAGATGCAACAGACGCCGCACAACTGTTCACTTCTTTGCGGGGAGTTGACGATGACTTTTGCATCACGGAGGAGCTGCTTGATCTTCGGAGTCTAAAGGGCACAACAACGGGTGAGGACATTTTTGAAGCCGCGTCAGGTGCAATTGACAAGATGGAACTTTAATCGGACGAGCTGTGTGGAGTTGCAACGGACGGGGCTCCCGCTATGACAGGCGAGCCCAAAGGAATGGCATCTATGGTGTGCGCCAAGGTGCCAGAGAGTGGAGGCGAGGCTGTAAAATTGCACTGTATCATCCACCAAAAAGCTCTCTGTGCCAAGACAGTCCAGCTTGGCGATGTGATGACCACAGTTGTGAAAACTGTCAACATAATTCGAGCACGAGGGCTCTACCACAGAGAATTAAGCTTTCCTATCTGATGTCGATGCTGAATACGGGGACGTACTCTATCATTGTGACGTGCGCTGGCTTAGTCGCGGCTCCGTGCTGAAGCGGTTTTATTCCCTTATTGCCTTTCTAGTTGATCTTACTGGTCATCTGAACTCACTGAACAAGAGCCTACAAGGCAAAGACCAGCTTGTACCACAACTTTCTGTGCGAAGCTTCGTCTTTTTGAGACACAACTACGCAACTTCAACCTTGCGCACTTCCCTACGCTGTCCGAAATCAAACGTGCTCATCCAAAGGCCGACCTCTCTGCTAAAAAGGGGAAATATGTTTCTGTGATCACAACTCTTAGGACACAATTCAATCAGCGCTTCCAAGACGTTTCTGTCATTGAGAAAGAAATCAAGCTGTTCTCAACTCCCTTCCTGCTGGATGCAGAAGAAGTGGAAGAGAGTCTGCAATTAGAACTCATCGAGATGCAGCTCCTCTCCCTACCCGACTTCTACCGGAGCTTGGAAAAGGCCAAGTTTCCTCTGATGCGACGCCACGCAAAAAGAATGACCAGTCTGTTTGGCACAACATACATATGCGAGCAAACATTTTCTCTGTGAACTCTGAACAAAAGCAGATTGAGAACCAAAATGAGCGACAGCCATCTCTGTGATGTCCTTCACATCTCAACCAGCAAACTTACTCGTGACCTGCCAGCCGTCCTTCAGTCCAGAGGAGCATCACTGCTCCCATTAAGTGCAACACTGTTCCCATTGTAGGCGAGTTCAAATATATTACACAGTATTCATGTGTTCAAAAGCACAATTACTTAATAAATGCAGTCAATTAAAGTTGATAACATTTTCTAAAACACGTTAGCTGATAAATGATTTGCATAAGTAGGTTAAATAAAGCCTTCCCTCTTTATACAGGGCTGTGAAGGGGGTCCCCATCCTGACGAAGAAGCAATCTGAGGATGAGCTGCCAACCCTTTTTGTAAAAAAAATGAAAACCCATCAATGGAGAGATGTGATTTATGCAGTTTTTTTTCTTTAAGTTTATTCAATTATCAAGCATAATTTACCTACATTTGATTGATTTTATTTGAAAATAGTTAAATGAAAACGCATACGTAGAAAGATGTGATTTATGCAGTTTTTTCTGTCAGTATAATACATTATCAAGCATAATTGACCTACTTTTAATTGATTGATTTGTATTACCGTTAATACACCAGAGGTGATATACCTTAACTTTAGTGAGCGGCTCAACCTTTCGCATATTTTTCTGTCTTTGGCCCTCAGTGGAAAAAGTTTGGACCCCCCTGCTTTAATACGTGGAACACTTCCTGCATTTCGCTCTCGCTCGCCCCTCGCGTCCAGTAGTCGTATTACACTGTTTAACGTTCCCGTCTTCCTCGGTGGTTTGATTTAACGGTCTCACTTCCGCCCCGCTGCTCTCGCTCGCCCCCTAGTGTGATAACCGGCACTCCGCTTGTTGTTGCGCGCAAACCGCACCGCCGTTCCTTCCCTTCCCTAATTCCAGGTCCACCATCAGCTGTTGGTTCTTCACTGAGCGTCTGTGGCCGACTGTCACCTGTAGCTTCAACAAGTCCACTCTTATCATCCAGGGAACCGTCTCTCAGTGCAAAGCACCAAAAGCAGGGGAAGCTGAACTCCTTTAAAACACCAAACGTTCCTCCTGTGATGATCCATCAAGACGCTTTGAACAGATTGTTTCTCTAACTGTTTGTCTCTTAATAATAATGTCTGGACTAAAGGACAAACACACACTGGAGGCAGGGGACCAGCATCTAAACATCCAAGTGTTGTTTGAGTTGTCAAGAGCCCACAAAGCTGCAGCGTGACCACGTTGACTCATATCAACAAACCATGATGCCGTCAACGTGTCAGAAGACACTGTCCTCTCTTATAACGTGGAGACAAGACAAAGCACCAGAGAAACAAGGTTTTCATCACCTTCCTGTTCAGGCTCATCCTGGCTACTGTTCCTCACTACTTCTGTCTGTGTTGATGGTCTCATGTGGGACCCAAACAGTTTGATGGGTCTCTGGTAGTTTGAGGTCAGCTTGGTGTGTCAGGGTCTTATTAACCAGGCTGACAGTGGGACAGAGAAAAGGTTTCCAGCTCTACCTCCTCTACCAGACTGATGGTCTGTGGCTGCAGCCTCTTCATACCTGAGAGTCTCCAGTCTCCAGTGAGGATCCTCCAGTCCAGCAGACAGCAGCTTCACTCCTGAGTCTCCTGGATGATTGTAGCTCAGGTCCAGCTCTCTCAGATGGGAGGGGTTGGAGCTCAGAGCTGAGGCCAGAGAAGCACAGCCTTTCTCTGTGATCAGACAGCCTAAAAGCCTGCAGACACACAGAATAAGACACATGTCACATGATCTGAGGGAGCTGTGAGGGCTGGAAGGTCACTGCAGTACTGAGATACTATCAGGTACAGAGGGGTCACATTAACATGGTTACTGACTGGTTTCCAGTCACAACTAAACACCCACTAATGTACATCAACACTCTGATAACATTACTACTAACTCTATAATGTCAAATATTTACATTATATTGAAAATAAACACATTTTATGGAAATAGTTGGAAAATACATATCTGATTTAAATCATGCAAGCAGAAAGAATCTTATGAAAGTCAGAAATGTACCATGGATGTAAATAAAGACACCAAGTGGACTTTAATTGAATCCTGACCTGAGAGTCTCCAGTTCACAGTGTGGACTCTCCAGTCCAACAGAAAGCAGCTTCACTCCTGAATCCTGCAGGTGGTTGTTACTCAGATCCAGCTCTCGCAGACTAGAGGACTGGGAGCTGAGAACTGAGGACAGAGCGTCACAGCTTCTCTCTGAGAGGTTACAGACACTCAGTCTGAAGAGACAACAATAAACAAGAAAAATAACATTTGTATTCATATTGAATCCTCTGATGATGAGTTTGGACTAAAATATCATCAGTTAGAACATGAAAAAACGTGTTCAGTGAAAGTGTTTACAATTATTTTTGTTCTACATAGAACAAGGAAGTTTATTGTGCTCTGTTTACAGGAATTACTGTGGTATTAATATCAGGATGAGGCAGGGATATTTATTGTTGTTTATTAGTTAAATTCAAACTTAGGCTTCTCTATCCTCCATCTGACTCCTTCCATAGAAAGAAACAGAGAAAAAAGTGAGTGGAAATGTGGAATGAATCTTCATCAAATCAGAAATAATCAACCATCACTCAGCAGATCATCACTGTAGAGACATACATTAAAATCTTCAGTCTCTTCCCATCTCTGCTTTTCATTCATTCATTATATGAAACAGGACATCATAAAGCCTGAATAACAACAACAACAGGATTAACATGTGAAGTTTTATCGTGAAAGAACATTGTGTTTCAGACGGTCTATTTTCAAGCTACTATGTGGTAAATATGTCTTGTCTACAAGGTTCTCGTGATGGAAACACAGATATT